>NC_089845.1:102669180-104041680 GCF_035609145.1 Eleutherodactylus coqui
TAACCAATATGCTTCTGTGCCTGTTGGACACTCAGTCCATTTGAAAGAATGCTAAGGAAATCTTGGGTTTGTTCTTAATAAGCTCAGCTACTCTGCCCATAAATGGACCATTTGTGGGGATTTGAAAGTTATTTCCATGTTACTAAGTCAACAAAGTGGTTACACAAAGTATCCATGTTTCCTCTGTGAATGGGATAGCCGTGACAGGAAACAACACTATGTCAAGCAGACCTGGCCAATCAGAAAGGCTCTTATTCCTGGAGTTACAAATGTTGAAAGACAAAGTTTAGTGGATCCTAAAAAGATCTTACTTCCACCACTTCATATCAAATTGGGACTAATGAAACAGTTTGTGAAAGCATTACACAAAGAAGGAGAGTGTTTCAAGTATCTTTGTGAACAGTTTCCTGGTCTATCAGATGCTAAGCTGAAAGAGGGAGTCTTTGTTGGGCCTGACATAAGAAAACTTTTAAAAGATGAAATCTTTGTCACTAAAATGGAAATGGAAGAAAAAAATGCCTGGAATTCATTTAAACTTGTTGTAACAGGCTTTCTTGGAAATAAAAAAGACCCAAACTACAAAACTTTGGTTGCTGAATTGTTACAAAACTACAAAATCTTGGGCTGCAACATGAGTGTCAAAGTCCATTTCCTTCACTCACATCTGGACTACTTTCCAGAAAATCTTGGGGCTGAAAGTGAGGAACAAGGAGAACGTTTCCATCAAGATCTAAAAGAAATGGAGCGCAGATACCAAGGTCGATGGAATGTCAACATCATGGCAGACTACTGTTGGATGTTAAAAAGGGAAAATTCACAAGAACACAGCCGAAGAAGTACCAAAAGAAGCTTTGATGGAAAAAGAAAACGTTTTTACAAACACTTATAATAACGTTGCAACACATGTGTATCACTATTATGCTTATTTTAGCTAGGTATTGTTGTTTTTTTTTTGCTTTTACTTTATGTTAAAATAATGAAAACAAATAAAAAATGTTCCGTTTTTTGTATTTTTTCCAAATACTTCAACTTTATTTTGTAGGCAAGCCTTACGTGATAGAAAAAAACCCAGGTCATTTTTGAAATCTGTGCAAAAAACTACATAAAGATGATTTAACAAAATCAAAACAATTTTTTAAAAAGTTTTTTTTGCAGACCTGTGTTATCTGTCTGGAATGATTTAGTAAAATCCTGCACTGAGCAGGGGGTTGGACCCGATGACCCTGCAGGTCCCTTCCAACTCTATCATTCTATGATTTTACTGTAAAGCTGTGTAGCTGTACTAGAAAATATGATGTAATAAATGTACAAGCTAATGCCCTCCCCCTTTTCTTTCCAAACACTGCCAACTGTATCTTAATATGTTCTGTATGTAATAAGTCTGGACTACATGTAGGAACGCCAAGATTAGTCTTACATTATGCACTCTAGTTCACATTACTTCAGCCTTCACATAAGTAGTAAATGTTGTGGAATTTCTGCAGCAGATTTTTCTGAGAAACTTCTGCAGCATTTACAGTACAAGCCATGTGGGCTAAATTTAAGAAACAAAACAAAAACTCATCCACATGGAGCGGAAAAAATTCTGTGCGCAATCCACAGCATATTTAAAATACACTACAGATTCTAAAGTCACAGCGCGGCGACGTATGATGCGGAATTTGAGAGCAGATTTCAGCATTTGAAAAGGAAGATTGAAACTCACGGAAAATCCACTCTAAAATCCGCATCACTTAGGTGCCGACTTGCTGCACAATCGCTCCCCATTTTTCCCTGTGGAAACTCAACAACAAATACGCCATGCGTTAAGGCACCCCAAGATATTTATGGAGCGCTGCACAGCTTTTTAATAATATGTAGCATACACCATTTTTTTAGCTTGTCCGCTATTACTTACAATGTAAACAGTCTCATTTTCCAATCCTTGACTTGTAATCGCCCTCTTATAAAACCGGACAAAGTCATTAAATGTGTCACATCTCTCGTAAGAAGAAAATTCATTTTCCGGACCAGGGCAGTGATTGTACAGCTGGTTAAGTATTTGTTCAAAGAGAAGTCTAGTTGTAAAACACTCCACACAACTCACAAAGGCATGGGGAAGCTGCAAAAAACAAAAAACACATATACAATGCAGGAGCGTCAGCAAATGTCCTGCAAGTTGTTATCAGGTATTGGTCTGGTCAAGTTCCCTTGTATGTTCTTTGAATTTGATGTACAGCACAGGCCCATTAAGACACAATGATAATTGCTCGAAATTCGCTCACAAGCCATCTTTAAAGTGATAACTGTTGCGCCTAAACGCGCTGCCATCGTGCACTTTTTGTTCATCGCTGATTTTTAGCAAGCTAAAAGTCCGGGATGACTCATCAGCGCCGTGTGCCGAGTTCTCAGCGGGATACCACTGATAGTATTCTTTTAGCTGGTATCCCACTCAGAGCTCTCAGCGGGATACCGCTGACAGCTCCCAGAGCAAAGCAGCTGTTCTAATATACCAAGCAGCTGCTGTTCTCTGAGCTATCACAGCGATATCCCGCTCTGCCTTCATTTAACTCTTAAGTAGCTAATTAGCTACTTAAGAGTTTATGCAAAGATGATCGCCCAAAACTGTCACTCAAACTGTCTGAGCGATCATCTTTCAGTGTAAATAGGGCTTTAGTCAGTAGGAGTGCTGTGCAAATTAGGTGAGAGCTACAAAAGCTGAAGGGGTACAGTACTTGTAATTATTTGCAATATAAAGCCTAATATGATAATACGTATATAATACAGCAAACGCACAATTCCCATTGATGTGCAAATACCCTGAGCATTTTTGTGACCAACATATACATAAAAACTTTCAAATTGCCCTTGCTAGTGCAGAGCCTTGAAATATGGATACTACTTGCTTCCGAAAGGAAAAGATAGCTTATATCAATTAATCATGACATTAAGCTTTACTTGCTTGTTTTAAAAAGGAGGTTCTGCAGCAGCTTGAGTCTGTAATCTAACAATTCAACTCCAATAAATTATTGATCACGCTCGCAGTCACCCTACCTGGCAGGTCTGGACAGTGAACGGTCCATTATTGCATGTATTTCATAGCTACTCTACGTGGCATGTTGTACCTAACAGGTTGTATTAGTGCAGCGTTCCACCAACACCAGTCCTCAAGAACCGTCAACAGGTCATGATTTGAGGATATCTCTAGTCAAAGCACTTGTGGCAATTTCTGAGGCACTTACAATAATTGCATCGCCTGTGAAGTACTGATGAAATCCTGAAAAACTGACCTTTTAGGGGGTTGTGAGGACTGGAGTAAAGAAAAACTAGTTTAGTGGAAGGGAACACTCATTTGGACGAAAACTATCTTGCCCAACATCCCCATAAACACGTATGCACAGATGAGCGCATGTGATTGAATGTAGAGAGGGTAGAACGTCGCTGCCAAACAAACATACATGCTACCAAGATGATAACCAGCTGCCCAATTCTTAACTCCGCCAACATCTGCTGTTAAAGGAGCATCAAAAGGCCACCATACACTTTAGAGGACGCGCAAGATTGTAATCTAATGGACACTGTACTATAAGTCCGTTCTAGTTTAACCATTAAAGGGGTTGTCCGGTTACCAAACACCTGTTAGTGCCCACTATGTTAAAATAGAAGGAGTACTTGTTCCCTGCCACCGCAATCTAGCACTGCAGCCCCGATGATGTCCCAGTGTTTGTCGTGACAGATGTCGTCACACAATGTCAGGTGACACTGCAGCCAATCAACACCACAGCGTCACCGCTTGAGCTCCTGGCATCAGTGCCAACACCCTAAGCGCCATGATGCCAGGAGATCAGGAATGTGATGCTGCAGCCTCTGATTTTTAATTATTTTATACATTTATATAGCGCATACTTATTCTGCAGCGCTGTACATCGGCTGATATCCCATTGAACCAATGCGATAGCTGTGATTGGTTTTTCGAGCACTGCGGCTCAGTCAATTAGAGCCAGCGGTTGCTGGAGGCGGGTTTACAAACACCATTACCAGCAAGCGATCTTCTCTCAGCACTGAGGACTGAAGCAAGAGCGCCGGAGACCACCGGGAGGGACCCGAACTGCGCCTGCTAGGTAATGTATTGTTCTTTTTTTTCTTATATGTGTAATGTAGCTGGGGGTTATATTTCAAGCCTCTCCCCCCATTAAAATCAGAGTAGGGCTTATTTTCGAGAACACAGTAGTATGTTTTTTGTATGTGGTGCGTGGGAGGAAATCCACGCAAACATAGGGAGAACACACAAACAACATGCAGATGTTGTCCTTGGTGGAATTGGAACGCAGGGCATCCTCTGTCACAACAAACTCCTGGACTACAGCAGGGCTGCTACGCGGGATTGGGGTGGAAGGGAACAGGCAAGAACACTTTTCTTATTTTAGTACAGCGGGCACCAAATGGGGCATGTTGTCTGGTAACTGGATAAACCCTTTAACTCGTGACAACAGAAAACAGTTTAGCCTTACCTCAAGCGTACTAAGCACCGTCTGCAGGATGTACGTCTTCCCAGAGCCAGTGTGGCCATAAATAAAAATGGATGGAAAGCTTAAATGTGACCGCTGAAATGAAGAACATTATGTAAGCAATCATTGTATTGTAGGTGAAGTTTATAGAAAGGGGCTGAACAGTCATAAGGGGCCCTTGTGGGAAATGTGATGGTAACCTGGACTGTAGCTGCATGTCCTACTCACTGCTTACTAGAAAGCCTGCGGCAGGCAGGCGTCTGTGACCGCCGGACCATCAGAGAGCAGATTTTAGCTAAAAACCGATATTAAAAATAATTAAAAAAAAACTAGTAATACCTCTCCGAATATTGCAAGTAGTGTTGATAGCTGCAGTTCTCGACAGAGGACAAGCTTCTCCAGGCTCTGAAGTTTCTCCTCCGGATGTAGAGAATGTTCTGCTGCGCTCATGTTTCACTTCAACATAACTACAAATACAGAATTCAGTTCTGATATTTAGTATCTATTATAAAAATAAACAAACTGGTTCTCAGTGATGAGACTACAGATGGCACATGGCAGCCGTCACTCAGGACGGAGAGTCAGAAAATCCGGCTCTCCTCCACCGAAGAGGTCATCGATGATGCGTCGTTCAGAGTACTGGCCGGAAGCCATGAATTCCGAAAGCAAAAGGTTCGCCAGCGGAAGAAATACCAAGTGAGAGAATTGGGCCATGTGATCAGGCAGTGTAACAAGGACCGGTTATGGAGACAGAATGTATATATCTCAGGGTGCGTGTTAGAAGGGCATTCTGTCACAATGTATTTAAAGGGTTAGGCCGCCTGCACACGGGCGGAAATCCTGCGGCGGGATTTCCGCCGCTCAAAGCCTGCATAGGAGTGCATTACAATACGCACTCCTATGCAGACGGCCGCGCGAAATCTCGCGCGGCAAACAAACCGCGGCATGTCCTGTTTTTGTGCGGGGCTCGCAGAGCCTCGCACAGAAACGTCACTCACGCAGCCGCCGGCTCCGGTCTGCGCATGCGCCGGCACATGAAAGAGCCGGGGCCGCCGGGCACGGGTGAGTACGCACTCGTCCCTGCAGGCGCTCGGGTCGGGTCCCGCGGCGAGAATTCTCGCCGCCGGATCCGACCCGCTCGTCTGCAGGCGGCCTTAAGGGTAGATTTAGGCCGGGTTATCACAGGGCGGATTTGCCGTGGAAATTCTGCGCAGAATTTAGCCACGGCAAATCCGCCCGCGGCTGCTAATCTCGGGATTAGCCAGCCATGTGGACGAGATTTCTCAGAAATCTCGTCCACACGGGGCGGCCAATCCGCTGCGGTAAGTCCGGATGGACATGCTGCATATTCTGAAACCGTGGCTGCGGCCGCCGCGGTTTCAGAATATGCAGCATGTCCATTCTTTTATCATTCCGCTGCAGCCGCGCTCTCCTCTATGGGAGCGCCGGCCGCAGCGGAAGAGCGAGCGGCCGGGCCGCTTCAAAGCCTCCGCGGCGGTTCTCCCGGCGGAAATCTCGCGGTTTTTGCTGCGTCCAAACCGCGAGATTTCCGACGGGAATACGCCCCGTGTGAACCCAGGTTTAGGCCGCTCACTCGAGTGCAGGCAAACAAGCTGATGATGTCACAACTTTTTTCCGCCTCCTGGTGGCACAGTGCCCTGTGTAAAAAGTGCAGTAAAACACATGCAATTGCGATGCTTTTTCCTGAGAACAATCTCACATCGCTGCCGCCCGCGATAAAATCGTGCAATTTTTACCGCAAGTGTCAAGGCACCCTTACAGTTGGCAAACTTGTTGCAGAAATCTCCTCACACCCCATTCAGATTAATAGGTCAGCTGCTGTGTTTGCTGCCCTCAGGCCTCCAGCACACGTAGAACACAGGATGTAGGTCGCCACCCATACTTTGCCGCAGAATATCCTCAGCATCATACAATCTCATCTGGTTTACTGGTACTGTTCCAGCAATGACGCTGGAAATATGTCAATTGCGGATGGGCTGTGGGTTGGACAGCCTCCATTGACTTCGGCCGCATGCACACAGCAGAGCTGGACTCCTGCTTTTGCCGTGGAATCTGCGGCTCGTCCGCGACATCAATTGCGGATGGGCTGCAGGTCGGATGGCTTCCATTGACTTCAATGGAAGCCGTCTGTGCGGACACGGCAGGAAAGCGAGCATACTGCGATTTTTCATCCGTAAGCAGAAACTGCAATTGGTTTCCGCTCGTGTGCAGAAAGAATCACAGCATGCTATGGGCGGTGTTTGCTGTGGAATATGGAGGCGGTCGCCCGCTCGGGATTCCGCGATTCAAATCCGCTCGTGTGTGACCGGCCTTAAGTGGAGGCCGCCGACAGCAAAAATAGGGCCAGCTGTGCCTTTTCCTCCGCTCGCAGAATATGTAATGTATTGCCGCAAGTGTGAAGGAAAAGGCGGTTTACAAACCGTGCAATGCATGCAATTAGCTGTGGATCCTCCGTGCGGGCGCTGACCGCGGAGTCCGCAATTGGAATCCGTTTGTGTGAAGTCGCCCTATGGTGGCTTATGATCTTATTGCCTTGGGGGGTGAGAACACCCCTAGAACTTCTAATCAGCAGCACCCACATACACAGCAGTGCAGAGGCGGCAGCTCTGGACACTTCTGCTATTCTTCCCGCTTCTTGCGCACTCGGTAGAGTTCCAGGACCGCAGCACGTGGCGGCAGAGAACATACATGTACAGCACACACGTGCCGGCAGAGAGCATACATGTACGGCAGGGGAGCCGCTACTCACCGCACAGACTTCTCGGTGTCCTCAGCCTCTAACAGCCCGCCCCCAGCCGGGTCACTTCCTTGCTGTCTACGCTCAGTACCGCCACCGTGTGGCTTAGAGCGGTCACTCCTATCATCCCGGCTGCCGCTCCTCTGTGCAGTTTCTCTTGTCGCCCCGGCGCTCATAGCAGGTCAGTGGGAAAGTCTAGAGAGCTACAAGCCATGGAGGATGCGGGCTCTCTAGTAGACCCTCTAAACAGCTCTCCCCTCTACCACCCTATTATGGAGACCCCCAAGATTGTAAATACCTTTTGTTGAAATACTTTTAAACCCCTTCATGACCAGCCTATATATATTTTTTGCCTTAACCCCTCATGGGTAAATGCACATGGGTGTAAATTCTGCAGCTGAATTTCCGCCTGTGCGCGCTTTCATAGACAGCCGGCTTGTCCTATTTCTGTGCGAGCCTCGCAGAGACCCGCGCAGAAACGTCACCGCTGATGCGCCTGCTCTGCGCATGTGCCTGCTGGGTGGTAGTAGAGAAGACGCCGGGAAGAGGTGAGCTGCGGCGGTCACTGCAGGAACACGGCTCATATCCCGCTGCGAGAACTCTCACAGCGGGATCCGACCCGACTGTCTGCAGGAGGCCTAAGGATGCAGCCCTTTTTTTCCTCATTTTCGTTCCCCCCCCCCCCCCCCTTTAAAAAAAATCATAACTCTTTTATTTATCCATGGACATAGATGTCTGCTTGCGGGACCTTATAATGTACTGAGAAAGTTTTTAAAAAATTCTAAACGGAAATTCCACCATCTTTGGGTGCGTCTTGTTTCTACGGCGCGCACACTGCAACAAAAATGACATAACTTTATTCTATGGGTCAGTATGATTAAAACTTATGTTTACTTTTTTTAGCCCCCAGAGGGGACATGAACTTGCGATGCTTTGATCACTCCTGCAGTATGATGTAATGCTATGGCATAATATCATATTGTGAGCTGCATTTTATCAAGCCATGCCACAGGCAAGGCATGATAGGCATTCTGCAATAGTAGCCCTGAGGCCTTTCAGAAGGCCCCCGACTCCCGTGACAACAGCACGGCAACCTGCGATCTCATTTTGGGGATCCATACGGGAACCCCGAACATCGCTCGGGGCATATAAATGTCGCTGTCAGAAACAGCTGGCACCCGCGTTGTATGGAGCAAGATCAACCGGCCATCCCCCTTCATTCATACCCTGAAGCGTTAAGGGGTTAAGGACCCAATCGATCTTCATCCTCACAATGCGAGAGCCATAACTCATTGATATAGCCATAGGAGGACTTGGTGCTTTTTTTTTTGTGAGAGGAACTGTATTTTTTAACCTCTTAGTGACCAAGTCTGTTTGCACCTTAATGAGCAACTAATTTTTCCATTTTTTTTATCGTAGCATTCTAGGAGCCATAACTTTAACATTTTTCGGTTGAAACAGCCACATGAAGGCTTGTTAATTTTTTTTATGGGATTGGAGGGGAAAAAAACCGAAATTCTGCTATGTTTTTTTTTTATTTCACGGCGTTCAGTGTGCAAAATAAATAACATTATGTGCCGGGTCAGCACGATTCTGGCGATACCAAGTTTATATTTCCCCTCGTAATCCTGACAGCATACACATGGAGGATGTCCACTGGACCCCTGTTGGGACAGGAAGCGGAAAAACATACAAAAGGCACCTCCCGCCACCGACTCACCAGTGTCTTCCTGTCCCTACAGGACAGTCCAAGCGGAAGCCTCCAGGTGTATGCTGGAGGCAAGGAAAAAAGAAGAAAGAAAAACTCCTATGCAGCCTGCCCGCCCGTGGGGGGACGACTCTCTGGTCGGGCTGGCAGAGCTTGCGCGGGTGAGACCCTACGTGGGGACCCTCACCCGCAGGATCCCAAGGACCAGCACCACGTTCCCTGCGGGGAACCCTTCCCTAGCACGCTGCCCAGTGGGGTTGTCGCACTGGGAAGATACAGCCCGGTACCTGCAGGGCTTGGAAGCCGCCCTCCGGATCAGGCACCCGCTCTGGACGTCGGGACCCGGCTTCCAGAGATCCTCTGTCGGCAGACGGCTGAGCAGGTATGCCAGCGAGGGGGGGGGAGAGCGCGCGGCGCGGGCCGACGGTTGCGCTCGATCCAACATCCCCGGACATCTATGCGCCCTCCTCAGAGCCCGATGCAGAGTGTATCCCCCGGGTCCGGCGCGGCGGCATGACGTCAGCACGGCCGCGTCACGGGGGGGCGGGGTCTCGAGGGAAAAGGCGCCAAATTTGAAAATCAAAAAAAAAAAAAAAGAGGAGAAAAGCAGGTATTCCCCACATGTCTTCGGTCAGCACCTAAGTAAAGATGTCGGCCAGAGAAGACACGGAGAGCAGCCCGCTGGTGAGTAAACCTCCGGGGGCTCACACCAGGGGTAAGGAAGGGATCAGGTGCTGGAAAACCCCCCCTTTTTTTTCCTGCTGTCTCCGTCTCTTAGGACAGAGAAGCACAAAAGGGCAGAGAGGCCAAGAAGCGCGTGCGCAAGTGCCCAGTCTGCCTGCGGCGACTGGACGAGGGACACACCAAACCCTTATGCGCAGCCTGCACAGAGAAAGTGGTTCGTGAGGAAGGCCCCTCGGGCATATCGGACATCCGAGCTATGATCCGCGAGGAGATCGAGGCCTCTCTCTCGTCTCTTTCCGTTCCGCCCCCCACGAAAAGGGTAAGGCGGTCACGGATAGAAGAATCAGACTCGGAGGAAGGGTTCTTAGAAGATTCCCCCTCAGAATCCATACCGCCCATGGAAGACACGAGGAAGTACTTCTTCGCATCGGCGGATCTGGGGCAGCTACTAACAGCGGTCCGTCACACCATGCAGGTGGAGGAACAGACGCCGCAGCAGCCATCCCTCCAGGATACCCTGTTCCGGGACGATTTCCTGCTTATAGCAGGATCACCCTCGGAACTCCAGCACCGGGTCAACCTCACCCTCCACCTGTTCGAGTCGCTAGGTTGGATCATTAACTTCGACAAATCCAATCTTCAGCCCGAACAAAGGAAAAAGTTCCTAGGGGTTATCCTGGACTCACACCACCAGTGCTCTTCCCTCCCGCTAGAAAAGCAAAAAACGATCCAAGACGAAAGCCGGGCACTCTCGTTAGCCTCCCAAGTATCCCTTAGGAGAGGCATGAGGGTCCTCGGTCTCATGACAGCCTGTATTGGAGTAGTCCCGAGGGCCCAGTTACATGGTAGAACTCTCCAGGACTTTATCCTGAGCAACTGGGACAAATCACCAGCTTCCCTGGATCAGGAAGTCACCCTCACCCACAAAGTAAGGTCCTCCTTGGGGTGGTGGACATCTATCTCCAACCTCGCCAGGTCCACAAGTTGGGACCCGGCATCCCCAGTATCCATTTTCACCGACGCGAGCGCAACTGGCTGGGGGGCCCACTTAGGCTGTTGCTATGTCCAGGGGGTCTGGAACCAGAAAGAGGCCACTCAATCCTCCAATTACAAGGAGCTTTGCGCGGTCTGGAGGGCCATCCGTGACCTCGAGACAGAGATCGGGGGTAGACCCATTAAGATATTTTCGGATAACATAACAACTGTGTCCCTCATTCGCCACCAGGGATCCACGCGGAACCCCCGACTACAAGACCTGGCGGCGAAAGTGCTCGGGTGGATAGAGCAGCGGATGCCTTCCGTTTCAGCGTTCCACGTAAGGGGCCCAGAGAATGCCATGGCAGACTACCTCAGCCGCAGGAGGATAGACCCTGGGGAGTGGGCACTACATCCAGAGGCATTCCAATTGATTACAGAAAGATGGGGGACTCCAAAGGTGGACTTGTTTGCCTCTCGGGAGAACAACAAGTGCCCCCGGTTCTTTTCCAGGGGGGCAGACGGGGGCTCCCTGGGAATAGACGCACTATCCCAAGCATGGGAATGGGACCTGTCATACGCCTTCCCACCTATCCCCCTGATCCCTCGGGTTCTAAAGAAGATCCAGGGGTCCCCGGGCTCCGTTATCCTGGTGGCCCCGTTCTGGCCCAAGAGACCTTGGTTCCCGCTCCTGGCCGCTCTATCAACACAGGAGCCCCTACATCTGCCGTGGAGAGACGACCTCCTACAACAGGGTCCCCTGATTTGCCCAAAAGCCCGACAGTTCAGACTAGCGGCCTGGAAGCTGTGCGGGTAAAATACCTGAACCAGGGCCTATCAGGGAGGGTGACCACCACCTTATGTGAGAGTCTCAAAGAGTCCACCAGGAACATATACACCAGGGTGTGGGACACCTTCTCTAGGTGGTTGGGGCACAGTATTCACGACCTCCAACAACCAGACATTAATAAGATTCTAGAGTTCCTTCAGGATGGACTGGACATGGGCCTAAAACCTGGTACCCTTAAGGTCCAGGTGGCCGCCCTAGGAGCCTTCTTTGACTTCCCGTTAGGCGACCATAGGCTAGTCAAAAAATACCTTAAAGGAGCAGTCAGACTTCACCCCTTTATAAGAAGAACCATGCCCCATGGGACCTGAATCTTGTTTTACAGGCCCTTTGCGCACACCCCTTCGAGCCCCTGGAAGAACTCTCAGTTAAGACCCTCTCATATAAGGTTGCCTTCCTAGTGGCCATTACATCCGCCAGGCGGATCGGGAAAATCCAAGCCCTCTCTATAAAAACCCCATATATGACCATCTTCCCGGACAAGATAGAGTTTAGGCCCGACCCCTTCTTTCAACCGAAAGTCCTCACGGACTTTCACAGAGAGCAAAGAATAGTACTTCCCTCCTTCTGCCAGGAACCCCGGAACACTACGGAACAGAGGTTCCATAACCTAGACGTGAGACGAGCAGTTCTGAAGTACTTAGAGGTCTCACATACCTTTAGGAAATCTAATAACCTCTTCATTCAATTTCAGGGTCCACGCAGAGGAGGGGCCGCTACTAAGGACTCCCTAGTGCGGTGGGTCAGGAGGGCCGTAGAAGAGGCATACAGATCCCAAGGGATCCCACTCCCGGGCGAAGTTAGAGCCCATTCTACTAGGGCGGTCGCCTGTTCCTGGGCGGAGAGAGCCCAGGCGACAACCGACCAGATTTGCAGAGCCGCCACATGGTCAAGCACCCACACCTTTGTAAAACACTATCGTCTGGACGTGGGGGCCAGCCGGGACACGGCCTTTGGGCGGAAAGTTCTGCAAGCAGTGGTCCCTCCCTAAAGCCCTCGGTTGTTGGTATTCCTCCATGTGTATGCTGTCAGGATGACGAGGGGAAGACAGGAATTAGGTTTACCTGTTAATTCCTTTTCTGGAGTCATCCTGACAGCATAGGGGCTTTTCCCTCCCCTTCAGTTATCCTTCTCTACGTGAAGTAACGTATTGTACTATGGTTTCGGTATTAAAAATGAGTGATTAAGCAAAGCCGGGTCACTGTAGTTATTTGGTACACACTGGTGAGCCATTGGCGGGAGGTGCCTTTTGTATGTTTTTCCGCTTCCTGTCCCAACAGGGGTCCAGTGGACATCCTCCATGTGTATGCTGTCAGGATGACTCCAGAAAAGGAATTAACAGGTAAACCTAATTCCTGTCATTTTAGGATGTGTTAGTTTTATACACAAAAAAAATCCCAAACCACTTTTTTGTAAGGTTTACTTTTGTGTTGCTGCATTCCAGGAGCCATAGCATTTTTTTTTTCCCCAGAGGCGAGACTAACAAAATCTGCAATTTTTTTCATGTTTTTTATTTTTACGGTGTCCACCGTGCAGTATAAATGATGTCAATACCAAATTTATATAGCTTTATTTATTTCTTTTGCTACTTTGTCACTTTAGCATTCAATGACCCCTATTATTTTTTGTTTTTGCCAGCCGTGCTGTGTAAGGTTTTTTTTTGTTACAGGATGAGTTGCACTTTTTAGGTACCTTTTGTTAATTCCCTGCGACATTTAGATCACTTTCTATTCCATTTTTTGTCTTGCTTCTTAATTTTTTTTATGATGTACAGCATGCGGGTTAAATAATGTACTAATTTTTTTCCTCTGCGTCATTGCAAACACAGTGATATCATGTGTCATTTTATAAAAAAAAACTCTTTACACAGTGAAGGGGGAAAGGTGGGGTTTTGATATTTATATATACTTTTTTAACTTTTTATTTTTATCTCACTGGGTGACTTGATTATCACCATATTTTATCATTCTTCCAATACACTACTATATTTCAGTACAGCAGTGTATTACAAAGCCGGTATTAGTGGCCACCAGGGAGTCAAGTTTGACAGGGGGGTGACGCCCCCTAAATGTGATTGGCTGCTGATGTGGAAGGGATTTAGGTCCTGGCTGCCTAGTAAGGATTATTGAAGAAAGCAGACACGTTTCCTCTCTGCAGGCAGCCAGCCAGCGCTGCAAGTGATTTCTCCAGCGCCCGCGCAGAACGTGGCTGATTATATCGCTTCTTCCCAGCCGGCGGCACATGAACTGCAGAGGCTGCTAATTAGCAGGGGCACCAGAGCAGTGTCAAGCCGATTCCCTTAAGGCATAGTAGAACGGAGGCCACACCTCCCAGGTACAGTTAGTGGAAGCCGCCGCACGCAGGTCCCCCACTGCAGCCGCGCATTCTGAAAGGCCCTTACCGCCTGTGCTAGCACCCTTTGTGTTAAACCGCAGTAGACAGTGAGGTGAAGCGGCTTTGCCGGTGGCGGGCCCTTCCCTCTCCCCCACCCTCTGACACCAGTACTAAAAGTCGCTCCGCAGCACCCACAACACAGTGCTGGGGGTACAGTGCACGACTACAGGGAGCCAAAATGCAGCAGACCCGGGGGACAGGCATCTATCTGCGGAGCAAAACACGAATCGCTTCTCTGTGACAGCACGGAGCCATCGACGGAGAACAGGCAGATATTAACAGCACCTTCTCATCTTGACCCAATCAGCAGCTAGGGGTGTGAGAGGGGCGTTACCCCTGTCAAACCCCTAGCTTACGGTGGCGTCAAGATACACTAATACCTACAAAGCCTATGAAGCCCAGAGGCTGAACCTCATAGGCCACCTAAGCTGGCAGACTTGGAGGCTATATCCAAGACTCCGGGTGCCATTGCAACCCATCGAGACCCCACAATCACGTCACGGGGGTCCGATGTGTGACAGAGGGAGCCTCCTACTTCTGTCAGCCCTTTACATGTCGCAGTCGGCATGTAAAGGGTTCAACACTGGGGATCTAAAGTTTTTTTCAATCCCTAATGCTAGAGAAAGTGCCAGGCTGTCATGAAACATCCAAGCACCCACTCTTCCTGGTATGGGAGACTTGCGCTGGGCTCCTCATGTATCTGCATTGAAAGATCGCAATGCAGCATAAAGCCCCTTTACAGCCGCCGTTAAGACGTATGTGCAGTCATTAAAGAATTAATGGCACCACTCTGCGATCAGTGTGGGTGCAGATTACGGCTGTGTGTCAGCTGTCAAAGACAGTTTATACCCCAGCTGTTTTGAGGTTTTAGTACAATGTTTTCACATTGTTCAGCATTCAGTAAAAACACCATGATAACGTTCTTATCTGGATCGGCACAATTACTGTCATACCAAGTTTACATAGATTTTTATTTTTCCTTAATAAAAAAAAACACATTTTTAAAGAAAAACAACTTGGGCTGTCTGTCCACGGGGAGTTTTCATTGAGAGATCCGTGATGATAAATCGTCCGCAGACCTCGCATCACACGCTTTCCATAGACTAAGTACTGAAAGTGCAGCCCGACATCCATGAGCGGAGAATCATAGCGATTCTCCGCTCGCGGCATTAAAGTCGTGGCATGCTGCGATTTGCCGCGATTATCTGCGGTGAGCCTATCTATTAGATAGGCTCATTGCGGAGACCTGTCAGTGCTCCCCCCTCCTCCCCCACAGCAGACTATAGCTAGCGATATTCTGTCACGGCCGTGGACAGGCAGCCCTAATCTGCATTGTCATATTCTAAGACCCATAACATTTTTATTTTTGCGGCAGCAGATCTATATGACGGCTTTTTTTGCTAGAAGAGTTGTAGTTTTTATTGGTACATGTGAATTTTGGATTGTCTTTTATTACTTTTTTATGGGAGACAAACAAAAGAAAAACAGCAATTCTGGCATAACTTTTTAAAATTCTTTTCACAGCGAGATTGTGTGGGCTGTTATGAACATGGTAGTAACTATTAGGTGTTGCTTTAAAAAAAAAAAGATATTTTATCCATTTAAAATGGGTTTTGTGGCGAATAATGCATATTTATTTAACTGGATTTTTTTTCCTTCCGTTGAATTTTATTGAACTCTTTTGGCACGTGAAGATGTGAAGGTTTGATCCCTAGGATAATACACTGCATTACTTATGTAGTGCATTCTACTAAGCCTATGACATCAGCCTATTAGAATCTGCCGGAAACCGGACCTAATAGGCTGAGTTACATGGCAGGCATGGAGGCCTTTATCCTTCTTCAAGCTGCCATGGGAGCCCAATAATATCTTGCCACTGCATTGCGGCGTGACAAGAGGAGCCTCCTCCCCCTGTCATCTGCTTACATGCTGCAGTTGCTATTGATTGTGGCATGTAAGGGGATCAACAACCAGGATCTGATTTTTTTTTTTTTCCTGCTCTCCTGGCAGTTAGAGCAGGAGCCGGGCTGTCAGTAGTCAACCAAGCCACTGTCTTTGGCTACCTTCACACTTGCGATAAATTTGCGCAAGAAAACGCAGAATTATGAAACCTATGCTTTTCAATGGTTTCATTCCCATTTGCGATGTTTTCACTCATGCGAGGTGAAGTGTAAAAAAAAAGTTGCAACATGTCCTATCTTTCAGCATTTTGCTTTTTTCTAATCTCCCTATGAAGCCATCTTTTTATTGCATTGCAATGCACAAACTTGTGATTTTCTTGTTATGCATTTTTAACATTAGAAACTCCTATTTACTTTTGCGCAAGAAAATCGCGGGTGGCAACAATGCAATGCGAGATTATTCTCAGGGAAAAGCATTGCTGACGCTCAAAAATTTGCGGGAACAAGGGCGCAATTTTGCTGTGATTTTCTCAAGGGAAAAACGTGATATTCAGTGTGAACAAGCCTTTAGGCCACAAAAATCGTGCGAGATTTCTGCATTGTGAACGAATATGAACCCCGTTCTCTTGAATGGGGGGGGGGGGGGGTGGCAGAAAAGGCGCATTTAGGACTTCCGATTACTGATGAGGGGATTTAAATGTGCTGCCAGAATTGACAGTGGCATTTAAAGGATTGACAGCTACGATCGGTGTGGGTGCAGATTACGGCTGTGTGTCAACTGTCAAAGACAGCTTATACCAGCTGTGAATGGAGTGGGCTTGGCTCCTGCTCCATACAAACCACACACAGAATATATTTGTACTTTGTGGGGCGTGAGGGGGTTAAACACTTTTTAAAGAATTTTTGATGCCGTAATGTATATTTTAAAAATTTCCTAAAATCTTCCGTTGTCACACTGACCACTAAACCCAATAGTCTGACACTTCCTGTTCTGTAGATATCACTTTTTAGTAGTCCTCATTATCATCACTCAGAGGATTAGGCCATTTTCACGCATGCCTAATAGTACATTCCCTACAACATCTAATATCTGTACATTTTAAGGCCCATTTACACCAACCGATCACACAAAAAAACCCGCTAATCGATCGTTTTAGCGATCATCAGCGTGTCATCATGTGCTTTTCGGGCACTGCTAGCTGATTGTTAAATTCAGTCCAACCTAAAAATCAATGTTCACTCATCAGCAGTTCTCCACGGGGAGTGCTGAAAGCATTGTTTCCCCATGGAGAACAAAGAATCTGAGCACAGATAAGACCCCTGGGGCTATTAACTGCATTCAGTGAAGGCTTCATTTGCACACTTAATTAGCTACTTATTTTATGCAAAATGATCGCTCAAAGCTGTCACTCAAACTAGCTTGAGCGATCATCTGCTGGTGTAAATGGGCCTTTAGTGTTCACTCAAACGAGCATATTTAGTCTGCGTATTATGCACATAATATGCAGTACATAGCAAATACATATGTAACATGCTTATTCACTACATATTTTATGCAGCATGCTATTAGAACACATACCAAAATATTGCATGCTACATTTCCACGCTCTTATGAAAAACGTTAATCTGAATGGCCCAAAGTAAAATCAATGGGCTCTTAGCCTGCATATTACATCTGTAATATGCAGTGCTAAGTATGCTGTGTGAGTGAGCCCATAGCCTAATGTAGTGCAACTCTGCCCTCATTTGCATGCATTATGTAACGGTACTGGTGTATCTTGTCTCCACCAGAACTATTGGTGGAGACAAGGGTATGTGCAGGTGTAGTTATAGGGACCACCAACAACTGCCAATTGTCTAGCTGCACGCCGGCAGAAGAGTATGTCTGACACCATATTCCAGTTGAGAACAGAGCCTGGGATAGAGAGTGACAGCGGCCGACTGGGAGGTCCCCGCAATTGACAGCGGTGCTGCAGTCATGGTAAGAGCGGGATCAGCTTCTGAGGAGCAGCAGGAGGACATATTGTAGCAGAGGCCGGTGGGGACACTCAGCGCAGGAGGGGAAATTATCCAAGTACGCCAGGATCACTGACAGGACCAGAGACGGAACATGATGGAAGATCGCCCAGGAACGTTCCAAAAGGGGTCTGGAGTGGACCTCGCAGCGGGTCCAAAAGCATAGATAGGTGAAAATTACAGTGACCTCGATAGTGCACATTGCAGGCCACTGTGGGGACACTACCATTCTGGCCAAAATCAATTACTTAAGGCCGGAGCTGGCACCAACAGCAGAGATGGCAGGGCAGCATCAGCCAATCCTCTGCTGTGGGCGTCACCTAACCCTCCCCTATAACTCATCCTGCCCAACCCATGTCTCCACCCATTCTTCAGGCGGAGACAAGATACACTAGTACATTATGTAACTACATGCTGTGCCTCACACTCACTCATCACTATAGCGTCTACAACAAACATCATGCCTCACATCTACATCCACACGAGCGGCACAAATCTACCTCAAAACTAAGGCCACTTTTACACATCCGAGAAAATCACACGAGATGTGTGTTGCAAGATCCACCAATATGAACGCTATTCTTTTGAATGGGGTCAGATTTGTGTGCATTTCTTTTTTTGGTAATCAATAGATTTTGACTAGAAATCTATGAGAAATGATACATGTAAATGTTAAAAGAAATGGCTGCATGTCCTAATTTTTTTTCCTCAATCTTCGGAAAGCATCGTCCATTGTTTTCAATGGTGCAGTCAAACACCTTGCATGCCGTGCGATGGGATGTTCCAATTGAAATCAATGGGAAACACTTACCGATCCAACAACACATGTGTAACAAGCGCCAGAGGATTGGAATTAGAAGTGATGCAAGGTGTTTTTGGATGAAAAATGCCTCGCATCAATGGGTAAAATGCAAGTTTACAAGCAAGATTTCGGGCCAGCTTTCTCGGCCCGATATCATGCTCGCCCGTGTGAAGGTAGCCTTCCAGAAACAAAGCAGCAGCTGGGACACCTTTTACCCATCAAGCATTTATTGCAGATGTATTTTTCGGTGACTGAGGTGGTTTCTTAACATTAGATCCTGCAGGCAGGAAAAAAAGTGATACTACAAGTTGCTGGAAGATTCAAAAATCACTGCCAATATGATACTTCAGTTTTTACCTAAAACAAATCCCTAGCACCAATAAGTAGAAAATGGATAGAAAACTTATTATTCTTCCATTAAAAAAAACAAAACATAATGAATAAATGGATTGAGATTCATCACTGCCAAATCTGACCTTGCGTTTTGGTCCCCATAGAGAAGCAAGAGGTCAGGTATTGTGAATAAATAGTTTAGAGATTCTTCAACGCTTTATTTTTAATGGAATAATTTAAAAATAGTTATATTTTAACCCTTTCCAGTCCACTGTCTGACATCTGAAGACATGATGATTTAAGGCTGTACAGCTACGATGATGGATGTCCGTCAGGGTTCTCTTACTGTATATTGCCAGCCTCTCTGCTGTTGGAGCCTATCCAACATGTCACCTCATGCAGTACCGGCTTTAGCCAGCATATAGTGCTGTTGTATAATGGCAGAAAAAGAGTAAGCCCCCTAGGAAAACCAGGATACAAATTGGATTGGAAAGGGTTAATCTAATGAGTGTGTAAGGAAGATGCATAAAATCACATTACTTTTTTGCATAAAAGAAACCATGTCGTTCTGAAATGAAAGCAACCAAATCACAATTCAATTTTTTTATTTTGTTGTTTTTAATCAAATAAGAAAAAAAAGTTGGCTTATAAAAAACGGAAGTGAAAATACATTTATCACAGCATTTACATCTTTTAAACATTTCAGTTGGCATATCAAAAAGAGTAGGATGCTGGAACTGTACAATGGGATAGGGTTTTGCACTTAATTTCCCCCTCATCACTTCTCATGGTCATTAAAAAAATAATAGGAGTATTGATAGATACATTTGGCTTTGACTCCTTTGCTGATCTTGTGTCTGGCAGGACAGGAAATGGGAGCGATCCGTCCTTCTCTGACCAATGCAAAACCGGTAAAGCCAATTTTTTAAAATGTTTTTCCTATTTGAGATTTGGCCCATTTTTCTTCTGTTTTGTTCTGATTGTGACAGTTCTAGCATTAAGGAAATGCTAAGAATGTAATGGAAAAATTAAAAATTGGGAAAAGAAACAAACCAACCAAAACCACCCTGTACAGTCTGGAGATCATGGCATTATATTGTTTAGGAACACATTGCATTATCTGCTGTAACAGTAAGATTTCTAGTGCCGCAGGGCTCTGGGCAGCACAAGGCAACTTCTCTTTGGGAGCAGAGTACATCAATTGCAAATTATTTTCTTTTAAATGTATAAATTTTTCTTTTATCTTTTAGGAGGATTTTTCTTTACGACTGCGAGGAGAATCTGCTCCATTTGAGGTTACTGTTCCGTTGACACCATTCTCTGGAGAAGTAAGAACAGGTGAAAAAAGTCAGTATTGAAAAACAAAAGACATTTGTTTCTGCATTTATGGCTGTAAAATAAAATGTCATGAATCCAGGGGATTGGGCCAGACCTCGCATTCAGTGGCGTGACCATGCATGTGCATCACTTCTCCATTTGATCACACTTTCATGGCTTGTTTGATTGACATGGTAAAAGCATTGAGGGTGGTATTCCCACAATTGCAGACAAGTGTCAGGCCTCTTTCACATGGGCAGAGATATCGCATTTGTGTTCTATAAAATATATGGCTGTGTTTTCTTGCGGCGATCTCATAGCGCTCTTTTGCTGGGACTTTTTGGAGGAGGCAGGAGAACAGCGCTTCCTCGTCACGAGTTCAAAAGCCCCGCCTCCAGGAATCACTGGCTCCGATTGGTTCTCAAGAGTCGCAGTTCAGCCAATTACTGCAGCGCTTGATGAACTAATCATAGCCATCGTATTGAATGGTTGTGATTGGTTCTCGAGCGCCGTGGCTCAGCCAATCACAGCCATTCAATGCGATAGTAATGATTAGTTCATCAAGCGCTGCAGTAATTGGCTGAGCTGCGACTCTCAAGAGCCAATCTGAGCCAATGTTTCCTGGAGGCGTGACCCGGAAGCACTGGCTGAAAACTACAGAAAAGTGTGCCGGAGGTGCAGGGGTGACGTGTGGCAGAGCAGACAGCGCCTGATAGGTGATGTATTGTGAGACTACTAATGTAGGGGTATTTTTAGCTGAAACTGTAGGATTTTACAGTCTTACTGTAAAAGCTGCATCACAAGAAAAGCGCGTTTTCATGCGATGCAACACAAAGTAAGGCTCCATAGGGAAACATGGCAAATTGCAGCAATTTCAGCATGCCGCAATTTTCTTCCTCGCAATGTAGCAGCCTACAAAACATTGTTAATGTGAAGGAACCCATTGGAAAGCATGGGCTTCACATACATGCGACTTGTAGCATTGCCACATTGCGAGAAAATTACCCGATTTTGCCACCCGTGTGAAAGCGGCCTCATTGTAAGATTATAAAATATTTACAAATAACCATTTACCAAAAACTAGTATTTTTTTAATAAAATACAATCCCCTTTCCGAAAAAAAAATTTCACCCCTTAACGCCATGGGATCAGAGGCTGAACCGCCACCATCCTTGAGAGAGCCGGCTGTTACTGATAGCGAGCCTCCCACTGCAACAACGGGGTTACATAACAGCGGAGATCACTGTTCTTAACGCCCTACATGCGACAATCTACGTAGATTGCGGCATGTAAAGTGTTTACAGAGGGACTGCACTACCTCTGTGACATCGGACCCCCACGATGTAATCATGAAGGGCCGATGGGTTTCCATGGCAAAAGGATGCTAGATACTGCCTTCCCAGATTGCCATTGCCTAGGATTGCTATTGTAAGCAATATGACCTTGCCGTAGAAAAGTCCTGGAATGCATTATCATAAACAATGTTAAAATATATAGACCCTTTTTTGCAAGTTTTTCTCCATTTGCACATTTAAACAAAAAATCCCACATATTCAGTATCATATCAGTAACAATCTGTACAATAAGTTGACCACCATTTATCCTGCACAGCAAAAAACGTAAAGCATTTTACCTGGAGGTGGGACCAATCGCTAGCAGCAGAAATCTCGCCCCAGAAGCATCTCAACCAGTCGTAGGGAGGTGGAATTCGAGCGCCTATCAGTGGTACGTGCATTTCATGAGCAAATTTAAAGGAAACGTCTCTTCCTCGTGACCGAACGAGGGATAAGCCAAAAGGGGAGGCGACAAAGAGCACTGGCAGGCCAGAAGAGACTAGAGTGGCACCACTGAAGTTCATTGTGTGGTCAAGGTGACCGGAAGCAATCCGACCAATAACTGGGCCTGAAGAAACTGTTGGAACTGCCCATAATGCGACAAGGCCCAGTAAAAGGCCACCACAAGGGGTTAATTTTCATGGCAAGGAATGACTTTGATCTCTCATCTGATCATTCTTCATAACAAGCTAGGGTTAATGCCCATAGCTGTTAACTTTGTGAAAAACAATATTTGTTTGTCTCTAAACTTTTGGCCACTCACAAGGGTCTATCCGAGGCTCGCCCTAGGCACGGTTACAAGTGGAACTGGACAACAAAGACAAGCAGGGAACGAGGCTCTTGAATAGCAACCATGAGATAGTATATAATATATGCACTATTCTAAGAGATCTGCTTTTGTGTCAAGACCGGAAGGCTTGTGCTAGACCTTGTGAATCCCTTTTCTAAAAGCCCAGGCATGAAGCAAATGATGATAGGTTGTATGAGATATTTGCAGCGCTCACCTTTTTCCTTCCGTGATTTGCCTTTAGAAGCAACAGGTCTCTTCCTTTGAGAAGGCTGTGGAGATGAATGTTCTCTCCATCGTCTCAGCTGGAAATTAATGAACTTCCACATCATAAATGCCTGAGTTATGCAAATGGATGCCAACACGCTGATTCTGGAAGCATAAAAAGGAGGCGGCATAAGTAGTGTAATTAGAACTCCCAATCATCAGAAGTGCAGTTCACTTCCAGACCAGGTATACAGTTATTGTCTATCATCACTGGTACAGGCTTTTATCTAGACAGCCGCCATTGTAGGAGGTGCTGCGGACGGAGTCTGATGGGAAGATGGTGAATCGGGTTGGTGTGCAGGCGCTCCTCTAATCTAGTCATATACATTAAGATAGGAAGTGCACCGTCTGAACACGTATAGACAGATTGGCCCAGCTTGCACATTTATTGGTATAGGGAAATTCGGATGACCGACTGTTAGATATCCAGGAGATGAATCATGCCCGTGCTAGCAGAAGACTGGGCATATAAAAATGTCACATACACAATGCTTATTTCTCCCAGATGTTGATACAACTGGATTGTCCTAATTAGAATGCTGGCAGATTGCCTCAAAACCAACACATTTTTACTACTTGGGTGGAATCCTATTGCAATCAAAGCCAAAAAGGCTGTGCCAAAACACTATCTGAAGCAGATCTCGAAATTGCCACTAAATTAAAAAAAAAAAAAACTGACTTGCATATGAGCTACTAACAATGTTAAATACCGTATATACGCAAGTATAAGCAGAGTTTTTCAGCACAAAAAAAAAGTGCTGAAAAAGCACATCCCCCCCCCCCGGTTTATACTCGAGTGAGGGGGAAAGAAGAAGAAGAAAAAAAAACACACCCCTCAACACTCATCTCTCAGCTGGCGTCTGTGTCCCCGGCACGATGCTCTTCCCAGCTCGGTTTTCAATTCCCCTGCCGTTAGCGCTGTGTAACTTAAGCGCTGTGATTGGATACATAATTTACAGCCATTCAGTGAATTACATCACTGAATGTCTGTGATTGGTTTATCGAGCGCTGGCTGTGATTGGCTGGCGCTTGATCCAATCACATCGCTTCCTTCCACAGCGCTGACGGCAGGGGAATTGAAAACTGATCCGGGGAGAAATCTGAAGCAGCTTGCCGCACCGCCAGGGAGAGCATCGTGCCGGGGATACAGACACTGGCCGAGAGGTAAGTATTGAGGGTTTTTTTTGTTTTTTTTTATACTTATACAGGCGAGTAAAGCTAGGCTTATACTTGAGTCAACAAGTTTTACCAGTTTTTTGGTCGGTTAAAACTCGAGTATATACGGTATATGGAATAGCAGGGGAAAAAAAGGCTGCTGTCAAAGCGGGTTTCCTTTTAATCGTTTTTACGGTCCTTGTTAGTGACACATTGATATACGTAGATCTACCTTATTGCCAAAATGTTGAAGTTTCCAGAACTTATGTCCAAAACCTGATTCTCTGCGCGAGTGAGTCCAAATCCAACAGTGAGAACTGAGAGGATAAGGGTGAGGAGCCGGCCCAGAACAAACAGCACAGCCCATAGAGTAAACCTGTCAAGAAGAGGAGAAAGCCAAGGAAACATTTAAAGTTGTGTTTGATCAAATGACATGAGTCTAGGTCAAAGAATTTTGACCAATTGTGATGCATGTGCGGGCGAGTAAAGTCACTTGTGAGCGGATATGGTTAAATACGACAGCTAACATCTAAAGCGAATTAAACTAGAGCATCAAAGGATACGGAAGGTTTTGATGTTTGCATTTGTAATGAAGACAAGGCAGCACTCAGAAAATAACTAACACTGTATCTTGGTCCCTATTCTCCATAGAGCTGCACAGAAGCTATTTCCTACTGGGGAACACAGATTCAGAAAATTTTAATCCCGCACTTTTTTCTTCTTCTTCACCATTCACATTTCTTTTGCTACTGTTTCCAATGCGAAAACTCTGGTCCAATTAATTACAATGGACATTGGCTTTAAGTCTGAAAGAACTGGGTCTTTTTGTATTCTAGCCACCACCATCTTAAAAACATGATAAATTAGACAATATAAAACAAGTAATAGAATTATTGAGGTCTTAATTCCAACACTTATTTTTTTAGGCCAAGTTCACACTAGCATTGCCTTTCCTTCTTTTTCAGTCTCCCACTGACTACCATATAAAAAAGGGTGTTTGTCCAATTTTTGAACTGGAGACAAAAGTGTAGAAGTCTCGCTTTTGTTTCAGTGTAAACCACATGGAACGGAGGCAGAAAATGGTGGAACAGACTGAAACTGAAGGTCTTCATTTTCGATACATTTCTATGGGCAGGAAAAACTATTTTTTGTTTTGCAGCTCCTACGTCGGAACAACTAGATGGAAAGCAGTAGCACTAGTGTGAGATGGCCCTTCTATAAACTGGTCTACAGTTCTAGTAGCACCCAGTGCCATGCAGAATGTGACTTACCCTTTCTGGTATTTTTCGTTACAAAAGTAAAAAAGGCGAGACATGTGGAAGAGAAACTCTACAAAGTAATGGAGAACCAGAAGAACCAGACCCAGATGATTTAGGCTGTAACGGAATGAAAAGAGATTAGTGCAACTTCATGACTGCCTCAAATGCACTTCAGAAGAATTGCAGTTTTGCAACATTTTTTCATTTCTCTCTTTCTGGTCACTCGATCTACCAATCACAAGTGCCACTAATAGGGTCAGTGACCATAGAGTAAATATGTAGCAGACCATCAGAATATTAGTATTATGCCATGCAGCAATGTGGGTACCAGAATGCCACCTCATTTCTCATTATTCCCAGAATCTTCCCTCTAGCGGGTATGTCTGCCCATAGGCAGAGTTTCACAAGAATTCATGTCCTGCTTCTTTATTTGTAAACTCCGTTTATGTGCATTCTTGGATGAATGTGCATTCTTGGATGAATGCTCATTCATGAGAAGCAGCAGCTTTAATAGGGATAAGCACACTGGATGAATGTCATCTGAATCCACTGATTTTGGCAGGACTAGATGATTATCTAATGTGTATAGGCGTCTTAACTCTCCCAACAGCAGATGTCAGGGGAAAGAAACATCAGGAAGTTGGTTTTCAACACGCCCAATCCTTTTGTTCTCCGGGCTGATAAATTGCTGTCTGGCAGCAGTTATTCCCCTTTCCCTATTGACAACAAGCAAATGCATTTCGAATAACTGGGTGTGGGGTGGAGTCGGCACGGCTTCTCTGCTGGAGGCCTTTTAAAGCCGATTGGAAATTCATAAAACCTTTCTAATTGGAGCATGGGGGGAGATTTATTAAAACTGGTATTTCAGACGTCAGTCTTAATCCAAAGCGGAGTAAGATGTGCATCCTTGGCTGTAAACACACCAGAAACTAAAACCGATGCCTACTAATAGAAGGTGTAGATTTGCGCTATAATTTGCATCCATTTTTGGTTTATACCAAATCTGGAGGGCCGCCCCTCCTGCTAAACCCCACCCACTTTCAACCCTTTCCACACCACTTAGTCCACTCACCACTTTTCAAAAGTCACAAAATTTGTGATTCCATAAGTATGGTGTAAAACCTTTGATAAATTTGCCCCATAGTAAAAGTTTTCAAGACGACAATAAAAACTTACTTTAGGACATAAGCGCCAATTATATGGAAGAGGTACAGCCCAATGTAAACCAACTGGCGAGGAATATCTTCCTGAAATAGAAAAACATTAAACCTTGAGTTTTAGAGCTTATTTTTCTAGTCTTGACGCTAGACCAAGATGACAATATTCCTGTATATGCTCACAAAAATTAACATACTAGCACCATTGTGCCACAGATACAGTAAAATAAAACACTACCTTTTTTGTTTTCTGAAAATACATTTCCGGAAAGGCATGAAACCAATAAGCCAATTGTGAAATGTAGAAGAACTTCATCTGGAATCTGAAGAGGAACAAGAGAAAAGTGAAGTCACTCTCCAATAGAGGCATTGTAACCGCCAACAACCTCTCTACTGACCATTCCCAACAGGGAATATTTGAGGCAGACATGGATATAATGACAGAGATGTGTCTCCTTTACAAGGAACACCAAGTATAGGCAATGTACAATATCTCGTCTCAAATTACAATTAAAACTTCACAATATATATCCATTTTCTGAGCTCAATGACCTCATGCGCTTTGATGAAATGAAGGCAGACGACAGTGACGCACATGAAGAGTTCTATCGAATATTGCAGGTATGGATCTCCTTCCGAACCTCGGAGAGATTCAAAAAGTGGGTAGATACGGGACAGATTTAACGAGTAAATTCGGTAATTCCGGCCACGGTTCAGCATGAACGCCACTCCCCTAGAGGATATATCCTGCAGGTCCAGTTGCCCCCCAATCTCTCCCCTAACACCCCCCCCCCCCCCTCCTTGTGGTTCTCTTGTCTCGTTTTGTCGTTAGCGTCTGGTGTATATTTAACCTTCTTGTTTCTTACAAGGTTTTTCCGTTCTTGCTGTTCGTAATTTTTATTGTTTTTTTCTGTTTCTTTTGGCTGTATGTTGTAATGCCATGACAGGCTTTGATGGAGTTCTCAGTAACTAAGATTGTTCTGATATAAGGCAGCGAGCTCACACAGCATATCTGTAATGCTGAAAATGTGAAAAAAAAATCTTTTTGAACAAAAATATATAGCCATCTTCTCCATGTTCTCGTCGGCCTCTTCACTGCTCTGTACAGTCGGGCTGCAGCAGGAGCCTCCCCCCTGTATAAGCGGTTTGCAGTAGAACACAAACATTGCTAAACCCCACCCTACGCTGAAAAGTGGAACAAAAATCAGGAGATTAACCCTTGTGTTCACTACAGGATCTCCACAAGGTTGTTTCAGGAACATGTAGAAAATCCTGCAGACTTAAAGGGCCCTTTTACACAGAAGCGACTGACAGCCGCCCCAGCGATAACCACTCCTGCACTTATACACAGGAGTAATGCTGCTCAGTGAATGGTGGCGGCGCAGAATGGAGATCTTCCAGCCCACCTGCCTTCATTCACAGTAGGCAGACTGTCGTTCATAGATGAACAGCGGTTTTACACAGGCCAATCATAGTTGCATGACCCAAATTATGAACGATTTATCATTCGTCCTTCAGATTGTGCAGGTGTTAATGACGCAGCTTACGATCCAAGCCCGGCGAGCCGCCCCGCACCACAGTGGCATTGACACCCTGGGCTCCCCTAGTAGTTCATTTATGGGGTGCAGGCCAACTTACCAGGCTGAACCGTATGTGGCATCATTAATAGGTTATAAGTCTACATGGTGCCCTACACGTATCAGTTGGTCTGCCACTCTTTGTATGCCTCATCTATGTGCAGATATAATACTAAGCAGCCCCCCTCTATATATTGTGGTTATGTGAGTTGTTGTTCATCAGTATTTTGCTCCTGTGTAACAATCTGTCTGCCTGCATGCTGAGGGACGTGTTTCTATATCTGCTTTGTATCATTAGATCAGTAATTATAAGGCCACAGGCTGTGATTTCTTTGAATGTATATATCCCTCTTCTGTGGTTGGTATTTTCTGAAAAGGTAAACAATTGCCTGTTTACACCAATCAACCAGCGACTATTTTTAGGCGAGCTGAAACGAAACGAGTAGCAACTAGTGAACGAATTATGGCTTTTGAAGTGTAAGGAAACTGCTATATAGGCTAATCTGTAATAGACAGTACCCAGACTAAAATTAAAGCAGACACCTGTGGGTTTCACTGGCCATTAATTCTACTTTCCAGGTTGGTTCTGGGCATCTGCGGGGCAGGAATAGCAGATGCTGACGCCATTAATCTGTTATAAGCTTCATGCACGCGGATTTTTGCTGCCAAATCTGGAATGTGCGTCCGCCTCCGGGTTCAGCAGCAATAACTCTCCATGCTATGGAAACATGACTCTTCATGCACAAGAGTGGAAACCAACTGTAGTTTCCGGATTAAAAATTGCAGCATGCCGCATTTTCCTTTGGTTCCCACACAGACTGCTTCTAGTGAGATCAATGGAAGCCATCCGACCCGCAGGCAGTCCACAATTGACATTGCACGTGGGCCACAGGAAAAGCAGGAGTTTAAGAAAAAATATCTGTACTGCATACGTCCGACAGCTAGCCATGCCGACCATCCGCAGTATAAAAAAAGCTAGAAGACGTCAGGTCCGCGTGGACGCCGGCGAAGACAACAGGTCCGCAGGGTCATCTGCCGCGGTCAGGGCCAGATTCCATGCAGGATACTGCAGAAGGAATCCGAACCCGCCATTCTGCTACCAACAGCAGAAACTAAAAAGCTCCTGAAAGTGTCTGCATCCGTTAGCAAAGGGTTATGTAATTGATGTTGTAGGCTCCTGGATACCAAAATTCTTTGCTGCTACGGTCTTAAGCCAACTGGACGGAAACAAGCTGGCTGTGCAGAACACAAAAGGCATTGAAAAAAAAAAAAGCGGGACATTAATGAAAGATGGTACTTACGGAAAGTAAGTGTGAGGGTAACCTTTCCATAAGTTTGTTGGATCTGAAAGGTAGTTCTCCTATAAGAGTGAAAAATGGAAATTCAATCTAGTCGGAATATAAAACACCATCCATTGGCCGCATGCCTCTGACAAAGCTAATTTTTCCTGATCGGTGAATTAGACTGCATTCTTTAATCATTAATGTAGTATCCAAACATTCTAATTAGTGGTTGTGCAGGTAGTGATTTTGCTGAAAATAACACTACTGCTCAGAAATGGTTCCTATGGAAACACTAATAGCACAAACACTGCAGGCAGCTCCGTGTGCCGCCGCTCAAGTTATCTGACTATTTACTGCATGGAGACAAAAGAAACAGATCAGAATATAAAAAGGATGCATGAAAGTGCCGATACACATTGGACGACCAAAGGCCACATCTGCCCATTACAACCACCTAGTGTCTATGTGTAGGTCTTGATTACGGTAAATCACTACTAATCGGTTTTTCCCCTTATTAAACCCTTAGTGGCCCTTCCACTATAGAGTACAATCTGCCCATTCGTTGTCCAATAGTCGTATTACACACCCCGATGCTCAGGCAAACGTTCTTGCCCGATAATAAGTGCCTCGGCTCTTCTTTCAGAGCCTAACCCCTTCATCCAACAGTATCCCCCTCACTCCATATCATACAGCTTTAGGTTTACTACCCTATATATAACATGGCTGCACCAAGCACTTTTACCTCTGGTCACCCCCTTTTCCTCATAGATTGTAAGCTCTTGTGAGCAGGACCCTCACTCCCATTGTTCAAGCCGATTATTAGTATAATACTGTATGGAATGTCGGATTCTGTCTCATGGTCCCTCGGATTTGTAAAGTGCTTCAAAATATGCTGATGTTATATAAAAGCTATTATGGAGTGTCCCGCCATCACCAATGGCAAGTGTCAGAAGAAGGATCGCTGTTCTCACAGGCAATAAGTAACCACCAGAAAGGTTTGGCAGCAGCTTATTGCTCACTATTGATTGTTTTTGGGACAGGTCCGGAGGAATGACAGTTGTTTGACAGACAGCTATGGTGCATGTCCAACCTTGAGGCTACCCACACCCAATATTCCTGGCCCGATATCGCGTGTTTTTATGGTAAAACCACCTATCACTTCAGTAAAGTAGTGATCCTCTGGCGCGTCTTTTAGCGGTGTTGGAGGATCAGCAACTTTTACCCATTGTTCTTAATGGGAAACCTTGCATTTCACAATGTGAGAAGCGTTTTTTCTGTCCCATTGAAAACAGTGGGCAAGGCGTAAAGATAGGACGTGCAGCGATTATTTTTCGGCACCACGCTGCAGGAAAACGTCACTCATGTATATGACTCCATTCAAAAGAATGGGGTTCATACTTGTGCATCTCAACACACACATCTCGTGTGAAACTGGACTAAGAGTGAGCCTAAAAAATATTACCCAGCTGTGTATCATCATAGTACGCAAAAAAAAAAAAAAAAAAAAGAAGAAGAAGAGGGTAGGGGCGGATGGTACACAGGAGTAAGATCTGCATGATTGTACTGCGGCCTACCATATTGTTCTTGCATATTTATAATCTTATTGTTAGCATCTGGAACCTTTATCATCAAGAGCTGCCCAATAATTCCCAAGAATGTACATGAAGGGTTGTAAATGTATGGTCATCAATGATAAAGGTAATGTTGTGTTGGACAAGTCAGTCTACAATCCTCTGTAAGGTACTTAGGATGCACTATAGGATCCATAAGAAGAGTTTGCACCATTAGGATGGTTTTGTATTAAATAAAACCCAAAAACCATCAGGAGTTACAAGTGTAAAGAAACAACGCTCTGAACAATGAGAGGTTCCCACATTATTAGATGTAGAGCTAGGGACTTACTAAGCAGCAATCACCACTACTAGGCATCATTTTATGGCTATATGGTGAAGCCTCCGGAGTTACCGGATTAATGCATGGATAGAATGTGTTTAGCATCTGTCTAGAATTATGGCTTATGTAACAATGGGAACACATTCTAAACACACATAAGCAGGTAGTTCCAGAGGGTTCACTTCTTGCATGACAACCCGACACTGGAGCAGCAGCGTTCAGAGGGGGCGATGGGTTTAGGACCCTACACAAACTACAACAGCATCCTCTTAGTATACAGGATTTACTTACTGAGACAATGATGCTCGTCCCCCAGACACAAGAGAAAAAGTAAAAAGCACTCAGCTGCCCGGATTCATTGAATTTGCTGTGTTTTGTCTTGGAAAAATGCATGCGCCTGTTAATTTTCTGGAAACAGAATTAGAAATTTTAGGTTAAGATTGACAGATGCAAGATAACCAAATATTTGTATTTAAAATTATATTATATATCAGCCGCCCTCAATCAGCTGATCAGCGGGGTCCCAGGCAGTGGACCCCAGCCGATCAGATACTGATGGCCTGTCCTTTTGGCATGGATCTTATGAAGTTGCCAATCAAAGCCTGAATTGCATTTTTTTTAACTCCCAAGAAGGATGCTAGTCCTAATTTTTCAAGCTTCTTCTAAAGAAACATTCAGGTCCCAGCGCTCGAACCTTAACCCATCAGACGTTTATGACATACACAAAATATCTGAGATGGAAATATCCTTTTTGAGGGCCATTCCAGCAAAAACAGATTTTTGACATCCCCGTTTTCCCTGCCTGAAGGTCTGTCACATTCTGGATGTTTATGTATACTGCAGTCATGTCCATGCAGTGCAGCCTCCTGTTTGATGCTTATCAGACATCAGCTTGATGCTGAGATTTCTGGTTTCATATTAATCCCATGATGCATCAGCACAGCATTACATGAGCAGCTGGAGACTAGACCATCTCTGCTGCAGGGGAAACACTGCCATTACGGTCTATATTGACCTAAATAAGCTACAGACACTAAGGAAGATACAGTCAGGAAGAGAAAAACTATGATCTCTAGTATAACGGTGTGACAGAAGCTGTGTGATCATCATCAGTAACTGTGACAAGAGTGTGTGTCCCCCTCTAAGCAAATTCTGTATTAGGGTCCATGTAATAACATTACACGGGGATTATGCTGACCAAGAAACTGACTAGAAACTGAATACATAAACCTAAGGAAATCTGAGCTGGTCAGAATTGAGCTCACTTGACCACCTGAAAAAGCCCCTGGAAGTTTCAGATAGAAATAACTAACGGTAATACTAGCCGATATATACCGGGCAATAGCTACATAATGAATTAAAAGAAAAAATATATATCACTGGAGTGGCCTTTTAAGAAAGTGAACGTGAGGAAATTCTATGGAGGAGGAACAACATTGTTCATCGTCCTATTGTTAGATATAGAATATATTTCCACCCTGTGAATGCTTTTCCCCTTTATTGAGAGGAAAATCCTTTAGTAACTCTAATTTATACTTTTTTGGACCCAGTTGTAGGTTACGACCATAAAGTCCAGCAGTAGAGTAAACTCCCACTAAAACAACAAATAGAATCAAGCAACATAGGTCACTGGCAAATCTTTTATAAGGTACTTACGTCCAAGACATATTCTTGTATAACGGCGTGTAATATTATTGCCACAAGCATGTAAAAGAAAGTCGTGGCCATATCTTTGATGCCATAGTGATATAACGAAACTGGTTCAGTGAAGATATCTGCAAGAGGAGAATAAAGCATCCAGTGTAATAGACGTAAAGCTTAACGATGCCTTATACAGCTAAGAGTGCGGGCGCACAGCGTGATCTTACATACGACTGCTGGGTTTAAATGTTCACTGGAAATCCACGTCTTTGTATGTGGTTGTATCAGCTCTAAACAATCACAGGTCTCCAAAATATACAATGGAGGCCGTGCACAGAGATCCTGCAGCAAGTCCGAATCTAGACCCCTCCAGTCACATTCAGGGACCAGACCCACCCCGCAGCTGTAGCATCACACTGGAAGAGTGCAGGATTTTATGACCCTGGAGAGCTCCTTTAAGTGAGCTGATGAACTCCTGAAGAATACGTTCTCCTCGGTGAATGACTGGCCGTACTCTCGTGCGCGGCACGCAGGCCTTAAATAGAACACGCCGCCAGCAAACAGTTTCTATTTTGGGGCTTGTGTTTTATTTAGCTTTTTTGTGTGGATTATTTGACAGCTCCCACTACATTTATTTAAAGCCCTGTAGGAAATGGCCCAAAAGGGAGATAAACAATAAGGATCACATCGTTTAACTATATCTATAGGTTATATGTGTGGAATTCATGCCACGAAAGTTCACAAGTATACATGCTGAGCATGTCCACTCAGACGGAAGCCAGTAATAGGTGGCCAATGCTAGTGCATGGCATCCAATGAAGGCCTTATTCACATGAGTGGGCTTTACGCAGCTATTTAAAATGGCGACCATCTGAAGCATTGCTTTCCAATATATTTGTTCAGATGACTGATTTTTTGCCGCGTAAAAACGTTGCGCCGGGAAAAAAAAAAAAAGGAAAGCATTCAGCACGGGATCTGCAGGAGAATGGAGCATGCTGCGATTGCTTCCCGCACGTGCCATCCACACAGCAGGGAAAAATATAAATTTAAAAAAAAATCATCCGCATGCTTTTCACTGCTCTGTGAACGCCCATGCATCCCTATGGGCGGCTTGATTTGAAGATCTCCCACGCGGGTGCCCAGCAAATCAAATCTGCCCACGGACCCAGGGTCTAAGGGCTTCTGCCCACAGCCGTGACAGACTCTGCCAACAGGATATCGCAGCGGAGTGCGCCACGGCACCCCCCACCCCTCAAAAACCCCCAGACTTACCACTCTGGATCCTCCATACGCTTCCCGCATTGAGGGCTGGTGCGCATGACGCGTCAGCAGTGTCAGATGACTTGGCCGGGGCGGCATATTCACGCGATACTTTCGCTGTGCTACAGCCGGCTTCCATTGACTACAATGAAAGCCGGCCGCGCGTATATCCGTGGCAATTAGAACATGCTGCTGTTTAGTTCACGCTGTGGAATTCCGCAGCGTGAACATTGAGCTATTCAGATCAATAGAACCGAATGGCTGCGGAGCAACGCCGTGGATTTCCACTGGGTACAACGCAGCAGAAATTCGGCCGTGGGCATTAGCCCTAACTCTGTTATGTGTAAGAAGTCAATCATAAAGTTTTAGTACAAAACCAGAGTAGGTAAAACAACTGGACAGCAGTCTGATACAGTGTAGGAAATCACGAAGACTAGAAGGAGGTTTGTGCTGATGTGACATAGTCTAAAACTGGATACACTGCTGTACATTTTCAGATGAACAATAATTGGGCACAGGACAGATTTCAGTCTCTGAAGACAAACTAGAAAGGTTTCCATTCACTGACAGAAAGCAGCGATCATAAAAATGTGAAGAACTGAATCAAATTGTATAACAGTGGCGTCACATGTACATTGGGGAGTCTGGTTTCATGCTCCATCCAGGGAGCAGGAAGGGGGGATCCCTGCAGCCGAACGGTTCCGTCTGTGGACAGAACCAAACAGCGCCGGATGACCTTACTGACTATAATGGGGGTCTGCCCACTTTCTGTCCAGCCTTAGGATGGAAGAAAAAGTGCTGCATGCAGTGCTTTTCCTTCCGGTATTTTCAGCTACATCTGTGACAGAACCTCCCGCAGGGGGCTCCACCACGGAGCTGAAACCACCCTATGAGGAAGTTTGTAAGGATGCCAAATGGTATCGGTTTTGCATGTCTTTTAACAAACCCAATTTTTTTCTACTTCTTTCTGAGCATGCGCAGAAACAGATCCGTGAAACTGAATAAATAATGGATGCAAACGGAAGGCTTTTACATCTCTTCAGTACAAGAGAAAGAGAAACCCAGACAGTCAATGGGAAATTAACCTGAAACGTCTGTTACCGGTTTTCTGTCCCTATGACAGCAGAGAAGAACGGGAACCCTGAGTTTTTGTTAAATAACTTAGACAAGTTTCTTGTAATAAGAAAAAAAACCCCTCTTGCTACAAACAAATCCCAAGAAGCGGAGTGTTTTGTAGGGTATGAAGCATTAAGCTATGATTACACAGGAATGTGCTTTGTTTCAAGTCCATGAGCCTCGTAAAGAGAAGATTCTGTACTACTTACTTTGCGCTGGAATGGTGACATTATATTGTAGCGTGACAAACATGACTGCCGCTTTTGCTGTAATCTAAATAGAAAAAAAACAAAAACATGAAAAATGAGAATTATAACATTTCTTGTTCTAAACAAGTACAAAGAAAAAGTACAAGCAAAAGATTTCAATAACCAAATTGTAGAAGCTCAAAACGCTTCCTACGGACTGCCACTGGCATCTAAGGCGGCGCCTACCTCTGCCAGCCCAGCAGTATCCTATACTGCACTCGCAGGGTGCCGATGTATTGTCATGGTGGCATACATGCCCAGAGCAAAACCTATTAGTTTGTCTATCTATTTTACACTGACTGGCAATAATGCTTTGGAATACTATGTTATGCAGCTTTAAAAGTCGTGGGGGGGGGGGGGGGGGGGGGGGGAGGGGAGGGGGCTACAAAATAACATTTTCTCAACAGTATGGTGTTTAAAATAAAGTGTTGAAATTGCAAATTTTTTTTTAACCCTTTCCAATCCACTGCCTTACGTCTTCCTACATTTTGATTGAGGCTTGTACAGCTCCAATGTCAGAAGACGTCCGACAGGGTATTCTTACCGTCTAATGCCAGCCACTCAGCTGTCGGAGCCTCTCTGGCGCACACACACTGGCTTCAGCCAGCAGATGGCACTGTTATACAACAGCAAAAAAAGAAAGCCTTTTAGGAAACCCTGAATCCAAAATTGTATTGGAAAGGGTTAATACAAAGAAAAAAAACAAATAGTATAAATGCCTGAAAAGTGACCCGCTAGTTTCAGAATAAAAATCTGTCCTGGAACCAATGGATGGAGGGAAAAGATGGAGGAGGGGGAAATATGCCCTGCACTTCCTCTTCTCCACCATCCCTTCAATCCACCCGTTCCAAGCACTATTTTCATCCATCCTAAATGGCCAACATGGTCTTCAAAACTACGTAATCCTCCATAGTGCATTGGTAGTACTAATGCACTATACCTGCTCTCAAATTGGCCAGAGCTGCTCATGTGATCAGCATCGGCCAATGAGAGCGCAGTGCACAGTGTGCATCAGCTAGTCTGAAAATTGTTCTAACCATTGTGGATGGTCAAACGCAGGACCCAAAATTGGCGAATCAGTGATGCCACAAAGAACAACTGCAGGTAATAGACCCCAATCCGCCTTCTGCCCTGGGACAGATTTTTGTTCTGAAACCAGAGGGTCACTTTAATTATATTGGCACGCCAACACGGCGCCAATAAAAGCTATAACTCATACCACAAAAAAAATACCAGCCCTCATACAGCTTTGTTACTGGGAAGATTAAAAAGTTATAGCTTCTGGAATGTGTCGGGCAGAGGAAACAGAAAACGCTCCACTGGAAGCCCCCAAACAGCCCTGTCCTCGAGAGGTTAAACTAACTTTTTTTGCAGTTGAGTCAAGTCTGTTAGTACTTAGAAATGACCGACTGTCACAAATCCCGGTGTTATGGCGGTATGACAACCCAGCTGATAACACGGCACCAGTCAGGGCCCGTTCTACTGCACAAGTAGGAGTTCACAGCCGCAGCATTTGCTCTACATGTGAACTCCTACTGACTTTTCATTGCCATAAGCTAAAGTTCTTGATGACAGGAGTCAGCCGTCCTGCGCTGCCACGTTAACATCTCCTTGTAGATCTAGGCACGCAGCCAGAGCAGCATGCTGCAGCCGCTGGAGCACATAGGATATCCCAAAAGTGCGGGCCACCCAGAGTCTCGTGTGCGAGACAGCAGACACAACGCCTATTACTAGAATTTATTACCTGCTGCGCATTAACATAATAGCGATACATGTGCGCGGTCAGAAGCCAAAATAATGTAAACCTCGTACAAGAAGCCGCAGTGATATTATATCTAATATGGAGACCTACAAAAGTAATGAGAGGCATCTGAAAATACAAGTATGAAATATGAAAAAACACGAACACATTAAGGCCGAATGCCCACGGCCGGGCATACGAAATCAGACCCGATGCCCAGCCAGAGACACATACTCGCCTGTCTGGATCCAGCAGTGCAGGGCATGATACGGATCCATGGCGATTTCAAAATTGACATTTTGGAATCGCCGCAGATCGGACGACTTCCATTGACTGCAATGGAAGCCGCCCATGCGATTTTCCGCACCAAATAGAACATGCTGCGTTTTTTTTTTCCCTGCGGGGGAAAAAAAATAAAAATGTATAAAAATAGCAAAACTAAAATAATGTGGTTGCATAAAAGTGTGAACGTCCTCTTCTATTCGGGGATGTGGTTACGTTTAGAATCAGCCAATGACATGTTGAATAGTAGTATACAGCTGCCGTTATGTAAAGTGATTGTGTAGTGCATGTGACAACCATCTGCCATATTCGTCATATGCCCGGGCTGCGGGTCAGGGTGCCCTTCTCTAACACAGAAAAACATCCAAGCCCGCTTAGTATTTGCCAAAACCTACATCAAGTCTGCCAGAAGTATGTGGAAGAACAGGTTATGGTGTGATGACATCATAACCTTTTGACCAAAATTCCAAAAAGGAATGTTTGGCACAAAGCCAACACTACGCATCACCAAAAGAACACCAACCCGCAGTGAAGATGGCGGGGGCAGCATTATGTGTGGGGCTGTTCTGCTGTTGCTGAAGATGACCAACGTTTTGAAATGGCCCAGACCTGAACCCCATTGAAAATCTGTGGTTGACCTGAAGAGAGCGCTACACAGGAGATGCCCTCGCAATCAGACAGATTTGGAGCGTTTTTGCAAGAAGGAGAAGGCAAAGTTTTCCAAGTCAAGATGTGACACTGCCGATAGCATTCAGTATTTTGGGGCAGGTGCCAATCAAAGGGTACATCAATAAAGAATTAGTTTTAAGGTGTACAAATTTAAGCCCTATAGCTAAAAATAAATAATGGGAAAAAAACCCAAATTAATTTCCAGATGATGGCGCCAACCAACATTCACCAACGCATCCAACCGCTGCGCCACAATCCGACGTCTCAGGAACTGCATACAGAATAGAAACCCTTGTGGAAAAAATGCCAAGTAGATTTCCAAGCAGCCTGAGAGGCTTTACCCAAACTAACGAACAGCAGGTTCTCCTTGGAATCCTGACGCGCCAACCGCCTCTAATCACAGGGTAATCTGTTCCGTCTAATGCCAGTCACACAGATGCCTAGCTGGTGGTTGATGGCTGCCAGCTCCACCATAGACATGAACACTTGGCAGCGGTTTATCTACCATGGAAACAAAGGATCAGGCATGTTGAAATCCCTCTCTCCCCCGACATCTGCAGATTCCGATAGACGGGAGGAAGGTGACCAATCCGGTCTGCAGGTTCTGACTACTCTTAACTTACACGTACGGCCAGAACACTGCATGTTACCCACCGGTATACATGGAACTATGGGTGGCAAGCAGAAGGTGAAATGCACATGCCGCTGTGCCAAATCCAAGCGCAGGCAGTAACTATTCCCCCCAGTAGTCATTTCTGTCCACGCTTGTATAAAAACTGCAGGTTTACTTCCCCCTTATGAATCCTGATTACTGGAAGCAAATGTGGCCGTTATTGTATGTAACATATGGAAGTGATCTGGGACCTGCTCTTGTGAAACTAGCCCCCCCGGAACGTGTCCCCAGGCACCTGCCGCAGTACCTGTACAGCACCGCCCACAGGACACTAGTTGCATCACCACATATCTCTGACTCAACCAAAACTTGCTCAACATACCACAAAAAGTCACTGCCTACCGCCAAACTGTGCGCACAGCATAGACAAACGTACATAAGAAGCAGCTGCACACAGCCCGACAATCATACGGCAAGTAATCCCTCCATGTAACCGTATGCACGGTGCTTACGACAAAACTGAGGCCGGGCCGACTTACGGACTTTCCCACAGCTCAGCTTCTAATACATTTATCAAGCGTCCAATCAGACGTTCATAAACGTGGTGCAAATTTGGTCAAGTCACATGACTCTATTGATGACTGTTAGGGTCCTTTTAGACGGGACGATTCTCGTTTGGTGTGTGAAGTCACCGTTACCTTGTTCGCAGTCGTGTGGCTTGTTTAGACAGGAAAATGCATCGTTGGCTCGTTCAAACGACAAGCGGTCAGTCCCTGAATGAGCGACCCGAGGGACTGAATGATAAGTGAACGAGTCAGCCATGATGTTTACGCCTGCCGAGACGCAACGATCCTTAGTTTTTGGCTGCGTTTAGGCTGAACGACTATCTTCACTTTCGCTCACTTGAGCGATTATCGTTCCGTCCAAGGGCTAATGCCAACGGACGGATTTCTGCTGCGTTGTACGCGGTGTTGCCCCACAGCTATTCAGTTCTATTGAACCCAATAGCTCAATGGTCACACCGCGGAATTCCTCAGCGTGAAAAAGCACGTCGTGTTCTAATTGCCGCTGGAAAACATGCGGCCGGCTTCTATTGTAGTCAATAGAAGAAGCCCCTCATGCGATACATCCGCTGTGAGCACAGTGGAAGTATCATGCGATTACGCGTCATCGCCAACTGCTTACACGCGCGGTGGATCCGGAGATGTGTCTGGGGTGCCATGTTGGACTTCGTTGCGATATTCCGCTGGCGGAGTCCAACACGGCTGTGGCGCCTAAAGCAGCATTAAACATTTACAATGCAGGAAAGGAGGCGTTTAATCCCGACCACTGATCAGGGCCCAAAAACAGAGACACGGCCACGTTCAGCCGCATGTGCGTCCGGCTTCCACTGACAAGTGACAGTTCAGCCGTCAATTAAGCAGCCAGCAGTGCAACCTGTCATCACCTAGAAGACCCATAAACTAAGTTACGGTGCTTATAGTCTAGGTGACTGGAGTCGGGGGGCTGTCTCTTATACTCAGCCGCTCCCCCGTTCCTGCAGTGTCCCATAGCCAAGTCAGAGCGTGCTCAGCCAGTGAGACTTTTCAGAAGGCTGTGCATGCACACTGCCATAGAGATGAGTGGGAATGCGTGCACAGCTGTCTGAAAGGAAGGACTCACGCTAGCTGAGCGAACTGCCCCTTTGCTGTGGGACACCGCAGGAACAGGGGACCGGCTGAGTAAGGGCACCAGCTGAGTAAGGGCACCTGCACACGAAGGGGGTCGGATTCCGCATGTAAAAGCCCACGGTGGGATCCGATCCTGTGCCTGGCCAGCGTCCATGTGTACTTGTGTGTTCTTCATCTGTACTGCGGATGGTCTGCACGGCTCGCCGTTGGTCATGCGCAGTACAGGACCTTTTCTTCAAATTCCACCCCCACCCCATCGCTAAGTTAGGTGAATTTACACCGTGAACCCCAGAGCGACAGAAGCGAATATCAAGTGATGTGGAATATGTATAGACTATATAAATATGCTAAGTGCCACCGAGCAGGGTGACAGTCAGGTGTCTTGTAGGCAGCAGCGCTGCACCCACGTGGCGACTAGTCATTGTTGTGCAGCTGTACATAGATCAGGCCTTACGGGTGGGCACATCAGAGGCTCCGCAGCGCTCTCAGAAGTGGGAAGGAGTGCAACAACGATGGAAGAAAGCTACCATCACCCATACATGGTTTCCCAGAGGAGCGTGTTGGCTTTACAAGGGCCTACTAGATGCCCTCCACAAGGAGAAACTGTATCCCTCCAGACCCACAGTCATAAGAGAGGTCAGAGGACTGCCCCCTCTACTGGGGATTGTACATGGGGGCACCAAGTCTCACCTCTGAACTGCTGCTTGGCACAGATGGTAGAAGATCGCTACAAGACACTTCCATGTAGGGGACTTCTTGTGAGGCCGGTGACACCACCGTATTTTGGCCACGTCCTTGCATCCATAATACAGATGTGAGTCTTGGCCTAACCCGAACATCAGACCCCCATGGTGCTGGGAGACCCCCTAACATCAGACCCCCATGGTGCTGGGAGACCCCCTAACATCAGACCCCCATGGTGCTGGGAGACCCCCTAACATCAGACCCCCATGGTGCTGGGAGACCCCCTAACATCAGACCCCCATGGTGCTGGGAGACCCCCGCGGTAAGGCCGGGAAACGTCCGTATTAAGGATGCAAAAACGTGGATGAAACATTGCGGCCTGAGGAGGATCTCTTCCGGTTGGCGAGTCTCTCTGCCCAATCAGTAATGGTAACCTGGATGCACTCCCCTCTAATGGAGAACCGTCCCGCTCCGGAGAAAACCGCAAACGTGTCAGTAGATGCAACCGATCCTCTTTAACCCCTTAGTGACCGCCCATATGCCCCTTTTTACAGAGGTTGCTAAGAGGTCTCATTCCGAAGCAAACCGCTCTTTACAGCGCTGCATCGGACGCCAGGAGCAGAGGGTCAGCGCCAGCCGTGTAACCAGTGCCGCCATGACACGTGAGCGGCTGACAGATGGCAGGTGTTCCCTGTCACCCGTCTAACCCTGGTGACTGCACGCTGCCAATGTGTTGCTATGGCACCCAGAGGCTTGAAGATGCCATGAATGCCAATATACCAGTGTGTAACAGTCATCTTGTCTCCGGGACGGGTGAGGCTGCCCTCACATTTGCGCTGTACGCTCCGGTCGGAGGTTCCATCGCAGATCACATCCAAAATACCCAAAAACCTGCAGCATGCATCGTTTTTTCATCCAGTAAAACGACGAACAGCTGAGCGGAAACCGAACCGCGGCCATGACGGTCAATGATGTCCATTCGCTGCCGTCATGACGGATCGGGGGGGGGAAATCCCCTTCCCTTCCCCCAGAATGGAGCAGAAAAACGGAACCCCTGCGGTGGCAGATGTGCAAGCAGCTGGCACTGGGCTATAAATACAGGGGTCGGGCAGACAGATGGGGAAGTGGGTATAAAGTTGCACACAGTAAGGAGAGAAGTTGCTGCCAGCATCTGATGTTGTCCCCCAGTGACAGCTGGGACTTGTAGTACTACCAGCAGGGGTGTGCGCTGCCCGGTAACACGTCAGCACTGTGTGTATACACGTGTGCGCACAGCTGGGACACACCGCCACCTCCGTGCACTGCGTAGGGCTGCAGCCGGCTTGGCATGCTAGGACTTGTAGTCCCACAGGCCGCACTCACCTCGAACATGAGCCCCAGTAAGAAGAGCATGGCCAGGCAGGAGACGATGTCCGCATGGTTCTGGATGACGAACTCGTGGCTGAACACCGGAGGGGTCTTGCTGTTCTTCTTGCGGATGCCCATGATGACGGATGGCGCTGCTCGCTCGCACACACCAGGGACAACGCACCGGGCGCACTGCCTCCTCCTCTCTCTAGGATGACGCTATACACTATCGCTGCTTACACCACGTCAGCATTCCGGGGAGGAGCCGTGTCGTTCGCGATTCGCGTGACAGGAGACGGTTGTGTTCAGGACGCCATTTTTCTTACGGGCAGAATCCCTCTAAGGGTTTGTTTGTTCAAAAGATGATAAGCTTTATAATTCATTTAGCCCAAACAAAGAATTTGACTCGTCCTTGGAGTGTAATTAGTATTTGTCGTTGTTATTGTATTGCGACGCCGTGCCCTCACCGAGGCGCCATCAGTAAAGATGGCGGACTAGGACGTTACGTCGTTCTCTGGAATGAGACGTTTCGTTTACTTCTGCTGTACGTGTTGTGCGTGTGTGACGTCGATGGGAGGGGCCTGGTGTGTTCCACCAGTAAGCATGTGGTGTTTGGTGATTGGCTGCTGCTAGTACACGTGTTGAAGGATGGTGCTGATACCTCGTACAGTAGCTGTATCAGGGCGGCAGAGAGGCCGAGTGCTGCGAGTAGTAGTCAGTAAGCGGGTCTGTAGTGCAGCACTGCGCAAACACTGCCTAAGTAATGCACTCCACAGTGCCTGATAACACCCTTAAAGGGGTTTTGTCATTAGAACACAAGCTGCACCCCAGCTGGGAGGACATCAGTATATGCCACTTTAATGCCAGCTGTGCGCGGCTATCTTGCCGTGATTTAATGTCAGCTGAAGCGTTGGATTCCAATGCATTCGTTCAGATGGGCGATTTTCTGGCGTGAAAAGATGACATATACGCTGCCGATTCCGGCGGCCACTTTTACACACGGCTGGAAAAACTGGGTCTTGCCCTATCATATGGTCACGATCAGTCGGCAACTCCCATAGAAGCCTATGAGAGCTTCCAGCAAGGGGAGGAGGAGGGAGCTTAGCAGGACTAGTGCTGCTAAACTGCTTCCTCCATTCCCCTCCCTTTGCCAACAGCTCCCATAGGCTTTTATGGGAGCTTCTAGTGCCACGATCAGCCGGTAAAGGGAGGGGCAGAGAGTTTAGAATCATTAAATCTAAAGAAAACCGAGCTGCGGCGTATATACGCTGAACCCGGCCGTGTGAATGGGCAAGAAAACGTGAGCTTTAGCCGCACCTGGTCGCAGCTTTCACTCGTTCATGCTATTTTCCGATGGCCCATAATCGCAGTGGTCGTGTGAATAAAGCCTAAATCCAAAACAGGCTGGACTAAAATGCCCCAAACCTTTTAAGAGGCGCACAGTTTATTAAAATTTGGCTCACCTTTGGCTGTCTATGTCTACAAACTAACATGTATACCTGCCCATAACGGGCGTAGATCCGCCTAACCCTGCTCACTTTTTAGGCCACTTTTAAAAAATGCTAATAGAAACACAAAAAAGCAAAACTTTACAAATTAAGCTACAATTATGGAGCAAATTAAATAATAATTTCCCCCTGTGGTTCTTCTGTTACCCCAGCAGGTCTATGGATCATTCCTGCCATCTCCACCATTGTATCTGTCTTGGGATACACAAAGTGCAGCACTGCAGGAGGAGAGCAGAGCAGCTGGTAGTCAGCGACATGTCAGCGTCTGCAAGATCACAGGAAGAGAGATAATACAAGTCCGCATGATCTCAGAAACACCAGCACCAAACTGCATAGATCTGAAGATAGTAGTGATGGCCGCCTGCATACAAACAGATTTTTGCTGCAGAATCCGCGGTGGGCGTCCGCAGCAAATATCGTTCATAGCGGGCTATGGAAAAATGCTTTTTCCTGCAAACTTGCGGAAATAAATTGCGGTTTCCACAAGCCGAGGAAAAATCGCAGCATGCTCAATTTTTGCGTGGATTCCGCTCAGATGGCTTCCATTGAAGTCAATGGAAGACGTCCGACCAGCAGCCCATCCGCAATTAACATTGTGGACAGGTCGGCGTTCCCACGTCATCGCCTAGTGACAGAGAAGGAAAAAAAATCTGTACTGCGCATGTCTGATGGCGAGCCGCCGGGTCCATCCTCAGTACATGGCTCTGCTTTACAGGGTTTGGCAGATTTAGCATGCCACATTTACTATAATCTATGCCCGAAACTGACAGAGTATACAAAATAGCTACCCCAGCACGGAATTGGTGCAGGTTTCCATCTGGTGCATGGAAGTGCCACCTGATAAAACCAATGTATTAAGAGGGTTGTTGCTGTTAGCCGTTTAGTTGTTCACGACCCTCGGCCCAGTTTTTCGGTTTTGCACTGCTTCTTTCAGTTGTGTGATATCCATGCCAGTATCAGCTCTAACAGTATCAGCCATTGTGTCCTTTGGCGGTCGGGTCTTCTTGTGCCACTGATCTGTCAGCATTATAGATTTTTCTAGAGACCCTGCTCGCATTACATGGCCAAAATACGTGAGTCTGAGCCCGGTCATCTTACCCCCCAGTGATATATCGGGTTTTATACGATTCAGGACTTCTCTGTTTGTTACTCCCGCCGTCCAGGGTATACGCAGCAGCTTTTGCCAGCACCACAGCTCAAACGCGTCAGTCCTCAATTAAGACTTTGCAACTCGTAATACATCTATCTCTTGTAGCTGAGCGTAGGCTTTTCTTACAGCGATGTGAGAAATGCTGATTAGTGATGAGCGAGCATACTCGGTAAGGACAATTACTCGATCGAGCATTGTCCTTAGCGAGTACCTGCCCGCTCAGGAGCAAAGATTCGGCTGCCAGCAGCGAGCTGCGGGGGAGAGCAGGGAGGAATGGAGGGGAGATCTCTCTCTCCCCCCCCCCCCCCCCCCCCCCCGCTCTCCTGCGCCGGCAGCCTAACCTTTTCTCCCGAGCGGGGAGATAGTCGCTAAGGACAATGCTCGATCGAGTAATTGTCCTTACTGAGTATGCTCGCTCATCTCGAATGCCGATCTACGTAAATAAACCACTATATTTTTGGAATGGAGGGAAACATATCCCGCACTGATCCTGCCTCCATTGGTTTCCAGGCAATGTATATTCCTCTGTCATAGCCACCAATGACTTTTATTGTCCAAAGATAGATAATGAAGGAGCTGAAAGAAGACTAACAGCATTTATACTTGTATTCACACCCCGTACAGTAATGGGGGTGATTATTGCTCAGAATTCGTTTATATGAATGAAAATCAGCTACAATCATCCAGTGCAAATGCTATAAAATCGTTTACTATTCGCTTACTATTCGTTTTCACTGACTTTCAATCAGCATTAAAAAAAAGCTGGATCGCGGGCTTCTCGTTGCGTCTAAACGCTGCCCACTCAGCGCTTTACATAGACGGTGAAGCGCTCAGTGAGAAGCCTGCGATCCAGCGGTGTTCTCTGCTTTTCTAGGCACTCTGCTCGAGCACTAACGACCTTAGCTGTGACGTCAGCAGTCGTTTAGATCAGGGGTCCCCAACCACCGGGCCATTGGGTGTTTAGTGCTGTTCCGCAGCACCGCCGGGAACTTTTGCTCTAAACACAAGGCCTGCGGGCCGAATCCGGCCCGCTGCCTTGTGTTATGTGGCCCGCGGCGTGCCGACGCCGCTGACCACTGAAGTGATTACCAGCGGGGGCGCCGCAGCTCCCCGCTGGTAACCGCGCTGATCCCGGCGTACACTGACCTCAGTGTGCAGCCAGGATTCTCCTCCCCGAGTCCCCTGCTCATTAGTTCCGCAGGAGAGGACTCGGGGAGGAAGCGTGCTGGGCTGCACACTGACGTCAGGGCAAGCAGACAGAGAGCAACGCTGACAGCAGGGAGGAGGTAAGTATATGGGTTGGGGGGCTGCTTACTACTGGGGGGGCTGCCTACTACTGGTGAGGGCTGCTTACTACTGGGGTGTGCTTATTATGGGGGGGCGCTGCCTACTATTGGGGGGGGGCTACTTATAGGGGAAGGGGCTGCCTATTACTGGGGGGGGGACCTGCTTATTACTGGGGGGGTTGCTTACTGGGGGGCTGCTTATTAGGGGGGGTGGGGGCTACTTATTACAGGGGAGGGGCTGCTTGTTAATGGGGGGCTGCCTATTACTGGGGGGGATGCTGACTAGGGGGCGCTGCCTATTACTGGGGAAGGGGCTGCCTATTACTGGGGAGGGGGACCTGCTTATTACTGGGGGGTTTACTTACTGGGGGGGGCTACTTATTACAGGGGAAGGGGCTGCCTATTACGGGGGGGGGGGGGGACATGCTTATTACTGGGGGGACCTGCTTATTACAGGAGGAGGGGCTGCTAATTACTGAGAGGTGGGGGCTGTCTATTACTGAGGGGTGGGGGTGGGGATAAATTATATGCTGCCCTATGTGTGTGTGGGGGGGGGGATAGATTATATACTGCCCTATGTGTATGCTGCCAGGCGGGGGGGGGGGGGGGGGGGAAGACATATTATACTGCCCTATGTGTGTACTGCCAGGACATTCTAAATGTCATAATTGAATAAGAATGCACTAAACTCCAACCCCCTTCATAACCAAAGCCCCGCCCAACCCTGCCAGGCCTTGTAAAAATGGTCTTGCTTGAAGCCGGTCCCTGGTGCCAAAAAGGTTGGGGACCACTGGTTCAGATGACTGTCGTGCCGTGTAGTAGGGCCAGAACTCATTACACTGGTTAATTTTTAACACCTCAAAGCATCAAGGTCAGTAATATCCTGCCAAAACTAACATCCTTGGATTCCTGTATCAATGACATTGGGTTGGGGCGGCGCTCAGTACATTGTTTTCTCTGATATATTATATATTGTTTGCATTGTTCTTATATTCTGATACATTCTTTTAGCAATGGTGATCATGAAAGACGGCACAGTAGTCTTTTTTACATTTTATAACACTGCTAAATTGTACTGTAAATCCTGGATGTTTCAGACAATTTTGTCCACCTGTGGAGAGGCTGGTGTCATTTGCTACCATTCTTACATATTAGTCTTAAAGGGGTTGTCTCGCGAAAGCAAGTGGGTCTATACACTTCTGTATGGCCATATTAATGCACTTTGTAATATACATCGTGCATTAAATATGAGCCATACAGAAGTTATTCACTTACCTGCTCCGTTGCTAGCGTCCTCGTTGCCATGGTTCCGTCTAACTTCGGTGTCTTCTTGCTTTTTTAGACGCGCTTGCGCAGATGCATCTTCTCCCTTCGGCTGGTCTTGGAAGCATTGGCGTTTTGGCTCCGCCCCCTTGTACGCATCATCGCGTAGCTCCGCCCCATGACGTGTGCCGGTTCCAGCCTCCCGATTGGCTGGAATCGGCACGTGATGGGGGGCGGAGCTACGCGATGATGCGTACAAGGGGGCGGAGCCAAAACGCCAATGCTTCCAAGACCAGCCGAAGGGAGAAGATGCATCTGCGCAAGCGCGTCTAAAAAAGCAAGAAGACACCGAAGTTAGACGGAACCATGGCAACGGGGACGCTAGCAACGGAGCAGGTAAGTGAATAACTTCTGTATGGCTCATATTTAATGCACGATGTATATTACAAAGTGCATTAATATGGCCATACAGAAGTACTTAACCCCACTTGCTGCCGTGAGACAACCCCTTTAAGGCTCAGGCTGGGTTCACACAGATGAGAAAAATCGCACAATTTCCCAGCAATTCGAGAGCGCATGGAAACACAGAATTATGGCAGTTGTCTTCTGTGTTCTGGAGGCGGGGGATTGAAAAATCCCCGCCCCCAGAAACCGCTGGTGTCATTGGCTGAGCGCTCATCCATTCATTGATGAATGACTGAGGGCTGCCCATGATTGGCTGAGCGCTGTGACTAATCACAGGCAGCACTCAGCTGTCAATCAATGGCTGAGTGCTGCCTGTGATTGGCTGAGTGCTCACCCAATGAGACCGGCGCTTTCTGAAGGTGGGGATTTTGCAATCTAGGTAAGTATAGTTTTTTTACATCTAGCCATTAAGTGCCTGCCCCATTGAAAGAAATGGGATAGCATCACGGACTTCTAACACAGCTGTGGCAGAGGCTTGCTTCTTCACTGCGGTCCCCACGGGGATGAAGGAATCCCCTCCCATAGCTGTAGCAGAAGTCCGTGATGTCCCATCGAAAACCCTAAGCGATATTGCAAATATTTTCTGTGCGCTGCGAGACTTAAAAAAAAAAAAAAAAGGCAAATGAGTATGGATCCGTTGAAAAATCATTGGTTTCATAATTATCGCTCTTGCATTACAGGAAAAAATATCGCTAGTGGGTAGGCACCTTAAGGGTCCTTTTATATGGGCAGAACTCTGTCAATAGGCACTTACTTTTGTTTTACATTGGCTGGGAATCACTGCTATGGGGATGAACGACCGTTAGTACAATCATTCACCGGCAGGCTGTACATTCCTTGTTCACATGGGGAATGTCAACGATCATTCTTCAGCTGATCATTGTACCATTTAGATGGCCTGAGGATCAGGTGAACAAACGTTTAGATAAAAGCTCATAACTAATGACTGGGTCATATAAAAGGGCCGAGAGGCCCTATATCAGGTGCCTGGTCTGACTCTATAGAATATATACCCTTACGTATATGGACTACACTTTAGGCTCATACTACATATTTTGCAGTCTGAATGCCTCAGTATTCTTTCTATCAAGCAATGCTTTTAGGGCAAAGTATGGCTTTACAAGCGGCAAATGTTTTTTTCTGTAGACGTCTTTTATCTAAAACCCCCCCCCCCCAAAAAAACCTTTCTAAATAGTCTTTAAAAGGAAATGTACACATTATGTTTCATCGCCTTGTTGCTCCAAAATGTCTTTTTTTACACGTATAGCTGCCTAGACACCATTTAAAAACCATGCTAGGGCTTATTTTCAGGGTAGGTCTCATTTTCAGGAAAGCAGGGTACACACCAATGTATGCTAGTGTAAAGACATACTGTGGCATACGTCCCACATAGCATCTCATTTAAAAAAAAAACAACAAAAAAAACATATACTGCATGGTATTTTTTTTGTAGTTGTTTCTGTATAAGAAATCATTGTTGTGCTTTCATAGGCAGCCAAAAATGGCATACTGATTTGGCATGCAGCCGCTGAATGGAGCCTTATGGATGCATATAATGTATACACTGGAAAGCTTCACCCCGCATATACTGTATGCCAAGTGTTGGGCTCACACGCAGTGTGCATAGAATCTAGAGATACCTTTAGGTTGTCTGCACACGGGCTAATTTGCATACACCCCCCATAGCATGCTATAGTAAAACACGATTTCCTCTACATGAGAGCAAATCGATTGCGATTTTCTACTTGCAGAGAAATCGCAGCATGCTGTGATTCTATACGGATTCCACACAGACGGCTTCCAGCCCGAACATCCACAGCACAGATAATGAAGACTGCGGACGGGTACGTGGGGGTCACCGGCCGGGCACAGGGTCGGATCCCGCATGCGGAATCTGACCCGGCCGTGTGCAGGCGGCCTTACATGGGGAGGTTATTGCCTGAATAATTGCTGGAAATAACAAATTTGGTCGATAGTCACCCCACGTACACACCGCCACCAACTGGGCGATAGTCACCCCACGTACACACCGCCACCAACTGGGCGATAGTCACCCCACGTACACACCGCCACCAACTGGGCGATAGTCACCCCACGTACACACCGCCACCAACTGGGCGATAGTCACCCCACGTACACACCGCCACCAACTGGGCGATAGTCACCCCACGTACACACCGCCACCAACTGGGCGATAGTCACCCCACGTAGACACCGCCACCAACTGGGCGCTAAAAACTATGTTCATCTTTGAACGACTGCCTGTTTGCAGTGAATGGAGACGGGTGGCCGGAAGAGATCTCTGGTATTCTCTGCCTCCATTCTCTCAACGACTATTGCTCCTGTGTAAAAGCAGAGGGGCAATAGTCTGTAGGACGGCTTTTGGGCGCTTATGTGCCTGAAATGAGTCTGAAGAAATCTGTTAAATTATGACATATGTTTTATAACTGTACAAATACCTGTATATATTTATCCCAGCCATTCTGCACATGGGGTTCATGCTGCAATTAGTTATAACAGAACCATCATAAGACCACACGTATTGGTCAGGTGCTTTATAAGAAACTGCATTACTAGTCTTCATTGCAAACTCTTTATTTGACTTTCTTCCTTTTTTATGTGTACAGTACATCCCATAATGAGGAAGTTCTGCAGTTTTCAGAGTCATACTTGTTATTTTCTTAAAGGAGAACTAGCAGATGTCATTTATAAACACCCATGAACAGAGCTGTGTGGAGCTACCCTATCCTAGGACTTTGAAGTGCCACACCATATGGAAACACAAGCTCTACTTACCCGTCCTGGTGCATTGGATAACCTGTTTATAAGCCTCAAGGAGGGCTTTGTGCACTCACCTGACCCGGCACACATGATCCTTACTACTTATTACCAATGATTTAAAGGAGTAAGTCTAACTCTTCAGCATGCTCATCTTCAAGACTGTGGATATCCATTTTACCGTTTCTTATTGAACAGACATTGGCTTAAAGGAACTGTCTTGTGAAACCTCTACCAGCTGATAGAAGTGTAAATTAACCTTTCGCAAGCTGGTTGACTAAACCGCAGCTCTAGAAGACTATCAGGGGATTGCAGCTCTTATTCCTACCCAGGGAGTGGGTGCTCGGCTGTCACTCAGAAATCCAGCAGTGGGACAAATGGTCATCAATTTTTAATTGGGGGATCCCTTTATGTGGGCACATAGCTTTGGAGTAACTATAGCGGAAACAAACCCCCTTAAATAAATTATAACTATGTGCATACCGTATATACCGGCGTATAAGACGACTTTTGAACCCCGAAAAATCTGCTCTGAAGTCGGGGGTCGTCTTATACGCCGGTAATACAAAAAAAAAAAAAATCATTACTCACCTCCCCCGGTGTTCTGTCGCGCTCCGGGGGGAGGTGAGTAATGATTTTTTTTTTCTCCACTGTATTACCGGCGTATAAGGTGACAGTTGGGGGGTCGTCTTATACGCCCCGCCGCCTTATACGCCGGTATATACGGTAGGTCCTTTTATTTAAAAATGTAATGAAATTAGTCGTTATTACATACAATTTTCAGGTAAATACAATTAATGAGATTTCAGCTTTTTTTTTTTTTTTAAAAGTTCAATGAGCGTCCATAAAATAGTCCCAGTGTTTTCATTTCAGTGATGCAGCTTGAAGACTTTGCTAGGATAGCATTACCGCTTCCTTATAAGTGACTTTTCCATCTCATCCTTGGTGAATCTTCTTGTACTGCAATTAGTATATAAATAATTAAATCTCCCATAGGCAGAATCCAGATAGCTATTAAAAAGATGCAAATGTCAGAAAACAACATAAAAAGTGGGATTTCAAGGACGGCACTAGAAATGGAGGCCACAAAGAGACCTACAAGGACTGGGAAGAGATTACAAGCCAACATTGTGCAGAAACCATCAATAGTCACAACTTTATTATGGGGGGGGGGGGGGGGATTCATTAGGTTGTCACATACATAGGGTGCTGTTGAGGGAAGGGAGTACAATTTATGGATTAAAATATGAAAAGAAAAAAAAACAAAAAAAAAACACCACACATGTAATGCACATTTGTGAAAGGTATTATTTTTAATAAATACCATTAGAGGTTGGTATGGATATGTGGGTTGTCAAGGGGCAATAGAGGAATGTCCATCCAGCAGTTATGCTAAACTATAGGGACAGGCGTGGCATTTTGAACCCTCAAAACACACACACACACACACACACACACACACGCACGCACACACGCACGCACGCACGCACACACGCGCACACGCACACGCGCACACGCACACGCACACACGCACACGCACACACACACTAAAAAGTTAAACTTACCGTAATTCTGCTTTTCTTGAGCCCAAAGGCAGCACAGAAGACGTATTCTCCACCCTTGTCTCCACCCTACAAATACTCACCTAGCTCAAACAACCATAAGAACAACACAATCGATTTCATTATATTCAACTGACAAATAGATACATGCCTACAGACAAATTGTGTAAGAAGTAGCTCAATATGATGCTAACTCAATTTATTGGGTGGGTAATATGTGCTGCCTTTGGACTCGAGGAAAGCAAAATTATAGCAAGTATAAATTTTCAGATTCCTCGTTGGCCTTTGTCAGCAAGAAAGGGATCTGAATAGCAAATTAATAAGGGCGGGGGGGGGGGGGGTTTAAAGGATTCTTCTAATACTGCATTGAGAAGCCCTGTGCCAGAGGCTGGAGCCTTAGAAGGCTGAACATCAAGACTGTAGCGTTTTGTAAATGTAGACAGTGTGTGGAGCAAGACGCTGCGTTATTTTTCAGCGGAACTTGCGCCTTCTCTGCGCATCACATTTCTGTAAACCTTGTAGAGTGCGCTCTTACAGGAAATGGAGGAAGTCTACCATTCAATTTCGACTCCTCAAAAATGATGGACTTAATCCACCCAGATAAGAATTCTTTGAAGGCTTTATAACCTTTTCTTTCTGCAGCAAACTGAAAGAATAAATTTTTGTCTCTTCTAAACTCTTCCATTCTAGTGACATAAATCTCCAGCACATTTTTAACAAGCAGAGTAAGAAGTATTACTTCTTCCTCATTGGTAGGCTGAGGGGAAAAAGCTGGCAAAAACAATTATCTGTAATGTAAGACTCAGACGCTACTTTAGGGTTAAAGTAGGTGTTAGGCGCACAGTTCGGGCACAATCCTCCGCTTCTGTGTCTGGCAGACGTGGGCGTCGTCCTGCTCTTCCTGTTTACTGAACTTATATTTATTCTCTTCCAGCACTCCTAGGGTTAATGCTTCTCGGCCTCCTGCTCAGCTGATGCACTTTTTCTAATCACCACCACATATAGCTGCCCTGCACCTTTCAGACAGTGCTGTAGTGTTGTTGTGAGATTTGTTCCCATTACCTAATGTCTAGCCGCTGCTCCGGCAGTTACCTTGATACCTTGCTCTTTGCTCATGTTCTGTGTTCTCCGTTTGTGTATTCTGTCTGTTATCACTGTGAGTCCGCTTCTCTGTTTATCCTTGTCAGATTGTTCCTCCTTTGTTTCCGTTACCCCCCCCCCCCCCACTCCTCCCGGTATTGTTCTGTCTTTAGTCATATAGGGGTTCTGTCCCACCAGGGTCAGTCAGCGCCTAGAGGAAGACCGTGGGGTCGTCTTTATCAGGACGCCAGGCCCGCTTATAGGCAGGGGTTTTCATCTCCTGGTTATCAGCTCAGGACATGATACTTTCCCAAGTTTCCATTTGTATACGGGGTTTGTACATCTGGTATCTTACCTCCCAAACTGGGGTCGGCTGTCAGCTGTGCTGGATTGGATCATCACCTACCTGGTAGGCTGACACAGTGGTTCCACATCTACAGCCGTTACAGTAAGCAAAGTTCTTATCAGGACTGTAATCGGGAACAAACCTAAGATATGATTGTCTACAAAAAAGTTCTTGCAGGTCACCTAATCTTTTTGCTGAGGTTATAACAACTCTAAATAAGACTTTGAAAGAAATGACTAGTAAGGGTTTGAAAGGTGCCAGAGTCTTTAAAAGTAAGGCTAAATCCTAAGTTGGTATAGGTACACTAACATTAGGTCTGAGATGTCTTATGGCTCTGAAAAATCGTGTTATTAAAAGGCTGACTTGTGAATCTTTCATACGTAAATGCATTAAGGGCAGTCATGTGGACTCTCAGTGTATTTACTTGTAAACATTTTCAGAACCAGTCTTGCAAAAATTGCTAAATTGTAGATCAACATCTATACAGTCATGGGATTGGATCAAAGTTGTGAATAATTCCCAGATCTTTGAATATAGGTCATTGGTCGATGGTTTCCTGGCCGTTATCACATTGGAAATGACCTAATCTGAGAGGACTTTTTGCTTTAGTCTAGATTTTGCAATTTGTTAAGATGAGTCCTCTGTCCTCTGGAACGCACTACCAAAGGCTACCCGAGCAATCCAGGACTCGCAGAACTTCAGGCGTGCTCTAAAAACGCACCTCTTCAGGGAGGCATACCGCATTCCCTAAACAAACCCCTCTGTACTCCGCCTGATAACATGCTCCCTGCCCTAGTGACCGCAATCCCTGCTAGCCATCATAAACCACTCCTACAGTCATACCTTTTCTGCCGTCACACGGCTAAATGTCTGACCATTGTCTATGTGTATAGCATCCCTCACTCCACCTCACCACACCGTGCACATCTCCAGCCCCTTTACCTTCTGTATCACCCCATTACTTGTAGTATGTAAGCCCGTTGGAGCAGGACCCTCACCCCTATTGTTTCCAACTACTGATTACTATATGTAACCGTGGTTCTGTAATGTTTGTATTTTGTCTTTCTGTATTCCCCCCTGTCTATGTAAGCGCTGCGGAATATGTTGGCGCTATACAAATAAAGTTTATTATTATTATTATTATTATTATTAAGATGAGGGTGAAAGAATCCGCTTTGTATGAAATCTTCCTGAAAAGGGAAGCCTCTGGCATTCTCCCTTCAAAAGCCTCAACAATAGAGGAAACCAAGCCCTTTGGGGGAAAAAAAGGTGTCAGAAGAATAACTTGAGGGCTGTCCAGAATTATGTTTGTGTGTATCATCATCATCATCATCAATCATCATCAGGACCGGAAGAAATATACTTGTAGACAAACATTTTCTTCCAACTGATGGTATAGCCGTCTATGATAGATGGGTGATCTGCTGGAATCAATGATCTGAACTAATTTAATTTGATTTTCGATTTTCCTTGTTGGCCATTAGATATATTTGAGGGCTACCCCACATCCGGGTGATCCTGTTGAAGACCCTGGGATTCAAAGCCCATTACCCCAGATTCTTCAGACTCAGAAGATCTGCTTGTAATCTGGAGGATCTGCCAATATGCATGGCTCTCAAATCCTGTAAATGTAACTCTGCCCAAATCATTATCCTTCTGCATTTGTATTGTAATAAATGGGTCCTGGTTCCATCCTGCTTGTTCAGATAAAAGACTGACACAGCGTTGTCCGATTGAATAAGGACAGATTTCCCTTTTATCGGTTGTTTGAAAGCATAAAGTATCATCCTGATGGCTCTTATTTCTCTCAGGTTAGAAGAGAGTGAACTTGTTGGACCTGTTACCTTGCATCCAGCGCTTTCCACAGTGTGCTACCCAACCGTGACTTGAGGTATCTGTGGTTATTAGAATCTCTTCCTTCATCTGGAAAGATTTTCCTATGGTCAAATTCTTGTTGTCCAGCCAACACTGTAGGCCTGGGTTCTCACACACCGGATTCCCGGCGGAAATCTTGCGGTTTGGCCGTAGCGAAAAACTGAGATTTCCGCCGGGAAAAGCACTGCTTCAAAACCCGCGGCACTTAGCCGCAGGTTTTGAAGCGGCCTGGCCGCTCGCTTTTCTGCTGCGGCCGGTGGAAGAAGTAAAAAAATAAACATGCTGCGGCCGGCAAATCCGTGCTGCAGCGCCGGCTTTACCGTGGCGGATTCGCCGTCCCGTGAGGACGAGATTTCTGAGAAATCTCGTCCACATGGCTGGCAAATACCGGGATTAGAGTTTTTGAAGTTAAAGAAAATGAAGAATGAAGGCTTGTCAAACTGCGATTCCACACTATAAGAATTTCTTGTTGCAGACTCTGCACGTGGGATTTTGCTCATGGCACAGTCTCTATGAAGGCAGTTGGTAGACCAAGAATTCTCATGGCAGACTGAAGATAGCCTTTGTTATACAGTCCCCACAAGTGTGTCTTGATATTGCAAATCTTGTTTCTGGTAAGGAACAATTTCTGCGCACAAGCATCCACAATAAACCCTAGGGAATCAAATCTGACTAGATTGACCAGGAACACAAGGTTCTCTAGGAGGAATATATATAATAAATAAATCTTGTTATTTGTATTGCCCCAACTTATTCTGCACGTAATTTGTTTTATTTATTAACCCCCACCAAGCTGGGTACTCATTTTACTGACCTAGGGTAAAATGAGTCGACTTGGAACCGGCTACCTGAACCATTCAGGGATTTAACTCGCAACCTTCAGGACTGTATTTCTGCTGCCTTAGCACTCTGCGCCACACGCGGCTCTGTCTTATTCAATGGCAGAAGAAGGAGCCATCAGAAGCCAATCGTCGAGATAAGGAATGATCTGTATACTGCGTAGTGTTAAGGCTGCTATATCAGCGACAATTACCTTTGTAAATACTCTGGTTGCTGAAGACAGCCTGAATGGAAGAGCTCTGAACTGGAAATGCCATTTTGTTCTGTGTTAGCATACTGCGACACGCAGGAACTTCCTGTGGTCCTGTTTTATAGCTATATGGAGGTACGCATCTTTCAGGTAGAGCGTAACCAGGATATCTCCTACTTGGATGACTTGGTTTACTGACCTTATATTGTCCATTTAAAGTTTTTGAGATGGCGATTTAAGTACCTTATGTGTATAACGATCCTCTATTTTCCCCCTGGTTTTGGCATTGGGAACTTTTTTATTTTTAGTAGAATCCACTTCCTCCTTTTTTGAGGAACAGGCACTATGGCATGTTTTTATAGAACCTCTGAGAGAAGAGTGGTTACATTATCGTCTCTTGATTGATTTAAGAGAAATCTGTCTTGCAGAAGTTGTAGAAATTCTAAAAGCATAACCTTGATTTACAATACATAGAATCTATTTATCTGAAGTAATATTTGACCAAATCTGACAAAATATCAATTTGGCGTCACCACTTTTTTTTTTTTTTTTTTTTGCTGCCTTACACCTTGTTTTCTTTTGCCTTTATTGTAAATCTTTTCTCCAGATTATTCTGATCAAATCTTCTCGGGTTATTAGTTCTTCCACGTTCCTTCTAAAATATGTGGTGAAAGAAGAACTCTCCCATCTTTTAGCCTCTAACATTTTATTTCCATGGCAATCAGTCTACCTGGTTCAAAAGGTAATGCGGAAAAGTTATTTTTCAAAGCTGTATCACTGGACCATGGCTTTAACAAAACAGATCTTCTGGCTGAGTTTGCCATTGCCATATTCATCGAGGCAATGCTTATTACATCAATTGGGGGGGGGGGGGGAAATTCACAGATAAAATCCGCTGCAAATCTGAGATTTGATACTTGCTTCAATAATTCCTGTCTAGGACCCGAGTCTTAAATAGCACAGCTTAACTGGCTAAGCCATACCCAAAGTGCTCTGGAAATAGCAACTGTTGATAGGATGCCTTTATTCTGATGGGGCAGACTACTGTAAGTTCTTTTTACTAGCATATGTACTTTTCTGTCTATAGGATCCCTCAACAAGGATGCATTGTCTGCGGGACAAAATGGACCTTACTGACAATGTGACCACCGCTGGTTCAACTTTACCGGGGGATTTCCATTTTTTCAGTATCTGCTGGGTCTAACTTGTTTATCATCTTGAATCTTGAACCCAGGTCTAATTTTTTTTTTATCTGCATGTTTCCACTTGCTTTCCATTATTGAACTTAAAACTTGGTGACTGGGTAAGACACTTTTTTTTTTTTGGAAAACAGAACAGGCTCTTCTGGTCTTAAAAGGAAGACTTGTTTTTTTTGTTTCCATGATGTCCATTTCTATTATGTCCTTCAGAGCTTTAATTTATCCGCATGCTCGTTTTCAACCAAAAAATGGTCTTCAAAGATCATCAGAATCAGAGCTATCCTCTGTATTGTTAGAAAAACTGCAGAGAGTAAATGAGGATGATGAATCTGAAGAATAATCAAAGCTCCGGGGAGCTCTAACTCTTCTCTTCTTTGGCGATTCATTAAATCATTTGTAACCTAAGCCAAGAAAAAAAAGTTGTCTTTTTTCATAGCTTCACTTTCCTGAGGACCGGAATAATCAAGGCATAAATTTGATTCATCAGCAGCCATAGGTTGAATGCAACTAATACTTTGTCTTCTCTTGCAGATCTTATTATGTTTTTCATGAACAGAACCATCCTCCTGAGCAAGATAGGGGGTCACATATATTCCGATGCCGATTATCTGGTAAAGGCTGGTCACAAGAGGCACATAATCTATGTCTGGTCCTATATTTTCTTTATCCTGAAGACCTGTTAGAGTGGCTCAACATTCTAAAAAGGAAATACAATCAATATACTGAGATTATATAACACACACACACACACACACACACACACACACACACACACACACAGGAATGCAGATGTGTCAGAAACCAACTGAAGCCTAAGGAACACACCACATGTGAACTACCCATCCAGGAATATACTCCATCACAACTGAACCTCAAAGTGACAAAAAGCCAACCAAGGGCGAGAATGCTGTATATGCGCCACCTGAAACCAGAAATGACATGCACACTACCCCGGGATTGTATCTTAATTACAAAAGAGCATACCATGGTAATTATATCAGGCCTAAGAAGTGGTAGATATAGAAAAGGGGTATGCCAGTATATGCACAAACCAGGGAGAAATGCTAGTTTGCCATGTTAGTAAGCATGATTAAAACTACCAGCCTGCTATAAAACAATGTTAGGAAATCCCTGCTGGCACAAACCTACTAATGTATATACACATACATACACTTATACCCCAAGAAACCGCCACTGGTGTAAGACAAACAAAAACACTCATTTATACATACATGAGCCATCATATTCAGGCAAAAATACATAAGAAAAAAATAAAAAAGTTAAATTTATAATAGGTGGGCATATGCAGGCGAGTCTAGCAACACCTGCAAGGAGAACGAGGGCACTAAGGCTGCCTGCACACAGACGGATTTGCATTCTGTAATTCAAGCAGGCGTCCGTCTCCGGATTCCGCAGCAAATACTGCCCATAAACAGGCTAGTGAAAAATAGTTTTTTCCTCTACATGAGTGGAAATCAATTGCAATTTTCTGCTCGCGGAGGGGAAAGAAAAAAATAAATTAAGAATATACATATCGCAGCATGTTCTATTTTTGCACAGATAACTTCTATTGAAGTCAATGGAGGCCGACCAATCTGCAGCCCTTCTGTAATGTCACGGATTCTGCGTCATCGCTAGGCAACGGAAAAAAAATCTGCACTGCACATGCCTGGCGGCTTGCCGTGCGGACCATCCACAGTGCAGGTACACGCGGATTCTGCTGAGTGAGGCCTAAACACAATTTGTCTGTAGGCATGTAACCCATTTACAGTCAGTTGAACCTAATGGTGTTGATTGTTCTTGTTGTTCTTATGGTTATTTGGGCTAGGTGGCTGGTCCTAGGGAGGAGACCAGGGGATCAGAATATCCCTTCTGTGCTGTCCAAGAGGAAATAAATATGAAGTTAAAACAAATGCAGAACACAGGGAAAGCTGCTGCGGTCCACAAGAGAACTACGACTATAACAAGGCAACAACCACCAACAGTAATAACCTAAGAAAACATTATTATTATGAAGTAGATAAATAAAAGTCCAGACTTCAATACACTTGGAAATATAAACACCTACTTATTTTTCCTTCCTTCTTCAGTTTGTGTAAATGATGGGTTAGGTTGAATTCAGCAGCACTGTGCAAATGCTCCGGAGTATCCTGTAGAAGCAACGATACAATGAGGACATATTTCTAGGCCCAATATAAAGAATACAAGTCTTGCATGAAAGAACAAGAAGCGTGAAGTCCCATCCAATCTATACATGTCTGCATGTGTGTCACATATAAAACCTCTAAAAAGGTTAAAAAAAAAAAAAAAGTGACAGAGCTTTTTTGTTTTTTTCCATCTCCCTTTAAAAAAAAACAACAAAAAAAACGTAGTTGCTTTATTTATCCATCGAAGTCGCTGTATGAGGGCTTGTTTTTTGCGGGACGAGTTGTATTTTTTAATGGCACTATTTATTGTACCATATAATGTACTGAAAAATGTTTAAAAAATTCTAAGCGAAGAGAAATGGGGAAAAAACCCACATTCCACCATCTTTTGGTGCGTCCTGTGTTTCTACGGCGCACAAACTGCAACAAAAACGACCTGATATTTTTATTCTATGGGTCAGTATGATTACTACGATACCAAACTTATATAGTATTTTTTTTGCTGTAGTACTTGTATTTTTTTTTTTTAAGATATTTAATTTTTTTCAATTATTTTCTGTGGTCATTTTGTGCGTACAATAACTTTTATTTTTTCGTCAACGTAGTTGAGCAAGGGCTCATTTTTTGTGGGATGTCCTGAAGTTTCCGATAGTATCAATTTGGAATACATACGGCTTTTTGATCGCTTTTTATTGCGTTTTTTCTGGGAGACAGGGTAACTAAAAAAGTGTATTTCTGGCGTTCTTTATTTTTATTTATTTATTTTATTTTTTCGGACGACGTTCACCGTGCAGGAAAAATAATGCACTACTTTGATAGATCGGACTTTTACGGACGCAGCGATACAAAATACCTATTTTTATTTTAGGATTTAGATTTTTTAATAATAGATATGGCAAAAGGGGGGCGATTTAAACCTTTATAACTTTTTTTTTTTTTTTTACAATTTAAAAAAATTAAAAAAAATATAATATATAGATTTTTTTTTTTTTTACTGTACTTTGAAGTCCCCCTGGGGGACTTTAACATGCAATGCTTTGATCGCTCCTGCAGTATGATGTAATGCTATAGCATTACGAAATACTGCTTTTTTACAGGCAGTCTATCAAGCCAGCCCACGGGGATGGCTTCATAGGCAGTCTGCTAAGGCAGCCCTGGGGCCTTTCATTAGGCGCCCGGCTGCCATGACACCTGCACGGCTCCCCCGATCTCACCGAACGCTGTTAGGGGCATTTAAAGGGTTAATAGCCGCGATCGGATGAACGGCCGAGCGCGGCTATTGTCCGCGGGTGTCAGCTGTAATAAACAGCTGACGCCCGCGCTGTATGGAGGGAGATAGCGGCGCTACCTGCCTCCATACACGTCCTGCAACAGCAGGACGTAGTTTTACGATAGCCCCGTCACTAAGGGGTTAAGCAGGTGATTGAGTCGCCATGCCATATGCAAAGGAGAACCTGTGACTAGAGATGAGCGAACCTACTCGTTTAGGGCGATTTCACAATCGATCACCGCTTTTTCCGAGTAACTGACTACTCGGACAAAAAGATTCGGGGGGGCAGAGAAAGAGAGCTCCCCTGTTCCCCACTGCTACCCCCGGCTCCACCAGTCAGTTACTCGGAAAAAGAGGTGCTCAAGTGCAAAATCGCCCTAAACGAGTACGTTCGCTCATCTCTACCTGTGACCCTTAGCACTCCATATTGGCTTCTGTAATGGCATCCTCCAATTGCTGACTCTTAAGGCAAAAAAAAAAAAGTTCTCATGAGAGCCCTTTGGGCAACTAACAAGTACCAACAGGCTTTTGTGGAGGTGCAGGTTTTCCCAGCAGGCATTTAATAGATGCCCTAAAATCAAAGAGTTTTGTCAAATAATGGACAAACAGCTCAGGCTCTTAGGGCAAAGGGAAGCTTACCTAGTACTACAAAAGTGTCCCTACTAAAGTATTTAAAATTAAAAGAAAAAGGTTATGCCTAAATTATTCAATTAAATGTGCAAGAGAAGATAGCCCAGAGACTATATAAAAGCCAGAAAACGATAACCAAAAGTTACTACCGTAGCCATTGGGCCCCGTTCACATTCAGTTTATGGCTTACCTTTAGGCCCCGTTCACATTAGGCCACGTTCACTCATAGCAGAATTGGTACAAATTTTCCACAGCGGAAAAGCCACATTGAAAATTGCAACTAAATCTGCATTATTGGTGCGGCTTGTGATGCGGATCTGCAGCCAACTTCAAAAGAAAAACATGAAATCAGCTGCAGATTCGTGGCAAAATCTGCACCAAATGGAGCAGATCCAAACCAAAATCTGCTGTGTGAACGTACCCTTATTGTAAAAAGCTCCTGACGTGTACATTAAAAGCAGGTTGTGGCAAACGCCTAACAGCTGCATTCATTACCCATAGGCTATAATGTCATCTGTTTCATGTATACGACATAAGCTTTTCCATAGTTCTTCATGAGGTGTCCTTTAAACAGAAACTATTAGAGCCTACGGGTTAAAAGTTATCGCTCTCAGTGAGACACAAAATAAGGGCTTATTCACACGTCCGTATATCGGCCAGGTTTTCACGCCCGGCCGATATACGGTGTCCCTTTCTGTAGGCGGAGGAGGCGGGCCGGGAGCAGTGCACTGAGCTCCCGCCCCATCTCCACTAATTGCAATGGAAGGGGGTGGAACTTAGCTCCGCCCCTGTCCCACCTCTCCCATAGCAAACAGTGGCGATGGGCAGGAGCTCAGTGCACTGCTCCCGGTCCGGCTCCTCCGCGTACAGAAAGGGACACCATATATCGACCGGGCGTGAAAACCTGGCCGATATACGGACGTGTGAATAAGCCCTAACCTTGTAGATATAATACCTTCTAATGGCTAACAAAGAGAAGTGATGTTACAGAGAGCCTTTAAAACTACTTATGTGTCTTCATCAGCCTGGTGTAACAAACCTCCGCATGATGAAGAGACCCAAGTAGTTTCCAAAGCTCACTATAAACATTTATTTTTATTAACCATTAAAAGGCATTATTTGTACAAGATTTTGTTTCTCTTACTGAAAGCAATAACATTTTGTTCCACCATACGCAGTACCATGAATGCATCTATCATAGGCATCTGTGACCACTGGCTGTAATGACATCCACTTAATGGATATACCATAAAGAGCTATGGAAAAGGCTACTGTGGTATTCCATACCTTTTGTAGTATAACATATACCAGCCAGACAGAGGATAAGACACTCTTTTGTGACCCCCATCTCTAGTACACGCTGAATGCAAATAAACCCCCCCCCCCCAAAAAAAACACAGTATGAACGAGGCATTACGTGACTTGCAGTTCAGAAGCTTCAAGAAGCGGTAGAGATGTGGTCATTTACCTTGTACACGATTTTGACAAGTTCCATGGCAGTCAGAAATTTCCCAGAGTTCTCTTGCAAAACTTGAAGAATTTGCTGTTCTCGAGCTTGTCTATGTAGAATGTACTCCTGAATTTTAGCTCTAGCCCCTTGAACAACAGGGCCGTGGCCTGAAGGCACAAGAGTAGAAATCATAGTAGTAAATATCTTAAATGTAGTAGGTTACCATACTAAGGGCAGGACCCCAAGACAAAGGACCACCAACAAACAAAACTGTTGACGTGTCAAAAGTTATTGGAAATGTCAATTACACTTTAAAGACATCGACCGGGTATAAGCAGGGAACCCTGGAAGGGTATGGAAGTTTGGTTTATGGCTCAGATAGAGCATAGATAAGAATGGATGACAAAAGCCTATCCTGACATGTCAGAGATCAGTTCATAAAGAGGTCTGCAAGTCTTGCACTTGGGGCGAGGACACACGCAGCTGCAGCACACAGGTGGCAAATGGCCACACAATTTTTTGGGCATTGCCTGCAAAATCATGCAGCCATTTACCATCACACGAGGAACTGGTTTGCAGCAGCTGCTTCTTCATGTGTTCTTTCCATTACAATTTTTATACATTAAAAATTCTAGGGCTTCACCCAAAAAACAATGGGGCTGATTTACTGTTGAAAAGGTAACAGTCTTCAGACACAAATTACACTAGAAAACGGCCTCAATGCTTTACACCTCGTTCATGATGTCTGAAACAGGGGCATAGCTTAGTTGAAAGAATTGTGGTGCAGATGTGGCCAAAAATGCTAAGTTTTGGTGCAAAATCTGTCATAAAACTAAAACCACCTAATAACGGTAGACTAGACAGTCTTAAGACAGCAGAGAGGGACAGCGTATATCGGCCGGGCGTGAAAACCCTTTTACCTTTTGCCGATAATTTTAATCTTTTTTTTTTTTTTTTTAATTCCATGTAAGAATGAGTTTATTAAAATTATGCTTTTTCATAATAATGTACTTGATTCTATACATATATATGCAAGTACATCAACCTGTGTAGTTATAAAGTTTCTTTGTATGCCTTAACGATAGGAATGCCCAAAAAAACAGCTCTATGGCTTTTTAATAGTCTCTGGGCTGCCTGTTTATGGGTATAGATTACATCACAGGATACCCTGATCATGGCATAAAAGGGGTTAAACTACAAAGGGCAGAGGTTTCTCTGAACTCTGTCATTAGAGTGGGCTGCTGTGTTACAACCCCCACAGGATAAGAGAGGTCATAATGGTAAGATGCAGGGCTTCTTTCAGACAATTGCCAATGCCATACTATTCTATTAAGACATGTCAAAATTTTAAAAGTGAGTCAGAGGGGTGTCGCCTTAAGGAGAGCACCCAAAAAAAGTGTGGAGACACCTAAGGAGTAAGAGAGTCTGGGGGGAGAAAATAGTCTCCCCAAGCAGAGCATCCAGAAGGGGTGTGAGAAGAAACCCGAGAGGTGAGTGAGGAGACTTATAAGGCCATCCATGCTCCTCTGGGTAATTTATGCAAATAAGGAAGATGGAACAATACCTCTGCAGCGCCACCTATTGGATGGCAGCATTCCTTCAAATCAATGTACAACTTTTTAACAAGTCTGCAAAACAATGATTGGGAATAGGAGGATTTTAAAAGGAACACCAAACCTAGAAATCACTAATACCAGCTAACAGGAGATAAATTTTCCCACACTGCAGCGACAATGGAGGATAATTCCCTACTGATCCGTTCCATTTTTAATATGGGGAAGGGATTTGTGCCTAATTGCATATTAGGGAGAGGCTTCAGTCCATTGCCTCACGGTGCCCATACACACTAGCGGAAAGTCAGCTGACCCCACTGACTCACAGGAACAGCCGACTAGCTCATGTATGAAAGTGTCCCGACTCCTTGCCTGATCCTTTCTTCCCACAAGAGATAAGATGCTGCTAGACATGTCCAGCCACAAGGGACTTTCTGCGCTCCATTGAAAACACAACAACGAACGTGTGTATGGAGTAACTGGAAAGAATAGCTTGTGGCTAAATGAGCACTCAGCTGACAGTCCCTGGAGGTGTAGGACCATTTTTACAGCCAGGCACAGCATTGTGAAAATGGCCTTGTTGCCCGAAACACTGAAGTTGTTGATCCACTACTGAAGGAAAAAATACTAACCTGGGTAAATTTTGTCAGCCTTGACGTCAAGCAGCTTTTCTAAAGACTTCATGTAATCATACAACTCTTCAAACACAGCCGTTCCTTCCCCAAGTATGCAGTCGCCAGAGAAAATGGCATTTTCTTCCAATAGAACCAGCGCCATGTGATCATCGGTGTGCCCAGGTGTGAACAGGACTCTGAGTACAACACAGAAACCCAATTAGCATCCCTGTAGATATGAATGGGCTTTCAGGATGTTCTTCCAAAACAGCTGGTACAAGGCTTAGGGCCAAAGTGCTACCCTGACCCGTGGGCTACTGACCGATCCACTGAATCAGTATGCAGTTTGTGTGTTCTTACGGGTTTCCTGCAAAAATGTCATAAAACATACTAGCCGGACTCTGTAAAAACAGCGAACGCTACTACCCTCCACTGATACCACGAGCAAATGTACTGACACATCGTATTCAATAATTGCATATGTTAATGTAACGTATTTAAGTTTTGATTACATGATCACAAAGAGCCTATGATGTACCCAAAGTTATTTATTCATTCATTGTACAAAATGCATATTATTCAATAAAATGAGTTTTAAAAAAAAACAAACAAAAAACACATACTAGCCGGCCAAGTGGTTTCCAGGTCAACTGGCTCTAATATCTCCTCATCCGGCATCTGCATAGCTGTGATTAAGGATGTAATGTTACACAATGTCCATTGCCTCTGCTGCTATGGTCAAATGTAAAGCATGAACTATATTACACACATGTAATAAAGAGTGTTGCTGCTTAACAGTTGTTCATCTAATCACTCCTCTTATTGAGCCATTTATTAACACAGAATCCCATTCACTAGCCCGATTGTGGCATCAAATAAGGCACTTCAACGCATATACAAACAAACTTCAAAAAAAGTTTACGCTTTACACTGTCCTTATCCTGTTCGTACTTGATCTGTAGCAAAAAAAATCCAATGACTGCTTCTCTAGCGATACAGTTATACTATCACTAGAGAAGGAGGTCTAATATATTCCTGATAGGCGGTGGATGGTACAGACTTCCATATATTACACACACACACACACACACACACACACACACACACACACACACTTTAGCCTTATGTAATGCAGTTTGTATGTTAACACAACTCTGCCCTCTTGTGTACGCATTATGTCACTACAAGCTATGCCTCACACTCAGCATCAACAAGCTTCATACCTCACATCATTTACAAAATCTGCAAAAATTCAACTTTTTCAGATTTTTCTTGAACAGCATAAGGCTGGATTCACACGAACGTATATCGGCTCGATTTTCACGCCGAGCCGATATACGGTGTCCTTGTGTGCAGGGGGGAGGGGGTGGGGGAGGATGGAAGAGCCAGAAGCAGGAACTGAGCTCCCGCCCCCTCTCTGCCTCCTCTCCACTATTTGCAATTAAAGGATGCGGGACGGGGGCAGGGCTAAGTTCTGAGAATTAGCCCCACCCCTGTTCCGCCTCTCCCCATTGCAAATAGTGCAGGGGGTGGAGAGGAGGCAGAGAGGGGGCAGAAGCTCATAGCACTGCTCCAGGCTCTTCCAGCCTCCACCCCCTGCAGAGAGATGCCGTATATCGGCTGGCGTGAAAACTCAGCCGATATACGGTCGTCTGAATCCAGCATAAAATTGACATGCAGCCGTATGCAGTGGATTTCCGCACGATCAGTCAGTTTACTCTGCAGAATTATTTTTCTTTCACATCGCACGTGAGGAGGTCTGGTAAAACCTCATCCACTCTGCAAGTACTGTAAGACGCTGTAGGTTTTCCACATGTACATGTTCCATGTGTTTTCCATCTATATGGATAACTAGTTGGGATAACTTTGTGCCCGCAGCACTCTAATGGCCAGCCTAGCTCATAGCCCTTAGCGTTAGTGTGCTTCCTTCAGCCTTGTCACACATACACGTGTATCCTGTGGACAGAGCAGAACAGAAATCGCTCATATACTTAAAGGGGTTGTCCCGCGCCGAAACGGGTTTTTTTATTTTTCAACCCCCCCCCCCGTTCGGCGCGAGACAACCCCGATGCAGGGACGTACAGAAAGCTCACCGGAGCGCTTACCTTAATCCCCGCGCTCCGGTGACTTCTATACTTACCTGTGAAGATGGCCGCCGGGATCCTCTGCCTCCGTGGACCGCAGCTCTTCTGTGCGGTCCACTGCCGATTCCAGCCTCCTGATTGGCTGGAATCGGCACGTGACGGGGCGGAGCTACACGGAGCTACACGGAGCCCCATAGAGAACAGGAGAAGACCTGGACTGCGCAAGCGCGGCTAATTTGGCCATCGGAGGGCGAAAATTAGTCGGCACCATGGAGACGAGGACGCTAGCAACGGAGCAGGTAAGTATAAAACTTTTTATAACTTCTGTATGGCTCATAATTAATGCACAATGTACATTACAAAGTGCATTAATATGGCCATACAGAAGTGTATAGACCCACTTGCTGCCGCGGGACAACCCCTTTAAAAGCAATTATGTGCAATGTCAGCGTTTCTCTAGTAGTCCCTCTGAAGTATTGACGCTAGTGCTAGCGGAGACATGGGCGATACATTCACTGCATCCTTGTCTTATACAGAGGTTATCATTTGCCATCAAGACCAGTGTTTCTCGCCTGCAGTCCTCAGGTACCCCCAACAGGTCATGTTGTCAGGATATCCTCTAGTAAGGACACCTGTGGCAATGTCTGAGGCGCTGACGGTAATTACATCACATGTGCAATACTGAGGAGATCCTGAAGACATGACCTGTTGGGGTCCCTGAGGACTGGAGTTAGGAATCACTGGTCTAGACCACACGCGGTAACTGAACTAGTGGATCTATATACTATCCCCCCCCCCCTATAGATTTGCTTTTTGAGGTTTATACTTTCGGTGTACTTACTTCAGGGTTGCTCCCTCTGTTGTGATCACATCTCCATCTTTCAGATATTTGTACTTTTGCTCTCCTGCCCCAATGACCTCATCTTTATGTGGGTTGCGGGGAAGTTTGCTGACACAGAAGTCTGATCCTATAGCAAGGAAGAAAATTAAAGAAAATTAAACATCCCTTCAACAGGGTTGACTATAGCAAAATAAACTAAGCCCTACTTACCACCCAGCTGCCGCTGAAATCCAGCGTTGCAGCCCCGCTGTGGTCCCAGTGTTTGTTGTGACAGGTAACATCACCAAAAGTCAGGTGACCACTGCAGCCAATCAGAAGCTGCAATGTCACTGCTCATTCTCTTGGCATAGGTGCTCACATCCTCACTGCCATGATGCCAGGAGTTTGGGAACATGACGCTACAGCGTCTGATTGGCTGCAGTGGTCACCTGACTTCCGGTGACTTCAGTTGCCACAACAAATGCCGGGAGCACAGCGGGGCTGTAGTGCTGCAACCTGGTGGCAGCAGCAAAGGGGTAGGTACTGCTCCGTCTGTTCCTCTACCGTCAGCCCTATTGAAGGCATGTTGTCCCGTGTGTGAAAAACACCGGAAACATGATGGTTTCTAGAGGATTGCCTGAATACAATTACATATCCCACTTACTGCGCCATTTTCCATGGGTAAAAGACAGATAGATTTAGGCTTCTACATTATTTCTGTGAGGGCGGTTTCACACGGCTGATGGCGATATGGCTGTGAGAAAAATGGCAGCAAAAATCATGACTTTTTTCCTACGCTTTTTGAGCGCCAGCACGGCTTTTTTTGATAAAAACTTTGCTGCCACTTGCGATTTTCTCATACGTTTTTTGCGCGATTTTGTTGCACGAAAGTCAACGGGACTTTCTAATGTGAAAATTGCATCACACGAAATTCACAAGTCCCTGCTCTGTGATGTGAGAGAGAGGAGGCACTAAAGGAAAACATGGGAGATTTAAGAAAAAAAGGGACAAACATAGGGCGTGCCGCAATATTTTTTCTCGCAACATTGCATGAGTGAAAACATTGCAAATTGAGAAACATTGATTTCATAATTCTGCGTTTTCACTCACTCCCGCGGCGCAAAATATCACACAATTTTATTGTTTGTGTGAAACCACCCTCAGGGCTTATTCACACAAGCATATATATGCTTCCATCTGATGCATTGGATTCCAATGCATCAGATCACATGTGTGTATTCCCACGGTGTAAAAGCGCCCGGACGGCAAATATAGCGCTGAGCAGGAAGGATGGTCCTGGAGCTATCTTCCCGGACGGAATACGTTGGCTGTTGCATAGACTCCTATGGGAGCCTATGACAGCAGCTGGAGAAGGGAGCTGCTAAGCTTCCTCCCTTTTGGCTGTTTGCAATGGGTGGGGGTGAAGCCAAAGTCCACCCCATCCCGCACCCTCCCATTGCTGGCTGTGAACAAGGGGTGGGAGCTTAGCTCCGCCCCCTGCAAACAGATGGAGGGGAGGAAAGAGGCAGAGAGCCGGCGAGGGAAGGCACTGCGGCCTCGGCGTATATGCTCCGGGCTCGGACCGGCTGAACGGGCGCATAAATGTTTTTTTTAATGCTCCCACAAGAAATAGACAATTCTTGCAGAAGAATCACAGAAAAAAATAGGACATTCTGTCACCATCGGGCCAAGAGAAAAACTGCTCATGTGTTTATTAGCTCATTGAAGTCAACTGGTCCTTTTACAGTTTGCATTGTGTCCAGGGGCGTAACTATAAAGGACGCAGGGGATGCGGTTGCACCCGGGCCCAGGAGCCTTGGGGGGCCCATAAGGCCTCTCTTCTCCATATAGGGAACCTGGTACGATGAGTAAAGCATCATAGTTGGGGGGCCCCGTTACAGGTTTTGCATTGGGGCCCAGAAGCTTCAAGTTATGCCTCTGATTGTGTCCATTCTGCAATCGGCCAGAACTCAAGAGGGGGGCGGGCGGGGGATGGGGGGGGGGGAATCCCCTATGTACATACAGCTTAAAAAGTATATACATAAGAGCATATGCAAATCCCTCAGCACGCGGGCGGTGGACAGTACATGTCTGATTCAAGTCTGCGATATAGACCAGAATAGGGCGGCAATTTGTTTTTCGTACAAGTAATAAACGGAAAAAAAAATAAAAATCCATGTGAGTTTTAATTTTGAAACAAATGTGTTCTATTTCTGGTGAAAGTCGTCAGGGGAAAAAAAAGAAAAAAATTGCCTGCGTGAATATACCGTCAAACTGTATTTACGTGCTACTTCTGCCCAACCGTCAAATGGACAGAAATTGTGTGCGAAAAAAAACCCACATCGCGCTCAGATGGCGACATGCAATGCATTTTTACTATTGGAATCACACGCGATTTTGTTTTTGCGCGCCATAGAAAAGGAATCAAAATCACATGTGAAAGTGTTGCAAAATTAGCAGGGCGTACGGTATGCGCGCAGCAGCAGGGCGTACGGTATGCGCGCAGCACCAGGGCGTACGGTATGCGCGCAGCACCAGGGCGTACGGTATGCGCGCAGCACCAGGGCGCACGGTATGCGCGCAGCACCAGGGCGCACGGTATGCGCGCAGCACCAGGGCGTACGGTATGCGCGCAGCACCAGGGCGTACGGTATGCGCGCAGCACCAGGGCGCACGGTATGCGCGCAGCACCAGGGCGCACGGTATGCGCGCAGCACCAGGGCGCACGGTATGCGCGCAGCACCAGGGCGCACGGTAAACGCTCAGCACCTCATCTTCCAGCCCGCCATATCCTACCCTCCATGATATCTCTGCATATATCGCTGATGCCCCCGCAGTGGTCGTCGTGCCAGTGGGTGACGATTATCTCTTGGATGGCAGTGCTGGAGTCATTCAGAGCCTGCCTCAGATTGGCGATATACTCTGGGACCGCCGGCTCCCCCGTGTCTATGAGAATCCTCCTAGGGGGAGAAAGAACATTTATACAGAAATATCCAGAATATAACAACAGGTAGAGAAATCTATGTGGCTTATATGGCCTGCAGCACTACAAGCCCCAGCGTGTCCTGCTGTCACATACAGAAATGCACGGGTGATGCCTTACTACAGATAGCCGCTAGAGGGGGCATGTTACCCAAGCTCAGCGCCCACACCTCCTTACCTCTGGCCAGTGCCCACCAGGTAGGTGTTGGTGCCCTGTAACGTCATGGCCCCCGGGTTACAGCCCAGCACACGGATCACCCGGGAAGACAACTGCTCTACACGGGGCAGAAATGACAGCGCCATCCGGGCTTCCAATATGGTGCAAACTCTCCTTCTTGTTCAGGACTTTGAACGTCAGCACGTCACATGACATATAAAGTCACGTGGTGCTGGAAAGGCGCGCTGCAGGTGGCGGCTGTGAGGCAGCAGGGAGCCTGAGAATTCCCTCACACAGCCCGCAGCTAGAGTGTGGCATGCCATAGTTCTCATGACCTCTGCATTGCCTCAGCAGACGGAAACCTTGCCCCTTTTGTGTGATAACCCCCTGTTGTTGGCAGACCCACATCATTATAGTTGCACTATTTCACTCCCCACTATTCTGGTATTTGCAGTGTAGTTTATTCACTCACCTATGATGTTTTCCACAGCGCTGCACAAATTCTCACCGCCTGCATCGCATTCGCCCACCATTACAGCTCGCAATCCACATGACCGGTGTATCCCATGCCAGAAGTCCATGCAGTCAAATGTGGACTTGCATTCCAGCTACCACAGATCAGCCCCGCTGGAGCTAATCCACATGTGGGGAAGCCGATTCCATATCAAGAAGTGACGGAATCCCCCCCCCCCCCCCCATTCAAATAAATGGGACGTTGAATTACGTGTTCAAGACCGCCATGTGGACACAACGCAAGGGCTCATGCCCACGGGCGTATGTGTAAAACGCAGCGGGTCTCCCTTTGTTTTCCACATTACAGCCCATACGATCTACCAGCAAGACCGGGCATGGGCTGAGTAGTCACTGCGCAGGCCCGCAAATCACACGTCACGGACATAAGCAGTGCGATTTTTTTTTTTCCAATTGGAAGCGGTGTCGGTACGCAATGTATAGCGTATGAACAGCCTATAATACGCAGCCCATGGAAGGCCTGCATATGATACACAGAGAAGTAGAGCATGCTGCGGTTTATTTCTCTTGCGTATCGATACTTACTGTCTGCACGACAGTGTGCATGGAACAATGACAGTCCATTAACTTTCACTGCCTCCATTCACGGCGTATCATGCCTGCTGGCAACGAACCCATGATACGCCATGAAAACATGGTCTTGAGCATGAACCCTAAGGCATCTGGCCCACTAGTGTATTTTGGCGCCATGTGGTGTCCGTGTAATACAGCAGACCGCGCACAGCCCCATAATAACTTACAAGGCTACGCACAGGCACGTTTTTTTGCACAGACTGATGGTTCACGTAACAAAACTTACATATTCCTGCCCATTTTACGGACGTGTCAATGTGCCGTATCCTTGTATATTGGACCGTACACGGACTAGTGACCATATGCTGTCTAATCGCAGTCACAGCTAGTGTGCATTCCATACAACCAGCTTACCCACGCCGCGCCCAATCCCAGGACATGGGTAACATGGTACAAAGGAGGAGAGGCCGCTTCAGCCACGGGTGGATCCGCTTCCTGTTACCTCCAGTCCTCATATAGGATATGCTTTTAACCCTTTCCAATCCACTGTCTGACGACGTCTAAAGACATTCTGATTGTAGGCTGTATAGCTCCAATGTCGGAAGATGTCTGGCAGGGTATTCTTACTGTAGATTACTGGCCGCTCTGTTGTCGGGGGCCTCTCCAGCATGTTCCATACCGCAGTACTGGCTATAGCCAGCAGATGGCGCCATTGTATAATGGCAGAAAGAGAAAGCCCCCTAGGAAACCCTGAATCTAAAATTGGATTGCAAAGGGTTAAAGTTTTTACACCAGAGCAGGGGGATGAGAACGTCAATATGAGGAAGAGCCCAGAGAATGAGGCTTGAAACGCGTAAACAGTGTTCCTTGTTTCATCTTTTTGCTCCTGTGAAGATACTTTTAAGGAATATACAATAAAGGTCACGCTTTTATTATGTCCTATATGAGTGCTGGAAGTAATATTGCGTTTTGGAACAGCTAGTCTGTACTTAACCTTAGTATGCTTTTGGAGTGTGGAAGGAAATCACAAGGACGGGGAGAACATACAACCCCCATGCATCTGTCTTCGGTTGGATTCATAGCCAAGACCTCAGAGCAGGGTAATAGGGCTCCAGGTGAGCCGAACAGAATTGCTCCTAACGTTAAAGTGGCCTGCCATGTTATTATCTCCGGCAGAGAATAGCAGCCACCACGAACATAAACCTGCCACAACAGACCTATTGGTCTCCGTTTAAACAGCTTTCTGTTGTGACAGAGGTAGCTGCCATCCAGTAGTTCTATCCCGATGCCTTTTTTGGGACATTGGAAGTAAACCAGGATGAAATCCCTGGACAGAATCTCAAAGTTGAGGCCTTAAGATAATTAGATCACATTTTATTAGTAATCAGTGCAAAAATACAGGTAATTCCAAAGGGTTCACTTACTTTTTCTTCTAACTAGCATTTTGTCTAGAAAAATATTGTGTGGTGGGGACACAAAAAATGTATACAGGATGATTCAAAAAGAATGGAGCAAAAGTAAAGCTGATTCAGGCTGCCTTCACATTGGAACCTTCAGAAACCAAACAGACTCCATTATAGTCAATAGGGTCTGTTTGGCGCTGTTCGGTTCCATCATAAAATGGACCCAAACGAAGCAGGAAAGCAGAATCCCCGCCGCAGATGTGAAAACAGCCTTATTCCAATATGAATTGACATACGACAGCCAGAATAACCTAAAAAGATAGGAAAACTCTTCAAGTTTTTAATGTACCTTACTAGAGTTGAGCGAAGTACTCTGTAGAGCTTGATGCTCGTTTGAGTATTAGCATACTCGATGGTGCTCGTTACTCGAACGAGCATCAAGCCGTGTTCGACCCCGCCCCAGTTTTTGGCTCCTCCCAGCTGTGACGTGCCTGTTTTGGACCCTCCCCACCACGACACAGCGCATCATTGGCAAATTTTTTGCCTGGGGGAGAGAGAGAAAGAGAGAGAACAAACCAAGAAAAAAAAAAAAAAAGCTCGGCACCCGGCGTGCCACATACAAAAATGCTCGAGTCTCTCATTGTAGTCAATAGGGTTCGTTACTCGAGTAGAGCTCTCGAATTTTACGAAAAGCTGGACTCGAATAATGCGGACCCGAGCATTTGGGTGCTCGCTCATCTCTATACCTTACAGATGTTAAATGTTGGCGCCGTTGGTGACATGGCAAATGCCAAGTCGCTAGTCCATCTCTGCCCCGATGCATTCTAGCATAAGCTCTGTTACTGATTCCACTGCAGCGGAGATGCATTTCTTTAGGTCATCAGCAGCGCCCACATTGAATTACAGGTTCGATCATTTCATGCAGTTCTGGCTGTCGTGTATGAATACGTCAGCTTTACTTTTGCACCATTCTTTTTGAATCGCCTCGTACTTTATTATCATGTAGTAACAGCTACAACATTCATAATGAGGTTGTCCGTCATCTGAGTTGTGGGTTTTCTCCAGTTCCGGTAATCATGAAGGTGCAGCCTGTGACATAGTTTGTAACCAGAGTAACCCTGAAGGTGTAATGAAAGCACCCAGCTGTGGCCATGCCCACAGAGACTTCCCTCAGTATCAGTGTGCTTTCTCCATACTGCTTCCTCCTTGCTGTGTCAGATCTGTTCAGGAATTCATTGCCTTCTCATCTACACATGTCCTTCAAAATGTACGATCTGTCAGGTAAGAGCCATTCTTGACACTTCATTTCCAATATGCAAGTGCTGGAAGTGAAAACGTAAGAAAACAATGGACTAATATAACGCGTTACGTAATACGGGATGAGTAACCTCAGGCACAGAGATGTCAAGTTACCAGATCTGCTTAGTAACTTACGACACAGATGAATTATATCCAAGCTGGCTGCAATAGTAGTGAAAGAGTGGTAGGAGTCTGAAAATTCAGCATCGGTGACATTAATGTGAGGTGACATTAGCAGAGATGCTATCTGGTAAAAGGTCCATTTATTTTGTGGGGTAATGAAAATCCATATTGTCCATTTAGGGAAATAAGGAACAAAAGAGCATGAAAGCGTTAAAGGTGTTGATTGTTTGAGGTATTTAATTAGTATGAAAACAGATCCTCCATGGCAACAAGTGATGAACCTTTCCTGCTCTACACAAGTCAGCAGCTTCAGGTCTCCTCACTGACCTATTGTTGTTTACAGGCTGCAGCAGCCTGTGCAGTAGATGTCACATGCTGCTACAGCCAATCACACAGCTTAGTGATTGACTGAGATTTGCTGATGGGGAACTTTCTGGAAATCGGGAGAGGTGTTAGCTGGTTTATTATTTTTTGCCATGGGGGACCGGTTTACATACAAATGAAATAATTGAGACAATCCCTTTAAACTTTCAATTTCCACGGCTTCATTTTTATACATTTGTATGTTTTTTATTAGTATTATGGAATGGTGTAATAACAGAGGGTGCAGGGGGTTTAAACAATATGGGTTCAGCCTGGTAGGGAGACCTACCTCTTCTAGTTTGCATAGAAAATTCAGTCACTATGACAGTTCCAAATGCTCTTTGCTACCATTTTCCAGTCTGACCAATAGATGACAGTCCTGAGTGTGAGTTTGTTAGAGCCCTTCTAGGTGAATTTTTGAAAAATTGAAGACCTATAGTGGGGCCGAGTGTGTAACTAAGAACTTTGTGGCATGTTTACTTAAAGGGGTTGTCCAGGGAGGTTAAATCCTTACTTGTGGTGCCGGTACCTACATTTCCAGACTAGTTCTACCACCACATGGAGTCATATGCAACAGACTCTCTCTCTCTGTCCATCATGTCATCAGAGGCTGTTGTGTTCTTCTTCGTAACTAAGCTAGTCCCCTTCTTTGTCTCTGCTTTGACAGTAGCTCAGAGGAAAGCTTGCTTACTTATTAAGAAAAGCAGAATAGCCAGCTGCCTTCAGTGACGTGTACAGAGTCCATAGGACATGACTTGTTTTGAAACCAGGCCAGAAATGAAGATTCCAACACCGCATGATTGTTTAAAGATTCTGCTTCCCTGGACAACCCCTTTAACCCCTTAAAGGCCACAAGCCTTTTTTTTTCCATTTTTGTTTTTTCCTCCCCATTCTTAAAAAGTCATATCTCTTATTTATCCATCCATGTAGCTGTCTCAGGGCTTGTTTTCTGTGGGATGAGTTGTATTTTTCAATGGTATTATTTATTGCACCATATAATGTACTGAAAAATGTTTAAAAAATTTTAAGTGGAGTGAATTGGAAAAAAAATAAAATTCTGCTATCTTTTGGAGGGAGGGAGGGGCTCCTTGTTTCTACGGTGTACACACTGCAGCAAAAATGACAGAAATTTATCCATGGGTCAGTACGATTACTACAATACCAAATTTATATATATATTTTTTTGCTGTACTACTTTTAAATATATATATATTTTTAAAAAAAATCAAACTATTTTCTGCCGCTATCTTCTGACAGCCATACATTTTCTATTTTTCCGTCTACTTAGTTGTGCAAGAGCTCATTTTTGGTGGGATGTTCTGTAGTTTCTATTGGTACCTATTGGAATACATATGACTTTTTAATTGCTTTTTATTGCATTTTTTCTTGGAGACTGAGTGACCAAAAAAAGTGCAATTCTGGTGTTTTTTTTTCTGACAACGTTCCCTGCATGGGGTTAATAATGATAGTGTTACTTCTAAAACACACGGGAACTAGAGCGCTCAAACGGGACTTGCAAGCAGACATAACACACTGCATGCAAAACACTGCATGCAAAAACAGATGGAATTGCTACAGTACATATGAGGTATTGGTTCGTATTTTGGCCAATATACTTAAGCCCACGAGCCCGCGACAAGGGTCCTTGTTTTCTCGTAGATCCCTACATTAACAAGACAACAACCCCATGAGTCCTGCCTGCAAGCGGGGTGATTGTCCCTATAGGAACGGCCCAACGCTGGAACCTAAGGACTTGGCTCACACTAGTTGGTAAACGATCCAAGCAGAACAGGAAGCAGTTCACACCAACACAAAAGGGAATGCATACCACACAGAACAAGACTGTTCACACCACATATCCGACCACCTGCACAGACACACAGACCATGTCACTGTTCACCCCTAGACAACAACGTCCATTAAGGCAAACACGAGGATGTTAGGAAACTAGCATTGTCTAGCCAGAAAGGCTGGCATTTATGTGCAGTAGACTGGTGGTGATTGGCTGGCTGGAGAACTCCACACCCAGCCAGCTCAATTATCCCACACCTGTGGTAGTGTGCTCCTGGAATATCATAGAACTACAAGTACCAGCAGCACAAGCTAACACATAGATCGCACCAATATCAAATGTTTTTGTTTTATTTAAATTTTTTTAATTATAAATATGGCAAAAGGTTTATTTTAAACCTTTATTACCTTTTATTTTTTTAAATAATTAATAATTAATAAAACTGATTTAAATTTTTTTTTTTAGTCCCCATAGGAGACAAGAATTTGCAATGGTTTGGTTGCTCCTGCTCCTGCTCCTGCAGTATGATGTAATACTATAGTATTACTGTGATAGACATGATGATTAGTCAGCGTAAAATGTCTATCGATTTGTACTAAACTAGATGTATTACGCAGCTGCAATGACTTTTGACTTTGTGGAGGTTAATGGCCACACAATCTCATCATGGTATTTGCTGGACAATGGCATGGTGAAAGATGTGTGGTGTAATGTTAGCCTAGTACATAAGTTGCACAAGCAGCCTCTAAGAGTTAAAGGTCATAGTATTATATGTATTGCTTGTGTTCATCTTGAGTGTTTTCCTAGCCCTTCCCCACCCCCCACACAGACACTATTTAAACAATGAGTTGTCACGTACACAGAAATTCCTTAAGGTTGCCTGCATGCTAAGAAGACAAAGTCCAAGCTACACCGGACTTGAGGAAGGGTGGGCAGAGAGGCGGGAGATTCTATATGATCCGACAAATGAGAATCTTATATGTTACTGATGTAATCTGTTGCACGCCCATTAAAGGGCAGGTTTCATGTGTTACAATAAAAAGGCTGAGGCTCTACACATTAGAGACTCAGCTTAGACCGGCATTTGTGTCTGATCTGATCGATGATGTGTGCACACTATACAATTTGGAAGCTACATAATACCCCGAAGCCTGCTGGAGGAAAATATGATCCAGTTCATTACATTATACTATGATCTGACAGGCAATCTATCAAGCCACGCCACGGGCATGCGTTAATAAACAATTTGCAGTGGCAGCCCTGGGGGGTTTCAGCAGGCCTCGGGCTGCCATGGCAACCAAACAGCACCCCTCGATCTCAATGCATTTAAAGAGTTAACAGCTACGATCAGTGGTAGTGCTGATCAGAGCTGTTGTGGGCGGGTGTCAGCTGTAAGAAACAGTTGTTACTTGCATTGCATGGAGCGGGATCGATGTTCTGGAGCGTTAATGTGAGTGATGTTTAACCCAACAGTATTTGTTCAGAACATCTCGGAACTACTGTCCCTGCCGTAATCTAAAAGCAGATAATAGATTATCCAACAGTCATTTGTTTAATAGTTTTTAACTTCAAATCCTCCATAAGAACTCAGTTACTGGCCTTGTGCCATACAACACTGAGGCCAGTGATTGGCTGCAGTAATCACATGGTTATACAGGCGCATGACTGCTGCAGCCAAGTAAACAAATATATATTGGGTAACACTACAGTGGTTGGGGGCTTAGATGAGTGAGTTTATATTTTTTCAGTTATTTCCTCACACTTGCTGCCTTTGGCTACATGTTTTCGTGCCTCGTCAAAGCCTTTTAAGAAATAAAAAGCCGAGTTTTGAACGGTTTTTATGAGCATCAAGATCAGTTTTATGTGAGATAGTTCTGATAAATGAAACCTATTATTTTGTAAGGTTTTTCTAGTTTTTTATGTAACAGATTTTCCCTTTACATTTTAGGTATATCAATTTGGCATCAGCCGCAAAACTCAGAATTGTGAATTTAGAACTTTCTTCTTTACTTCTAGTCGGACGATATGAAATACTAATAAAACATGAGTATGAATATTGTAACGAAAAACTTTTTAAATTACATTTTGCAAAATGACAATTTCATGAACAACTTCGAACATGGCTGCTGTTGTGATGTGAAGAAGAGAGAAAATTGTGGTTCTTAGTCACATAATGTAAGACACAATGTCATCGGGGCTCGGGAGGACGAGCTTCACAAAATGGAATTTTTTTATGACTATCCTTGGAATTTTCTCATTCCTCTTTGACATTGGAGTAGATTTGTGGATTTCCATTAAATACTTTCAACAAGAACTTTACCTTTTTGGACTGTTGACAATACTTTTTGCCCTTGTGTCCACAGTAATAGTACAAGCTTTTAGTTACTCATGGTTTAGAGATGATTGTGTTGAGGACAGTCGTAGGAGTATGAAACACGTCATTACTCATCTCTTTCTGGCAGGAACCCTGCTCAGGTAAGTCAAGTTCTGCATAGGAGGAATGTGTTTAGAATAGCGCCTGTCGACATTTTCTAACAGCATTATACACACTCTTTAAAAAAAAAAGAAAAATCAAGCACCTACAAGAAGTTGTCGTTTTGCTATAAAAATAGTTGCAGTCACATCTCAGGCAGATATGCAAATGATTAGAGTTGTGGCGTCATTAGATCAACCGTCGTGCCATGTGAGGCCCTAAAAGTAGTTCCATCCTTGACCTATAAAAAGGGTCTCAGAGGCTACTAATGTTTATGGCACCTCCTTTTCCGCTTGTGTAGAGCTTGTTGACCACTAGACGCCTCTACAATGTAATCAAAAAGATTTTGCTCAGTTAACAGAGTTTGAGAGGGGCGCATTATTCGAATACGAGGTGCTGGGAATACGAGACTGGTAGGAGGTGTTGGGACCAGTGGATGTGTGAGGGCACACAAGCCGACCAGGCTCAGGATGCTCTCTACAAACCAACAGTAGAGAGGATCGTCTGATCGCGCAACGGGCACAAGCAACTCCAACTGCTTAGTTGTTCGCCATCCAGAAACAGGTGTTGCCATCATTACAGGCCCCTGTGTCTTTCAGAACTATTTCCAGGTGCTTAGCTGAAGCACATTTGGTCTCACTGCACCAATTACATGTACTGCCTTTGACACCCACCATCACCTCCATTTGCAGTGGTGTCGTAAAGGACAAAACTGGACTGTTATGGAGTGGAACTGGGTTGTCTTCAGTTACGAATCCAGATTTAGAAACCTAGGTCTGAGTGCCTCAATCCTACCTTTGCTGTAGAGTTGCACCCTTCTCTCATGGCTGGTGTGATGGTCTTGAGGGGCCATCGCATACGACAGTCGGTCACCCCTAGTATTGGTACAAGGGACATTGACAGCTCAGCAATATGTTCAGGACATCCTGCAGCCACATGTGTTCCTCTCATGGCATTTTCCAGCAGAAACTACTCGGCTGCACACAGCAAATATGTCACAGGAATGTCTCCACAACATTTTCACACTTCTGTGGCTGCCCAGTTTCCAAATTTATCGCCAATAGAACATGTATGGGCCCATCTGGGGTACCAACTTCAACAGCCTACAAGTTTGCATGATCTAGAGGCTCAGTTACAGCAAATGTGGAGTGATATGCCGCAGGTTGCCATATGGAACCTGTATGCCTTCATGCCCGACTGTACAATCTTTTGCATCCAAGCTAGCGGTGCCCCATTAGGGCACTAGAGCCTCCATGCCTGCCCGTATCACATCTTGTAGCCAAGCTAGAGGCAGTACAACAGGATACTAGAGCCTCCATGCCCGCCTGTATCACAACTTGTATCCAAGCTAGAGGCAGTACAACAGGATACTAGAGCCTCCATACAAGGGGTCAGTTCTCCACAAAAATTATGCTTTTGCTCTGATATTGTGATCACTTAGTTATATCAGCGTTACAATCACACAGAGAAACTTTCATTCCCTCCGACAACTTCTAGTTGCTAGATATTTTTTGACAATGAGTGTATTTTTCTCTTAACAGAGACATTGCCAGAGGTTCCTAGATTCCACTTGACTATAATGGGGTCTGTTCGGCTTCTGCTCAGCTTTTAGACAGAAGAAAAAGCTGGAAGTTCTAACACAGATTTAAAACCACCCTAACATTGATTATCTTGTGATAATGGCACATATCAAGGGGGGGGGGGGGGGGGGGGGACATATTAGGCAGCAAGTGACTAATCAGTACATGAAGTTGATTTGTTAAAAAAAAAATAAAAAAAAATAGCAAGTATAAGTATCTGAGCAATTTTTGGAAGGGCCAAATTGTGATGGCTAGACAACCAGATCAGAGCATCTTCAAAACAGCAGGTCTTGTGGGTTGTTCCTGGTATGGAGTAGTTTGTACCTACCAAAAGTAGTCCAAGGAAGGTCAACTTTTGAACCACTGACAGGGTTACGGGTGCCCATAGCTCATTGATGTGACTTGGGGAGTAAAGTCTAGCCCATCTGGGCCCACAGAACTACTGTCACACTAATTGTTTAAAATGTTCTGGCTGTGATAGAAAGGTGTCAGAACACAGACCAGTCAAAATGACCTACTGACCCCTGCAACCACCCAAAATGCCTACAATGGGCACATAAGTATTAGGATTTTACTATGGAGCAATGGGAAATGGTGCATGTACTATTAAAGCACCCACTGATTGTATATATTTACCTCCCATACGATGCACTTATTGACCTCACTTTAGTGAACCGCAGGTGCTGTATGTTCCAGCCAATTGTGCGTGCTGTAGGTCATCTCTGCCTGTAGCATTGTGGATGTATTTTCATGCATGATTTCTGTGCAGAGCGAGATGTACAGTCGGCACCATCTACGTACCGTAAATACTGTATATGGAATTTCATGTTACCATCCCTCTTCGCATGACCCATATACATATATGTCATGGGGCACGAAGGGGTTAAAGTATTATCTGTATAATTCACTTTAAAAACTTTTCTTCCTCTATATCTTTCTTTCATTTTAACCGTTATATGGTTTGTCAAGTGTTTTATTATTTGTTATTTACTGACACAGCATCAATTTATATCCCATATTCACATCTAGATACTGGTATGCAGTGAAGTACGGATATCAAGCAACATATGACCACAGAAGACGGAATCGTGAGGAAACCAAGCAGAAGGCAGTGTACGCTATGACCGACCTGAGCATGCTGAGGTGCTTTAAAATTTATTTGGAAAGTACCCCCCAGCTCATACTCCAGCTTTACATACTCATGGAGCATGGTCAGATAACTGTAATCCAATGTAAGTGGATGGTGCATCATTTACACTGTAAGGAATCCTCTGATGTCCGTATTTTGCTTCAACTTTGAGCTTTGAAAATAATTAGTTATATATTTGATGTTACTTAAAGGGGTGATCCCACTTTAAAAAATGCTAAACAGGAGCACGGAGATACAGGGACGAGTGTTGGGCATCGTTTGCCCGCCACCCGTCCTGTGTAAATGGGCCTTAATACTAGTCTGTCACTTCCTGATCTGTAGAGAAAGCTTTGCAGCCGTCATCTCTCTAACATTGCAGGCAGGATTACACTGAGAGGTGACACCTATATGTAGATAACACAGGATCCACCATTCACAATATGTGGTGCTGTGACCATCTACCCCACCCGCCCTCCTCCCTGCAACACGACCTCTACACAGGTCCATAGAATGGCCCATAAAGCTGCTGTAAAGCATATCTCTAAATGCTGTTAAATGTAGCTCAGGGAAGATGGTCACCCCCATAATCATGTACAGACAACAGAATAAGAAAAATCTACAATCAGAAAATAAAAACATTAGAAAACTGGAAAAAAAATTATCTGGTTTTCATTAGTAAAAACAAAATTAGGTAAAATAGTTCTTTTAAGAGTTCAAACGGTGTACAGAGCAGATATTTTCTTGTGTCCTCTCCTGACCTCCCTACTCTCAGCTGATTGATGGGTTGCTGTGCTAGTGTGCAGAGCAGATGTATTGCCAACAACACACAGCTCAGTACACACTGCGGTGGCCAAGAGTGGTATTACATGGAACAGTTTCCATTCACTTGAATGTAAAACTGCCTATAGTACCATCCTGGGACACTGCAACGTGTACAGAACTATGTGATTCCAGCCACGCATCGGCTCTGTGGATCCTGCTGATTAACTTTATTTTTTAAAATAAATTTTAAAGGATTGTTACAATGTCACAGCTTTAAATAACAATACAAAATCTCATCAAAAAGTAACTGCAGCTGATAAACAATGTTACATATAAAGATAATAGATGGCTTGTAAATATGGAATGTCTCCAATCAGGTTCTATCTAAAAACTAAATGAGCTTATGGAAAGTTAGCACAAGGTAGAATAAGGCCTCCTTCCCACGAACGGATTTACGCCGCGTAAATTCGCGGCAAAAATCCGCTGCGTGGCCCCCTGCTATTAGGTTCTATTGAACCTAATAGCACAATGCTCACGATGCGTAATTCCACCGCGGAATTACGCACCGCGATTTCTCCCGTCCTCACCCGCAGCATGCTCTATTTGCTGCGGGTGAGGACGGGCTGTACGCGCTGACGGCTTCCATTGCAGTCAATGGAAGCCGTCCGTTCACGCTATCTCCTGCTGTAACCAGCGGGAGATAGCGTGAAAAAACGCTTCCCCACCTACCGCCGCAGCGTCATTTGACGCGGCCGGCGCGTCACGTGACACTGCCGGCCGCGTCACGTGACGCGGTGGGCGTGTCTCATGACGCGACGGCGGTGGGCGGGGAAGCGTTTTCACGCTATCTCCCGCAGGTAAGTATGGGGTCTCTGGGGGGCGCCGTGACGGGCTTCACTGCGTAATATTACGCGGCGGAGCCCGTCACGCTCGTGGGAAGGAGGCCTTAGGTGGTGAATTTATCCATTTACCCCAATTAACAGCACACCGTATCTTTTGAACTATAAGACACAATGTTTAGATAACACGAAAAAATATTTCATGCCGATTTAAACATCTATGGAGGTCTAACAAAGTGGTGGGGCTACCATTATTAACCCTTTCCAATCCAATTTCTATCCTGGTTTTCCTAGGGGGCTTACTCTTTTTCTGCCGTTATACAACGGCGCTATATACTGGCTAAAGCCAGTACTGCATGAGGTGACACGTTGGAAAGGCTCCGACAGCAGAGAGGCTGGCAACATACAGTAAGAGAACCCCAACGGATATCTTCCAACATCGGAGCTGTACAGTCTTAAATCATAATGTCTTCAGAGGTCAGACAGTGGATTGGAAAGGGTTAACTTTGGTGTTCTAGTATAGAAAAGGGGGTTAATAGTGAACAGTCAGAGATTTAGGAAAACATGGTATCACTGGATAGAGTTCCAAGACTCAGTTGAATACCGCTCGCTACTTAGCCCCCAACCCACCTGAACTAGCTACAAGTCCACATGCATATCTCGCCCTCTCACCCCCTCCCTCTTCTATCAGCTCCCCCCCACTAAAGGAGTCAGCCTCTCTCTCTCTCTCCCTCCATCTCGCTCTCTCTGCACACGCTTCACCTCCCCACCCCACCCTCCCACATACAAACCCCAATCGTCTAACCCCTATGTGTCCTGTAAGTCTAGTTAGTAACCCGGTTAATATGGTACATCACAAGACAACCCAGTTGTATTTGTACTAAAACGTACCAAAGGTTAAGTTAAGAAGACATTTAACAAGACTTCAAGTGTTCCAAGCCAGTTTATCATAGATTTGAGATATATTCCGAAAAATTTTCTTATCCAAGCTACAGTCATTGAAAGAGACTTGCAGTTCGAGTTACTCAGACTCCCGGAAATGACAACATGATTGTAATGGAATATGGTTAAGCAATAAATAAAGAATTTATAAAAAATAGTGAACAGTCAGCTCCTATGAAACTTAGTGTGTCTATTCAAACAATGGCACAAGCACATAAGTTCACATTATACACATACACAGCACTACTGCATGCACATTCTACATGCACACAACACACAAAGCTCTGCAACATACACAAATTTGCTATATACATAAAGCTCAGCTGCACGCATGCACACACACACATCTCATATAGCGCCGCTACATGCACACATACACATCTCATATAGCGCCGCTACATGCACACATACACATCTCATATAGCGCCGCTACATGCACACATACACATCTCATATAGCGCCGCTACATGCACACATACACATCTGCAGCTGGAATGTTAAACACTGATTTTATTAACACTATATACCCACATACTAGTGTAGTAATACATGATTCCCCTCTAGCTGCTAGGTCATGAAAGATCCTGCTGCTAGTGCAAGACCTTTGATTAGAGTTGAGCAAACGTACAAGCTTGATGCTGGTTCGAATATTAGCGTACTCGATGGTGATCATTACTCAAACGAGCATCAAGCTGTGTTCGACCCTGCCCCAGTTTAAACGAGAGAGAACAAGTTATAGGTGACGTCACTCACTCTTTCAAACAAAATGTTGGCTTAAAAAAAACAGTCGTGGGCTGGATTCACACGAATATGTTTTCACGCCGAGCCGTTATACGTCGTCCTCATCTGCAGGCTGGGGGGGGGGGGGTGGAAGAGCCAGGAGCAGGAACTGAGCTCCCGCCCCCTCTCTGCCCCTCTGCACTATTTGCAATGGGGAGAGGTGGGGCGGGCTAAATTTTTATAACTTAGCCCCACCCCGTCCCGCCTCCTTTCATTGCAAATAGTGCAGAGGAGGCAGAGAGGGGGCGGGAGCTCAGTTCCTGCTCCTGGCTCTTCCATCCTCCCCCCCCCCCTGCAGATGAGGACGACGTATATCGGCTCGGCGTGAAAGCCGAGCCGATATACGTTCGTGTGAATCCAGCCTTCCTCAAAATCGGCCTTAGTGGATGTCAATGCTAGTAGAGGTTTTACTGTATTTGTATGGCCATATGCAGCTTCTCTGGGAATAAGCGCTGATCATTTGGAAGCAACCACTGAGCTGACTTAAAATGGTTGTCTCATGAAGACAACCCATGCCCATACAGCTGTGTGGACATCATATGAGGGGAAACCTGATCAGTGTCCCAACAAAAGCCAGAAGGGGCAGCGTTCTGTACGAGTGGCCCCAATAATGGCTGACTTCAGTCATCCATGTATTACATGGACGGCCATTGATATTAATGGCTGCCATATGCTATTACATTTCCACTGCAGTGAAAATGCCTGGGTAGCTCTGGCTTTCTCAGCTGATCCGGCTTCATTTTAAAAGGGGTTGTCTCTGATTAAATAACCCCTTTAAATGTAAGAACAAGTTTCTTCACAGTAAAAGTCCTGTCAGTATGCTCAGCACAAATGAACATAAGACAAGGCAGTTTTCATCTTAAGGTCTCTCATGTCTTAATATTTACAGGAGTAACATTCTCTCTTATTCTTTAGATCTCTCCATCCTGGTATCTGTTTTCAGTATTTCGTGGTCTACTGTGGATTACCAGGTGTCACTACGGAAATCTCTGCCAGGAAAGAAGGGAATAAGTGTGGGATTTCCTTTGCTCTTTTACACATTCTACAAGTTTTTCACTTTGACCTCCTGGATCGTCAGCGTGGTCTTTCTTATAAGCTGCAGTGTTTATATGTTTGCTGGCCTTGTGACTGTCTTAGGGGTCGCTGGCTTTTGCTGGGCTTGGAAGCAAGACACGGATTTCTGTACAACCAAGAGAATGGAGATCCTGTATAGGGTTGTTGTTGGAATCATTCTCATTTTTACTTTTTTCAATGTGAAAGGGTCTAAAACAAGAGTCCCCGTATCTATTTATTATTCTTTGCGTTTCTTGAACACATCAGGGATGATCATCCTGTGTTTCTACTTAAGACCCGCCTTTGCTCGCACTTTCATATTTGCAGTGTTAAGTATTGCTACAGTTTCATCTTTGGGACTTGGTATTTTTTCACTGATCCTCTACTACGCTTGCTTCCATCCCACACTCCACTGCATAGGGCAGACTAAGGAGGATACAGTGGATGGCATCACCCATGAAGACCAGAGTAGAATAAACAAATTCATAATGCCCTAGCAAATCTGTTGTCTTTTTTATCTAGGCATTGTATTTTTAAATCACAATTAAGGCTGTTTGCAGACTGCCTTGGGCTGTTATTACATGAGCGCCGTTAGCGCTCATGTAATAGCTCTAATTGCCAGGCTGCGCCTGCAGGTTTAGCCCAGCAAATGTTGGGAAAACACTAGCATTAGTGCCTGCTGCTAACACTTGTGTAAAGGCCCATTTACACAGAGCGATGATCGCTCAAGTATCGCTAAAAAGCTATCGTTTGAGTGATAATCATCGCGTCTAAACGCACGGCCATCATGCATTTTTCGGGCACTGCTAGCCTATCATTAAATTCAGTCCAACCTAAAAATCATCCTTTAGCCTTATCAGCAGTTCTCCGTGGGAAGTGCTGATAGCATTGTTTCCCGCTGGAGAACAAAAGAACTGAAAGCAGATAAGAGCCCTCGGGCTATTAACTGCTTTCAGCTAAAGGCTTCATTTGCACACTTAATTGCTCTTAAGTAGCTGAGTAGCTACTTAAACGTTTATGCGAAATGATCGCTCAAAGCGGTCACTCAAATTGGGGTTTGAGCGATGATCGCTCCGTGTAAATGGGCCTTAGCAGCAGCCTTAAAAAGATTTTCCGGGGATTTACTATTTATGAACTATTTTCAGGATAATCATCAATGGTTGATTGGAGGAGGTCTGCCATTCGGGATCCCTACCAATCACCTGATCCTTGGGCACTTTGTCAGGAGTCATTATTATTGAATCGGGCAAAATGAGCCATTATTACTGAATTGCGGGCAATAGGTGTAATTATTACTGAGTAGGGGTTTCAAAAAGGGCCATTATTAATGAATAGGGGGGGAAAGGGGGTATAAATACTGATTAGAGACATAAAGAAGGCATTATAGCCAAGTGAGGACACTTTTACTGCGTGAGTGTGATTGTAAGCAGCACTTACTGTGTGTGGCCTGTCGGTACCAAAAGGGGGATACTATTAATGTGTGAGGCACCACAGGTGGCATTGTTAATATCGAGAACACTATAGAAGGCGGGATTGCATAGAGGTGTGTATAACGTAGAAATAGTGCTGGAAAACCGAGGAAGCAAAGATGTCTGTGTGTCAAATTCTGCAAAGACAAGTTATGGTCGAAGAAATCATCATGGCGGTCTGGGGTTGATGCAGAAGAGAAAAAAAAGTGAACAACTCCAGTCAGAGAGGACGTCACCTATGATCACTAGATATGATGGTACCGTAATCACCTATATGGTCTGCAGGGAATATATAGAGATGTTATCTACCGCTATCTGGTCACTGTATGGCAGTAATATTAGTCTTTGTATAATGTTTGCTTTCCACGACAATATGGTAGTATTATGTGGTCATGGTCTGGGCACACTACCTGGCTCTCATATAGTATTATTCATAATATTGATCTTTATAGTGGTCTTTATTCAGTAACAGTATAGTGGTATTATTTTGTCACTATGTGATAGCAATATGTGATCATGATGTGGTGGTATTAATTGACCATTACATGGTGTTATTATTGGTATAATGGGGATCAGAAACGCTATCTTTTCTCCTTAGAGAGAGCACCTAGACAGTGAGCGACAAGACTCAAAAGACCATTCATGCTTCTCTGGGTAATATGCAAATAAGGGAGTCTGTGTATGGAGTCTGGCTTTGCTTTTAATTCTCAGTCATTGTTACAAGTCTAACTTTGGCTTGATAGTAAGCTACCTTCCAATAGGTGGCACTGTGGAGGTATTATTCCATCTCCCTTATTTGCATATTGGTATAATGGAGGTGTTGTTCAGTGACAGTATGGAGGTGATCATACGGCTTGTGATGTTTGCTCTAATACCGCGCGTGTCTTCTATTTTAAAAAATTATTAAAAAAAAGAACTATCTGTGCTCTGTAGAAAATTTGCGGCAGTGAGCTATGCATAACCTCATAGGTTTTTCCCCTCCTACCACCTACATGGTTGCGGATGGTGTCTTTTTTTACCCCCGCCTACTTGTGTTCCCCCCACTTGCTGCTGGATTGAGCCCATCTAAAACATAAGGCCACTTTGTAATTTTTATTCCAGGGACATTTAGGTTTCCCAATTTGCCCTGCTATCACTTACATTAACCCTTTCCAATCCACTGTCTGACGTCCGAAGACATTCTGATTGAAGGCTGTACAGCTCAGATGGCGGAAGACGTCCTGCAGGGTATTCTTACTGTATATTTCTGGCTGCTCTGTTGTCAGGGGCCTCTCCAGCATGTCCCATACTGCAGTACTGGCTCTAGCCAGCAGATGGCGCCACTGTATAATGGCATAAAGAAAAAAGCCCCCTAGGAAACCCTGAATCCAAAATTGGATTGCAAGGGGTTAAACAGTGAGCTGGGCTGGGTCATTGCTGCAGAAAGCAGCTTTGTAAGCAGGCAGCAAATCACTCAGCTCAGCTGCCTGTTTAATGTCAGTGACAGGTGCTCTCTATGTGGGCTCGGATGGCTGCTGCCTTGTCAGGAGTGTTGAGACTGAACTAACGGAGGATGAGGTGCAGTGCTGCTCCTCTGCCAATTACTGCAGGTCAGTAGGTATAAGCCATTTCTGCTGTGTGTGACAGAGTGAGGGTCATGAAGTGTATCGTTTCTTCTTAGGGAGAGCACCTAAAAGGTGTGAGGAGACTTATAAGGCCATCAATGCTCCTCTGGGAAATATGCAAATAGAGAAGATGGAACAATACCTCTGCAGCGCTACCTATAGGAAAGTTGTAAATGGGAAGATGAAATAATACCTCTAAAGCACTTTCCAATAGGTGGCGCTGTTGAGGTATTGTTCCATTTTTCCATTTGTATATTTTCCTGAGGAGCAAGGGCTGAGGGTGGTACGCCAGATCTGCTGGTTACACCACTGTTTGTCATGAGCTCCTTTTGTTTTCCCATGCATTCTTTCCTTAGGCTGCCCTCCTTCTCACCCCCACTTCCTCGGCACACAGAGGGACCTGCTCCTCTGCTCTCGTCTGGCACCTGTGTTACCACAGAAAGAGTTTTATGTGCATGTAGTCTTATAATCTTGCCCAGGAGGGTGTCAGCAAACACATGAACTGCTGAAAGCAGGATGAAAACAAGATGAATACAGAAAGCCTGGACTAAAGCTAAATGAGAAGATTGAACTAAATAAACTGCAGTGTATAAATCCACCGTAATGCAACCAATATATATTACAAGAGGTGGGCCCAAAAAGAGTAGTCTCATCAAACTTGGGAAGTCAAGACAAAACACAGAAAGGGCAGATTTAAGAAAGGGGGTGGGCTAATCAACTGAAGGGAGTGGGAGGGGATCTTAATAACCCCTACCCCCAGGTTATGAAAACAAAGGGACCAGACTACAAATGAAACAGGGGAAGCAGAAATAATGTTAGAATAGCACCATCTGCTGTTATTTTTTATTTTGTGACCACCTTAACAATTATTCATGTCCATGGGCACGCATGGATTTTCAGTGCAAACTCCCGCAGTGGTTTCCAGCCGTGCCTGCAGCCATAAGGCCAAAAAAGATATTCACTCACCTGCCCGGACACGGCATGGGTCTCCTCCATTGCGGCTGGATCTATTTTCTTCTGCATGGCGGATGCGTCCAGGCGCACCGGTGGCATGCCGCACATGCGCCGTGGCTTTTTAAAAATCTTCTGCTTTCCTGCAGATCTGCGGCACAGCCACAGTGTCATCTGCGGCTGTGTCGCAGATTGGACGGCTTCCGTTGAAGCACGCCGGGGGAAAAATGACATCCGCAGGTATTTAATTACCTGCGGGTGCCAATGATTCCTTATGGTCGTGGATCGCACACGCGGAAGACCTGCACAGGTTTTTAAAATGCATTTTTGCCATGAACATGAGGCCTAAGACTTGGAATTTTTTGGAATATAGACATGAGACCTCCTACCAAAGTCTGTAATCATCTGTAATGAAATTCTGGGATCTTTGCTATATTATGGGATTTGAAGAAACATCAAAGACCACAAATTGATTTCACTGAAGGTAATAAAATATAATTTTATTAAGTTAGAAAACATACTTCCTTAGACATTTATAATAAAATAGTTTCAGTGCAAACAAGGGCAAACAAACTGTGAAACAGGTCTGTACAATAACGTTACATGAAGCTTATGATTCACATGGTGTTGTTTCTTGGATTAGAAACCCGTAAAGTATCAGCAGAACACACCTGATGGATTTAGACCACAGCCAATCATTAGTGCTCGCCTCGTACTTGTTGCTCACATTTAAAAAGAAAAAAAAAAAACACAGGATCAAATCCACAAAAACTAAAAGGTAAACCCCTTCCCTGATGGATCTAACCCAGTTTTGCTTCACAACACACCATAATGTGTGACCGCAGCCGTACACAGCCACCCATAGAGCTTTGTTCTTCATCTAAAAGGAGTGTATTCCATTGTAATTCAAGTATGCAGTATCTAGATTTACAAGTTCTAATAACTCAACACTGCTCAGATGCGGGGAGTTCTTCAAGTTCTGTTGAGCTATAACTCCAGATAGTGCCCATGCCACCACTAGGAGCCATCCTCTCTCACTGATGACCCAAATGATACAAAAGGCTCGTCAGTGCCATTTTCTGTATGGTGTTAATATGTGGCTGAGCTGATCTGAGACTTGTGTGTATGAGATAAATATCCTTACAGGGAGCGGACGGGCTGTAAGTTTCCCAATATTAAAACAACAATGTAAAACACACACGTTAAGTTTCCGGAGGTTATGCAAGTCTAAGACATTTTATATAAAGCTGTAATCACTGGGGCTGCACATAGCAAATGTCAGTAGTACAACAGCTATACCGAATATAGAAATGTTCAAAGAATGAGAGCAGCAAGGAGTAGTGACAGACGATTATGGTGTTTATTTGATCAACTTGCAGTTTAATCCTTGCGGTGTACAGCCAGTACTGTGAAGGAAGGGTCAAATGCATTCATGATATTCAGGCTCCCCTTATCCCTGCTGATTGACAGATTTTTCCCCATGCACAGTAACAGGGGAGCCTGCATATCATGACTACATCGGATTTTCCCTTCACAGCAATGGCTATACATAAGAAGAATTAAACTATAAGTCTGACCAAACAAACACCATCACCCTAAATAGACTCACTGGAGGGAATTTATCAAGACTGTACAGTAGTTTTCAGTCATCAAAAAGTCGCAAATTTGTGCGCACTTGTGGTTTTGCGGGAAAAAAAAAATTGCAACTTTTTGCAGTTGAACGCCTCTCACTCACTTTCTCAAAAGTTTATAAAAAGGGGGTGTGGTTTCACTGGAGTGAGATTTTTAGACAAATTTAAAAAATGTAACTTTTTGAAAAATCACCAAGTATGTCGCAATCTGACTCCAGCAGCCGGGTGACATGAAATAGGTCTACAAATATGTAGCCACCTTTTAAAATGTGACTAATTCATCACCAGTGTGCGACAGTTGATACATTTTTAACAAATGAAGGCAATGTGGCCGCCAGCAAAACAGACTGCAAAAAAAACTGCAAATGATAAATTCCCCCTCCATTTTTCAAAACAGCGTCCCTGTCACTGCTGGACACTGCTCTCAGACAGGGGTACATAAAGTAGCTGACAGGTTCCCTTTAATGCTGTTTTTGCTCCCTCATATAAGACAGACAGGCTCTTAAAAGTTTTAAAAAGTAACTGCACATTTGATAAACTTTTGACATATCAGAACTTCCTCTGATTCCACAGGCTTCCACTGCTGAACCCCCCCCCCCTCCCCCGCTGATAGCTGAAATAAAGGGGCAGCAGTGCTCATCTGAGTGCAGTGCCCCTTCGTCTGTCTTTGCTGCCTGTAAGCTCATCTTGGCAGCTAAAATGATTGTAGAACATGTCTATAGACTTTTAGGTGTCAGTTTTCAGCTACAGAGAGGAGCTGGCAAACAACATAGACAGCCAAAGGGGCAATGCACTCAGCCACCTCATTTTCATGTTCAGTTGAGGTCTCAGCAGCAGGACACCCACTGATAAAAACTTTTGACATGTCGCTCTGATATGTCAAAAGTTTGTCAAAAGTGCAGTTCCTCTTTAAGGAGTCTGTACCAAGCTGGAGAGTGGAAGCTGCTGGAGAGTTGCATATAGCTCATGCCTCATGCATCTATACCACTAGGCTTTTAGTACATCTACTATAATTCTTGCACAGAGGATCACTATGGGAGCAGCATACACATTACAGGAACATCATCTATATCACTGCCTGGTAGAAGGATAAATTCACAGACATCAAAATAGAAATTCAGGATTACAAAAAAACGCCATGCTCTTAGTGTATGTGCCGTATAGCAGCTTTGACAGAGACCGAGGCCTTGAATCCTATCTGCCCCGCAGTATGTCCTGTAAAACTGGCATCACAAAATATGTCAGCCTAGTATCAGAGTTCAAGCATCTGTATGTAACATTCATTATATGCCACAAAATATGGAAAGTGCTTTAGTGATCGACATTCAGTTTCTTTTGAAAAGGCACATATAAGAGGTCAGATCTGAGACAAGAAATCTAAAATACAAAATGTGCGATTCTTCAAATGCACCCATAACAAAGGGTGAAAAATCAATGTTATAAACGATCAAATGCCTCAAATCACTGATGGTTTCGACTAGTAGTAATTAACCATGAGCAGTGGACAGGCCCTGCCAATTGAATGTTAAGGCATTTTCATTGGTAGATTTCTCATGGCTCATTTGCCCAGCCATGAACCTCTTAAGTGTCTCTGATGTGCCAGGACGCATCCATGGTTCAGTTGCTACTGTGTTCGCAGACTGAGGTCTGTCTCCAGGTTTCGTGGGAAAAGGTTTCAGTAAATCTTCTGCATTTCCAAAGTCATCTGGATCGTCATCTTAAGATCAGAAAAGTAAAAGGATTAGAAAAATTAAAAATAATATAGACACATATAAAGAAGCTGGTTCAGATCCTAAGACCCTTCTTTCAAGGATGACAATCACAGACAGAGCTTGTGTACATCTGGATATTACTATGCATTGCTACGTGATCTTACCTACGCTGACTGTGCTTTTCTGGAGATTACTTAATCTTCTGAGACGCTCTTCATTTCTGGTCCGAAGTTCATCTACATTGAAGCTAGCAGCAGAGTTTAATGAGTAACGGTCCGGTTGATTTAGGTAAATAGGAGGCACAGGAGGAATGTCGTTCTGTGGATATATATTTGGTCATTAATACACATTAGAGGCAATAAATCAGTAACTAAAGAGGTGATTTCTAAAAAAAAAAAAAAAAAAAAAAAAAAAAAATAAAAAAAAAAAGAAGAGTAGTTATGTATGTTTCCTGATGCTTGCTATATTATTAGCAGCATGTTACAGCCAAAATCACTCAAATATCTACACAACATTCACTGCAAAGATCACGTTTCATTCCAAATTGTCCAAAGTAATGGCATGGAAAGTCCTGTTTTGTAGATTTAAAGGGGTATTTTGGGACTTTTTATCCTTTGAAATCACTTTGGAGTGATATCTCTTACTACACTCCCAGCCCTCACCAAAGAGGACGCTGTCCTGTCCAGCCCACTTAGTCACGCTCACAAGCAGCAGACTCCTGCTGATCACCTATAGCTGGCCACCCACATTAAAAAACTCACAGGAAGAAGTTAAAGTGTTACTAAACTCTTAAAAACCATCTGATGTATCATAGTGACATTGGTGGGGATATGGGGCCGAGACCCCCCATCAATTGTTAAAATAAAAAGTCAGAGCTAAGCGCTGTGCCTGGTTGGATGCAATTGGTGAATGGTGTATGGACTCATAGCCTTTGTACTGAGCCCATATACTGCTCCAAACAAAGCCTGAAACAGCCAAACAGGCATAAGATGAATGCTTCTGTCCCCTTCAGTGGAGGTCTCAGCACCCAAACCCCAAGATTGTAACGTCTAACATGTCTCTATGACACGACAGAGCATGGGAAACAAACAAGGAGAATTGGAGATCCTAACACAAAAAGAGAAATATGATGTCATAGACATCACGGAAACTTGGTGGAATGATACACATGATTGGAAATACAAGGCTTGAAGGATACAGCTTATTTATAACAGACCTAATAAAAGGGGAAGAGGTATTGCGTTGTATGTTAGGAAAACATTCATCTCCACAGAGATTCAAGCTTCAGAGCATGGTAGTTCTGTAGAAACTGGGTAAGAATACAAGGAGAGAAGAACAAAAAGGACACCATTGTAGGCATTTACTATAGGCTACCTGGACAAGGAGAAGATATGGATGAACGCTTTCTACATCAGATGGCCAAGCTCTCCAAAAAGCATGACATAGTGATTATGGGAGATTTTACCTATTCAGACATTTGTTGGGAATCTCTCAGGTAAAAGTAATGGATCCAACAAATTCTTATCCTCTTGCTGACAACTTTATCTTCCAAAAGGTCGAAGAGAAAACAAGGGGATCAGCTATCTTGGACCAAATTCTTACCAACAGGGAGGAAATGGTTGAGGAAGTAAGGGTGGCTGGGACCTTAGAAGGCAGTGATCATGCTATCCTGGAATCTTGGGGAGGAAGACCTGAGAAAACTCAGACCTCATGGTTGGATTTCAGAAAGGCAGAAATTAATGAACTCAGAAAGAGGATAGGAAGAATCCAATGGCTGGATGTTATTAAAGACAGAAATGTCCAAGAAGGTTGGGAAATATTGCAACACGAGATTTTCAAAGCAAAATCATTAACAATCCCTAAAAGAAGGAAGAATGGGAAGCATTTAAAGAGACCAGGATGGATGAACACAGAACTTGCACACATGTTAAAAACGAAGAAAAATATGTTTATCAAATGGAAAGAGGGGGAAAGATCTAAAGAAGAATATAATGTGGTCTGCAGAAACTGTAGGGCAAGTGTCAGAAAAGCTAAAGCTAATAATGAATTGAGGCTTGCAACAAAGGCCAAAAGCAATAAAAAAGGATTTTGGGGGTATGTCAAAAGCAAAAGAAAAGTCAAAGATGCTATTGGATTCTTACAAGATGAAAATGGTGACTTGGTTAAGAATGATGTTGAGAAGGCCAAACTTTTAAATTCCTATTTTGCATCTGTTTTCTCTCAGAAAGTATATGGAACATCAACTGATCTTCCCTATGCTATTGGGGGAATAAAAGAATGCAGACTATCTATAAGCAGAGAAATGGTGAGGGAACACTTAGCTAACTTAAATGAATTCAAGTCTCAAGGTCTAGATGAACTACATCCTAGGATATTAAAGGAAGCAGCAGAGGTAATTGCTGAACCACTTGCCATAATCTTTGCATAATCCTGGAGAACAGGAAAAGGGCAAATGTTGCCCCTATCCGAAGGTGGATGCCGGAAACTATGGGCCTGTGAGCTTGACTTCTATACCGGGAAAGATCTTTGAACAAATTATTAAACAGCACATACGCAAGTACTTGGATAAAAAAGGAGTAATTAACCAGAGCCAGTATGGGTTTGTAACAAACAAGTCATGACAGACAAATCTAATGTCCTTCTATGACAGAATCACAGACTGGGTTGATCAGGGAAATGCGGTGGATATAGTATGTCTTGACTTTAGTAAAGTATCTTATACTATACTTATTGAAAAAATGACCAAATATGGGATTGACAAGACAACTGTTAGGTGGATTCACAACTGGCTGAGTGATCGTACTCAAAGAGGGGTCATAAATGGCTGCACATCCAAGTGGAAGAATGTATCAAGTGGGGTACCACAAAGCTCTGTCCTAGGCCCAGTGTTGTTTAACATTTTTATAAATGAAGCAATTGATGGGAAACTGATCAAATTTGCCGATGACACAAAGCTAGGAAGGATAGCCAACACTAGGGAAAAGAGAGAGAGTATTCAAAAAGATCTACAAAAGCTTTAACAGTGGGCGGCAACTAAAAGAATGGTATTTAAGAAGGAGAAATGCAAAGTCCTACAGCTGGGCAAGAAAAATGATAAAAAAGCACATAAAGAATGGGAGGAATTGGGCTAAGTAGCAGTGAAATCAACATGTGAAAAAGACTTGGGTATACTAATATATCACAGACTGAACATGAGTCAACAGTGTGATGCAGCAGCCAAAAGGGCAAACACAATTCTGGAATGTATTAAGAGAAGCACAGAGTCTAGATCACATGAGGTCATTATCCCCCTCTACTCTTCCTTAGTCAGACCTCATCTGGAATACTGGGTCCAGTTCTGGGCACCCCACTTAAAAAAAAAAAAAGACATAGACCAACTGGAGCAAGTTCAGAGAAGAGTTACCAAGATGGTAAGCGATCTGCAAATAATGTCCTATGAAGAATGGTTAAAGGATCTGGGAATGTTTAGCTTGCGAAAAAAGAAGGCCGAGAGGAGACTTAGTAGCTTTCTACAAATATCTGAAGGGCTGTCACAGTGCAGAGGGATCAGTCCTATTCTCATTTGCACAAGGAAAGGCTAGAAGCAATGGGATAAAACTGAAAGGGAGGAGACACAGATTAGATATTAGAAAAAACTTTCTGACAGTGAGGTTGATCAATGAGTTAAACGGGTTACCACGGGAGGTGGCGAGTTCTCCTTCAATGGAAGTGTTCAAACAAAGGTTGGACAGACATCTGTCTGGGATGATTTAGTGACTCCTGCACTGAGCAGGGGGTTGGACCCGATGACCCTGGAGGTCCCTTCCAACTCTACCATTCTATGATTTACTGCAGTCATGCCTCGGTTTCCAGGATTTGCGTTGGGCTTTAAATGTACTTGTGTATTTTGTCTTTGTGTAAGAGTACTAATTTTCATTTAACTCTTTATAGTCCCAAAGTTTATAAACAACATATACAAGTCACAGTATCATACATCATAGTCCAAGACCTTATTCTTGTGTCTCCTGCGCTCTCTGGCTGAAGGTAAGGCTTGTAGATCAGGGAATTGATCCAAGAATGCAGGATATGGTTCTCCATATTCACCTGAAAAGGAATACATAAAATACTAACAAATAATATACTTTCTAACTACTTGTACATTGCTTCTCGCTGGCCTGTATGGGTGAAAATGCCTATATGACAGGTCCTGGTAAAATCCCCCACCGTTCAACAATACACAGTGCCAAGAGAACATGACTATCTTCCATTTATCATTAAAAGGCCTCACTTCTCAGAACTAGCTGGCCTTGTTGTCCGTGGTAGCCAAGAACACTGCAGTTTACAGAGGAGTTCAGAGACAGCTTTTATAACGGAGGCTTCCTGTATCTTATATAGCCATCATTTCTACACATAGAGGGCGATGGTCGCAGTACTAGAGACACTTTACAGGAGCCTTTATCACATAACATTTCCACCCTAATGAAATACTAAACTGCAACATAGATTCATAAAAATGTATATAGAATACTGCTGTTTAAAAGTAGCTGTCAGCTGTCCTGGCATCTTTGCTTTAGTAAGGACTTGTATTCCTTGTGAAATAATTCTGGAAAGTTTTTTTTCCTGATATCTGCATTGCGCTGTTCCTCAGTTATTCCTCCTGGAAATGCATGAATAAATTTACAACTGGTGTTTCTATACTCTTTGTCAATGAGACTGGCTGTCAGCGTGTTCAGATACTTACCCAATCAACAAGCAACTCTATATTGCACCATGTTTCTTTTGTCTGTTTGACTTTGGAAACACAGAACTCAATTCAAACCCATGACCCTCACCCACAAAGCTCCCCATGGCACCGCACCACCGTACATCGCTTCCCTCCTATCCATACATCTCCCAGCCCGCTAACCCTTAATACTAACCTCATATTCTCGCCTCCAGGACCTTTCTAGAGCACCAGTCCTTTGGAACGCACTGCCCCCAAACATCCGGACAATCCCCAACACACGGAACTTCAGGCGCGCCTTAAAAACACACCTCTTCAAAGAAACATACCAGATCTCCTGAACTAATCCCCCCCTCACCTCCGACAACATGGACTATGGCCTATCTATGGCACCCCACATTTTTCCACTTTGCCTACTGTGTACATCTCCTGCCCCTGTACCTTCTGCATCACCTTCTCCTTGTTGTGTGTAAGCTCGTTGGTGCAGGCCCCCCACCCCTTCTGTTCCTAATAATTGAATACTACATGTAATTGCCGTATCCTCTATGTTCTCCTGTGTTTTGAAAGCGCTATACAAATAAAGATTATTATTATCATCATTCTCCTTGTTGTTTGGCTGTTTCTTTACACTGACTGACACTGTCCAACCAGAACTGACAGTGATGAGTTGTGTTGCACTATCCTCCTGCCCTGTTGACAAGGATAACATCCAGTTGTCAATTTAGTCATACATTTCCAGGAGTAATAACAGAGGTACTATTAAATGCAAAGTTCTAAGAAAAGCTGCTCCAGATGAGTCATTTTATGGGAAATAACAGACATGCCAGGAGAGGTGATGGTTACTCTTTAAGAGCTTCCAACCTGCGTACTTGATTCACCCTGCTATTCGGCTTAAAGAGTATTTCTAAACTTTTGACATGTCAGCTCCGCTTGGTAGCTGAAGACAGACACATACCACTCTATAAAAGATGTCCATAGACCTCTATGCGTCAGTCTTCAGATGCTAAGAGGGGCCAGCAAGCAAACCCAAGGGGTACAGTGCTGCAGCCCCTCGTTTCAGTGATCAGTGAGAGTCTCAGCAGTTGGACCCCCACTGACCAAAACATTTTACATGTCGTTCTGACTCTTTAAATGAGTTACTATAGAATGGTCTACAAAAGTACTTTCAGCATTCTCTACCTCCTGTTAAAACATTTCTTTATGGATAAATACTAGGTAATTGGAAAGTAGAGAGAATAAACAGACCTCCAGTACAAGATTTTTCTTTATACGTGTTATTTTCTGGCACTCTTCACTTTGAGGTATTTAACACATTTAGTTAGTGAGTTTAGCTGGTTCCTACCTATCCTGAGTACATTTTGTAGCACTAGACCCCAGATAAAGAGAAGTCTTGTGTTGTTTAGGGACGCATCAATATATATCGCCTTATCATGGCAAGGGGACTCACATAGTTTGCTCTAAATGTGCATTGAACCGCTCATTTATTAGTATGGTGAATACAGCAGTGACGAAGTTTAACATAATTCAAATATCCAAAGTTTGCATAGAGCTTAGTATCTGCAAGGCGCTGCGGCCTCTTTGTGCGTTTGCTTTTGCACTGCAGTCACAGGAGATTTGCATCAGTCTATTTATTTTACTTTATTAGAAGGCTCTGACGTAAAGGGATCTTCCGATTTCATAAAGTGATGGCATATTGATAGGATATGCCATCACTGTGCTTATATAGTGCAGCAGCCTTTTCACGGTCTTTCCCTGCACAACTACGCCCGACAACCAGCTCTTCGGAAGAACTGCAGCTCAGGATTGGTGGGAGTCTAAAAAGTTTAGACCTCTGCTTCATAAAGTGAGGACATATCTTAGCAACATGCCATCACTTTATAAGATGGAAATGGCCCTTTAACTTTTCACGCTTTGTTAATGTAGCAAGGGAAGACAATGTCCACTAAGAACATGACCCATAATCCTTACAAGGGATCTTATCAGATGATATCCATATAGAAAGCTACCTACATACAATGTGATTAAAACATATGGAACTATTTCTATTAGGGACTTTATTAACAATACATGAGTATCAAGTTACCCAGACACACGCAGGCAAATAAGCGTCAAGTCTTAATGAGCACACGTGACATGCACATACAAGGGGTGGCGATTAGAGTGAACCACTCATTATTACCTATGAATGCACTCTCAGACTCCAGCAGCGAGGTCTTCAGTGGGTCTTTTGATGGATCGCTGATCTGTGGTAAGTCAAGAATACACGCAAGTGTTTAAAAAGAATTAAATACAAGCACTGCTTTACTGTTTTCCAAGTCAATTGGACACAGTAACAGTTATAAAAGAGTTGATTCTGCTAAATTTTATGGCATTTAGGCTTTAGACCAAATAAAATAGTTATTATCTGTCAAAAGCCATTGGCATATAGCTCTCTGAAGAAGACATTGTTACTTACCATTCCAGGACAGGGAAGACTGTATGCAGGGACTGGATTAAAACCTATAATGCAGTTCAAATTGAACAAACTGATTATAATATATTGATATACTGTTCTATTCCAAATACGTGGCTATGTTTGATCAAAGGAAGGTCTAACGATGTAAGTGACAATTAACAAGTCTAGAATATGCTGGCATGTACATACTGCCGGATAACTTCCCATCATAGCGATGAGTATCATTAATAACATTTACAATTACAAAGAATATATACAGTAAATGACACACCTTAGATAGCGGTCAGCTATTCCCATTCCACCCCCGCAGCTAGGCCGAGTCTGCATGTGCTTTCAATGGGGATAGAGAAGACTAAAGGCCCTTTTACATGCAAAGGTAATCTTTCAAAGGACTGAAAGATTTAGCTATCTATTTGCATAAAGTGTTAATGGCCATTAACACTTTATCATCTTCATATGCATGTAAAAGGACCTCTAGGAGTGGTTTGGCCCAGCCCAGCATGCGTTTAACCCCTTAAGGACTAGGCTGTTTTGTACCTTAAGGACCAGACACTTTAGGGATTTTACCCATGTGGTGGTTTAACTGCCCTATTTTTTTTCCTTCCGTTACTAAAATTATTTTTGCTGCGTTTTTTGTTTCCCATGACATATAAGGCTATTTTTTAAAATATCTTTTTCACTGATTTATTTTGTTTTATTAGGGGTAAAAAGCTAAAAACAATGATAGTTTTAACATTTGTTTTTTTTTTAAATTAGTATATTTACGCTAAAATTAAGTATGGGAATGCATTCCTCATTTTGTTTCAGACATTTTGATATATACGTATGGTTTTGGATTACAGGACACATACGGCGACGGTTTTGGTTGGCGGTGTCTTTGGGTTATTTTCTTTTCTATGTATGTATATATTTTTTTAAACAAGTATTTTATTTTCACAGTGGAAATAAAGTACATTATAAACAAACATGGAGATTCTGATACATACAGATGTGCATATCTGTCCACAATATTGATAAATATTGAATGAACATTTCCATTATAACTATGTACCTAAAGGTAGGTCTATCATGTACCCAGTTGTGACAAGACACAAAATATGTGTTCATAGAGTTCTCATATGTATTCAGATCTCTTATATATGCATAACCAATTATTGGGTAGCCATAATAGCTAGTTCCTATGTGTGTGTGACAAACAAACAAACAAACAAACACACACACACACACACACACACACACACGAGTCCCAGTTACAGGAGCAAACATCCTCTGTAGTGACAATAGTCACTGGCAGAGCTGATCAGGTTCTGCTAGGACCCTGTAGCTCTGCTTTGCCAGGGAATCATGATGGTCACGTGATTGCTGGCTCGCGTAGTGGAAGTTATACTTCACTTTTTAGTACATAGCGCTCATTGAGCGCTGTGTACTAGCCAAAGGAGACTGCAGGAGGGGTTAAAAGCCACTCCTGACTAACAACTGACAACTCGACCTGCTTCTGATTAAATGCAGAAAGCAGGGGCTCTAATCCCGCACTGTATTTTTACTATCGGCAGGGATTAAAGCCCAGGACCAAGCGCTGTAAATTTACAGTGCTTAGTCCTTAATGGGTTAAACACACAGGCAAGCTATGTAAACAGCTGCCATCACATTCCATTGTTCACCCTGTGGCTAGTATAAACATGCTGCTGGTAGATCATACTATCTATTAACCCCTTCATGACACGGCCTATTTTGGGCTTAAGGACGCAACAATTTTTGGCGGATTTTCTTCTCAGTTTATCAAAAGTCATAACTTTTTTATTTTTCCGTCGACGCGGCCGTATGAGGGCTTGTTTTTTGCGTGGCGAACTGTAGTTTTTATCGGTGCCACTTTTGGGTACATTAACTATATTGTAAAACTTTTTTTTTTTTAATGATAGCAGGGAGAGAAAAACGCATCAATTCTGCCATAGATATTTTTTTTTTTTTTACAGCGTTAATCATGCAGCATAAATGAGACATTCCATTTTTTCTGCGGACCGATATGGTTACAACGATACCAAAATTCTTACATTTTTTTTAGGTTTTCCCACTTTTCTGCAATAAAAACCCTTTTTTTTGGAAATCTTTTTTCTATTCTAAATCGCTGCATTCAAAGTCCTGTAACTTTTTAATTTTTCGATGTACGGAGCTCTATGAGGGCTTATTTTTTGCAAGACGAGCTGTAGTTTTTACTGGTAGCATTTTGGAGTACATACGGCTTTTTTGATCACTTTTATTGCGTTTTTAGTGAGGCAAAATGCTAAAAATTAGCATTTTGCCTCAGTTTTTTAGCGTTTTTTTTAGCGTTTTTTTCCGTGCACAGTCAAAAGCATGTGCAACTTATTGTACGCGTCGTTACGGCCGCGACAATACCAAATATGTGGGGTTTTATATTTTTTTTAACCTTTTTTTATGCTAATCTGAGAAAAAGCATAAAAAAATGGGTTTTTTTACTCTTTTTTTAAATCTTTGTTTTTTTTACACTGTTTGTGTCCCTCTGAGGGACTTTAACCACTGCCCTGATGATCGCATAGGCAATACAGGACGCCGGTGTCTGGCGTCCTGTTGCCATGGTGACAGGTCGGGCTCTCGCGATGACATCGCGAGTTCCGGCCGGAGATGCAGAGGGAGTCCGCTCCCTCTGTGAACTCTTTCCCTGCCGCGATCTACTTAGATCGTGGCAGGGAAGGGGTTAACAGCGGGGAAAGCATCTCCGATGCCCCCCGCTGTTGCAGCGGGACGCCGGCTGTGACTGACAGCCGGCTCCCGCTGCGGGATAGCGCGGGATCATATGTGATCCCGCGCTACCTCCAGGACGTAAGTTTACGTCCTGTTGCGGGAAGTACCAGGCTGCCAGGACGTAAACTTACGCCCTGCAGCGGGAAGGGGTTAAAAGATGAGCAAAATACATTCACATGGAATGCATTTAACTGAGTCTTCAAGAGGTGTGAACGATGGATTTTAAGTGAACTGAAATCCAGCGTTCAAACGAAAACTGCACAATGCCTACGTTCATATGTAACGATTATCGCTCATTTTTGGCCGCTTGGACGAATTTTGAACGATAATCGTTGCGTGCAAAAGGACTTTAAGGCTGGCTTTACACAGCTGATAGTCGCCCGATTAATTGCTCAAAAAGGCTGCTATGGGTGACAGTCGATCCGTGTAAACACGGGACCTGATAGGGCAAGTGAGCGAGAATCACTGACTTGTCGTGGTCATATGGTTTTTAGCTCACTTAAAAACTAATGCGAACATCGCTAGTTTAAACAGGCAGACATTTCATCTATGTATCATCCTATTTACTCTGAATGGAGGCGGGCAGGTGGCAGGAAGAGATCTCCGTTGCGCTACACCTCCATTCAGTGAGTGATTTTCTCCTTAGTGAAAGCAAAAGAGCAATAATCACTGAGACGGCAGTTGGGCACTTAAGCCACCCTAAGCTGCTGCCAGAACCGTCTGGTGGCAACATATATTAGATAAGAACAAAGAATCCGGTGTGCTGAAACCCAACATGCTTGATCTTTCATATCTGCCATCAGGGGAAAGTCGAAACACTACCCACACACAGCTAGATTCAGCCAACTTTCACCTAATGCGTATGCCCACTGAATTTCTGCCATTGTTTTATGAAAGGGTCAATACCTGGGACACGTGTGTCTTTCAGCTTGTATACTATGAGGTTTACAAATTGCCTGATTGGTTATATGTTTTTTGTATTTCACTATATTTGAAAACATTTACAAAAATATAAAAAAAAACCTAAATCTGAGGCGCTATATATGGCATTGGGTTATACAGTTTCACAATATATTGATAAATCCTTGCAGATTGCTCAGTTACATTAAACAATATTTCGTAGATGTACCACTGTAAGAGTGTGCTGACACAGCGGATTTTGGCACAAATGCCAAGACAAATTTCACTCACAATCCATGCCGCTGTTTTTATGTTCCAGATTTATCCACCATGTATTTAAAATCCGCTTTGCAGAAATAAAGAGATGTGACATATCATCGGTAATTCCATATCTGGATTTTGTCCATGTGCAATTCCACAACAAGGTTTTAGTGGTGGAATTCACGCAGAAAAATCTGTGGATTCCACCTTGTGAACAGACCAGAAATAGGCTCCTCATATAATACAATGACACCTTTCTTACCATCTGGAATTACTGTTCTCTTCTTTATCTTGTTCAAGTTTTTCTGCTGCTCCCTTAGTAATGCCTGCTGCTGGATCTCTAGTGTTTGATCATCCTTTGGTGGGTCAGGAAACATGATCCTAACACCTTCACGAGTGTCTGTATCTGTTTGGAAAGTGATATCCATTTATTATAGCCTCATACTAAAGCATATTTGCTGTAACTTCTGAGAAATAGTTCAAGTTCATAGAAGCTTAAATGTATCAAATTCCCTTACTGGGCTTAAGGCCTCATGTCCACGGGATAATTGTTATTTAAAATCCGCAGCGTTTTTCCCACACGCCGATCCCCGCCCCATAGGGATGCATTGGACACCCGCAGATAGTTAAATACCTGCGGATGTCATTTTCCCTTCAGGCGCGGATTGCGTGTGCGGGAAAAAAAAACGCGACATGCTCCATTTTTGTGCGGGTCTCCCGCGGGGACGGCTCCCGCAGGCTTCTATTGAAGCCTATGGAAGCCGTCCGGATCCGTGGAACACCCGTACCTGAATTAAACGTACCTGTCCGGACGCTGCGGATCTTCCCTCCGTCGCGGCCGGATCTTTTTTCTTCGGCCCAGCGGATGTGTCCGGCGCATGCGCGCGGCACACTGCCGGCGTGCCGAGCACATCCGCCGGGCCAAAGAAAGAAGATCCGGCCGCAACGGAGGGAAGATCCGCAGCGTCCGGATAGGTGAGTTTAATCTTATTTTTAGCCTCATGTCCCCGGAATAGGAGGGACCCGCTGCGGGATTCTGCATGGAGAATCCACAGCGGCCTGATTTTCCCCGTGGACATGAGGCCTAAGGCCCTTTTACATGGAACGATTATATTGTTCAGATTCTCGCTGGATCGTGCAAATCCGATAAATAATCGTTCAGTGTAAATGCTGCCAGTGACTAAACGACGAGCAATAATTAATTTGCTTGTCAATTCTTGTAGCCATAAATATCAGATAACAGTCAGCTTGTTTACTGTGGATGCAGGCGGGTGCAAGCAATCTCCGTCTCGTCTCGCTCCACCTGCATTCACTGAGCAATCATTGATCTTGTGTGAAAGTACAGAAGCGATAAATCAATGAAACAACAGTCAGGTGCTTCACTTGACAATAGTCCCGTGTAAAAGGACCCTTAGACTAGGAGAACAATAAGTTTGCTGCTTTGTCTTTGGCTGGGTTGTAGTAAACCTTCTCTTACGGCTTTTTCTGCATTCTGACACCAACCAAAACTATGTCCCACCCTTTCCAGTACTTGAACCAAAACACGGAGTAAACATAACTCTACTAGACTGTTAGACTGGGTTCACACAGGGCAGATTTGTTGCAGGAAAAGATTTCCGCGGCAGAGCTGCAGCTTTAAACCTCGCTGCATTTCGCTGCGGCTTTTGGAGCGGTTCGGCTGCTGCGATTCCGTTGCGGCTTTCTTTCCCCATAGAGAAGAGTGAGGCTGCAACGGAAAAAAAAAAATTGACATGCTGCGGCTGTCAATTGCGCACTGCATTGCCGGTTACGCCTGGCTTATCCAAATTGCAATGGAATCAAATGCATTAAGAGGTACAAGCTTCTTAATATACTTGACACATTTCTGAGCACAGTTACAAATTTTTGCACAAGTATGGCTTACACAAAAATATGCAACTTTTTTTCCTCCAGAACATACATTTCCATGTGCATTTATTTATTTTTCATTCATTTCTGTGTTGTATTGTTCTAATTTAAGCAGACATGCAGGTCCACTTGTCTCTCCTATCTCATAGTTGGGGTAAACATTTAAAGTCTTAAAGCATACCAACAGTTCAGAATGCTATAATGTATCATATATCAAGTCTATCAGTGCTGAAGCTTCATGCTCTTGCACCATAATGCCAAATCAGTCCCTTAGCTCACCCCCCTGACCACCAAGGATATTACCTTGAGAAGGATATATAGTTACTTAAAAACTGAAGAACTAATTAGTAACAATCCCTATCACATGGCCACTGCTGTGTAGATTATACTTTATTATGTAAACAGCTAATAACCATCAAAAAACTAAAAGTTAAAATATGGATTGTCTTTTTATATGCTGCACTGGTGAAATGGAAGTGGATGGGTGTTTGTCTGTAGTCTTGACTAAGCACTTACCCCTGTACTTTAGGTCATTGAAGTCTCTGATGTTCTGCATATTTGTATTATCCAGACCCTTTAAAGATGGCCTCCTTACAGTGGCTTGAAGCCTCTGTCTGGCCAGGTCAAAGACATCCGCTGAGCTCTTCTCCTTTCTTCTTCTAAAATATGAAGTGAATGTATTGTGACACAAATTCAAATATTTTAAGATTATTATGCTATAAGTGTAGAAAACATCATGATGATACAAAAAAAAAAGCTGGAATGTTGCATAAACCTACTATGACAGCTTAACCTAGGAGGTTTGCATAAGTAACCAAAAAGTGATTTGGAAGGTAGAGGGGTCATCTGGGACTTCTTCTGGGTCTATTACTAATAAATTTATTGGGAGCTGTGCCTGCAGTACCAAACCGGGCTGCTGCAATATTGACAGCGCTATGTGCTTCCAGCACAGTGGGTCGGGAATCAGCTGATCATCAAAGATCTCGAGCGGCAGACCCCTGCCAATTAACTATTGACGACCTAAGTCTACAATAGAAAAAGTCCCAGGCACCTCACCATCATCCTTGTTTGCCCCTAAGGCCAATATATAAAGTAAGGCAAATCAGAATGCCCATCTATGGGCACAAGTGCTTCTCTAAATTGATGTTGAGTTCAGCCCTTTAACATACGGCCAGTGATGGGGTTTTGCCTTACTTTTGACTGTCTGGGCACAGGATAAACGATGGCTATGATGGTACCAAACAAAAGCTATAGGTAAGGACAATTAAATATAGCCTCAAACTGAAAAAGTTTTTCTTTAACATTAGCACTGTACAACACAGCAGGACCTTAAAACAGGAGGTTTCATTTACATAAATTATTAAAAGAACAAAGAGTTAAAAGGAGTATTCCCATCTTAGTTTTTCAGAGCCAAGATCGTAAACTGCTCCTTCTGTAGCCATGTTTCCATAGCTCTCACTGAAGTGAATTGGAAAGCCGAGATGGGAATACCCCTTTAATCTTCATTCATATCCATTAAATGCATTCTAACATAAACATTCCATGTAGCTTTAATCTCTATAGTATTTTTTTCTTATACAATGGCAGAATTATTAGGTGAACACACAATAAATTACCCGCTCATAGAAGGTACTGAATCATTATCTTGCTCTGTATCTTGTAAACGACCCTCTAAACGTCTCTGCTCACTTCGCAGCTGCTTCCTCAATTCAGTCAGCTCACCGATTACACTCTTCTTCTCATCTGTTGGCACAAAATGCAAAAACTGTACAAAATACTAAATCACATACTGTCCAAAAGCAGATCTTAGGACAAGCTAGTTTCACATTGGCCAGTATGGCTGTTCCTCTTTAAAGAAGGCAAATCAGGGAGGTCTTGCTAATGGGAACCATAATCTCATAGATTAGCTATGTGAGACAGACAACTATAGTGGTCACCATTATAATCTGCAGCACTGCAGTAGAAAGAGACCGACTGCGAATCAGAACAATAGAAGGAAGGAAGGCAGCATTTGTTTTTCTGGTTTGGTGAATATCCCTAGTCATTCTTCAAGGTTCTTAAATGCGTTGGAAATGGACTTACAGGTTAACTGCCTATAGGTAGCACTGGAGAGAAAGCTTTCTGCCTTCTGGAGGAGAGCTAATTTGCATATTTTTCCCCCAGGGAGCACAGCTTTGAGACTTCCTACCCCAGCTAGATCTCCTCAAGAAAGCCCAGTACCTCCAAGGACTTCAAAGTAAAAAATGTATATACCCTTTAATGACCGTTCAGCTTCCATCAATGCCTTGCTCAAGAAACAAAGCTCCCTTTGCTCCAATTATAGCTTATATATAGGAATGAGGATTAAGTGCTTTCAGGATTGCCATTATTTACATGAAACATACTGCCAGTTTTTATCCTGTAATACCCAAAGCCACACTGGAGCACCACGGTAAAACCTAAACTGGTCCTTGTAGGGTGCATGGAAAAAGGAATCAACTAGAGCAAAACACACAAGTGATAAGAGGCTCCTAAGGGATACAACGGTGGGGATTAGAAAGTGATATTTGACTTTTTGCCTCTACAACAGAAAGCATATGCAGGGTGAGGCAAAATTCAGAATATACCCGTTTAAATGGTGTAATTAGGAGAAAATTGACTTCCAATGTGTGGCCCCAGTGATAAAAAGTCCAAAGGCATTGAATCTAGCGACCTTTCTATCGGACTTCTACGCCCAATCTAGTGCCCACAGAATTGCACATCCAGCCACCTGTGTACTGTATAGCCACAACAAAGTGTGGAGGTGCGCCATCCTGTTAAAAGTAACATGGGAACTCACTGTTCTTATTGAACACATGTGAATATACGGAAGTATCCTGTAACATCTGGAGGTACTTTTCAATGGCTTTGGACTTATCTCTGGGGCTATTTAAAGTCCATTGTGTAGGTTTCACCTGAAATGGAGAATCCTACAGTTCTTTTTTTTTTTTTTTTTTTTTTATAATTCACTTTTTTATTGAAAGTTTTTCAAGTACGTAGTAGTAGCATTGTATAGGTGCACATTATTTGACTAAAGTATAACATTGCGTGGTTCAGTGAGTTTTCAACAAACGTATATAAACTTTGCAATATTAGCTAAATAGCTCTAATCACTAATCTCTGGTCCCGACGCCCTCTCTGGCCCATTCACCCAGGCTTGAAAGCTTTATTTTCTGGGCCAGGGTTGGCGGCGGTGGCCACTCCCTGAACTCGTTCATGCACCTGAGACTTATATTAACTTAGTAAGTTATTAAATGATTAATAAAGTGATGACTAGACAGAAGAGGAAAGGAAGTGGGGGGAACGAGGGTATGCAAGGAATGGAGGGATAATGGATAGGTGGGGGTGGGGAAAGGGGAGGGGTCACTGTTATCCGCATTTATACTTTAACTTTTTATTCTGCAGCTTACTCCACTGTGTTATCTGTAATATATTGCTCCGGTGCTCCCAGAAGCGCCCCCTTTTTTCTTTTCCAATTTTAAATTTTGCAGCAACTCGCCTAAGCTTGATCGCCCGGGGGTAGATGGCCGTAACTCCGCCGGGGAATTGCAGAGACAGCCGTCCGGGCGACGCTACATTTTATGCTCCTCGGGGTGGCGCCATCCCGTGTGCACCGGAGAAACGCAGTTCGGCAAGAAAGAACGTTAGTCATGTCTAGTATCAGGGGATGTGGTATGGTGTAAGGCAATAGAAACTGGTTGATTCTCATTGTATTTTGTTCTACAAATTGTATACACTATATGAGGTAGTTCGTGAACCACTGTTAGCTTTCCAGCTTGCTATTTGGAGATATTGCTAAGCCAATGTCAGAGCGGTCTCCTCGCTAGTCTGGTGGGATCGGCTGAGAAGGGCGAGGTGAATGTTCTGTTGCCGCTAGTTTCACTAGATATAAAAAATTTAATCTAGGGAGGAGGGCTGATGAGGTTTTGAGTAGTAACTTTCCCAGGGAGACCAGACGTTCAGGTGCGTAGTATAAGTCGAGTTTGTCCAGCTTAGGATCTCCTCAAACTGGTGGATCTGGTTGATCTTATCTTTCCACATCTTAGTAGAAGGAGGTACTGGGTTTCCCCAATATAGGGGGATTAAGGCTTTTGCTTCCGCTATCATAAAAGCAGCGAGTTTGTCTTTCAGGGGGTTAAATGACTTGTTTGGTCTGTTTAGTATTATCATGTCTGGGGTGAGATGGACTGTTTTGTTGAGAATTTTTGCGATTTCGCTTTCAATTTCTGACCAGAAGGGTTTGATTTTTTTACAATTCCATGTGAAGATAAGTTCCCGTATTTTCCTGACATCTCCAATACTTATCCGATTCTGAGAGTTTGTAAGTATACAGCCATTCAGGTGTTTTATACCATCGGGATAGAAGTTTATAATGGTTTTCTTGGAGACGAACACATGGGGAGACACCATAAGAAGATTTAAATATCGTTTTAAGTTCTGCATCTGATATTCTTATGTCTAACTCCTTCTCCCATGAGGAGATAAAAGTTGGTCTGCCTAAGGTGCGAGTTGTTGTGAAATTTTTGGTTAAGAGTGCTATTTTCCTGGACTCTGTATTTTGAGACTTTATTAACCTTTCGAATTCTGTTGTTGGTCTCGAGGAAAGGTGTTCTTTTTTAAAATCAGCGATTGTGTTTGTAATGTGCGCAATGTGAAGGTCTTGTAGCTTATTTTGTGAGCTTAATGAGTTAAAGGGGTTGTCCCGCGAAAGCAAGTGGGGGTATACACTTCTGTATGGCCATATTAATGCACTTTGTAATGTACATTGTGCATTAATTATGAGCCATATAGAAGTTATTCACTTACCTGCTCCGTTGCTAGCGTCCTCGTCTCCATGGTGCCGTCTAATCTTCAGCGTCTAATCGCCCGATTAGACGCGCTTGCGCAGTCCGGTCTTCTCTCTTCTGAATGGGGCCGCTCGTGCCAGAGAGCGGCTCCTCGTAGCTCCGCTCCGTCACGTGTGCCGATTCCAGCCAATCAGGAGGCTGGAATCGGCAATGGACCGCACAGAAGACCTGCGGTCCACCAAGGGTGAAGATCCCGGCGGCCATCTTCACAAGGTAAGTAAGAAGTCACCGGAGCGCGGGGATTCGGGTAAGTACTACCCGGTTTGTTTTTTTTATCCCTGCATCGGGTTTGTCTCGCGCCGAACGGGGGGCCTATTGAAAAAAAAAAAAACCCGTTTCGGCGCGGGACAACCCCTTTAATTATGACATTAGGCTCCTCATGTATGATGTTTTGTAGATCGTGTATTGACCTTCCCTCAAAGATATTCCAGAGATTCTCTGGCGTCCAGGTTTTAGGGTGCTTGGTGATATATGGGAGTAGACTTAAAGGAGCGCAAGGGGATGGCGGGGGAGCTAATTCGTGGGAAAGGGAGTCCCAGGTCTCGCAAATGCCCCTCGAATCTTACAGTTCTGTGAATAAGTATCACCTGCAGTTCTTGAGCATGCTCATGAAGACTGGATTAAACGTTTAACCTCGTGGATCTGGTGGACACTTCGAAGACGTCATGTAAAGCACTTTGTAAACCCTTGCCCTCAATTACCTCCTAAATAATTAAAGATAGGGCAAAATGACACTTGTAGTACTCTTCTGAGTAAATTCTAGCCAAGACTGATATATCACATGACCCCCTTCCATATGAAAAACCTGAGCTGAATTCAATATGGCAGATTTCAAAATGGCCACTAAAAACATCTCCACTAAAAAAAGAATCAGCTTCCCTTCCAATTAATACTTTCACACATTGGAAATCAATTTTCTCCTAATTATACTAGTTAAAAGGGTGTGTCTTGATTTTTGCTTCACCCTTGAGATCTTACTATAGATATAGTATTTAGTTCCAACTTCCTTCTGAATGTTTTGTTATACGTACCATAAGCTCTCAGCTGATTTCTTCTAGCTGGGACTGGTGGAGAAACGGTCTTGGCCTGTGGCTCACCCTGTTTCATAAATCAGACAGCACCAGATATTAGTCCTCTAAGATACAACAGAACCATCATTTGAGAGATGGTGACATTTACAGTATAATGAAGGGATGCTCAGCCAGAACTCTTCTAGAGGATAAGCTATGATCCACAAATATAATAATTTCCCGTTACTTGCATAGACAGTTTATGCACCGTATGAACATTTGATATGTAGAAAACATACGTGTGACTGCACGGAGGCTTCACTCTCTGCAGTTGGTGGCCTATGTGTACGAGATGAGAGCTTGTGTTGTAGAGTTGGGATCACTGGTGAAGGCTGTCTTGGAGGCTGTAAAAGAAAATCCAGAATATTCAGCCCACCTAAGAGGGTTCATAGCACTCTGAGTGTTATTAAAAGGGTTTGTCCAAGTGCTGGGAATAAAAAGGAAGAACAGTAAATGTTTAAAGGAATTAACCAGAATCAGTACTCACCTCTCACATTGTAGCAGAGTGTCATTGTGGTCCAGTCAATGCCCTTAGCAGCCGCATACCGGTCTCTACCTGAGGCCAGAAGTATGGCACATGACTGCTGAGGCCACTGGCTGCAGTGGTCAAGTGTCTACATGACACGTCACCGCTGGCAGCTGGTAAACAACAAAAGAAAGACTACCAGAGCATCTGCGCTGGAATTACAGTCCATTAAAGGGGCTGTCCCACAAAATTATCCGATTCTCTATCCATAGGAACAGGTAGGATATCGGATACGTATCTGATCAGTGGGGGTTTGATTGGTGCAAAACCCATGATCAGTATAACCAGGGTCCTGAGTATCCTGGAGAGAATGGAGCAATGGTCACATGTGTACACTATCGCATTATTTATTACACAGGGGGTCTGCCAAGAACTTATACTTGGCTATCTGAGGCAGCATGGGCCTCACAGAAGTACTACGTATGTCACCCATTTTCAATGTAGCATACAGTGATATCATCTAAGGCTGGCACCTTCAATCAGACCAGGAGGGATGTGTTAGGCAGGGTTTACTAGAGAGACCCTACAGCACTTGCTGGGCTTGAGATCACCCTCGGGGCACTTACGACTCATCTTCTTTTCCTCTGGAGTCAAACTATGAACTGTGAAAAAGGTATGTGCCCTCATGTCTAAGTGCCCTTCCAAGCACTGGGAGTCATTCAGTAGGCATACTTCAGTTGATGGACTCCCTTTAAAATGTTACTTCTCAAATTAAATCTACTGGAAAAAAAAATCAGCCAGAGACCTAAAGGAGAGGTCACCGCTTCTGATTTCCGTGTTTAGTGTTCAACTCACCCCTTGTTCTTCAGTTGCATTGGCTGCTCTCTCCTGCTCATATAACCGTTTCAGCTCTTCTTCATGTCTGGCTTCCTCCTCTTTCCTTTTCCTTTCACCGTCTTTCCGCCTTTCATCAGCCAGACGAACCAGTTCTTCATTTTTTTGCCTTTGCTAAAAAAAATAAAATAATTAAATTACATTATTAAATTGTAAGCAAAACGATTGTTCATGCTATGGCCTCTACAGCAGAAATAGGCAGCTACAGGTTGTAACAAAACTGAAAAATCACGTGAAATACAATAGCATTACTTTACAGATTAACCCCTCAAAAAAATCATAATCCTTTTATTTATCCATGATGTAGCTGTCTGAGAGCTTGATTTTTCTGAGGCGACTTGTATTTTTCAATGGCACTATTTAAAGAGACTATCACCATCTTTTTTCACCTCTCTCAGGTGGGCAGCACAAGGTAGTGCCTGTCACCTGATTACAGTGATAGGTCAACTGTGTGGATAAGGGCACTTGTATTTGAGAAACTTGCCTTTTATCAGTAGAAGCAAATGCTTAGAGGACTACTTGAAGTAGTCCTGGATATTCATGCACTGCAAGCTAGCTACACCCACCCCGCCCTCCAGCCACTGATTGAATCTACCCTTAAGCAAACAGCAGTCAGACGACCGTATATCACCTGGGTTTTCACGCCCAGCCGATATATGGCGTCTCTCTCTGCAGGGGGAGGAGGCTGGAAGAGCCGGGAGCAGTGCTCTGAGCTCCCGCCCCCTCTCAGCCTCCTCTCCACCCCCCTGCACTATTTTCAATGAGGAGAGGCGGGACAGGGGCGGAGCTAATTCCCCAAACTTAGCCCCGCTCCCTGTTCCACCTCCTCTCATTGCAAAGAGTGCAGAGGAGCGGAGAGGAGGCAGAGAGGGGGCGGGAGCTTAGAGCACTGCTCCCGGCTCTTCCAGCCTCCTCCCCCTGCAGAGCGAGACGCCGCATATCGGCTGGGTGTGAAAACCCAGCCAATATACAGTCGTCTGAATGCACCCTAATACTGTGCATAGAGATAGAGCTGCCAAGCATTTGCTTGAGGGCGTTGTGCGTGTCACCTAAAGCCATTAAGTTCTCCATAGCACCGCGCCGCCCTACATTGCCTCCTTCATCTCAATCCACCACTCCGCTAATGAAATCAGATTACGTGCCCCTTTAATTCGAACCTCTCATTCTGCCTCCAAGACTTCTCCAGAGTAGCACCAGTCCTCTAGAACACAGTATCCCAAACTATCCGGTCAATCCCTGAAACACAAAACTGCGATCCCTGTAAGCTGTAATCAACCACTCTCTGCAGTCATACCGATTCAGCCACCACGCGGCTTAAAGGGGTTGTCCCGCGCCGAAACGGGTTTTTTTTTTTTTTAACCCCCCCCCCCCGTTCGGCGCGAGACAACCCCGATGCAGGGGTTAAAAAAACAACCCGCACAGCGCTTACCTGAATCCCGGCGGTCCGGCGTCTTCATACTCACCTGCTGAAGATGACCGCCGGGATCCTCTGTCTCCATGGACCGCAGGGCTTCTGTGCGGTCCATTGCCGATTCCAGCCTCCTGATTGGCTGGAATCGGCACGTGACGGGGCGGAGCTACACGGAGCCCCATTCAGAAAAGAAGAAGACCCGGACTGTGCAAGCGCGGCTAATTTGGCCATCGGAGGGCGAAAATTAGTCGGCTCCATGGAGACGAGGACGCTAGCAACGGAGCAGGTAAGTATAAAACTTTTTATAACTTCTGTATGGCTCATAATTAATGCACAATGTACATTACAAAGTGCATTATTATGGCCATACAGAAGTGTATAGACCCACTTGCTGCCGCGGGACAACCCCTTTAAGTATGACCATTGTCTATGAGTATAGCATCCCACACTATCCACCTCGCTATAACACGCACATCTCCAGCCCCTTTACCTTTTGCATCACCCCATTATTTGTAGTATGTAAGCTTGTTGGAGCAGGACTCTCACCCCTACTGTTTCCATCAATTGATAATTACATGTAACAGCGGTTTTTGTATTGTTGTTTTTTGTATCTGTTCTCCACTGTTTTGTAAGCGCTGCGGAATGTGTTGGCGCTATATAAATAAAGATTATTATTATCCTTTAGCCACCCAGACTCTGTTTACTGCAAACAGATTTTGGGCAGTTAAATGTGTTATGCACAGCGATAATCTGCACGCGGGTAACGCAATGAACGCTTTCCATAGGATAAAAAAGGAAAGAGCAGCCTGATGCACACGAGCAGAAAATTGTGTCGATTTTCCGCTCGTGTATATAAATCGCGGCATGTTACGATTTGGCCGCGACTTTCCGCGATTAACCTATCATTAATGATAGGGTCATCGTGGAAAATCGCAGTGACTTCAGCGTTCTCACGCGGCGGCTCCGTCGCGGAAAACGCTACACCCGTGGACAGCTGGCCTAAGAGAGAGAATACGTGGAGCGAATTTCTTGGCATAGTTTAGTACAAATGCCCTTTTGGTATTTTTGTATCTTGTCACCACCAGGCTGATGGGTGGAGAGGGGCTGAGGTGAAGCCCAGGGCTTCTTACTGGCAGCCACATACACACCCTCACTGCTGTGCTAGCTGCTGATTGGCTGCTTTTATACACACCTTCATCCACCTTCAGGGAGCTGCAGAGAGCAGCAGCTCAGTAGAGATATGAAAAGACTTCACAGAGGGAGGATTGGAAAGGCTTCACAGAGGGAGCTCCCTCTGTGTCGGTCGGTTGTCATGCCAACAGGATGCCAGATACAGGAGTCCTCCTTTGCCAGCGATTAAATCAATAGTGTACAAAAAAACCCCAATAACACAACCTTTTAAAAAAAAACAAAAACCCTCTTTTGCTCTTCTTTCCCCGATTTTCATGAAGCGCATTAAAGATTTCAGCTAAACCCCACATATGTGATATTGCAGCTACTCCCCTTTATTGCAGGATTTCTGTAGCGGTTCCCACGGCGGCTTGATGCTGCCGTGGATTTACACTGCGGGTGGAAAAAAAAAAAAAAAATCGCCCCAATGTTTAGGCATTTCTGTGGTCAGTGATTGTAAAACTTGTTAAGTTACCAAGAGGCTACAGTTCTGTATGGCCAGACACACAAGATAAATGTTAGTGGATCTTGCTAACAATCTAATGCCTATGAGAGCAGCCAGACTATTTGCACATGCCAGTCAAGGTAAACAGCTAATAGATTTTGAGGTATGCAAGGCATCTGAAAAACTAGTGACATGAAAACATGTTATCTATTGCAGCCAGTCAAAAAAGCAGCAACTGGTTGCTACAGGTAACTCCTTGATGCTTATTTATTATTAGTTTCCATTACCTCTTCGTCCTTCATTTTCTTCCTAGTTTGCTCCTCTTCAAATTCTTGTTGAATTTTAGCCCTCTGCTCAGCGAGGCGTTTTTCTTCCCTTTCTTCTTCAAGACGGATTCGTTCTCGCTCTTCCTCTTCTTTTCGTCTCTTCTCTTCAATCTGTATCAGACAGAAGTTTCTAATTGACGATTATGCATGCATCATTAGGGTTATGACATTAGTATTCACTGTGCATAGCATCATTCATCTCTAGAGCTTGTTAGTGGGATTTGCTACTGTATATTTATGACCAAGGGTTGCTGTTAGCTTGTGCAATAATTGTGCTAGGAGAACATATAACTAATTACCTGTAGGCGTAAGAAGTTCTTGTAGGACTCTTGTTGATGCACCTGCTGTTCAGTTAGTGGCTCAGAAAATACATTGCCTCGTGCAAATGGGGAATTATTTGCAAATGAAAAACCTGACAATCAAAAGCAAGTTAATAAGTAACATAGTATGTTAGGTCGAAAAGACATATCCATCCAGTTCAGCCTATTCCACAACCTTCCTTCTAAAGCTGATTCAGAAGAAGCAAAAAAACACAATGAGGTAGAAGCCAATTTTCCCCATTTAAGGGGAAAAAATCCCCGGATCAACAACCCGTGACTATAACACGCAATACTGTAATGCTCAAGAAAGGCGTCCAGGCCTCTCTTAAACTTATTTATTGAGTTCACCATCACCAAATCCTCAGGCAGAGAGTTCCATAGTCTCAATGCTCTGTAGTTAAAAAAAAACAAAAAAACAACCTACTCTCCTCTAGACGTAAAGGACGCCCCCTTGTTACTGTCACAGTCCTGGTACAAATAGATGATGGGAGAGATCTCTGTATTGTCCCATGATATATTTATAGTTATTAGGCTGCCCTCAGTAGTCTTTTTTCCAAACGAAGGCTACCTTCACATGGGGGGGGCCGCCATATGGGGCCGAGAAACTCGTGAGTATGTACCATCAATACCCAATCTCTACTTTCTATCATTGAGCCAGTTACTTACCAGCTTACACACATTCTCGCTCTGACCAAGCTTTCTCATTTTATATACCAACCTTTTATGCATCAAACGCTTTGGGAAAGTCCAGATACACAAGATCCAGTCTAGAACTTAACTCCTCATAGAAGTTGATCAGATTGGTTTGACAGGAGCGACCCCTCATAAACCCATGTTTATATATAATTAGCTATTTTCCTTGAGGTACTGCAGGATAGCTTCTCTTAGAAATACTTCAAGCATTTTACGCACAAAAGTAGTAAGACTTACTGGCCTGTAGGTTCCAGGTTCACTTTTTGGTCCCTTTTTGAATATTGGCACCACATTGGCAATGCACCAATCCAGTGGAACAGACTCTATCACTACAGAGTCCTTAAACATAAGAAACAATGATCTGCCTATCACATTATTTAATTCCCTTAGTGGAGAGTTTACTTTATCACTCTGTATCTCATCTGACATTTCATTTTCTTCTGTGAATACAGTGGAGAAAATACTATTTAATAGATTTGCTTTCTCCTCATCATGCTCTACAATTTTTCCTACACTTTCAGTATTAAGCATTTAACTATTTATATAACTGAAGAACAGATTAGGGTTAGTTTTACTCTCCTTGGCAATAAGTCTTTCTGTCTCCATCTTTGCCGCTTTTACCTGCTTTTTACATAATTTATTTTTTTTGCTTATAGGTCTTTAGTGCTTCTCAGCTGCTTTCTTGTTTTAGTATGGTAGTTTTAAATGCTTTGTTTTTGTTGTTTATTGCCCCCTTTATATTTTTATTGAGCCACATTGGTTTACTCTTATTCCTAATTCTTTTATTCCTGTAAACTCACAGTAAGTATTTAAGATATTGTTAAACATTTCCTATTTATTGTCTGTATTCTTATTTTTGAGGACATTATCCCAGTCAATAATATTAAGGGCTGATCAAACTTTGCCTTTCTAAAGTTTAGTATTTTCATAGTTTCCCTTTAAATCTCCCTTTTGAAGTACAAGTGGAAATTTATTATATAATGGTCACTATTTCCCAGCTGCCCCTGACTTGCACCCCTGTTACTCTGTCAGGTCTTGTTGGTTACTATTAAATCCAAAATGGCAGTCCCTCAGGTTGGGTCTTGAACAAATTGGGTAACGTAAAAATCTTTAGTAAGGCTTCCCTCACACAGGCATTTTTGTACAGTGTTTAGTGCTGCTTTTTCAGCACAGCGCTAAACACTGTACAACGCTCCCATTCATTTCATTGGGGCTGCTCACACAAGGCTGAGAATGCAGGGTCTCCATTGAATAGCAGTGATTGGACACATTCAGCACTGGCTCCGATTGGCTCAGCCGGCTGTCACTCAGTCAATCACAGCAATCTGCTGGCTACACAAGGTCCTGACAGTGGCGCTGGGGACAGCGGCTTCACCTGCTAGGTGAGTATTGATTTTTTTATTTTTTTTTTTAATCGGCAGCCTTGGCTAAGATAGAAAAGGAATATAGTTCCTGGTTTTGGTGCAGCATTTATTATTAGAACTTGTTTTTTGTATTGCATTAATTATGTGAGCTTGGTTCTGGTACCAAATATGGCATGAGCTTGGTTCTGATGCTGATTTGTTATCAGTTTGGTTCGAGTGCTGTATTTATGTATTGAGCTTGTTCTGATGCTAAATGTACATACAAGAGGTCAGTTTTTGAGCTGTATTTATGTTATAAGCTTGATTCTAGTATTGTATTTATGTACTGAGCGTGGTTCTGGTGCTGTATTTATGTTACGAGCTTGGTTCTGATGCTGTATTCAGTTATATAAGCTTGGTTCGTTTGTTGTATGCAGGTAAGGGTTAGTTCTGGTGCTGTATTTATGTTAAACAAATAAATAGGTTAATGCTAGAAACACACAGTCTGCTGGGTGTACACTACCAAATTGTGACCACCCACGGCGGACAATGGTCGCAGAAGGTGGACATGATTTGGCCTGGTTCGGCAATTCGCACCGTTTCCACCTTGAGGAAAGGCCTCTATTCATGGGCCAGTACTGTGTGCTTGCCTCGCAGGCTAAAATCTGCCAAGCAGCCCCTGTCATGTACCCAGTCCAGGATTTACAGAAAGTTGCAACTACTGTTGCTCTTTTTCCATATAAGAAGCTAATTTATCCCCCCTGACTTATATGGAAGACAGAACTGACTTACCTGGTATCTTACTTGTAGATGATGTATTATCAGCTAGACTGGTGTCAACTGCCACAACTGCCCGCTTGTCTTGATAAGCTCTAACTTCAGGATTTTGATAGGCATCTTCATTTAGCTTATGCATCTGCTTAAGGTCAGCTAAAATAAAAGTGAAGGACATTTTCACTTACATCAAAGCTTTCAATAATACTTTAGTCATACATCCTCCATATATTGCCTATATAATATGGAAATAGGCATATAATTAGCCTATAATTGTGAGTATGCAAACTATTATTTCATGCGAGATTCATCACTTTCTAATAACACAAACAAAAAGGGGTTGTCTAAACCAGACACAACTAAACATCACTGCCTATTAGTTATCGGATAATGGGAAAACTAAAGAATTGGTCATTAGATAGCGGTTTCGACCATCAGTTAGCAATAACCTCTTTACAAACTATAAGTTCAACACTAACAAGTAAGTTTCCACCTTCTATTTTAATTTCAGAACTAAAGTGCTGTCCTAGATTCTAAAATCTTTACAAATTCACAAAAATGCCAAAAATATTCCCAAGTGTCTTCACCATACTAAATAACATTGAAATTTAAAATTCCCTTAAAATGCTTTGCTGTACAGATGGTATAGATGTCCAGCACTCCTACATCACCTTTACCCCTCCTTATCGTCAGTGTTAGGTGGGGTTCAGAGATTGGTACTATGTTACACGTGTGGTGGGACAGCCAAATACTTAAGCATTTTTGGGATGCAGTTTTCTCCATGTACACAAATGTTTTTAGATGCTTCGTCAAAGCGACTCCTCGAATCACACTCCTCTCTATGTTCCCTGGTTCGATAAAGGCTATTAAGAAGGACCTCATGCGCCTTTTTTGATGGCAGCACATGCCATAATACAATGACATTGTAAATCCAGTCAGAACCCTTCAATATTGGAATGGATCCAGAAGTTTAATGAAATTATGAAAATGGAGGAGCTGGCAGCTGAAGATGCAGAGTATTTTAATAGATTTCTAACTATCTAGGATCCTTGGATTTCCTTCCAAAAAGCTCCTGATTTATAGTCTCTGCTTGTGTAAGGCGTGCCCGATATCACATTTCATTTACCTCACTTACTTGATTTGTTCTACCCAGGCAGTGTAATGGACCAAATTGGTAATTTAAGTGTTGCATTTTCTTTTGTTGACACTATTCTACTGTATATACCTGTATGAAGTAATATGGGACCAAGGGTCTCTTGCACAAAATTGGATGTCACGCTGTAATCTCTCTTTATTTTGCTTTGTAATCTTTTCAAATTAAAAATTTAATAAATACTGATTAAGAAAAATATGCTTTGCTTTAGTTCTGACAATATACGGCTCAACTCCACTAAGAGATCCAATAAACACCTCCGAAGGGTATTAATGTACCTTGATGCCACCGGAAGCTAGGGGTTTGATAGGAGGAATGCCCCTGTCACACCCCCAGCTCCCGATTGGGTCAAGGCTGGAAGGTCCTACCAGCATGTGCATTGCTTTTACCCGATCCTAGTGCGTTAGGCTCAGGGTTCCTTTTGCACTAAGGGTTACATTATGAGCTGTGAATGCGGCCAGTTTACAGGTAATAATGAAACCCTAAGAATAAAAGGAACCCTCACCCTAAGGCAGCCAGGTAAAAGCAAAGGAGAGGCTGCTGATGTGAATCACCGCTTCGTTTGGCGCTGCTTGTCTGGGATGCCTCCAGGCCGACCGGAGGATGAGGGCTCAGTTCCAGCTGCCTGCTCTCTGCAGCCCGGCGACCCTCAACTCCCTAATGGCCGTTCCCCCACGCACACTTAAGAGCTCCTGATGCTGTCCCGCCGCTGTGGGCGAAGCGTGCAGTGGTGCTGCTGTCTGTGGCCATCGCCTAACACTGTTCCCCCCGCCGGGGAACGGGAGGTGAACATGACATGGGAGGGAAGGGGGGGCCGCCTTGACTCTGCTGCCCTCTGCAATCTGACTATGTAATCGGTGAGTTAGGGGGTGCATGCTGCTGTCACGCCAGGGGGGAACAGACTTAAAACTGGGGGTGCGTGGCTGCATCGGGGGCCCCTCTATGCTGCTCCACACAAGCCTTCATTAGTGGCCTGGCAGGACCTGAAGCCCAGACAACTGTGCAGCCAATCAGCTTCAGGGGGCATCACCCCCCTGTCACTCTTGACTCCACCAGGACTTCCTGGTGGCGTCAAGATACACCAATACCCCTCCAAAGCTTTTAAGCCCTCACAACTTAACAAAGAGGCATAAAGAATCTAAAGATGGCAGATAACTGGTTAGTTATTTCTTTCTGTCCAATCATCCATCCAGTGTTAATCAGACACCATCTTATTTTGTTAACAACGAAGGCCAATGACATTAGTTAGTCATTCTGCCTCAAATTACCCAATGGAACCCTCTCTCAGAGGCTCAGGAAGGGCACTTACTTATTAGATTTCCCTTTTGATCCTTCAGTGGAGCTCCTCCACCTCCTTTACCCCATGGGTTGTAGCTCTTCATATCTGCTTCCAGTTTAGCTTCATAACGTTCTCTTTCTTCTTTCTCTTTTCTGCGCTTTTCATTTTTTTCCCTTATCTGCGAATAAAGCACTGCGTCATAATAAGCATACAACAGTGCTAGGATTTACATCATAAAATCATCAAACTTTTTTAACAAACCTGCCGTTCCAGTTCCTCCTGATACGAAAGAACAGTCTCTCGGTTCTGCCGAGGTCTTTCTTCTGGAAATGCCCCTAAAGTTGCCCCCCTTCCAGCAAATGATTTCTGTTTATTCTCACTGTGAAACATAAGGACATTTTTTAAGCTACTCTCTTTCACCATACTAAATAGTGATTTTGGTAGGAAAGAAAGCTGCTTGCACTTATAATCCCAAACACAAAAAATGATATTCGCTAATAAATCGCCAGGACGCTCATAACTGCTGATATCAGTGGAGTTCTGCTGTGCCACAACTCCCCGCCGACCTCAAGAGAAACAACAGTGGTCACGTAAACCTTTAGCAAAAAGAATGCCATTTACAATTGATTTCAGTATGAAGAATCAGTGTCAGCAACTAGTGCCAGATCTGCTATACAGAACGAAAGTGGTTTATTTACTAAGCTCATCAAATAAACTGTTTACCTAGATTGTCTAGTATGCCTCTAGGGCACCCCAAATCTAGCAAAAACCAAGTGAATGCCAACCACTATTGACTATTACTTACAGTGTATGATCTTCCGGATAAGTCTGGATTACATGTGTGGCACCTGGAGTGCCCTGCATAGCCACCATACTAGGGGCATCTGTGTGAAGAGGGATAAAGTCATAAATTAGAAACCGTTTCTAACCCAATAGCAACCAGTCTATTATGTCTTGTAAGGACTTGAGACAGATACTAATGGTATTACTACAGCATATGTCCATTGAAAAGCATTGTCATTTAGCATATGTCCATTGAAAAGCATTGTAATTTAGCATTTGTCCACGTAACGTTTTAAATAAAGAATTGATCAAGAAACAACAAGAAAACAATAAGACGCATTGACATTTCAAGACAATGGAAATTGCCTTGCTATTTCATTCAAAATATGGTAGAATGGAGCATCAGTATGTGTTTTCTTCCACCAGTACTCACACAAATGGCCAGGTAACAAAGTCTGTGATGTGCCACGCATTTTTCTGAGTATTTCGGTTAATCCGTGGCCCCAATGGAAAATAAATTCACAGGGGCAGAAATAGTCTATTATATTCAACAGAAGCCCTTCACAGAATAGACATATATCGAAAACTTATTATTCATTCATTAAAATTTGTTGGGCTACAAACACAAACTGCGGATTTTACAGCAAAAGAAACCGCAGAGAAAACAATTTACGTGACTAAATGACAGTCGGATAGATCACAAGTCCGTTACTGTCACTAAGTCACCTATCTGTGAGCAACTCAAATGGTTTTGCGTAAATAAGCTACCATAGACTTCTCATATAGAAGTCGCGGATGTTGTAGTAATACCTTACAGATTTGGTTTTGAGATGGAATGTCTATTACAAACAGGAAATTATTCCTATTGGGTCGGTTCAACACCTTTCTCTACCGATCCGGTAGTTCCTCAGAAACCGTTATCCCTCTGCACTAGTGTCGCAATATTCTCTTCTAGTGCTATTAATATATGATGGTCGAGCAATTTTCCACTGAGGTCTCAGACATTTCCCGTATGCCAATTGCAGACAGCTGGGATAGGGAGAGGTTAGTTCTAGTCTCCTCTGCTACAAAAATCGATATGGAACCAAGCATAGAGGATAATTGTCCGCCAGACTTCTAATCAAAGTCAGGCAATCAAAAAACTTGCAAGCTTACCAACATACATCTATCAGTGCTTGATTAGCAAACGGATAGATGTAGAGCTAAACTGCCACTGCGTGATAAATAATGCTCGATTAGGTAAGCAGTATAGCTCAATCGCTTGTCAGTAAAGCCACCGACGGCATTTATGCTCCATAGGGTCCCTTCAATGAATACATTCCCCTGCCTGCCTAATAGCTGCTCAGAGAAATAAAAGATAAATCATAAATCAATGATGAAGAAAATGGCCCCCAACCCAGATGGTAGGTTACAGGCATGGCCCCAATGGAATTAGATACACTACGTGTCAACAGGTCGACGAAATTTTCAGAGTGATTCTCCGTTTGGTGATTAATTAGAACTGGGCCACATGGATATGTTCCTATAAGCTTTCCACTGGTCTGAAATTATCGTAATACCAGATGCTACATTGTGCTCAATAATGGGGCGCAAAGTACACTAATTTCACCGTAAAATGTGGAACATACCGTATATACCGGCGTATAAGACGACTTTTGAACCCCGAAAAATCTGCTCTGCAGTCGGGGGTCGTCTTATGCGCCGGTAATACAAAAAAAAAAAAAGTGTAAAAAAAAATAATTTATTACTCACCTCCCCCGGCGTTCTGTCGCGCTCCGGCAGGATGTCGCTCGCTCCGGCAGGCTGTCGCTCGCTCCTCGTCCCCGCCGCAGCATAGCTTTCTGAATGCGGGGCTTGAAATCCCCGCTTCCAGAAAGCTAGTACACACGCCGGCAGCCATGACAGCATTGAATGGCTGTGATTGGCTAAAGCACACGTGGCTTCAGCCAATCACACTATTCAATGACATCATTGAATGGCTGTGATTGGCTGAAGGCGCACGTGTTAGCAATCACACCCATTCAATGATGTCATTGAATAGTGTGATTGGCTGAAGCCACGTGTGCTTTAGCCAATCACAGCCATTCAATGATGTCATGGCTGCCGGCGTGTGTATTAGCTTTCTGGAAGCGGGGATTTCAAGCCCCGCATTCAGAAAGCTATGCTGCGGCGGGGACGAGGAGCGAGCGACAGCCTGCCGGAGCGCGACAGAACGCCGGGGGAGGTGAGTAATAATTTTTTTTTTTTTCTCCACTGTATACCGGCGTATAAGGTGACAGTTGGGGGGTCGTCTTATACGCCCCGTCGCCTTATACGCCGGTATATACGGTACGAACTTCCTGAACACCATTGGGCAGCTTACAGACTAGGCTGAAAATCCAAGGCCCTGCAATACGACGACCATAATTCTGACAAGCGGGAGGAGCAAGATTTCCATAAAAAAGTCGGTCACGATTGTATTTCCGGTGTTCCATCAAGAAGCTCTCCTCAATTTGAACTATGACACTAAGCCCTGCCATGTGTGGAGCATCTTGAGGGGCTCGGCAACAAACTTCTCGCGTGTAATTTCTCCAATCGTTTGTTCGTTCAAAATCACTTCCTTCAGCATCGATTTTGCTTGCTTCAATGATAAATCTTGTGCCTGGTTATATAGAACAGCTAAAATGGCCTTTATAGAAGTTTTAGTACGTGATGTTCCGTCACGGCCCAAGGTTGCAAAGAAGGAACGCAACTCGTTTTTCTGTGATGCAGCACAGATTTCACCATTAATGATGGCGTTTTTGGTAGACCTGAATTTTCTATATTTTGTACAGCAAAATCCTTCTTAGTCTTTCCCTCGGTCTGCACGACGCTTTGTTGCAGGATGAACAGTGCCGATGCAGCCATTGTTTCCCAGCAAGCATTGCTGTTGTTGCTGCTCAAGATGCGCAACAGAATGCGGCAAATTATGTTGTTGAGCGAACTGCGTAGCTGATTCTTCCATAGTGTTCACAGCACAAAATTCGAACATACTACGATCAACAGCCATGATCAGAGCAGTCCAATTGTTCTGAAAGCGGTCTCTGTTGCCCCCAGCAGCCAACCACAGCTGACCTCTCCCTTTACCACAGACACATGTGGACACAGGATGTGTGATACTGATACTTACTGTTGTCTACCAATGTCCACAACTCATTAAACTATTCTATGCTTCCAAAGGAACAAGATATGTAATTGAATTACACCTAATTGTTCACAACGTAGTATTAAAGGGGTTTTCTGAAAAATGCACAGAGGGCAGGGAATAGTTAAAAATAAAAAACTAAGCCATAATCATTGCTTCTTACCCCCACCGAGTCAGTGCTGTCGCATCCATCATCACATCTGATCTTTGTTTACATTGCCTGCAGTAGTTATGTTCTGAATACACGTGACCACAGCAGCCAATCACTAGCCTCAGCAGTATATGACTCAAGAACACAGAAGCCAGTGATTGGCTGCAGCCGTGACGTGTGTATACAGACACACCACCCCTGTATTTTGTGAACAAAGGCTGGCTGTGAGGATAGGAGCGGAGGCACTGGACCGGCAAGGAGAGGAAGCAGTTAGTATGAGTTAAGTTATTTTTAACCATTGCCTACCCTCTGTGTATATTACATATTACTCGAAAAGCCCTTTTAAAGCGAATACTTCTGATTTCATTGACATTGTAGAATTTACAAGACAATACCTTCTAGGTTTATGCTTCATCAATGTATCACACTATACTGTACATTATGTAAGATGCCAATCAGAACAATAAATCTCATTAGTGAAAAGTAACATAATCACCTTCAGGTTGAGGACACAAATGTACAAAACCAATCATCATGCTACAAGTGTAATTTTGAAATGACCTTAAGTCACTTTAATGAGATTTTTTTTTAACCCTATCATTTAACAAAGACATTTTCATTAAGGGATGGGAAAGAAGATGAACTGAAAAGAAGTAGCGTGGGCAGGCCTCTAGAATCACGTTTTCCCCCCATAGAGCATAAGCCAATTTGCTCCAGAATCAAAGAATAGATGTTTCACTCCTGATCCCAAGAGGCGATCACACTAGATCGCATAAGCAAAATCTTCAACTGCAAATGAAAAGTATGTTACTTTCCATCATATGGTCCAGCAAAATATACAGATCTGAAATCTGACAAATCGGGAGTTGGAAAAACAAGATTTTTGTACTTACCGTAATATCTCTTTCTTGTCCGGTTAGTTTAATCTGGACTCGAACACTGCGCTAAGACTGCCTGCAGGGAACTGCAGGAGGGGCAATAACAGGGGAGGGGCTCACCCGGTCCGGAGCGGAAATGAGGAGCGATGTGTCCAGAGAATTCCTGTGCATAGTACTCTTTCCAGTATGGAAGATACCGCAGGTCTCAGCAAGCCCAGATCCCTGCTGAGGTTGATAGGGCAGGGTGGAGGTGGGCCTATGTGCCTAGGAATTAGGGCCCAATAGCTTTTGGGGTGGGGGGAGGATGGGCTGTGCAGAGATTGGAGAGTAGTCCTCCATAGTGTAGGCCTCAAGACAGGGGCTCTATTACAGTTACCTCCTATGGATCAGTGGCCGCCACTGGCCGCATTATGAAGCTTAGGCCGCATAACAACACATAAGCCGTCTCTCGGCCACAGCACTGGCCACATAGGACCTCACACGCGCGAAACACCAGCTGCCTCGCAGGCCACAGCAGGGCCTACCCGCGGCGGCTGGCCCAAACGCAGGGCGGCCGGGACAGTTGATTTGCACACCCAAGCCACACGGCAGAGATGTGCGAAGCACACCGGCTATGCGGTGGCACTAAACACAGGCCTCACAGTGGCAATATACCGCATGGTAGCAAATGCACAAGCCGCACGGCTGCAAAATATAAAAGCCGCACAGCAGCAAAATACACCAGCCGCATGGTGGCAAAGGTGGGCACAGTAGCACAGGAGGAGGCTGCTGTTACAGGGGCAGGGCAGAAAGGGGATTCACCTATTTCCTTACCTATTCTGCCAGGTGTAATGATGCTGAAGAATGCTCCCACACATATAGCAGTGAACCCCATCTACTCGTCGACCTACGGACAGGGAAAGTGCTCCAGGGCGGGAAATCCTATAGTTGGCGGGTCACTATCAAACAAAGCTGATGTGCCTCCTTTTTTTCTTGGAGGAGGACGACTTGCTGTCTGCCCTCCTCGTGGGGGAACAGGGAGAGTCCTGCCTGCCCTGTGTTGCCCACATCCATGTTGTCCTGAAGACCATTGATTGAAGAGGTCTGCCTTCTGCAGACACTAAGCTAAAAACTGAGTAGCTTGGTGCTTGCAGGAGGGGTATAGCTAGTAGGAGGGGTTAACACTTTTCTGCTTAGTGTCGCCTCCTAGTGACAGAAGTTATAGCCACGGTCTTAAGCTGTCTTCTCCAATAATACAGACGAGAAATATTTAAAATATTTTTAAAACATGACAAGAGCATATTACATTAGACTCTGTAGGCAATACACTCTAAACTTAAACGAATGTTCCCACTATAATGTTTATCCCCTATCCAATGGATGGAGAAAATTGCCAAGCTCATAGATCTCCCTCCATCCCATATAAGTTAACATAGCTGTGGTCATGCATGTGCATCACCGCTCTAATCTCATGTAGGGGTACAGATCTCTGAATCGCTGGAGTTCTAGTGGTCAGACCTACATTAATATTATAATGGAAAAACACCTTTAATGTTAGTGTATTGCTTTCAGAGTCTACAGGAAAAAATGCTGTCGTCATGTTTTATAAATTACACAAATTTTCCACCTGATTTGTCAGATCTCAGATAATCCATAAATTCTGCAGAATTTTGCTGGACCTGAAGTGATCAGAGATTTATCCCCTATCCAGTAGATAGGGAATAAAAGTCATTAGTGACATAACCCCTTTAAAGGGGTTGTCCCGCGCCGAAACGGGTTTTGGTTTTTTCAATAGCCCCCCCGTTCGGCGCGAGACAAACCCGATGCAGGGGTTAAAAAAGCAAACCGGACAGTGCTTACCTGAATCCCCGCGCTCCGGTGACTTCTTACTTACCTGGTGAAGATGGCCGCCGGGATCTTCTCCCTCGGTGGACCGCAGGGCTTCTGTGCGGTCCATTGCCGATTCCAGCCTCCTGATTGGCTGGAATCGGCACGTGACGGGGCGGAGCTACCAGGAGCCGCTCTCCGGCACGAGCGGCCCCATTCAGAAAAGAAGACGACCAGACTGCGCAAGTGCGTCTAATCCGGCGATTAGACGCTGAAAATTAGACGGCTCCATGGAGACGAGGACGCTAGCAACGGAACAGGTAAGTGAAAAATTTCTGATAACTTCTGTATGGCTCATAATTAATGCACAATGTACATTACAAAGTGCATTAATATGGCCATACAGAAGTGTATACCCCCACTTTGTTTCGCGGGACAACCCCTTTAAGTGTACTTGCTATTAAACAAAATAATATTCCTTACAGTAAGCAGTGTTTGGGTCCAGCGGGTTCCGAGCACCATAGTAGTAGTAAGCATCGTCATAAGGTGTCCGGTAGTTATCTACAAGAACTGGGGGTTGAGGTGGTGGTATGACTGTAATCCTATAACAAGAAACAAGCAAAAAAAAATATTCTGAAACAACATGTATTTACCTTTATGAGATTTTTAGAATACCCCTTATCTCTGGATTTCACTGTAGTCTGAAGATGGTCCACCCAGAAAATGGAGACTGTGAAATACTGAAACCCAGGATATAGACCAATCTCAAAGTGAGTCTCCTGCTATTGTTCATTATTGAATATAGAAAACAAAGAGGTGGAGTCTGCGGCTGAGAGACAGCCATTATCTTTAGCATAATTCATACATCTCATGCCGATAGGATTAGTGGTTTAAAAGCCAAAGAAACAGACAGTTTCACCCATGAATATTTTTTTTTTTTTTTCATATTATGTGATGCCTCAGATACTTATTTGACAACGGGTTATTTAAAGGGCCACTCCTTTGCATTCATTTATTATGTAGCTATCACCCCAGTATATATGTGAGCCAGTATTACTTTAGTTAGTTACTTCTTTCTGTCTGAAACTACCAGCCTTTTTTCCCCTCAGATTCTCAATTCTGACCAGCTCAGATTTACTTGGGGTTATGGATTAATTTTCTAGTTAATTTCTCAGTCTGTGTGATGCTATTACATAAAACTACCACATAAACTGCCTAGAGGGGGACACAGGCACTCCTATCACAGTTACAGATGACCACACAGCTCCTGTTACATAGTTATAATAGAGGAGATCACAGTTCATTATGCTCTGTAGTTTATTTAGAAGGCTATGAAAGCGAATAATTAAACTGTCCCTCCAGTAGGCAAAAATGATGTAATCTCAGCTAATGCTGTGCTAATGCATCATGGGACTGATGTGAAACTAAAAGTAAAAAAAAAAAATGGTAGTATAATTGATCAGTAGAGGCTTTCACCATTTAATCTAGTCTTTTACGTTTTTATAAGGGTATAACAGCTGTGATAGGACCCAGTAGCTGAAGGAAACCATCTGATTTGTTAATGAAGACTTAAAAGTGAGAGATAAACCAACCCTACACATAGGATAAAAGTTGTTTCAACCCAAAAATTTCAGCAGGATCACGTGACAATCTCATATGTATGGGGGCTTCTTAATCGCCCCCTAATATCTGAGGAATCCAGCATGTTGGATTCAAACACGTCTTATATTTTGCTACCGTGGGAGATAAGCTCATTCGCAATTTCCTGAGCATGCATGGTTATGGTGCAATTAGGAGAAATAGCTGTCGGACAAATGAGTCTCTAGCCAAAACAATCTCAGGAACCCGACTAGAATGAGCAGTATGCCTTCAGAAATGTATTTATACAGAAAAACTGCTATAAATACAAATAAATTGAAAGTTCGACTGATATGTTTACCTGGGAGCAACTATTTCTCCAAGGGTGTTGGATATTCCCCTGTGGTATTCGTTGCTGGGAAAGGAGTTTCCAGTGACAGCTGGCTCAGAGAGAGGAGCCTGAAAAGCTACTCTAGGTCTTTCTGGTGGGGATTTTTCTTCAAAGAGTGGCTTATTTTCAACTATTGTTGTGCTTGTCTTTTGGGAGTCAACAAGTATTCCTGGTCGATAGGGGACATTTCGATCTGTCATTTCCTGGTGACGGATTATTGCCCCAAACTGTCGTAACCTGTCGGGCTGTTCAAAGAAATTCAAAAATATTTCAGTATTGGATTTCATGTTAGTTTCCAGACTATGTAGCATTTAAGTAAGCTTTAAACAGGAGCAAGAAATATAACTAAATTTGTTTTTCAATTTTCCCAAATTCAAGGGGATTTTTAGGATTTCATGAAAAATGACCCAAAAAAATTTGGAAAGAAGACCTTCAAAGTGCTGACTTCTACATTTGCTATAGCCCACATGCAGGCTTTGGGTAACTCAGTTTGTTCCAGTCCACTTAAAACACTAGCAGGAAAATCTTGATATGAAATAGAGTAGTGCTGAATAACTTACACATCGTAAGAAGCAGCAGATCTGAAATTACCTCCTTGGGTACCAAAACATGATCTCTATTCGAGGAATAGTAAAACTGCCATGACTCATGAAGCATATGCACCAACGTCTTACACAAGAAAGATGCAATGCCACTCAGAATGGCGGCTATTACGCCAAAATTCAGTGGCTGAAAACAAGATTTTTGTACTTACCATAAAGTCCATTTCTTATCTCTTTCATTGTGGGACACAGCTTAAGACCTTGGGTATAGCTACTGCCACTAGGAGGCAGACACTAAGCAGAAAAAGTTAGCTCCTCCTACTAGCTATGCCCCTCCTACAGGCACCATTCTCACTAGATTGTATGCAAGCAGTAGGAGCAGCCAATTAGGATACACAATGAATCCTCCTCACTGGGGTAATGGAGAGCCCTGCCTCACTGGATTTCCTGAATCCAAGAGGTTGTTGATGACGACTGAGAACCAGGTCTGTCTCCTACAGACAGTGAACTAAAACTAGTTGGAGTGGTGCCTGCAGGAGGGGTATAGCTAGTAGGAGGAGCTAACACTTTTTCTGCTTAGTGTCTGCCTCCTAGTGGCAGTAGCTAAAGCCATGGTCTTAAGCTATGACAACAATGATACAAATGAGAAATGAGAGTTAAGGTGTGCAAATGAAGGGACAATATATTCCCTGATGCCATATATTTAGAGGAAGCCTTTTGGGCATAACCTTGATATTGTAACATGAAACAGTCTGCCATTGACCCGTGCTTGATGCTCTCTCCCAGAGGCTGGCGAAGTGTTCAGAGAGCTGGGTGTAAATTAGACACTGTTCACACTAATGTTTGACTATGTTATTCTCTTCTGTATGTTTTACAGGAAAACAGAGGAATGTTTTGAGTAAGGGTGCATTTACATGTTGCAGAAAAGTAGCAAAACTGCAGGTAAGAGCTACAATACAGTTATAGCAGAAAATCCCATTCACTTTAATAGTAAACGTTTCAGCAGCAGTTTTTATGCAGCATTTCCTCTGCAAAACATCCATGGCGTTTCCGTGACGTGTGAACGCACTGTTAGGGTGCATTCAGACGACCGTAAAATCGGCTGGGTTTTCACGCCCAGCCGATATATGGCGTCTCTCTGCAGGGGGAGGAGGCTGGAAGAGCAGGGAGCAATGCTTTGAGCTCCCGCCTCCTTTCCACCCCCTTGTACTATTTTCAATGAGAAGAGGCGGGGCGGGGGCAGAGCTAATTCCTGGAACTTAGCCCTGCCCCGTCCCACCTCCTCTCATTGCAAATGGTTCAGAGGGGCGGAGAGGGGGTGGAGAGGAGGCGGACAAGGGGCGGGAGCTCAGAGCACTGCTGCCAGCTCTTCCAGCCTCCTCCCCCTGCAGAGAGAGATGCCGTATATCGGTCGGCATGAATACCCGGCTGATAGACGGTCGTCTAGATACACCCTTAAACTGTATTTACATGGAAACTTGCAATATCAATCAGTGAAAACCTTGACTGCTTTCCTGCGATTTTGCATTATGGTTCAATCCCTGTTATTTACAAAACAGAAAAGACGAGAACATTGTATTGACATCACAGCCCAAGAAAAACCTCTTGATATTGACAAATCTTATAACAGAAATTTTTGAGTTTTTATGAATTAGAGAGAAGCATTTTTGCTTTAAAATGCTCAATAAGGGTCAGATTTAGTTGCGTTTTTCACACAAGTGAAAAAAAAACACGTGGCTCAAGTAGTAAAATGCATCGCCATTGGATGGCATGCGAATACAATGCGTTTTTTTTCATGCTCCTATAGGAAATAATGGGCGTTTCTTGAACAAGAATCTCCCAAAAATAAAACAGGCTGCAAATTTTGATCTCAACAATTTGCGTGTATAAATGGGTTCTTTTCACATGCGAGTTCTGTCCATCTTGCGATCCGACAAAACGAGCACATGAAAATCGTTCATGTAAATGCAGCCTCAGTGTACTGTAACTAAAGCAGAAGCGACCCATTATTGAATAGCAATTTCACTGACTAGACGCCTAAAATAATGAATTTTATGAGATACTTACTAAAAAGATGGAAATAGTAGAAAAATCACCCATCCATGAACGATCAAACATATAAAGCAACTAGAAAAAAGACTGATGTTATGAACAATGATCCCTATGCATAATTCAGCAATAGAGCCAATATGCCAAAGAGAAAAGAGGAAATAGATAGAATCTCTTTCAGTTAAATAACCGGAATAAACTTTAGTGCAGTGGTGGGGTCTGCGGTACCAGCCAACAATGTACTGGACTGGAAAATCCAGAAACTAAGCTTTCCTGTAATCTTGGCACCGACAATCCACCATCAGGGTTGTTAGTTATTTATTATTTCTTTCGTTTGATTTATCTTTTGATTGTTTTTGGCAATATCTGATATTTTATCTTTTAAAAATCTTGTGAGCAACTATTTTGCTGATGCCAGAATACGGAGTTTCTTTTTGATCAGATTGCACTAGAAGTTCTTGAAAGAGTATGGGCTTTGTCCAGATGGTAGTTAGTCCACCTATTATTTAAGTAGGGGGCTCTAAGTGATACCATCTTTCCTGATCATGGGGTATCATACCCATTTACATCTGGGACATACCACGATCGTACCACTGTATGAGGGTATTTAGGTCCCTGAAGATTATACCTCTATTGAAACGCGTTGGACCATTAGTGTTAGTAGCCAAGTCGGGACCACTAGAGCCCAAAATATAGTGGGCATAAATAGTGGAACTAATTTGTGCAAGATTACAGGAAAACTTAGTTTCTGGATTTTCCAGTCCAGTACATTGTTGGATGATACCGCAGACCCCAGCAGTACATGATGGTACCGCAGGCCCCAGCAGTACATGATGGTACCGCAGGCCCCAGCAGTACATGATGGTACCGCAGGCCCCAGCAGTACATGATGGTACCGCAGGCCCCAGCAGTACATGATGGTACCGCAGGCCCCAGCAGTACATGATGGTACCGCAGGCCCCAGCAGTACATGATGGTACCGCAGGCCCCAGCAGTACATGATGGTACCGCAGGCCCCAGCAGTACATGATGGTACCGCAGGCCCCAGCAGTACATGATGGTACCGCAGGCCCCAGCAGTACATGATGGTACCGCAGGCCCCAGCAGTACATGATGGTACCGCAGGCCCCAGCAGTACATGATGGTACCGCAGACCCCACCAGTACATGATGGTACCGCAGACCCCACCAGTACATGATGGTACCGCAGACCCCACCAGTACATGATGGTACCGCAGACCCCACCGGTGCACTAAGTTTGTTCTGGTTATTTAACTGAAAGAGATTCTATTTCCTCTTTTCTCTTAGGCATATTGGCTCTATTGCTGAATTATGCAAGACGGACCATTGCTCATAACATCGGTCTTTTTTCTGGTTGCTTTATATGTTTGTTCGTCCATGGACAGCCTCGGTGTACTGATTAATTTCCATTGTAGTTTTGAGATGACTAAAAAAAAAAAAAAATACGAATACTCCCCAAAAAGCGGAGTCAGGGTTCATTTTAATATTCTATCCACTACCGGCTTAGCATGGCATATAAATGTGCACACCTACTGCAATACAGAAACTTGGAAAATATTTACAGGTATTGGATCTAATGATAATCTAATATGAACAATACAAGTTTTGAATGTTATTTCCCTGTTTCTATTGAGATATCATGCACACTCAGCATGTACATGGAAGAATGGGGGGGAAAAGCTGTTGTCCGACAACTGGTTAATCCTCAGCACTTTGAATTGGCTAAAACTTTTTTTTATATACTTAGCAATAAAACATATCTAGTAGAGATGAGCGAGCATGCTCGGTTAGGGAAACTACTCGAGCGAGCATCGGCATTTTCGAGTAACTGCCTGCTCGTCCGAAAAGATCCGGGGGGCAGGGGGGGAGAGATCTCTCTCTTCCCGTGCTCCCCCCCGAATCTTTTCGGATGAGCAGGCAGTTACTCGAAAATGCCGACGCTCGCTTGAGTAATTTCTCTAACCGAGCATGCTCGCTCATCTGTAATATCTAGCAATTCAAACACACAAATTTGAGTGCATTCACAAGTTACTGATTAGTTGTGGACTTTGGTGCAGATCTGCAGCAGATTTCACCATTTCAATTGATTTCAAATTAAAGTGGTTAAAACTGCTGCAGATCCGCACCAAAATCCATAGTAAATCAGCTACATGTGAACACACCATTTAAGTCACTGTATGGTTCTTAAAGGCTGCTACCAGTCCTCCAGTGGCTCACATCATGTAAGCATACAAATTGCTCATTTTTTGTTGCCCGGTATAATGAAAAGTTGTTTAAGACAAATATGTCCTATCAGTAGTAGCAGCCTTTAAAACCAATTTCAAATGCATGCAAATGTTAAAAATGTGCTGAGGTCTACATGATCCAAACTACTACATCCATGCAAGCAAAAAGTAAGGAAAGAAGCCATCAATATTTATACAGCATCTTTGCAGAAGGAAACACATAAAAATCAGCTCAATTTACCTCCTCTTCATTTAGCTAGAAAAAGCATGTAAGAACAATTAGCAAAATAATACACTTAAGACAAAACAGCATGAAAGATATACCGAACCACCTAACCAGTCTTACTAGATTGAAGTAGCTTAACCAAAAAAATAATGGACAAAAATATTTACATAGAAAATAAAGTAAATAGATGCCAAACAGTGTATTAAAAGCATCCTCTATATGTGTTACATAGGATGGGGATATTGTCCACACCGAACTATGATAGGAAATCCATTTCAGTATGTGACACCCAGGATAAACAGCTGCTTGCCCTAGGTCCCACTCCTGGCAAAATCAGTTGGAAATCAGAGCTAGTCAGGCATTTCCTCTGCAGCAGCCACTGTGGGGAAAATGGAGCATTACATGATGGCCCAACGTCCAGTAGAGCAGCTCTCCATTCCGGCACAAAGAGGGAGTTCCCTGCTCTGTGACGTTCAGATGCCTTAACGGGGCATATGGATTGAGGTTTATGTTCTTCTTAAAGTTTCGTGTTGCTTCCAAATTTAGGTTTAGTGGACAAATGCCATAGCCAAGAGGCCATAAATAAGATTATAGTATTTAAATAGTAGAAGTTACTGAGGGTATTCAGGGCATTGACAAAATAAACATTCCAGATGGTTAGAGCCATCATCTATCCACCGCTTGGGGACTCCCACCCCTGTAGCTAGAAGTGAGGACCCTAATTTCCTGTCTTTTCCACCAGCATGTCTGCAATGAGGTGGAACATCTGAAGCCTAGATAAAGTAAAGAGGGAGGAAATGGGTAGCAGAAAGCAGTTTTGAAGCACAAAACTTTAAAAAACATTGCGACTCACCTGCTTCTCAGGATCTATAGCTCCAGAAGCGGCAACTTTCAGTTCCAGTTCTTTCTCTCTGGAAAAGTAAATCCAAAAATGTTAGTTACTTAAAAGGGGACATGCTGCATAAACGATGAGTGATGAGTTTAACTATGATAGTGCAGTGCAAATAGCAACCATTCAGTATTGTAGGGCCACTATGTTAACTGAATGGAGAGGTGCGGGAGGGGAGCGAGAACTGAAATCTGCTCCTGCCCCCCGCCGTGAGACAGCGATACAAGCTCATGTGCAGCAGCACGGGAGTATATCTGTGCGGGAACGAGCGTCGGGCATTGTTTGCCCGACATTCGTCCCATCTAAATAGGGCTTAACAGAGGAATAGCACAACACAGAGTGCTCTAGCATTATTATGTGTATTTACTAGTACATTATGATAGCTGACGGGACCCTAAATCCCTGTGTTAGTATGAAGTCATAAACTATACATGTACCGTCTTTTATTTCTCTGCTGTTCAGCCATCTGTTCCATTAATTCTTGCCTGTAACGCTCCTTCCTTCTCTTCTGAGCCTCATCTTTATCTGCTCCACCTGTAATACAAATGAAGGAGGTACTAATATTCAACATCCCAAAGATATAAAAAGCTGACTATGTGGCCTTCAAAGAGGTCCAAGCAGAACCAACAGAGGTGGCACAGGACTGTGCAAACACTGCTGGCGCTGGATGTGGTCACATAAGTTGGATCACAGCATATCAGTCAATGCTGGCATATCATAGCAAAATGCCCTCAAGAAGAGTGTAATACAGGCACATTTTAGCACACGTTACAGCCATCATACTAACCAGTAAGCAGGAGGTTAGTTTACATAAAATATGCAGAGCCTGATAAATGTGAAATTGCAATTTTGCTTTCTGCGATTGTGTTTTATATGCCATACCAAGCAGCAGGCCCGTAGAGAAGGTTTCGTCTTTTATGGTGGCCGACTTTGCGCGCTCGGTCTGCTGAGCTGGGTTTTCAGTTTTTAACCTAATGAAAAATAAAAATATGGAATCAAACATTACAGTTAAAGACCTAAACCAGAAGTGAATGTGCATAAAATATTACGGACCACGGAAAAAATGGCGTGTAGTCTTTTTTTAATACTTCCAAGAGTGCACAACATACTAAGAGCTAAAGCAAATCTCAAAAAACACTATTTTAAAAGCAATAACGATTAGCTTTTGAAGATATTTTTTGCTCCAAACTAGGAATCAATTTCATAAGATGACAGAGAGGAAACAATCCCTAAGGAAATGTTAGAGTAGGTTTCCCTTTTACGCTGTGATGAGCTCTGATCCTTCTCTAGGGAGGAGACTAAACTTACCTGGTCTTCGTAAGTGAAGTAACAGGCCTTCGATTTGATTGCTCTCGGAAATCATCCTCATAATCCATGGGATATTCTTGATCCCTCCTCTCTTTATATGGCCTGGATTTTGTCAAAAATAACAAAAAAATTTAAAGTAGGATTTTTAGCTCTTAAAAATTGCTGACCTATTCTCAGGATAAAGCAACAATAGCTGATCAGCAGGAATCCAACATCCCAGATGATCAGCTGTTCGCTGGGCCAGCTGCCACCCTATATGGAGCAGGAAGCAGATAGCTTCATATGTTGTGCAGTGGCCGAGTGTGGTACTGCAGGCACAGCTCCCATTGAAGTGAATGCTCCTCTATGAGCCATAATGGAGAACCACTTTGTAAGAGTAGTTCCCATTTTGGCCGTATCAATCATTGCATTTAAACGGATGGCCACATATCTTAGTGGCCGCCATGTAACGTTACGTTTTCTCTGCATCTACCACTGCAAGGAAAATGTTTGGCCAGCTGCGACTACCCTCACCAAAATCAGCAATCTGAGAGGAGCGGTGGTAAGCAAGTCCATGACAATCAGCTGGTCACTGCGGCGGCTCCAATTTGAAAGAGCCAGGCCCTATCATTTATTATAATACCTTACATTTTCAGAGAAATTGATGACGTTTTCCTACCTGTGATCATTTCTTTCAATCTGAAAGTAAGAAGCTCGATCTGGTCGGTATTCATGGCTCTCCTGAACATCACCATGATGATGTAATACTCTGTAAAGAAGTTCTGGTACTTATGATCTGATGACAATTATAGTGCATTTAGTTGACATTTATATGCATACAGAAGGCAGAAATCATACAGCCCTCTGTAATAGCTCAGTGGAAAGGCAGTAAATGCACCTTCACAACAGAGGTGCAGGCTAGAGGAGGACCCATCAGTTTAGTCTGACTGACAGATTTTGCTAAGATTTCACTCCTCCAGTTTGCAGTGCCTTGGAAAACAATAGAAGCATATAAATCTACCAGACATTTGTAATGAAAACATATTAAAAAACTTTTTAATTTCCAAAAGCACACTGATTAAAAGAAAATCAAGAGCACAAAGGTGTACACAGTCTTTAATCCTTTAATGCTGCAGGGCTTACAGTTACATCCTGCAGCTTTGGAGTATGTATGAAGGGAGATTGCGGGGCGATCTCGCTCCATACAACGTGGGTGCCGGCTGTTTCCTACAGCTGCCACCAGAGCGCAACAGCTCAGATAAGCCGCACTACTCATCAGAGCTGCTAAACTTTTGAATGCCACCGTCAATTCTGACAGCGGCATTTAAATGCCCCGACTGCCCCCTGCGATATGATCGCGGTTTGCCGGGCAGTTGCCATGGCAGCTGGGGGCCTTCTAAAAGTCCCCATGGCTACCATTGTAGATTGCCTATCAAGCCAAGCCTTTTGGCATGACTTAATAGATTGCCTGTCAGATCGGGGTATGAAGATATGCTATGGCATTACATCATACTGCAGGAGCGATCAAAACATTGCAAGCTCTATTCCTCTCTGGGGACTAAAAAAAAAAACTTAAAAAAAGTAAAAGTAAGTTTAAAAAAGTTTTGCTAAATATAAAAAAAATAAAAAGTATTGAAAGTTAAAAAAAAAACAAAAAAACTTTTGCCATATTTACAATAAAATAATGTAAATAATTAGACAAAAATACATATTTGGTATCGCTGCGTCCGTAAGAGTGTGATCTATCAAAGTAATGCATTATTTACCACACATGGTGAACTTCGTTAGAGAAAAACACCAGAATTGCGGTTTTTTTGGTCACCCCTTCTCCAAGAAAAAAATGTAATAACATTTTTTCAAAAAGTTGCACAATAGTTTTTGTTGCAGTGTGTATGCTGTACAAACAAGAAACACTCAAAGATGGCGGAATTTTGTTATTTTTTTAATTTCACTCAATTTAGAATTTTTTTTAACATTGAAAAATACAACTTGTCCCGCGAAAAACAAGCCCACACAAGGCTGCGTCGATGGAAAAATAAAAGAGTTATGATTTTTTAAAAGGTAGGATGAAAAAACAAAAATGAGGGTGGGGGGTGTTAATGCATTCTGTATTAGGCCAAGTACCTTTCAGGGCGTGGGTTATACCTCATTGGTCTTCTGTCTTGCACTTCTCTGTCATATTTTAATCTACTGGTATTATTGTCATCAATCTCGTTACTCAGATTAAGTCTGAGAGGTCTTCTTTCTGATTCCCGAACATATTGGTCATTATCCACATCTGCTCTTCTTATGAATTCCTCAGTCTGATTATCTGTTCTACCAGCCCTCTCAGCTTCAGACCGTCTTTTATTGAGGAGCTGCTCATAAACCTCCATGGAGGTGTAAGGATCCTTCTTGGGAAGAGCTTGGTCTCGAATGAATATCGGCACCGATGGATACTGTTCTGGTTTTGGTCTGTTGTAACTTTTATCATCCTGTCACACATAAGAGAAGACATTTAAATTGTTATTTCACAGTTTGAAAAAGACTAGATGTGAATAAAATATGAGCTTTTTTAGGTTTTACTAAATAATTTAATAGCTATTGTACATCATTTTTGCAGTGATTACCACAGGTAATGATCATCACTGGCGTTCTCAGCTTAGTTAAGTTTTTCGTAACTGATATTTAGATATATTCACGTCATTTTTCCCTGTTAGGGCAAAAGAACTTGGTGTAAATCTAGCCTACTTCAGTTATAGTCTGGTGTACAGAAGACCATACATATACTGTAAAAAGGAATGATATGTAGTTTGCACCAGTTTGAGGTATACATTTAAAGGAGATGTCCCGAGGCAGCAAGTGGGTCTATACACTTCTGTATGGCCATAATAATGCACTTTGTAATGTACATTGTGCATTAATTATGAGCCATACAGAAGTTATAAAAAGTTTTTTACTTACCTGCTCCGTTGCTGGCGTCCTCGTCTCCATGGTGCCGACTAATTTTCGCCCTCCGATGGCCAAATTAGCCGCGCTTGCGCAGTCCAGGTCTTCTCCTGTTCTCTATGGGGCTCCGTGTAGCTCCGTGTAGCTCCGCCCCGTCACGTGCCGATTCCAGCCAATCAGGAGGCTGGAATCGGCAGTGGACCGCACAGAAGAGCTGCGGTCCACGGATGCAGAGGATCCCGGCGGCCATCTTCACAGGTAAGTATAGAAGTCACCGGAGCGCCGGGATTAAGGTAAGCGCTCCGGTGAGCTTTCTGTACGTCCCTGCATCGGGGTTGTCTCGCGCCGAACGGGGGGGGGGGTTTAAAAAAAAAAAAACCCGTTTCGGCGCGGGACATCTCCTTTAAGGCAGAGCGTTAAATTAAACATATTATAGTTCTTTTTAGGCTTGCCAAATATGCAGGCAGTAAATGTTATACTTCTCTTATGTTTAATGAAATCTGCTGAAGAACCAATTCATCAAATAACAAAGCATAGCTGGGCTCTAGAGAATTAACGGGCCATTAACTTGTCAGACAACTTCTGCTCATCTCATAGCCTGTGTGCGTCTCATCAATCTTGTAATATATTTCAATGAAAGTATTTTTATGTTTTACCACTGTAAATCAAGCCTGAAATGTAGCCCCTTTACAATCCACTGCCCGTTGTTAGGCATTCAGCTTATCTACTACCTGGGACATTTGGACCCTTTCTTAGCTGTGGAGTGTGGCTTTCTTTACAGACTCGCTCCCTGCACTCACACTGCTTGGCATGCTATCGGATACTCTCAGATCTGCAGTCAATGTGTAAACAATTTCTGCCTTTTCTGATGGGATATTTACATAATCTAGTATGCGCACGTATCTTAATGTTGTAGGTATTATATGTGTCACCAACATTCTGTGGGCAAAGCAGCATAATTCTTATTGGATTTCTTAGCTGCTTTACTAGGTCGTGTGTGGTTGCATGGTCACAGCAATTGTTATCTCGCTTTACTTATCAGATTTATTATATTTGGATAGCAAGAGGATATATATATAATGGGGGACATACATACTGACTGCATATCACACACAGACTGTACCAGACCTGAAAGGTTTGTGCTCCACTCATATGTCAAATAAATCAATCAGATAAGTATAGCCAGATAAAGCAAGACAACAATTGCTGTGACCATGCAAACACACAAGATCTACTGAAGCAGCTTAGATCAAGCCAATAAGGATTATGCTTCTTTTCCCACAGCAAACTGGAGACACATATAATGACTATAATAATAAGTGCACATACCAGTCATCTATATATATATATAAAATTGAATGTATGTCTGTGTGTGTGTCTGTTTGTCCTTTATGCGCTACTACACCATTCATCCGATCGCCATGAAACTTTGGGAAGTTGTTGAGTATACTGCTGGGAAGATTATAGGCATAGTACATTTATGCTATGATAAATGCCGTTCGTGCGGGCGCCGTCGACAGTTACCCCCCCCCCCACGTAGATCGTTCGATTTCCATCATTGCCACTAATTCTCTCACTTCCCGATATCGTAGAAACATGAAATTTGGCAGGAGCATTGATTATGTCATAAATAGGAAAAATTAATGGGTCCAAACTCGATTATTCAATTTTAAGCGCCAAAGAATTAGCGTCCAAATTTTACGTACGGAATCTAATTTTCTCGCTTCCCAATGTCATGGAAACTTGAAATTTGGCACAAGCATTGATAATGTCATAAATAGGAAAAGCTAATGGGTCCCAACTCCATTATTCAATTCTAAGCGCAAAAGAATTTAGCGTCCAAAAATGAAAGCTGTGCTGTGATTGGTTGCTACTTCTTATACTACTGAGGTTACATGACAACTGCACTGCAATTCGTTGTTATATATTATACCACTAAGGTAACTTGAAAGCTGCGCTGTGATTGGTTGTTATCTAGATATATAAAAAAGAATGTATGTATGTATGTATGTATGTCTGTCTTCGCAGCAACGCGCGACGGGTAAGCTAGTGGTAAATAAAACATAAAGAGAGGCAGAGGTTGTATACACGCTGACTGCAGATTTCACAGCATGCTAAGCAGTATGAGTGCACGAGAGGGAGCTCGTGAAGATAGCCTCACCCCACAGTTATGCCGCATGCACACGGCAAAGCCGGATTCCGCATGTGGAATCCCGCAGCGGAATCCGGACCTGGCAGCAGCGACGGCATCCGCGCATACCTGCTGTTCTTGATCTTCATGCTCCCGCAAAAGTAAAGGCCTATTTACACCAGCCAATGATCGCTACAAAAAAACCCCCGCTAATCGGTGATCCTTTTAGGGATACTCGTTGCGTCTAAATGTGTGCCCATCGTGTGCTTTTCAGGCACTGCTAGCTGATCGTTAAATTCAGTCCAACCTAAAAATCGTCTGTCAGCCTTATCAGCAGTTCTCTACGGGGAGTGCTGATAGCATTGTTTCCCGCTGGAGAACAAAGAATCTGAGAGCAACTAAGACCCATCAAGCTATTAACTGCATTCAGCTAAGGCTTCATTTGCACACTTAATTGCTATTAAGTAGCTGAGTAGTAATATCTTTATCTTGAAGAGGTAATTGCTCAGCCCTCATAAAGAGCGCTGGACAATACATTTTTCCATTTTTACTTTGCTGTAATTGCCCCGCGGGCTGTTGTTGGTATCGGGTGAAGATTTCCTGCTGCTCACCACATTTGGGTTAAAAGGGAGCGAGCGGTTTGGAGGGACATCCCATATAGGTGGAGCGGCTAACCCTTGTCATATGTGGTCGGTCAGTCAGCGGGCAGCAGGTAAATCCTGTTCCTACTTAAAATCTCCTAATTGAGAAAGAAATAATTTTTTTGAGGCGCTGTTCCTAATAGTTTATTTATAAACTTGATTTTAAGAGGTAAAACAAAACAATTTTATTGGAAGTATATTACGCAACTGATGAGACACACGCAGGCTGGTAAATGAGCTGTTGGAAAAGGTAATGTCTACTTAACAAACTACAATAATTTACAAAAAAAATTTGGAGTACCAGAAGATATTTTTCTTCCTCAAGAACTGCTTTCTGTAGTATCTCCTGCTCATCTTCCTTCATCCTGAGAAACTGGTTGTACTCTCGATTCCTTTCAAGACGTAGTCTTTCCTGAAAAATAAAGTTTCATATGTATAAGACTGTCCTACAATAAAAATGTAGACACGATCATCCACTGAGAAAAGCTTGTGACAAACTGAATGAAAAGAGTCATGTATGTAGAGGCCAAATATCAAATTCATATAAGCAAAATGTCACTTTTTATGCCCCAAACTTTGCAATGAGCTGAAAAATTACATTTTACAAATCATTCATAATTTAATATTATCAGCCACAAGACTTACCTTGGCGGACAGCCGCTCACCAATAGGGAGAGACACACCATGAGTCAGTGGGTCTACCTCGCCAGTACTCCTGAGGTGCTTCTAAATAAGAAGAGAACGATATAAGAAACTACAAACTATTCATGTGGAGGCACATGCTAATTAATAGCAAAGTCTACATAATAGATTCCATTAGATAGCATTACTAGCACTGTTAAGGCCCAGTTACACGTAACGATTATCACTCAAAATTCGTTCACACGACCGTAAATGAGCGATAATCATGGCGTGTAAACGCTGCCTTGATGAACTTTTCGTCTAAATGATGATTCTTAAAATCCATCGTTCAGCAGCAGAGAGATCAAGTATCAGACATTGTATTCTGCCGGGAGCCGCATGAAGAATAATGTAGCTGTGTGCAGAGCACACAAACAGCTCCTGGAGACCCTTTTACATGCAAATAAAGATGATAAAGTGTTAATGGACAGTATTAAAAACGATCCCTAAAACTTTCAATAATTTGAAAGATTATCTTTGCGTGTAAATGGGCCTTAACATATGAACTTCTACCCTTGAGAACATGTATTTTTGGTTTTTATTCATTACATTCCAGTAGTAATAATGTTTTATTTGGTTTATTTTTTTTCAAGAGGAGTTCTACTTTATCTTGGTCCAACGTTTTGGGTACATATCCATAAGTATTAACTTTTTTTTCTGAAGCTGCAGAAAAAAGAAATTCTACTGCAGCTTTATTTCTTTTTATGGTAAGCACCGATACTATAAATTTATTGTACATGTTGTTGTGGTGTCAAATATGTGCGCTGGATTTTTTACGTTTTTAACTTTTCTTCATATATTAAATGGGTTTTCCAGGCAGAAGCTATTGATGGCCTATTCCTAGTATAGGTCATCAATAGTTAATCATCAGGGACCAACCGCATGAAATCCTTGGTGGTCACTTAATTGCCTGGCCAGCTGTCAGTGCTGCGGTCCAGACTTGTTTCATAGGACATGGGACTTTAAGTGGCCTAGCTAGCTTTACCACTATTGAATTTAAAGGGGTTGTCTCATGAAAGCATGTGGGGTTATACACTTCTGTATGGCCATATTAATGCACTTTGTAATATACATCGTGCATTAATTATGAGCCATACAGAAGTTATTCACTTACCTGCTCCGTTGCTGGCGTCCTCGTCTCCATGGATCCGTCTAAAATCGCCTCTTCTGGCGATTTTAGACGCGCTTGCGCTGTGCGGTCTTCTGTCTTCTGAATGGGGCCGCTCATGCCGGAGAGCGGCTCCTCGTAGCTCCGCCCCGTCATGTGTGCCGATTCCAGCCAATCAGGAGGCTGGAATCGGCAATGGACTGCACAGTGAAGATCCCGGCGGCCATCTTACTAAGGTAAGTAAGAAGAAGGAAGAAGTCGCCGCAGCGCGGGGATTCGGGTAAGTACTACCCGGTTTTATTTTTTATCACATGCATCGGGTTTGTCTCGCGCCGAACGGGGGCCTATTGAATTTTTTAAAAAAACGTTTCGGCGTGAGACAACCCCTTTAATGAACTTCTGCCTGCGACACTAGGGTCATCAATAGTTTTTACCCAGAAAAGCTCTTAAAATAAATCTTATTAAGTACAGTAGATGTTTGTTTGAGGGCTTATTTTGTTTTTAACCATTACGTTTTTCTAATTCATTTTACTTAAAACCCATGAGGGATTTTTTTAAATAAAATGTATTGTCATACAAAGCTCTCATTACAGGGTGTTGTTCCATGAGGACAACCCATGCCCAAATGCTGTACTAGAAGACATACAGATGTCATTGATGCCCCCCACACCACAACGCACACAAACATCCGCTTAAAGACAATAAAATAAATAAATTTTTTTAAAAACTAAACATTTTTGGGCTGCAGTTTTCCAACAGCAGAAATAAACAAGGCCAGAGACCTGAGGGCTTATGTCCATGGGCGTAAGCGCAAAACACCGTGGGTCTCCTGCGGCGTTTTACACACACAGCCCATACGCTCTCCCGGCAGAGACTGCGTATAGGCTGAGTATGCGCTGGGTGTGCCCAAAAATCTGACGTCACGGAGATGCGCAGTGTGAATTTTGTTCCTTCAAATTCCCAGCTCCTCCGCCTTCTCGCAATGCTTGTGCACGGACAGTGAATCATACGCAGAGAAATACGCAGTCCATTGACTGCCATTGGCTCCATTTACCTCGTATCCCGCATGCAACGCAAGTGTAGCACGCAGTGAAAAAAATGCCTGTGGACATTAGCCCTTAGACAGCCGCCTACCACATGCAAGTAGAGCACAACAATCATGGTAAATATATTTTAGCTCACACCAATTGGAAATTAAAAACACAACCTTTTAAATGAAAATAATAAAAAATAAAATAAAACAGGAAGCAGAACAAACCTCAGAGTGTATAGTAAGGCCAATGGAAAGTGAATAAAATCAATACACATATATAAGCAGGCAAGGACTAATGCAAATTCACAATGACTGTAAAAACAAAAGGCGCTAACAAATAGTAGCAAAGTTTCAGCAAAAAAGATGGCGTGCAACAGGCAGCGTACTGATCGGCAAGTGATACTAAACAAGCATTAGGCCCCACCATAGTGCAGGTTTGATTTTGGGCAAAAAAAAAAAAAAAAGGGTGCAGTGCTACCATAACTTATTAGCAGCATATCTGCTGTGTTGGTGTCATACCTGACTGATCTTTTTTTCACTCCTTATATTTAATCACTTTTGAGCTTATGTCACCTTAAAAAAAAAGGCTCCAAAATTCACCCTTTACTTATTGGGGATACTTCAAAAACTCTTCTTCTTGCCCTCTTCCATTCTTGTCTTGACTACTCCAACTCGCTACTAATCACTAAACTCTCCCCTCTCCAATCCATTCTGAATGCAGAAGCGTGGTTCATCTTTATGTCCAACTTCTACACCGATGCCTCCACCCTGTGTCAGTCACCGCACCTTCTGCCATAGAACACAATTTAAACTCATCACTCTCAGCCATAAAGCTCTCCACATTGCTGCACGGCCCGTTATCTCCTCTCTCATCTCTGTCTACCACCTTACCCATGTTCTCCATTCTGCTAATGATCTTTAACCAAGATGCTCCATAATCCGAACCTCCCACTCCCATCTGCAAGATTTTTTATGTGCTGCACCAGCTCTACAGATCCGCTACCCTGGGCAATCAAGCTAATCCCCAAGACCCACAATATTAAGCATACCCTAAAAATATTTCTCTTTAGAAAAGCCTTCAACATTTCTAAATTTTACTGCTCTCCATTTACCCCACTTCAAAATTCTCATCATAGCTGGTGACCCTCTCATGCAGCTTTATCAATGCTACCCTTTTTATATAAAAGATGGCTGCACCATTGTATAAAACAAGCACTTTTACCTGATGTCACTCCTGTTTCCTCAGTCTTTATAAGCTCTTGTGAGCTGGACCCTCATCCCTATTGTTTAAATAGCTAAAGGGGTTTTCCAGGAAGAATACTATTGATGACCTATCATAAGGATAAGTCATCAATAGTTGATCGTCTGGGGTACAACCGATCAGTTGAGCAGGGGCAGGCTGTCAGCACCGCAAATACACAGAGGTCGGAGATGAAACAGCGGAAGTCTCGGCGTTGACCTTTGTGTAGTGGCCGGCGCTTGTAACTACAGGCATAGCTTGCGTTGATTTCAATGCAGTTACAAGCGCCCGCCACTACATAGAGGTCGGCGGGGAGACTTCGCTGCTTCTGTTTCAACCCCTGTGTATTTGCGGGGCTGACAGCACGCTGATTGGTCGGGGTCCTGAGCGACGGACCCCTGCCGATCAACTATTGATGACCCATCTTGAGGCTAGGTCATCAGTAGTATTCTCCCTGGAAAACCCCTTTAATTAGTTAAATAATGTAATATCTCATTTTGTCTGTTTATGCACCCTCCGACTTGTAAAATGCTGCAGTATTTAAACAGATAAAGAAATCCCTATCAAAACTGCACAGAGAGTCTGACCTTGTGAAGAGGCATCAGCGACAAACAGCAAAGCTTATCATTACAAACTAAATAAACCGATTTTACGGATGGGGTTAGCAAAGAAACACAAGTTATTGGGATTAATTGTACAGAAATGTATTATGGCACACACACTTGCAATAAAGCCAAACACCAGTGTCCTACCTTTCGTTTGGCCTGAGCATTTCCCTAGAAGTCAGGAAAATACAGCAAACTATTAAATGGAAATGAAACCTTACTGTGGAGAAAGGTCACAATGTAGATTGTTTGCTTTACCCACAGTGATCATTGGGAATGTTGAGCAGAATACAGCAGCAAGAGTGTTGGAGATTTCGTCTGCAGGATGGTTGCAATGGAGTGACACTTGGTAGGAGTTTTAGGCCACTTTCACATGGCAGTGTTTCGGTCAGTATTTTATAAGCCCAAACTGCAAAGATTTGCACTTTTTCTGTTTATGTACCACCCCTGACTTTAAAACACCGATGCAGGATACTGACCAAACTATGCAAGTGTGAAAGTCACCTTTACTAACACTGGCTACAAACAGCCAAGCCCTATTCTACTTCAGTACGATTTTATTCTACATAACCTAATGTCTAAAACATGTAAAAATGAACATGTTTGTGCTCCATATTTCTGGAAAGAAGTGGTCCCCAGCTACCGAGAGTTGGTCGCTCACCACAGAGTAGTCACTATCCATAGAAATGAGTGGGATCACTGGAACAGCTGAGCACTCATATTTGGCTGTTCCCGATAGAGATGAGCGAGCATACGCGCTAAGGACAAATACTCGAGGGAGTATTGTCCTTTTCGAGTACCTGCTCGTTCGTGAGAAAAGATTGGGGTGCCCCCCGCTCCCTCCTGCTCACTCCCGCAACACATCGCTCACCCCTGCCGGCACCCGAATCTTTGCAGACGAGCAGGCAGATACTCGAAAAGGACAATACTCAATTGAGTATTTGTCCTTAGTAAATATGCTCACTCATCTCTAGTTCCCAACTATCCAATTCAGTTCTATGGGGTTTTGCTGTGAAGTAGAATGTATTACAATGTAGCGAGGATCTAAAAATGTTTTGACTGGGCTCTATGATACTTCACTGAAGCCACATGATTAGGAGGACGACATGAGAAAATGCCTGTGAAGAACCATTCTGTATGACAAAAGTTATTATGTGATGCACCAGATGCTCAGGTTAAAGATGCTGTGTCAAATTATTATCAATGGCCAGAGCATCTGTCAGAGAAATGTTTTATGAAAGTTTCTCTGTTGAGCAAAGATGATATGGGTATAAGTACATAAAACTGGCATATAACTTGTATTTATTGAACATATCTAGTGTACAGCTAGTGTCATAAAGCAGAATGGCAATTAGCTGATTGGTCATGCTTACCAGATTGAGATATCTTCGATAATCTTGCCGTAATTCTTCCTTTAGTTTGTGCTTTTTTCTTTCATAATCTTCTCCAAGGGGTAAACTCAACCCATAGCCAGTATCTGAAAAGTGTGCAATCGGGGTTACACTAACAGCGGATATGGCGTTGTAGATCTAGTCCATGGATTTGCATCATGGTATTGAGCAGGAGGAGGTGAGCAGATATATATATGTAGTTTTGTGGGAAGAGAATCAATGTAACTTGCATTTTGTTCATTAATATCCCTGCTCATTCTCAGCTTAGAGGTGCAGCGGGTGATTTTAATCAGCCATTGACAGATATCGCTGCATGCACAATCCTACAGGGGAGGCTGTCAATAACCAAATAAGACTACCCACTTGATTGTGTTAAAAGGTTTTATCTGCCCATTTTTTTACTGATGACCTATCCTACGGTCATCAGTAGCTTGGGACCCCCAATGCATCAGCTGATCGTCCGGCCTGCTGTACATTGCAGTGGGCCAGACATTGTCATAAGTGAACGGGGAGGAAGTGCTGACGCCGCGCTGCTCCTTTCCTGGTTCGGACTGGATGTGACATCCTGACCCGCAGAGAAGCAGAAAGTGCCATAGCAGCGCAGCTCTCTGACTGATTTTAATGATGCCGGCGCCACTTCCTCCTGTCCGCTTATGACAATAACTGGCCCGCTGCACTGAACATCAGGCGATCGATGGGGGTCCAGAGCAGCGACAACTGATGATCTATACAGAGAATAGGACATCAGTGAAAAATGGGCAGACAACCTCCTAAAGTACCATACCGTCAGACCCTGCACTAATAATAATAACATAACGCAGTGTATAAGTCTTACTTTGATCCAAGATTAATAACAAGAATTACTATTAGGTAACATATCGGCTACACAAAGCAAAGTGCTACAACAAATAAAGAAAACAAATCTCCTAAGTGCTCCCATGAGTCCCCCCATACCTCCTACTTGCTTCTGTACAGTTTCTTGTTGAGACTGCCTGTTTGGTGGGATATTTTCCTTTGCGTAAATCCTTGGTTGATCAACTACAGGAGTATTTTCAAACTTTTTGCTCTGTAATAAAATATATGTATGTGAATTTTTTCATACACCAGAAGTAACATAAAGCAATGGTAAAGCATGTATTCATCTCAATTAGATGTCCTAGTCCACCCAAATTTTTCAGACTGCTTTGACTTTTTAGGGGCAATATACCTGATGAGCTGGCATCTTCTGGATCACCAAACAGCTAGATTGTCAAAAAATGCCAGTTTATTGGCTGGATTTTAAAAAGTTATCCAAAACTTTAGTATTGATGACTTGTGCTCAGGATAGGTCACCAATTGTTGATTGGCAAGGGTCTGCTGCTCGGGATCCCAGCTAAACGCCCGGCCTATTGTCAGTTCGGATAGCACTGTCAACATTGCTAGTTTAGTGCAACAGGCACATCTCCTATTAAACTCAGTGGACCTGTGCCTTCAGTACAAAACTGGGCCACTGCAATACGGACAACACTATTAATTTCCAGAGCTGTCTGCACTAACAACAGGCCCAGTGATCAACTGATTGGCCAGGGATCAACTACTGATAACCTGTCCTGAGGATAGTAAATGAGATAATAGAAAAGTCCAGAAGAACCGCTTTAAAACACAAACAAAATGAACTCATTTGGGGACATTTATGAAGAATGCTATGTCAGCATTCTAGCAGAGAAAAAAAAAATTTAAAAAAAAAAAAATCACAAAATTTGATGCAAAAACTTTGCAACTTTTCAGCTTTCTGCACAAAGACTGCCACTTTTTCAAAAAGTGAGCAGGGCTTGTTGGGAGGGGGCATGGCCACCCCAGACCGTCAGAAACTGGCTTAAAATATAATGGAAATGTACATCTGGTCGGGATCGTGCGTGCATTTCTGTCAAGGTAGACAGAGCTGCTGGGGATGTGCTCATTGCATGATGAGGCCTCTCCATGTATCCAGCACACCGTGCTCCCGAGGAAATTGTTCTAAGCCCGGCACAGGAAATGCCCAGCTTAGTAAAGCTCCCCCATTGTGCAGCAGGATTCCATGGTGGTTGGTTGGAAGAATTCTGCAGGCCTCAATTATACTGTTATGCAGCTGATGTAGCCCAATTTTCACTTCAATTAACAATTAGGCCACCATACTGTACATGTCATGACATCACTATGTTCTATGCATATAATATGCATGTTGGTAGCCCAATTAGTTAATTGAGAATATACAGCATCAGAGGCTTACAGGAACAGTAAAGAATGGAGCTGCAGAGTCTGACTACCCACCTCCTAATCTCACACCACAGAGCACAGATGCCGGACTATAGAGGCTCGTCTCTGTTCACACCTCTCTGCTCGTTCTGTCCAGGGTTTCCGTTGTAAATGCCAGAAAAACAACACTGCTTGCTGCACTACTTTTCCCAGTAAAATGATGGCACCCCTGGATGGAAGCCATTAGCGTGGGTTCCATCAGGTGCCGCTGGGATCTGTCATTTTTTCAAAATAGTAATCCAGTTTCCAGACTAGCTAGTGCCAGATTAAGGGAAGTTTACTGTAAAATGGTGATCACTTTACTCAGACACTGGACCATTATAAAGAAGACTATTCAACTATCTTGTGAACACAAGGTAAATATTGTGCAAGTGAGCAATCAAGAATATACAATCTCCAGATCTGCTGGCTGAAAACAATCATTATTTGATGTGGTGACCCTAACATGTTCCTATACTGCTCTCCTTTAGGATACAAGATACATAAAAAATGTATTTGAATTGACGCAATTTAATGCGCGCTATACGCACGTACATATAGAACGTACTACACAACTCAAATACGTTCGTGCGAGCCCGGCCAAAGTCTAGCTGAGCTCCTAGGATGGATACGTGTCACTAATCAGCTTGTATTGTATTTGTTTCTTTCTAAGAATATTTCCTTGTTCTAAGAACCAAACATATAAAAATGACATATCAGCTTTACCCGGATTTCCATGTACGGTGGATCCTTCTCCAGTTCAGCCTTGTCTTGTGCTAGTTTGGCTTTTTGCTCTTCAAGAAAATAATCTAGTTCTTCCCCCATTTTAAAAGCGTTTCCTATGAAAATGATTACATACCATAAGAAATAGCATTATCATAAAATGTACCATAATACTCAAACAAACATCAGGACATAAAAACATGAAGCCGATTTTATGGTTTCTTAATAACGAAGTCAGAACCCCAAGAACTTAGGAACAGACAACCTAGAAAGGACAAAACATCAAAAGTGGTAGAAAAAGAAAAACGGACCCGAATCCCTGTCATTCCGATAGGTGAGGGTCCCTCGCCTATCAGGAACTTCTGGAATATGCTGTAGTTATGCCATAAATGCTTAAAGGGGTATTCTGAGAGTTTTACTATTGGTCACCTATCCTCAGGATAGGTCTTTAATATTTGATTGGTGGGGGTCCCTGCTGAGCATCCATCCTGCTGTCAGTGCAGTGGGCCGGGCGCCATTGGTGGTCAGGGCCAATCGGAGCAAAGCTGTCTATTACACTTCCAGCCCTGACCACCAATGACAACGCCCGACCCACTGCATTGACAGCAGGACGGATGATCAGTAGATTGGCGGGGATCCGGAGTGGCAGACTACAACCGATCAACTATTAATGACCTATCCTGGTAATAGGTCATCAAAAGAAAAAGCCCGAGAATACCCCTTTAGGGTTCAGTCACATATAATGTAATTGGTACAGATTTTTTTCGGCAGACAATCTGCACCATTGATGTGGATTATGACGCAGTTTTTGGTGCGAATTTGCAGCAAAATTTGCTATGTATGAATGTATCCTTAAAGGGGTTGTTTTGTAATTGACTATTCACTCCTATCAATAGGATGGGTGATAGAAGTCTGAATGATGTGGGTCTCATCACAAGGTGTATAAAAGTTGCGCGACTGTTTCACAGCTGTGATTTGGCTGTTAGAAAAATAAATTTCATGAAAGTCACATGCAACTTACAATGAGGTCTACGGTGGAAAAAGTCGCATGCGACCAAAATTCAACCAAATAGGATTTTCTGCGGCTGTCCCAGGTCACATGCCGTACGTCGCCGTGTTGCCCTAGCCTAAATACAACATATAGTATGAGGTGTCAAAATTTCTGATTCAATCACGACCTTTATTCTTTACATCCAGTTGATAAATATCTGTCCTGGTCATGTGATTATCACACAGATGAACGGGTGCAGCTCTATTCACATCCGCATTGTGGCTAATATTCAGAATGGAAGCCACAACATTGGACCCTTCAAACTATGCAGCATCCCACCAACTTAGGGCACCTTCACACGGTGTGTTTTTGCACACGCCGCAACATATTTGTACTGCAAATGAGGTGCTTTTGCGTGCGTATTGGTGCATTTTTCTGTACTTTTTGCGCTCGCAGGACATATTCACATGGGTGCAGGAAACACCCCCTTCATGATTTAAAGGGCTATTTAGCATAATGATGTCCAGATGTATCCTTTTCCCCGTGGTTTTGTGCTGTATTTTGCACATCCCGTTCGTATTGCGTGTGCATTTGCGAACCCCCATAGACTTCTATGTGGCCATATAGAGCACAAATCCGCACAGAATAGAGCACGTTCTATTTTTAATGCGCATGCGGAAAAAAAAAGGGAAACAAGAATGAACCCATTGATATCAATGGGTTCTATTCTCTGTGTATTGCGCACGGAAATACAACACTATAAAATGTTTGGTAAGATAGTTGTAAATGTTTTATAAACTGTCAAGCCGAGGATTCGGCTTTAGCTGCTCGCCCTCCACGGCTTGGTCTTCCACCTTTTGGGGTGATGGCAACAGTCAAACTGGTAAGCAATAGGTAGCAGGGCTTGACTGAAGTATAACAATGCCGCTAGACTTAACATAGGAGCTTTGACCTGGCCTAACAGGTCACTCGATGTATCAAACTCACATTTTAAGATTTTACGGTGGTAGTGAGGATGTCACAGATCTAATGACATCAAAATCATCCACCTGGGGTCAGGCAAAGGGGTCAAAGTGTGGTGCAAGAAAAAGCCTGTAGGCTTATTTATTGTAGATATGTTAATACAGAGTGGGGCCTCCTTTGACCCTAATGACATCAGATAGTCTCTGTGGTATATGTTCTACCAACATCTGATTCATTTCAAATGGTATTTTCCCTCCATTCATCCTGTAAATGTCTGGCGAGTTCACTCAAAGACGATGCATCAGCCTCTCTACAGTGGTGCTGGGAGAGGCATCATCGGACAATCGAGCAAAGGAAGAACGTTCTATGGAGTGATGAATCACGCTACTCGATTTCAAATCAGATGAACGTTCCTGGGTGTGGAAGAGTGTTTTGTGCCACCAGTTAAGTATGGCTGAGGTTCTGTTATTGTCTGTGGATGTTTTACGTGGCATGGTCTCGGTCCGTTGGTTGTAGTGGTAAGAACCATGAACACAGAGGTGTACCTTGGCACCCTAGACAATAATGTGCTGCCGACAATGTGCTCTGGGTGGGAATGGTCAACAATACCTCCAACAAGACAATGCGCCATGTTACAAATCCAAAGTAGTATCACCGCGTTTCCCCGATAATAAGCCCTACCCTGATTCTGTGTAGTCCTGAACACCCACAGAGCATTTCTGGCTGGTAGCAGGGCTTGAAAACCCCGCTTAAGCAAGCGATTGCTTGGATTAGCTAATTGAGCGCTGCGTCAGCCAATCAGAGCCGGCACTCGATTGATTAATCACAGCCATTCAATTATGTAATTCAATGAGTACGCAGAAGCCTGCAGCAGCGACAGAGACCCGCGTGAGGGACCCGAATGCCATCTACTAGGTGAGTATTATAAAACACCCCCCAAAAATAAGACATGTTGGTTTGAAGATTTGGATGTTGCATGTTTTGACTGAGCTGCACAGAGTCCCGACCAGAACCCTACTGAACATCTTTGGCACAAACTGTAATATCGGGTCAGGAAATATGAATAGCGTCCATCCTCTTTGAGAGAACTCGCCAAACATTTGCAGGATGAATGGAGGGAAAGACCAGCTGAAGTGTAATAGACGTTAGTAGAAAGTATACCACAGAGAGTATCCAATGTCATTCGGGCCAAAGGAGACGCCACTATGTATTAAAGGGGTGGTCTCGCGAAACCAAGTGGGGTTATACACTTCCGTATGGCCATATTAATGCACTTTGTAATGTACATTGTGCATTAAATATGAGCCATACAGAAGTTATTCCACTTACCTGCTCCGTTGCTAGCGTCCTCGTCTCCATGGTTCCGTCTAAATTCGCTGGCAGCTTGCTTTTTTAGACGCGCTTGCGCAGTCCGGTCTTCTCCATTCAGCACGAGCCGCTTCAGTGTGCTCCCCGCTACAGCTCTTCTGCGCATGCGCAGACGAGCTGTCACTGCTCGGGAGCGCGCTGAAGCGGCCATTCTGCACCATCCTCTGTTAGAGGAAGGTGCAGAAACTGGAGCTGCCCAGCGGAGAAGCCCAGCCCAGCCGCCCCGAGAAGCGTCCCAGGTAAGTGATGGGTCGGGGGGGGGGGGGGCTGCCGCTGCGCCGGGCTGCGCCGGGGGGGCTGTCGCTGCGCCGGGGGGGGGGCTGTCGCTGCGCCGGGGGGGGGGGCTGCCGCTGTGATGGGGGGGCTGTCGCTAGGCCGGGGGAACTAGCGCTGGGCTCCGGAACCTAGCGCTGGGCTCCGGGGCCTTCACCTGGGCTGAGGGTCTAGCGCTGGGGAGCCGGGGGCTAGCGCCGGTTACCTGCTGTCTGGTCGGCGGCTGCGGGGCGTCTGGTCGGCGGCTGCGATGCGTCCGGTCGGTGGCTGCGATGCGTCCGGTTGCCATGGAGACACAGCTGGCGGCGTCTCGGGAGCGCGCACGTCGGGCTGCAGCGAGCGACGGGGAAAGAGCCGGCGGCCATCTTGAGGAAACTTTTATAAGTTGCTGAAACGCTGGAACGGTAAGTACGAACCAGCTAGAAATGTCATTTACAGGGGGGCTTTGTAATGTATGTTTAATGGGGGGGACTGGGCAAAAAAAAAAATTAACTGCTTCCTCGAGACATCTCCTTTAACATATGGAAATAAACACTACTTTTGATTCTTGCTCAGGTGTCCAAATACTTTTGGTAGGATAGTATATAAGCCAAAACGAAGATAACAAATGGAACCGTCCAGTGAGAATTATCAAGTACCCGTCTAACAATACTATGTGCCATGCTCAGAACAAACACTTATAAGCCTGGCATGTTGATCATCCCGCTGAGGTTGCTAGGACGAGGAGGAAGCCATGCATGCAGCTGGCTCTCGGCCCCCGAGACTCCAAGGCAACAAGGTAACAACAAAATGGGAAGGCCGAGTGCGAAAACAATTAGGAATCATGAATACACGAGGAGAAAGGCTTGTTCCCATAATACGGTCACTTCTCCCTAATAACCTTTGAACAAAATACACACAATAGGGGAGGTTTATAAAACTATCTTTGTTGTCCAAAGCAACCAATCAGAGTAGCTGTTTTATAAATCTCCCACTAGGAGTTTTAGGCTGAACACGGGGGAACATGATATCAGGCCATGAAACTCAGCACCATCTCGCAAACGTGCGTTTAAACGACGATACGAGGTGTTTTTTGGGCAAAGATATCTCCCATCCGTTAAGATAGCAATTAGAGATGAGCGAGCATACTCGCTAAGGACATTTACTCGATCGAGCATTGCTCTTAGTGAGTACCTGCCCGCTCGGGAGAAAAGGTTCGGCTGTTGGAGCGGGTGACAGGTGAGTTGCAGCAAATGTCCCCTCCGTTCCTCCCCGCTATCCCCCGTCACTCCCCCGGCAGCCGAATCTTTTTTTCCGAGCGGGCAGGTACTCGCTTGAGCAATTGCCCTTAGCAAGTATGCTCGCTCATCTCTAATAGCAATCCTTCGGCACGGATTTCAGCCTCATCAGGGACCTTCAGGTGTTTACCATTGGTTTCAGTGGGAAACCTTGCATTCTATGCCATGCGATGTGTTACTGTCCCATTGAAAACAATAGGCGATGCGTTCCGAGGAACGCCACAAGATAGGACATGCGATTCTTTTCCGGGTTCATATTCGCGCGAGATTTGTGCATCTCGCAAAGCGCAAAAACGCGGCCTTAATACTACACGTAGCTTCTTGTCTTGTCGCAGACAGTCATAAGTAGCAGAAAGAATAAAATAAATTGCATCTTGGAATACGGGAATATAATAAAAGAATTATAGGATGAATGAAACTGCAATGTTCAGGATACACTGACTAATGCTGCTGAGCCCCCCAGGCATATGAAGGGTGGTCAGTGTGGTGTGTAGCAAGGGGACAGCTGGGAGTACAGGGATTTAGAAGCACACTACTTGTCTATGGACATGTTATACCTGCAAGTACCACAGCAAGTGAAAATACAGAATTAGGATCCATTCATATGTTCAGGATTTTGCTGCGGATTCCAATGCATGTAACATGCAGTATGAAAAAAATCTTTGCAGATTTTTGTCTGTTGCAAAAAAAAAAAAAAACTGCAAAAAGAATGAACCTTTTTGTGCTTCTCAGTAAAGTAATGAATTAGCGCCACCGAATGAAACGAAGCATCTGTGGCAGATATCCATGTGTCATCCTGTAAATACACATTGTAATTGCACTTTGTGTTTGCACACGTTAAGGCCACATGTCCACGGGGGTAGATCCGCGGCGGGCCTGATTTTCCCCTGTGGACATGAGGCCTTAGGGTGTGTTCACATGTTGCATATTTCACACTATGGATCCACACAAAAAAAAGGTGTCAAAATTCTCACCATTTGATGTGGATTTTGACACTGTTTTTGAAGAGGTGAAGTCCGCTGCGGATGCGCAGAAAATTCTACGGAATTTCATGTGAATTTTGGTAGGTAAATTCCGCACTATTTCCTCTATGTGTGAAAGCACGCATGGCGGAACAATCTAAAGGCAGATCTACCGCAAAATCAGCATGTGTAATATGTGGACTCTGCTACGGATTTCATCTGCCGGTGTGTAGTGTCATCTGCTATGGCATTCTACATACAAAAATCCACAAGGAAAATCCTCAGCATTTCCATCCCATGTGGACGTACACTTAAAGGGGCATTCCCAAAACTGACTTTTATCACCTATCCAAAGGACAGTTGCTAGAAGTCTAATCAGTGGGGGTCTCACCACTGAAACCCCCACCAATCCCAAGAATCGGCATCCCTCTCTCCTACACCCCCCACAGGGACATGGAACTTGAATGGAGTGGTAGACGAGTTCGAATGGCAGCACTCCTTTCATTTCAATGGGGTTGATGGCAATAACCAAACACAATAGCTCAGCTATCTCCGGCAGACCCACTGAAAATGAATAGAGCTCCATTCATGCTCATCCAGTGACCCCTAAGTGAGAAAGGGAGGAGGGGAACAGTACCCCAGTTCTCAGGATCATAGAGGAGGAGGGGGGGGTCTCAGTGGGGAGACACCTACTGATCAGACTTTCATCAGCTATCATGTGGATAAGTGATAAAAGTCTATCTTAGGAATACCCCTTTAAAGTGAAGATTCCCCTCTGGCATTAGAGACGTGGCACTCTTGCATATTCCATGCCCAAAATCCCAATGTAACATGCTGGCACAACTGCTTTTAGAAAGACCAAAAGCAAGAAGAAAGTTGACATTCCTTCATATTTCGGCCTTTCCTATCAGATTATTGTTTTCATTGCATACAACTGGTTTTAGAGGTCACAATACTAGTCACATGGAGAAAATACTGCATATGGCCGCCTGCAGAAGGCCGGGTTGGAGCCTGCTGTGAGAATTCTCACAGCGGGATGCGGACCCCTGCCCCTGCAGAGACCTGCGGCTCACCCGCTCCCGATGTCTTCCGTCTCCTGCTATGCGCTGGCTGTCGGCCAGCAAGCGCATGCACAGAGCGGAGCCGGCCCGTCACTACTGACACTTCTGTGCGGGCCTCTGCGAGACCCGCACAGAAATAGAACATGCCGCGATTTGTTTTTGGTGTGTGTTTTCACGGGGACAAATCGCAGCCATCTGCGTAGGATTGTGTTTTGCAATGCATCCCTATGGCAGCGGCAATGGGTGGAAATTCTGTGGGAAATCGCGCTGCAGAATTTCCGCCCGTGTGCAGAAGGCCATACTGGAAAGCCCACTGGCTGCTGCTCACTGGCAAACTGTAAGGGCAAAACATCACTTCATGCAACAATGTTACCAAAAAGTACCAGTTTGGAAATGTATACAAGAAAATGGCCAAGTCTTTGGGTATTCCTAAGGCCCAATGTCCATGGGCGGATTTGATATGCAGAATCCACACAGGTCACCTGCACGAAAGATCTACAATTCAAAGTGCCCGTAGTGAAGCATTGGCGTCCGCAACTGAATTTAAGCATGTGGATTTGATTTGCGGTCCATCTGGTGCCGAAAACAAATCGCAGCATGCTCCATTTCAGTGCGGATTCCGTGTGGATGGGCTCCATAGATGTCTATGGGAGCGGACGATCGGCAGTGCATCCACACATACAAAGCGGATGCACTGCTGATTTTAGGGTGAAGATCAATAAGATAGGTGGGGAGAAGGCTGGGAGGTGGGGTTACATTTTTCTTTTGCGCAGATGATCCACAGTGCATTCGCACGGAAAAAACATTGCACCCGCGATCTCCTGCAAACAATTAAAAATAGTTTCCGCAGGTCTCCCATTGAGGAAATCCGCATGTGGAATCCAACCGGCCTGTGGCCATGAGGCCTTAAGTGTACCTGCCATAGGACAGACGCACTCCAAAACGGTATACCGAGGGGTAAAACAGGAGATCACTGCACGGCTCACAAAACTGAAGCTCAGGGATGCTGCAGACCGGGATGACAGAGTGATGCAGCAAGGAATTAGCGCACCATTAAATCACAAGGCAGCATCATGTTGGGCTCTGTTCACATCTGCGGCAGAGATCCCGTCCAAAATCCTTTTTTCTGTTTGAAGTGAGATCATACTCGATCTCCCAGTTATACAAAGCTTGCCTGCAGATGAGCTCAGCCCATGACTCACTCCGACACCAGCAATTAAGATGAAAAGTGCCACTCCTGCTGGTCACCGATGCACACAGACATCTTCCCATAACAGCATGGTGTATGCAGAAAGTGTGCAGCGCCCTGTCACTGTATTGTGGGAGGTCAGCGTCGTGCATGTATGGAACATATGATAAATGAATACATCAATTTGTCTAATTATAGGGGTATTGTGGTTGTGGATCAATTCAAGATCTCTGCTTGATGTCACCCAATGGGAATTCCTAGGAGACATTCGCATGTGGCACATTGGCTACAAAAATGCCTGGAAACTGCCCAATTCATCTGAATCGGACTTGCAGAAGTCCACATACTTGCTGCCAAAGCAAACCCAGATTAACGGAGCTGGTTTTCAACAAATTTGCTGCATATGAATTTACTCCTAGGACGCCTTCACAAGTAGCGCAATCGCTGTGGGCTTCACGCAGCAGAAAACCCAACGCAATTGTGCTGGAAAACTGCAGAAGCCAGATCCGCAGCTAAATGGAAGCCGCCCGCACAGAATCGCGGCATGCTGCGATTACTCCTCCGCAAACTGAAAATTGCAACCGATTTCCGCTTGTGTAGAGGAAATCACGTTTTGACATAGCATGCTGTGGGCGGCATTTGCTGCGGAATCCGGAGGCGGACACCCACTCCGGATTCCGCAATACAAATCTGCCGATGTGCAGCAGCCTTAATCTAGTCAAGGAGCAAGTTCACACAATGAATGCAAAGCACAACCATCCTCAAATACACAAAGAAGAGGAAAGCCATGTGTTGTCACTACTTGTGTATTAGGACACACTTCTGATGTGTCGTTCTGGGCAGCTTTACTGTATAGAACAGAAGTGTGCGACGACCTTCTCTCTGTGCGGTGTAGAGCAGACGAGACGACGTGATGTCACCAGACGACGTGATGTCACCAGACGACGATACAGGGCAATAGTGAACGGTGGGAAGTGACTGCAGTGACTATTCTGGACGGGTTACTTTCCATCGGACAGTGCAGCTGGCTTCTACATTCTCACTTACTAAAGGCGTCTGACACCTATGTACAGATCACAGCATAAGCCCGGTGACAGACAAGTATATTCTGTGCCCTGACGAGGGTCCTGACCTGAACTAAGAGCATCATAGATATCTACGGCACTCAGAATTTGGGTCAGGAGGCCTGTGGTCAGCCTGGGGCTCATCTGTACATACATGCACACAGAATACGGGGATCAATGATGATCAGAGTTAGACCGGCATTCAGGCTGGGGGTTTGTATTAGGGTGCTTTCACATCTGCACTTTGGAGAGAAGGCAAGGGGAATGGCCCCCGCTGAACGGCTCTGTCTCTGGATGGACCTCATTGACTTTAATGGGGTCCACCCAGCTCTTGGACAGAAGAAAAAGCGTTGCGTCGGTTATGTTGAGCCGGGTCTGTGACAGTGCCTCCGGCCAGAGGTTTAGATGCAGATGTGAAACCGGCCATACAGATGCTTAGATGCAGCCGGGATACACTTGTTGATCACTAGGAAGACTTACTGCGTGTTCTAATATACTTTGCGTCTTAATATCTCACAGTAATGCTTGCACTACGGACGAAACATCGCTGTCTATGTGATGAGGCAATAAAAGTCTTTGTGCTATTCACATCCATGCATGCTGCCGGCTATTTCTTTTAACAGTAATGCTTGCAGTCAGTGAACGGAAACACATTGCCTTTCATCTAAAAACATCTCTTTGGGCCGCCCGCACATGGCAGAATCGGTTTACACACGCGGCGTCCGCATGTACCCGCCTTTCTTTCTCTTCTGTGGATGGTCCACACGGTCCGCCCCCGGACATACGCAGTACAGATTTTTTTTTAAACTCCTGCTTTTATCACTCTCAATTGCGGATGGCTTCCATTGACTTCAATGGAAGCCATCCCCGCGAAATTCGCTGCAATTTTTCCTCCGCGAGTGGAAACCGCTATCGGGTTCTGCTTGTGTGCGGGAAGAATGACTTTTCCTTAGCATGCTATGGGAGGTATTTCCTGCAGAAACTGAAGGCAGATGCCCACCCCGGATTCCACAATGCAAACTATGTGAGCGGTGTACAGGATGTCACCAGGCCGCCCGCTGTCTGATGCTACAGGGAGTGCCTTCTATATAGTTCTGCAAGTGTGTGTTTGGATGGGGAGGGGGAACTATACAAAATAAATAACTGGGAAAACCCCTCTAAGTTATCCCTATCTGTAGGACAGGTGAAAGCTAGCTGATCGGTGGGGGTCTGACCACTTGTACCCCCACTGATTGCCAAAAAGGGGGTCTCATGTTCCAAGAGAGAGACTGGCAAAATCGGCTCCATTCTTTTCAATAACAGTGCCAAAGCCTGCTGAGAGCTTGAACTCGGACCAATGCAGCAGAGGACAAGCAGGTGCGGTCTCAGGGGACACAGGACCCCCATTCTGGTGATCAGTGGGGGTCCCCAAGGTTGGCTAGTTGTCACCTAATCTACATATAACTTAATGTCACCAGAATACCCTTAAAATATGATCATAACACAGCCAACAGCATTCTTTGAATATAAACAAACAACTTTCAGTTATCCATTCACTGACAGCAAGCAGAAATCGTGAAAGCTGATGAGCAAATAAAACACAAAATGTACTAAAAACAGCTTTTCATAGTATTTGAGCCTCTTTACAGACCCCTCCCCCTCCCCCTCCCATATATGATGGGTCACTCAGACGTATGTAGTAACGTGTCCACAATACGTGACGTCACCGTCCACAGAGCACAGGACGGAGCTGGCCATCTCCACAGGTCCTACAGTGCAGGCCTATGGGGGCTCCACACTGCTAGGGGCTCGTCTCCATGGACGGCCGACACGTCTACCATTATAGCAGGAGGCAGCCCCGCACACACCGCCGACTACAGGCGGTGCCCCGTAATAACACCGCTCCGGTGGCGGCTAACACACCGGCACGGCGCCAGCATCCTCACCAGCAGTCCTGCCGCTGCCGCCCTCCGCGCTGCTTATGTGTATGTCCAGCCGTTAGCTGTGCGTCTCTGTGGTGACAGGCTCCGCCCCCGCCGCTCAGCTGAGGGTTTTGCTAAAAGGTGTGTTCTAGCGCCCCTACTGGAGAGGAGGAGTCTTAATTCCAGCACCAGTTAATAGAACTTCCACAAACGCTTCTTGGAATTCTGTCCTGGCGATCTGTTCCTTATCATCGCCTCCTGTGTGTACCGTGTTCAGATATTACTTCTCTTTAGAGATGGAATCCATTCATTTACCAAATAAATGACCAAATATGGGCTATGTCTGCATGGATATCGGGCAGTGAAAATCTGACGACTTTTCCAGAGAGTGAGGGTTTATTCACACCGGTGAGAATCTTGCGTGAGTTTTATGCGTTGCAAGACGCCCAAAACAGGCACGAATATGGACTCCATTCATCTGAATGAATTTATTGACATGAATGTTTTTTCCCCTCCTGCGAGAATACAAATAGCTATGTGTTCTACCTTTGAGCGTTTCCATTGAACGTCTCACCCAGGGGCGTAACTAAAGGCTCAGGGGCCCTGATGCAAAACGTGAGCTGGCCCCCCTGTGTCTGTATCTGTACCCGTACCCATACCTAAACCATGACATAACTTGAAGCTTCTGGGCCCCAATGCAAAACCTGTAACAGGGCCCCCAACTATAATGCTTTATTCATAGTACTGGGCTCCCTATATGGAGAAGAGAGGCCTTATGGGCCCCCTAAGGCTCCTGGGCCCGGGTGCAACCGCATCCCCTATAGTTACGCCCCTGGTCTCACCTATTGCTTTCGATGAGACCTTAAAAGACATCGCATAGCACTCTCATGCCGGTCAATGTGTATGCGAGTGCGATGCGGTGAGAATCAATGGCAAACACTTGCTATTCTCTGATGCGCAAGAAACACACGCCTGAGGATCGCGATTCCACAGAAGTGATGCAAAGCATTTTGGACAAAAACACGTTGGCAAGAGCAATATCGGGCTGAGTTTCAAAAACGCCTCGCATCACTTCTGTGAAATTTAGGTCCTCATGTCGAACGATTGCAAGTGTTTCCCATCGACTTCAATAAGAAGCGTCACATCGCACTTGCATGCAAATCGCACGGCATGCGAGTGTGATGTGCTTTTTTCACGCACCCATAGAAAATAATACGCAATTCTTAAACAAGAATTGCCCAAAAATACGACATGCTGTGATTCTTAAATCACAGAATATCAATCAAAGAGAAAAATGGCTCATGTATTAACCCAATCAATGTCACGATCGGACAGAACTCGCGCATGAAAATCGCCTGCGTAGATACAGCCTTAGGGCTCACACGGGCGTACATGATGGAATTACATTCCGCACTGCATGTCGATTTTGTGTGGATTTTTTCCGCAGAATGTGGATGAGATTTTCAAAATCTCATCCACTTTGCTGCTACTGTAAATGCCGCTATAATTCCATGCGGAGGGTCCGCACGGAAATTCCACTGCAAATCTGCTTCTTGTGGACCTAGGCTAAAGGGGTTTCCAGGCAGCCCCTGCCAAGATACATTGTGGTCGGAATGGAAGCTGCTCTGACCCTGATTTAGTGGCCGGCACTTGTAATTGCAAGCACAGGTCTCATTGAAATCAATAGGAGCTGTGCTTGAAATTGCAGGCGGTAGACCCATTGACTTCAATGTGAGCTCCGTCTGCAGTTAAAAATCCTGTCCACTACACAGGGGTCGGAGTAGTGCTTCCGATCCAACCAGGGCAGGTGCTGCCTAGAGGACCCATTTCATGTCGGCTGAGTTTCAGCGAGTGCAGCGTCCCATAGGGTAACACCGGACACAGGGCATACGTTGAGAGTGCACACTTGTCATGGCGGCACTTACCAGGCTCCCTCCCGGAGGGACACATGTAGCCTCAGCCAGAGCACCGCTGGACCGCTTCTGCACACCCCTAGGAGAGGTATGCCCAATAAGCATGAAAACAGGATATAAGGTTGTCACGGGTGACGCCAGCGTTCCGTTACCCACCGGAATGACCCTCGGTGGTAAATAAATAAGGGAGCCTCAGACTGTGTAACGTACCTCAGGTCCCTGGGAACGGTCAGGTCCTGACAAAACTTTACTTGTAGAAATCTTGTTACAAGGCACAAATTGCAAAAGACGGAGGAATAGTGAGCGATTTATTTTTTTACATTTACACTGAACGATTATTGCTCATTCGTTTGTTTGAACGAATTTTGAGTGATAATCACTACGTGTAAATGGGCTATTAGCAAAATTTCTGATTAACTTCGGAAATAAATTTGATAAGGGTGACAATACAAGTCAAACGGTGTCGGGGAGCTTAATCTGTTCGTTCAGTTATTACAGTATTCTCTGCATAGTACCACTCGTAATCCCAGGAACAGGTTAATCACATGAGGTTTTTCTATGTTACATTTTTATTTTGGAGTTGGTGCTGAATAATTTCTTCTATTTTCTGTTGACAACTCAAGGCGTCCTGAATCTTCAATGCGTGTAATTAACTAGATTATCACTAGGTGGCGCTCTTTTATCAGAACTAATACTACAGCTCCTATTCTCGGGCTCGCTGGATTATACCATTATAAAACAGAGGGGTGGTAACCCTGGTAAACAGTGTTATAAATCTGTCACAAAATGTACAATGATGTCCAACTCTACAATGTTTTCGTTATTTTTGTCACACAGTACAGTTTCCTTATAGAAAACCTTCCAGAGAGAACTATAGCACCTGAGCTCTATTAGACTCCCCCTATCTAACGAGTGTCCGGAGCTGACGTGCGCACTGCCGGCTGTTGTGTCTCGGCTCCGGGAAGATGGCGGCCGGCAGCAGTGTAGCCCAGAAGACCTGGGAGCTCTCCAATAACATGCAGGAGGTGCAGAGCATCGATGAGATCTACAAGTACGACAAGAAGCAACAGCAGGAGATCCTGGCGGCCAAGCCGTGGACGAAGGAGTGAGTGCGGCTGCGGGATACACGGAGTGGTGGTGGTGCAGGGCGCTATGTGGCCTCCCTCTACATTCAGACGCGACTTTCGCTTTCCCCCCATGGTGTTGCCCCTAGCAACCACATTTTCCTGGCCTTATAAAGCATTAGGAGATTCCAGGCGGAGGCCTGACTGGTTGCTATGGGCAACAGAAGGCCCCCCCCTACCCCCTAAGCTTTATCTCAGGGCTTGTAGGGGACCTCCATTGATCAAAACCTCTGCATGTCACCATGATGGATCAGAAGTTTACTGAAAGGGCTGGAAACTTAAAAATAACTTTAAAATAATAATACTAACTCCCTTTGGGGTGTATAGACCTGTTGCCGAACGGGGCGTGCGGACCGCCCTGCACACACAGCCTCGGTCACACGCATGCAGCAAGTCTTGCGCTTTAAAGGGAATCTGGCACCTACGTTTACTCCTATGAGCTAAGGTTATGGGCTGATGGTGGGTGACCCGCTGAGTCCAGGGGTGGAAGGGTTATACTTATGTCCCCCGCTGTTGGCACTGAAAGCCGTTGCTTAATGCATTGAGTGACGCACGAAGTAGTCCGCCCGTTCTAATATTATGAGCGGACTACTTAATGGCGTCACTCAATGCATCGAGCGACGGCTTTCAGCGCTGACAACTGGGGAGGTAAGTATAACACTTCCACCCCCGGACTCAGCGGGTCACCTACTATCAGCCCATTGGCATAGTTCATGGGGCTAAAAGTCGGTGCCAGACTCTCTAAGTGTATATAAGGCTGGATTCCCAGAAGCGTATTTGTGCACTGGGTGTATTTGACTGTACTTCTTGCGTTTGCGCCAGTGCTCTCACCCATTGGGATGGCCAATAGTTTGAGTTCAAAATATGCAATGGCGCTTGCTGCGTATCTTTTTTTTTTTTTCTTTGCGTGACCGGCTTGTGCACGCCAAATACACGCGTGTATACGAACCCATTGAAATCAGTGGCTTCTATTTACTGAGTATCATGTGCAAATATTGTTTGCATACAAATCTGCCCATGAATCCGGCCTAGCAGTATATTCCTGGAGCAGATGCTGGGTGTATCTTGCGTTGAGGGTTTATATGCTGCTTATTACCGTGACGCCAAGTTGATGGGATTTTAACAATTCTCATCCACACATTGCAGAAAATCTCTGCATGTAAATGGACATCTGATGCAGAGTTTAGAGCTGCAGCGCATTAATTTATGTTGCCGATTTGTTGTAGATTTTGGCTGTTGAGCTCAGTGAGGGAGTCTAAAATCCGCAACAGATCTACATTTTTGCAGAATCTGTGGATATGAAGCAGAACCAACAGGTTAGGACACTTTAACCCCTTCCCACCCCATGATGTACATCAAGAGTGAGAAACGGCACAAAATACCATATAGATGGTGCGGAGTCTGTGCCATCTGCAGCATTAACCAGCTGTAACAGAAAGTCCCAGTCTCTCATAAGGACAGGGATCAGAGACAACATTGAACCCAGCTGTTAACCCTTTACATTCTGTGTTCAATATTGACCATGGCATGCACACAGTTAACGGAGGGGGTAAGCTTTTGCTAATGAAAATATTTAATTCCATAACAGAAGTTGAAGGAAATTCTATGAAACTTAATGCAATGAATTATTTCAGTGCTTGGGGTGTACTCGTATCTATTCTTGTTTTTAGTGTTTCATTCATCTTCTCCATTTTATTTTTCAGTCATCATTACTTCAAATACTGCAAAGTATCTGCGCTGGCACTGCTAAAGATGGTGATGCATGCCAGATCTGGAGGAAACCTGGAGGTGATGGGTCTGATGTTGGGGAAGGTGGATGGAGAAACTATGATTATCATGGATAGTTTTGCCTTACCAGTGGAAGGAACTGAAACCCGAGTGAACGCACAAGCTGCTGCGTACGAATACATGGCTGCGTATATAGAAAATGCAAAGCAGGTAAGTCACTGTATGTATAATGCTGAGTGCTCGTGACATGGAAGGAAAACCTTAGCTTTTCTGCATCCACTCCAACTATCTACAGTGAAAAGATGTGGGTGTAGATTAAACCAAAGGGGTCGTTTCACAAAATCAAGTTATCTGATCTTACTATCTGTGGTGGATGAACTGCTTTAGATCAAAAATAAAGAACTGGTAATCTGTACTTGTTTTTTGGGATTTGCCACTTTAAATCCCCACTGATCAGCTAACGTCGGTCTCGCTTTCAGTGCAGACCATGGCAGAAGCAAGTAGCTCTGTCCGTACTGCAGTGGACTGAGTTGGTATTGCAGGCACAACTCCCTTTGTATTCATTGGGAGCTCTACCTGCAATATAAACCTGGGCTACTGCAATTTGGAAAGAGCTTCTCTGCTTCTGGCTGTGTCTGCACTGACAACAGGCCCTGCAAATAACTGATCGCTGGAGATTCTGAGCAGCAGACCTCCACTAATCAACTCTTTATGACCTATCCTGGGGATTGGTCATCAACGATAAAGTCCCAGATATCCCCTTTTAGCACCATCCTTGGTGAGAGAACCTGTTAAATGGAGAATAAGCTATTATTTTTGACTGATTATGCCATTAGAGGGCAGCAGACACTTTGCGAATTGCCTTCTCTTTCTTAGGTTGGAAGACTTGAAAATGCAATTGGATGGTACCACAGTCACCCTGGCTATGGGTGCTGGCTCTCAGGAATAGATGTCAGCACTCAAATGCTAAATCAGCAATTCCAGGAACCATTTGTTGCTGTTGTGGTGAGTATTATACCTGATAATCAAAGCACTTTTGAAGTTTACTCATACTTCACATCAGTGGTACTTTTCCATAACTTAAAGTAGGTCTACAAATGACGCTTTTGTGATAATCTCATAACCAATATTCTTTCTTAGATTGATCCAACCAGGACAATATCTGCAGGCAAAGTCAATCTAGGAGCTTTCAGAACTTATCCAAAGGTAATATGTTCACAAGTAATTGCTATACATGCAGCACAGTTTGCCTGCTGTTATAGATGCTTATAAGGTAATATATACTGTGCGCTCCGCATGTTTAGAAACTCCCTATGTTTAAACAAATCACTAGTCGGAAACCTCTCTGGGGGATTTTCCACAAATAGTGGAAACGCATTCTGACCAAAAAATGTTAAAAGTTGATCCCCCGTATGCTGAGGGCAGGCAAGGCAAAGGGTGGATGTTTCAAAGACCCCCAATATTTTGAAGTCGTTTCCATGAGTCATTTGGAAGAAGCTGTTTTTGTTCAGTGTTTGTTTTTTTTGTTTTTTCTAAAGCTTGATAAACATGCAAATCACAAAGCATTGATGTTTTTGACCATTTCTTCCCAGTTTTCCATTTTGAATATCTCCTGTAAAGATGGATATGTGACAGTATAAGCATTGCTTTATTTTTGCTCCCTAGGGGTACAAGCCTCCTGATGAGGGTCCATCAGAATACCAGACTATTCCCCTGAATAAAATAGAAGATTTTGGTGTGCATTGTAAACAGTAAGCATTCTGTCATATTAAGGTTTCAACCGTTTACAGATCATACAGCAGATTTGTTGCAACTGAATGGCACAACAGAAATCCTACTTCTAAAGGACTAACTTTCTTCCCATAATGTCCGCTCCAGCCACATGCCAGTCCATGCAGTTCTGTCCGCTTTTTCATCAAGCCCCTCCCTTTTTGGCATTCAAGGATATTTTGGCTACCTGAGGTTGTGTAACTGTGAAGCATTTTTCTTCATTGATTTTTAGCATTTTGTCTTCAAAGAATAATCATTATTTTGCTTTGATTTAGGTATTATGCTTTGGAGGTGACATATTTCAAGTCTTCTCTTGACCGCAAACTGCTTGAACTCTTGTGGAATAAGTACTGGGTGAATACACTAAGCTCTTCCAGTCTCCTAACAGTAAGTGCCTTTTTGAAATAATATTTTTTTTTTGGTCTAATTTCACTGAGTCTGTATGATTTTGTTATTGCCACAGAGTATTATCTCTACGTGCTCCAACACCACATTTCATCATGTGAGCCACAAAGACATAAATCACAAAGAAAGATCAACTGAAGGGCACCTTCACACATCCTACTCACTGCAGGAAACGCACGGCAGATCCGCACTGGCCAGATCAGGGCCTAAATAGTGCGGATTTTGTTGTGGATTTGCCACAGGTTTCAACCTTCTTGTATTTCAAAGGTTAAAATCCGCAGTCAAATTCCATCCACGTGGCTTGTACTACAAATGCTGCAGAATTTCCACATAAAAATCCGCTGCAGAAACTTTGCAGTATTTACAACTAGGCCTGTATGGTGATATTTCTCTGGAAACCTGACTTAAAGCCTTTATTCACTGGCAACTTGTAGAGGTCGGACCCACCCGTGGGAACCACTTGCAGTTTTAAAGTATAATCCTGGATCCAGACACCCCATAAGGCTGCCTGTCCACGGGTGTTGTGGTATCCCGCTGCGGGAGACGCCGCCCGGGAGCAGGAGCCGCAAACGGATCTCCTCTGACAGGCTGACCCCTGAGAATCGCAGCAATTGCCGACCGCGAGCGGAGGATTGCAGTGATTCTCAGTGGACAACGCTATGGAAAGCTTCAGACAGCGTGATTCGCCGGCAATATCACGCCCGTAGACAGGGGGCCTAATTCTGTTCATTTAATAGTTACATGTTGCTACACAATCCATTGTTTCTAACTTTGAAAAATTTACATTTCTCAAATCTTGGGTCTTTCAGTTTCTGATCCCCCTCAGCCATATTTTTCCTTACTAGCTTCTCTGTCAGGAATTTTTCTGCTTTCATTGCTTATTGCTGTATCAGTGAATAAGTGTGTACTATGACGCAGTTGGGTAGTAATGTCTCTACCTACATCACTTACTGTGGGAAGCAAGAGACATGAATGTTGGTGGGTATACCTATAACCACCACATTACATTGAAACCTAAGCATAGAGATGGTGATCACCTATTAGTCATGCAGGCTATTAGTTTTCATTGTTTCTCCAGTTTTTACAAGTGGAAATTCTCTTTAAATATTATCATGAAAGGAAGGCAGCGCTATTGTTATATTCTGACTAGGAAGATATTAATAGAGAATAAAGAATGGTCGTTTCTTTTAGTTTTCCATTAGCCACCTTGATGATCAGGGGGGTTATCAGCTGTGTTTAAAGGGTTTGTGTGGTTTCAAATTGAAACCTTTTTTACCAGCTTTGCGCGAGTTAAAATTAAAAACTTTCTTCGGCCTCTTTCCCTGGGCACCGCTGACAGTGTTCTGCTGCCGCATGTGCTGCCACCGGACGTAGGGTGACTTCTGCTGCCAGTCGGGCCACAGCATCACCTTTCCTAACTCCTGGCATCATTATGCCCAGGATGTGAGCACTAATTCCAGGGGGTTCGGAAGGTCCGCTGACTTGCGGCAGAGGATAGGGCTGCAGTAGACTGTTACTGGTGCCCAGGGGGGCAGAGGACAGGTTTTATTTGAACTCGTGTCCGGCCAGTAAAAATGTTTAAATGGCTGACCCATGACTGCAATAGGAGATAGCTAATTGGTGGTTGTTGCACTATGGCATTCTATCCAAGCATGTGCTTCTAACGTGTAAGTTTGCAGTTTTTCTTACACCTGAGCACTATACAACTCAGCAGAATGCAAAGTACAAGAACAAGCTCTGTGCCGGCATTGGCCAGGAATGCTGGAATATTACAACAATGTCTGTATCAGACAATGACCATGCAGTATATTTACAAAGTTGCTCAACTTTTATGTAGTTTATCAAGTAAGTGGTGAACGTGTGTAAGAAAACCTGTCGCCTTTTACTCTATACCCTCTTTAGAAGCAGCCCTGGTCTTGTTAGCTTCTTCTCCGGGAGGCTTCCAGTCAACACAGACAAGTTGATAATTTAATATGAATCAAGTCTCTATTTAGAGGCTTTTAGGAAGTAGCTGATGGTCTTGGCACTTGTGTTCCAGAGACCACTTCTATGTGTATATATAAAAGAATAAAAAAAACATCATTGGCATTTATAAATTCTATAAATGGTTTCTTATAGTAGCCCTCTGGTTTCTGAACAAGTTTCCGTCCTGGGGCAGGGGGTATATTACCTACAGGTGTTCTTCTCTGCTTCCCCCCCCTGACTGACTCCCCCATTGATCTCCGAATCCTCAGCCCTTCAGAGTTTCTACCTGCACAATGACTCTTCCCCCACAAATCTGAGGACTAGTTGGGTGTAGTTTGAGACATACGGATTAGTACATTCCATGTAGAGATTTGTGTCTATGGGCCACTAACTCTTAAGGACTGGTAAACACAGGTGATCCCTTTGTCTTGCCTTGTATGTAGCACTTAGTCTCCCACACTGCAGTACTTTTGTATTCTCAAACAAAATTGGAGATTTCCAAAAAGTCAATGGAGTGCTGAGACCTGCAGGAGGGGCAGTAGCATTAATGCAGTGTTTGCTGAAGCTTTTATGGTCACTGCAGGAAGAGTGGCAGGATTAGATCTTTCCGTTAAACTGACGTTCGTTAGACGGTGCATGGTTTTTTTTTTTTTAATGCTTTCTAACTTGCCTAGTACACAGTTGTCACCTTATTATGACCACCTCCTACTTTCGGCATCAGAAGTGCGTAACCTATGAATGAAGTGACGTGTGGTGGGCTGGCTTGGTGGGTATATAGGGTGTGCGATACGCTGTCTGCTCACATATCAAGGGACCATTTAACAGAGGTGAAAAAGAGATGATTATTGGCTTTCAGGCCAAGGATGGCAGTATATCTCAAACAGCACAGTTTGTGACTTGTTCGCTTGCGGCTGTGGTGAAGTGTATTGTGAGTGGACAAATGGCATCATTGGGAATAACCAATGTGGAAACCGTGAAGCACCATGTACCATTGATGTGAGAGGTGAATGCCAGCTACGAAGGTGTCTAACGGCTGACTATGCGCTACAGTGGAGCAGCTCACCATGAAAATGAACCAGGGGACTACTAAGGGAACTCTACTGCATATGGGGCTCCGAGGCAGATAGAATGTCACTGCACCTATGCTAGCAAAGCTGCATTGGGAGAAAAGGCTTCAATTTGCACAGCAGTATTGGACCACCGCTGACTGGCAAAGGGTTGACTTCTCCGATGAGTTGCGCTTTCTGCTTCATTGAACAAATGTATGTTGGCATATCGGGAGAGCGGGGAGGAATGGAGGGGAGATCTCTCCCCCCCCCCCCCCCCCCCCCCTCCCTGCTCACACCCGCAACTCACCTGTCAACCGCGCTGGCAGCCAAATCTTTAGAGACGAGCGGGCAGATACATGACTAAGGCACTACTCGCTCGAGTAGTTAGCCTTAGCAATTATGCTCGCTCATCTCTAGTGGTGATTTTTCCATGGCTGCTGAAGTCTGTGACTGAGTGATAGGCAGTCGCAGGTCATTGTGCTTGTTATCTGCTTCTTTGGGGATCTGAGTGACAGGCACCAGGGTGCTGTTGGAGCCACGAAACTCAGTTCTGCTGTACAATAACCTTCATGACGTAGTTATGTCTCTGTGCGCTACAGAGTGTTGGGGAGCAGAATCTGCACTTTTTGCCATGTGCAGTGTATGTACGACACCATGGCAGAAATCTCCCTCACCAGCTGAGAGAGAACTGTAAATTAACGGAGCATACAGAGGGAAAAACAGGTGAAAAATGCTACAAAGAAGTTTTGTAAGGGTCAGATATATTATTAATTCTCTTGAATTTGGGTTTGCTTTAAGAGCTATTATGGGTACGGTTTATATGAGGTTATGGTATTTTATGCTTTATATGGTTGTCTTTTCTGTTTTCCTCCCATAGAATGCTGACTACACAACGGGACAGGTATTTGACTTGTCTGAGAAACTAGAACAATCTGAAGCTCAACTCGGCCGTGGAAGCTTTATGTTGGGATTAGAAACCCATGATAGAAAGTCAGAAGACAAACTAGCTAAAGCCACAAGAGACAGGTATTCTATCAAAATGTGTGTCTGTGTGTAACTGGTCTTCTCAGACCTATTTTAATATCGAAGATTGGTCTGGTTGCTTAGTTATCTGCGTGTCTTCAAAAAACAGCACCACGCTTTGTCACAGGTTGTGTGTGGTATTGCAGCTTGGCCCCATGCACGTCAATGTAGCTAAGTTGTAACCAGCCACATCCCATGAACAGCTGTGGTGCAATTTTTGGAAGATGTTTGCTCTGTTTTTCTATACTTGGGCTCCATTAGCGATGTCCCTGCATGAATAGATTGCTGGTCACGCATGCAAACTATTGCTCCATTCATTTCTATGGTATTGCCGGAGATTGCTGAGCATCTGCACTCTATCTCTGGCAGTACCGTTGAGCTGAAAGGATCAGTAGAGAGCATGTGTAAAGTCCGCTCCATTCATTCAGGAACCTTTAAGGCCCCTTTCTCTTGATTTGGTGGGCGTCTTAGCAGTTAGACCTCCACCAATCATATAGACTTCTGCTATCCTGTAAATGGGGGATAACTTCTTTTGGTGGAACAACCCCATTTTAAGGTGGTATTCCAGGCAGTTATTGATGATCTGTCCTCAGGATAGGTCATCCATGGTTGATTGCCGGAAGTCTGATGCTTTGGATCCCTGCTGATCCTCCAGTCTGCTGGCAGAGCACTGAAGCCGGATGTCTGCATCAGTGGTCAGAGCCAGACGTGTAATAGGCTGTGTTCGCATTGAAATCTGTGGGAGTGATGCCTTCCATTACACTTATTGCAGTCAGACCCGGAAGTGTCCTAGAAAGCTTTGCTCTGACCACCGATGCAGGCATTTGGCCACGCTGCGCTGGCAGCAGGCTGGGAGATTAGCTGATTTGGAGGGAATACCAAGTGATGGACCCACGCCAAACAACTATTGATGACCTATCCTGAGGAATACCAATTTAATTCTGCTGATGGCTTCGATTGGTCACTAGTTTTCTTTTTTTTTCAGCTGCAAGACAACAATTGAAGCAATCCATGGCTTGATGTCACAAGTGATAAAGGATAAATTGTTCAATCAAATTAACACTTATTAAGAGTCATCCTCAGCTGTTTGTTTTGTTCTTCTTTTTGTTGTTGTTTTTTTGTTTTGTTGCCACAAGTTGCTTCTTTTATGCGGAAGCTTTAAAACGTCACCAGGTAGCACTTAAATCCCTTCTCTGAGCAACAGAAAGCATAGGAAATTGTCACAACTTTTCAGCAGTACTGCATACTTTCAACAACTCGCTTTCTGTACCAATAAAATCTCGGTTCAAACTGTAAGAAAATTTTCTTAAAAGGGAGAATGGGGGTTGTGTGTTTATTTGGTCAGCAGGTTCTTCACACCTACTAGAACAGTAACATTTGCCACTTTGCACTCCTCTGACTGTTTGCATAAATCCATGTGCTAGCTCCCAGGATATCCCTCTTGTGATATATTAGCAGATTTTCAGTCACAGGAATATGTGACAAATCTGCCAGGTACAAACATGCTTTAATACTATGTGTACCTGGACTGTTCAGTATGTTCACACATCACTGATTTTGCTGTGGATTTTGGTGCAGATCTGTTGCAGATTTCACCCCTGCAGTTTGAATTCAATTGAATGGGTGAAATCCAATTAAAATCTGCAACAAAATCCACCCGTAGCCATGTAGCAGATATTTGCAGTGTGCTTAAGAGGGGGCATAGCAATTGTAGAACAGTGTAATATTTTAAAACCTTAAACATAAAAAAGTCCCATATCCTGTTTTTCCATCAAAACTGCTAAACCAGTCACATAGCCTAATGTAAGGAAAGTCAGTAGTTTTTTTAAAAATGTGCCCCGTATTTGTGAATTTCTGCCCCCTTTTTTTTTAACTGTTCTGCATCTGAAAACCTCTGCCGCAATATATTGTGACTACGCATACGCCACTGGTATGTGATGTCATCAAATTGCACCAGCGTATTGTATGGTCCTGGAAAACACAGGATTAGTGCGCTTGTGCAGTACAATGAAAAGCAAGCTGGATGATGTAAAGTAGGACCTTGAAGTTGTGTTTGTGCATGCGCAAGATGTCAGTGAGTGCGTTGTGGAGGTGGCGTTGGTTTCTGAACTCATGACTACGGCAGACATCCTGCCTGTGTCTGGAATGCCCAATAGACTCTTAAGCAGTAATTTTACATACTCTTGTAGGAATAGTTTTGATTACTGTACAATTATCAAAGGTATGGGAAATGAGTTTTTTTTCCCCTCATTATACTAATAACGGGTATTTTTAAGGGGAACCAGTCATCCACTATATAAGCAGTATATACGAAGTTATGGTGTTTGTGGAGTCTCTTTTCCTATTCAGCTGGTTCCCCCATTCCTGCGCTGTATCCCAGCAAAGCCAGCGCACGCACACAGTAAATGAATGGGAATGCGCATATGTAGGCTTCTGAAAAGAGTTAAGCTGGCTGTGCAAGCACTGACTTTGCCAGGCGCCTATACAGGAATGGGGGACTAGCTGCAAAAAGAGACTCTTCAGACTCCACATCACATAAACTATAAGCATCATGACTTTTATTGATGACAGGTTCCCTTCTATTATAAAAAGTCAGATAACCCCTTTGATATTAGGGCTAGGAGCATATTGCATGCAAATTTATTACTGAGTTTAATAGGATCTGTGGACGGGGGAAAAAAAATAGAACCTGTATCCAGGGCAGTTGGAGTGTGTGTAAAAGAAAAAAAAAACACCCCTATAGAAATATATATCCAGAAATTACCACAATACTCTGATGTTGGGTGTATACTTAAAGATTTGTATCCCGTTACTTCTGCTTGCTTCAGCTTCTGTATAAACGGTGTCACCTTATTTTTTTCTATCTGGACTTCTTAACAGAAGCAAACTCAGAATTGTATTTTGGATGTGCAGACCAAACATTGTTGCCTCTGTAAGTTGTCGGTCTGCACTGGGCAACATGGCAGAATACGGCAAAGTGTAGTTGTTTTTTTTACCCCAGTGCTGCTCTACAGATTTTCAGTAGAGTCTTTCCCATGTGCTGCTGATAGACATTGCTGTCATTTGATTCTCAACTGCTTGAAAAGAAATTACATATTTTATGCGTAATTATGCTCCGGTTTGGACTGGCCTACAAAGGAGCAGGTGAATCCCCAGGTTGGCCCTGAGCTAAGAGTGGGTCCTCAGGCCTCCTATTTCCCACACAAGGGCCACATGGCATTTTACAATCGCAGGACAATATAAGAAATTCAGCTAGTTTACGTTGCGCCGACTGTCTGAGATGACAACTAGGGGCATTGATAAGCCAGCCAGTATCCTCCCTCACTGGGCAGCCCCCAGCACCGATCATCTTGCTGCTTGCAACCTAGTACTGTGTGAGCATGCATGCCTGGCTCAGGCCACTAGTCCAAGGCAACAGCCATGGAGTAGGCTATTAAGAGTATACACACCCAGAGTGCTCTGCCATTCATTGAATTCAATGAATGGCAGAGCACTGGCTGTGATTGGCTGAGCGCTCAGTTAATCAGACGAAGCCTTTTCAGTAGGTGGCAATTTTAAATCCCCACCCTGCTAAAAAGCTTCAGAGCACTGCAGGGAGAACCATTGGTGGCAGCAGACAGGGTGTCTGTGTCTGTGTCTGTGTCTGTGTCATTCCCATTGAAATCAACAGGAGAGCTTGCGTTCGCTACCTGCTGGGAGTTGTACTTTTCCCCACCGCTTGCATTCCTTAAACAAGATTTTCGAAGGGTGAGGTTACATGAAAATCATGCTGATGTTTGGTTTTACTACAAGTTAGCATGGTTTTCCAGTTGATAATGGCCACATGGTTTTGTGAGTAAAACTACTGTTTATTTGCAAAAGTGTGTACTCAATAAAAATCAACTTGAAAACTGCTAGTTTGGGATAAAACTGTATGCCTGTGCAGTTTTTGATCAGTGTGGCTGTTACATCTCACCCTTTACAGGATATACCATAAATGCCACCTCTGAGAGATTGGATAAAGCCCTTTTTGGAGCGGCTTTCAAGTGGTAATATCTGACCCTCCTGCAGTTCTCAACCAGAGTTGGGTTACCATAGGATCCCCTCCTGTCAAACAGTTATGGTTTATCTTGTGGATATGCCATGAAAGCTTAAAGAGTAACTGCAGCTTTTATAAAGTTTTGCTGCACGGGGGTCCTGCTGCTGAGACCCTTGCTGATTGTTGCGACGAGAGGGTTGCAGCACTCACCCGAGCACTGTGCCCCTTCGGCAGTCTTAAATTGCTTTCTGGCTCCTCTTGGCAGCTTAAGTCTAGAGGAATCTACACTCTGCAAAGACAGCCAAATGGGCACAGTGCTTGGGGGAGCGCTGCTTCCCCCTTATTTCAGTGATCAGCGGGGTAATCCTTTTAGCTCTGCTCTCAGACATCTGTAATACCTGGACCACCTACAGCTCTACTGACCCAGACTTACAGCACCTTAGGATACATTTAGTTTAGCAGGCTGGGAGGGCAATCTGCAACAGTCCCTGATGGAAAGATGCCTGGTCTAACTACAGATTAATTTATAAAAATCTGATTGTATCAAACACATATGTGTGAAATTTGTTTTTCAGGGCTCTTAAAACTGGAGGTGGAGTTCTGTATACATTGCATTTATTACTTCCAGTGAAAGTATACGCTCATGACGTACAAGTTCACCGGAGGCCTGCAACAAATGCGATACAGTGCTGTCTGTCACCCATAGGGTTCCACTGTAGAAAAATAATATATCACGTGATTATATATATATTTTTTTTTTTGCAATTGTCCTCTGTACAGGGAGGTGCACTCTGCTTTCTTGACGTTTACATTAAATGGAGTTCACCTAACTTTAGGCTAGTTTACAAGCCTATTCTAACATCCGATCTGTAATCTGGGCATGTTACACATTAAATTGCTCCTGTATGGTATGTGTTTTCATTGGTTTTTATTTCTGCTAGGCAAATACACATCTGTTTGTTTATCCAATGGACAATAATGCCAATAAGTACAAATCTAATACTGATTATTACAGATACATCTGTATTTTAATTACTTTCCATAGACTATAATGGGCATATTTTTCAACAAAAAAATGAAAAAAGTAGCGCATGCTGTATTTTGAAAACATGGCCGTGAAAAATGTGCAAATATAAATATAGATTCATGGATTTTTTTTTTTTTTAAGAACTCCATTTTACTGGCTGCAAAACCTAGATCAAATTCTGATTAAAAATACACTCATCTAAAAACAGCTTTAGGGCTTATTCAGATGACCGTAGATCGGCTGGGTATTCACGTCCGGCCGATATACGGCGTCTCTCTCTGCAGGGGGAGGAGGCTGGAAGAGTCGGGAGCAGTGCACTGAGCTCCTGCCTCCTCTCCGTCCCTTGGCACTATTTGCAATGGGAGGGATGGGACGGAGCTATATCACAAACCTTAGCTCCGCCCCTCGGCACTATTTGCAATGGGAGCTCAGTGCCCTGCTCCCGGCTCTTCCAGCCTCCTCCCCCTGCAGAGAGGGACAATGTATATCAGCCGGGTATGAACACCCGGCTGATATATGGTCATCTGAATAAGCCCTTAGGGTGCATTCACACAGGTAAGCATGATATTGGTCTGGGAAACTCTGCTCCGTATCTCGCTTGTAAAATTTCGATTCTACAGTAGATGCAAGCATGATGCGCTTTTGCTTAAAAAAAACGTATTGCATCAATGTACTTGCGGTTTTCACCTGAAAAAAATCACAAGTTCTTCCAAAAAATCACCCAAAAATAGGGCATGCAGCAATTTTTCAATCTCGGAGCATTGCATTGAGAGGAAAATCACTTGTGAATAAACACAGTGAAATCAATGTGTATTAATACGTGCGAGTATTATCGCTATTGGATGGAATTCACACATGAAACTGGCCCGTGTGAATATACCCTGGGTGAGATAAATTGGTGGTCACGGGGCCGTAACTACTTGTCAGCCATCCCATAGAACACTGTAGTTGTTCTGCCCCTGCTTGGGCTTCAACAGGAAACCATAGATTGCATGCAACTGGAGATGAGAGAGAATTTAGGTTTGGAGTCCCTGTGCAGCATGCTTCCAGTATATCTGACGTCCACCCCTACTCTGCATAATGAATGAAACAATGTTAACATGTATAATCTAAAAATGTTGAAGTCATTACAATATATGATTTATAACACGCCAAGAGATTTCCAGTCCCAGAAGAATGCGCCTTTATAGAAACATTCTTCTAACATCTCAGTCTGGGGTATTGTTGTTATGAGAAAGTAGTCAGTACCGTACAACGTAACATTGGGATCCATTCTCCTACTGTATGCTCCATAGAGTGCAAATAAACACAGCATAACAAAACCCCAGCAGGACTTTAACCTGTAAACTTTGCTTTATGGACAGATTGTCACTTGAGTGATACATTACAGAAGTGGGAATTATGCATATGTGCAGAAATCCATTGATAGGGCTCTGCTCTGCTTTGTATCTATACAGGGTGATGTAAGCAGAAAACGATATAGCCAATGACTGGTTACTCCAATGAGGCACCACTGCCAAAGGAAGGAAAAGTTGAAGGCTGAGAAAGGTTATGGATAATGTCAGAACTTAACCCTTACCCTGCCAGTACAATTATTCTTTACTTTTAGGGCTGCTTTACGCATTTTTTTTTTGCACAGCGGTTCTAAACACTTGTAAAAAGTGGCATAAATACTAAGAGTTTCTTTAGAAGTGTTTTGGTGACATTTTTATTTTGCTACATTTGTGACATTTCTTTCTGGCGTTTTTTTAGAGGTGTTATCCCACTAAAATAAAATCCACACTGATGAGCTCTCCAGGGATTATGAAAATGGCACACCCCGAGTCTCCCAGGTGGATGGAGCAGTGGTGTACATGCAAGACTAATGCTCCTGTCCCGTGGATAAGTGAGAAAAGATTTGGGTGGGAAAATCCCTTTAAATACTATAGCAAAATGTATGAGTGAATAATACAACTTAAAATGCCATACCAAGAGCATGCTGCGCTTTAAAAGAAATACTGACCCCAAAAAACCCACAAAAGTGCCACAAACCACAATGTTCTGTATGTTATATTTTTTTATATTTCACTGTAGACTTTAACCCTTTCCAATCCACTGTCTGACCTCTGAAGACATTATATGATTTAAGGCTGTACAGCTCCGATGTTGGAAGACGTCGGTTGGGGTTCTCACTGTATATTGCCAGCCTCTCTGCTGTCGGAGCCTATCCAATGTGTCACCTCATGCAGTACTGGCTTTAGCCAGCATATAGCGCTGTTATATAATGGCAGAAAAAGAGTAAGCCCACTAGGAAAACCAGGATACAAATTGGATTGGAAAGGGTTAATGTAACCTTTGACTGCAACGTTTTTGGCCAAAAGCAAAAACACATACAAAAACAACATGGAAGTATGTGAAACCAGCCTTATAAAATTGCCAAATCTTAATTCTATTTAAGGACGGCTTCAGACAGACCTATATGTGTGTCGGTTTTTATGCATGCAATATTTATTTGCGCTATACGCTGAGAATATAAAGGATTAATGTCAATGGGTTCGTTCACATTAATGCTTTTTGCACATACAAATAGGACCTGCTCTACTTTCCTGCGTATTTGTGCACTAAGGGCCCCATAGAAGTCTATGGGAGGTGTGCAATACGCTGCGCAATTCCATGGAAGAAAGAACTCATCTGGACCTAATTAAAGGGGTTTTCCAGTCAAATACTACTGATGACCTATTCTTAGGATAGGTTTTCAGTAGTTGATTGGACGGGGTCCGGCGCTCGGGACCCCGACCGATCAGCTGTGCGGGTGCAAGCTGTCAACGCCGCAATAGTAGAGGTCGAAGCTGAAGCCTCCGCTCCGACCTCCATGTAGTGACCGGCGCTTATAACTGCAGGCATGGCTCTCATTGATTACACTAGTTCTGTATTACGGTCTCAAAAACGCACTACATACGGAGCTAAAATATGCTCTTCTAAAAGTAGCCTTAGAGTATATATTTCAATATAAACTTTGATTACACAAAAAAAAAAACTATACATATGTATATGTTTATATAAGGGCTTATTCACAGGGGTGTATAATCAGTGTGTTTGATGGACATCAGGCGGCCCCATAATAGTCTATGAGACTATACACAATAGACCGATTGTCCTTATGTAAAAATCCCTACATGTCCCATTCTCTTCCATTTTCACAGACAAGAATAGGACATGCAATGGGCATGATCTGCACAGATCACACAGCACATGGACACGTACGTGTGCTGTGCAATGTGCTGCGCCCGAGTTTCTCAGGTGCAACACACGCCCATGTCAATAAGCCCTAAGTGGAATCTGGACCACGACTTCCAATAACGATGACACTCCTCTATCCAACTATATAAAAGTTTTGGGAGTCCATATTTTATAAAATGAACCTAGTTTCATGCACTAAAGCCACTTCTAGAGCTTGCTTTACCTTCTTATAAGAGTATTGGGGCATATTCACATGAACGCATTTATGCTGTATATCACGTGTTTTTTGCGCGAGCATTTCAGCCTCGCAAAGAAAAGCACCGCATGTCCTTTTTTGCGCATATTGCACAGGAAAGTAGCACATATTAATCTAATTATACTTAAACTGCGCATTGAAATCAGTGGGAGCATGCTTGTGTTTTTTTTTGCATGCACGAATACGCAGGGCATGCGTGCGCAAAAAATACTGTAAAATACACACGTGTAGACACAGGGCGTTCACACACAGCTGCGCTGCACACACTCACGCGCTGCTTGTCGCTCGACTCCTCCAGCTGCAGCGCTACACATTCTCACGGGCTGCCCGTCACTCGGTTCGGTCAGAGCGAAGCAGAGACGACTCCTCCCTTTTCCTGTTTATTTTGTGTGAAACAGATGTTACTGTGCGTTATTTGTTTGGCAGGTCGAGGGCACGGGGAAGACATTAAGTTTTTTTTTTAGAGAGGGAAGGACACAGGAGGGGTTCTATTACACTATAGAGGCACAGGGGCTCTATTTATAGGGGTGCAGTGGGACCTTTAGCATTAAAGTAGCACAGATGGGCTCTATTACTCTATAGGGGCACAGGGGGACTCTATTTCTTTATAGGGATATTCCAGCCACTATGGTTAGCTGAGGAAGCAGACAGTGCTGACCACATGTAGTGGCTCAAGCTGGTACTGCAGCGCAGCTCCTATTGAATTCAATAGGAACTGCACCTGCAATATCAACCTGAGCAGCTGCATTGTGGTCAGCACTATCCACTTCTTGACCGCAGTGTCAGTAGTCCCAGGAATCAGCTGATTGGAGGGGAACTGAGCAGCAGGTCCCTGCCAATCATCTGTTGATGACCTGTTGGCAAAAATGTAAAATGCCCTGGAATACCCCTTTAAAGGCTGTATTACTTTAACCCGTTAAGGACAGGGGCCTTTTTTTATTTTCGTTTTTTTCCTCCCCACTTTTAAAAAACCACAACTCTTTTATTTATCCATCAACATAGAATGTATCAAGTGGGGTACCACAAGGCTCTGTCCTAGGCCCAGTGTTGTTCAACATTTTTATAAATGATCTGGAAGAGGGAATTAATGGGAAACTGATTAAATATGCCGATGACGCAAACCTAGGAGGGATAGCTAACACTCGGGAAGAGAGTATTCAAAAAGATCTAGAAAAGCTTGCACAGTGGGTGGCAACTAACAGAACGGTATTTAACAAGGAGAAATGTAAAGTCCTATATCTGGGCAAGAAAAATGAAAAAAGCACATAGGCCGCCTGCAGACGGCCTGGTCAGATCCCCTGCGAGAATTCTGCTCCCGTTGCATGCGCAGACCAGAGCCGGCACAAAGAGTGTCGTTTCTATGTGGGCCTCTGCGAGACCTGGACAGAAATAGAACATCCCGCAATTTGTTTTCCGTGTGTATTTTAACGCGGACAAATCGCGTCTGTCTGCATAGGATTGCATTTTGTAATCCAATCCTATGCAGGTGGGCACAGGCGGAAATTTCACCCGTGTGCAGGGGGCCATACAGAATGAAAGGAATTGGGATATAAAGCAGCACATGTGAAAAAGACTAGGGTATACTAATAGATCATAGACGAACATGAGTCAACAATGTGATGCAGCAGCCAAAAGGGCAAACACAATTCTGGGGTGTATTAAAAGAAGCATAGAGTCTAGCTCACGTGGGGTTATTATCCCACTCTCCTTTTCCTTAGTCAGACTTCATCTAGAATACCGTGTCCAGCTTTGGACAGCCACTTTAAAAAAGACAGACAAACTGAAGCAAGTTCAGAGAAGAGTTACCAAGACGGCAAGTGGTCTGCAAATCATGCCCTATAAGGAATGGATAAAGGATCTGGAAATGCTTAGCTTGCAAAAAAGAAGGCTGAGAGGAGACTTAACCCTTTCCAATCCAATTTGTATCCTGGTTTTCCTAGGGGGCTTACTCCTTTTCTGCCGTTATACAATGGCACTATATGCTGGCTAAAGCCAGTACTGCATGAGGTGACACGTTGGATAGGCTCCGACAGAAGAGAAGCTGGCAATATACAGTAAGAGAACCCCGACGGACGTCTTCAAACATCGGAGCTGTACAGCCGTAAATCATAATGTCTTCAGAGGTCAGACAGTGGATTGGAAAGGGTTAATAGCTCTCTACAAATATCTGAAGGGCTGTCACGGTGCAGAGGGATCAGCCCTATTCTTATTTGCACAAGTAAAGACTAGAAGTAATGGGATGAAATTGAAAGGGAGGAGACACACATTATATATTAGACTGTGAGAGGGATCAATGAGTGGCACAGGTTACCACTGGAGGAGGTGAGTTCTCCTTCAATGGAAGTGTTCAAAGAAAGGCTGGACAAATATCTGTCTGGGATGATTAAGTGAATCCTGCACTGAGCAGGGGGTTGGACCCAATGACCCTGGAGGTCCCTTCCAGCTCTACTATTCTATGATTCTAGATTTCTGAGGACTTGTTTTTGCAGGGCAAGTTGCATTTTTCAATAGTACTATTTAATGGATCATATAATGTACTGAAAAACATTTAAAAAATTTTAAGTAGAGTGAAATGGAAAAAAATGAAATTCCACCATCTCTGGGAGGGCCTTATTTCTATTTTGTATATACTGCAGCAAATATGACATGATAACTTTCTTCCATGGATCAGTATCATCACTACGATACCGCATTTTAAAAGTTTTTTTTTTCTGTACTACTTCTAAAATATAAAATATCTTTGTAAAGAATGTAATTATTTTCTGACGACATTTTCTGACAGCCATAACTTTTCTATTTTTCCATCGACATAGTTGTGTGAGGGCTCATTTTTTGCAGGACGTTCTGTAGTTTCTATTGGTACTATTTTTGGAGTATATAGAACTTTTTGATCGCTTTTTATGACATTTTTTCTTGGAAACAGGGTGACCCAAAACCCCCCCCGCAATTCTGGCCTTATTTTTTTTTTATGGCGTTCACCGTGTGCTGTAAATAATGTGTTACTTTGATAGATCGAACTTTTATGGACGCAACGATACCAAATATAATTTGTAACTTTTTTTTAACCCCTATGTCCCCTATATCATATAAGACCTCTGGGGGACTTTCACTTGGCCATTTATTTTTTATTTCTACACTTTTCCACTGTAACTGGGGCATCCAAAAGAGCCATATTTACAAGGAAAAACATCCCCCAAGTGTCACAATAGCCACTGGCAGAGCTGTGCCATGTCAGGGGGCACATGGTGATCATGTGATTGCGGGGACCAATAAAAAAAAATGCACTGCCGATTCCTGTATTCATTTGTAATGCAGCACTGTTTTTTGGCGGCACTGCAGATTAAAGCCCCTTAATGGCCGTTGTCAGGAGACGTATGGGTAGTCGTTAAGCGGTTAACCCTATGCTGAATTTTTACTATCGTCCAAAATTAAAGCCCAGGACCAGGCGTCATATTTTTATGGCACTTAGTCCTAAGTGGGTTAATAAGGCAAAGAAATCAAACTGGACCTGGGGTTTTTCATGTTATTTTTTTAAATACGGATGCCCATGCCCAAAACAATAAATATGCTTTTACTCACCTGTTCCAGGTCCCCAAGATTATTGACATAGATCTGACATTATACAGTTTTATTCTGAGCTATACATATTGCTATTACAGCATGAAATCTCATTAACATTCTGTATAATTATGTAGCCTTAGGTCACGTGTCACATTCAAGGTATGCAGGCTAAATCTGGCGCACCACGTCATTTTATATGTCCGCCGAAGTCCAGACGCAGAAGGGCTAATTTTTTTTCACGTGCGTAAAATTTAGACATGTCTGGATATCCCCATGCAAATCAATGGGGTTTTAGCTGTCCGTAGTACACCCATGTGAATGAGCCCTTATAAAGTCCCTTTAAAGGCAACCATAATGCTCGTGTACGCCTCGGTGAAAATAAGTTTTACACCCCTGTATAAGTGTAAATGAAGCCTACCAAGAAGATGACATTGTCCCTTATTGTAGAACAATCCCTCATGAACTGTATGTAATCAGGTTTTAAATTCTTCTTAACAACCCATCTATCATATCCTCAGAGAAATGTCCTGTTTACCTTACATCACTTCACCGTAGGGCTTATATATCACTACAAAGACATTACTGTATTAAATAGGAAATGGGTCTATGTGCATAAACCAAAGGACAAGCACTAATAATTGCATCCATCTGAACTATTGTATCCATTTACACCCGTTAGGCAAGACACGTGTATACCACTGACCATGGGGAAATCAATGAAACCCTGACGGGGTATATGTAAATTAATACAAATGTGACTATAGCTAAGAATTCATTATGTAATGAAAGTAATAATTAATGTGTATGCGTGGCTCTCAACTGAACAACAAGTAACATAAGCCAGCAGTGTTGCCATCTGTTCTCTACTAGGGGCATTCTGCTAGGGCTCCTGCCCACTGGCAAAAGGGTTATCGGGCCATGATATCAGTCTCGAAATCCACGGGAACCCTTTGGATGCAAGGCGTTTTCATGTGAAAATGGCCTTGCATCACTGTGGTAGTTCTCTTCATCCCATTGCTTTCAATAAGGCAGCAGCAGCGCCGACCCCATTGAAAGCAATGGGAGAAGATCGTGATCCCCTGCTGCAGCTGTGAGAGCTGCAGCAGGAATTCCTTGGATGTGAAACCCCTGGATGCTGACAACTCCAGGGGTTTAACCTTGTTCTTAATGGGGCCGGCAGCAACAGAGCTGGCCCCACTGAAAACATAGAGAGAAGATCGCAATCTCCTGCCTCTTTTGTGACAGCAGCGGCAGGGAATTCCTTCATCCCCGAGGGGAGTTCCTTCCTCACTAAACACCCTGCCGCAGCTGTCACAGTGTTCGGTGATGAGGGGACTCCCCGTGGGGATGAAGGAATCCCCTGCTGTAGCTGTCACAACAGGAGAGTCGAAATGCTGCCACCGTTGCTGCCGCCGGACTCGTTGGAACAATGGGCGAGACCGCAAAAATAATGGACATGCTACAATTTTGTTTTCATGCTGTATTGCAAGCGTTAAAACATCGCAGATGTGAAGTGAGCCATTGCAAGCCATAGGCTTCATAATTTAGCGATTTCTCGGAGCCTCACAGTGTTGAGAAATAGCGCAATTTCATTCCCAGTGTGAAGGTGCCCTTATATAGTCAAATCATCAATCCCATGCAAAAAATTATTTTAGGCTTCTTTCACACGGGTGACAGCGATATCACCACGAGAAAATCGCACCGATATTGCATCTGTGTTCTGTGCGATATCTCTGCATTTTCTTGCGGCGATATCGCAATTTTGTTGCGCTACAAAGGCATGCAACTTGAAATATAAGCCCTACCCTGAAAATAAGCCCTATATGCATAAAAAAAAGAATACATTACATAACAGGCTGTCCGCTCCGCCACACTTCTCCCCTGCAGTTCCGACACACTTGTCTGTAGTCTTCAGCCAGCACTTCCTCGTCAGGGGGTTCAAAAATCCTGCCTCCAGGAAGCACTAGCTCTGATTAGCTCTCGAGCGCTGCAGCTTAGCCAATCACTGCAGCACTCGATGAACCAATCACAGCAATTCAATGCCTTTTGGCCTCTCTGAATGTAAGTGTCAGTGTGGGAGTTTAGCATAGCCTCACTGCAAAATGCCAACAGGAGGGACTAAGGACACCCCACAACAGAAATCACATGATTCCTAGAACACCAGTTCTGGATGCGGGAATCTTAACGATTTATTGTCCCGTGTAGAAGGACCTTTTATTCTCTTCGGCCTACCAAATGAAATAACAATCACTTCTGAAGCTTACTTACCACCAATACAATAAAAAAAGAGGGTAGGAGATGAGACCCCACTGATCCTGAGAACGGAAGTGGCATGTCCATTGTTCTCATCACTATGGGCTTACTGCACCCCCTGCAGTGAAGAGGAGACTCAATGGAGTGGTGGTTGTACAAGCAAACTGACGCTGCATTCACTTTCAGTGGGACTGTGGAGATAGCCGAGTGTCGAGTGCTCCTGTATTTCCGTCAGTCACATAGAAATGAATGGCGCACCAATTACGTATACTCAGACAGTGCTTCATTCATACAGGGGAAGAAGCGACCCCCTCAGTGACAGACAAGGGACCCCTGTTCAAGAGATTGGTGGAGTTCTAAGTGGTCCGACTCCCACCGATCAGCAAGATATTCCCTATCCTGCAGCTTTCAAGAATTTAGTTAGACCATGCCTAACCAGTATGGCACTAGGCAGTAAGAGCTCCAAACATCATGAATGGCTACAACCAGCAAATGTGCGTGTAAATGCACAAAAATACGTGATACGCTGTGCAATTCAGTGAACGAGAGAACACATCTGTACCCCACTAGGCTAAATAGCTTATTAAATCAGAGTGAGGGGGGGTCACGTAAACATATGAACAGGCCCTTCGTGCGCAAAATAGTACAGCACTATCCCCCTTGCTCACTGCGCAAACACGTTGTGCTGATGCAAGCGTATTTACGCATATGCTCGTCTGAAGCCGCCATAACAGTCCTGTCAGAACGACCCAGGTGGCGGGCAATTTGTCAATACGACCCTCCAGCTTCTCACATCCCATAATGCACCCCTCTCAAACTTTGTTAACTGGTCGAAATCTCTGTGATTGCATCATAGAGGCGTCTAGTGGTCAACAAGCTCTACACAAGCGGAAATAAGGATCCACTACACACAAGGAGCTCCGAGAGCCTCTTATAGGCCATGGGGGGAACCACTTTTAGCCCCTCAGGTGAGAAGACCGTCCATCTAATCACCACAATCATTTACATGTCTGCCAGAGATGGAACTGCATGCAGGGTTTTGCAGCAAAATGACAACTTCTTCTGGGGGCGCGATTTTTTTTTTACTCGCCATGCAGACCATCCGCAGTACAGATAAAAAGATATCCGCGCGGACGCCGGCTGGGCACAGAGTAGGATTCCGCTGCGGATTTCCATGTGCAGGCAGCCTAAGATGTAGTCTTGTGTGTGTTGTTGAGAGATGTAGCTTCATGCCGCTGGTGTGGATGTAGAGGATGTGAGGCATGAAGTTTGTTGTATAGGATGGGCCACAGAATAGTAGCCCAGCGCCACACTATTATGACAGCTGTCTAAAAATAAAATCTGTCTTTGTTGCCCATAGCAACCAATCACAGTGCAGCTTTTATTTCTTATACTGCTGAGGTAAAATGAAAGCTGCGCTGTGATTGGTTGCACCAAGATGTACATATTTTCCAAATCCATTAATCAACAAAAAAAAGGAGCTGACCGGCATTAAGATCAAGGAATAGAGGCGCTAGAAGGGGAACTACGATTATTATCATGCCTTCAGCGCCTCCCGGCCGCCAGTGTGCTTTGTAGTGCTGTAATACATAATGCAGTGAGGGGAACCAGGACGGCACTCAGCAGGGGGTGTATGAGAGTGCGCCTGCGCAGTATCTGTGTCTCCATAGCAACCCACGCTGCGCCCGGCCGTGTACACAAGGCGCATGGAGAAGGTGAGTGACGGGCCGTGTTGTAGGGTATACGTTATGTCAGCCTGTATGACTGAGGGGATCCCCAGCTGCTTCACCACAAGTGTCCTCCTGTAGGTCCCTCAGGCAGGGAGCAGTGTTAGTGGTGTTGTCCCAGCAGGACTCGGTGCAAAACCTCCACCAGTCAGGAATCTACATAGGAGCATCCCCAAAATGGCCACATATTAGTGGCCCAAAATTAATTTGTGCCAGATAAAGAAATCTATTCGAAGAGTCTGCCATCCAGTGATGCTGCTACTAACAGTGTGATACCCACAGGTGGCCCCACAAGGGTTGTGCCACTTACTGCTGACACTTATAATAGTGTGCCAGCCACTGATGCTCACGTTATAATAGTGTGCCTGCCACTGATGTCCCTTACAATAGTGTGCCAGCCGAAGATGCTCACGTTATAATAGTGTGCCAGCCACTGATGATCATGTTATAATAGTGTGCCAGCCACTGATGCCCCTTACAATAGTGTGCCAGCCACTGATGCTCACATTATAATAGTGTGCCAGCTACTGATGCTCACGCTATAATAGCATGCCAGCTACAGATGCTCACATAATAATAGTGTGCCAGCCACTGATGCTCACAATATAATAGCGTGCCAGCCACAGATGCTCACATTATAATAGCGTGCCAGCCACTGATGCTCACATTATAACAGTGTGCCAGCCAATAATGTCCCTTACAATAGTGTGCCAGCCGAAGATGCTCACGTTATAATAGTGTGCCAGCCACTGATGATCATGTTATAATAGTGTGCCAGCCACTGATGCCCCTTACAATAGTGTGCCAGCCACTGATGCTCACATTATAATAGTGTGCCAGCTACTGATGCTCACGCTATAATAGCATGCCAGCTACAGATGCTCACATTATAATAGTGTGCCAGCCACTGATGCTCACAATATAATAGCGTGCCAGCCACAGATGCTCACATTATAATAGCGTGCCAGCCACTGATGCTCACATTATAACAGTGTGCCAGCCACTGATGCTCACAATATAATAGCGTGCCAGTCACAGATGCTCACAATATAATAGCGTGCCAGCCACAGATGCTCACATTATAATAGTGTGCCAGCCACAGATGCTCACATTATAATAGCGTGCCAGCCACTGATGCTCACATTATAACAGTGTGCCAGCCAATAATGTCCCTTACAATAGTGTGCCAGCCGAAGATGCTCACGTTATAATAGTGTGCCAGCCACTGATGATCATGTTATAATAGTGTGCCAGCCACTGATGCCCCTTACAATAGTGTGCCAGCCACAGATGCTCACATTATAATAGCGTGCCAGCCACTGATGCTCACATTATAACAGTGTGCCAGCCAATAATGTCCCTTACAATAGTGTGCCAGCCGAAGATGCTCACGTTATAATAGTGTGCCAGCCACTGATGATCATGTTATAATAGTGTGCCAGCCACTGATGCCCCTTACAATAGTGTGCCAGCCACTGATGCTCACATTATAATAGTGTGCCAGCTACTGATGCTCACGCTATAATAGCATGCCAGCTACAGATGCTCACATTATAATAGTGTGCAGCCACTGATGCTCACAATATAATAGCGTGCCAGCCACAGATGCTCACATTATAATAGCGTGCCAGCCACTGATGCTCACATTATAACAGTGTGCCAGCCAATAATGTCCCTTACAATAGTGTGCCAGCCGAAGATGCTCACGTTATAATAGTGTGCCAGCCACTGATGATCATGTTATAATAGTGTGCCAGCCACTGATGCCCCTTACAATAGTGTGCCAGCCACTGATGCTCACATTATAATAGTGTGCCAGCTACTGATGCTCACGCTATAATAGCATGCCAGCTACAGATGCTCACATTATAATAGTGTGCCAGCCACTGATGCTCACAATATAATAGCGTGCCAGCCACAGATGCTCACATTATAATAGCGTGCCAGCCACTGATGCTCACATTATAACAGTGTGCCAGCCACTGATGCTCACAATATAATAGCGTGCCAGTCACAGATGCTCACAATATAATAGCGTGCCAGCCACAGATGCTCACATTATAATAGTGTGCCAGCCATTGATGCTCAAATTATAATAGTGTGCCAGCCACTGATGCTCACATTATAACATTGTGCCAGCCACTGATGCTCACAATATAATAGCGTGCCAGTCACAGATGCTCACATTATAATAGCGTGCCAGCCACAGATGCTCACATTATAATAGCGTGCCAGCCACTGATGCTCACATTATAATAGCGTGCCAACCACTGATGCTCACATTATAATAGTGTGCCAGCCACTGATGCTCACATTATAATAGCGTGCCAGCCACTGATGCTCACATTATAATAGCGTGCCAGCCACTGATGCTCACATTATAATAGTGTGCCAGCCACTGATGCTCACATTATAATAGAGTGCCAGCCACTGATGCTCACATTATAATAGCGTGCCAGCCACTGATGCTCACATTATAATAGTGTGCCAGCCACTGATGCTCACATTATAATAGCGTGCCAGCCACTGATGCACATATTATAATAGTGTGCCAGCCACAGATGCTCACATTATAATAGCGTGCCAGCCACTGATGCTCACATTATAATAGCATGCCAGCCACTGATGCTCACATTATAATAGTGTGCCAGCCACTAATGCTCAGATTATAATAGCGTGCCAGCCACTGATGCTCACATTATAATAGCGTGCCAGCCACTGATGCTCACATTATAATAGTGTGCCAGCCACTGATGCTCACATTATAATAGCGTGCCAGCCACTGATGCACATATTATAATAGTGTGCCAGCCACAGATGCTCACATTATAATAGCGTGCCAGCCACTGATGCTCACATTATAATAGCGTGCCAGCCACTGATGCTCACATTACAATGGTGTGCCAGCCACTAATGCTCACATTATAATAGCGTGCCAGCCACAGATGCTCACATTATAATAGCGTGCCAGCCACAGATGCTCACGCTATAATAGCATGCCAGCTACAGATGCTCACATTATAATACTGTGCCAGCCACTGATGCTTACATTATAATAGTGTGCCAGCCACAGATGCTCACATTATAATAGTGTGCCAGCCACAGATGCTCACATTATAATAGTGTGCCAGCCACTGATGCTTACATTATAATAGTGTGCCAGCCACTGATGCTCACATTATAATAGTGTGCCAGACACTGATGCTCACGTTAAAATAGCGTGCCAGCTACAGATGCTCACATTATAATTCTGTGCCAGCCACAGATGCTCACATTATAATAGCGTGCCAGCCACTGATGCTCACATTTTAATAGTATGCTAGCCACTGATGCTCACATTATAATAGTGTGCCAGCCACTGATGCTCACGTTAAAATAGCGTGCCAGCTACAGATGCTCACATTATAATTCTGTGCCAGCCACAGATGCTCACATTATAATAGCGTGCCAGCCACTGATGCTCACATTATAATAGTATGCCAGCTACAGATGCTCACATTATAATTCTGTGCCAGCCACAGATGCTCACATTATAATAGCATGCCAGCCACTGATGCTCACATTATAATCGCGTGTCAGCCACTGATGCTCACATTATAATAGTGTGCCAGCCACTAATGCTCACATTATATTAGTGTGTCAGGCACTGATGCTCACATTATAATAGTGTGCCAGCCACTGATGCTCACATTATAACAGTGTGCCAGCCACTGATGCTCACAATATAATAGCGTGCCAGCCACAGATGCTCACATTATAATAGCGTGCCAGCCACTGATGCTCACATTATAACAGTGTGCCAGTCACAGATGCTCACAATATAATAGCGTGCCAGCCACAGATGCTCACATTATAATAGTGTGCCAGCCACTAATGCTCACATTATAATAGCATGCCAGCCACTGATGCTCACATTATAATAGCGTGCCAGCGACTAATGCTCACATTATAATAGCGTGCCAGCCACTGATGCTCACATTATAATAGCGTGCCAGCCACTGATGCTCACATTATAATAGTGTGCCAGCCACTGATGCTCACATTATAATAGCGTGCCAGCCACTGATGGACATATTATAATAGTGTGCCAGCCACAGATGCTCACATTATAATAGTATGCTAGCCACTGATGCTCACATTATAATAGTGTGCCAGCCACTGATGCTCACATTATAATAGTGTGCCAGTCACAGATGCTCACATTATAATGGTGTGCCAGCCACTAATGCTCACATTATAATAGCGTGCCAGCCACAGATGCTCACAATATAATAGCATGCCAGCCACTGATGCTTACATTATAATAGAGTGCCAGCCGTGCTGTTAGTTACTTGTAGCAACTTTACTTTGTTTTCAGGACGTTGGACATTAAGAACCATCCAAATGGCAGGGTCATGTGTGCCAACTACATTTATATCCAGATGTGGCTTTAGCGGAGATTGCAGTTGTTGGTTTAGAAAATAATCCGTTCTTGGAAAATAACGTTTCCAGAACTGTGGAAAAGGATAATCGTCGAGGTACCACAGTTAGCGGTGCCTTTTCTGTGCCATTTTTTGTACTGAGGTTTTTCTACTGAAGTTAATGGGAAAACTGCCCCGACAACGCCACAACACTGCTAACAGCGGTACAGAGCTCGCTGCAGCCGCCGAGTCCTCCCTGTCATCCAGTCTGCCCACCTTGTACCCATACTGTGCGATGAGGAGGCCTTATAAACTCCATGATTAAGGTCCCATTCACATTTGCGCCCGCAATTTTGATCATTTTCTGCTCTTCTTCTTTATCCTCGGGGCCGAACAGTGAAAATGCTGCATCCGGCACATGCGGAACAACTATAACGGGGTCTGTCTGACTTCCGGCATTCGACCTGTATTTCCCAAATAAAATATCGCAGTTTCCCGGCTATTCTGTGCTGGGGAGCCTCTGGAGCTGATGTGAATGGGGCCTAAATTCAGACTGCGGCTCCTTCACATGGATATATGCGTTTTTGCACATGCCTCAGCGCAACATATTTGCTCTATGTATCAGGTTTTTTTTATGTATTGGCGTATTTTACTGTACTTTTTGTACAATCAGGGTATGTTTATTTGCACACGGCAGGCGAACACACCCTGATATAAATGGCTGTTTAGCATATTGAGTTCCAGATATGTTCTATTTCTCATGGAATTGCGCATCTTTTCGCACCTTCATAGATTTTTATAGGGCAGCTCCTATTTTTTTGCATGCAAGACTGATGAGCATGCAAAATCTGGAAGTGAGAAGGAACCCATTGACATCAATGGTTCTATTATCCGCATATTGTGCGATTAAATTTTAAGTATGCAACTATGCCCGTGTGAAGGAGCCCTAAAACCGACCAGTAAAGGGCTCATTCCCATCTACGCCGGGGCTCCATTCATAGCCTTCCAGCACAAAATGTTGCGCTATTTTGTTCGGCAAAATATAATTCCAGACCAACACCATTATAGTGAATGGGGACCATTTGGTGCAATTTGGGTCTGGTATATACCAGATCAGGTGCTTTTGGTTTTTCCATTGTCCGTCTTCTAGGGTGGAGCCAAACAATGGAAGCTGCAAGTGCCAATGTGAATGAGCCCTAAATATGTTCGCTTGGTAAGGACAGCATTTTATAAGTGCATATCTCCTGTTTTTGTGTGGCACGTGGCACAAGGAAATGTCCAGCTGTAACATTGGCATAGAAGCTCCTGCAGACGAACCCACCATATTCATGAGTGAGTGGCCCCTGAATCCTCCAGCTCATGGTGAAGGTAGCTGCCCTTCAGCATTGTGTGTGGAGGTCGATTCTCCCAGTTCCCAGGAACAATGGCCAAAGTTCCTCTTCTTTGTCCAAGAGTTAGTACTAGTGATGTGGCATCAACGATTTTTAAAGGGGTTGTCCAGTTACTGTACAACATGCCACCCTCAGCGCCCACTTTGCTAAAATAAGTAAAGGAATTGTATTTCCCAGCCATTTGCCGCCACGATCCAGCGCTGCATCCCCACTGTGGTCCCTGCATTTGATGTGACTGACGATGTCACCGGAAGTCAGGTGGACACTGCAGCCAAATGGCGGCATCACGCAGCCATGTTTGGCGGGTCTTGTGCGCTAGACACAGAGAATAGAACCTGTTGATTTAAATGAGCTTGTACTTCATAAGCGTGTTTCGCACACTCATTTCATGCGTGAGCAAAAAAAAAAATAGGTCCTGCTCTATCTTTCTGCATTTCGTGCAGCGAAACTGCCATAGAATCTATGGCATGTGCGCAAATACGCCAGGGGAAGGGTGTGATACTGCGGACAACGCAAGGAAAGAAAACAGCTGGCCCTTATTTGGCTTTAATAGTCATTCAATTCTACGGAAAGGGAGTGTCACACACGTGCGAGAACTGGCCCTTTGTGTGCAAATATTACAGTAATATGCGCTGACATGCATGCAAAACCCTGATTATAGCGCTCTCCAAACCTCATTCATGTGCAAGTGTGCTGTGCTGAGCATATTTGCGCAAACACTCGTGTGTCTCTGCCCAGAGGCTGCAGCATCACCGCTCGCTCCACTGGCATCAGCGCTCACATCCTGGGGGTCCGTTTACACCAAAGATTTCTTGTTTGTCAGAGTTCGCGGGGGCAGCTCATGCAGATAACGAGAAATCGTTGAGTCGTTCACATTCACTATATGCGCTGCAGCGTCTGACTGATTGCAGCGTCACCTTAGTTCTGGTGACATCATCTGTCACAACAAACTGGATCGCGGCGGCAGAGGATGGGTAAGTACACTTTTCTTATTTTAGCAGAGTGGGTGATAAAGGGGGTATGTTGTCCGGTAGCCCCTTTAAATCAAAGTAAATCCCTGGGACACGGCATAGCGCCCATCCTCAGGATAGATGCCTGTGGGTACATAATGCTGTACGTCTGAATTAATTTGTGCAGTGTCCAAGTTTATTTTGTCTAATCCGCATTCTATTTTTGCCACTTTTTGGGGTTACTGTTTATGGATCACTACAAATGACCACAATGTAATACAGTAGAGCCACTTCTGTACTTCCCGCAGGCAGATTGTAACTCTGCCAGTTTCTTGATGCACCATTTTTCATGTTGTCTCTAGAAGCGCACATCCGTTCTAATGATTTCTCTGTCACATCTGTCTAGTCAATCCTTGGCTTTTGCTATTGAGGAATATGCCACTACCTGTCAGATAAACTTTGAATTGACTTCCCGCTCTGAATTATTGGTGCTATAACCTGAGAGTTTGTATTGGCATTTATGAGGGGAAGTGTAAAGATCGGCAATGAACACAGAACTTTCAGTAGATGCGATGGCATATTTTTGTTTTCTTGTCTCTTCAGAACAATGATGAACCAGTTCTCTTAGCAAGATACACAATTTCCAAGTCTTTTGTTTCTACTAAGTAATTATGGTGCGTCTGACAGTTGATCTCATCGCACGAACCAACAATCACCTCCGCAACAGGAAAGATGAAACCTTCACACAGTATTTGAAGAGGGTCACTCATCTGAATTTTTCTAATAAACATATTGATTGTCTGGTAAGTATAGTAGAGTTATGACTTAACACACGTTATTACACTATCTATCTATCTATCTATCTATCTATCTATCTATCTATCTATCTATCTCATATCTATCTTATCTATCATATCTATCTATCTATCTATCTATCTAATAACTCTCTCTCTCATATCTATCTATCTATCTATCTATCTATCTATCTAATAACTCTCTCCCTCATATCTATCTATCTATCTATCTATCTATCTATCTATCTATCTATCTATCTATCTATCTATCTATCTATCTATCTATCTATCTATCTCATATCTATCTTATCTATCTATCTATCTATCTATCTATCTATCTATCTATCTATCTATCTATCTATCTATCTATCTATCTATCTATCTAATAACTCTCTCTCTCATATCTATCTATCTATCTATCTATCTATCTAATAACTCTCTCCCTCATATCTATCTATCTATCTATCTATCTATCTATCTATCTATCTATATCTCTCATATCTCTCTCATATCCATCCATCCATCTATCCATCCATCTATCCATCCATCCATCTATCCATCCATCCATCTATCTATCTATCTGTTGTAAAACATCTGTCATCTATAAAACAAGCATTTACCCTCCAGTCGTCGCACGACCAGCAAGGGTGTATGGGGTTGGGAATAATTGTGCCTGCCGCCTTTGATTTGCCATGGTTTTTCTGCTTTCCATTTCCTTCTTCTGTGACTACCTGCTGCACACTGTGCACATCAGTAGTCTGAGACACTTCACACGGCTCTCTGACTGCCAAGTGCCCCTCGGTCTTAGGGAGGCTTCAGATGGACGTATTTGCACACGTAAAATATACGCGCACAATACGCTGAGAATAGAACCCAATTTCTTTTTCGCATTAACAATCTTTTTGCACGCATTTCGGCTGTGCGCAAAAAAATAGGACCTGCTGTATTTTCCTGCATATTTGTGCACCAAAGAGCCCCATAGACGTTTATAGGAGGTGCGCAAATGGTTGCACAATACAAAAGAACATGTACAGTGTGCTGCGCAAAACTGAAATGGAAAGGAAAAGGAACAGAATGACAGCTGAGCGCTGACTGTGATTGGTCATAGCGTTTAGACAATCAGAGGCAGCGCTCAGCCATTCATTGAATTCAATGAATGGCTGAGCGCTGCCTGTGATTGGTCACAGCGCTCAGCCAATCAGACCCAGTGCTTTCAGGAGGCGGGGATTTTTAAATCCCTGGCCAGGAGGAAATGCTTCAGAAGAGTGTCTGGGAGCCAGGGAGAAGACGTGTCGGAGCTCGACAGCGCCGGAGAGGTGATGTATATATGTATATATATATATTTTTTTCAAGCAGCTATATTTCAAGCCCTTCCACGAAAATTCATTCGGGAGTTGCCTTCATCCCATTGCTTCAATGGGATGGCATCGCGGTCCGCTGCCACAGCTGTGGAAGGGCATTCTTTAGTCCCCTCGGGTAATCCCCTCATCACTGAACACTGACAGTGCTGTCTCAGTGTTCAGTGATGAGGGGACTCACCGCAGGGATAAACGGAACCCTCCGGGAGTCCCCTCATACCCTGTCACCTCTGTAACTTTACATGCAGCATGGACCTTACAGGCATGCATGTCCTATCTTTTGCAGGTGCGAGTATTTTGCGCCTCTGAAAGACAGACATGTGAACACTTCATAGGGAACCAATGGTTCTAATAGATGCGTTTTGTTTTTTTGCGCACATAGGCTTGTCTGACCTCGGCCTTATAGTTGATATCCCAAGGTAATATTTCCATCTTTCTTCGTTGAATCAGGATTGCCTGGAATACGCCTACAAGATTGCTTACATCTTTGAGCTACTGTGCAGGAAATATTAACAAATGGTTTATAGAGCAATTTTCTGATATTTTCTTAGCTGGCAGAATGATCTGAATATGCTGCAAGGGAAATTCTAATTACTTTGCCTCCTGCTCCTTCAAAGGCTATAGCCTATAAAGTGCAACCTGTATCCTTAATAGCTAAAGTCTGGAGCGCATCTTGCAGAGAGAAAGGGTCTAAAGGGAATACTTGCACTACTGGTGAGAGTAAGGCCTTGTGTGCCGATGAACAGCAAACAAAAACATCTGCATTTTCAGTTTTCTTTGGTTTCGAACAGCGATTGTGGTAGCATTATTGTACTTTAAAGGGGTTATCCCAAAATTGACTTTTATCATTTATCCACAGGATAGGTGATAAAAGCCTGATCATTGGGAGTCTGAGAATCCTGAGAACAGGGATCCCGTGTCCTCATCTTCTCCTCACTGTGGACTTGCTGAACCCCTCACACTGAGGTGGAGATTGAATGGAGCGGTGGCTGAGCATGTGCGGCCGCAGCTCCATTCATCTCAATGTGGCTAAAGGAAATAGACAAGTACTTGTACCTGGCTATCTCGCATTGAAGATGAGTGAAGCAGCACTATATTCAATCTCCACTGCACTGCAGGAGGGTGCAGTGAGCCCGCAGTGAGGAGGCAAGAAGGGCATGGGACCCCCTTGGGAATGGTTGGGGTCTCAACAGTGAGACCGCCACTAATCAGACTTTTATCATCTGTCTTGTGGATAGGTGAGAAAAGTGAATTATGGGATAACCCCTTTAAAATGACACTTTAAGTGCCTCTCCGATCCTGAAGACAACATTTGTACCGGGACCTGAGGAGGGCAGTAATATTACCAGAACTCCCTTTGTGGCATTCTACCATGGATCCCAGGCCCCTCTTCAGTCTTTCAAGATGGCCGCTGCTTTACTGTCACTACACAGTGCACTATATCCATCGGTAGTCTGAAACACTACACTCTGCTTTTGGGTTTGCCACTGCTGCTCACATGAGCATTGCTGGTCGGTCAGAGAAGAGGTATAGTGCTTTGTTAAGGCCCATTTACACGCAAAGACAATCTCTCAAACAATTGAAAGATTGATAGTTTTAGCGATTGTTTTGCATAAACTACTAATGAACACTAATGTCCATTAGCCGTTTATTACCTTCATGTGCACGTAAATGAGCCTTCAGCAGCTGTTTGCAAATCCCAGCATGTGGTCTTGACTTTGCACTCAGCTGCATTGTCTTTGCATGGGCTGCTGTGGGCTGTCAGCTGAATACAATGTTATCAGCTCCTCCCATGGACAACACAGCGTGCTGTCCCTGCTATTTCTCTCGGGCTGAACAATGGATTTTAAGCTAGCCTAAAAATCATCATTCAGCGAAGAGTGAAAGATGGAAGCGTTTACATGCAACGATTATAATCGCTCAAAAGCCATTGTTCAAATGAATTTTTAGCGATAATCGTTCCGTGTAAATAGGGCTTTAGTCTAAGAGGCTTTTGATGCAAAATGTGCATTGGGTAGCCATCTTGGAAGATGAAAAAGTGGCTTAGGAAACAGAGAATCCGTGGCCTAACTCTACAAATAGAGTTCATCAGGTAATATTCCTTCCCTCCTCCTGTACTGGGACAACTGGAGGCTTGCTTTAAGGAACATGCTAATAATTTTTAAAGTAGCTGAAGTGAGACACCATCCTTTAATCCCTCTTCCATGGCTATGAACAATTTGAATTATGTGCTAGGCTTGTTGGTCATTATTATAATAAAAGTGATTTGTCATCAGCATTTATGTATCCATTGTACAAAATGCCATACAAGTATATGTGTGGTATGTATGCGTGAGGGCAGTGCCACTTGTGTAGCTCTTGCAGACTTACATTCCCATGACACATCAACTTTCTCTCTGCCTTCAAACTGCATTACATTGACGTGTTAACAGTTCAGGCTATTCCAGATAGTTGCACAACAGTGTAAGCTGTAATTGGTGTGTTCACCTTGGCTTGTTCACCTCTGTCAGGAGAGTTTCTCCTGCTAGTTCTGTGATTTTACACCAGTTAATTAACTCTTTTAGACATTGTCTTAGGAGACTGTCCAAATTCTACGTCAGGGGACATTTAATACTTTCATGGAGAGACTACAGGCCTTATAAACATAGGATATGTTGCACTGTTTATAATGGGAGTATAATGTACTTGTCAGATTTAATGCAAAGCATTGCACACAAATATAAAGTTCCAGTGTTACATAACAGTACATGTAGGGAATTTGTTTGACCACTTGTTGATAACTAGTTGTACAGCAACTTGTCACTTTGTGTTCTTTAGGGATTTTACACTAAATGTATTCAGTTTATTAAATTAAAAGAGAACTTTCATACAGTAAGTGCAAAAATTTGCATATTTGTGTGGTCTCCAAAGGTGAGAACAGTATATGTTTGCTGAGCAACTGATATTTTCTGTCCATAGGACCTACTTTGAATGTTTATTTGTCTAGGATTTGCTGCTTGTTTTAAAAAACTTTGATAAACCAATATGAAATGCAATGAAAACATTGTCACCATGACAGAGCCAAGGGTGAACACAATTCTTAAATTGTGAACACCTATTAAAGAGGTTATCCAGGCACAAAGGTTTTTTCAAGCCTGCTCACCATGCTGCACAAGCATAAACGAAGTCATACTCAACTTGCACAACTTCTTGTTACTCCTGTTCTATCTGTGTCTGGTTCCCCACTACTCTCCAGCTTCTGCTGGAGATGAAGTCCCGACACAGGGACATGTGACCGCTGCAGTTAACCCTTTCCAATCCAATTTGTATCCTGGTTTTCCTAGGGGGCTTACTCTTTTTCTGCCGTTATACAACGGCGCTATCTGCTGGCTAAAGCCAGTACTGCATGAGGTGACACGTTGCATAGGCTCCGACAGCAGAAAGGCTGGCAATATACAGTAAGAGAACCCCGACGGACGTCTTCCAACATCAGAGCTGTACAGCCTTAAATCATAATGTCTTCAGTGGTCAGACAGTGGATTGGAAAGGGTTAATGTTTAATCATTTCTATTGATTTTAGCAAATAAAAATATGTACAAATTAACAGGAAGGTCTCACAGGACCCTTAAGCAGGATATATAACTGGATAAAACATTATTGAGGAACTTAGACCCAGCACCATCCTTAACTCCTTCTGACAATCACAGTGTATTAAGCTATTCAATGTAAAGACGTAGCAACTACCTACATAGCCGATCTTTTATAGAGTTGTGTTGTGCTTAGGATCCCAACAATGAGGTCGGCAGCTAACTTAGTGCCTTCCAAAAAAAACAGCCAAAGAGAAAAAGTGAAGGTCGAAGAAAAGGAGGCAGAGAGAGAAGAGGAAGAAAAAAAACCAGGGTGGGGCGTGGGGAATAATAAACAGCTATATAAGTAGAGTGGAAGGGGTGGGGGTGGCAGGTGGTTCCAAATAAAACTGTCATCCACCAAAGGATGCTGGACGACACTGAGTCTTTTGTGAGTTTTAAGAAAATATGTTGTAGAACTCCGGTCATGATTCGAGTAGGCGAGTTGGATATCTATACCACCTAGTCAATATTTTGTAGTTTTTCTTCTTGAACCGCTGAAATTAATGACCGACTCATTTAGGTCGGTGATTAACTGCAGTGTTTACATGACTCTGGTAAATAGGTAGACCACTCATTTAGTGGGTCAATATAAGGGATTAGGAACTGGCAGGACATAAACCCCAAACCACTTAGACATTTGCAAAGGAGTAGGTATAAGTCTAACTACCTGAAAATTGGGCAGGGAAATAAAAAGGGAAAGCCAAGCCTGTATGTGGCTGTGTGCAGCATGTCTCCACTTGTCTCAACATTATTTATACCTTCTTTATTTCTTCAGGATGACCTGTCCGTGTGCAGAAACCTCACAGTCTTATACCTTTATGACAACGACATAAGGGAAATAAGGAGTCTTGGATTCCTCACAACACTAACTCACTTGTACCTCCAGAATAACTGCATATCCTGCATAGAAAGTCTGAGTGGCCTGAAACGACTCGAGAAGCTGTAAGCTCTACCATTTTGTTGCTGATATGTATTTATGATTTCAACAGTTTTTGATGTATTTGCATTGTGTGTGTGTTTTTTTTGTCTTTCTCATAAAACTGTCAGAAATTTTTTTTTCACATTACAAGTCTAGCAGTTTTCTTTAATTTAACCCCTTAAGGACCAAGTACAATAAATATACGGCGCTTGTTCCTGGGTTTTAATCCTGGCCGATAGCAAAAATACAGCGCAGGATTAAAGCCTCTGCTCCTGCAATCAATCAGGAGCAGGTCAGGTCTTCGACTGCAAGACACAGTGGAGGACCCAGAGGAGAAGGGTGAAGCATTTTTTAACATGCTACATAGTGCTCAATGAGCACTAAGTATGACTTCCATAATGCGACCCAGCCATCATGTGACCGCTGGGTGCCCTCTGTCACAGCAGAGCTTCAAGGTCCTAGCAGACCCAAATCAGCTCTACAAGTGACTATTGTCACTATATGGAGATGTTTCCCCTGTAACTGTGGCTCCTGTAGTTCCTACAGTTGAAAAGTATGAAATAAAATAAAAAATACAATGTGAATGTCCCCCAGAGGTCTTATATGACATCATGGGGGACATAGATGGTAAAAAACAAAAAAAGGTTACAAAAATAGGTTTAAAAAAATCAGATAATATAATAAAATGACCTACCGCCAACGCCAAACAAAACTGTCACCATATGCGCCCTGTAATCCAAAAGCATACAAATTATATATCAAAACGTCCAAAACAAAATGAGGAACCCATTCCTATACTAGGAAATATAGTAAGTTTAAAAAGAAACAACTATAAATACAAAAAATCTTTTTTAGCATTTTATCCCCAATAAAATGGAAAAACGGAAAAAACATTCAGTGAATAAAAAATAGCCCCATATGTCATGGCAAAAAAACACAACAAAAATAATTTTAGTAGCTGAAGAAAAAAAAATAGGGCAGTAAAACCACCACATGGGTAAAATCCCTAAAAAGTGTCTGGTCCTTAAGTGGTTACACCTAGAAAATTGTGTTAAAACATTGTAGCCCATTCAATTTATACACCCCACCTTGCAAAAGCTCATGTAGTTCTATTTTTTAAATATGTTGTTAGGATGTGCGAGCTATGTAATACCCAAAAAACAGCAAAATTTGCACAATTCATTCACTTTTTGCTCAATATCTCATAAATTATGCATCTGACAGAAAAAGTTCTACATACTTTTAAAGTAGACTAAATTTTCTAAAATTTGAGCCCTCCCCTAGCTCTGTATGTCTAGTATGTTCCGAGATACAGCTCTTCAAAAATTGGTCATTTGTTCTAAAAAAAAAAACCTTTTCGTTTTAGTCATGTATCTTGTCAAATATAGAAAAAATCTCTCACCAAACGAGGCCAGCCATAGATAATGAATTTGAAATACATTTATTTTGGTTTAATTTGAGCTCTGACAGACACCCATATGGCCAATGGTTCTTTCAGAAATGACATATAACTAGAGATGAGCGAACGTACTCGGATAGGCACTACTCGTCCGAGTAATGTGCCTTATCCGAGTACCGCTGTACTCGTGCAGAAAGATTCGGGACGCTCCGCTGCTGACAGGTGAGTCGCAGCGGGGAGCGGGGCAGAGCGGCCGGGAGAGGAGAGAAAGATCTCCCCTTCGTTCCTCCCCGCTCTCCCCTGCAGCTCCCCGCTCCGCAGCGCGTCCCGAATCTTTCTGCACGAGTACAGCGGTACTCGGATAAGGCACATTACTCGGACGAGTAGTGCTTATCCGAGTACGTTCGCTCATCTCTACATATAACCAAAAACCTGGGAAAATTGATTTTGGGTAAAATCAATTAAAACAGTTCACATAGTAATGTAATTTCAGGAAAGAAAGTGTAAAATAGCTAATGAATATTTACTTGTGAAACAACAATATATCTCATTATAATTTCATCTGTTTTGACGGCCCTGGCTTCGAGAAATCTTCTTCTTGAGCAGGTGAAGGCTCCTCGCGTCATTTGGTAAACAGGGTAGTCTTCCTCGTCGTCAGAATTCTCAAGTTGAAGAGATGCCACAATTTGGCATGATTTGCCACCACAAAATTTACAAAGGCGGATCATTTCAGTCCAGCTTTGCGGCAGCTGCAACCTTTGTTGCATTTACAGGAAAATCATGCGTAGTAGAAGCTCAGGAGCAGGATCCGTGGTGGCAGTGACGTGGGTAAACCCCTGATCATTGAGCTTCCACCCCCATTCTGTAGGACTTTTGTTAGCCCCCAACCACTTTTGAACTTGGTGATAAGTTATGTAGGCATGGTGGCTTGCTGCAACTTCTGTTGGGGGCAAACGAGCAAGATTAATCTTGGTATTGGCTGCATATGTAACAAACAACCAGTAGCAGAGACTCACCAAGGTATCTTTTTTTAATTCACCCCTGTACAGAGCCATAAAGCACTTCTCCCCAGCTTTTGCTATGGCTTCTTGACTCGAATCTGGCTGCAGGAAAACGTCAGCCAGTTCTAAAAGGTGGGGATTTTTGTCCAAGATGGTGGCCAACTTGGTTTTAACCTAGCCAAAAGGTGTAGATGTGGTGTTGCATCAACTCAATGCATTTATAAAAAGCACTGCCCTTGGTGATTGGATTCATGGATGTAAGAGGTGCTTGAAGAATGACAACAGCCGGCTTCACCTCTGCTACTCTTCCATAGGTAGACATTTGTTGCACCTGAGCCTAAACCATTGAGGAAGAGGAGGTCCACATCTTCTACTATGATCACACGGTCAAATATTGGACTTTTTGATAGTGCCATGTTAATGATGTCCCGATCAGCATCTTTTTTGGCTACTTACACTTCTACGTCCCGCTGCTCGAACGCATCATGAAGCAGTGTGATGAGGCACTTCTTGTTGTATTCATCGGCTAATAGATTTTCCTGGGGTAGTTGGATTATTGTGGATTCCTCAAAAAGTATGTCACTGCAGAAGTTAGCAGCACAGCGTCACAGTTGTTCAGCACCTTTGGTGTTTTTCTTGACGGCCTCCTTAGGATAACTGTTGAAAGCTATTGAGACATTGCAGCCAAAGTGGTTTTTTTTTACATAGCTGACATAACCTGCGACAATGACTGCTATGGAATTTTTCCTGTGCCAGACAACATTGTGTAAAAGGTATCCACCTTCACAACTACATGCGTATTGGTCTCAATTGGTGTGTGGCTGGCGAGTGTAGTAAAAGCAGAGTAGAGACTAGACTTGCTTCCATGTCGCATCCCCTGTTCATTGAGCAAAGACATTGCGAATGGGGATAATTTGTACTTGAAATGATTTTTACATTTCTCGTCTGATTCCTTTGTTATGCATACCCTCCGGAAAATTGTAAGTGGATCAATGACTACTCTTTTATTTGCCACTTTAACATAGTTGGTGATGGATGCCAATGTGGCTACCTTGTTCTTACGTTTGAAGGTTACTTTACTAAATGTGTTACCAACATTTTTCATCACTCCATTGGTTCCCAGTTCTTGGGCCATGTGGCAATTTATTTCTTGACCTCCTACAATTCCACTACTGGTGGAAACAACTAACGTAATGGGAAATGGATGGTGGAGAATTAACCAGTTTTTCCACATCAGCACTGTCTCGACTGATTCGAGAAGGCCTCATGTCAACATGTTATTCAGCAGTAGGACAGAAGATGTTACAGAAACGTTCCACTTCCTTGCATATGTTCACCATGAACACCATTCCTACTGTCCACCGTGCAAGCACACTGCTGGAGATTCCCCGCCCCTGTGTCAATCCGCAGTAGCTTTTTATTGACCTGATCAGCTTCTGCTTGATAGTCAAATCTGTCTATAGGCCGAACCAAAACTTAGCAGATCAGCGGATTGTGAAACCTCCTTTTGTGAACATGTCAAACCCAGTTGGATCCATTTGCTGTTCTAGAGCCATCATATCTTGCAGGTATAGATGTGCACTCTTTGCGTAGAACAAGGGACCGACTAAATGAAAGAATGGTAGCATTTTATGGACAGTATCCAGGTGAAGCTTCAAATCACCCATCCACTCTGCCTAGATGAATAGCTTCATGAGAGTAGACATGTGAAAATATTGAACCCACAGCTTTGATGTGGGACCATTGCCTTTCAGTTTATCCATTGCAGTTTTGAATTTGGCTCTTAAGATCTGGCAAGTCTCATTGTCACAATGAAGCCCAAAAGATTTTCCCAATAGTTTATACTTCACACAAGGTAGGCACCTCATTCAAAGCTATATAAATGTATTTCAAATTCATTAACTATAGCTGACCTCATTGGATGAATATTTACTATATTCGAGAAGATACATGACTAAAACGAAAATGTTTCACTTTTTGGAACAAATGCCCAATTTTTGAAGAGCTGTATCTTAGAAAGTACTGAACATATAGAGCTAGGGGAGGACTCAAATTTTAGCAAATTTAATATACTTTAAGAAAGTGTGTTTAACATTTTCTGTCAGATGCATGCTTTAGGAGATACTGAGCAAAAAGTGGGAAAAATGCAAAAATGACGCTGTTTTTTGGGTATTACGTAGCTCGCACAGTTTTTTCAAAGATGCCAACTTGGTTTCTTACTATTGGCTTAGGTCAACAACATATTACAAAAATAGAACTACATGAGCTTTTGCAAGGTCGATACCTTTTTTGTGTTTAATTTGACTGGACTATTGGGAAAAAAAGTAATACAAAGGTCAGAGAAGTGTAATGAAGAGATACTCATAATGCTGCCCTGCCTGCATGTCACTATTCAAATGTAAAGTGTATCTAAACTTTAAGGGGCCACTCATTCAATATGTAACTAGCCCCCCAATAAATATGAATTAGCTAGTATTAGCTTCTTTAGTTATTTCTCTATCTGAAACTGCTGGCCTGTTCTCCTCGGATGGTCATGTGATCTTAATTCTGACCAGCTCAGATTTCGTTAGGGTTATGCGTTCATTTTCTTCTCAGTTTCTCAGTCTTTGTGATGCTATTACATCAACTGTACTACACAAACTGTCTGGAGAGGGACACAGATGTGAAAGTGAAGACATCCTCATGATGGTACCTGACAAACATGAGGCAGGGGGCTGCACTGCAAGGAAGTGACTGTAATATACAGAGCAGACATCCAGAGTGTGACAGGCAATCAGGTGAAGGGTAGAGATGGAAAACTATGTTACCGCTGTACTGGTTCTTTAAGAAAACTTAGTGACATGTACATTTTGTACAAAAAGGTCAGACTAGGTATGTTCACACAGTCCAGACACTGAGTGCCTGTCCATCTGATTTCTTCCACTTGCACTTCAATAAACTTTGTGTAAGAGAATTCAATAAAGTCGGCAATGAAAGAAGATTACTATTAGCCCTGTATTGTCCATTTTTTTACTGCACCGAATCCGATGTGGCTTTTTTCTCCATAGTTATTTAGGAGGAAACTATCTGACTGTCATTGAGGGACTGGAACATCTTGAGGAATTAAGGGAACTGCATATTGAGAACCAGAAGATTCCTCCTGGAGAGAAGTTACTGTTTGATCCTAGAACACTTCATTCCTTATCCGTTAGTACCTGTTGCATTTTCAGTAACATATGGTAACTATGTATATGAGAGACAGTGATATGCTGCAAACAAAAGGGTGTTATGAATATGTAAAAAAAGGCTCTATTCTCACAGTGTCATTAGGGTTTCCGCCAGGCTTTCCAGTGTTTTTGACAGCAAGAATACAGTCTGTAGCGCTATTTTTGCCATAAAACATAACTGAACCCTGGCAGACCCTATTGAAGTTTATGGATCTGTCAGCATCCTTTCAAATCCATTAGAAAATAGATTTATCACAGCTGTCAAGGCTCCATTCTAAAGGGAAGCCATGATGCTAGTGTAAACAGAGGCCCTACGTTATTTTATATTTATTGCCAATTTATTAACTAAGAGCAGAATATTACCTCCCACAAATACACATATACTTGGTATAATGGTTTCCCCGAATTTGTAAAGCACTGTGGAATATGTTGGTGCTATATAAATAAAGATGAATATTTTTTTCTGCAATAAATTTAAAGGGACTTTAATATTGATGATAACCTATCCTAAGGATAGGTCATCATTACTATCAGATTGGTGGGGGCTAGTGATGAGCGAGCATACTCGCTAAGGGCAATTGCTCGAGCAAGCATTGCCCTTAGCGAGTACCTGCCCACTCGAGAGAAAAAGTTCGGCTGCCGGCGGCGGGCAGGGAGCGCCAGAGGAGAGCGGGGAGGAACGGAGGGGAGATCTCTCTCTCCCTCTCCCCCCCCCCCCCCCCCCCCGCTCCCCCTGCTCACTGTTGCAACTCACCTGTCACCCGCGCCGGCATCCGAACCTTTTCTCTCAAGCAGGGAGGTACTCGCTAAGGGCAATGCTCGCTCGAGCAATTGCCCTTAGCGAGTACGCTCGCTCATCACTAGTGGGGGACCATCTCCCAACACCTCGTTGAGCAGCTGGAGTCCTCAAAGCTTGAATGAGTGCTGCGGCCTCTTCTTCTCTCAGTGACATTGTGTTCATCAGTCATATGGCCGTTCTGTAGCTCTATCTCACTTAAGTGAATAGGATTAACCCTTTCCAATCCAATTTTGGATTCAGAGTTTCTTAAGGGGCTTTCTCTTTCTGCCATTATACAATGGCACCACCTGTTGGGTAGAGCCAGTACTGCAGTGTGTGACATGCTGGAGAGGCCCCCTGACAACAGAGCAGCCAGTAATATACAGTAAGTATACTCTGCCGGACGTCTTCCGACATCAGAGCTGTACAGCCTTCAATCAAAATGTCTTTAGACGTCAGACAGTGGATTGGAAAGGGTTAAGCTGCAATACTAGCCACCACATCCGTGTCTATTCAATGAATAGGATATATTGCTCACTTGGGTGCCACCGCCCCTTCAAACAGCTGATGACCTAAGGATAATTCATGAGTCTTTAACCTCCGGGTAACTCCTTCAATTTTGTTTTTACTTTTCCCCCAGAAGTCTCTCTCTGTACTAAATATCAGCAATAACAACCTTGATGAACTAAAGGGACTTGCAGATTTGGAAAACATAACCCAACTGGTGGCTGTAGACAATCATCTCACTGATATTAAGGTGTGTATTTTTTTACATTTGTTCCAACAAGTCAGTATGGAATTCCTAGTAGATATTGACCTGCTGTCAGTTTAAAGGGCTCATCCAAGTTATATAAAGTGTCTTTTAATGAATTCCCCATGCTATAAAATAATAATCAGCTGAAACGTACCTCTTCTCCGCTCGTTCCTTTCATATTAATTAGAGTTTTATATATAATGTTTGTAATTTGGGTTCAGAAAAATGTCATATTTTAGCACACATTTAAAGACACCTATTGGTTTAATAGTAGTAAGAGAGAAATTAAAAAGCTGCTGTGAGTATTGTATATTAAGGTATCTTTAATTAGTGATTGCCCAAAACATAGAAAGACATGCTAGGGCACCTAAAGGTGAGGGCTAGTAAGGAGGGTTTCGACCCTGGGTCATCCTTGTAGCCTGTGTTGAGAAGAAGGCAGATGCTCCTTTAGGAATAACTGGAAAACACCTTTTCATAGTAAACTCCTCTGTCTATAGACCGCTGCACAATAGTAATATATTCTATTATTCAATACTAGCTATAAAAGTATGCCTTCCGTATCCTACACCAATTATTTTTCCTTTTGGATATATACTAGCCTTCCTCTTTTTTTTAAAGAGGGTACACATTTTAAAGTAAAGCTTTCAGATGGTATACCCATTTTACCTCTTTCTAATGACCACCTAGATATATTTACCTACTATATGCACTGAACGATCACTGGAACAGCTTGTGTGTGACATCTTGTGATCAGTAATGCAGTATCATGTGATGGAAGCATCACGATCTGCTCTCAGACAATGTGCTGACCTCTCCTCTGCACTGCAAGAGGCAACATTTGTCAGTCACTGGTAAATGTGGTGACTTGAGTGATTTTGACCATGGGCAGATTGTTGTACCCCAAAGTGCGGTACCTGTATTTCTGAAACACTCGCACTTGTTGGCTGTTTCCTAACCACGGTATCAAGAGTGTACCAAGACTGGTTGAACCAAGGACAGAGATCTGAGAGATTAGACAGCGGCAGGCCACGTGTGGTTGATCCTAGAGGCCAATGTTGGGTGGTAAGTCTGGTATCTCAGCAATTATGTGCCAGAGTGGACTAACTGACCCAGCAGTACAACATCAGGAAAGATAGACAAATTTCCACAATGACCATACGGTGTACTTTGGGTTGATAATAACTTTGCACTGCCATTGGCTGCTGCAACTTGTTTGTAAACAGACTAAGCCAGCCAAGTGACTTCATAGGGAGATTGGAGCTGGCAATTTATTGGGGAGCGGGGAGAGGTGAGTAACTGCTGAATTGATATTTTAATGCATGGGGGACCTCTTCACAAGGATTTGCCTTAACTTGGACAAGCCCTTTAAAGTGTACCTACACTGAAACTCTCCACCCCATCTGATATCAGACATTGAGAGATGCTCTTAAACGCTGAGTGGTGCAATTTCGAATGTAATTTGGATAGACATTAACCAATGGGTGTAAAAGCCTTTCTATACTAGCTTGTGGTGTAATAGTCTGTACTAGGCTCTTCACATTCAGGGCTCTTTCACACGAGTGTAGGCTTTTTAACGTTTTCACGTCCACGCCGTTTTTTTCCGCGATAATGACCAGCATTTTTTCGCCCAGTCGTTTTTAGCAAAAAAATACGTTGCACTCTGGAAAACCCTCATTCTGCAAAAATCCTCAGGATGCCCTATAATACCTATATAGAGGCACCCGCTCTTTCTCATAAATATATGGACAGCTTTGAATACGCCACCCATAGAGAACAATGGGGCTGTACGAGCAAAATAAATGGTGAATTAGAGCATTCTGCGATCTATATATACGTATATATCTATCTATATACGCTAATGTGAATGAATCAATGAAAATCAATGTACTTTCATTGACTCCATTCACCGCGTACAACGCGAGCGTGCATTACATGCGTAATGTGAGACAGAGCAGGGAATTAAAAAAAAAAAGGAACAAGTCACACTGTGCATGACATTGTACATGTGATACGCTATTATGCGCAGTGCACAATCGCTGCCATGCGGTTTTACACATACGCCCGTGGGTATGAGCAGTGGATTGCTCATTGGAGTGGTTATTTGGGTGCCTATTGGCCAGTGTACATGTACCCTCAAACAACTGTACATTTCAGCAATTACTCAATTTTATTTCCTTTACGGTACATTTAGGATAATGTTGTTGAAACATCTTCTTAATGGATTTATCATCATTATGACCTTAATGTATTCAACCTCTGCCCAGTATTGATTATTGGAAGTGTATAATCAGAAAGATGAATTAATTTACCCCATGTCCTACTGAGAGCCAGGATGAACAATATAGATTTTTTTCCCACAGAGATTATGACAAGCAGTCAAACTGGTGACAAATTGCTGTCTGAAGTCCTAGTTAAAGGACCGGAGTTAAGCACTGCCAATAAGAATTATGTTCCATCATTCAGTTGCAAGTTCATAAATGGGTAGTACTAGTGATAACAATGAGAAGGCTATGACCAGTGTTGCATCCCATGAGTATGACTTACGATTTCTCCATAATTTCTAAGTGACGGTGTGACATGATCATTTATCAAGTAGAAGTTGCATAAAAAGGAGCCGGTCCCTCTAGTAATGCTTATTAAAGGCTGGAAAGTGAGAGCACTTTATTAGAGACAGGAAGGCAATAAACAAGTAGAGTGTATCCAGAGCCGTAATCATATTTCACCGCAGGATTCTACTACTCTAAGATAAACATACACCCGGACCCGCATGTTCTGGGTCATTTATCAAGTGAGTAGCAGTTAGCAAAAATGCTTCACTGTAGCAATATATTTATCAAAGGCTGCTGCTACAAATTGCTCATTCCTTTGTAATGTATTACTTTCTCCTTTTCCTGATGAACATTATTAATCTAAAAACCACTAAAATAAACACTAATGCCTGAAGATTTTTTTTAATATGTGTTATGAAAATTAGTGTGAGGTCAGGGAACAGTGACAGACTGCAAAACATACTCTTCTGCATGGCTCATTTGGAATTATTTTTTCATCTATAGTGTGGGGGTTAATATAGCAGAAAAGATGGGCTTCTAGCAGATCAGTGGGTGCTTGTTGTTAAATTGGAAGTTTATCAGCATATAAACGTGATTTGTTAATTTAATCTTTTTTTACGCGGGCTAATTTCGGGCTGTTTTATAGAACACTGGCCAATGATATAGCATATCGTTCAGCACTCATTAAAGGGGTTGTCTAGGCTTGTATCAACAGATAACCTATCCTTTGGATAAGTCATCAGTAGTTGCTTTTACACGATCGGATGGTTGTCTATTGCACAAGAAAATCGCAAGAGGCGGCAATGCGATGCAAGATTATTTGTTAGGAAAAAGCATCGCTGGCGCTTTTCTTGCGACGATACCGCAATCGCCAGTGTGGAGGAGCCCTAATGCTGTGTTTACACATTGCTGATTTGCTGCAGATCTGCAGAAGATTTCACCCTTTCAATTGAATTCATCAGCGATGTGTGAATACACCCTTCAAAAAAAGTGTAAAAAATTGACCTTATCTCATGAATTTTAATTTCATCTGCACTATGGAGATGGCTGGGTTAGAATTTGGCATAACGCGCATCGTTCTCGGGATCTATTCTGTCTAGTGTTAACCCTTTGCAATCCAATTTTGGATTCAGGGTTTTCCTAGGGGTCTTTCTCTTTCTGCCATTATACAATGGCGCCATCTGCTGGCTAGAGCCAGTACTGCAGTATGTGATATGCTGGAAAGGCCCCCGACAACAGAGCAGCCAGTAATCTACAGTAAGAATACCCTGCCAGACGTCTACCGATGTCGGAGCTGTACAGCCTTCAATCAGAATGTCTTTAGACGTCAGACAGTGTATTGGAAAAGGTTAATGGTTTAGTGATATAAATTTGGACAATATTCAACCCTCCTAATTCCTCTGTATTGTCACTGACCTTGTTACTATGACCCTAGTCTACAAATCATCTAATGACTATCTCATATCACTGAACGCACATCATCTCATACTAGCTCCATGCACATGGTAATGAGTTAATTGTTCCCCAAAGTCCGATGTAGTAAACATGTCTGAATCCAATGAAGTATCTTGGGATATGGATGTGAAAATACAGGTGACAAATGAAGCAATTAGGCATGTAACAGTATCTAAGTATATCTAAAGGGGTTGGCGGTTTTGTATTAAATCTATCATTATATAAACCAGTGATGTCCGCAGTTTTTTCTGCAGCTGTTACCCAAACTGCACATTACCCCCAGAATGTCACCGCAATAGATATACAGTACTGCTAGACATGACAGGTGATAATGACATTGGAAGTAAAACTATTTCATTGTGTCATGGAGGACATTGTTTTACTTAGCGATGCTTCCTACTAGGGTTTTTGTGTTTTACTATAGAACGTGGCCAAGAGCTCAGTTACAGAAATGTCAACATTGTCATAGGAGAACCATTTACTTACACTAACTTTTACTTTTTTCTATAGGATCTGGAAATTGTTCTGGGCAAGTGGCCACGGCTGTGGAGGATGGATCTCACTGGAAATCCGATTTGCCATACGCCAAAATATAGAGATAAAGTTATAGTCCTTTCAAAGGCGCTGGGTACATTGATACATTTCTATCACAAGAAAGTATTTTACTGAAAGCTGTGTAAATAATAGAAAAACCATGTTAATAATACAGGGTGTACAGTAGTGATCCGGCCCTTTATCTCAATACCGGTGCCCTATATTGAAATAACAATAGAGTATTTTCATAGGAAAGCATGGATCCGTTACATGATGGTACGACGCACAGGGCCACAGAATATGGAGTGCAATTTTATGTTGTGGCTCCTGTAAGAGAGAGGGTAAAACTGAATTGCAAAGTTAAAGAGTAGCATGTGAGAAGCAGAAATCCACTTCCGCTACTCTCCCAAACTGCTTTCACAGAGCTGAGAAGCTCGGATGAGATCTGTGTATTGCGAGGCAAGTGATTTCTTTTGAATGGAGTCATATACATGAGCGATGCAGTGTGGGGAAAAAAAAAATCGCTCCGTCTCCTATTTCTTTGCGTTCCTCGGAAAACATTGCCCATTGAGTTCAATAGGACCTTTAATGCATCGCATGGCTCTCGCATTGAAATCAATGGGAAACACTTCCGATCCTCTATTGCGCATGAGGATCATAATTTCACAAATGTGAGCATTTTTGCTTGAAAATTGTTTTGTATCCGCAGATAAATCACACCCATGTGTAGGTAGCATAAGGGTTTATTCACACAAACACATTTGCGCAGCATATTGAGCATGCAAAATTTGCCCGCGCAAAACGCAGTTAATAGAACCAATGTATTTCAATGGGTTAGTTTACATCCATGCATATTTTGACAGCTGACGGATAAGAGGCAGCGCTTTCGGGGGGCAGGGATTTTAATTCTACAGAAGAGTGCGGGGGAGCCAGGGAGGGGACGTCCCAGAACCCCAACAGCACTGCTAGGTGATGTATATATATTTTTTATTTTTTACAGCAGCTATGGCTTATTTTCAGGGAAGGGCTTATATTTCAAGCCCTTCCCTGAAAATCCCTGCGGGGGCTGCCTTCATCCCATTGCTTTTAATGGGGCTGCAGCAGCGCCGGCTCCATTGAAAGCAAGGGATAGCATCGCAGTCCTCTGCCACTGTATGGAGCTTTGTTCACAAGCATTTGGCAGATCCGTGGAGCGGAAAAAAATGCTTGTCTGACCGAACCCTCAAGGTGCGTCTGAAATTCTGTGCGTCTGGGATTGTCCAGATGTTTTGGGGTAGTGCATTCCAGAAGACCGGTACTGCTCTAGAGAGATCCTGTAGGTGAGAATGTGAGCTTCGGATTAGGGAACAGGTTTACATGCAGGGCACCTCTTTTCTAGACAGAAACCCAATTATAAGCATTTTGTATAAATGACAAATAAAAAAAGGTCATGAGACATGCTCACCGGGCCTCTACAAATGTCTATTCAGACATTCATTTTATGTTTTATTTTCTCAGGTTTTTATCGCTCTTTGCTCAGTGATTATATCTACTGATACATAAGTATAATAACCAAGTCAGCCTGAAATTGTACCTCTTTACAACAGAAATCCTGGATGGTAGAGAAATCAAGGAAATGGCCCGGCGGTTCCTACTAAACTGGAAAGCCTCAAGAGATGCCAGGAAGAAGAGCAGAGAAGAGAACCCAGCCGGTCGATTAGGATTTCAGCCATTGTGTAAGTTACGTAATAGTAATTAGTGTATAATAGTGAGTGAAATCTGTAAATGTGTACATGCATGCATAGTTATTTCAGGATGTAAAATAAGCTGTCGTGTTTCTTTTGCACATTTTCATGCATTTATTTTAGGGTATATTCACAAGTACATAATTAGTGGTGGAAAATCCGTACCAAAATCCTTGACAAAAATCGCATCAGAATTCACCCCTTTTAAATGAAAAGGTGAAATCTGCTGCGGATCCATGGCAAAAACTGTTAGAATCCACACCAAAATAAATATCTATAATAAACTTATATTTTTTAATTACGTTTGTCACCATCTTCTGGTTTTATATTTTTCAGCCAATGGGATTGTATGGAGGCTTTTTTTTTGCAGGACAAGCTGTTGTTTTTATTGGTCCCATTTTTCAGTACATGTGTCCTTTTGATTGCTATTTATAAAAATTTTTTCTTTAAAACAGGGTCATTCTAGTGTGTATTTTTTTTCTGATGGCGTTCACCAGGCAGGATAAATAATGCTTTATTTTAATAGATCAGACTTTTCTTGAATACCAAATAGGTTTTTTTCTGTTTTATTTTTTTTCATATTAAAATGGGAAAAGGGCTTTTTTTAAACTTTAATATTTTTTATAATAACTATAAAATCTTTGATGGATTTTTTACTTTTTTTTTTGTCCCCATAGGAATTTGATTTTTTGATTTCTTATACTATATACTTCAAAACCTAAGTATTACAGTAAGATACTGTAAGAACATTTTCTATGACTGGCACTTACCCCATAAATAATGGATAAACTTGCTAGAAGGGCAGAATGTGGTTGGAGATGTAGGTACTAGAGATGAGTGAGTATACTCGCTAAAGGCAATTGCTTGAGCGAGCAATGCCTTTAGCGAGTATCTCCCCGCTCGAGACGGAAGGTTTGGGTGCTGGCAGCGGGCACGGAGCTACGGGGGACAGCGGGGCGGAACGGAGGGGAGATCTCTCTCTCCCTCTCTCCCCCCCGCTCCCTCCTGCTGACTGCCGCTACTCACCGCTCCCCCGCGCCGGCACCCGAACCTTCCGTCTCGAGCGGGGAGATACTCGCTAAAGGCAATGCTCGCTCGAGCAATTGCCTTTAGCGAGTATACTCGCTCATCTCTAGTAGGTACCCAATGGCCTGGAGTTCCATTCTTTTTTTTAGGTAAACAGACTTCAGTGAGATAATCGCGGTCATTATGGATGAAGTAACAGACTTCAAAAAAGTAGATATCATGCACAACAACAAGTAATGATTAAATAAGAAACCAAAGCTATGAGAGCTCATCACTATTTCCACCTTTATGACCAGTCATTTTTTTTCTTCTTACACCATTGCATTCTAAGACCGGTTTCACACAGGCGAGAAAAATGTGCGAGATTTGTGCATTGTGAGACGCACAAATATGAAACCCATTCTTTTAAATGCGTTCATACACAAGAGCGATTTTTACTGCATGGCACTGCGAAACACATGGCAGCATGTTCTATCTTCCTGCGATATCACCCATTGCTTTTAACAGGGCCGGCAGTAGCAGCACCAGCCCCATTGAAAACAATGGGAAAACATTGCGATCCCCTGCCGCAGCTGTGACAGCTGAGGCAGGGGATTCCTTCAGCTATCTTCATCCCCATGAGGAAATCCCTTCATCTCTGCAGCCATAACATTTTTATTTTTTAACTAAATAAGTTGTGAAAGTGCTTGCTTATTGTGAGGTGAGCGGTAGTTTCCATTTGTACCATTCTGGGGTACCTGTGAATTTGTAGTTGCTTTTTATTGCATTTTTTGGGAAGCAGATGAAAAATAGCAATTCTGCATTGTTTATTTTCATTATGTGGGATAACCGACATAATAATTTTATAGTAAGAGTTATTTCATATGTGGTGATATGTAGTATGTTTATTTAGTTTTTTCATAATAAAGGGTGTTTCTAGGAAAAAGCATGCTGTTTTAACAACTTTACTTTTTTTTTGTCGCTTAAGGGGACCTAAAGATGCAATCATTTGGTTGCTGGTATAATACACTGTACTACTTATGTAGTGCAGTGTAGTGTGCTTTTGACAGCCCAGCAATCGGACCTTGCTGGAGACAGAGTCGGATAGGTCGGCATGTCTGGCAGATCTGGAGGCCTTGATGTAACAGAAACACATTAGAACTCCTCGATCATATTTCAGGGTGCTGATGGATGACAGGGGGAGCCCCTTTCCTCATCACCTGCTTATATGCTACAATTGTTATTAATCATGGCATTAAACGGTCAGGACTGGGGATCTCTCTGCTTCTGGCTGTTAGAGCAGCAGTCCGGCTGTCAGTAACAAACCAAGCCCCAGCTGTTGCTGTGATGGGGCTCCTCTGTTGGCCATAGACTGGGCTGCCATGTTTCTACTGGGCTACCTTAAAGGGGTTGTCCCGTGGCAGCAAGTGGGTCTATACACTTCTGTATGGCCATATTAATGCACTTTGTAATGTACATTGTGCATTAATTATGAGCCATACAGAAGTTTTAAAAGTTATTCACTTACCTGTTCCGTTGCTGGCGTCCTCGTCTCCATGGTTGCCGTCTAATTTTTGCCGTCTAATGGCCAAATTAGACGCGCTTGCGCAGTCCGGGTCTTCTCCTGTTCTCAATGGGGCTCCGTGTAGCTCCGTGTAGCTCCGCCCCGTCACGTGCCGATTCCAGCCAATCAGGAGGCTGGAATCGGCAATGGACCGCACAGAAGCCCTGCGGTCCACGGAGGGAGAAGATGCCGGCGGCCATCTTCACCGGGTAAGTAAGAAGTCACCGGAGCGCGGGGATTCAGGTAAGCGCTGTCCGGTGTTCTTTTTTAACCCCTGCATCGGGGTTGTCTCGCGCCGAACGGGGGGGGGGGGGGGGGGTTGGAAAAAAAAAAACCCGTTTCGGCGCAGGACAACCCCTTTAAGGCCTGTTAGTGACCACCGTAAAAAACAGTATGGCTGGCCACTAAGGGAGATAATGCTTGTTTGTATGTAGGGGGAAGGAAGATAGATGATCTGCATTTGTTAATACTTTGATGCTGCATAAATATGTTAATAGATTAATGATAAATAACCAGTTAATGTAATGCCCTCCAGACTGTGCTGGACATATTTAACTACATTTTATTTTCATTGCATAACAGATGGGTTTGAACATCCTCAGTCCATTCTGCCAGTCCAGTATCACAACCAGAGATACACAGAGGAACACAAACCAAAGTACTTCCTTATGGCGCAGAAGCAAAATGCTCACAAACTAAGACACCTACAAAATCCAACAGCAAAGAAAACCATTAATATTACTGAAGAGATACGGTGAGGCAACAGAGAGTTAAATATCAGTCATAGTAATGTCATTTAGTATTTTCACTTTCACTATATTAGTAATATGAGTTTGAAATGCGAAAAAGGGGAGGGCGATTAATTATTATTACCTTCTCTCCCCCGTGTGCCAGATGTATGGACACGGTCCACGCCCTGTAAGTAGATGTGTCATAGGGGACCTGCTGTTGTTTTCGGACACTTTTCTAGTTAGAAGAGTGTTGTAAATCTTATTTAGCACAACTCGGGAGCTTTAGAAATATTGCATTCTGCCCGAACGACATACATTCTTCAGTGGATTTGCACCAGAAAACTGCTGTGAATATACTGACAAGTCTGCCAAACTGTGTGGACCGGCTTTTACACTTCTTCTCACTCTATTTTATATCCACTACTGAGTTTGTTAGAATGAGACTGCATTAAAACCTGCATGTGTGACTCCACAGAGGAATTGAAATGAGACCGTATGTATCATGGCATAGTCTTTGTGCTGCGATGACATTTCAAATCCATTCATTATTCTGAACATAAGACTGAGCGAACACAGCGTAGAAAATCCGCTGTGTGAGGGTGGCTTCACGTGGACATATTTGCAGACAGAGAATACAATCCATTAATTTCAATGGGTTCATTTTAAATTTCCTTTTTAGTGCATGCAAAAAATAGAACACGCTTTATTTTGTGCACCAAAGGACCTCATAGAAGTGTATAAGGGGAGTGCAATTTACACGCTATACGCAATGCGATCTGCGAAAGCTCAAAACCACGGGGAAATGAACACATCTGGACTTCTTTAAGCTACTAACCTTTTAAATCAAGGTGACGGTCTGTTCTGCGCTCATGTGGGCATGCCCTGCTTGTGCAAAAAAGTACAGTAAAATGTGCAAACACACACGCAAAATTGCCTCGTTCATAGCACAAATGCATTGGGCTGATGTGTGCACAAAGACGCGTACACCCATGTGAAGCAGTCCTAAAAAAAACCTGAAAATCTGCAATATTCATGTATACAATTCACTATGGATTTTTTTACACTGTCTTTGCATTGGGTTTGTGATAACTTATTCAATTGCAATCCAAAAAAAACCCAAACACTGTGAACTCAGCCTAAGTCCGGCTTCACACGAGCGCATGCGTATTAGCGTGCGCATAAGCACCTTTTATTTGCGGAATGATGTTTTTTTGCGCGTGCATCGGCATATATTTTGCTGTTTTTTCCACACACAAGGCATGTGTACTTGTGTGCGTCCCAAGAAAAGCACCCATGTTCCCAGCAATTGAAATGCCTAATTAGTCTAATGAGTTCAAGATGTGTTGTTTTTCCTGCACAATAACGCAGTGTTTCACACATCTTCTAGCATATTGCGTGTGCATTTTCACATCCTGGTTGACTTCTATAGGGACGTTTTGTGCACAAATACGCAGAAAAATAAATTATGCTGTGGTTTTTTTGCATGACTGCAATGCACAGGATAATTAGCCTCATGATGTCCAGATGTGTTATTTTCCCTACGTTTTGAGCAGTGTGTCACGCTTTCCCTCTTGCCTATTTGCACACCTCCGATAGACTACTATGGGGCTCAAAACGCAGGAAAACAGAGCAGGACCTATTTTTTTCTGCGCTCCTGGGAATGACCCATTGAAATCAATGGATTCTATTCTTCATGTTTAGCACGCATAAAAATACCCGTGCAAACATGGTCGTATGAAGAAGCCCTAAGTATAGAGATCTTATCCAAAGAGTATATATGTCCCATGTACACTGTTGGTTGTAATAAGGGGTCTGTATATTTCTAGACCGGTATTCTGACCAGTATTATTCACCCGGACTTTCCTAGGCATTTTTTCAACTGTGTCTGGCAGCAAGTGGGGTTATACACTTCTGTATGGCCATAATAATGCACTTTGTAATATACATTGTGCATTAATTATGAGCCATACAGAAGTTATAAAAAGTTTTTTACTTACCTGCTCCGTTGCTAGCGTCCTGGTCTCCATGGTGCCGACTAATTTTTGGCCTCCGATGGCCAAATTAGCCGCGCTTGCGCAGTCCGGGTCTTCTGCTGTTCTCTATGGGGCTCCGTGTAGCTCCGTGTAGCTCCGCCCCGTCACGTGCCGATTCCAGCCAATCAGGAGGCTGGAATCGGCAGTGGACCGCACAGAAGAGCTGCGGTCCACGAAGATAGAGGATCCCGGCGGCCATCTTCAGCGGTAAGTATTGAAGTCACCGGACCGCCGGGATTCAGGTAAGCGCTGTGCGGGTGGTTTTTTTAACCCCTGCATCGGGGTTGTCTCGCGCCGAACGGGGGGGGGGTTTAAAAAAAAAAAAACCCGTTTCGGCGCGGGACATCTCCTTTAACTTGTCATGCTCCATCGAATAAACTCAATGCCTTTGTGGGATTTCTTCCAAAAGCTTTTCTTTTTTTAAGAAGATATGCAAATATTCTATTTTATATGGCTGTGAGTGATAGATTCAAGGGAATTTAAGCATAATTAGTTTTCTTTTTGCTGCAGTGGCTATATGACAAGACGTTGGAGCTACTCTGCTTTGTAGGACTCAGTGCCATGTATAGTATTTTCAGTCGCATCAACTTAACCTTATTAATTAAAATCACAGAGGTGAGGGAAAAAACACAGACATTATTCACAGAAAAAGCCAAAAATACAATACCTGAAGGTCTGCTAAGCAGACACGGTCACCATAGGCACGATCGCCATAAGGCAGGCACAATCGCCACCGGCACAATCGCCGTAGGGCAGGCGCAATGGCCGTAAGCCCTGGAGATATGCAGTCAGCCAGACAATAATGTGGAGGAGCAGCTTAGCAGACCTTCAGGTATTGTATTTTTGGCTTTTTCTGTGAATAACCTTATTAATTTGTTTAATGGGTATTAGATTAAACTCAGACTGTACGGGGTGTGTCATGGATGGTGCAGATTTGATGCACACGATCTGGAATTATATAAAATGATGTACACTTTGGAATTGGGTGTTGGAGATAATCAAAAAACTATATCTTGTTAACATTGGTTTTGACCCCGGATTTTGCATATTGGGTCTTGCTCATGGGTAAGATGGCCATACTCTTCTGGGAATTCAGAGAACTCCATATCAGGCACAGAAATGTATTACTGCCCGTTGGATGCAGCCTGCTACCCTGAACGTGGGAGATCTTGGTGTAAGGATAAAGGAAGTGGTGGGAATATAAAGAAGGGAATGTATCAAAAAAGAGATTTTTTTTACTAGGTTTGACGAACATTGGGGACAATGGTTTTTTTAATCAGTAGTTAATATTGATTGTTGGTTGCATTGAGTTAGTAAAGAAGTGCTGGTGGGATGTAAAGGAGGTGAGGGGAGAGGTAAGGAGACAGAGGGGAATTAGTCTTTAATGTTTTTTCCTGTACATGTTTAATAGGTTTTATTGCGGAGGGGGGTGGGGGGAGGATATGATTCATGTATGTATATTTATGTTTGAATGTATTGTTTGGCTGGGGACATTCTATGTATACTCTGTTTATGTATGTATAAAATATAGGAATTAAGGGGCAATTCTACAAAATTATAATTTCAATAAAAATGATCAGATTGAAAAAAAAAGCTGCTAGTTGAAGGTTACTTAGTGCTGACATCAGCAAATCCCCTTTACAGCTCCGCAATGTGTTTATTTAGTCAGTGATAATAACTGAAAGAAATTTTGTGTAAATGACAAAAAACACCTGGCAATCACATGCAAGCATTTACAGTGACTAATGTAAGCTTCACAGTTTAATTTACCCTAATCCTAACCCTCCATCCCTGCACAAATTCCTTGTCCATTGCTGTCGGCTTCAGAACTTTGATGGCCGGACAGCAATGCAACCAATTGGGAGCTAGGGATGTGACAGGGCTGTCCCTCCATCTAAGCCCTGTCAAACTCCTAGCTTCCGGTGGTGACAAGATACAATAATACCACTTAATCTATTTTAATTCTATCACTGCACTATTATTAATTCCCCAAATTTTTTAATAGAAAATCCTATTCACAAACTGCATTAAAAAACCAAAATTAACCGTATAGTGAGCATATTAATTTTGGAAACTATTCAAGCCAATGATATAATCAGTACTGTCATTTACTGAGCTTGGCCATAAAAATAATAAAACACATAATCGCAGTAGTTTGTTAACCTGATGACATTTGCATTGTGACTGGAAGAATATATAAAAACATCAATCAGTTGATTCAACAGTCTTTGTGAATGGGCATTCAGCCTGTGTAACAGTTTGTCATTGTGACAGGTAGCTGTGACCCAACATGTCAGAGCACATGCAGATTTTTCACATGCATAAATATGACTTGCATGTAGATTTTTCACTGTATTTATTTTTAATACCTTTGTCTCTTGTTATTAATCAAAAAAGTTGGGTATAAATGTTCTTTTGCACAGAGTGGTTTCATAAGAAACAATAATGTAGTGTTTTGCTACGCTTGGCTTCATTACATATAAATATCCTTAATAAAGTTGACTGTTAGAGTTTCCTGAGTTTTGCTACTGTAATGATTTCAGGAATTAAAATGGCATAAATTAAGCTTAAGTTATGCATCATTATGCTTCCAGAACAGGGCCTGAACCTCTGGGTACAGTATCTTCATTCACTAGGAATCGTAGCCTGAATTTCAATTGATTCACTTTGAAGATGGATTTATTTCAGATAGTTAGTAATAAAGGACAAATGTGTAACTTAGAAAACATTCAGTTCTATTATCTTTTCTTAATATAAAAAAGTTGCATTGGTGAATTGAATCCAAAAAAGAGCAGTATAGTAACATAGTGTGTTAGACTGAAAAAAGGCCTATGCCTATCCAGTTCAGCAATGTTGATCCAGAGGAAGGCAAAAAAAACAAAACAATGAGGTAGAAGCCAACTTTCCTCATTTTAGGGAAAAAATTATTTCCTGACTCCAAATCTGGCCATCTGAATCAACAACGCTGATGAGTAATCAGTGACTGTAACCTATAATAATATTGTAGCACTTAAGAAAGGTATCCAGGCCACTCTTGAACTCTTTTAGTGAGTGTGCCATCACCACATCCTCAGGAAGAGAGTTCAATAGTTTCACTGCTCTTACAGTAAAGAACTGCCTTCTTTGTTGGCATAGAAACCTTGTACCACTATTAAGATTGACCGATTGTCATATACAATGGTCCTTGAGACCATCACACTAGCAGTGGGGGCAGTGTGCTGCTCCACAGAAAAGGCAGAAATGACGAACCCCCTCTAGGTCTCCAGGCATGAACACGGTCATCAAAATAAACCTGGATTCATTGCTGAATACAACCTGGTTGCACTCCGTAGCAGTCCAGTTTCATCATTCACAATCAACCACTGGAAACAGAGGCAACGGTGGGTGAGTGCCAAAGGCAGTACTGGGCACCATGAGACCAAATGTCCTTTAGCCAAGCACCTTGAAATAGTTTTGAGAGACACAGGTGCCTGTAACAATGGTGTCACCTGTCTCTGGAGGGCGGACAAGGAAACAGTTGAAGCTGCGCACGCTTGTCGGACAATTAGACAATCTTCTCTACTGGTGGTCAGTCGAGGGCATTCTGAGCCCAGTTGCCTCGTGTGCATGCGCTCATGCATCCACTGATCCAAACACCTGCTTACAGTCTGGACAGAATAGACAAAAAGAAAAAGAACACTTCTGGAACTCATTAGACTTATTAGCCATTGCAATGGCTGGGAGCATCAGTGCTGTTATTTTTGACGTGCGCAAATACACACGTGCGCAAAAAATACTGGAAAATATGCTGATGTGTGCAAAAAAGCAACTCTTGTGTTCAGCCGCTCTAAGGAGTTAAAGAAAATAAAGAAGAAAATAATACTATTCTGGGAAAAATATGGATGGAAGGTTTTTATATCGGGCAAGAAATAGGAATTCCTGCCTGCGAAGACCTGTCAACTGGATTCAGTACAGTAAATGCATGTGCCTTACAGAGTCCAAAGTATCTTGACATGTAAGAAAGATTAATTGGAGGCTATTGATGTAATACTAATTTGACATTAGCATCAGACATTTGTCTGCTTATTGTTTCAGTCTGACCAATGTAATTGTGCTTGTAATATTGTGGTTTGTTTTGTCATTACAGACAATTAGCTGTAAAGGATCCTACAAGCTCACTGCCTGGACAAGATATCCTTGAGCCACATCTACACAGCCAAGTAGTGCTCTAAGCACAAAAAGAAATGTGCAGTGCATTCCCATGTAATGCTACATTAATCATCTCTCCCCGACTGTTCAGTAAAACAGTAAGCTAGCAAAATCACTGAAATCTCTGCAAACACTAATAAACTGGCCTAATTCTGCACTAACTTATTATGTTTTTTTAGACTCCACAATGACTCAGAGTCCCCAGGATCTGCAGTAAAATCACAGCATTGACGTTTTACAGCAAGTCACGGGCCCCTCTATGCTGTTGCAAGGCCCTAGGCTGCAGGGCAACCTGTTTAAAAACACTAGATTTCACAGCACTTAAAGAAAATTTAGGTAATGCGCTGAACAAATCAAAACATTAAGGACGCTTTCATATGGGTGACAAAATTGCGAAATTTTCTCGTGATGCAACAGTGCATTGAATGAGCGCTGCAGTGATTGGCTGAGCCGCGGCGCTTGAAAACCAATCAGAGCCAGTGCTCCTTGGGTGCGGAATTTTTGAACCCCCTGACCAGGAAGCAGTGGCTGAAGACTACAAACAAGTGCCATGGAACTGCTGGAGGAGAAGTGCGGTGGAGTAGACAACGTCTGCTAGATAATGTATTGGTTTTTGTTTTGTTTTTAAATGTAGCTTGGGCTTATTTTTGGGGTAGGCTTTATACATTGGAGTTATCTACATTTGCCCTTTTTCAGGAGAGAAGGACCTCTTTTTTTTTTACTGTGAATTGGATTGTTTGTCCTGGGAACCTTCGTGGTATCTGGTGATTGGTCATGCCGCTCTCCATTATGTGGGTCTGAAAAGTTGCAAAAGAAATGCCAACTTCATTGGCATTTGAGGACATCATCTTGATGTAGCGGTTGATCCTAGCTATTTGGTTTTGACCGCCTAAGCGCTGTACTTACGATAATTACATTTTCATAAGGAGGGAGATTTCCTCAGCAAGGTCTCAATAGGGGGAAAACTGAGGAGAGAGGGTGAGGAAAGGAAAGATGAGCGGAGAAGAAAAAGAAAAAAGAGTGGAGGATTAGAATAGTGATGAAGTAGAATTATAGAATGGTGGAGTTGGAAGGGAACTTCATGGGCAGCCAATCAATGCAGCACTCAAGAACCAATCAGAGCCAGCGCTTCCTGGAGGAGGGATTTATGAACCTCCCCTAACCAGGAATGGGGCGTCTGAAGACTGCAAATAAGTTTGGCAGAGCTTCAGGGGGAGAAGTGCGGTGGTGCGTACAGCGCCTGTTAGGTAATGTATTTTATTTTTCAAGCCAACCCCCAAAATGTCCATAGCGATTACGCCATGTGTGAAGGTGGCCCAAGTGAAGTGAGAAGTGGAAGATGCAGCATAAGTTCAGTTATTATGTTTGCGATCACTAAGAATATGTTCACACATCATGGATAAAATCTGCACCAAAATCTGCAAGCTGATTTTGGTGCGGATTTTGACCACAGAACTCACTGCACTGTAAGGCCTTATTCAGACGAACGTGTGTTTTGCGCGCGCACAATGCACGCTTCTAAAAGAACCAAAGGGTTCCTATAGAAGCGTCCATATGTGAGGACTTTGAAGTGCAAAACCGCACGCACCTAAAAAATATAGGACATAGGTGCGCGTTTTGCAGGATTTTCTATTGACTCCTATGAGAGCAGGAGCTAATGGAAACACCTGTGCACGAAACAGATTAGACTTAACTCACCTAGCTGCGTTATCTGGTTCTTCTCATCATCCCTGGCAGTCTTCTTCTGTATTCTGGTGGCCGGGGATTGAGCGCTGTGACCACTGTCATTTAATGGCTGAGTGCTGTCTCTGATTAGTCACAACGCTTAGCCAGTCAGAGGCAGCGCTTTTTGGAGGCGGGGATTTTTCAATCCCCGGCTACCAGAATACAGAATGAGACTGCCGGGGATGGGGAGAAAAGCCAGACATTGGTGGCCAGATATTTTTCAATCCCCGGCCACCAGAAAACAGAATGAGACTGCCGGGGATGGGGAGAAAAGCCAGACAGCGGTGCTAGGTTAATTTTCTTTTCTACAGCTAAGGCTTATTTTCAAGGAAGGGCTTATATTTCAAGTCCTTCCCCAAAAATTTCCACGAGGGTTGCCTTGATACCATTGATTTCAATGGGGTAACAGCAGCGTCGGCCCCATTGTAACAAATTGTAACAAACACTACTAAAACTGCACAATGTGAACAAGGCAGCTTTTATTTCCCCCAGACGTTATCCCAAAAAAGAAACATTTTAGGTCATGTTATTAATTTCTACTTGAGACAGGTGCATATAGTCCACTAGGAAATGTGAACATCTGGTGCAAACACATATTTTGGATAAATCCGAACTGAATGATTCATGTTTTCTGTTCATTATTATCCGTTCTGACATTCAGATGGAGTTTTCAAACACTTTTTGGTGTAAATGTTATTCTACAACACACCACAGGCTTCCAGTTAATAGAGCTACTAAGTGCTGACATTCCAGCAAATGTTTTGTTGCCTAGTTTGTAAAATATAATACCATTTCTGAAATATTGGCTTTTACACTATATTTATACTCTATGCTTTTCTGTCATTTTTCTATCATTGAACTGTATATATCGTTACAAAAAATATCAATCACCTCTTAGACAGCTGTAGAATTTTCTGATATATTACAGCTCTAAACCCCTGCATAGACGTAGATTAGAAGATAACATTCTGGCTGCATGCCTCCACTATAGGGAGCTTCATGGCTTACTGCATACTGTTTCATTACTGAGTTAAATGTGGACTCGCAGTGTGGAATACGTTTTTAAGTTCCTCCTAGTGGTGGCTACAGTCAGCAACCACGTTACCTTTCAAATTTATGTCCATGCCTGTGCAAAAAAAAATCATATAACCAGTCTGACATGGATTTTTAAAAGTAAGTTTTCAGAGATCTATTTCATAATGTCTATGGTTTGTATTGTGAAATCTGGTGACAAATCCTCTTTAATAAGATATTGGTATTTTTATGTTATGTTGCAGCCGCCATGTCTGCAACAGTTACAATGACATAGAGCCAGGGGCGTAGCTAAAGGTTCATGGGCCCGGGTGCAAAAGTTTATCTTGGGGCCCCCCCAACTTCTCTTAACCCCTTAACACAGACATGTAACTTGAAGCTTCTGGGCCCCAATGCAAAACCTGTAACAGGGCCTCCAACTATAATACTTTATTCATAGTACTGGGCTCCCTATATGGAGATGATAGGCCGTATGGGCCCCCTAAGGCTCTTGGGCCCAGGTGCAACAGCATTCCCTGCATCTCCAATAGTTACACCAGTGCATAGAGACTTAGACCACTCTCACACACAGCAGCGACAAAATGACGCGATTTTGATCGCAACATTTTGCAGCGACTTTACCAACATTTTCGGACGCAGGTTACTGTGTCTGACAGTGGTTTTAAATGCGCTCTATCATTGTGATGAGTGATGAGGTGCATTAAAAAGCACGAAATGCGGCAAAATAGAACAGACAGCGCTTTAATATCGGCGCTAGAAAATCCCCCATTCGAGCGCAGGACTGTGAGGCCCCATTCGTAAAACGTGCATGTGTGAGAGTAGGCTTAGGCCGAGAACACACGACCGTATGTATAAATTAGGTGAGCCGGCGTATCATTGCTTATAGCAGCAATTCTGTACTGCGCACTCACTCATGCGCAGTCTACCAATTTTTTCTTACATTTCTTGCCACTTTGCAAGGATGTGTATCAATGCCACCCATACGCCATGTAATTACATATGGACAGTGTTGATCATGCGGCCATTATTCTCAATGGGCTCTCTTGTCCGGAATATGCGGCAAAATAGACCATACTACTTTCTTTCTTGTGTTTGCGTAATATGCAATGAACACACGCAAATGTGGGTGAAACAGCATAAGTCCAGCGTATCATATGCACATACATCTCGCACGTAACATGCAATTCAGATACGTTTGTGCGAGCCCAACCTTAGGAACAGCCTTTTTGAAGCATAAATCCATTTTTTTCTAGTTTAATTGAAACAAGTTACAAGACATAACATTACAATTACTTTGTTTAATTTGCTTGTGTTCTACACTAAGCATTCTGAACTAATGTTTCTTGAAGCCAGTTGTTTAATGCAGTTATCACTCCTTGGTTTGAAAGTGACTTGGAGAGACTGAGTTGAAGACGTTCACCAGAATATTGCTACAGGCTGTGATCCAGCAAGATGTTTAATCACTAATCCCCAATGCTCACCCTATCAGCACTATATCTTAATGTTATTATTTTAAGAAAAACTTTATCAAGCCAGTTTGGAGCTCTATCAAATTCTGATGCTCAAAAGATGAATAATTCTTAAATAGGGTTTTAGAATGCAAGCCAGTGATATAATTGTCCTTTGGCTATAAGGTTATAAGTTGTTGACATATATTAATGTGCAAAGAGTTGTAAAGCTGTTTTTAAGGCTTTGTGAGTCCAAGGATGCAGTCCAGGAAGGAACTGGACAACGCAAAAGAACATCTGGAGAGCTGCAGACCTCTCCATCCTTACCTAATGTGTTGACGTCAGCTAGTGATGAGCGAGCATACTCGCTAAGGGCAATTGCTCGAGCGAGCACCTGCCCGCTCGAGACAAAAGGTTCGGGTGCTGGCGGCGGGCAGGGAGCTGCGGGGGAGAGCGGGGAGGAACGGAGGGGGAGATCTCTCTACCCCCCGCTCCACCCTGCTGACTGCTGCTACTCACCGCTCCCCTGCGTCGGCACCCGAACCTTTTGTCTCGAGCAGGCAGGTACTCGCTAAGGGCAATGCTCGCTCGAGCAATTGCCCTTAGCGAGTATACTCACTCATCTCTAGTCCTCACTATAAGGCTATGTTCACATCTGCATTTGGATTTACGTTTTCCTGTTCGATCATGAGAGCAGGATAATGGAACCCATGCATGAAATAGATCCATCTTGAACACAGAACCTATCAGAACAGAACAATGTTGAACAGACCACTTTAACTATAATGAAGTCTATCTGCCTTCTACCCTGCCCTCAAAATAATACAGCATGCCGCGCATATCTGTGCCATGTATTATGTGCGTAATACTCAGTGAATAGAATCCATTGATTTCAATGGGTTTGTTCATATTTACGTACTTTTTCACGCAATGATCGTTCTTATAAAAAATACAGATGCCCTCTTTTGGTGCGTATTACACACCCCAATAGGCCATTGAATGAATGCTCCAGCGCAAATACGCAGTGAATATTCAGGAAAGCACCATAGTCATAGTCACAAATCAATGGATCCTTCTGCATACTTTATTTTTGGGTGCCAAAATAGGCAGTGTATTTACCTGCACAACAACTGTGGGAACGGGTAAAATACGCATGGAAATACGATTTTCGGTTGTGTAAATACGCAGCATCTTTATGCGACCGAAACCCACATACGCGAACAAGCCCTAAGTAAGCTATTTGGGCAAAATGGCAGACATGGAAAGGCAACAAGTTGGAAAACAGCTGTTAACCGAGAGTAACATGAATGCTCATCTCACGTTTGCAAATCAACTTGGATGACCCCCAACCCATTACATATAACGTTCCATTGGCAGATGAGTAAAAATCTTTGCACAAGGATCTTACTTTGTCTGACATAATTCAAATCTAATATTCCCCAGTAGGAATGTGGTGGTGGTATTGTGATGGTGCGGAGATGCTTTGCTGCCTCAGGACAAGACCTACACAACTTGACATCATTGAATGAACTATGCTGTGTTGCAAGAGATAAATACTTGGGAAGAACGTGCACTTATCCTCCTGTAAGCTGAAGCTTAATTAGCACAAAAACAATGATCCAAAATACAAAAAAGTCTCCAGCTGAACAGCTGAGTAGAAACAAAATTAGTTTTGGACACATGTATCTCTAGAACTTTACTGTACATAGCCAAGTCAACAGGGAATATGTAGCGTGATGTGAATCTGGTCCAAGCACAAGATTTGCATTTCAGCAAAAATCCCTAAAAAAATAACACAGGAGCAGCGTCTGATGGGTCATACTCTGCTTGAGAAAGGAGCCGTGAGAGCTCCGAAATGCGTTGCACTACTTTGTCCTGTTTTATTAAAACTCCACTCCTTCAAGTCATCACCGACAAGTCTTCTCACCTCATTGCATAGTCATTGCACTTGACCATACACATGTATGGCCTCTTGACAAGGTGTTCCCTCCTGAGGTTATCCTGGGCGCAGGAATTTTTTCTTTTCCTTTCTTTCCACTTCTACTGTAATTTGTCCTGGGGGCCCACCTGGCTCCCCAGCCTTTATTCCATGCATGCTCTCATCGGATGTCCCTGCATAGGAACTGGGTTTCCTATTTTTTTCTGACTGTAACTGTCTTCGTATCTATATCTCAACTGTAAGCCTGGGTTCACATGGGACAGAATTGCCACAGAATTTCCATGCGGAACGTCCGCACAGCAATTCCGCCAGTGGCTCCTAATCCCAGGATTTTGCAAAAATTTCCTCCACCCACTGCAGCCAAACTGCGAGGAAACCGCGGAAAAAAAGGTGCAGCATGTCAATTTTTTTAAATTTCCGCAGTGGCCTCTCTGCTCTCTATGGGTGAATGCAGGTGGCAAAGCTGCGCTTATCCCGTGGAGATCTTGCGGTTTTTCAGTGCGATCATTCTGTGAGATTTCCGTCCCATGTGACCACAGCCTAGATGTTCTGCAGGGATTGTACTTTCTACTATACTATTGTACATACAGCACAAAAGGTAGTTGCTCATTTACATTTTTATGGAAAGTCTTTACAATCATCTGGAAAGTGTGAAAATTGAACAATAAATACAAGTTTCTATGATCTTACTCTAAATGCTGCATTCTGTATTGTTATATTTTCACACGGGGCAGTCTGGTGATATGCTTGAATTCTTCCCGTATGCAGGCCTTCGGAAATGGTGTGAGAAATGACCAAATGTCTTTCATTCAGGATTTAACACTTGCAGTCTAACTATAAACAAGACCACATACTTACATAGTAAAATAAGAAACATGGATTCTAATATATTAAACTAATTATACTAAGGGACCCTATGGCACTGGTCAGATGTCCGTCTTTTACAGGCGCAAAATATGCGCACCTGCAAAAGATAGGACATCCATGTCTCTCATGCGCAGCAAGGACCTAACTGGTGCGCTTAAAGAATCCCCGCAGGGAGTCCCCTCATCACTGAACACTGACAGCACTGTCACCAGCTGTGGCAGAGGCCCACAATGCTACCGCATTGCTATCAATGGGAGCGGCTCTGCAGCCGGCCCCTTAAAAGCAATAAGCTGCCGGCAACCCCCGCAGTGAGTTTTGGGGAAGGACTTGAAATATAAGCCCAAGCTGACAGAAAAAAATTCTAAAAATTATTACACCACCAAGCACTCCAGCGTGGCTTCTTTCTGCAGCTCCCCGGCAATTCTTCTTCTGTATTCTGGTCAGAGGCCGTGCTTAGCCATTGAATGACAGCTGAGCGCAGCCTCTGATTGGTGACAATGCTCAGCCAATCAGAGGCAGTGCTTTCTGGAGGCGGGGATTTTTAAAACCACGGCCCCCAGAATACAGAAGAAGAACTGCCGGAGCGCTAGGTGATATATTCTTTTTTTTTTTTGTCAGCTTGGGCTTATTTTCTGTCAGCAGTGAATGGACGATTTTCACGCGCATGAAGTTCAGGTCTTCTGTGTGTGAAAAATTGCCAGATCACAGGATTTTTAGTGCAGTATAGCCACGATTTTTTTTGCGTGCTTATACTGTGCTAAAACCACGCCTGTGTGAATGAGACCTAACTAATATAAAATAGACATTTTAATGGTCCTTGTGATGAAATGATAGTGGTAGATTGTCTTTGCTTGTCAATCTGCCACCTTTCGGGTCTGGGAAAAGTTGAGTGGATTTAGGGGGCCTTCACACTGGTGAGAAAATCAGGTGATTTTCTTGCAACGCGAGAGTGAGTAAAAATGCATGATTATGAAACCAATGACTTGCAATGGTTTTATTCTCATTTGCAATGTTTTCACTCCTGCCAAGCTGAGCTCATCAATATTCATTCAACTGCCTTTCACACCTATACAAGAGCGGCCTTTGATCCCATTTGCTCCTTTCGCGACCAGCAAATGGGATCAAATTTCCAATTCTGCATCAAAATCCATGCCGCCTATTTCATCCCATGTGATAGGTCCCTAAAGGTATGCAGCCTATCTTGTGTCTCAGAGGTCCACTTTCATTGCAGAATTATATAGTGAATGCTACATTTAACCCTTTCCAATCCACTGTCTGACGTCTAAAGACATTCTGTTTGAAGGCTGTACTGTTCCGATGTCGAAAGACATCTGGCAGGGTATTCTTACTGTACATTACTGGCCGCTCTGTTGTCAGGGGCCTCTCCGGCATGTCACATACCGCAGTACTGGCTCTAGCCAGCAGATGGCGCCATTGTATAATGGCAGAAAGAGAAAGCTCCCTAGGAAACCCTGAATCCAAAATAGGATTGCAAAGGGTTAATGGCTCTATCCTACTTTTGACCAGACGTCATGATCACATACAATACTATAGGAATTGTTTTCTGAAAATCTAAATATAATATATATATATTAGCACAGCTGAGCCTTTCGTTGCATGAGATTAAGATATGCATATATCTCGTATATCTTTTATTTTTACTTTGTTCTCTCATATCTCATAAGAAAAATCAGACAGAGTAGACAGTTGAACCTGGAGCCCGGTCTCAGTTACTAGCCTGCAGCTCTTGTGTCACCCAATTCCAATAAAAACAGCCGTTTTCAGTGGCTAATAGAATCTATTACTCATGCTGCATAATCACTCCTTTCATGAGGCTTGCCATTTACAAACCAAGAAGGAATATTATTAACTAGTTTAGAACCAAAGCATAGCGACCCCTGGATGTTACATGAGAACGAGTGCAGAGTGCATTCTGCACTATATATATTATCCTGTAAATTATGTTATAGCTGAAAAGGTAGACGGATATGATTTTTGTACTTTCCTGCGTGTTTGCGAACCTAAATAAATCTTTAGTTGGTATAGAACTACAAATCTAAGCATATCCTGTGAAATCACACGTTGCAATGTCAACAAGCAGCAAGCCTTGCCTAATAGGCGATGAGAGTTTCTAAATTTTGATATTCGGTTATCTGTCATCATGCTATAAACAGTTGAATTTTTCTGTTAACAACTTTTTAAAGTACGGCCACGTGGGGTGTAAACGTTGTGGATGTTCCACAGTGGAATTGCGTGTAGAACATCTACAGCATTTACTGTATCAGCAAAGTGGATGACATTTTAACTAGAGATGAGCGAGCGTACTCGGTAAGGACAGATACTCGAGCAAGTATCGTCCTTACCGAGTACCTGCCTGCTCGCCCGCAAAGATTCGGGTGCCGGCGGGGGTGAGCCCCCAGTCCCCCCCCCCCCCCCCCCCCCCCCCCGCTGCTCCTGGCCCCCTGCCGGCACCCGAATCTTTGCGGGCGAGCAGGGAGGTACTCGGTAAGGACGATACTCGTTCGAGTATCTGTCCTTACCGAGTACGCTCGCTCATCTCTAATTTTAACCCCTTCCTGACTGCCCCACGTAAATAAACTGCCAGTTTGCTGATCTGCTATATATTTACGGCTCTGCTTTTCACAGACACAACTGGCTTCCAGCTTCACGGACATTCCAGCTATGGCTGTAACTAACAGCATCTGATCCAGGTGCTGAATTAATAAACGGAATGGAAGGACTGGAATACCCAGAGAGGCTATCTAAATTAGAATTATTCACCCTGGAAAAAAGGCGGTTAAGAGGCGATCAAATAACCATGTATAAATACATGAGGGGACAATACAAGGATCTCTCCCAGGATCTGTTTATACCCAGGACTGCGACAGTAACAAGAGGGCATCCGCTACGTCCAGCAGAAAGCAGGTTTCATCACCAGCATAGAAGAGGGTTATTTATTGTAAGAGCAGTGAGACTGTGGAACTCTCTGCCTGAGGATGTGGTGATGGCAAAATCCATAGAGGAGTTTAAGAGGGGACTAGATATCTACTTGGAGCGCTACAACATTGCAGGATATAGGCATTAAATAACCAGAGGGGTTGTTGATCCGAGTCCTGGAGTCAGGTTGTTGATACAGTGATTATTCTGACTGCCATTATGGATTCGGGAAGGATTTTTTTCTACCAAATGGGGTAAATTGGCTTCTGCCTCATTTGTTTTTTTTGCCTTCCTCTGGATAAACAAGGAGGGTGGAAACAGGCTGAACTGAATGGACATTTGTCTTTTTTCAGCCTTGCATACTATGTTACAAAATTAATATCCACTCCAACTAAATAATAACGAAGCCTCGTGTGACCCGAGGAAAATATTTTGGGGTAGGCTAGGCTGGTTTCACATGGCCGAGAAACTTGCGTGAGATTTGTGTGTTGCGAGACACTTTCGCACTAATATGAACCCCAATCACTGGATGATAAATGGTTTTATTTTCATAGTCCCAGGTGAGTGCATGTTTCTCTCCTCTGGCCTCTGTATTGACACAGGGAAGCTGTCAGTAGCAGTAAGAGTGACAGCTTCTAAGAGGCCAGGATAATGTGGACAAAGGCTCTGCCCTTGTCGTCCTCCCCAGCAGAGAGCAGGGAATTGTCCCTTGGAACATGCCATAGAAAGCCCTGAATGCAGAGTGAAGTGGTAACATGATACACGCAGCCCATGGGCTAATATTCATTGTGTCAACTAATATATTTACTTTTCCTCACTTAATAGCTGGTGGGTCAGCAGTCAGGTCCAATCCTCATTTCTAAAGAAGTAAAGATGCAACACGTACACAAAATGGAATTAGTATAATGTGCACACTGACACATTCTGCTGGTTGCATTATGTACCTATTCAGATGTATCATTACAAGGGTGTACTCACAGGGGCGATTTTTCCCATGTGGGTTCCGTCTGGATTCCGAGTCATTTGAAGGGGTTAATTCACAAGAGCAATTGTTCTTTCAGATTGATAGTCCTATTTTTGTGTCCATTATTTTCTATGGGAGCATTAAAAAAGCTATGCCATCGCGTGTGATAAAAATGCCTGTGAAAATAGCATGGGAAATAATCAGTCGCATTCACCCGTGTGAATACAGCTTTAAGGTTTATGCAGACAGACGTGTGAAAAACAGAACATATTTAATCTTTGTATATCTACATTGCATCCATATGCTTTACTTATATTTTTTTGTATTTTTATATTTGTATATTTTTTAAGGGCTCCTTCAGACAAATGCATTTGCGCCATGCATCGCACATGCGGAATTAGCTCATGCAATATGTCTAGAATAGAATAAATGGGTTCTTCTCCCTAACAAATTTTTCTGCATGCATTTTGTACGCACGCACCAAAAAGGACCTGCTCTATCTTTCTGCGTATTTGCGCTACAAAGGTCCCCATATGGGAGGTAAGCAAATTTGCCTGCAATACGCCAGGAACAGAAAACACTCGGACCTCATTAAGTTTTATAGCCATTTACATCAGGGCGGGGGTGTCCCCTGCACATGTGAACATGCTGTGCCTGAGCAAATACGTGTAGTGAAGTCCGCAGGCAAACAAGCCTCGTTCACTGAGCAAAAGCACTGTGCTTGGGTGCGAGCAAGGGCACATACGCCCATCTGAAGGAGCCCATATTCTGTGTGTCCTCTTTTTTTTTTTTTTGAGCTACAAACAGATGGAAGGAAGACCAATTTTGTTTTGGAACACTGCTAAAGCAAAGACCTATAAAAATCGGAGCACGCACGCTTATCATTCCTGTGTTTTGGGTTTGGGGGGGGGGAGGGGAGGGGGGATAGTTGACTGATGTCCGGAAAATCAGACCAGGATAAGACGTGTTGTAATTTTTTACATGGATCATTAGTCCATGTAAAGAATGCATGTCTACATAGACCCATTGACTGTAATAGGTCAGTATGCTTATCCATGTGCAGTCAGTTGCAAACGTAGAATTTGTCCTAAGTATAATCAATAGAATCTTCACTCCTAGTAGTGAATGCAATTCACTAAGGCTGCTTTCGCACCGGCGTTAGGACTCGGTTCTGGGTTTTCATCTCTTTTCTCCTTTTTTGGAGGAGAGAAACTGATATAAAACAGAAAAAATATATCATTTTTTCCCCTATTGATTTCAATGTGGTTTAAAAACAAATAAATATGGAAAGCAAATGGAAAGGCTTTTGTTTCTTTCCATTTCATCAGGTTTCCATTTTTTTTAGGGTGGAAAAATAACATGGCAGACTAACGCAGGTGTGAAAGCAGCCTAACATTACCTGACCGCACAGAGGATGTTACCTGTTCTATTCTAGGCATTTGCGCAGGAAAGGAATTTTCGGATAGTTTTAGTTTTTGACGGTCTTGTTTGTTTTTATTTATTCTCTTTGTAAAATTGAAGACTATGCATATATAGTCAGCTGCCGAGGCTTGACATTGGAATGAATTAGGAATACCATTCTCCTGTTGTAGTTTAGAACCACATATGATTACGGTACAGTGTTTCAAAATGGCTGTTTCAACACCAGCATTTTTGTCATCAGTATTGCATTTTTTTTTCAGTCTGTCGCTTTGGGCTAATGGTATTCCATAAGGATATTCATACGGGGCTTATTCAGATGTCCATATATTGGCCAGATTTTCACGCCCGGACGATATACACTGTCCCTTTCCCTCCGTTAAGTTCCGCCCTGTTCCCTCCCATTGCAAACAGTGGCAAGGGGTGGAGAAGGGGCGGGAGCTCAGTTCACTGCTCCCGCCCCTTCCCGCCTCCTCCCCCTGCAGAGAGGGACAGCATATATTGGCCGGGGCATGAAAACCCAGCCGATATACGGACGCCTGAATAAGCCCCAAGACTGTATAAAATACACATTAATCATATTAATTTAAAATGCAGCATGCACTAATTTCATTCATTTTGAAAATAAAAAATGCCTATAGAGAGTGTTTAGATTGCAATAAGACCTATAAGAATAGCAGGACACAAGACCACCATAATGAGGGAACAGGGAGGCGGGTGACTATATTAAACATAGTAACATAGTATGTTAGGCTGAATAAAAACATATGTCCATCTAGCTCAGCCTATTACTCCCCTACCCCAATGTTGATCCAAAGAAAGGCAAAAAAACCAATTTTCACCATTTGAGGGCCCATTTACACGGCAGTAGACGTTTTACTGTCGCCCGCTGGTGCCGTAAAATCACCTAAACGGCAAAGGGCCTGGCGTATATACGCCGAGGCCGCAATGCCATGGGGTCTGGGAAGACATTTCCCCTTCCCTCCCCCTCACCGACTCACCTACTCTCTCCTCCCCTCTGGCCATTTGCAATGGGAGGGGCGGAGCTAGGCTCCAGCCCCCTCCCCGCCCCTTGTCCGCAGCCAGCAATGGAAGGGAGAGTAGTGGGTGGAGCTTAGCTCCATGCCCGTCCCGCCCCTCCTATTGCAAACAGCGGCAAGGGGAGGAGAGGAGAAGAGAAGGGGGGGGAGTTTAGCAATCACACTGCTAAACTCCCTCCCATCTTTCTTCTCAAGCAGCTAGCATTGGCTTTCATAGGAATCTATGCGGCTGCCGGCGGCAGCGTGAAAGTGCCTGGTTGGGTGCTTTCATGTCGCGGAAATACGCCCCTGTGCACTGATGCATTGTAAGCCAATGCATCAGAGGGGCAGCGTATATTAGCCGGGCATGGAAATCCGCCGATATACGCCCGTGTGAATAAGTCCTAAGGGAAACAAATTCCTTTCGGACTCCAATCTGGCTATTTAATAAAGTCCATCGTCTATGCTGCATAACCGATGAGCTCATTGCTCATCGCTCTGTGTAAATAGCGGCCATTCAGTACTGAACGGCCGCTGTATTAAGTGAATGGAGACGGGCGGGGGAGCGAGAGGAGATAAATCTCCTGCACTGTCCCGCCCCCCCTGCTGGCAGCTCTGTAAGCAAGCCAGCTCTGCTAGCTCCCATGCAGGAGCACAGGAGCGCGGAGACACAGGGACGAGTGTCAGGCATCATTTGCCCGACATTCATCCCATGTAAATGGACCTTAAGTATTTAAGATGTTTTTAAACATTTCCTGTTTATTGTCTGTACTCTTATTTTGGAGGACATTATCCCAGTCAATGAGGACAAAGGCATGTCTGGGCTGATCGAACTTTGGCTTCCTAAAGTTTAGTATTTTCGAAGTGCCCCCATAAAACTGCCTTTTGGAAAACAAGTGGAAATTAATTATACCAAGGTCACTATTTCCCTGATGCTCCCCAACCTGTACCCCTGTTATTCTGTCAGGTCTGTTGGTTACTATTAAGTCCAAAATGGCCATCCCTCTAGTTGGGTCCTGTACAAGTTGGGTAAGGACAGAAAGTTGTTATCTTTATGAGATACGCAGATTTCAGCTTCCCAGTTTATATCTGGATAATTAAAGTCTCCCATAATAATTGCCTAATTGTGGGTTGCATGTGTGGGAAGAAATAGCAGCATGCTCCATTTTTCTGTCGATCTCGCAGGAACGGCTTCTATTGAAGTCAATGGAAGCTATCCCCGCCGCGGCACACCCACAGCTGTCACTGTGGCTGTGCCGCGCATCCACGGGAGAGCAGGAGATTCAAAAGAGAAAAGGGAAGCACGCGCCAGCGTGTCGAGCCAATCCGCCGGGCAGAAAAAAGAAGACCCGGACACGACGAAGGACAGCCCTGCAGCGTCCGGACAGGTGAGTAAAATATAATGTGGGCATAGGTGGAAACAGCTGCGGGATTCCACACTCAGAATCTGTGTGTGCCCGTGGACTTCTGTGTGACAGAAAAATTGTGTCTCCTTAGCATTTAGGGAGGTGTCACAGCATTTAGGAAGGGGTCTGTGTGACAGAAAAATTGTGTCTCCTTAGCATTTAGGGAGGTGTCACAGCATTTAGGAAGGGGTCTGTGTGATAGAAAAATTGTGTCTCCCTTTCACCTGCCTAGCATTTAGGGAGATGCAACCCTATCTCCCTAAATGATAGATAGATAGATAGATAGATAGATAGATAGATAGATAGATAGATAGATAGATAGATAGATAGATAGATAGATAGATATGAGATAGATAGATAGATAGATAGATAGATAGATAGATATGAGATAGATAGATAGATATGAGATAGATAGATAAGATAGGAGAGAGAGATTTAGATAGATATGGTAGATAGATAGATAGATAGATAGATAGATAGATAGATAGATAGATGGATAGATCTGTCTAATATCTGTCTATTTATCTGTCTATCTAACTAAGGGCTTTTACCCACTTGCGTTTTTTTAACGCTGCGATATCGCTGCTTTTTTTTAACGCGATTGTCAATGAGACTTTCTAATGTTAAAAATGCATTGCACAAAAATCGCAAAGCACAAACTTGTGATGCGTTTTTAAGATTAGAAAGTTCCATTAACAATCGCGTTAAAAAACGCAAGTGGGTTAGAGCCCTAATATCTATCTATCTATCTATCTATCTATCTATCTATCTATCTATCTATCTATCTATCTATCTATCTATCTATCTATCTCTCCATCTATCTCATATCTATCTATCTATCTATCTATCTATCTATCTATCTATCTATCTATCTATCTATCTCCTATCTATCTATCTATCTATCTATCTCATATTTATATATCTAATAAATATCTATCTAGCTAATATCTATCTATTTATGAGATAGATAGATAGATAGATAGATAAATTCATTGGTACATTTTCAGCCATTACAGTGGTAGCGTATAACTAGTATGAGATAATCAGGCATCCACGTAACCTTGAGATTGATATGGCTCAGATAGATAGATATTAGACAGATAGATCCTAATTGCTTTTAACCTTCAAATCCGCAGCGGATCTGCAAATGCATTTAAATGTATTTGCGGATGAACTGCAGATCCTAAGCTCTCATAGAGATGTATTGAGCAAGATCCACGCGTGATCCATGGTAATGGCTCATGTCCACGGGCAGGTTTGAATTCCGGGATCCGCGTGATGTACCCACACGGATGACCCAGAGTTCAAGCCGCACATAGGCAATTCAGGGGTGCCCACAGCTTACTGAAAACATGCGTACTGCATTTTGCTGCGGGACTGGCTTCCATTGAAGTCAATGGAAGCCGTCCGATCTGCGACACACCTGAAACTGTCACTAGGGGTGTGCTGCGGGTCCCGCGGGAAAGCAGGAGATTTAAAAAAAAAAAACTCCACTGCGCATGTGCAGGGGCGTGTGCCAGCTGGCGGGCCCACCCACCTGCCAGCGCGCCTACCCACATGCACTGAGGAGACACCGGACGACCTGCACGTATCCAGAATGTCCTCATGCCGCGGGCACGGTGAGATCCCGTCTCCGGGCTCTCGCCCACAAAAACCGACCCGCCCGTGGACATGAAGCCTAAAATGGAGCATGCTGCGATTTATTATCCGGCGGGAGATCCGCAAATCATTTAAAATGAAATCTGCAGGACATAAATGAAGCGCGGATGCCCAATGCTTCTCTATTGGCGCCTAGTGCTGCGGAAGACCCTCGCGGATTCTATAAATGAAATCCGCCCGTTGACATTGGGCCTCAAACATAAATGTTTTGATATTACAAGCTGCATATTGAACCACTTTCTATATGTACCGTGCCCTGGAATTAATGGCGCTATAAAAATATCAGAACTTTTATCTAATGTTGGACAACTATTTGTGTCTGCAGTTACCTAAAGGTGTTTGTTCACTGCCAGCGGCTTTGCAGGTAGGCTGCTGGGTTAGGATACTAGTTAAGGTCATTTGATATGTGGGTGGGATGTGAATAATGGGCAGGCAGCAAAATCTGAACATTTCACATGAGCTCAGGCAGGACCACCTCCCTTTCTAATGGGATTTTGGTGCAGATGAGAGTGGAAGTGGCAGACACCAGCCCCACAGTCAGCGGCTGTGCTCAGTGATGACAGATCTGCTGTGGACAGCCAGGCCCTGCTCTATCTCATGATCATCATCACCAGGAGGACATTCGAAGAAGAAGATCACCATCCTCATCATCACCTCTAGTACTGCACTCCTCACACTGCAGGATTCTCATCTGGATCTAGGTACCTCATTCATGCAATACTGTTTATTATCGTATGTTTTATAGCTCTTTATTTTGTTCAACTTTGCTTTCATCTTCCACAAATAATCATCGATTTATGTGTTGTGTTATTTTATATTATGTGTTATTTTATATTATGTGTTATTTTATGTTATGTGTTATTTTATATTATGTGTTATTTTATGTTATGTGTTATTTTATATTATGTGTTATTTTATATTATTGTTGTGGAAACTTGTAATAGATAAATTAATATCGATAGAACTTTGTCTGTGACTATAAAATTGAATTTTCAACCATACTATTAAATCCAATGTACTGTTTAATTTAATCTCTGTCAAATACAATGACCAGGGATGCCAACTGTCCAGAGATTTCTGGACAGTCCATTAAAATATGGCTTTTTTTTACCAGTGTTCATGAAAAAAATGGATGCATTCGTAGCTTGAGGCTGGTTGTACTTGAGTAGGTAATTGTAGCTAAAATTATCATGTCCAGAAAAAATATATATTGGCAGCTGTGACAATGACCCATAGATGGAAATCTGTAGAGTGAAATAACTAATCAGCATTCATTTGTATTTAAATATAACATATATACTATATTACCATTAAAGCCGTTGTCAAACTAGTATTTGTCTTTTAGGCTTCCTTCACGTACAGTCCTTTTTTCCTGGTATTCTTCCTAGTTTGCAAAAAAAAAAACACGCTGAAATTCTTGCATTTTTTTTACAAAACATTTTTTTTCTAATAGTGCTCTTTTGGTCACAGAATTTTCTTTTGGGCATTTTTCTTCCCTATAGAAAAAGAAGTCTGTGAGCATAAGCCAGACGAAATGTTACAAGTAAAGCGATTTCCAAAAAATGTCATGGTACCCCCAAAAAATGAACAGAAGGTGATTTAAAAAAAAGCCACACAAAATGTACTGTTTGCATGAAAGTTTCATCATTTTCATTTTCAAGCGGTGTATTTGGCGCACAAAAAAGCTGTATAAATATGTCAAAACTGCCCAAAAATGTGCTGCTTTTGGAGAGACACCTATATGTGACACCAACCTTATACAGAATATGTCAGGGGTGCAGACTGATGTGCATATACAAGCTGGCATCAATCTGTATTAGTTTAGTTGGGATCTGCTTATTTTTGTATATATATATATATATATATATATATATATATATATATATGTGTGTGTGTGTGTGTGTGCGCCTATATATATATATGAAAATAAAAATGTACAAGTGCAGATGGATATATCTGAAAAACAGGATAACTATAGTGAAAGTGAAGATATACCCTAGCCACTATATGATGTAATATAGCCTTGTATACAATGTAACGGTAATGAAGGTGACATGGCAGCTGTATACTGAGCTGACATGCCGTATGTACGTGGGGGACAGTATAGGATGACGGCACAGTATACTACACCCCTCCCCGTGAGTACCGGGTACTGCGGTGACCTCCCGTGCTCTCTGCTCCGCGGCCGCAGTTATATCTGCCGAGAACTGATTCCTCAGAACATACGGAGCGCCGATCACACAATGTAGCGGCTACAAGAACAGGGGCGTCCGGCCCCAAATATTACTGCAGCCCCTCATACTGCACCAGGGAGACCCTAAATACATTATCCTATATGAGAGCATATAATCGGGGATAACAGCGTTCAGTGCGGGACACTTGTGGACATGTCTGCAGTTATAAGGTGTATCTCATGCTAGGACTTCAGGGGAAACTTGTGGCTCTATCAATCTCCCATGTAATATGTCCTGCAGATATTAATCTCCCATGTAATATGTCCTGCAGATATTAATCTCCCATGTAATATGTCCTGCAGATTTTAATCACACCAGGAGGTTTAGAAGTTGCAGGCTTTTGGGAATAGTTACATTTTTTAACTAGTAGCTGAAACCTTCCTCATTACGCACAATTATGCGCCATATATTTCATAGGGTCTCCTTCACATGCGCTTTTATTCATCATTGTTTCTAAACACGTCACGTCATAGTATTTTTTACAAGTATTTTTGGTAGCTATTTTTTTAAATTTGTAACATTTATGGCTTATTCAGTATTTTCAGCAGTATTTTGTGAGCCAAAACCAGGAGTGGAACGTACAGAATGTATAAGGGAAAGATTAGCATTTCTTCCATATTTTAGACAGACTCCTGGTTTTGGCTTACAAAATACTGATGAAAACTACTGCCGTGTGAATAAGCTCTTAGGGCGCTTTTACAGGAGTGAAATATTTCCACAATATGCACTGTAAGACGCAGCTTAATTTGCTGCTATAGAAATCAACTGCAATACCCAAATGCGGATTTTGATGCAGAATTAAGCCATTTTTAATTCTACATTAAAATCCATAAAATTTAATTATTTTGGTGCAGATTTGGTGTCATTTTAAGTTGTGGAGCAACTCGTGTTTCCAGCGTTGCATTTTGCAGCATAAATAGACATGCTGCTGATTCAGAATCTGCAGCATTTTTCAAAAATACTGCAAATTTGATGCAGAAAATTTCTGAACCATGTAAAAGATTTCTGCCACTGTACTGTAAATGCTGTGGAATTTACGCAGTGGTTTTAAATTCAGCAGTGTTTACTGCCCGTGTGAAGCTGGTAGTGTATGTGCCCACATCAAAGTCAAAATCCACATCTGGATTTTGATGTGGATTTTGACTGCAACATTTTCTCTCTGCATTGCAATAAATGAATCCCACTGTTAAAATCCCTGCTATTCCCGCAATAAATAGAGTGTGCTGAAAATCTCAAAACCCACAGCATGACTCTCTTCTGCTGCAGATTTCTTCTGTTGTAAGTGAACAGTTTGTTAAAACCCCATTCACTGACATGGTACTCTACATTATTGCAGAATTTTGGTGAAATGCTTTGCAAAAAAATCTGCAGCAATTACACGATGTGAAGCCTAGAATGCCAGAAAAAAAGCCACATTTAGACTATGCCTGCTTTTTAAAAAGCAACACAGACCCCTAAAATGCCACCAAAATGGTACAGATGGAAATGTGTATGTAGACTTTACATTATCTTATTACATACAGATTTCTCTGTGGCCTCACATGGATTTAACCCGTATACAGTGATGGAGTACAATGTGCAACATAACTGACATGCTACGGATTTGAAGCTCTGCTGCATGCTCATTGTTTCCACACATATTTCTTCTACTATATGCGCAACATTTATTGTACCGAAATTTGCTGCAGTTTTACACTATGCAATCAAAAATGAAAATCCTCTGCAGATCTGCTGCTTCTGAGCTCAGCCGCCACATTCACGCAGGACAGCTTTAGCCATTTTCTACCAGTAGGTATGAAATTATAATTTTCAGTGAGGCACACTGTATAAACTATTTCTGGATTTTCAATAAATGACAATGCATGCACATAATTCTTGCTTTCATTACATTTTAGTGGATTTTTTATGGGGCTTTTTATTTCTCGTGGCCATTCTTACACCGGACGCTTTTTTACCGCAATTTTCAAGCGCTGTCTGTTCTATTTTTTGTGTGTTTTTGCATTTTTTAACAAACCTTATTATCACCCATCACAATAATGGAGTGCATTAAAAAAACACCGTCAAACGCTGTGACATTCGTTCAAAACCGCTGCTTGAAATCACGGTAAAATGCTGCGATTTCAAACGTGGCGTTTTGTGGACTTATGTGTGTGAGTGGCCTAGGACTTTTGTTTCCTGAGCATTCTAAGGGCTTCTTCACACGACCATATTTTTGCATATTTTTGCATATGTAAAATATATGTTAACACTGCATAGAGAATAGAACCCATTGATGTCAATGGATTCCTTCTCATGAGTGTGTTTTGCATGCGCAAAAAAAAATAGGTGCTGCTCTATTTTCCAGCGGATTTGCGCACCGAGGGCCCCATAGCAGATTATGTAAGGTGCGCAAATACGCAAATGTTCAATACACTGCGCAATTCAGTAGAAAAAAAGAACACATCTGGACCACAGTAGGGTAAATAGACTTTTAATCTACAGTTGAGGTGGGTTGTGTGGACGTGTAAATTGTCCCTGCATGTACAAACCTTGTTCACTGCGCTAATATGTTACGCTGAGGTAAGTGTATTTGTGTATACGCTCATCTGAAACCGCCCTAAGACTTCTCTTCACATGCTCAACATAGAATCAGAGCTTCAATTGCATAATCCTTGAATTTAACAGAAGCTACATCGCCTCTGCATGGACTGGGTGATGTTGACACGGGACGTATTTTCGGCAGTGCTAAATCCATCCACATAGAATACGTGGAAAGCTTTTATGCATTTACCACATATTACATTTGAAAGGGTGAAATCTACAGAGGAGCGTGCATGGCCATTTGAGTCTCCTCACTCACCGTCTAGGTGCTCTCCCTAAGGAGAAAAGATAGCGTTTCTGACTACTGAATCTACAGTGAAAATCTGCAACATAAATGGACATGCTGGGGATTTGAAATCCTCACTGTAGGTCCCTTTACAGTGTCATTTTTTTTTTTGCAGCATGTGGATGAAATTTAGGCTGGTCTACATGAGAATATTTTCATTAAAAGTTGTGCACGCAATTTTCCCATGCACAACACGCAATATCAATAGCCCTTTGATTTGTATTGGGCCACTCACGCCTCATTTTTTGTACACATGTTTATTACTTGTGCGAAAATAATTGCAGCATGTCCTATCTTGGCGCGTATTACACGCACATGCACACCAAGATAGTGCATGGGGATTGGTGGCATGTAGCAAATACACATGCCATTGTGTTCTTGCTGCAAACTTGGACGTGAGAGATACGCTTGCGGCACGCTGGCGCACACGGTCATATGAGCCCCGCCTCAGTAAAATCGGCTATGCTGCTACTCTAATTCGGGCCAACTTAGTGGTGTGATGTGAGATCAAATGAACAGCGTTCATGACCATCTCTAGGCCAATTAAAGCATCTTCTGTCATTGATGTTGTCAAGTGCCCAGCTGACATGCTGAGGCAGGTACCCCTTTTTTAAATTTATTTTTGCACTTGTTCTTTCTGTTGATTTCTCCTGAAGATCTCTATTTTTTTAGGTATTCCCTAAATACCTTCATAAAGATCCGAATATGAAAAAAGAAAATCATAGCGATTCTCCGCTCGCGGGATCTAAAAACGCAGCATGCGGCGATTTGCCACGATTCTCCGCGGTGAGCCTATCTGTCAGCTAGGCTCAGCATGGAGAGCTGTCAGCTCTCCCCTGCTCCACAGTTGCAATCTGCCGCGGGATATCGCTACACCTGTGGACAGGCAGTCTTAAAGTGTACCTGAGTTTTTAACATGTTTTCTAAAATACACCAGGTTCTCTCTACTGCTGCTGTTTGCGCCCTGTTCCTGTCTGTAAGTTCTGACTTCAGCTGGTCTTCCCCATTTTTCTGTTGCTCTACTGCTTGCGGTCCACTTTCAGGGAGAGGGCTGTAGCAAGTCTAGCATTCTGCCAGTAGTTCATGTCCTTACTTCCTTGCCCTTACTTCCTATGCTGCACAGCACTATCTCTAGTCCAAACAACAGGGAGGCAGTTTCTGAATGCCAACCCCTCAGATTTCTTAGGAAATCAGGTATTTAGAGACATTGTGCATAAGTGGTTAGTAAACCCTCTATAATGTGTATATGTGTGTGTTTGCTCGGGCAGCCTGTTTATATAGGGAAATGAGATATTGTTCAGTCATTCACATTCACTGTATAAGTGAATGAGAACGATAGAACGATTGGTATTTAAACTGAATGATTAGTGAACAAGCATTTTTATACCTACATAAAATGAATGAAAAGCAAACAATTCATTGTTCGAAGTTCGATCGCTAGCACTTTTTTACACCGAATGATTATCATTCATTTTCGCTCTTTTGAATGATTTTTTTTGAACGATATCGTTCTGTGTAAAAGGGCCTTAACAACATGAGAGGCAGAGATTGTGGAGATCGTTATCACAGTGTCTATAGATCTGTCAACCTGCAGCCTGTAAGTACAGGGGGACCACCTGTAAGGATAGCCTCACCCCCTGTTGCTATGGAAACGTCCCTGGCATTTTATTGCCAAGGAAACTCAGTACATAAAGGCCGCCTGCACACGGGCGGAAATCCCGCAGCGGGATTTCCGCCGCTCAAAGCCTGCATAGGAGTGCATTACAATATGCACTCCTATGCAGACGGCCGTGGTTTGGCCGCGCGAAATGTCGCGCGGCAAACAAACCACGGCATGTCCTATTTCTGTGCGGGGCTCGCAGAGCCTCGCACAGAAACGTCACTCACGCGGCCGCCGGCTCCGGTCTGCCCATGCGCCGGCTGCCCGGCACATGAAAGAGCCGGGGCCGCCGGGTGTGGGTGAGTACGCACTCGTCTCTGTAGGCGCTCGGGTTGGGTCCTGCGGCGAGAATTCTCGCCGCCGGATCCGACCCGCTCGTCTGCAGGCGGCCAAAGTCAGAGAGTGAATTACAGAGAAGCTGGAAAGGAGACCCCCAAGTAGCAGCCATTTCAAATGCGATTTACAGTGGTAGAGCAACTGAATTTCTAATGCAAGAATATTACAGAAATGATGAGAGTAACACACGTTTGTAGATGAGCAGAAGTTCTCTGAAAAGTGAGTGCCACTTTAAGCTTTCTGGGCTGCAATGCAAATTTTATACCAAGAGTCCCATCTAGGCTGTATAAAAACTCTTTGTAATTTTTTGTAGGTCAGAATTAGGCCCAATGCCCATGGCTGTATTTGCACTGCGGAATCTGGAGTGAACGTTCACCTCTGGATTCCGCAGCAAATACTGCACATAGGACATGCAAGGAAAATGATTTTTCCTGCCCAGGAGCGGAAATCAACTGCGATTTTCCGCTTGTGGGGAAATTGCAGCATGTCCTATTCTGGTGCGGGCCTCGCACAGACGCCTTCCATTGCAGGTAATGGAAACTGTCCGTCCGGCTGCGAGTTGTGGTGGATCCGCGTCATCGCCAGCACAACTCTTTTCACTGTGCCTGTGCGCCAGCGCACCAGCTGGCACATCCGCAGAGTAGAGAGAGGCTACGAGACAGGTACGCGTGGGTCAATGGCGGGGCACAGGGTCTAATTCCGCTGCGAGATTTCGCAGTCGGAATCCCACCCGGCCCTGGGCATTCAGCCTTAAAAAGGCAGTGTGTATAGAATCCTCTTTTATTTGATAATTCCCTGTATATAGAACTACCTGAGGTTCATGTCATAATAATATGAGATCAGAATGAGCAGTTTATGCAAGGTGTATAGACATTTCATCAGGTTGTCAGAATGAGGTTTCCCTTGTAGGCTGAAAAAATAATATAACGCATTTAATCTTTCCAACCAGGTGTAAATGTAATAGCAAAATATCTAAGACTGCAATCCTGCTATTGCAACTTTTGACGATCACCCAACCAATTGCACCTTTTTGTAAAATGTATTAATATAAATAGTGTACAAACGTGTGCCACTGTAATTTATTGTACTATCAGTAATAAACATTTCTATAGATCAGCAGACACCTGCTAATTCATGTCACATTAGCCATAAATCGGTAAAAAAATTAGCTACCAAGATAAAATATGAAATTAGACTAAAAGTAAGGGCTCAGTCACACGGGCGATTTTTCACGTGATTTGCATATGCGATCCGCGCATATATAGATCCAATGCTTTGCAATGGGAGCGGTCACATGTCCGGTTTTTATGCGGATGGGCGATAAATGATATGACACAACAATTCGCAAGAACGCGCCTATCTGCGTTCTGCGTTTAATTGTGCGCACAAAAGGCATGTACTGCAAATTGCTGCGATTTTTCGCTGGCGAGCACGCCGCACTGTACTCCCGTCATCTGTGTGAATGCATAGTCTTCTAGGAAATGAATACTTGAATGAAATGGCAAAGGCTGACAAGGTGGTCGTCATATGGGGGCAACAGGTTCTCTTATCAAATCTTTGCAAATGTGTATTTTAAATGAACAAAATGTTCGCGCCGCAATAGAAGATAAATAGCGTGTCACAACCCGGCCAAACATTTTTTTTGGGGGGTGGGGTGGGGGGTGTGAGGGGGGTATTTCAGAAGTTGCCCAAAAAGCATGGTAGTTATAATGCTCGTCGTGCATGTAATCATGCTGCAGCCCACTACAAGGTGTAATAAATTGCTACTGTGATAAGTAAAAACGCTTATTTGTCCCTTTTGCCACAGCAAAAATACATTTACCCCAAAAGTGGGCTACAGCATCATTACATGCACGACGAAAAAGTTGCGGCCGATCAAAGATTCATGCGCATTTTGATGCGCACGGCGATTTTACTCAGGCCAGATGGACGTTTTGCTGCAACGATAAACGCTGCTAGGTGCAGATTTTTCGGCGAATCGTCGGCCTTGGTCACGCGATTTTTGGGAGCGCATCCGTAATGCGATCCGCAAATCGCACGAAAAAACGCCCGTGTGACTGAGCCCTAAAGCTGACTTGTTAGAGCTTGTTCAAATCAGCGTTTGTCATTTGCGTTTGAATTCCGTCTGGCTGTTCTGTTTTTGGAGCAACCAAACGGGATTCAGATGGTTCCTGTTTCTTTCCCATTGATTTCAATGGGTTTTGAAAAAAAAGGAAGAATTTTCTGTTTACCTCCGTTCCGTTCAATTTCCGTTTTTTTAACAAGAACAAATAGCATTGCTATTTATTATGTAACGACTGGGGAAATATTTAGAAATTTACCAATTAAAGTCTTATCTTCAGGGCTCAGACTGGTGATCTCAATATCTCTGTGAGAAAATCATGGCAAAATTGCATTTGTGATTGGACGATTTTTGAGAACAGCCTTGCATCGCTGCTGCCTGCAATTGTATTGCGCAATTTTTCCACCCGGAAGACAATCAGAGTTTCTAGTGTTAAAAATGCATCACACAAAAATTGCAAGTTCGTCTGTTCAGATGCAATAAAAACGGAGGCACCTTTTGAAGCATGAGAGATAAAAAGCAAATTGCAGAAGGATAGGACATGCTGCGATTTCCAAATCTCACAACATTGCAGGACAGAAAACCGCAAATGTAAAATGAAACCATTGAAAAGCATGGCTTTTATAAGTTTGTGTCTTCTCGCACAATCACATCACTCAAAAATCACTCTATTTTATTGCAAGTGTGAAGGCACCCTTACTATTTTCGTTATAGTCCCCATAGAGGACTTGAACGGCAATCATTTGATTGATTATACAATACTTCCCCCTCTTTCTGTTGGGCCTTTTAAATGCCAATTTCAGAACTGACAGTGGCATGTTAAGTGTTAACTGGCACAATCAGTGGAATCTCCGATACCAGCTGTCAAAGTCAGTGTATAGAGCATACCATACAATGACACCCAACATCCGCTGTATATGTATGGTGGATGTCTGAAAGGGGTTAATATCACCAATTAGATTACAGATAAAATCTGGCTGCAATGAGTTATGAAAAAACTGCAGCAACAAAAGCATGAAAAACTGACAGGAAAAGCTGTGCACATAACATGGCATTTTTCATAGAAATGTGCTACCTGCAGCTTCAGCAAAACCACGTTACGGTTACAGAAATTGCGAGGCTCAGTGCATACACAAGGTATGATTATTGTGTGGCATTGTGCATGGGGTACGTTTATAAAAGGTGGTATGTGGTGTGTAACAAATTCCAATATATATGGGATTCTATAGAGTTCATGCCATCATAGCAGGACCAACAGGGCTGCCGGAATGCTAGTAGTTACTACCGCAGATAGATGCTTAGATGGGACGTTAGAGCTCCGTTTTAGAACAACGGATCTCTGACTCTTAACTACCATTCACTATATACACACGTGTATATATATCTTTATATAGAGATATGTATATATAATACACATGCAGTATATAGATGCGGAAAAGGAGTCAGTGTCCTCCATACTAGTTGATTCTAGCTTTTATATATCTCAAAGGGTTGCTCCAAAAACAGTGTAACGAACATAAAGAAGGTCAAATGTAATGAAAAGCATGTGTTTTGAAGAATATATATATATATATGTATATATATATATATATATATATATATATTTAAGTATACAGTATATGCTTGGCAGAGAGCATCAGTATATTTTGAACAAGGCATAACTTTTTCTTTAACTTTGATTCTTGCAGAATTCAGTGCAGCTATGGTGGAGAAAGTCCAGCACCCTCTTGTGACCAGTCTTGTGCACAGCAGAGAAGAATCGCCAGTGAACTCCGAGAAAGGCTTACATCCTTCCTTGGAGAAAGGAAAATTAGAGGGAGAAAAGGCTGGAGGAAGTAGCATGGGAGGTCGTCCAGCTGCTGCCAATGCTGCCCGTGAGAGAAATCGGGTACAAACTCTGCGACATGCTTTCCTAGAGCTACAGAGGACATTACCTTCTGTGCCTCCAGATACAAAACTCTCCAAATTGGATGTTCTCATACTTGCCACCACCTACATTGCACATCTTACCCGTAGTCTCCAGGATGAAGATGAAAACAGTCACAGCCATCAGTCCACATCTCCCAGTAACTCTGGCAGTGGCAGTCCAGACCTTCTAGGAACTCTGCACAGTGGGGATGGATACTTACATCCTGTCAAGGTATAGGATTATGTCTAATCCTTAATCATAAATGACCTCGTTTTGTAGCATTTTTTGTCTCTTTTTCTGTTATATTTTACTGCCATTTAAATGGCAAAAAATACACAAAAGCAAAACAGTCTAAATGCCCCGAAAATATCATGTGTGAACAAAACTGGAACCAAAAGGAGACTATTTTGGCTTATATTTGGTCATTACATTCTATGAGTACATCCGTGTACACATCTGCAATTTGTTGCAGTTTTGTTGTTTTTGTATGTATTTGCTCCTATTATAGGTATTTCTACAAACCCCCTTCACTTATTTTGAACACATTTCTGCAACAATAACCTTACACACATAATCCTACTAATATAATACAGATAAAAAAATAAAAAATTGAATTTATAATAGTTTGATATTGAAACTGAGAAAGTGTGGAAATAAGTTACTTATTTCATAGGAAAATAATTTATTAGGGGCTATTTCTATGACCGTATGCGTAAAATGCTGCGTGGATCATGCAACGTTTTACAGCCATTTGAGCTGGCTATCGCTGCGTATGACAGCGATTGTGCACCGCGCATGACAGCGTATCTCACGCACTCTGTCATGCGCAGCGTGACTAATTTCTTTTCTTTTTTTAATAAATTCCCCGTCTCAGCAGCGTTGTATATTCCATGCTGCACATATGTAATGTATTGTGCATGTACAGCGTTTATTATGCAACTCATAGAGGACAATACATGGTAAAATATATGCTGTGTTCTTTTTGGCGCCTCTTACACACAATGAATATTTGTAAGTGTGAATGTGTCAATGTACTTTCATTGACTCCATTCACTGCGTATTACACGTGCGTAATACGTGGTGAAATTACATTTGTGGGAATGAGCCCTAAAGCTTGGAAGTATCACACAATAGCTGCCACATCTTTATTGTTTTCAATGTGCCAAAACAAACAGCAAAGTGTAGACGACAGAAAACATAACTGTATGCTGCACTATTTCATACTTCCCATATCCATTCCTGATAAAGTGTGTGACAGACTGAACTCTACCAGATACATGTCAGCACTTATCAGAAAAAGCAAATTGGAATATGTAATGATGACTTTAATAAGTAATGATATGTGCAGTTTATACATGGTTAGCATCTGCAATACAGTGGGAGCAAGGATGATGTGTTGAGTGGATTCTCAATGACCCTTCAATTCCAATGAAGAAAAAACTATTAGGAAGAAAATCTACATACAGTGTAATTTTATTAAAGGAATTATAAATTTACACGCTCATTTACACGCAAAGACAAACTTTCAAACGATTGAAAGATTGACAGTTTAGTGATCATTTTGCATAAAGTACTAATGGGCACTAATGCCCATTAGCACTTTATCAGCTTCATTTACATGTAAATGAGCCTCCATCAGCTGTTTGAAAATCCCAGCATGTGGTCTGGACTTTGCACTCAGCTGTATTGTCTTCACAAGCTGTCTGCTGAATACAATGTAATGGTCCCTGCTGTCTCACTCCGGCTGAAGGATGGATTTTATCCTCACCTAAAAATCATCGTTAAGCCGAAGAGTGAAAAATGGCAGCGTTTACACGTAACGATTATCGCTCAGAAGACATCGTTTTAACAAATTTTGAGCAATAATCGTTGCATGTAAATGGGGCTTTGGTCCCTCAGTGCCCCAGGATCTATATTTACATCAATGGGGCACAGGGTTCATACATAGTGGGCGCCGACTGTCTTTGACAGCTGATACCCACCTGCAATAGCTGCTGATTGCAGCTAACACTTTAAATGCCGCTGTTAAATCTGACAGTGGCATTTTAATGCATTGATCAGTGTTCAGGGCTCCCAAATGCGCCCCTTGCGATGAGATTGCAAGGAACCGTTTGGTTGTAATGGCAGCTGGGGGCTTTTGGGGCCTGTGGCACTTCTTGATAGAATGCCTTTCAGAACTTAAAGGCATTTTCCAGGGAAATACTATTGATGAGCTATCATTAGAATAGGTCATCAATAGTTGATCGGCTGGGGTCTGTTGACCGGGACCCCGACCGATCAGCTGAGCGGCCGCATGCTGTCAGCGCTGCAAATACAAATAGGTACACAGAAGCCTCCGCGCCGAGTTTTGTGTAGCGGCCGACATTTGTAGCTGCAGTTACAAGTGCCGGCCACTACATGGGAGGTTGGTGCGGAGATTTCTGCTCCAAATACACAGAGGTCCGAGTGGATTTTAATGACAGCTGTGCCTGCAGTTATAAACGCTGACCACTACACAGAGGTCGGCGTTGAGGTTTCTGCTTCGACTTCTGTGCATTTGCGGCGCTGACAGCATGCATCAGCTCAGCTGATCGGTTGGGGTCCCGATCGACAGACCCCAGCCGATCAACTATTAATGACCTATCCTGATGATAGGTTATCAATAGTATTTCCCTGGAAAACCTTTTTAATTACGAGGTCAAGTCCCCTTAGGGTACTAAAAAAAAGTAAAAATAAGTTACAAAAAATTATTATTGTATATAACAAAGGAAATTAATCGGTAGCTAGGGCCAGTTTGTAAAATAAAAAAGCTGTAAAATAAAAAGAACTATTACATTTGCCTTCTGCATCTTGCTCACTTGAACTCTCTCGCCTGCTCCTCAACGATCTCTGCATCCTGGCCACCAGGGATCACATGTTATATAGACATGTGACTATTTAAGTCAAACCCAGGCTGCAATGGTTGCATGGGCAGAGATAACATCCCTGGACACCAAGAGACTGGCGAAGGAGCTGACAAGATTCTTCATTGGAATGAAGAGATGATGTAGAAGGTGAACATTCATTTTTTTGCCGCAATCGGCAGTGGTAAATCTGTTGTGGATTTGCTGCTGCAGAATTCCCAGTAGTAAATTTGCAGTATGTGAAAATAGCCTTTCATTTCTAGAGCCACTGAGGCTGAGCACACTTACAGTCCATAAAAACACCAAGAGCTTTAACAGTTTGTACTCTTTTTTCCCCTAGAAATGGCCCATGAGGTCTAGACTCTATATTGGAGCCAGTGGGCAGTTCCTCCACCAGTCTTCAGGATCAGAGGGCCTGGACCAAGAGGAGAATGTCCAAAGATCAGAATGCTGAGGCTGGGACTTGTCACTTTGCTGAAAAGTTATCTGTTAACTGCCTGTCAACATCTGTGTTTGGAAATCTCTGCATGAATCACATTCTGCCTCAAAGACTGTTTCAAACTGAAGAACATAACGTACATGGTGTCATATACCTGGACTATACAAGCTCAACAAATGAATGAAAGAAGCACAAACGGCAGATGTAAATGCCTCTGTGGGAGAGTTAATCTATTCATATAAGTTGGGTCTGTTTAGAAAATATATTATAGAGGCAACTTTACACTTGAACACACTTGCTGCAATTTCTAAAGCAAGATTAACTATACTACTACCGCAATAATGCTTCGTGTTCATAATCAGATATCAGTCAGGTTCAGTTATATTCATCGACCAAGTAGGGATAGACAGTAAGGTATGTTCACATATGTCCAGACCTGCGGTCTCTTTTCCCTCTGGCAAATTGATGACTATTCCCATAGTCAGTTTTGTGACAACTGTTGTGAAGGAACGTCTTTTCAAGCCAGAAGAGAAACATTGTATGCAGCACCTCTGTCCAGTAATGGCAGGTTCACAAGAACTAAGTGACTGCCAGATCCATGTCAGATTTTTCTGACGTAGACCTGACAGTTTACTCTGTGGCAAAACTCTGAGGCTAAACTTCAGAATTCTGCCCCAGAGTTTCTTGCAGATCCATATGCAGAGTTAGTCCCAGTCAATGGGGCAAATCTGCATGTGGCCGCATGAGGGGTATTTTGCACAGAAAGTGTTTCAATAATTGATAGGCCAATTCTTTTTTTTCGCTAATGGATTTCAGAATCCACGTGTGGAAACATTTGTGCAGGCCGCCAGGCACTTGTCAAGCCAGCAGAGGATCTTTTGCTAGTGATGGAGATTAGAATCCCCGCCTCCAGCAAGAGATTTCTCTGATTGGCTGAGCACCGCTGCGTGACAGCCCGCTCAGCCATTCACAGCCTGCACTGGATGCTCCAATCACAGCCAGCGCTGGATGCTCCAATGAATGGCTGTGATTGGAGTATCCAGCGCTGGCTGTGATTGGCTGAGCGGGCGGTCACTCACCGTTGCTCAGCCAATCAGAGCAATCTCTTGCTGGAGGCGGAGATTTCTAATCTCTGTCGTTAGCAAAAGATCCTCTGCCGGCTTGACAAGAGCCTGGCAGCCTACACGGAGGTCCGGAGAGTCACTGAGTTTAAAAACACTGTGTTTCTCCAAACACCTGTGTGAGGGAGGCCTAAGGCCGCCTGCACATGTGCCCGCAGCAGAATCCGGCTCTGACCCCGGCCTGCGACCCCGCGTATCTTTTCTGTATTGCAGATTTCAATTGTGGATGGGCTTCGGGACGGACGGCTTCCATTGACTTCAACGGAGTCTGCACAAAAATAGAACATGCTGCAATTTTAAATCCGCTTGCGGAAATCGCAATCCGCTCATGTGAGCAGACATGCGAATGTTCTGCTTTTATAATGTGTGTGGAATACAGCGGATCACCGTCGCGGGTGACGATTGTGTATTCCACAATTCAAATCCGGTCATGTGCAGCCAGCCGAAATCTGCAGCAAAATTCTGCAATGTGAAGGAAGCCTTACAGATGTTGGACCAGTGCATGAAGTGCACAACATTTTTATCAGTTGTGCTTGGATCAAGCAAAAAAAAAAAAACGGGTTAGACGCAGCAGTCATATGTAAAGCACGGTGTTCTTTCACTATGGTAAACAGTGTTTTTTTAAACAAAAAACGCTGTGTTTGAAGCCAGCCTTACAAGGTTTTGCCATCAGGCACAACCCCTTTAAAAACGGCGTACCTGGGGCAGCTAAATTTGCAAGGGGAAGTTGCGGCCAGCCAGACATTTTCCGTGCAGCGACCTGTAATACAACGACGGCACAACGTCCTTCAGAAAGGAAGCTGCACTTAGAAAGTGGCTCTCCATTCTGGGTCATAGAAGGGGAACCCGCTCTATGACATTCATGTGCCAGAAAAGCTACAGCGTTATCATATTAGAGCCATATTCGACAATGTGAGACCCGGCAGCTCTGCCAGTCTTAGCAATTCTTGCAGTATGTTTCTCCTTAACATCTTTACATTTCTTGAACTATCACACCTTTACATATGTATATAGAAAAGGCATTGAAAGAAACTTCTACTTATCGTGTTGTAAAGTGACCTATAGGCTTCTGTCCCCCAAGTCTCCTGTGTAAAAGATGTGAAATAATAGTAATCTATGTGTAAATTTCAATATTGTGGACGTCCACGTTTATAGGTGCCATACCGCTTGTCCGTGACGCACTCCCCTACTCCTACTGCTATGTAAATCTTCTTGAGAAGCTTTTGGCATTATTTACATTATGCTTTTAAGGAATTTCGTATATTTAAGAGAATTGCATTGCCATGCTTGGCTGGAAGGCCATGCTCTTTCAGTGAAAACATTTGCACTAAATGCATGTGACAAAAGGCAAACAGTTCACCATGTTAAGTGGGCTGTCAGATCATGGACAATAGTCCTCATTGACTGAAAGGGATTCTCAGTCACTGGGAGGTTCGATTCATTATAGGAAATATGTGAAAAAAATTCTATTGTTGTAAAGCTGTTAAATCCTGTATCAGGACACATGTTCCCACTAGATATGCTGTTGACAAGTGGATTGAAAGCAACCTATGTTTAACTGCATTTACGAAAGTTGAACCTTGAGTTAACTCAATCACTCCCATAGAGGACTGGGTTTTGGATTTGATTAATACCAATAAATGATTACTCAGGAAAGATTGTTGTATCATTAATTGAATAGTTTGTTCCACCAGGACAAATGTTGTCTATATGCCCTATAGGCATTTGGATGTCATTCAGGAGGTCCCCTCCCTAAGGCAAATTGGGAAATTAAAAATAAAGTGATATGTGGCCACTGTGCCTCCTTCCTAGGGCTCAGTCAGACGGCGTTTTTATGTGCGTACGTTACCTGCGTTTGTGATCCACATGTATTAAGAACCAATGGTGTTCAATGGCAGCGGTCATATGCCCGATATTTACCTGTACACAAAAATGTGCAACGGTAAATATAGGGCAGCAGATTTTAAAACGCAGGTAACTGCTGCATCCGTCTTTTTTGGATGTGAAACACCTGAATGCTGTCACATTCAGGGGTTTCACCTTGTGCTCAATGAGGCCGTCAGCAGCAGCGCCGACCCCATTGAGAACATACAGTGAAGATCGCGATTCTCTGGCACAGCTGTGGCACAGGAGCGCGATGTTCTCCCATTGAATTCGGCACTCGGCCTTAATGGGCTCCTGTCAATGTCCCCTCTGACGGTCACCGTTGTTCCCTTGAGTCGGCCGAGGACAGTGACAGCGGCTGAGCAACTGTGGCGGAGCTGGGAGGGGTGAAGGCAGGGCTACGGCGCCGGCCACACTGACACCTGAGGGTATGCAAGTGTCAGCGGGGGACCTTGACACAGCCGCCGTCGGAAGTGGCCCACCCAGCGGAGGAGTACGTTACAGCAGCTCTGGCAGCCAGTGTTACAGCGGGGGAAGGGAGCGGACAACATCGATGGACTGCGAGACGGAGGACCACGCTGCACAGTGCCGGTGGGGGTGATTGTGAGCAGCGGGGCACTTGCCACGCGTAGCACTGCACACATAATCCATGATCCATGGAACGACAGCGGGGTCTAAATAGCCAGATGTCAACAGGGGGGGGGGGGGGGGGGGGTTTCACCAACTGTGAGCAGTAAAGTGGTATTATTGTATGTGGGCAGCTGATCCGGGGGGGGGGGGGGGGGGGGGGGCGTTAGTTGTGACCATGCATCTTGTCTCCACCCCCTAGTTCCAGTGGCATCAAGATACAATAATACCTGTTATTGGTATTATCTGGTGTGTCTTAGGAGATTTACTCCTATGAGGACAGTAGTCGCGTCATATTTGGGATATTTACATAGTCAGACCATGGTTGCCAAGTCTTAAGGAAGCCCTCTATAGAATCATCTGTCATAGCAGGCAGCTTTTCACAGATCATCATTTTGGAGATTCTTGTTATGATGGGGTAAGGGATGGTTTCAACCACTGGGATGTAGTTCCGACCGGGTATGCAGCAAGGAACTACTGCTATGTAGTTCCTTGCTGCATACCCGGTCGGTTTGTCTTCCAGCAGGCAAACTGAGGGGGTGAGGGAGAAGGTCTGGCCCCAAACTCTCGAAACTCTTTTTTTTTTTCAAACGTAGCATGTTCTAGGTGAAAAAACACCAAAACATTTTTGGGCGCATTTTTATTTTGTATTATTTTGTGCAGCCAGATGTTACAGTAAAGACATTTTCCAGGACCTTTTTTCATTAATGACTTAACCTCAAGCTCATAGTGGATCTGGGATACAGCCGATCAGCAGCGGTGCTGGGTGTCGGAGCCCCGCCAATCAGCTGTTGCAAGAGCCGCTGTGTGCCGGGAATAGCACAACTTTGTACACTGTGCAGCAGGCCAGATTAGTCCTGTAATCTCAGCCCTATTCACTGTGTCAGCCACCAAGGAGTGTATCCGTGTGCTGAAAGAAAAGAGAGCCTGAAGAAAACTGTAGGCATCAGTCCAGAAAAGGCAGCTGTGATACAGTCTGCTGTATGCTGATGTTGGAACCTGCAGTGAGAGAACATAGCGAAGGCTTCAGTAACATCACTGGAAGGCGAAAATCGCGGCGATTATCTCGAAGCGATGCGGTGTCGCCTGTGTGAAGGAGGCCTAAAGGTTAAGCTCCCTTTTAAGAGTCTGCTCCCAAAATTACTATCAACCAGGCAGTGGCTAAGCTAGAGGTGAGCATGCGGGGCATGTGCCCTGGGTGCAGTGAGCATGGATGGCTGGGGGGACGCAGACCTCTTAGTCCAGCCCATCTACCGTAGAAGTGTCATACATACAAAGCTGTCCATCAAGCACATGCAGCTCCCCTTGGATAGCCACAGAGCCAGAAGAGCAACATGGACTGCTGCCTCACAGTTGACATTCAATGCAATTCCCTCTGCACCAGAATATCAAAACAGCTGATCACTTAGGCACCCACCTGACACATAGAATGCCCAGTAGGTTCAATAAAACAGCTGATCGGCACAGCACCTACTCACCACATACAGCACCTTCCCAGCAGCAACCATCTGTTTTATTGACCTGACAGGGCGCTCTACATGTTGGGTGGGTGCCATGGCGATCAGCTGTTTTGATATTCTGGTGCAGAGGGAATTGTATTAGGTTGGGACTGATGGGCCATGCTTCATGTTGCTTGTTGTTTCTCTATGTGCTGTGCTGAGGGTCTGTTTGTGCGGAGCAAACGCCACAATCAGGTGCCCCATTCAACTGGCGCAAAAAGGACTATGTCACCCAATACCCATGAAGCTGCGGCCAGTACTAGTCCAGCTTTGTGTGCCAAGGTCGGCTCTCTGACATTGACTTTGGTGGAAGGGTAGTTTGGTCTTCACAGCAGGAGACATGGTCAATGAAGCACAGCACAGCTTTCTGACAAGATGGAGATGAGCAAGTGACAGACATTCTAGATTTGGAGGATGGTCATTTTTGGCCACATTACTTAAATTGGTTGGAGGGTTAAAGTGCTTGTGGAAGTGGCAAGTATTTGTGTAGCCAGACTCCTATATAAAGTGATAACTGTGATACTTAAAGGGGTATTCTATTTCCGCCAATTATTCCAAAAATGGTTATAGTCATTCCAAGTGCCATGGCCACCTGTAGCCCGGATTATTGAAAGAGCAAAACTAGCTCTTCGATGCTGTTACTGTAACTCCCATGGAAGTGAATGTAAGTTACAGAAACAGGGCTTATTCACACGAGCGTGAAACGGCCGGCCAATTTACGCTGCCATGTGCTGCACAGAGCGGTGTATTAGTCGCTGCTAACCTCCCTCCCACCTCCTGCAGCTGTCACCGGCTCCCACAGGATTGAGGAAAAAAGGAAATTCCACCATAGTTTTTTGGATTTAATTTTTACAGCGCGTTCAGCAAGCAGAAGAAAGAACTGCGCTAACATTGTTCTCTAGGTCAGCGCGATTTGGGCATTTTTGTACACGAAAAAAACACTTTCTTTTTAAAGGAGATGTCCCGCGCCGAAACTGTTTTTTTTTTTTTTTAAACCCCCCCCCCCCGTTCGGCGCGAGACAACCCCGATGCAGGGGTTAAAAAACCCACCCGCACAGCGCTTACCTGAATCCCGGCGGTCCGGCGTCTTCATACTCACCTGCTGAAGATGGCCGCCGGGATCCTCTGTCTTCATGGACCGCAGGGCTTCTGTGCGGTCCATTGCCGATTCCAGCCTCCTGATTGGCTGGAATCGGCACGTGACGGGGCGGAGCTACACGGAGCTACACGGAGCCCCATAGAGAAGAGGAGAAGACCCGGACTGCGCAAGCGCGGCTAATTTGGCCATCGGAGGGCGAAAATTAGTCGGCACCATGGAGACGAGGACGCCAGCAACGGAGCAGGTAAGTATAAAACTTTTTATAACTTCTGTATGGCTCATAATTAATGCACAATGTACATTACAAAGTGCATTATTATGGCCATACAGAAGTGTATAGACCCACTTGCTGCCTCGGGACAACCCCTTTAAGATTAGCTTTCGGCCTCCTGCACACGGGCGGAATTTCCGCCCGTGCCCGCTGCCATTAGATAATGCAATCCTATGCAGACAGCCGCGATTTGACTGCGTGAAAACTTGTGCGGTAAACAAATCACGGCGTGCGCTATTTCTGTGCGAGCCTCGCACGGCTGACGCTCCGGCTGTGCTCTGGGCATGTGCTGGCTGGGTGGCAGCCGGCACATAGCAGAGCGGAGGAGGAGACGCCAGGAGGAGGTGAGCTGCGGGTCACAGCTTGCATCCCGCTACGAGAATACTTGCAGTGGGATCCGCCGCCGCCGTCTGCAGGAGGCCTTTGTGTCACCACATTCCAAGAGTTAGAAAACTTTTATTTTTCATTCACAGGAGCTCCATGAGGGTTTGTTATGGCAGGTTCAGTTCTAGTCTTCATCTGTTCTATTTTTGGGAACATTTCTTTGTCTGGCATTTCTCTGTGTAGTGGAGAGCAGTGCTGGAGGTGTGCGGATAGAAATGCTCTGGAGGGTGTGTGGTTAAGCTGGCTCCTGATGCTTTCAGCTACAGGGGAGGTCTCTGCAATGTTAGCGGATTTAGCCTCCCAGCCTCCGCTTGTGTCTGTCCCTACCCACATCTCCCACTGGGCTGAGTGTGATGAGCCCAGTACACGTGCCTGCCCCAGGGGTTATGGAGATCGAATGGTGTGCATCCCGGTTGTCTCCTGCTTGCTTCCGCCGGCGGGGGGATGCCTAGCGGTACGTGGTGGTAGTAGTCTCTCCCTCCTCCTCTCTGTCCCACATACAGCCTGCGGAGCACTGCAGCTGGTTTGCCCTTATGAAAGATGGCCGAAGCGAAACCGGCCGCTCTGGTCTCTAAGCAGCTCTATGGTTGCAGTAGATAAAAAGCACGTGGGCGGACACACGCGCTCTTTTAGTGCCGAGCTGTGTGCAGGTAAGACGTGATGGGCAGAAGCTGCTCAGTGTAGCGGCTGTCCCGGCGCTTGTACTGCAGCGGAGGTCACTGAGCTCCATATGGTTAGCATTGTGCTGCGAGTTGTAAACCCCCAGGGCCGTAAATTAACGTAATTCCGGTTTTAGACTCCGGAGACTGAGCCAGTTTTGCTCCGGAAGAGTATACAGGTGGGGTTTGTACAATTGCCGGCACGCTCCTTACATGCTTGTGGTTTGGGCATGTTTGGTGCGGCCAGCTGCATTGCATAGAACAGTTCCCGTGATCCTCTAGTGAAGTGCAGCAGACTGTCTTACTGTTACTGCGCTGCCCTTACTGATCTAGTTGATTACTATGAGCTGCAGCTGCTTGGATCCCACTAGTGTCCTAAATCCATTACCTTGTAGAGGAGGAGTTTTAACCCCTTAAGGCCTCATGTCCACGGGGGAAAATCAAGCCCGTGCGTATTTCTGCTGCGCCTGCGCTATAATGGTCTTGTTTTTTTTTCCATGCGGGAGATCAGTTGAGACACCGCTCCTGCACACGTGAGCCGCATTAAAATGGAGCGTGCTGCGTGTTTTTCCCATGTGAAACCCACAAATCACTTAAAATACTATCCATGGCTATTTAATTGCAGATGGTCAATGCATTCCTATGGGATTCAGATTTGCGGAAATGCTAATTTCCCCATGGACATGAGCCCTAAGGATGCAACAATTTTTTTTGGGGGGGGGGTTCATCTTTACTTTTAAAAAGCTATAATTTTTCCGACAACATGGCTGTATGAGGGCTTGTTTTTTGCGTGACAAGCTGTAGTTTTTATGGGTACCATTTTGATGTACATATGGCTATTTTGATCACTTTTTAAAGAGTCAAAATAAGGAAAATAAGCATTTTGCCTCATTTTAGGTTTTTTTAACGCTTTTTGCTGTGCAGGATAAAAAGGGTGTTCAATTTGTTCAAGTTCACATATTTTGAAAAGTTGCTCTCCTGACTCTAAAAACAATCTCAGTTAAAATTTTGGATGTTTTCATGGTTTGGTGACCTAATGAATCAGAAACAGAAAACAAAATCCACTTAAACAAAATCCTGTTAGTGTAATCCTGCCTGTGCTTTTACTATTACTTTTGGAGCCAGAAACCAGTCCATTGTCAAGTTGACTGTCTTCGCTGCTCAGCATCAAACATGGTGCCAACCACTGACCAACATAAAACCAAAAAATGCAATAAGCAAGGTACCTCTTAAGTGTCCACCATGGTGGACACTTAGGCCTCCCTCACACGGAGTTTGCAAAACGCTGCCTATTCAGCCCAGCTGAAAACGCTGCTCATTCATTTCAATGGGAGACTCAGCTGAAAATGCCCAAAGATAGAACATGCAGCGTTTTTCAAAGCGTTCTCAGCCCTGTGTGAGCCGCCCCATTGAAATGAATGGGAGCCTTGTACAGCTTTTAGAACAGGGCTGAAAACGCTGCTGAAAGCGCCCTGTGTGAGGGAGGCCTTAGGAGGTATCTTGCTTATTGCACTTTTTTCTTAACGTATGAGCCCAATGGGTGATCTCTAGAATATGGGCCAATATTTTCAGTCCCTTTAGCTGGGTGCACTTGATGTCGTCTTGGTATAGACTCTTGCGTTAGTGAGCAGTCATCTGTTGGACATCATGTAAAATGTTCCAAATCAATAGCTTCTGCTTGAAAATCACCATATCCCTGATGTCTTCATAAATCATGTTTGACACTTGGAGTCTGCCAGATGATAAATTGCTTGTCTTAAAGGTCAAGTGGTCAGATTTTCTTTATTCTGTAGGCGACTCTTACCCTAGGTGGCTTTGTCGGTGAAGTTTGTGGATGTGTTAAATGAGCAAAGATGTCCTGAGATGTTACTGTAGTGACAATCCGTAATCCATATTAAACTTGTCACTGCACCTGGACACCATCCAGGGGTCACTTTGTACCTATAGTGCATTCATCATGGTTGACACGCGGCCAAAGATTATAGAGCTGTATGAATTGTGGACTTGTTATGCTCCCTACACCATTATTTGATTTTTCTTTTTATCTATGTCCATAATCATATTGTAATCTATTGACCGTTTTGAGTTGCAATATACAGACTATCTAATTAAGGAAACCAAAACACCCCGGAAAATGAGAACTGTTTGACAGATGTTGATCCACAAGTTGTTGGCGAAGAGGGAAACTGATTGTGCTTTGGCTGTCTGTCCACGGGCGTTGCGGTATCTCGCGGCGGATCTCTGCCGCCCGGAAGCAGGAGCCGGCAAACCGATCCCCGCTGTCAGCCTATCTGACAGGCTGACCACGGAGAATCGCAATGATACTCCACTCATGGACAGGGGGGAAGTGCGCTCCATTGCTATGGAGAGCGTTCACTGCATTCCCTGCGGCCGGATTATTGCCGCAGGGAACGCAATTCAAACCCGCCCGTGGACAGGCAGCCTTAGTCACTAACATGTTGGTAGTCTGGAATGCCACTATTTTGGATTCAGTTATTCAGATGGGATGTAGTTGCCCATCAAGCTGGAAGACAATTCCACCTGATAAACAATGGCATGCCTAATGTTGATAAGTTTATTTGTTTGCATGTTAAAACTGTGATTTTCTTCCTTACAGGCAGTTTGAATCAAGGCGGTATTCCAAGCACAGCATGCTGAGATCATCTTAACATCCGGTGAATGATGTACACTACCCGTTCAAAAGTTTGGGGTCACATTGAAATGTCCTTATTTTTGAAGGAAGAGCACTGTACTTTTCAATGAAGATAACTTTAAACTAGTCCTAACTTTAAACAAATGCACTCTATACATGGCTAATGTGGTAAATGACTATTCTAGCTGCAAATGCCTGGTTTTTTGTGCAAAATCTACAAAGGTGAATAGAGGCCCATTTCCAGCAACTATCACTCCAGTGTTCTAATGGTACAATGTGTTTGCTCATTGGCTCAGAAGGCTAATTGATGATTAGAAAACCCTTGTGCAATCATGTTCACACATCTGAAAACAGTCTAGCTCGTTACAGAAGCTACAAAACTGACCTTCCTGTGAGCAGATTGAGTTTCTGGAGCATCACATTTGTGGGGTCAATTAAACGCTCAAAATGGCCAGAAAAAGAGAACTTTCATCTGAAACTCGACAGTCTATTCTTGTTCTTAGAAAAGAAGGCTATTCCATGCGAGAAATTGCTAAGAAATTGAAGATTTCCTACAACGGTGTGTACTACTCCCTTCAGAGGATAGCACAAACAGGCTCTACCCAGAGTAGAAAAAGAAGTGGGAGGCCGCGTTGCACAACTAAGCAAGAAGATAAGCACATTAGAGTCTCTAGTTTGAGAAACAGACGCCTCACAGGTACCCAACTGGCATCTTCATTAAATAGTACCCGCAAAACACCAGTGTCAACATCTACAGTGAAGAGGCGGCTGCGGGATTTTGGGCTTCGGGGCAGAGTGGCAAAGAAAATGCCATATCTGAGACTGGCCAATAAAAGAAAAAGATAAAGATGGGCAAAAGAACACAGACATTGGACAGAGGAAGACTGGAAAAAAGTGTTGTGGACAGATGAATCCAAGTTTGAGGTGTTTGGATCACAAAGAAGGTTTGTGAGACGCAGAACAAATGAAAAGATGCTGGAAGAATGCCTGACGCCATCTGTTAAGCATGGTGGAGGTAATGGGATGGTCTGGGGTTGCTTTGGTGCTGGTAAAGTGGGAGATTTGTACAGGGTAAAAGGGATTCTGAATAAGGAAGGCTATCACTCCATTTTGCAACGCCATGCCATACCCAGTGGACAGCGCTTGATTGGAACCAATTTCATCCTACAACAGGACAATGACCCTAAAAACACCTCCAAATTGTGCAAGAACTATTTACAGCAGAAGCAGGCAGCTGGTATTCTATCGGTAATGGAGTGGTCAGCGCAGTCACCAGATCTGAACCCCATTGAGCTGTTGTGGGAGCAGCTTGACCGTATGGTACGCCAGAAGTGCCCATCCAACCAATCCAACTTGTGGGAGATGCTTCTAGAAGCGTGGGGTGCAATTTCACAAGCTTACATCAACAAATTAACAGCTAGAATGTCAAAGGTGTGCAATGCTGTAATTGCTGCAAAAGGAGGATTCTTTGACGAAAGCAAAGTTTGATGTAAAAACAATGTTATTTCAAGTACAAATCATTATTTCTAACCTTGTCAATGTCTTGACTCTATTTTCTATTCATTTCACAACGCATGGTGGTGAATAAGTGTACGTGTCATCACAGAAGAGTTCAACCAATGCCACCCAAACAGGCCTCCCATCGCCCACAGTGCAGTTGCCGAATTCCAAGGAACTGCTTCTGTTGCCAATAAATTGAAAGCTGGATGATCAAAAATGGCCACAGATGTAACAAAGCCGGCTCATCTGTCTCAAGATTGTGTGGTATGCCATGCCTTCCTTAAGTGAATTTTGTTGAACCATAAATGGCATCCTTACAAGATTTAGATTGAGGCTCAGTTGGAGGGCGGCAAGCCTGATCTTTGTGCATAAGTCCTCACTGGACAGGTGAGTTTCATGCCCCCTTATTCTGAATGCATTCCTCTTAATCCTCAACATCATGTAGGACATGCCACAGCATTTCAGAATAAAACCTATATAGGCCTGCAATGTCTGTTCTTGTCCTAACTTCATGCTGCCAGCAATATGAACCTAGTGAGAGGTTTGTTTATAATGCAACTTTTAAACTGGTTTTCAGTGCCCTCTGGCATATCTATCTCTTGCATATAGCTCCAGTGGATGCCAGTGCAGAGGCATAGAATGGCATCTGTCACCCATAGGCTTCCACTGTCAAATAAGTGATGCTGTCTGGTATTTTATTTTTTACTGGATGCCTCTGCATGGAATTGTGCAGTTTGCTGTACAACTCTATGGTAGAACCTTTACCAGCTTGGTAGTGGTCAAGTGACTTTTGGCCTGTCAGGTAATTGGGGAAGCCTTTGGTCTGGTTGCTTTCTCAATGCAAGTTGTACACTGCAAATGCAATGTGAACGTAGCCTCATGTGAAACTGGATAAGCCTCAAAACTTTGTTATAGGACAGTCCAGCAAAAAAACACATGGTGAATGTCCATACAATTATGCTTGATGACTAGCATGCGACCCCAAATTTTAAAGGGATCGACTGTTAAAATAAAAGTACCTGGCTTGTCCTCCTGTGGTCATGATTCAGCACTTCAGCCACGCCATGGTTCGGTGTGTGGTGTTGCAGATGATTTCACTGGAAGTCACCTGACTGCTGCAGCGGCACTGCCCGTTCTGACACCAGTGCTCACATCCTGGGTGACATATTAGGAGTTTGGAACAGTGACACTGTAGCCTCTGAATGGCAACAGCTTTCTGGTAGTTCCAGAGATGTCTGTCACAACAGGCACCAGGACCACAGCTGTGGATTGCTGTCGGCAGAGAACGGGAAAGTACTGCTCCTATTGTTTTAACGCTGTGGGCCCTACAGGCGGAATGTTGTCTAACTGGACAAGTTTAAACTTTTGGTGTCATATGCTATTCATCTAACATAATTGTATTAATCCCTTTAAATAGTACCCGTCATGTCTTGCAGGCTCTTTATCGCAGCTTTTCTTGCCATATTGGTGTCCCTCCATCTTTCCCCATACTGTGCCTGTTAGATTTGGCTCCTGATGCTCTTTACTTGTCAATTCTGTCTCCGCAGCTCACTGTCAGAGGGTGACTTCAGATTTGATTGTAAGTGGTTGAAAGTGCCCACTTGACCAATTCATAGCTCTGGGAGCAGAAACTAGTGGGTCCTGGTATGTGGGGTGGAGTAGTGAGGGCTGAGTAGGTAGAGCCACTGTTGCAGAGCCTATGCCACCAGCCCCCTGACTCAATGACATGAAGGGGTCTAGGCTTAATATATTAACATAAAGGTAAGGAAGGACACTTCTGTACACTGTTATTGCTGGCGATGATGATGATTCAAATTGCCGTTTACCCATCAGATGTAATCTGTGGTGATGCTTTTATAAACTGATGCCAGCATGTTTCTGTATAGAAATGTTAGCCTACAAATAAGCAGAGTTATCAAAGTGGCAAGTTCCATGTGGTTTGTATAGGTTGTCCATTGCACAAAAACATGCTTTATGTAGAGGGCAATATTTGTATTACCTGAACGTCTTTCCAGTTGAATGCGTAAGACCACTGCTGTCTATTCCTATAGAATGTGTACAATTCAGCTTGTGAGCTTTAATTATTGTTTGTGTATCTTCACAGCTGCCTTCTGTGGTGACGTGAGAATGGGCATACGGGTAAGTAATAAAACCCATGTTTGGTTTGTTTTCCTCTTGTACTAGTTTGACTTTTACTAAGGTTAAGAAAGTATGGCCCTATATAGTTGCCAAAGTACTAATGGGGCATAGATGGGAAGGAAAAGGCATCAACTCCCATGAGACATGGAGGAGCTTATAATGGGTGCAAACTATTGATGAACCACCGCTCACATGACCACCCTACAAAGAGGGCAGCGGCTACCCAGCTAGTATGTTTCCTGTTCCCATGACGGCAAAGGAAAACAGAATGCCACAATACACAGCCAAAAAAATTCTTTGTTCACATCTGTAATCTGGGGTCTTCACTTGGCATATTAAAAAAAAAAAAAAGCAAGGAAAGACACTTCTGTACACTGTTATTGCTGGCGATGATGATGATGATTCAAATTGCCGTTTACCCATCAGATGTAATCTGTGGTGACTCTTTTATAAACTGATGCCAGCATGTTTCTGTATAGAAATGGCATACAAATAAGCATAGTTATCAATGTGGCAAGTTCTATTTGGTTTGTATAGCTTGTCCATTGCACAAAAACATGCTTTTTATGTAGAGGGCAATATTTTATTACCTGAAGGTCTATCCAGTTGAATGCGTAAGACCACTGCTGTCTATTCCTATAGAATGTGTTCAATTCAGTTTGTGAGCTTAAATTATTGTTTGTGTATCTTTACAGTTGCTTTCTGTGGTGACATGAGAATGGGCATACGGGTAAGTAATTATACCCATGTTTGGTTTTCTCTTGGTATTAGTTTGACACTTAAGGATAAGAAAGTATGGCCCTATATACTTGCCAAAGTACTAATAGGACATAGATGGGAAGGAAAATGCATCAACTCCCATGAGATGAGACATGGAGCTTATATTGGGTGCAAAGTATTGATGAACCACCGCTCACATGACCACCCTATAAAGAGGGCAGCGGCTACCCAGTGCTACACCTGCATATAGCTAAAGCATATAAAGGGTGCCAGGCTGATTGGAATGTGTAATGCTCCATGCAGATCCAAAGCCCACAGTATAAAACTCAGCGGCCTGAACTGCACCCCCTAAGCAATCCACATTGGCACTGACTCCCTGGGTTTCCCCAATGCCCCAAACCATACTGCATGCCACAAAAGATGCTGATAAATGATAACTAACATGCAGGCAGCCAGAGCGTCAAATGGGGGAGTTTTGTAAAATTGACAAACACTGAAAAGCAACCACTCACACCGGTCTACCAGGGAGGGTTGGGACCAGCTGCTTAGCACCAAAACTGCATACAGATAAATAATTCAGGCCGATTAATACGTGTAGCGCACCATACAGGCTTGCAGCCTATTAGTGATGCCGTTTTCAAATTCAGTGGGCTGCCCTGTACCTCAAAGGGGAACCACACTGGCACAGACATCCCAGACTCCCCCAGCATTCAAATTCACACTACTTAATACAAATATAGATAAATACGAGGTATTGGTTAATATTTTTGTCAAAAAATAAAAGCTCACAAGCTCTTGCCAAGGGTCCTCATTTTCCTGCAAGTCCCTACACTAATATATGGGAAAAAAAATCAAAAAAGGGAAAATATATTTAAAAAACACAAAGTATGACTATTTACTTTCCTAAGTACTAATAGCACATAGAAGGGAAGGCAAATGCACCATCTCGCATGAGATGCAGACAGACCAAATGCAACCATGGAGAAGCTTATAACAGGTGCAAAGTACTGATTAACAACCGCTCATATGACCACCCTACAAAGAGGGCAGCTAGTATTAGTTTCCTGTTCCCATGATGGCAAAGGAAAAGAGAATGCCACAATAGAAAGGCAAACAAATCCTTTGTTCACATCTGTAATCTGGGGTCTAGGCTTAATATATTAGGAAGAAAGTAAGGAAGGACACTTCTGTACGTGTTTAATTGCTGGCGATGATGATGATGATTCAAATTGCCGTTTACCCATCAGATGTAATCTGTGATGACGCTTTCATAAACTGATGCCAGCATGTTTCTGTATAGAAATGGCATACAAATAAGCATAGTTATCAAAGTGGCAAGTTCCATGTGGTTTGTATAGGTTGTCCATTGCACAAAAACATGCTTTTATGTAGGGGACAAGATATTTGCATGATCTGGAGGTCTACGCAGTTGAAAGCATAAAAACATTGCTGTAGCTATTCTTGTAGAATTTGTAGTTTAATTTGTAAGCTGTAATTATTTGTATCTTCACAGCTGCCTTCTGTAGTGACGGAAGAATAAGCATTCAGGTAAGTGATTATACCTATGTTTGGTTTACTAGTTTGATTTGTGCTTGGAACTGAAAAAAAACGCACTAAGATTGACAACCTTATACAACTCCTCCTATGGGTGCCTACCCACTACCGTTACGTTTTCACTGCAAAATTTGCAGTGGTTTTTTTTTCTCCAGGTGTCTATGGGACTTGTTAATGTTAAAATCACAACGCGGCAAAATCGCGATTTTTGTCGCATTGCGACTTTAACATTAACAAGTCCCATAGACACCTGGAGAAACCAAAAGGCTGTGAATTTCGCAGTGAAAAGAACTGTAGTGGGCAGGCACCCTAAGGGGGTTAGTGTAAGGTAATATAACTGAAATAATGGCTTTTCTATGTTCCACACCTAAGGGTAGATGCATACAGAGGGAATATAGCTCTTTATTTTGGAGTCACAAGGCCTCCATGCACTGCCATATGGGCACTGTATGTACAGTGAATGTCCCCTAGGATCAATGAACGCCGATTCTTGGGGGAAGACTACATCTGTACATACAAAGTAAGGCGTTTCTCACATTACATTGCTTCTCCAGTACTGTTTATTCCTGGTTTCCACCTTTTATTCAGAAAACTGCATGGGTGGGAGCAGAAACCAGACTGTTCAGTGAGAGGGACCTCTTTGGTCTTCATCTCAGTTTCCATCACTGTCTTTTAAACTAGCGTTTCTCAATGTAAGTGATGTTTGAAAGGACTGGCTGTTTACGACCTGCTCACTCAATGATGATTTATCTTTGCCGTTTACCCATCTGATTGGTAAATGCTGAGGCTTTAAATATCTGAGGAGTGAACACTGTCTAAAAGAAACTTGTATTCACTTTTAAACCTAATGCAGATTCTCTCTTCCTTCTCTCCTAAGGCACAGAATTTGCAAAACTTGAATATAAGTAAAGACTGTCGATTTGGCGGAATGTTATTGAGCTGACGGAGAATACTTCTGCGAGCAAATTCAATTTAAAGGGGATTGTTCCAACAATTCAAAACTCTTCTGTCCTTCCTGGTTGCTGCTGACAGGACGTCTGACAACTGTAGTAAATGACTGGCCACAGCAATGACCTTCTATAGCCAGCGATTGGCTGCAACATGCACATGTCCTGGTCAACAGCAACCAGGAGAGACAGTGGCTGTGAAGCAAATTTAAGTGGTCAGAAAACCACTAATTCTAATGTTTATTGAAATAAATATTTGTGAAATATTCTTGAATTGTAGACTTTTTTTTTTTTTTTTTTTACAATGTAGATCATTTTCAAATGGCCATGTGAGAAATTATTGGAAATATTTTTGTATTGCAGGTAAAATGACAACTTGGATAAGGTGCTGTGGGTATTGCAGGTGGCAAGCATAAACAAAGTTTGTGTTGGTTTATAGTTTTATAAAACATGCAAAAACTTGCAAACAGGTCCCAACACCCATACAGGTGGTAGAATTGCATAAAGTACACTAATGCATAAAATACAAACAAGTCACACCAAGTTACATCTGGTTTAACTATCTCTGAATTCAGAAATATGAGCTTAAAGAGGTTGTCTCGCGCCGAAACGTTGTTTTTTTTTTTGCATAGGTCCCCCGTTCGGCGCAGGACAAACCCAAGGGATGTGTTAAAATAATAAAAAAAAATATTACTTACCCGAATCCCCGCTCTGCGACTTCTTCCTACTTCTTCCTTCTCCAAGATGGCCGCCGGGATATTCACCCACGATGCACCGCGGGTCTTCTTCCATGGTGCACCGTGGGCTCTGTGCGGTCCATTGCCGATTCCAGCCTCCTGATTGGCTGGAATCTGCACACGGGGCGGAGCCTGAACGCCACTCGTGTCCGGACCGACCAGAATGAGAAGACCCTTCTGCGCAAGCGCGTCTAAAAAAGCAAGAAGACCCAGAAATTAGACGGAGCCATGGAGACGAGGACGCCAGCAACGGAGCAGGTAAGTGAATAACTTCTGTATGGCTCATATTTAATGCACGATGTATATTACAAAGTGCATTAATATGGCCATACAGAAGTGCTGAACCCCACTTGCTTTCGTGAGACAACCCCTTTAAGTTGTAGAAACTGTAATGTCAGGCACACAGAAGTGAATTGGAGTATTCCACAACTCAGTGTTATGTGCTGTGAGCTATCCTCATCTGACCCTGTTTGCAGCTGTCTGCTACCTTGGACTGTAACACTGGGTGAAACCTTCCAGATGTATCATATATACGGCTGCTAAAGCTGAAGAAAACGCAGTAGGGAATGTGATCAAGCAGCTTGTTCTGATAGTTCCCTATTTCCTCTGAACTGCTATAGCAGAGATATGGTGGCCATCTTTGTGGGACCGCTGCATAGGCAAGGTAGCCAATTTATCAAATCTGCATGTTGTGATGATCCCCTTGTTCTGTGGTGACATCTCTCTAGTTTATGATGCAGAGAAAGCAGAAGTTTATTTGTGAGAAAGCTTGGTCATGGACTGGCCTTAAGTGTGAGATGACCAGACTTAAAGGGGTTGTCCCGCGAAAGCAAGTGAAGTTATACACTTCTGTATGGCCATATTAATGCACTTTGTAATATACATCGTGCATTAAATATTGGCCATACAGAAGTTATATACTTACCCCCCCCCCCCCCCCCCCCCCCCGGTGTTGGCGTCCCCGTCTCCATGGCGCCGACCGAAGCCTTCTCCCTCGATTAGACGAGCTTGTGCAGTCTGCTCTTCTGTCCCGTTGAATGGGGCCGCTCCGCATGCGCAGACCTGTGCGGCACGAGCACGCTGGAGCAGACCCTTCAACGGGACAAGAGGCAGACTGCGCAAGCGCGTCTAATCGAGCCAGGAGAAGGATTCGGTCGGTGCCATGGAGACGGGGTCGCCAACACTGGGGGGGGGGGGGGGGGGGGGTAAGTATATAACTTCTGTATGGCCAATATTTAATGCACGATGTATATTACAAAGTGCATTTATATGGCCATACAGAAGTGCATAACTTCACTTGCCTTCGTGGGACAACCCCTTTAAGGCCAGTCTTGCATGACTGATAGTATAGGGGGATCTGCGAGCGTTTAATCCCATGGTATTACACAGATCAATCAAATCCATTGGATTACACAGTTCCGCGCACATCAGCGGGTCGGAATTGTGTAATCTTGCAGAAAATGGAACACAGCATGTCTATTTTTACCATGGAATACACAACGTGGAGCCTGTAGCTTCATACGCAATTCCATTGTGGGAAATATAAACAAAAAGGTGTACTCCACATGACCGGCTGTGTGAGTATGGGGCCATTCGCAGTACATTACGTGGCCATATGAAGGGTTGCGGCTGAGCTCACAGCTGGAATCTGCTGCAGGCTTCTGCAAGTGGGTTCTGCATATTGCTGTCAGCAAGGCCTAAAGCATTCAGGTGTAGCTGTCAGTGGAAGTTTTTTTTGTATCAAGTCTCTATTGTCATTGCGGTGTGAGCCTTTATACTGGGCAGGTGATTGTTGTGGTCTACTGTAAATTTGCTTGCAGATATTGCAATGATTTGCCATGCCATTCCAACATGACTTGGAGATATGAGGAAAGCCTTAATTCTCTTGACTATTAGTCCGCTTTCACACGGGCGATAAAATTGTGCTATTTTTCCCGGCGTCATCCTGACGGCAGACATGGAGGTTGCACCTTGACCTCGTAGGGACAGGAAGCAAGAGACTTTAAAAGGCTCCTCCCGTCTCCCATTCACCAGTGCGTCCTGTCCCTACAGGGACATGCAAGAGGAGCTCCCTCCAGGGAGCTGCAGGATAACAACTGGGATTGACGGTCCACAGGGCCGCTTCCCCTCTCACCTTCCCAAGAGGAATCTTGCTGACAAGCGGGGCTGACGGTCCACAGGGCTGCTTCCCCGTTTACCTCCCCGCCGGAGAGTCAGTGCGGTCCGGGAGCACGGCGGGCCACAGGTCTGACCGCCCGGGGTTCACCACCGCAGCGGTCGGAGCGGCGGACCAGAGGTCCTTGAGTCCCCTCCTTCCTCTTCCAGTTCGGAGTTGTTTTCAGCCGGGGAGAGCGGCGGGCCACAGGCTCAGATGCCTCTCTCCTCCAGGCATGCCGGCGCGGCGTCGGGGGGCGGAGCCTATGATGCGGCGTGACGCGGTGACGTCAGACGCCGTCAGCTGACCCGGAACAGCGGGATATTTGAAAATGGAGACCCCCCCGACAAGCTTCCACTGACAGCACACCTTCAGGGAAGGATTCATCTGTCTAATCTGGCTCTGTCTGCGTTTCTGCATCATGTCTACAAAGCAACCAGAGATGGAAGCCCTGCAAACTGTAAGTGTTACTTGTTGCAGGAATGTTATGCTCAGGGATTTACCATTGTGTGGGGGGTTTTCCCCTTATGTGCATGCATGTATATTCTGCAGGACAGGGAATCCACTCGGTCTAAACAGGACCTAAAGAAAAAACACAGGAAAGGCGCTCTGTGTCTTTAAAAAAAAAAAAAAAAAGCCGCTATGCCCCGATTGTACCTCCAAGATCCTTACCGATGAACAGGCCGCATTCAGGGAAGATATTAGATCCCTGGTTAGAGAGGAGGTCCGGGCATCAATTTCCAGTCTCCCCCCAGCTCAGCGGGAAGGAAGGGCTGCTAAAAGGGCGAGCCACATACCGCTAACGAGCTCAGAGTTTGAGCAATCCCTGCGCGACTTGTCAAATGGCGAACTCTTTGACCGTCCCCCTGACGCCAGGGATGAGAATAAAAAGTACTATTTCTCATCGGGGGACCTGGTTGACCCGATCAAAGCAGTCAGGGATACGATGAAGGTCGAGGATGTGGTCGAGCAAAGGTCCGTACAGGACGACATGTCCGGCGGGCTCAGACCGAGGAACCGCACAGTGTTTCCGGTTAATGATACCCTGAAGAAAGTAATCAGGGATGAGTGCGCTGCGCGGACAAACACCTCTATTTGTCCCGCGAATATAAAGAGGGACTCCGCTTTGCGGAGAAAGACGTGAGCATCTACGCGCGGTCCGGGAGCACGGCGGGCCACTGGTCTGACCGCCCAGGGTTCACCGTCGGAGCGGCGGACCAGAGGTCCTTGGGCCCCCTCCTTCCTCTGCCACAGCTCAGCGCAGTTGTTTTCAGCTGGGGAGAGCGGCGGGCCACAGGCTCAGATGCCTCTCTCCTCCAGGCATGCCGGCGGGGTCGTGCGCGGCATCGGGCACAGGTGGCCATAATGGCCAAAAAGACAGCCCTGCCGTTCGAGGACTCCTCATCTTAAAGACCTGATGGACAGGGTTGATGCCTTGATGAAACGAGCCTGGCAAACAACGGCCTATACGCTGAAGTCCAATATCGCAGCAACTTCTGTGGCGAGGTCGATGTTCCTCTGATTGGGGGAACTCGACGACCAGAGTAAACAAGGCCCCTAGAGATGCGTTACTGGAATGCATGCCTCTACTTAGATCAGCAACAGGCGGTCTGCCTGAAAACATGGAAAGCAGATATGGCTTCCAAAGGAAGGCCGTGTAACATCTCGGTTTCATGGCCAGCACATCTTTGGCGCGGACTTGGAGGAGATCCTAAAAAGAGCTACCGACAGGACCCACAGTTTCCCGGACCAAGCAAGAACGGGACTTCCCCACAAACCTCAGCCATCCTTCAAGCCATACCGAGGCAAAGGAAAGACGGGGTGCTGGTCCTACCCCAAAGGAGGCAGGAGTAAGACAAAAACAACCCCTTCCTCTGTAGGCAAGTACCAGATGGGGGGCAGACTATTGAGCTTTCCCGGCCCCCACGCATTCCCCCGCCCTGCAGGGTATCTTTAGAAATGAAATTTCTAAGGTGCTACAGATGGGGGCGGTAGTCCAGGTCCCCGCAGTAGAACAGGGCTTGGGGTTCTACCCACCCCTATTTCTGATCAAAAAAAACGAACAACGGTTTCAGATGATCCTTAATCTGAAGGGCCTGAACAGGTTGATTACCTACAAAAGGTTTAAGATGGAAACCATCAGGTCTGCAGTAACTCTGATCAAAAGAGGGGACTTTATGAGTACCGTCGATCTAAAGGACGCGTACTACCACGTCCCAGTCCTGTCGGAACATCACAAGTACCTGCGGTTTGCCATCAGGATGCGCAGCCGTGTACACCATTTTCAATTCCAGTGCCTACCCCTCGGAATTTCAGCGGCACCCAGGATATTCTCTAAAATAGTGGCAGAGATGGTGGCGCATCTCCAGGTGGCAGGCATAAACATTGTCCCATACCTGGACGTTTTCCTGGTAATGGCATCCGCGCCGAAGATCCTCAAAGAGGATACCAGCCGAATCATCTCCCTATGTCAGTGACTGGGGTGGATAGTTAACTTCCCTAAATCTAGTCTTCTCCCCGAGACGCGAAAGACCTCCTGGGGGTACAGATAGACTCAGCGTCTCAGATCTTGTCTTTGCCTCCACCCAGGCAGGAAAACCTCAGGCTGGCAGCACAGCAATGCGGCCAGAAGAAACAAATAACGATTAGGGACGCAACGAGGCTCCTGGGCCTCATGACCTCCTGTGTCGGCATTATTCCTTGGGCCCAGGCTCACCCAAGGACGCTACAGAGAGCCACCCTGGGCAACTGGGACGGGGCAACAACCTCTCTGGACCGCAGAATGCCCGTGACATCAGCGGTCACAAGGTCCCTCCGCTGGTGGCGGTCAACTGGCAACCTAGAGGCGGAGTCCCCATGGGTGACAGAGCCCTTCATCTCCGTAGTCACCAATGCAAGCCAGCCTGGCTGGGGAGCGCAAGTGGGGCAGCGTTTGCTCCAGGGCAAATGGGGTCCGACATTGCGTGCCTAGACCTCACATTTCAGAGAGCTTAGGGCCATCTGGGAGCATGTTAAGATCTTCTCGGATAACGGGACCCCCGTTTCACTTATTCACCACCAGGGAGGCACCAGAAACTTCCACCTGCTGAAATTAACAGCCTGGATTTTCCGATGGGCCGAGTCCACGGTACAGTCCCTGACAGCGGTCCATCTCAAAGGATCCCAGATCCTGACAGACGACTTTCTAAGTCAAAGAGGCCTAGACCCCAGGGAATGGTCTCTGAATCAAGAGGAATTTCGTCTCATTACAGAAACCTGGGGCAGTCCACAGGTGGACCTGTTTGCGAGCAGCAAAAATTCAGAATGTCCCGCCTATTTTTCCCTAGATCCGAGGGACAAGTCCGAGGGGTTGGACGCCTTTTCCCATAGTTGGGATTTCAGTCTGGCATATACGCCTTCCCCCTTCCCCATACCCCTGATCCCGAGAGTTCTTCAGAAGGTCCAGCAGAGCAACATCACGCTGATCCTGATCACCCAACACTGGGGAAAAAAGGGCATGGTTTCCGGTGCTCCTAAAGCTCGCCATCTCGGAGCCAATCCGCCTTCCATCCAGGAAGGACCTTCTAGCGCAGGGCCCAGTTCTGTGCCCCAACCTAGAGAGACTGAACCTCGCAGTGTGGATATTGAGGAACAGACGCTAAGACAAGGTCTGTCCTCCAGAGTTATCGCGACTCTACGCCAGTCCCGAAAACCTGTAACCTCAGCTACTTATAATAAGATCGGGGAAAAAATTCTCCTCCTGGAGGGGGCTTGAGGTCTCCAATCCTGACACTTTGGTGGCGGAGATTTTGGACTTCCTCCAGATAAGAACCTGAGACCAGGAACCCTGGAAGTACAGGTAGCAGCGCTCTCAGCCATTCTAGACCAACCTTGGGCAGATCATAGACTGATCCGCAGGTTCATGAAAGCGGCAGAAAGAATGCGGTCAGTTAGCCGTAGTACAGTCCCCCCCCCCCCCCCACGGGACCTGAACCTAGTTCTCCAAAGCCTCTGCAAAGACCCCCTCAACCTATCGATCAGATTCCAATTAGGTTCCTCACGTTTAAAACTGTGTTCCTGGTAGCTATCACAGCAGCAAGGCACGGAAGCGAGCTCCAGGCCCTATCTTGTAAGATGTCTTACCTATTAAGCCAGGACGATAGGGTCATACAAAAAAAATAAAAAAAACAAAAAAAAACAGACCCCCGTTTTTCTTCCAAAGGTAGCCTCAAAATTCCACAGACAGCAAGAAATTATTCTCCCATCCTTCTGTCAAAATCCCCAAAATGATAGGGAAAGAGACTACCATAGCCTGGATGCAAGGAAGGCCATCCTATGCTACCCAGAGCAGACATTATCCTTTTAGGAAGGCTGACTGTCTTTTGTTCAATTTCAGGGGCCAGGCAGAGGAAGAGCGGCTTCTAGGAGACCCATTAGCCACCGGATAAAATCCACCATCCAGCAGGCCTACTCGTCCTGCAACAGCGCTATCCCGTAAGGACTCAAGGCCCATTCTACCAGGGCAGTATCCTGCTCCTGGGCAGAGAGGGCTATGGCGACGCCGGACCAAATCTGTAAGGCAGCCGCATGGTCCAACCTGCACACATTCGCAAAACATTACAGGCCGATTGCAGACCTCTCCTCCGATCTCTCTCTTTCGGGAGAGAGGTCCTGCAGGCAGTGGTCCCTCCCTAAAGAGTTAATCTGGTATACTGCATGTCTGCCGTCAGGATGACTCCGGGAAAAGGGAGTGAATTTCTTACCGAAAATTCCTTTTTCCCGAGTCATCCTGACGGCACGTATTTCCCTCCCAAAAATTCACACGTTTATATAAACGTTTACGCGGGCACGAACCAGTAGCCCAGAGGCTCCTATGGTGGACATTTCCTTTTATGCGGAAAATTTGTGCATATTATCTTGTGTTATGTCCGGGTAAGCTACCCTCTTATTGTTTATGTTCAAATAGAACTAACCATGTTATTTTTTTTCGGAGCAAATAAATATCTTCCTTGGTTAACCGCGACATGTCCATGTAAGTAAGTTGGAAGACACTGGTGAATGGGAGACGGGAGGAGCCTTTTAAAGTCTCTTGCTTCCTGTCCCTACGAGGTCAAGGTGCAACCTCCATGTCTGCCGTCAGGATGACTCGGGAAAAAGGAATTTTCGGTAAGAAATTCACTCCCTTTCTTGCGATGCGACAGTGCCACAGCTCGCATCTATGTGAAGCCTATGCCTTCCAATAGGTTCCTTCACATTAGTGATGTTTTGTAGGCTGCTACATTGCAAGACAAATTGTGGTATACTGAATATTGCTGCGATTTGCAATGTTTTGTAGCCCATGTTTCCTTGTGGAGCCTTTCTTTGCATTGCATGAAATCGCATCTTTTGTGTGCTGCGATGCAACTTTTACAGTAGGAAGTCCTACTGTTTGTCCCTAAAATAAGCCCTAGCTGCATTTAAAAACATTTACCTAACAGGTGCTGTCCACTCCGCCGCACTTCTCCTTCCAAAGCTCCACCACACTTGTTTGCAGCTGCTGCTTCCTGGTTAGGGGGTTCATAAATCCCTCTAGGAAGCGCTGGCTATGATTGGCTGAGCCGCTGTGCTCTAGAACCAATTGCAGCCGGTCAATGCGATAGCTAATTGGTTCATCAAGTCCTGCATTGATTGGCTGAGCTGTGGTGCTCGAGAACCCCAAATGGAGTGAGTGCTTTCTGGAGGCGGAATTTATAAAATCCCTAACCAGAAGCAAAGGCTGAACGCTGCAAATAAGTGTGGTGGAGTGGACCGTACCTGTTCGATAATGTATTTTATTTTTTTTATATAAATCTTTATTTGTATAGGGCCAATTTATTCTGCAGCGCTTACAGGCATGGGATAAATTTAAAACAATACAACAATTACAATGTGAGGTACATTCAGTTGGAAACTGGGTAGGGGTGGTACAGGAGGTGCACAGGGGGGTGGGGAGGAGCGAGGCATGGGGAACACAGGCAATAAGGGATTTCATATGGAAATCGATTAGAAGGCAAACTGGATGGGGCAGTAAGGAGGTGCAGGGGTATAGGTCGTATGCGATAGGCAGGGTGGAAGGTGTGGGGAGCCATAGGAAGGGGCGGGAGGACTAGGTCAGGATTTCGTATACTTCCCTGAAGAGGTGTGTTTTAAGGCAGCTAGGGCTTATTTTTGGGAATAGGTTTTATATTTAAATCGCGGGAACATTGCCATGATTTTTCTTGTGGTGATATCAGTTGCCTGTGTGAAAGAGGCCTTAAACCCATTCCCACATCTGTATATGTATGGTGGAAGGCAAAGGAAAATATGACTGACTCTGGAACAGAGTCCATTCCATACACAGCAGGTGTGCTAGCTCTGGCCCTACATGGGTCAGATTTGCAGATTGCTTTAATTTCAGCCATTTAAGCCCATTAAATAGATACTCCATACTGACCACAATATCTAGGGGTTACAGGGAGGGGGGGCTCCTTACTCCCTATTGGAATGAAGTGATCAAAAACTTTTAGCCACTTTCCTAGCTGCGCTGGAACCTGTTTTTCCCGGTTCTGTTGCAAATTTGATAATCCCAAAAGAGATGGCACTGCGTGCGTGCAGCATTTTCCGTATAGTAAAATTCAAGACAGCTGAGGAAAAACCAAACACCCCATTATGGCCAATGGGTGTCTGTTCTGCACTATTTATGACACTGCACTCATTTTACCGATCTCAGAAGGATGGAAAGCGGAGTCAACTTTGAGCCGGCTACCTGAACCAACCGGGATCAAACTTGCAACCAGGTTGTGAGCGAAAGCTTAGGACTACATATCTACTGCCTTAATACTCCGCGCCACACAATGCTCTGTAAATGCCTAGCAGAGGATGGTTTTGATCCATCCACCTGAGTTATGGGCCCAGCATGCTTCCGCTTTGCCACTCTGCTGCTGATTAAATAGGGTACTGCTAGGGAAAAAGTGATATGGAAATTGAAGTATAAGCCCTGGCTGCATAAAAAAAACACAACACAATACATCACAATGTGATAGTTCCCAGCAAAAGAAACCACGTAATCTTGTAGATATGATACCTTTTAATGGCTAACAAAAATACATGATGTGATAGCGAGCTTGCAAACCTCTCGGGATTTTTTTTGTCAGGCCAGGAATGCTACAAGAGGTACACAAACATTTTAAACTTGACACTGATAAGGGATAATGAGTTTATGGTCCCTGAATTACTGTTGATGGGGTTTTTTCACCAGGCCAGCAGTCTTATCTGGGAAATAAATGTCTCACACCTCCCATTCACGCATAAATCCTGGGGAATACTTTAACCCAGTATTCAGTGTGTCAAAGGTTGTTATCAATTTATATTCCCAAATTCTTCTGTGGTTTTGTGACTTGAAACCCCTCTTCAATATCAAAACTCTCATATCTCCTATGTCATGTCCATGGTTAGAAAAGTGCTCGCGACAGGCGATGTCCACAGCTTTGGCACTTGTTTGAAGTCTTCAGCCAGCGCTTCCTAGTCAGGCGTTTCAGTGCAATGGCTGTGATTGGTTCATTGAGCGCTGCCAAAAAGCAAGCCCTCCCCTAGCTCCACTGATGTAAAAATAGTTATGAGTCTGATTGTTGGTGATTGCTACTTTAAAAAAAAAAAAAAAAAAAGCGTTAAAAAAATTGCTAAGCATAAAAACAATTTTTGGTTTCAGGTAATCATACTGACCTGTGCATGCCACGAAAACAAAGCCCACACTGGCAGAAATGTCTCCCCAATTCCACTTTACTTGTGTTTTTTTTTTTTCTTTTTAAAGCCTTTGCGTAGTATATTAAGTGGTACCACTAAATACAACTGGTAAGGCAAACTACACTCATATGGTTATGCCAACTAAAAATGATTATAGTTCTTGGAAGGTGAGATGTTAAAAATTATACATGTCTGAAAGGGGTAAAAAAAGAAACAATCTTGTACCTTGGCACAAGATGTTTATATAAACAGGATGTTTCTTCTGCCCCAAAACAAGGTAAAATGCAGATTCAAGTAAAGCTTGATGTCTATTTTCTATTGCTACTGTGTTTCCCCGAAAATAAGACAGTCATATTAATTTTTGCTCAAATATTTATGTACATTTATAGTTGCCTGGACACTATTTAAAAATCAGGGTAGGTCTTATTTTCAGGGAACGGGGTAGGTCTTTTGCATATTTTAGCCCGTGTGAGTCTAATAAAGTTGATGTATTGTACATCTTGGGCAATGCTGTATTGATTTGTAACCCATTCTCAGACATACGCTAGTTCAGTATGTTTTATTACTCTTGAAGGTGAGTTCACACAGTGAAATTGGTGTAGAATTTTGCCTGTGATGTGTGCCAAAGTTCCACAACAAAGTACAGTACAATGTCTGTGAATGGGGTTTTAACGAAGCTCATTCACTCATAGTGGAACAAATCAACAGCATTCTCTATCATGTCACAATAACAGATTTTCACTGAATTTCTATCATTGCAATGCAATCAGTGAAAATCTGCAACAGTCGTGCGGTTATTTTAGGTTGTTTTTTTTTCAATTTTTGCTTATTGTGGTTTATTGGAACTGCTCACTTCACTCGTATTGGTATTGGAGATTTTTATTATAGGCTTCTGCATTGTCTGCTCTAGGAGAACAATTTAAACTGGATTCAACAAGTTCATGTACATTAGTGATAAAGAACCACTTTATACAGTAAAGCCAAAGCAAAAAAAATGTTCTTTGAACAAGACGTTTTCATGAATCATTTTGTTCTGCTGTTGCATGGCCATAGGTGAATATGAACTGCTTCAGTTGCTGATGGTATTCTGTCAGGTATTTGTCTCTCTTCTGTAAACTGTTCTCATCAATGAGCTCAACTGGGAAGATAGGGTTTTGAGAGATGCCAAACACAGAGCTTCCTACAAAAAAAAAATTGCGCTCAATATTGTTGAGAAGGACAAGGACTACCCATCCAAAACTTACACCTTTTAATCTATAGCTTTTAGCAAACTTTTTAAGATTAGGTTCTTGGTTACATTTTGGCCAAATTGCATAAACCCACTAAACACTTTATAGTGTACTTATCTTGTGAATTCCTACACTGTTGCTTGTTGTACCACATGGCAACCACCACCACAAAATAGTCACAAGGGGACTAACCCAACAATATCACTGCTGCCAGACTCTGGGCCTCTTCACCTCACAGATGCCTTTTTCTGAACAGATCTCAGAAAGCTGGCTGGGACCAATTAGGTAATTGCCCTTATGTATAATGTATGTTACTAACATGCAGTGGTGTAACTTGCAGTTTCTTTGGCCCAGTGCAAAATTTGTAAAGGGCCCTTACTATAGATGAATTATAACACTACTCTGGTCATGTGGCAGAGGAGCCTTAGAGCTGCTGTGTATCTCATTGCTATGCCTTAGGCCGTGGTCGTTGAGTGTTTTTTTGCACAAACAATATGCGCTCCTCGCATAAGCTGAAATTGTGTGAACGCGCAAAGTTTCATATGCGCAGCGCATAAAACTGCTCGTTCGCTGGAGCAGCTGCTCCACGAAGGTCCCCTCTCACTGAACACCGTGATGATGGGACTCCCTGCAGGGATGAAAGAATCCCCTGCCACAGCTATGGCAGAGGACTGCAATGCTATCCCATTGCTTGAATGCTACTCCCAATGATTGAATGGCTGTGATTGGCTGAGCGCAGGAACCAATCAAAGGTAGAGCTTCCAGGAGGCGGGGATTTTTAAATCCCTAGCCAGAAGAAATGATTCGGAAGAGTGTCGGGGAGAAGATGCACCGAACCCCTGACAGCGCTGCTAGGTGATGTTTAATTTTTTTTGTATTTTTGCAGGAACTAGGGCTTATTTTCAGGGAAGGGCTTATAGCAGTGCCGGCCCCATTGAATGCAATGGGATAGCATTGTGGTTCTCTGCTACAGCTGTGGCAGGGGGTTCTTTTGGCTCCACTGCAGTCTCATCATCACTAAACAGTGTGACAGTACTGTCACAGTGTTCAGTGATGAGAGGACTCCCTGCGGGGATTAACGGAACCCTCAGGGAGTCCCCTCATCCCCGCTGGGACTGAGGGGTTAATAGCTGGACATTTAAAAGGTCAGAAGCACCTTTGTAAATGCCATGCTGTAAGTTGTGGGGAGGCTATTCCGTGCACAGGAATTTCCATTAACTCCTGCTCCCATAGGAGTCAATTGAAACTCTGAAAAAACGCGCACCTATGTCCTATCTTTTTTAGGTGCGTGCTGTTTTGCGCTGCTAATTCTGCGCATATGAATGCTTCTATAGAAAACCATTGGTTCTTTTAGAAGCGTGCATTATGCACGCGCAAAACACACGCTCGTCTGGCCGAGCCCTCAGTGGGCATCTTTCAAAGTATGCATACACCCCTCCATAGAAATTAGTTGAAATTGCACATAAGGTTTTACCAAAGTGAATGTGTTCATGATCTGTATTGTTTTTCACAAAGAAAAAAAATCTAGCCATGCTGACATGTAGTATGTAATCTCCCTTCTAACATTCATATCTTGTGTAGTCTTATTACTGATGGCCAGACTTAGATGAGGCAAGGGTTCAGTATAAATGTGAAAATAATGTAGCATAGCACATTATGGAGGCAAAGTACAGGCCTGGGAGGACCCTTTACAATCACTGTGTAGGGGTCTCTGCAGATGGCATTGTGGGTATGAAACGTTTGGTTAAAGTGTTGAACAGTACTGTTAAAAAAAAAAAAAAAAAAAAAGCTGGGTGGCTGCATATTAATTTGCATTGAACATTTAGCTCGCTCATATTGCAGTCTGGCCCTCTGCATACTACCAGGGTCTAACGCAGTTTATCGGATGGTGCATGTTTTGGCTTTTTTCTGTGAGTTTTGAATAGTACTGTAGTACATTATTTGCAATGATCATCACATGCTGTCTGTATACACTAATAAAGACAAAAGGAATACAATTAATATTACCATGTTTCAATGTAAGAGAAGCTTCAAATAATAAAATTGCTATCAAAGCATCATCTTCCGTCACCACTCTTCGTAAGCTTAACTTTGCATGTGCTTCTGACACTGAAGACCTAGGATGCAATGCAAAGTATAAGAGCAATAGTACTTACACTGACAGGATGTGTTTTATTTGGATTTTTACACATTTCATAAGTCATCAACATCGACTATTAGGCGTCTCTTTAAGGCTATGTTTACTAGGGTGGATGTTCTGTGCGGAAAGATACGCAGCATTTTTTTTCTTTTTTTACAATAATATTTTTTGATTTTTCAATTAAGCATACATACAAGGATAAGTCAGCATGTAGAAATTTTCAGTTTTGATATGAGAATAGTTACAGTCCTTGTATCTTCAGATACGCAGCATTTACAGTAGCAGCAGAGTAGATGAGAGATGCAAAATCTCATCCATACTTTGCGGAAAAAAAATTCCACGTGTAACTTGACCTGCGCTGTAGATTTTCAGAGCACTAAAAACAGCCATTTTTGTGTCCTATTAAATAAGAACACATTCCTATTGTCATGTTTGAATCAGTCCAGTATTTCTGTTAGGCTTTATATCTAAATCCTCAAAAATGGGAATTAGATGGAAAGCTTGAAAGACACAAATTCCATTGATGACATCTGCTCAAAACACGGGAAATATAGGGAAACCTGATGAAACTGAGACCATCGATAAAAGTGGTTCCGTCCATGTTCCATTCAGGGGAACATGGACAAGAGTGTAGAAATGAGCATGCTACAGATTGTAAAATACAGCATCTTCTGCAATATACAGCTTTTTTTCCTGTATGAGAATGCAGTTTATTGAAACTATGCCACATGTGAACGTGGCCATGGAGCTTATCACAAATGGTAAAGGATGCATAACAGCATTTATGCTAGAATTTTGCTTTAAAAAAGTCACCCATTTTTGTGCAAGTTCCACTCTTATAGAGAAAACAATTGGGTGCGATGGCGGGTAATATTTACTAGAATTTACGCTAGAAACTGGCAAAAAATAATAGCACGAATCTGCAGCAGGTTTAATCTGCCATAGAATTCTGAAAGTGACGCATGGCCAGAACAGGATGCACCAAATTTAATAAAGCTTGCACCTCTTACTAAATTTGGCAAATTTTTCTCTGTTAACACTTAAGACCGGCTTGTAAAATCCAGTCTTGGATAAATGTCCCCTGTGTGTTTATATAATATATATTTGAATGTCAAACGTATGAACTTTATATGACGACTTACAGATGTCTTAGTGCCGACGTTGATATTTTTGATCCATTTGAATCTGTTCTGACTCTGCGACTGGCCAAATAATAACTATGAAGCAGCGTTTCAGCGTTGGTGCTAAATGTCACATGTAAATTCTTTGCATATGCAATAAGCTAAACGAGTAAATAAAAACGAAGTTAAAATTTAAAAATGTGCTAAAGATTTTTTTCCTTTTGGCACTTCAAAAACTATGTCAAATAAGTTGATTAATACTTCAATATAAAATGTTTTCCTGGTAATGAGAAAATTCCAGTATATTCAGCAATAGCAAAAGAGTAGTGCAGCGTTCCAGTAAATGAGGAGCTTTATTTTCATACTAAAGAAGAAAATCTTAGCTGCCAGAGTTTCCTCTGTAGAGAACCCGTCCTCTCTCCTGACATGTCTTATGACTTTTATTACTACGGTTCTTAGCCAATTATCAGTTTCCATAGAGTTATGATTTCAAGTTACAGTTGGAAGTCTGAAAATAAATCCATTCAAGTGGCTCCTTGCTGCAGTTGTGTGACTGGGGAATGAGGGGACATTGGGCTCTCCCATCCTAGCAAACAGTGGGTCCCTCAACAGTTGGGTTCCGCTTCTGCCATCTGCTATAGTTCTGCCTTTGTCCTCACATGCAGTAAAGGGTGTATGACATTCTACTCAAAGTTATGAGTGATGTGAACATATTCATTCAAATTTATTTACCAATAGTCCGACCTTCCATAATCCAGCTATATAGTAGACGGTTGATTAATTTTTTGGCTGGAATAGCTCTTTAATATTGTAACCCGCCCAACTACTGTATTGCTACTACAACTACTATTCTCATTAATGCAAGGTTTTATTATACTAACCTCTTCAAAATCTTGGGTTGTAAACTGCTGGGCTACTAGACAGATCGATGCTCCAGGTTTTATGGCTCTTACCAGACTATGCTGCACAAGAGAAACAACTGGATTTGTGTGAGATATCTGATTGCAGTAAATTAACGTTCCAAATGCATCAATGAGATGTGATGGTATTGCACTTAAATCCTGTTAATATAAAAGACAAACTTTGATGAAAAATAGGGAACATTAAGCAAACCTATTAAAATCATTTCTGTATTTCAAGAGAAAGCAGCATGAACTGTCAAAGTTTTGTGTAACTCAAGAAGTGCATCACAGTATTGCAAATGGAAATACATCACTGAATCCCAACTTGTGGCCACCCTGCCATTATAAAACTACCTGTTTTTATATTGTATGCTGGGAGTTGTAGAATTGCAACAGGTTGGACACCACTGGAAACAAGCATATACTCACTGCTCAAACTCTTTACCAGCATAGAAAAGTTAATGAGATCACTCACCATCTGACCTAGAACAGTGGTTTCCTTGGTATTACACTTCTTGAAAGATAAATCAGCATATGACCAGAAATTACACTGAAGAGGAATAAATATCTGCTGGTCAACACAGTCACCATATTTCTTTCCCGGTATGAATACAGTAGTGTTCCTGCTTTCTAAAACTTAAGAAATACATACTATGAAATGTGCATATGGATTTGAAAACAACCACCAATGAAAAGAACAAGTAAAAGACATAGGCAAGTATATAAAAGCAAATGAACATCAGCTGAATTAGGTTAATTGAAAGATCTAGAAGAGCAAATCTTGGCGGCTGTGATTACCATGCCGTGGCATAGCTATAGTGGATGCCGGCCGACGAGTGCCTTTGCTCTTCTGTGTTGTGGATGTGTGCGGTGGCTCGCTGTCGGTCATGCGTAGTATGGATTTTTTAAAAAAATATTTGTTTTTCCCGCAGTGTTGCTAGGCGATGATGCGGGTACCTGCGACTTATCTGCAATGTCAAATGTGGATGGGCTACGGGTCGGACTGCTTCCATTGACTTCAATGGAAGCCGTCCTTGCGGAGCCCACATAAAAAAGAGAATATGCTGCAAGTTTTCCTCTGCTTGCAGAAATCGCTATTTATTTCTGTGAACGTGAAGCAAAAAGTGATTTTCCATAGCATGTTCTGCACGGTATTTGCTGCGGATCCTTTATGCTGATGCAGTGTCTGAGGAGCGGGTCCCAGCCTAGGAGACAGCGGGGTAGAGTTTGGGTCTTGTCACGGTGGCAGAGGGTAACTGGTGACATGTCCAAGGGGTTGAGGGCAGGTTATTAAACAGGGGAACCCAATGATGGACTACCTTAGTCCTTTATGTCACGGGTGACGCCACCGTTTCTTCTGACGTGGGGGATTCCTAGCTGGTGGAGTAAACCCTCTCTCACGCAGCTTCTGTGGTGGAATTCTTAGCTGGCGGAGTAAATCCACACACACATGGGTACTTTTTAAGACACAGCTTCTGGAAACGGATGGGCGACTGGTCGTTTTACTGGAACATTGGTTAACAGAATTCTTTATACCTGGCAACAGTTTCACAGCAACTTGACAAGTAGTGTGATAGGGAGAACTCACAGGTAGGCAGGAGAAACCACAGTCTTAGTTATCTGTAGGTCCTGTGCCCAGTAACACACTTTCCTTTCTTTCCATCTCTACTGGTACACACACACTGTTGGTGGTAGACATGCTGCAGGACAACTCCTCACTCTCTTTGTCTTCTGGCTGCAGACTCTTGAGAGTAGTAGTCCCCAAGCAGCCATTAGGCCATTCTCTCTGCCTCTTCCATTCTGTGTCTGTGGGCGGAAGGTACCCACAGACAGCTGCCTTGCAAGCCTCTAGCAAACCCAGGCCAGGACAGAACTAGGCTCACTGAACTCAACTCAGCAACTCTTCAGAACTCTCTCTCATGCACCTTGCATCCACATATATATCACAGAGTCACACGATGAACAAACAGATACATTTTCCAGACAGTCAACTCACATACCAGTTAACTCTTTCAGTGCTGCAGCTATGCAATACACATCATTCATGCAACACAGAAGACACTGATACTACATAGACAAATTCATGCATACAGTTATCGAGGGGCCCCATTGTTCTGAACCACTACACGGACACCGACTGCGGATTCAGCAGCAAATATCCATTCGTGTGCAGCTGGCCGAAGCCATATTCCACAGGAAAAATCATTAGCTGTATTATAATAAAAGCTCCATTAGCATCACCAAGCCCCTCTCCTTTGGGCGGGATGCACCAACCATTCTGTTGATCCAGGTTTAGTTAAACTGCAATCAGCTGTTGAACTTGGTTTAAGAAAAATGTGTTGCACCAATACTTTTTGATCTAAGGTTTGTAAAACCAAGTTTGCTCGATCTGCAATCAAAGGTTAAACCTAAAAGGAATAGATCATGCATGGTGATTGGTGGCTATGGTCAGGTGATCCTCTCAACATTCATAGCAATAGTAAAAACATGGTGTAATTTTACCACCCAGGAAAAGCCTATCAGGCACTCAGCCCAGTCTGCCATCTTGGATTTTGGCTGCTGAACTAAGTTCTAGTTTGAGGCACCAAAATTAAGGGATCAAATTGAACCATTGAACTTAGATTTGAACCAAGATTGCGGGATAAACCTTGTTGGTACAACTTTTTCTACTTGATTTTAGACTAACTCTTGTTGATCTCAGATCAAAACTTTGGTGCAACCTGCCTTATATATAAAATCCCTCCTTCCCTGCTGTAAGTAGACCAAGGAACAACCCTCCTCCGAAACAGAATCCATCAGTTTTTTTGTGTGTCCATACCCTTTAACAGATCTGTACATGCATCGAGCAAAGAAACAACTAAAGTCCATGAAAAACTTTGTTACAATAGTTACCATATAACATTAATCAGTGTAATCTGAGGCATTTATTTAGGTAATAACAAATGTGAGGGTTGTGACACTAAATTTGTTATTCCACATGTTCTACCGTACCTGATAATAAAGGATCAAGTTTCTCTTTTTTATACATGTTGATATCCCCAATATAGCATACTCCTCCTTTCGCCATTAAAGCACTGCCAGCATGGATAATGGCAGTTCCTGTTCCAAGCTCATCTTTAGTTACTGTAGCAAATATATCATTGAAATGTGTATGACAGACTCCGCGTGGAATAAGAGAAATACCATATTTCATCAGTCTGAAGGGCAAATGAGATCTTGTTATTGAGACATGAAACCTAAAGTAATTGGCATACTGTTGATTTCATACAAGTGCATTTAAATGATAGGAGCTTGGATGCATAGAGATGAAACTTTCTTCTGTCTTTATTTAATACGTGCCTATTATAACAAGAAAAATACAGACGTCCTGAGGACGCGTTTCAACCTTTTCAGGTCTTGATCACCTCATTTACAACATGTTACTTCCTTCCTTAAATAGTAATCTTATTACATTTTCACCTGTTAATTAACCCTTACATATCCCTGAATGCAAGCACAAGAACATGGGCTCCACGCTCCTATGGGAGTTACCACCTATATGCATTGCTTTTCAGATTATAATGACCTTGATAACATTCAGTATTATATAGAGTTTCACATATTAAACTTGTTCATTATATTAACAGTGGAATAACAATAAGAAAATATCAATAAGTGGTTGTGGGATGTGACCTGACTAAGGGATTGTCTGACATATACATTTTTTTAAATGCAGGAATTGTGGTAAAAAAAAACAAAACGCAATCCTCACTGGATCGACCCTTCCCTGGTCCAGTGCCGCTCATCTGGTCCTCCTTACTTTGCTTACATGGCTGCTGGGGTTACTTGCCGTATAGCCATGTGACCACTGAAGTCAGTTACCAGCCTCAGCAGTGTATGGCATGTGACCGCTCAGGCCACTGATTAGTTGTAGTAGTAATGTGCGTCGACGGGCATGTAACCGCTGCAGCCATGTAAACAATGCCCAGTAGGGAGGACTGAAATGGTGGCATGTTGAAATGGTAAATTATTAAAATTATTATTTTTACACAAAAATAAAAAAAGTAAAAGTAAACCCTCCACTTTTCCTAGTCATCACATAAAAAAGTAAAAATTGGCATTGCTGCATCTGCAAGGGTCCAATTCATTAAAATATCACACTATTAATCCGACGCGGGATTTTATTTTTTTAAAGTAGTACCACATAAAGAAAACAAAATAACTTAATTTTGTATTGCCGTTGAAAAATAGAAGCCGTTTTGCGAATAACGAGCTCTCATGTAATTATGTTGCTGGAAAAATAACAAAGTTATAACCTGAACAATGTGACTTGGACAGAGGAGTATCAATGACCCTTGGTCATGAGACAGTTAATCTTCTACAGGACTTCACTAGAGCAGCACCCATCCTCTGGAACGCTCTACCCCAAGGCATCCGGACAATTCCCGATGCACGATATTTCAGACGTGCCTTAAAAACGCACCTCTTCAGGGAAGCATACCACATCTCCTGCCCTAGTCCCTCGCCCCTCCCTATGGTGCTCCACCCTGTTTGCCTTCTGATAAATGATCTGTACATAAAATTTCCTATTGCCTGTGTTCCCCAACCCCTGCACCTCCTGTACCACCCTCAACCCATTTGTGTCTAACCCAATGTACCTTATATTGTAATTGTATTGTTTTGCATTTATCCATGCCTGAAAGCGCTGCGGAATAAGTTGGCGCTATACAAATAAAGATTATTATTATTATTCTATATATTTGTCAATGTTTGCTTGTTGGAGCATCACGCACAAAACTGTACATTTTGCACACGGTATAATCTCGACCTGGAGAAGGTTCAAGGCTAAAAAAAATTCAGAAATGTTGTTGTCTTGGCAACCTTATTTGCATTTTTTTTGCCTGAATGAATTTTAATGCAGCAACCCCGAATTTACTTTCACCAATGAATTCTATGGACTCGATTTAGTATTCCTGGTTATTTCCAACAATGAATTCCCACTAGAAGAGTTAGACTGAGTGCTGAAAATTTGTGCTTCAGGACTGCTTTTTAGCCCCAGTCTAACCCTCGTGGAGGCCACCAATCATCTGCGCATTTTGTCTTTACTAATTCTGCCTTGGATGCCCATGTGGATAACAGGAGCCGACTGACCCCAGGAGGTGGAATCCACTAAAAGAGAGGAGCCACTGGACCTCTAAGTTCAGAATGCATTCCGCCAGCAAGCTTCAGAGATGTTGCCACCTCTGCCAACAATCCCAAGTGCTAGGCCCATCCAGGGAGTGGCCTCTGGATATCCACCACCACCACAGCTGTGGTATTTTTGGGGGGGAAAAGCCAGAGCTTGTGGAGCTGATCACCCTGTTGTTCCTTCCATTTCCTACACCACTGGAGATTTCTACTGAAGAAGTTCCCCGGGGGAGATTCATATGGCCGAGGACCTTCAAGCCTGACAGGCCTAGGAAGGCCATGAGGACTGCCTATGTAGAAGTATCTGCTGCATCAGCTGCTGTCCAGCCCATGGCCCTTGCCAGGGTGGCCCCTTGATCGTGCCCTGGATTATAATTCACCAGGACAGTAGAGTTGCCCGAGCAGCCATCCCTCCAAGGTTGTGTCCCTTTATTAGGGGCTTTGAAGAGCCTGGAGTAAAGATCCTCTTCCATTCCCGGGAGCCTCTGCACGAGTGGAGAGAACTGCGGAAGCCACGTACTATACTGCAGGAGCAGATACTAGAGCCTACTTCGGATTCCTCAGTTGTGTCCATACAGACCCCAACCAGTAGGCTATGTGATCCGGACAGCCCCTCGTCTATGGCATCATTAGGCATGAGTTCCTGGCACAGCTCTCTTACACCCACGGGCTGGACAACAGACTCTGAAGCAGATGAGGTAATTCCTGTTTCCAGTGTGATCCAACCAAGGAACTGCTTTAAGTTCTAAAGGACTCTTTGCGTAAGTAACAGTTTTTACCTTGTTAAGCCCCCTAACAATTAAGGACTGAAAAGTTATTATATTTCCCCTTGCATAGAAAAATTGTTATATCCTATAATTTTCTTATTTTCTATGGAAAATGTTATGCTTTGTAACATTATTGTTCAAGCATTGTGCAGGAGGTAGTAGAAAAATATTAATATTCTTATTAGTAAAATTGTTCAGCTTAACAAGTAAAAAGCTCCTGATTAAATGAGACCGCGTGAATGGCGTGAGTGATCTATGTGTATGACTGGAGGTTCTTTGTTCCCCATGTCACATCTTTAGTGCCAGTGTCTGTTCGCCATCCTAGTCTGTCTCAGTGGGCGGGGCATCATTTTCACCTTATCTCCTAAGACTTACAATGTCACGTTTTGTATTGTACGCGTTCGGTATCGTGTACCTGGGCTAGTATTGATTTACGACATAAAATTAGAAAAAAAAGATGCCTTAACTTAAAATATATTTCTACATTTGTTTCTCGTTTTCTTACCGCTCTACAATCAGTGTGTCATTTGTCCCAACCATTAGATCGAGCGGCTTTCCAATTTCTTTGTCCTCATTACATGTCTGCACAAGACTAAGCAGAGTGCAAAGTTTTAGAGTATTATGCATGCCTACTGGAATGATTTGTGCAGCAAAAATATTTGCAAGAAGACCAGTGAAAATCCACGGTGAATTCGCAGTCTTGGAGTGAAGATTTTGAAATGCTTTGCATACAGTAAAAGGACCTGAAAAAAAGCGAAAACAAATATTAGTAATGTTTGCAAATATAAATCCCTAAAATGTATAGGGAATCCTATCCTAATATACCTGCTAACACTGTCAGGGCTCAGGCCCATGGTTATACGTATAATGGCTCTACTCAAGAGCTGCATATTTTCAAAAAGCTTTGGGAAAGACTTTCCCGATTAGCACGGATTTCATTATGGGCACTATACAGTATATACATCTCCTGCAGAGATAAACTCATGTGCACACAGCCTCTGAGAAACTGCATGTTTGTGTTGTGGTATATGTTATTACCTCTTCTAAGATTCTTTGTGTGCCTCACCACTACTAGTGACCCATTAGGACAAACACTATACACATGCCCTATTAGAAAGGTTCCTTTCTTGGGTTGCCCTTCTGTTAGCCAGGGTACAGACCTGCTACAAAGAGCAAGGACTGTGAGGCCTCCCCCACACAGGCATTTTTTTAACCAAGATTAATGCAGTGTTTGAATGCCGCGGTAATCATGGTATAAGGCTCCCACTGAAATCAATGGGACCTCACAGACATGCATTCAATTGTGGCGCTTGCCTGGCGCTTTCCAGCGACGTGCTTTTCTGCTCTACCTTTGACCATTTAGCGCACTTCACCACCCATCACAATGATGGGGTACACTAGAACACGCTGTCGGCCGCAGGGAGCTGCAGCCAAAAGCGAGAGTAAAATTACAGCAAAGCATTGAATGATTGTTAGAGATGAGCGAACGTACTCTTCCGAGCTTGATACTCGTTCGAGTATTAGCGTGTTCGAGATGCTCGTTACTAGAGGCGAGCACCACGCGATGTTCGAGTTACTTTCACTTTCATCTCTGAGACGTTAGCGCGCTTTTCAGGCCAATAGAAGGACAGGGAAGGCATTACAACTTCCCCCTGCGACGTTCAAGCCCTATACCACCCCCCTGCAGTGAGTGGCTGGGGAGATCAGGTGTCACCCGAGTATATAAATCGGCCCCTCCCGCGGCTCGCCACAGATGCATTCTGACAGAGATCAGGGAAAGTGCTGCTGGTGCCGGAGCTGCTATAGGGAGAGCGTTAGGAGTGATTTTAGGCTTCAAGAACCCCAACGGTCCTTCTTAGGGCCACATCTGACCGTGTGCAGTACTGTTGAGGCTGCTTTTAGCAGTGTTGCACATTTATTTATTTTTTTTGTATATCGGCCGTGCAGAGCATTGCGTCCTCAGTCTGCAGTCATTGTACAGAGTATAGGGCCAGTACTGGTGAGGCAGGGAAAGAGATATTCAGGCTATATAGGCAGTGGGCTTTTTCCCAAAAATTGGGGAAAAATACTATATTTGGGCGGCCTGTGACCGTCTTCAGTTTACTGCGTGTCTGCTGGGGGTAGTAGTACTAATTAATATGCAGATAAGCGTTACAGCAGGCTTGCGCAAAATTGTTTCCTGGATCTGCTGTCTCTGTTACATCAGCGCCGTCATCCCGCCAGAGGGAAACAGTATACATAATATTATACGCTGCCTACAGTATCTATCTGCTGGGGGTAGTAGTCCTAATTAATACGCAGCTAAGCGTTACAGCAGGCTTGCGCAAAATTGTTTCCTGGATCTGCTGTGCGTTCCATAAGGGAAGTCAGCCTCCAACCACAGGCCAATAAGCGGCACATTTAATTACAGCGTTCTGTTTCTGCACTACTAATAATACAGCATGCTGAGGGGTAGGGGTAGGCCTAGAGGACGTGGATGCAGGCGAGGACGCGGAGGCCCAAGTCAGGGTGTGGGCACAGGCCGAGCTCCTGATCCAGGTGTATCGCAGCCGACTACTGCGGGATTAGGAGAGAGGCATGTTTCTGGCATCTCCACATTCATCTCACAATTAATGGGTCCACACGGTAGACCTTTATTAGAAAATAAGCAGTGTGAGCAGGTCCTGTTGTGCATGGCAGAAAGTGCATCCAGCAATCTATCGACCACCCAGAATTCTGCGCCGTCCACTGCTGCAACTCTGAATCCTCTGGCTGCTGCTGCTCCTTCCTCCCAGCCTCCTCACTCCATTACAATGACACATTCTGAGGAGCAGGCAGACTCCCAGGAACTGTTCTCGGGCCCCTGCCCAGAATGGGCAGCAATGGTTCCGAATCCTCTCCCACTGGAGGAGTTTGTCGTGACCGATGCCCAACCTTTGGAAAGTTCCCGGGGTCCGGGGGATAAGGCTGGGGACTTCCGGCAACTGTCTCAAGAGCTTTCAGTGGGTGAGGAGGACGATGACGATGAGACACAGTTGTCTATCACTCAGGTAGTAGTAATTGGAGTAAGTCCGAGGGAGGAGCGCACAGAGGATTTGGAGGAAGAGCAGCAGGACGATGAGGTGACTGACCCCACCTGGTTTGCTACGCCTACTGAGGACAGGTCTTCAGAGGGGGAGGCAAGTGCAGCAGCAGGGCAGGTTGGAAGAGGCAGTGCGGTGGCCAGGGTTAGAGGCAGGGCCAGACCGAATAATCCACCAACTGTTTCCCAAAGCGCCCCCTCGCGCCATGCCACCCTGCAGAGGCCGAGGTGCTCAAAGGTCTGGCAGTTTTTCACTGAGAGTGCAGACGACCAACGAACAGGGGTGTGCAACCTTTGTCGCGCCAAGATCAGCCGGGGAGCCACCACCACCAGCCTCACCACCACCAGCATGCGCAGACATATGATGGCCAAGCACCCCACAAGGTGGGACGAAGGCCGTTCACGGCCTCCGGTTTGCACCGCTGCCTCTCCCCCTGTGCCCCAACCTGCCACTGAGATCCAACCCCCCTCTCAGGACACAGGCACGACCGTCTCCTGGCCTGCACCCACACCCTCACCTCCGCTGTGCTCGGCCCCATCCACCAATGTCTCTCAGCGCACCGTCCAGCCGTCGCTAGCGCCAGTGTTGGAGCGCAAGCGCAGTACGCCACCACGCACCCGCACGCTCAAGCGTTAAACGTGCACATAGCCAAATTTATCAGCCTGGAGATGCTGCCGTATAGGGTTGTGGAAACGGAGGCTTTCAAAGGTATGATGGCGGCGGCCCCGCGCTACTCAGTTCCCAGTCACCACTACTTTTCCCGATGTGCCGTCCCAGCCCTGCACGACCACGTCTCCCGCAACATTGTACGCGCCCTCACCAACGCGGTTACTGGCAAGGTCCACTTAACGGACACGTGGACAAGCACAGGCGGGCAGGGCCACTATATCTCCCTGACGGCACATTGGGTGAATTTAGTGGAGGCTGGGACAGAGTCAGAGCCTGGGACCGCTCACGTCCTACCCACCCCAGAATTGCGGGCCCCAGCTCGGTGGTGGTATCTGCGGTGGTGTATGCCTCCACTAAACCACCCTCCTCCTCCTACGCAACCTCTGTCTCGCAATCAAGATGTGCCAGCAGCACGTCGCCACCAGTCGGTGTCGCGCGGGGTGGCAGCACAGCGGTGGGCAAGCGCCAGCAGGCCGTGCTGAAACTACTCAGCTTAGGAGAGAAGAGGCACACGGCCCACGAACTGCTGCAGGGTCTAACAGAGCAGACCGACCGCTGGCTTGCGCCGCTGAGCCTCCAACCGGGCATGGTCGTGTGTGACAACGGCCGTAACCTGGTGGCGGCTCTGCAGCTCGGCAGCCTCACGCACGTGCCATGCCTGGCCCACGTCTTTAATTTGGTGGTTCAGCGCTTTCTGAAAAGCTACCCACGCTTGTCAGACCTGCTCGGAAAGGTGCGCCGGCTCTGCGCACATTTCCGCAAGTCCCACACGGATGCTGCCACCCTGCGCACCCTGCAACATCGGTTTCATCTGCCAGTGCACCGACTGCTGTGCGACGTGCCCACACGGTGGAACTCTACGCTCCACATGTTGGCCAGGCTCTATGAGCAGCGTAGAGCTATAGTGGAATACCAACTCCAACATGGGCGGCGCAGTGGGAGTCAGCCTCCTCAATTCTTTACAGAAGAGTGGGCCTGGTTGGCAGACATCTGCCAGGTCCTTGGAAACTTTGAGGAGTCTACCCAGATGGTGAGCGGCGATGCTGCAATCATTAGCGTCACCATTCCTCTGCTATGCCTCTTGAGAAGTTCCCTGCAAAGCATAAAGGCAGACACTTTGCGCTCGGAAACAGAGGCGGGGAAAGACAGTATGTCGCTGGATAGTCAGAGCACCCTCCTGTCTATATCTCAGCGCGTTGAGGAGGAGGAGCATGAGGAGGATGAGGAGGAAGGGGAAGAGACAGCTTGGCCCACTGCTGAGGGTACCCATGCTGCTTGCCTGTCATCCTTTCAGCGTGTATGGCCTGAGGAGGAGGAGGAGGAGGAGGAGGAACCTGAAAGTGATCTTCCTAGTGAGGACAGCCATGTGTTGCGTACAGGTACCCTGGCACACATGGCTGACTTCATGTTAGGATGCCTTTCTCGTGACCCTCGCGTTACACGCATTCTGGGTGTACACACTGCTCGACCCACGGTATAAGGAGAACCTTTCCACTCTCATACCCGAAGAGGAAAGGGGTTCGAGAGTGATGCTATACCACAGGACCCTGGCGGACAAACTGATGGTAAAATTCCCATCCGACAGCGCTAGTGGCCGAAGGCGCAGTTCTGAGGGCCAGGTAGCAGGGGAGGCGCAGAGATCAGGCAGCATGTACAGCACAGGCAGGGGAACACTCTCTAAGGCCTTTGACAGCTTTCTGGCTCCCCAGCAAGACTGTGTCACTGCTCCCCAGTCAAGGCTGAGTCGGCGGGAGCACTGCAAAAGGATGGTGAGGGAGTACGTAGCCGATCGCACGACCGTCCTCCGTGACGCCTCTGCCCCCTACAACTACTGGGTGTCGAAGCTGGACACGTGGCCTGAACTCGCGCTGTATGCCCTGGAGGTGCTTGCTTGTCCTGCGGCTAGCGTCTTGTCAGAGAGGGTGTTTAGTGCGGCTGGGGGAATCATCACAGATAAGCGTACCCGCCTGTCAACCGACAGTGCCGACAGGCTTACACTCATCAAGATGAACAAAGCCTGGATTTCCCCAGACTTCTCTTCTCCACCAGCGGACAGCAGCGATACCTAAACAATACGTAGGCTGCACCCGCGGATGGAAGCATTGTTCTCTATCACCATCAAAAACGTGGACCTTTTAGCTTCATCAATCTGTGTATAATATTCATCCTCCTCCTCCTGCTCCTCCTCCTGAAACCTGACGTAATCACGCCGAACTGGCAATTTTTCTTAGGCCCACAAGGCTCAGTCATATAATTTTTGTAAACAATTTTTATACGTTTCAATGCTCATTAAAGCGTTGAAACTTGCACCTGAACCAATTTTTATTTTAACTGGGCTGCCTCCAGGCCTATTTACAAATTAAGCCACATTAACCAAAGCGATTAATGGGTTTCACCTGCCCTCTTGGTTGGGCATGGGCAATTTTTCTGACGTACATTAGTACTGTTGGTACACCAATTTTTGGGGGCCCTCGCCTACAGTGTAATCCAATTAAATTTTTGCCCACCTGCATTAAAGCTGACGTTACATGAGCTGTGATGGGCACTGCAATGGGATACATTTATGTACAGCCGGTGGGTTCCAGGGAGCCACCCATGCTGTCGGTCCACATGGAGTTGTAACTGCATGTTCCACTTCTAAAGAACCCCAGTCTGACTGGGGCATGCAGTGTGGGCCGAAGCCCACCTGCATTAAACATGACATTACCTCAGCTGTGATGGGCAATGCAATGGGATATATTTATGTACCGCCGGTGGCTTCCTGGCCCCCACCCATGCTGTCGGTCCACACGGAGTTGTAACTGCATGTGTCCACTAGTAAAGAACCCCAGTCTGACTGGGGCATGCAGTGTGGGCCGAAGCCCACCTGCATTAAACATGGCATTACCTCAGCTGTGATGGGCAATGCAATGGGATATATTTATGTACCGCCGGTGGCTTCCTGGCACCCACCCATGCTGTTAGTCCACACGGAGTTGTAACTGCATGTGTCCACTTCTAAAGAACCCCAGTCTGACTGGGGCATGCAGTGTGGGCCAAAGCCCACCTGCATTTAATCGGACGTTACCTCAGCTGTGATGGGCACTGCAATGGGATACATTTATGTACAGCCGGTGGGTTCCAGGGAGCCACCCATGCTGTGGGTGCACACGGAATTCCCATTGCGGAGTTGTACCTGCCTGTGACTATTTATAAAAAACCGCGGTCTGACTGGGGCATGCAGACACCTTGACAGAATGAATAGTGTGTGGCACATAGGTTCCCCATTGCTATGCCCACGTGTGCAGCTCCTGATGGCGGTGGCACAGGATTATATTTCTCATTGCTTCTGTACAGCATTGTGGGCTATCGCCCCGCCCCTTTTAAAGAGGGTCGCTGCCTAGCCGTGCCAACCCTCTGCAGTGTGTGCCTGCGGTTCCTCCTCATGGCAGACGCATTTATAAATAGACATGAGGGTGGTGTGGCTATGAGGCCAGCGTGTGGCATGAGTGCAGCTGAAGGCTGCGCAGGGACACTTTGGTGTGCGCTGGTTGTGCGTGGGGGGGGGGGTTGGGCAGCATGTAACCCAGGAGAAGTGGCAGCGGAGTGTCATGCAGGCAGTGATTGTGGTTTGTTGGAGGTAGTGTGGTGCTTAGCTAAGGTATGCATTGCTAATGAGGGCTTTTCAGAAGTAAAAGTTGTTGGGAGGGGGGGGCCCACTCTTGCCGCTATTGTGGCTTAATAGTGGGACCTGGGAACTTGAGATGCAGCCCAACATGTAGCCCCTTGCCTGTCCTATCCGTTGCTGTGTCGTTCCCATCACTTTCTTGAATTGCCCAGATTTTCACAAATGGAAACCTTAGCGAGCATCGGCGATATACAAATATGCTCGGGTCACCCATTGACTTCAATGGAGTTCGTTACTCGAAACGAACCCTCGAGCATCGCGAAAATTTCGTCCCGAGTAACGAGCACCCGAGCATTTTGGTGCTCGCTCATCTCAATGATTGTCTATTCATCTGAATGTGTACTATATAATACCTCATTTCAATGAGAAACATCACATCGTACTAGCATGCACAGCGCGCAGCATGCCAGTGACATGCAATGTCTTTTTAGGTCCCATTGAAAACAATGCCCCCAAAAAGAACATGCTGCAGCATCGCAATGAGCAAAAAAAAAAGTTTATTTGAATAAGTCCATTCCAAAAATGGATTACATATTTGTGCAAGTTTTGTTCATCTCTCATTGCACTAAACTCGCGTCAGATTCTCGCCAGTGTGAATAAGCCCTTATAGTGGCCCTACCGCTGTGAGTGATCACTGATGAGCTGCTTCTTCTTTTTATATAGTTCCTACATAAAGAATACTTACTGCGTGCAATGTACTGATGAATATTATTGGCTTCTACACAGACAGTTACTTGAGAACCGTTGAGGCCACATACTGGTATACCTATTACCCGATATCTTCCTCCGATTTTCATTTTGTCTATTAATTCATCTATGAAATAAAATGAATTGTATATTAATATGAAGATGTAACATGTTCCTAAATGTAGAGCCGTACAAATATTAAGGCTATGTTGAAATGCAGATCTTTGTTATGTGTTGACTAAGGTAGTAATTTACAGCAACAAGCAGATAATATGGTACATTGTAATAAATGGGATTTTAATGGAAAAATGAAATAGTTATCAGGTGCTGCAGCGAGTTTTAGTTTATTTTCTTGTCTTTATTTCATTCCTTAATTTCAAGAGCCATGGCTTTTTTCACTTTTCCATGTATGTATGTTCCATATGAGATATTGTTTTTTATGGGACAAGTTGTATATTTAATGGGACAATTTAGAATGTATTCATATGGGCAGAGTTTTTCTGCCAGGACTCACCACCGGACACCGCCTCAATCCACAATCCATAGAGTTTACTGCAGATTGTGATGCAGAATTGCAGGCAGATTTAAGCGCTTTTCAATTCTGCATCAAAATTTGCAGGTAGCCATGGAGATTTTGGTATGGACTTTACTATAGCTTTAGGTGCATTCTGCAGGTTAATAATTCCACCTATGTGAAAGTGACCCTAGCGTAGCATATAATATACTGAAAACTTTATTTTTGTAAAGTCGGGCAGAATGGAAAAACACAGAATTCCACCATTTTTGGGGGAAATAGAAGAGTTTTGTTTTTACGGCATTGACTGTGCAGTAAAAGTGACACATTAACTTTATTATATGGTTCGGTCCATTTACCAAAATTATATAGTTTTTTAGTTTTAGTAATTTTTTTGATTTCTTTTTTTTTTTTTTGAAAATCAATTTTTATTTGATTTTTGTTACATACATGTAACTTGGCATATATATAGATCAGTTTTATGCCTAGTCCTACTGGGCTAGGAGCAGTATAAGAGCCGTAACAAATTTTTTGATTTCTTTTGCCATGCTCTGAGACCCATAACTTTTTTATTTTTTGAGATACCAATAAAAACCGAGATATTGTTTTCATTGGTGTCATTTTGGGGTTCATATACCTTTTTGACCATTTTTTATTTCATTTTTGTTTTTAGGCTTGTGGTGGTAAGAAAACAAAGCAAGTCTGTCATTATATATTTTTTTTACAGCTCTCACCATGCGGGATCAATGCATGTTTTTAATAGTTGAGATTAGAGATGAGCAAGCATACTCGCTAAGGCAAACTACTCGAGCGAGTAGTGCCTTATTCGAGTACCTGCCCGCTCGTCTCTAAAGATTCGGCTGCCAGCGCGGGTGAGTTGCGGAAGTGAGCAGGGGGAAGCGAGGGGGAGAGAGGGAGAGAGATCTCCCCTCCGTTCCTCCCCCGCCGCTCCCCGCCGGCAGCTGAATCTTTAGAGACGAGCGGGCAGGTACTCGAATAAGGCACTACTCGCTTGAGTAGTTTGCCTTAGGGAGTATGCTTACTCATCTCTAGTTGAGATCTTTATGGGTACCATGATGCCAATTAAGTTTTTTGATTGTTTACATTTTTTATGTAAAGAATGCAAAATTTGAACTTAATCATTTTGTAAAAAATATTTTTAAAAATGTTATTGAACTTACAACGAAATTTGCAATTGCTTGATCGCTTGTATAACAAATTGCAATATTTCTGTAGTGCAATGTATTATGCCTTTCAGTGTTAACCTAGTAGGCTTCCAAACATGGCAGGCTTGGAGGCCATTGTTAGGACAACCACTCGGTATCCTGCAATTGCAGGCTGTGAAGGAGGAGAAATCATCTGAGAGAGGGAGCCTCTTCCCACTATCTAACTGATTCAATACCGTGGGCACTTTTGACCACAGCATCAAAGGAGTTAAAAGCCAAGATTGGAGTCACCTCCGATCTCAGCTATTGTGGGCGGGCACTAGATGTATAGCACAGCCGTCACCTGCCGTGTATGGAACAGGCTTAACTCATGAGCCTGCTCCATACTCTCCCTGCAAACGTGTAATGTACATGTACGTCAGATCTCACTAAGAGGATAAAAGATTCTGTTCATACAATACAGTAAGAAGTGCGACAGTTCTGTATGGCTGCGGCATCCCAGATCCCTCATATTTATTCATTTAGCATGGTTTCCCTGTATTAATGCATTTTACTGTTAATACATTATATACACAATAAGGAACCTGAGCTTACCTCTAAGAAACACTGCATATGACTGGAAACGGTAGTTCTGATGTGTTGCATATTGTCCTTGGAAAATTCGCAGTGCCTTTAAATTCATGAACTCAATAACCTGTTTATCTACCAAAACATATATAGGTCATTTACTTTTCTAGTTGTCCCCTTAAAATAAAGCACTTATCATAAACAAAGAATTAAATAAAAAAATAAGGCACTTATATCACATACCACCTAGAACTCTGTATTTCACATCTTCTTTTAAAGATGATGCACATAAATCACAAAAAAAGTCTTGCCTCACTGTTACAGACTCTGTAGCCCCAGGTGTGTGGATGCGTATGTACCGGAAATCTGATGGACAGAAAACATAATAAATACACCATAATAGATCTGCTGTCAATATTAGAGCAGTACACAAACCAGAATTATGACTATAAGTGTTAATTCACACAGGTGTATTATCATTGTGTATTATGAGCATAATACATTAATAATGTAAAATGCATATTTGCTGCGCATGTTAAACTCCCATAGCCTATATTGACACGTAATACGCCAATGAAAAAAAACAGGGCTGTGAGTGGTCCAATAGAAATCAATGAGCGTGAAAAATACGCGTGTAATACATGACGATAGGCCTGTGTGAGTGAGTCCTAATGAATTTTGAGTCAATCAATTGTTCTAAGACTGTGCATTTATTTTACACTAGATTATGAACAAGAATCTTTTACCTTTAGACAAGGGGCACTTTGTTTCAGAGCACACAAATCTTGCTCCTTGAGTATATTTATTAACAATAGACATCGCAGTGACAGTTCCTTCCATGATATAAAGTCTTTGAGATCTGTAGTCCAAGGGAAAATCGCTGAGGCTTAAGCGATAACCAGGTAGATCAGGCAGATGTGTAACCTTCAAAATCACATTTATCTAACGAATAAAGTAATGATAAATTATATTACAGCACTCTACATGGATGTTCAAACAAACTACACCTGTCTCCTATAATGACTTGCAGTTACTGCTGTATAGGCATTTCCCCAGACACTTATGAAATTGCTACTGCCCATACCACCTCTTAGGGTGACGACCCACTACAAATTTTTTTCCCTGTGAAATTCGCAGCATTTTTTTTTCTGCAGGGGTCTATGGGACTTGTAATGTTAAAATCGTGATTTTGCTGTAAATTGCGATTTTGCACAATCGCGATTTTAACATTACAAGTCCCATAGACCCCTGCAGAAAAACAAATGCTGCGAATTTCGCAGGGAAAAAAAACTGTAGTGGGTAGTCATCCTAAGGCCTCATGTCCACGGGGAAAATCAGGCCTGCTACGGATTCTCCATGGAGAATCCGCAGCGGGTCCCTCCTGCCCCGCGGATATGAGGGCTGAAAATAACAATTACTTACCTCTCCGCACGCTCCGGATCTTCCCTTCTTCGCGGCTTGAACTTCTCTCCGTCGCGGCCGGATCTTCTTTCTTTGGCCCGGCGGATGTGCTCGGCATGCCGGCTGCGTGCTGCGCGCATGTGCTGGGCACATCCACCGGCCCGAAGAAAGAAGATCCGGCCACGACGGAGAGAAGTTCAAGCCGCGAAGAAGGGAAGATCCGGAGCGTCCGGACCAGGTGAGTCTATTCTGATTTTAGGTCTCCCGCGGATTCGGACGGCTTCCATAGGTTTCAATAGAAGCCTGCGGGAGACCCGCACCTAAATGGAGCATGTCCATTTTTTTTCATGCTCCAGATTTTTTGAAATTCACTTTTATTGACCATCTGCGGTTATTTATCTACCCGCGGGTGGTCAATGCATCCCTATGGGATGCGGATCCGCTGCAGATTTTAATTGTTCTTTTGCCCGTGGACATGAGGCCTTAAACTTCCGCTGCGGATATGTAACGCGGATTTCTGGTGCGGATCACTTTAAAATACCATCCGCGGCTATTTATCTACCGGCGGGTGGTCAATGCATTCCAATGGGAAATTTTAGGTGCGGATCACGCACGTGGGTGATCTGCTGCGGATTTTAAATTTTATTTTCCCCTAAGGCCTCACGTCCATAGGGAAAATCAGGCCCGCGCAGATTTCTGCTGCGGATGCACTATAATTGTCTTTTTTTTTCATGCGGGAGATCAATTGAGATATGAGCACTATGAGCTCCTGCACGTGTGATCCGCATTAAAATGGAGCATGTCATGTTTTTTTCACGCGCGTAAAATCTGCAAATCAGTTAAAATACCATCCGCAGTTATTTAATTACCTGCAGGTGGTCAATGCTTTCCCATGGGATGTGGATTTGCGGAATATAATTACCCAGTGGACATGAGGCCTCAGTGTCTGTTCACATGTCCGTACATTTGGGATGTGTGCTATTCATGTATTCCACAGACAGCACATGGCCTTATAATAGTGTATTAAACTATTACGATGGCTTATTCTTCATGGTCCGTGTAAAAAAAAAAAATTAAATGCTGCATGACCTATTTTTATGCATTTTCGCAGACAAGCAAAGCACATGCAATGTGTATAGTTTGTGGATATCCAGCTTTCAAATGAAAATTCAAAATTCTGCATTTATTAATTTCTTTATACATTAAAATGGGTGGAGCTTCTTTTCTCTTATACTGCGATTGAAATCCCCTATATAAACACACAGTAGAGAAAAATGTGCTACCTGCAGTCACCACTTTGTGTAAGAAAAATGATGCAACTTTTATAAATAGATATATTAGAGGAGGGTTCCCATCTGGGTCAAATGGGAATTAGAAACAAGGTGGCGAGGAAGAAGGTAACAGTAGAGCGTGGATGGGCTATGCTGTTTTCATCACTCCCTAGAAGTTAAGAGAAATTATGCAAACAGTGTAGAACAGTGAGCTATACTATCTCTGTAACTCCCCAGTTAGTGTCCTCTCACACATGAACGTAGCAAAGCAGCACGATTTCGGCTGCAGCTTCCTGCGGCCAACAGCGTGTTTTAGTGCACCCCATCATTGTGATGGGTGATGAGGTGCTCTAAACGGCCAAAGATAGAAAAGACTGCGCTTGAAAATCGCGGGCCTGGAAAACTCCGTCCAGCGCCACGATCTAATGCAAGTCTGCGAGGCCCCATTGATTTCAATGGGAGCGTTATAAGACGGTTACCTCAGCGTTCAAAACGCTGCATTAATTGCAGTAAAAAAAAGCCCATGTGAGGGAGGCCTTACTATAACAACATAGCTTGCTGTGCTACGCTGTTTGCGTAACTGCCATTGACTTCTATGGGAATTACAACGATAGCGTAGTTAAGCCCTGTGAGCTGTTTCCATCCTCCCACCCACCTCCAGCCATGGCAGGGCTGGGGCTGTTGGGGGTCCAAGCTGGAAATATGGATATGCTGTAAAAGTCCAGATGGGAGTACTCTTACAAAAATGTATCATCTCAGACATTTGGACCTAAAATAACCAGAAAACAAGAGATGAGCGAGTGTACTCGCTAAGTGCAAATACTCGACCAAGTATTGCCTTTTGCGAGTACATGCCCGCTTGTCTCAAAAGATTCGGGTGCCGGCAGGGGAGGAATGATGGGGGGGGGGGGGAGAGATCTCTCTCTCCCCCCTGCTCACTCCCGCAACTCACCGCTCACCGCCGGCACCCAAATCTTTTGAGACGAGCGGGCAGGTACTTGCAAAAGGCCCTTAGCGAGTACGCTCGCTCATCTCTACCAAAGCAACATAAATAGGTTTGGACCATGTGTCTTGCATAGTTTCTAAGTATGTGTGAGAGAGAAAAGATTATTAGCATTCCTTACTAAAGAAATGAAATTTAGTAGCATTATTAGTTTTACGGCGCATTCAGACAACCGTATTTCGGCCGGTGTGAATACCCGGCTGATATACGGTGTCTCTCTCTGCAGGGGGAGGAGGCTAGAAGAGCCTGGAGTGCTCTGAGCTCCCGCCTCCTCTTTGCCTCCTCTCCACCCCCTGCACTATTTTCAATGAGGAGAGGTGGGACAGGGGCGGAGCTAATTCCTGGAACTTAGCCCCACCCCTGTACCACCTCCTGTTATTGCAAATAGTGCAGAGGGGCGGAGAGGAGGCAGAGAGGGGGCGGGAGCTTAGAGCACTGCTCCCAGCTCTTCCAGCCTCCTCCCCCTGCAGAGAGAGACGCCGTATATCAGCCGGCGTGAATACCCAACTGATATACGGTCATCTGAATGCGCCCTTAGAAAAATTGTTACAGTCCAAATAATTAATTCTATTATTTTAAGAAAAAAAATGTAAATACCCATTTTTTTTATTTTTTTTTATTTTTAGCACAACATTTATACTAAAGACAATGATCCATTTTAATAATGGAGAGTCATTTTAAAATCATGCCCATACCTGAGCCTCAGTCTGGTATTCTCCAATTAAAGAAAGAGTTCTTATTGCAGCATCACACACCTAAAATAGAAATAAAATTGTAGCTAGCATAATTCAGATAAAGTAAAAGCATCTGAAAGAGAGATGAGCGAGCACGCTCAGATAAAGATCTCTCTCTCCCCCCCGCCGCCCCCCCGAGCCTGCTTGGACCAGTAAGCAGTTACTCGAGAAGAGCGATGCTTGCTCGAGTAACTGCCTTATCCGAGCGTGCTCGCTCATCTCTAATCTGAAGCTTTACAGGTCAGCAAAACTTACCGACTGGAAGATATTAGCAGCCCTCAATGGCTCATGTAATATGTAGTTTCCAAGAGTAGCATTGAGCTCAGTTATATCCATGGGGTTGACAGAGATCACAAATCGGTAGACAGCATAACTTTGACCTGAATCTACAGAGAAACAAATGTCAATTAGTTTAAAAAATAAAAGGAAAAAAATGTTTATGTGGCTCTAGTGCTTCAAATGTATTTATCCAGAGGAGAGAACAACGTTGCCCCATCAGTGTTATGGATAGATGATGAGTAGAACCATAACGAAGATTAAAAAAAAACAAAAAAAACCCAACAACTTTTCATGTTTTGGTTGTGAACGTTGTACTCCCAACCACTCAGGACAAGAGTATATTTCCTCATTTACTGACTGTCATGTTGTGCTAGTTTGTGCTTCTGGGTCTTGTAGTACTAAGCACTTCCAGGAGCACATGTCTGCAGGTGGGGGCTGATTTGGCTGACTGATTGTGTGGATTGCTCCAGCCAGCCAATCACCTGGGGTCTGTGCACATAAATACTAGACCTGCTAGGTAGAATGGGTTGGTCATTCTGCATATCTCCTTTTAGTACCTTGGTGATGGTATGAATGCATTTCTGTTTGGGTTACGTGTGCGGTTCCCTGTCTATTTCCACTCAGGCGCGAGTCCGGTTTACCCTAGGTTCCTGTGTGGGGCTGTTCTTGTGGGGACAATTGCCCTGCTTTTAGGAAGTGTTCCTCAGCTTTGGTTATTTCTGTCTGTCCTGTTGAAATGAGTCTGCGCCATTGAGAGAAATGGAGCTGCTACTGCACATGTGTGACCAGTGGCTCAATTCCCCCACTACACTACAGAAATGGGAGCCTGTATATTTAACTGTGAAATGGGAATCAGTTGGGGTCCCAGTGCTCAGACCCCCATCAATCTATCAGTTGTTCCCATTCAGCGGATGGGTGAAAACTTTAAAGACCTCCTATAATCTGAACAGTTGTGCAGCATACGTTAAATATACTCCTGTGTTAGAGATGAAAGGATTATAAAAGTATCCCCTCTAACAGTTTTTGTGTTCTAATACAAGAGTATTTAACATCACATGCTTTAATTTTAAAAGCAAGATAGTACCCTCTGTTAAAGGTTTTTCAGGGCATGAAGTGGTAAAATCCTAGATGCTATACTCATCGGTTCCACCCTGCAGTTAGGGCTCCTTTACATTAGCAAGAAAATCATGTGATTTTTTTTTTTTTTTTTTTTCTTTCTTGTGGCGCAAAAGTAAAAACGCATGATTATGAAACCAATGGTTTTATTCTCACTTGTGATGCTTTCACTCCTGCAATTCTGTGTGGGGAAAAAAAAATTGCAGCATATTCTACCCTTTTGCAATATTGCCCATTGTTTTCAATAGTCAGTGGCAGCAGCTCCGGCCCCATTGAAAACCATGGACGAACATTGTGATCCACTGCCGCTCAAAATCCAAACGGACTGTTTTTTATTGAAGTCAATAGAAACCATCCAATCCGCAGCTCTTCCGTAATGACACTGCGGAAAAGCTGCGGATTCCGTGTTATCTCTAGGTGATTATGTGGGAAAAGCAGTAGTTTAAAAAAACCTGTACTGCTCCCAGGGCTGGATTGTGCATTCTGAATCCGGCTCTGCAATGTGCGAAGGCTTTAGTTGCCCGACTTCAGAGGTATCAATGTAAGCTGTCTTTATCACTCAGCATACTTCAAGACTTAAGTCAAGTTCCTACCACAGATGACGTAGCATATCACAATTGACTGATGCAATGGCTTCTGTGATGTGTACTCGCAGATGGTGCATGTTGGGTGGTAAGGGTGGAATGTAAATTATAACAGTGCCCATGAGAAATAAGTCGCAAGTCGCAAGGCGGGAGGCGCGGAGGCCAAGGAAGAAGTTAAAAAAGTTTAAATCAACCCCCTTTTGCCATATCTATAATTAAAAAATCTTGTCCTGTTAGAACGATGACAGCGGCATTTAAAGGGTTAATCGCCGCAAGTGGCCGATTGCAGCTATTGCCTGCGGGTCAGAGGCGTAACTTCAAGCTTCTGGGCCTCAATGCAAAACCTGTAACAGGGCCCCCAACTATAATGCTTTATTCCTAGTACTAGGCTTACTGTATGGAGAAGAGAGGCCTTATGGGCCCCCTAAGGCTCCTGGGCCCGGGTGCAACCGCATCCCCTGCATCCCCTATAGTTACGCCTTTGCCGCAGGTGTCAGCTGTAATAAACAGCTGAAGCTCGCGCTGTATGAAGAAAGGTCGCCCCGGGATCTCTCTTCATACATAGGCCACCGATACAGGCTGTCAAAAGGTGTATCAGCGGTTGTTAAGGTGTTAAATGTTATAAATGCCATCATATTGCTTTGTTTGGAGCTACCCCTGCTGAGAGTGGCTCTTTTTTTTGCTGCAGCATTTAAAAATACCATGTGCCAAGATACTTTTTTCTTTTTTCCACAGTAGATCTTGGGGGACATTTGTGCTGCACCCAAACACTTCAGTCTGTCTTCTTGAATCATCAGGACTCGGGCGTTACAATATTGCGGACTGCATGTCATCCCGAGGCTGCAGGTTACGCACCCTTCAACCAGTGATTTCTGGCCACTGTGTATTCCTCGTAGGGATGGCAAAAAAATATGCCCGCTCAGCATGCAGTACAGGCCAACCTGCATCAGCCAGGACTTTATTTCCCATATCCTGATGCATTTGTGAATATCTTTGTATGCTGCTTTTCTGATGCCGAAGATTTTTAAAAAAAGTTTGTAATATTACGTCCTTAATGACCAAGCACGTAAGGGTATGACCTGAAGCGTCGGGGTATGTATGAAGAGAGGTCACAGGGCAACCTCTCTTCATACAGCGTGGGCGTCCGCTGTTTATTACAGCTGACACCCGCGAGCAATAGCTGCAATTGGTCGTGCGGATGATAACTGCTATTAACCCTTTAAATGCCGCTGTCAATACCGACAGCAGCATTTAAAGCCCCCGAATGATGTTTGGGGGTCCTGTATGGCCCCCCACGGTGAGATCTGGGGAGCCGTGCAGGTGTCATGGCAGCCAGGGGCCTTCTGAAAGGCCCCAGGGCTGCTTTAGGAGACTGCCTATAAAGCTATCCCGCAAAATATTAGCCCTCACACAACTACATCGACGGAAAAAAAAAAGTTATTGCGTGCAGAAGATGGCAGCAGAAAATAATTGAAAAAAATTAAATGTCTTTGAAAAAAAAAATTATACAGTAAAATAAAAACTATACAAGTTTGGTATCATTGTTATCGCACCAAGGGTGCATTCACACGAGCGTAGGCGTATTTACGCTCGCACGTCCGCAGCGTATAATCGCCAGAAAGAACGTTTTTCGGCGATCATGACCAGAGCTAGAAAGCGTTTTCTTGTCTGTTCCTACTTTTCAAACTATCTTTTTGGTCATCGAATATGCGTTGGCGCGTATTTCGGCGGCGTATGTTCTATTTTCTGTGGGTTGCCGTTTTTACGCGCCGTAAAATCGCCCATGCGAACGAATACATTGGAAACCAATGCCTCAGATGGTCACGTATATACGATTGGGCGTAAAAACACACTGTATATGCGCTCGTGTGTATGCACCGTAACCCATACAATAAAGATATCATGTAATTTTTGTTGCAGTTTGTGTGCCGTAGAAACAAGACGCACTGAAAGATGGTGGAATGTGTTTTTTTTTTCAATTTTACTCAATTTTTAAAGTTTTTTTAGTACACTATATGGTACAGTAAATGACACAATTTAAAACTACAACTCGTCCCGCAAAAAAACAAGCCCTCATGCAGCAACATTTATTATTATTATTTTTTTTTTTTTGAGGGGGAGATGAAAAAACAAAAATGGGGGAAAAAAGGGGCTGGGTCATTAAGGGGTTAATAAAGTTTTCTTTGATTGCGCTGACAGTCCTTCTGTCCTGATATTGGTTCTTGGAGGTGTGGAGGCTCGTACATTGGCTGAGGTGCGCTGCTGTTCAGCCAGAAGCCGTTTCCCATTGCTTCCCCATACCATGAGTATTTGGGCAGACAGCTCTGGTGGCGGATTTTCTTTTGGCAAACAAAAGGATCCAGCTCTGAACCTCATTGTCTCCCATCCTTCTTTCTTCTGATTTTGTCTGTTGGGAGAAGGTTGAGCCGCTCCCAGGCACAAAGTCACCTGGCTGCGCTGCAATCAGAGGGCAGAGGCGTAACTTGAAGCTTCTGGGCCCCAAGGCAAAACCTATAACAGGGCCCCAACTATAGTGCTTTATTCATAGCACTGGGCTCCCTAAGTGCTATGAATAAAGAAGAGAGGACTTATGGAGAAGAGAGGACTTATGGTCCCCCTAAGGCTCCTAGGCCCGGGTGCAACTGCATCCCCTATAGTTACGCTACTGTCGGAGGATCTGGATGACTGATGTGTAATTTGTATAGAGGCCCTAAGTCTGTTTCTTACCATTATATTTCTTGCACTCTTCTATAAACTTCTCTAGCCCTCTGCTCCTGTCCATGTATATGAGAGCAGCTTCCCTCATGTAGTGGAAGGCCGGGGCCTGGCTCATGTTTTCTGGCCACAGCCAGTCCTGTCAGCAGTATGTACTGTCCGCTCACACACAGCCCAGTCCTGTCAGCAGTATGTACTGTCCGCTCACACACAGCCCAGTCCTGTCAGCAGTATGTACTGTCCGCTCACACACAGCCCAGTCCTGTCACCAGTATGCACTGTCCGCTCACACACAGCCCAGTCCTGTCAGCAGTATGTACTGTCCGCTCACACACAGCCCAGTCCTGTCACCAGTATGCACTGTCCGCTCACACACAGCCCAGTCCTGTCAGCAGTATGTACTGTCCGCTCACACACAGCCCAGTCCTGTCAGCAGTATGTACTGTCCGCTCACACACAGCCCAGTCCTGTCAGCAGTATGTACTGTCCGCTCACACACAGCCCAGTCCTGTCAGCAGTATGTACTGTCCGCTCACACACAGCCCAGTCCTGTCAGCAGTATGTACTGTCTGCTCACACACAGCCCAGTCCTGTCACCAGTATGTACTGTCCTCTCACACACAGCCCAGTCCTGTCAGCAGTATGTACTGTCCGCTCACACACAGCCCAGTCCTGTCAGCATTATATGTACTGTCCGCTCACACACAGCCCAGTCCTGTCAGCATTATATGTACTGTCCGCTCACACACAGCCCAGTCCTGTCAGCATTATATGTATTGTCCGCTCACACACAGCCCAGTCCTGTCAGTAGTATGTACTGTCCGCTCACACACAGCCCAGTCCTGTCAGCATTATATGTATTGTCCGCTCACACACAGCCCAGTCCTGTCAGTAGTATGTACTGTCCGCTCACACACAGCCCAGTCCTGTCAGCATTATATGTATTGTCCGCTCACACCCAGCCCAGTCCTGTCAGCAGTATGTACTGTCCGCTCACACCCAGCCCAGTCCTGTCAGCAGTATGTACTGTCCGCTCACACCCAGCCCAGTCCTGTCAGCAGTATGTACTGTCCGCTCACACACAGCCCAGTCCTGTCAGCAGTATGTACTGTCCGCTCACACACAGCCCAGTCCTGTCAGCAGTATGTACTGTCCGCTCACACACAGCCCAGTCCTGTCAGCAGTATGTACTGTCCGCTCACACACAGCCCAGTCCTGTCAGCAGTATGTACTGTCCGCTCACACACAGCCCAGTCCTGTCACCAGTATGTACTGTCCGCTCACACACAGCCCAGTCCTGTCACCAGTATGTACTGTCCGCTCACACACAGCCCAGTCCTGTCACCAGTATGTACTGTCCGCTCACACACAGCCCAGTCCTGTCACCAGTATGTACTGTCCTCTCACACACAGCCCAGTCCTGTCACCAGTATGTACTGTCCGCTCACACACAGCCCAGTCCTGTCACAAGTATGTACTGTCCGCTCACACACAGCCCAGTCCTGTCACAAGTATGTACTGTCCGCTCACACACAGCCCAGTCCTGTCACCAGTATGTACTGTCCTCTCACACACAGCCCAGTCCTGTCACCTGTATGTATTGTCCTCTCACACACAGCCCAGTCCTGTCAGCAGTATGTACTGTCCGCTCACACACAGCCCAGTCCTGTCACCAGTATGTACTGTCCTCTCACACACAGCCCAGTCCTGTCACCAGTATGTACTGTCCGCTCACACACAGCCCAGTCCTGTCACCAGTATGTACTGTCTTAACACAAACAGGTCCTGTCACCAATATACCCTATCGTCCTGTTATAAATACACAGCCCAGTCCTGTCACAAACTATGTAGTCCAGTCCTGAGAAAAAGAGATGTGAGTAGCAGCACGTCCAACAACTTGATAACGATCCTACATAAGATCGAAACGTTGCAATGACTTTTTATTGAGGAATAAAGGTGCTTCTTTTTAAGAAAACCCCGAAGTGCTGATATGTAGTCCAGTCCTACCACACCCACAGAACCTGCTCAGTCCTGTCACCAATATACCCTACAGAGCCTGCTCAGTCCTGTCACCAATATACCCTACCGTCTTGTTACCCCTACAGGGCCTGCCCAGTCCTGTCACCAATATACCCTACCGTCCTTAGGCCGGGTTCACACACGGCGGATTCCCGTCGGAAATCTCGCGGTTTGGCCGCAGCAAAAACCGCGAGATTTCCGCCGGGAGAACCGCCGCGGTTTAAGCCGCGGCGGCTTTGAAGCAGTCCGGCCGCATGCATTTCCGTTGCGGCCGGCTCTCCCATAGAGGAGAGCGCGGCCGTAACATAAATAAACAAAAAAACGTCTGTAAACAGACATGCTCAATCTTTGGAAACCGCGGCTGCGGCGGCCGCAGCCGCGGTTTCAACCGGATTTACCGCAACAGATTAGCCGTCCCGTGTGGACGAGGTTTCGGGGAAACCTCGTCCACATGGCTGGCTAATCCCGAGATTAGCGTCCGCGGGCGGTTTTGCCGCCGGCGGATCTGCTGCGGCAGAACCGCGGCAAATCCGCCCTGTGTGACCCCTGCCTTAGAGAGGACCCATATACCCTGCTGCCCCACAGAGCCTGCTCAGTCCTGTCACCAATATACCCTTCCGTCTTGTTACCCCTACAGAGCCTGCCCAGTCCTGTCACCAATGTACCCTACCGTCCAATTACCCCCACAGAGCCTGTCCAGTCCTGTCACCAATATACCCTACTGTCCTCAGAGAGGACCAATATACCCTGCTGCCCCACAGAGCCTGCCCAGTCCTGTCACCAATATAACCTACTGTCCTCAGAGAGGACCAATATACCCTGCTGCCCCACAGAGCCTGCCCAGTGCTGTCACCAATATACCCTACGGTCCTCAGAGAGGACCAAAATACCCTACCGCCCCGCAGAGCCTGCGCAGTCCTGTCACCAATATACCCTACTGTCCTGTTACCTCCACAAAGCCTGCCCAGTCCTGTCACCAATATACCCTACTGTCCTGTTACCCCCACAAAGCCTGCCCAGTCCTGTTGTGAGGGTATATATATATATTGCCATATGTGTTTTTTATGCTTTTATACCTATATGCAAGTTTTATTCAATTCCAAATGAGAAAAAACTTAAATGTCGCCTTAAATCAGATATGCCAAGGCTTTGCAAGAAGATGTTCTAGAAGTTCAGAGAAGATACCGAACCAGACGCAAGGACGCATGTACGCTGGAACAAGATATCAAGATGTTCAAATGTACATGACTGTTATATGATTTTCACTGTCTCAGTCCGCAAATCCGGACTGCCCATATATGGTTATGAGCCCATCACCCCCTAGTGGTGAGAGGGCAGAGGGTATAAGATCTCATGTAATCTGTAATAAAGTGCGCAGTTTTTTCTCCCGTGTGAGGAGCTAGACCAGACTCCTGTGTGTGGTGTCTCTTCTTACGGCCGGCAACGGGGCAAGTGGGGTGGGCCCGATTGGTGTTGCACTTAGAATTTTAACCCTCATACTGTCACATTCCCACAGCCAGGTACTGTCACACACAATACAGTACTGTCACTAACACCAGTGATATCATCCCCCAGAGCCCAATCTTAATCTTGTTCACAGGTCTTCTCAGGCCAGGGACGTCACATTCTTCGGTCACACGGCCTGAGGGCAGCGTATTTGCACATGAACAATGTTTGAAGAGCCAGGTAATCAGGCGTTTGCGCATTTGTCACCACTTATTGTACTTTTTGCGCACAGGAACAGTTCACACACGCACGAGTGATACTCCTTTTCTGTGGAATGGATTAAAGCTTAATGAGGTCCAACTGACTTCTTTTCCTGCATTCTGCACAGCTGCACACCCTTCCTCTTGCATAATTTCACCCCAGCCATAGACTTCTATGGCAGTCTTGCCGTGCGCAAAACGCAGGCAATAGAGCAAATCCTATTTTTTCTTTGCATCTAAAATGTGCATCTGCAAAACACTCTTATGTGAACAAACCCATTGAAATGAATAGGTTCTATTTTCTGAGTTTTGTGCACATGAATTTTGCGTTCACAAAAATGGGCACAAACACGTCCGTTTGAAGGACTCCTGAGCTGTAATACCAAGCACAGCTGCTATACTGTATGACCTTTTATGGGCTGAAATGACAGTGGTGCATCCCTTTAACCAGCTGATCAGTGGGGATCCCAAATGCGGCAGGCCCCAGTAATGGGATTAATTTGCGTTTTCTTGTCCATTCACACAGGCATATCGCATGAAAAATATGTTGCAGCATGGAATTCCATTGGGCAGCAGAAATCCTCAGAATGACTTTACCCTTTGCATTCCAATTTTGTTTTTTGGGTTTCCTAGGGGGCTTTCTCTTTCTGCCTAACACCTCCTTCTTTCACTTTCACACGTTCTACCGCCGTCTCTCTCCCGCCGCCGTCTCTCTCACGCCGCCTTCTCCCGCCGCCGTCTCTCTCACGCCACCTTCTCCCGCCGCCCTCTCTCTCACGCCGCCTTCTCCCGCCGCCCTCTCTCTCCCGCCGGCCGGCTCACGCCACCCTCTCTCTCCCGCCAGCCGGCCGACGCCGCCTTCTCCGGCCGGCCGACGCCGCCCGACGCCGCCTTCTCCGGCCGGCCGACGCCGCCCGACGCCGCCTTCTCCAGCCGGCCGCCCGACGCCGCCTTCTCCGGCCGGCCGCCCGACACCGCCTTCTCCGGCCGGCCGGCTCGCGCCGCCTTCTACCGCCGGCCGGCTCGCGCCACCTTCTACCGCCGGCTGGCTGGCTCGCGCCGCCTTCCACTCACGCTGGTAGAAGGTGGGAGAGTGAAAGAAGGAGGTTTGAGAGAGACATTGATAGAAGGTGTGGTGGAGAATGGTAGAATGTGTGAGAGGGGTAGAAGATGTGGGAGAGACAGTGGTAGAAGGTGTGAATAGTGAGTAGTAGGTTTGAGAGAGACAGTGGTAGAAGGCGTGAGAGTGACAGTGGTAGAAGGTGTAGCAGAAAAGGTGGCAGCATATAGTGATGCACAAAAAAACTCCTTGTCTAAAGGAACATGCTTTATTGTTTCATAGTTAAAAAATTAGGCGACGTTTCGACCTGTAGAGGTCTTTTTCAAGCCTATAAAGACAATAACAAGTGTATAAACACTAAACAAATATCTCAACGTACATACATATCATAAAATATTTACATAGATAAAAACCAAAGAGAACATACTAAAAAACAAGATGATACGCACCAAAAAACAGATGAAACAAGGTATGGAGTCCATGTTCCGCATGTCCACAGGGTGCAGCAGCAAGCTCTTAACCCCTTAATGACACGGCCTATTTTGGCGTTGAGGATCAAGCGATTTTTTTGGTATTTTTCCATCTCCATTTTTCAAAAGCCATAACTTTTTTATTTTTCCGTGGACGCGGCCGTATAAGGGCTTGTTTTTTGCGTGGCGATCTGTAGTTTTTATCGGTGCCACTTTTGGGTATATAGACAATATCGTAAAATGTATTTATTTTTTCTTTTAATGATAACAGGGAGAGAAAACGCATCAATTCTGCCATAGATTTTTTTTTTTTTTTTTACAGCGTTAATCATGCAGCATAAATGACACACTAAATTTTTTCTGCGGGTCGGTACGGTTACAACGATACCAAAATTGTTATATTTTTTTTAGGTTTTTACACTTTTTTGCAATAAAACCCCCTTTTTTTTGGAAATCTTTTTTTTTTTCTCTATAGCTGCATTCAAAGTCATGTAACTTTTTTATTTTTCTATTGTGAGGGTTATGAACATATTAATTTATATATGTATGTATCTTTGATACACGTTTCCGGAGGCTTTAGGCCTAAATTGTACACTCTATTCTGTGTCCTATGAAAAGCTCTGATAAATGCTTGTACATTTAGGTTAGTACTTAATTACATTAAGTAGAGGTGTAATCTTAAATGTCCATCATGTCTCCAAGATCTTGTTAATCTCGTTACAATGATCAAAGGATAATGGAATGCTTCGATCATTAACTCCTGTCTAGGGCATTGTGATTAAAATGTAGATTGTGATAAAGAATCAAGGTACTAGACAGTCAGTCTACATTCCAACAAAAGAAGCCATGTTTATTGAGAAAACGCAATTATTCACCACCTTAGTACTTTGACCTCAGTATAACAGATTGAACTTTGTAACACTAGCCTTTGCACTGATACGCCTACTGATACTCCTTCTATTTTTTGTATAAGAAATGACAATGTACAGAATAAACGCAGATTGCTTCTAGACACAGGCCTGATCTCTGTGTTTCATTGCTTTCTCACGGCGGCCGCCATAACCACCTCTGATTTGGAGCCTCACAGCATATTGACGGAACATTGAATTCCACAACAGTAATTGGTGCCCAGAACGTGGGGCTTGAAGGAACAAGAGGACCACCTGCACCTCAAACCCCCCCGGACCCAGATGGGATAAGGAGCCACTCGGAACCATGGATTTACAAAAACTGCGCAGTAAGGTAAGGCTTTATCTTGCCACAATCTATCCGTGCTTCTTGGCTGCTCCTTTCCTGTCCGAGGGGTAAGAAGTGCATGCCTCTTATAAATCTTCAAGCTTTTTTTTTTTAAGAATTCATATGGTGGGCTGAATATGCTGTGCAGGTGTTCTTTAACTGTTATTGTCTTTATTTGTTACTTTGCATGGTCAGTGTACAGAATATGAAACCCTCTTGCCGATCTCTGGAAGGCATGGTATAAATTGTACCAGGGAAGCCTAAAATTTTCAGGGGATAAAATCCCTGATGGGAGCCTCTTATAGGTATAAGAGAAGTAGTTGAGACGGGGGAAAAATAAGCAGGGTTGGGAGGTACCGACACTTACAGACAAGTGAGGAAGTACTGACACTTAAAAAAAGTAGTAACTGACATTCAAATGTTTTTGTCTTTATGTGTGCCTGTTTATGCACGAGTGAGTGATTGATGAGTTGACCTGACCGACGGAACCTGACCTCCGGGGTACAAATATAAATCTCTGTGTCCCGTGTTAACAGGAACCTGATCAGTGACGCTGAAAGGAGTCCCTAACAAGGCCACGATTCTGGACAGGGCCCCCTGCAGTTCCGTTTGTATATTTCAACGGTCAGGGGATTGTTTTATGTGTGTGAAAGGATAAAATAATAAGCCTCTTGGTGTACATAAACCGCCAGCAATGGGCAATACTGCTGGTAAAGAGGATAAGGTATGGAAGACAGCTAAAGAAATTGTACAAGAAAGAGAAGGCAGAGCTGCAGTTGGTAGAGGATGTGATAAATTGTTTAAGCACATAGGATATAAAGGGACAGGAGTATTAGATCTCCAGCAGTGGGAAAGGTTTTCAGACAGTCATGCTGGGTGGGCAAAAGATAATGGATTACAGGAAATGTTGAATAGTTGGAAAAAGGCAAGTAGAGATATAGAAGATGCAGGATATCAGAGAAAAGAATTCAAAGGACAGATATATTATGCTCCCCCATTGCCAGGTCAGTTCCCTCTTCCACCTCCACTCCCTCCTTCATCTCATTTCCAACAGTCTCCCCCACCCTATGCCAAGCCATCCACTCCAAGGTCAAACACTGGACAGGAGGGATGGACCTGCTGGCATTGTGGACAACAAAACCCGGATTGGAGAGAGAGCTGCCCTGCTTGCGGAGCTCCTCGGCACAAACCGGTTATGCCTATGCTCACTAGATCCAAGGCTAGTGAGTGGAAGCATGGAGAAGAGGACAAGGAGGAGATGCAGGGAGCGGAGAGTGGTATAGGAGCTGATGTAACACAGGGGGAAGGCAGAAGGAGCCAATATGATATGACCTCACAAAAAGTTAAATATAGATCATGGACACCTCAAGAGCATATGTCACTTATACAGCAATTACCAGACCCCATGACCAGACCTATGCCTTTCTTTAGACAGATAGCACAAATACAAGACACATACTCTGCAACATCAGCTGATCTGGGTCCTTTGATTATGTTAAAAACAGGGGAGGCAGTGGGAACTATAATTTTAAATTATGTGAAAGACTATTGTGGCACAGATTGGGATAAAATTAAACATAGAGAATTAAAAAGTGGTAAGATATTTTTAATTGGTCTAGAACGTTGGGCAAAAGAAAAATTAAAAGAATCCTCCCTGTCTCTTTCTAATGTCACACAAGAGAAGGATGAAAGTGTAGAGCAATTTTATGCCCGCCTTCAACAACGTTGGTCAGATCTGGGGTATAGGGGCATACAAGAATTGGGTGACTATGTACTTAGCATGGCCTTTGTAGAGGGGTTGCGAGAACCCTTGAGGTCTAAACTCATGGATAACAAGCCTGAGTGGAGACAATATGAAGCAGCAGGCCTGGTGCAAGCAGCCAAGGGCATTGAACTAAATTTAAAAATCAAAAAAGGACATAGCTCTGTTATGATAGCACAATACAGCACAGGAGAGAACAAAATAAAACGGGGCACCCATCCCAAACATAACCTTAAGTGCCATTTCTGTGGTAAGCCTGGGCACTTTAAACGGGAGTGTAGAAAATTCCTCCAGCAGAGGGGTAGTGAACAACCCACAAAAGCAAGAGTCGCCAAGGGAGAAATAGAAAACCAAGATTGAATAGTTGGCGACCCTCTGCCCTTCTTCCCCATGAGCAATGTAAAAGAGGGTGTGGCCATTTTTCTTAAAGGGGAAGTACTCAATAAGGAAATTCCTTTCCTTGTTGATACAGGGGCAGCAACCTCAGTCATCCAAAGCCACCTAATTCCTCCAGCATACCGGCAAAATACAGCTCAAACTGTTGTAGGTCTTGAAGGAGTTCCTAAGAAACTTCAGGAAACAGACCCTCTCCCCATAAAATTCAGAGACCAGACAGTGTTAACAAAACTATTGGTGAGTGATGATATTCCACTGTCAGTTATGGGCACAGACATACTCTCTGCCCTGTCAGCTTCCATTCAGTTTACTGAAGAAGGAACAGTGCAGATTGATTTTGCAAAAACAAACGCAGAACAATTTTGCCAGATGGTGGCTTCTCTAGATGATCCACAGCCAATTTTCCTCTTAACTACAGAAGAGGAAATAATATTACAGGAAGTTCCACAGGAACTCTGGGCCAAGTCCAAAACAGATATTGGTCATATGAATGTGACACCCATGGTAGTCACACTAAAACCAGGATGCGTAGCCCCCCAAGTAAAACAATATCCATTGGGTAGGACCCAAGAGGATTCTATAGGCCCACAAATTACAGACTTAATTCAAATGGGGGCACTACGGGAAATAACATCACCAGCCAATACTCCCCTCTTCCCAGTTAAAAAGAAAACACAAAAGGGACAACCAGATGTTTATCGCATGGTACATGATCTTCGGGAAATTAATAAAGTAACTGTACTCGACACCCCAGTAGTGCCAAATCCACATACGCTTTTAGCACAAGTCCCGCCCACTGCGACATTTTTTACAGTGATAGATCTTGCAAATGCGTTTTTCAGTGTACCGATCCATCCGGATTGCCAGTACCTTTTTGCTTTTACCTTCAAGGGTAAACAATACGCTTGGACCGTTCTGCCACAAGGTGCGCAGAATTCTCCAAACATGTACACCCAGGCACTCCAGTCTGTTTTGCAGGCCTGGACTCCGCCTGATGGAACTGTGCTGTTGCAATATGTTGATGACCTTCTGCTTTGTGCTGAGGATCTGAAAACATGTCAATCTGCATCCATTTCTCTTCTAAAATTTTTAGCAGAAAATGGCTGCAAGGCTTCAAAGGAAAAATTACAGCTTTGTAAACAAAAGGTTGTGTTTCTAGGCCATTGCCTAGCTCAAGGAACCAAACATCTCACAGAAGAACGAAAAGCTGCAGTTCAAGCCATTTCTGTACCTTCTTCTGCTGCCAAACTCCGCACCTTTTTGGGGCTTGTCTCATACTGCCGTCCTTGGATCCGTTCTGCCTCATCCCTGATGCAACCACTCTATGATTGTCTTCCAAGTGTTCCTTTTTCTCTCACTCCTGAAGCAACTGACAATTTCCATACACTAAAACTCTCTATTCTCAGTTCTCCAGCACTGGGAATTCCTAATTACACTCTACCTTTCACTCTCTTCTGCACTGAACTTTCTGGTCATGCGACGGCAGTGTTGACACAAAAACATGGAGGACGTCCACGGCCACTTGGGTATTACTCCATGAGATTGGATCCGGTGGCCCGAGGAGCCCCCTCCTGTGTCCGTGCGGTAGCTGCAGTACAAGCAATGGTTGACAAATCTTCTGAGTTGGTCCTGGACTACCCCCTAGTGGTTCTCACCCCCCATGACATCCAGAGTATACTCACTCAAGTACAACCTAAACACCTGTCTCTAGCTCGTCAAATAAGGTTACAATGTGCCTTGCTCATGCCTCCTAACATCTCCTTCCAACGGTGCACTACCTTGAACCCGGCTACTCTTCTTCCAATCGAGTATCCCGATTCAAATGGGGGGGTGGGGGATTTGGGTACTGCAGATCAGTTATTTTTAAATTCTGTACAGCATGATTCTGATTTATTTGATTCAAAACACCAGCATGATTGTCTAGAATTGATGCAGCAAGAAACTGCAGGTTTTGAATCAGTTACTGAAACGCCTATTGACAATGCACATTTTGAGCTTTTTGTAGATGGTTCACGGTACCAAGGTGAGGATGGCCGATTCCATACTGGGTATGCAGTAGTCACACAACATGATGTCCTAAAAGCAGAAGCTCTGCCTCCGCATGTCTCAGCACAAGAAGCGGAATTGAAGGCCCTCACTGAGGCGTGTAGAGTGGCAGAAGGTAAAACAGCAAACGTTTACACTGATTCCAGGTATGCATTTGGCATAGCTCATGATTACGGCCCAATATGGAAGGCCAGACAATTTTTAACTTCTGTAGGACAACCCATTAAGAATGGTGCAGCAGTACAGAACCTTATGAAAGCCCTACTCCTACCGGATAAAGTAGCAATCCTAAAGGTGAAAGCTCATACTAAAGCCGACACTGCAGAAGCAAAAGGCAATGCCCTCGCAGACTTCACAGCAAAGGCAGCGGCCCTCAAACCATGGAAGAAAGAAGAAAAGAAGATACTGACTGCACAAGTCAGAGACTATGATTTGGACTTTGATAAAAATATGGACATTGATGTACTAAAGACATTACAGTCACAAGCCAGCAAAGAAGAAAAAGATAAATGGACTAATATGGGAGCAGTAGAACAGGGTGGCGTATGGCAAACAGTCAGTAGAACTTGCCTACCACGATCCCTGTACCCCATGATGGCTCAGCTGATCCATGGAAAGACTCACCTATCGAAGGCAGCTATGCTACTGACGCTTGAGAGAGAATGGGTGGCCCCTGGGTTCTCTGTAACTGCTGCATCATTTGTCCAATCTTGTATGATCTGTGCCGTGAGCAACCCAGGACAGAAAGTAAAGGTCCCGCAAAAACACTTGCCTAGGCCACTCTACCCATTTCAGAGATTGCAAATTGACTATATTCAGCTCCCACGTGTGGGGAAATATGAATATGTGCTTGTTGTTGTTGATATCTTCTCAGGTTGGGTTGAGGCCTACACCATCACCAAGGCAACTGCTCAGGCAACAGCAAAGAAGCTCATGAATGAGGTAGTCTGCAGGTATGGGGTACCAGAGGTAATCGAGTCAGACAGGGGTACACATTTCACAGGTGAAATAATGCAACACATCATGTCTGCCCTGGGTATTTCCCAAGCATTTCACACCCCTTATCATCCACAAAGTAGTGGGAAGGTAGAAAGGATGAATGGTACCCTAAAACTAAAAATACAGAAAGCAATGAAAGAAACAGGCAAACCATGGACTGAGTGCCTCCCATTGGCCCTTTTCTCAGTCAGATATGTGCCTAACAGAAAAACAGGATTATCACCATATGAAATCTTGTTTGGGTGCACACCCAGGTTGGGTCTGTACTTTCCACAGTGTTTTCTTCAATTCCAGATCCAAATTCTCTTGAAGGAACGCATGATCTGCAGCCCGGAGATTGGGTAGTGACAAAGAGACACGTGAGGAGGACATTGGAACCAAGGTTTGACGGCCCGTATCAAGTGCTGCTCACAACCAGTACTGCCGTCAAACTAGAGGGTAAAACCAATTGGGTACATGCCTCACATTGCAAAAAGGTTAAGAAACCACAATATGAGAGAAATGAGACTATTCCTGGTGCTTGGAATTCTCCTGCTTATCGCCAGGGCCTGGACCCTGACGCCAGCGGGAAAGTTGAAATTGGCACAAACTAAGGAAGGAGGTGTTAGAAGCTACTGGGGTTGGGCAAATAAAACTAAAGCCAGACAGCAAGACGAGTTCATATGTGAAGGCAATCATAGGTGCATAATAGCCAATTTTACACTAGGAGAGACCAGTGACTTATATGTCCCCTCCAATAAATTTAAAGGTCGTTCATATGTCATACAGGAAGGAGAGCATCCTTGGATAAACATTATCAGTAGAGTAAATATCTCATGCTATAAACTAACCCAAGGATGTGTGGCTCATATAGATAAGCAGTTCACATATGAGCATCTTTCAAAAACGTTAATGTGTAAGGGTGACCAAGTTGGAAGAGGAGGCACAAACCAGACAATATCTTTAAAAGATACATATACTCTCCTGTGCATTAATGGTACTCCTATAGCCAACTCTCTAATGTGGTTAAACCTTTTGACCGTCCTGGAAACAACCCCTGTGGTACACACTGACAATTTAGTTAGGCTCCCCCATACATGTAAAAATGTCTCAACCAAACAACAGAGGACCGTAGTGCAGTTTAATATATCTTTCCCTGTAATGAAATCATGCTGTAGAATGAAGAGAGAATGGTACGATACTCTTCTTGGAGGAATAGGAGCAGGCACAGGGGTTTTAAATTCAATAGATTTAGAAGTAATGAAAAATAAGATGGCAGGGGAAGGAAGAGATGTGTCTAATCTGGTCAATATTCAGGCACAATGGATGCCCTCCACATTCCTCCCCCAACATCTTGCATTAGGATATAATAAGGATGTATTAACGCTTTTTAATCTGAGTTTTGGGGTTCAAAATGATTTGTTTGTAAATATGAGTAAATTCATAAACTATACACAATGTAGCCTGCAATATGTATATATGATTCACGAGAAGGATAAAGCACAGTCAGATTTGATGACAAAGAATGAAAAATTGTGGAGAAATATTTTCAAGAATGTAATTCCAGTAGCATCCTGGATACGGCCCCGGACTGATAGTGTAGAATGCTCTGATGAATATTGCACTGGAGAAATGACTTTTTATGATGTAAAAGACACAAGCCTGATGTGTACGTTTGTAGTACTACCTGTGGTGTTCGGACCGCCTCTATATGCTTTCCAATATTGGTTGCCCAAGTTCACAGGTACTATGATTGATAGTGAAAATAAAACCCATGGCATAGAGAACTGTGAAGAAACACTGAATGGCCTAGTATGCGGACGGAGTACAGCCGCATATGAGCCATGTTTTCTGCAGCCTTCAGTCAGCATATGTGATTGGACGGTGCTACCTGCGTCTTTCCATATGCTGATAGAAGTTGGCCCCCAATATATATGCTTTGTTACCAACCAAACTAAAACCACCAGTATGTATAATCTCACCACTCCATTTTCTGGATGTTTACAGAACATATCGGTGATACATTGGTTTACAGAAACTTACACCTTTTTGCCAGATGCTGAAGCTGCAATAAAGTATTACTGGCACCCAGATGCTATCCCTATGTCAAATCTGACTATATCCTTGGGTAGAATTGTAAGACTAATGAAAGACACTGAACACCTTCAAAAGCATTTGGATGTTACTAACCTCTCCCTTATGGAATTAGAAAAACAAACTATATGGGTAGGAGATAAGTTGGTCAGCATAGGTAATAAAATCCAGATAGACACCGAATATAACTGGTATGATATTTTTACTGGATGGTCACCTACAGCAGGAAAGATGATGGATTTTATGTTTCACCCATTACTAATACTGTTTCTTTTGTTCATTCTTTTGAGTGTTTGCAACTTATGGACATTCTGTGGGATACGGAGACAAGCAAATTATCTGGAATCGCTCCCTCTACGATATAGTTAAAACAGTCAAAAGAGTAAAAGAGCACCAACAGTGGGGATCCGGCGAAGAGGATAGAAAGACCGGCAGGGGTGGCTTAGCACCCTTGATAGTACCACAACAAAGGCTCTTTTCAAGATGGACTGTTTCAAATGGGTGATTGTGAGGGTTATGAACATATTAATTTATATATGTATGTATCTTTGATACACGTTTCCGGAGGCTTTAGGCCTAAATTGTACACTCTATTCTGTGTCCTATGAAAAGCTCTGATAAATGCTTGTACATTTAGGTTAGTACTTAATTACATTAAGTAGAGGTGTAATCTTAAATGTCCATCATGTCTCCAAGATCTTGTTAATCTCGTTACAATGATCAAAGGATAATGGAATGCTTCGATCATTAACTGCTGTCTAGGGCATTGTGATTAAAATGTAGATTGTGATAAAGAATCAAGGTACTAGACAGTCAGTCTACATTCCAACAAAAGAAGCCATGTTTATTGAGAAAACGCAATTATTCACCACCTTAGTACTTTGACCTCAGTATAACAGATTGAACTTTGTAACACTAGCCTTTGCACTGATACGCCTACTGATACTCCTTCTATTTTTTGTATAAGAAATGACAATGTACAGAATAAACGCAGATTGCTTCTAGACACAGGCCTGATCTCTGTGTTTCATTGCTTTCTCACGGCGGCCGCCATAACCACCTCTGATTTGGAGCCTCACAGCATATTGACGGAACATTGAATTCCACAACACTATGTACGGAGCTCTTTAAGGGCTTATTTTTTGCAAGATGAGCTGTAGTTTTTATTGGTACTAGAGATGAGCGAACGTGTTCTTAACGAACACTTACGCACCCGGACACCGGCTTTTCCGAGGACTTCCGTGTTCGCGCGTAAGTATTCGGGGGGCGCCGGGGGGCGGGGAGAGGCGCGGCGGCGCGGGCGACAGCAGCGGGGAACAGGGGGGAGCCCTCTCTCTCTCCCTCTCCCCCCCACTCCCCGCCGCAACCCCCCGCGCTGCCACGGCGACCCCTGAACTTTTTTCGCCCGAACACGGAATTCCTCGCGAAGTTCGGTGTCCGGGCGAAAAGGGGCGGAGCCGAACACGTTCGCTCATCTCTAATTGGTACCATTTTGGGAAATGTACGGCTTTTTTGATCACTTTTATTGCATTTTTTGTGAGGCAAAATGCTAAAAATTAGCATTTTGCCTCTGTTTTTTTAGCGTTTTTTTTACGCTTTTTGTCGTACAAAATAAAAAGCGTGTTCAACTTTTTGTACACGTCTTACGGACGCGTCAATATCCAATATGTGGGGTTTTAGTTTTTTTTCCCTTTTTTTATGCTAATATTAGAAAAAGCATAAAAAAGGGGTTTTTTTACATTTTTTTTTTACATTTTTCTTTTTTTTTACACTTTTCTTTTCTTTTTTTATACTATTTGAGTCCCTCTGAGGGACTTACATCACTGTGCCTATGATCGCTTGTACAGCGATTATAGGCACAGGCAATACAGGACGCCAGTGTCTGGCGTCCTCTTGCCATGGTGACAGGCCGGGCTCTCGCGATGACATCGCGAGAGCCGGCCGGAGGCACACAGGGATCGCGATCCCTCTGTGAACTCTTTCCCTGCCGCGATCTACTTAGATCGCGGCAGGGAAGGGGTTAACAGCGGCGGGCGCATCTCCGATGTCCCCCCGCTGTTGAAGCGGGACGCCGGCTGTGACTGACAGCCGGCTCCCGCTGCGGGATAGCGCGGGATCTTATGTGATCCCGTGCTATCTCCAGGACGTACCGGTACGTCCTTTTGCGGGAAGTACCAGGCTCCCGGGACGTAACGGTACGTCCTGGAGCGGGAAGGGGTTAAATAGCATAGTGATAAGGAAGTAGTGAACAGAGCTCCACCCTTGTGATGTCACATCCAGCTTGCAGTAAATAGGGAGTTGCCTAGTAACCAATCAACCAAGAAAAAAAACCTATCCCTAGTGCAGTCAGTGTGTATATAGAGACATGTCCTAATGATGCAGTATTGCATAATAAAGTGACCGCAAATGATTATATGGTGCCATATATAAATATATATACACATATATAAGAAGCTACTGGGTAAGATGAAGTGTCACATGTATATATCATCACGTACCAGCCGGGATAAACGGCGCACAATAGCATAGATATGTATATGGAAGCCTCATGGTGACGTATATGGGGGCGATAACGCATAGGAGGTAACCCTGGTACGGGATGCCGCATGGGGGCGTGTCAACCAGTGACAGCTCATAGTAAATGCGGTCAGCGTGACAGCGGACATCAGAAAAATGACGTCACCGCGTATGCCGCATGGGGGCGTGCCACCACATGACAGCCGACGTAGGTGCGTTCCACAAGACAGCGAGCGTCAGGAAATGACATCACCGCGTCCGGCGCAAGGTCCATGTAGACACAACATAAGAGGCTGTTCCGTTTAACAGTGGCCGTACCATACTATGCATAGCAAAAGGACTTCAATAGTAACATGTCACAATAGTGAGGCGCTGCATATAGCAAATGCCAAACTGCAGAAGGGCAATTAGGTACTCAGAGTTTCAATACACAACACACCATGTTAAAGGTAAAGTCAAGGAAATGTGAATAACAATTAAAGTTTATTGTATGGTCATAGTACAATAGAAAAAAAAAATTTTTAAAATAAAAATTTTTTTTGACAGTGCTAGGTGGTAAAAAAGAAGGTCCTAGGTGCTGTGTGACGGGTGTATGGGTGGGCATAACCGGAACATGGAAGGTGCGCATCATCTAAAAAAACAAGTTAGTTGACTTGAAGAGAAACAAATGCTTGTATATTGTCAATATCACCTTCAACACATCAGATGAGCAGGAGAGAGGATATTAAATAAATGGCATAAAATGGTAATCCGCATTGAGGCCTTTGGGGGTCAGTGTGTCGAGGTCATGGATCCATTTCAATTCCCTTTTTTTTAATAATAATTGACGATCACCTCCTCTTACCAGAGGTGGGATATGGTCAATAACCTGAAAACGCAATTGGCTCACGCTATGTTTTTTATCAACGAAGTGTTTAGAGACTGGTAGATCCATATACTTATTGCGAATAGTACTTTTGTGGCTAATGATTCTACTTCTCACTTCTTGTATCGTCTCGCCAACATAACCCAAGCCGCATGGGCAGGTTATAAGATAGACGGCATAGCGGGTGGTGCACGTGAAGCGTTGTTGGATTCTAAACTTCTGTCCTGTGTAAGGGTGACGGAAGCTTGAGCCCTTAACCAAATTGCCGCAGCAAGAGCAGTTAAGACAAGGGAAATTGCCATTTTTTAGGGGTGCGAGTAGTGTTTGTGATGTCAACGGAGTTGGTTTAAATAGGGGTTTCACCAATTTGTCCCTAATGTTAGGGGGGCGTCTGTACACCATAAGTGGACGTTCCTTGAATTCCACCACTTTCTCACAGCCATTCAAAAGTAAAGGCCAATGTTTGTTGATGATTCCAGACAGTTTTCTACTAGTGACCCCATACGTAGACACAAAGGGAATTCTATTCATGTTCTTTTTGGTTTTAGAAGTCAGTAGGCTACTACGCTCGACCTCCTGTACTTTGCGTTTGGTTTTGTCAATTAATGAGGGGGGGTAACCTCTTGTGATGAATTTGCGGCACATCTCACTAAGTCTCAAGTCAAAATGGGAGTCATCAGTAACACGGCGTACCTGTAGCATCTGGCTAAATGGTAGCGACTCGATCATCCGTGTAGGATGAAAGCTGTCAAAATGTAGTACACTGTTTCTGTCAGTTTTTTCCGTAAACAAATCAGTGGATAGTCGCGACGAGTCTTTGTACACTAATACATCCAAAAATTGTATTTTTTCATTTGACAGCACAACAGTAAACTGGAGCTTTGGGTAGATTGAATTTAGGAAGCTCTGAAATTCCAAAAGCCGTGAGATACTGTCATCCCAAACCAGAAAAATATCGTCTATATACCTTAGCCATTTCCGCACGAGGCCAGAAATGGGAGGTATAGACGTATGACTCTTCGAACCGCCGCATATATATGTTGGCATAAGACGGGGCTACATTAGAGCCCATGGCGGTGCCCTGCCGCTGCCCATAGCACACACCCGCGAAGAAGAAATAATTCTTCGCGAGTATGAACTCGAGCAGCGACAGGGCAAAGCCAACACAGCCACTAGATAAATTCGAATTCCTAATATAGAATTCAACTGATGCAAGGCCCAAGTGGTGTTCGATAGAAGTATAAAGAGAAGCTACGTCAAATGACGCTAGAACCGTATCAGAACCCACCTCAATGTCCTGAATCATTGATAGAAAATGACTAGTGTCACGAACGAAAGAAGCAGCTTCGCATGCAAATCGTCGTAGAATCTTGTCCAGGAAAATGGCCGCATTGCTAAAGATAGAATCACAACCCGAAACTATTGGCCTCCCTGGTGGATTAACGAGATCTTTATGTATCTTAGGCAGAATATACAGGGTTGGAATTTTTGGGTGTAAAACATCGATAAAGCGTAATAAATCGGAATCAATGATTCCGTCCATAACTGCATCATTCAAAATAATCCTAAGTTGGACTTGCAGTCTCGAGGTAGGATCATATTTTAAAACCTCGTATACTTCCCTATCATTTAACTGCCTCATGATTTCATTTTGATACTGAATGGCATCCATGACAACAACAGCCCCACCCTTGTCTGCTGGTTTTATAATGATGGTTTGGTCTTTTGCAAGAGAGTTCAAAGCTTTAAACTCCAGTTTATTCATATTAGGGCTACCAAGTTTTTTACCACCATCTTGACGCCTCAATTTAGCCACATCCTTCTGAACTAGAGAAATGTATGCCTCAAGGCATGGATCAGAACACGGAGGCTGATAGTGGCTCTTGTTGCGCAGTCCAACGCCCACCAACGAAAAAGCGTTACGGGCGTTGGACTGCGCAACAGCACCACCTAATCTACCCGAAAAAGAATTTTTGAGCTGTAGATTGCGAAAGAATCGCTTTAGATCTAGATCAAGTTGAAACCAATCTGTATGTCCTGTTTTGGGGAAAAAGGATAGGCCCTTAGCCAGTACCTTTGTTTCGATTTCAGAAAGCGGCCTAGATGATATGTTAACGACTAAATTCAATTCATTGTTGTCCGTCCCATCGGTGGTTTCAGTAGTATGGGTCTTGTCGCAATCAGCGAGTTTGCCCTTCTGAGACCTCTTGTGCTTGACGCCTCCTCTTCGCTTCCTGTGTCGAAATCGTCTTTCTTCTTGCGTTTGTTTGATGTACTGCGTCCTAAAAAAGACGGATTAGCGGGCGTATTGCCCCGGATTGAATCGTCTGTTGAATAGGAAAGATTAGGTGAGTGATTGAATTTTCTTTGGTTCCTCCGTCGTCTTGATCTTGGTCTTCCACGACTTGTATTGGCCGCCCGTTCCTGGCCAATATGGGTCTTACGTGACTGCCAACTAAACACAGTCCCTTCCTCGTAATCCTGCTGGTCACGAAACCACTTAGATCTCTTTGTATCCTCCAAATTCTCTTTAAACTTCCTAAAAAAGACATCTGATTCAGTCCGACGGGCTTCCCAGTCTTGCTGTGTAATTTTAGACGTGATCTCAAGTTCCAGTATGGGGAGTTGTTCTTGACACATTTTGACTTCTTGCTGTAAGTATTCAATATTTAATAGAATAATGTCAAAAGAAAACCTGTTCACAATATTTTCAAATTTCTTACAAAAATGTGCATTATTCCCCATGAGTGTGGGTTGCGTATGTGGTCTCAGTCCCCTCGGGATCCTCTTCACTCTATAGTATTGTTTTAGTGTCACCATATGAAGGTTTAGTGTAATGATCCTTCTATTCATGTGTTCCCATTTACTAATCAACATCTCTGTAGTAGGCAGATCCAATGCAAAATCTTCATCAGGTGTACCAGCCAGTATTCTCTCAATTTCATCCTCAGTGTAAGAAGTAAAACTAGAAACAACCCCCAGTGCATCAACAGCTGGGGTATTAATTCGCAAAGCGCCTCCTGGTGGTGCACGTTGGACGTCCATCATAGTTCACAGTAGTAAGAAAAAGACCACGGCACTCACTCTACCCCACCAGAGTAAAATACTAGGGGGCAGGCAATTTAGAGAAAAATAGTATTTATAAGTAGAGGAGAATCTTCGTTCTCTGTAGCTAAAAATTTTTTTTTTAGATAGATGCAGAGCCACCAAGAGGGCTTATGTCCATAGCCCTGTTGGTGGCTCTGCATCTATCTAAAAAAAAATGTTTTCGCTACAGAGAACTAAGATTCTCCTCTACTTATAAATACTATTTTTCTCTAAATTGCCTCCCCCCTAGTATTTTACTCTGGTGGGGTAGAGTCAGTGCCGTGGTCTATTTCTTACTAGTGGTAGAAGGTGTGAGAGAGTTATAGAAGGAGTGAGAAAAAGTAGTAGAAGGCGCGAGAGAGACAGCGGAGGAAGGCGCGAGAGAGACAGCGGAGGAAGGCGCGAGAGAGACAGCGGAGGAAGGCGCGAGAGAGACAGCGGAGGAAGGCGCGAGAGAGACAGCGGAGGAAGGCGCGAGAGAGACAGCGGAGGAAGGCGCGAGAGAGACAGCGGAGGAAGGCGCGAGAGAGACAGCGGAGGAAGGCGCGAGAGAGACAGCGGAGGAAGGCGCGAGAGAGACAGCGGAGGAAGGCGCGAGAGAGACAGCGGAGGAAGGCGCGAGAGAGACAGCGGAGGAAGGCGCGAGAGAGACAGCGGAGGAAGGCGCGAGAGAGACAGCGGAGGAAGGCGCGAGAGAGACAGCGGAGGAAGGCGCGAGAGAGACAGCGGAGGAAGGCGCGAGAGAGACAGCGGAGGAAGGCGCGAGAGAGACAGCGGAGGAAGGCGCGAGAGAGACAGCGGAGGAAGGCGCGAGAGAGACAGCGGAGGAAGGCGCGAGAGAGACAGCGGTGGAAGGCGCGAGAGAGACAGCGGTGGAAGGCGCGAGAGAGACAGCGGTGGAAGGCGCGAGAGAGACAGCGGTGGAAGGCGCGAGAGAGACAGCGGTGGAAGGCGCGAGAGAGACAGCGGTGGAAGGCGCGAGAGAGACAGCGGTGGAAGGCGCGAGAGAGACAGCGGTGGAAGGCGCGAGAGAGACAGCGGTGGAAGGCGCGAGAGAGACAGCGGTGGAAGGCGCGAGAGAGACAGCGGTGGAAGGCGCGAGAGAGACAGCGGTGGAAGGCGCGAGAGAGACAGCGGTGGAAGGCGCGAGAGAGACAGCGGTGGAAGGCGCGAGAGAGACAGCGGTGGAAGGCGCGAGAGAGACAGCGGTGGAAGGCGCGAGAGAGACAGCGGTGGAAGGCGCGAGAGTGACAGCGGTGGAAGGCGCGAGAGTGACAGCGGTGGAAGGCGCGAGAGTGACAGCGGTGGAAGGCGCGAGAGAGACAGCGGTGGAAGGCGCGAGAGAGACAGCGGTGGAAGGCGCGAGAGAGACAGCGGTGGAAGGCGCGAGAGAGACAGCGGTGGAAGGCGCGAGAGAGACAGCGGTGGAAGGCGCGAGAGAGACAGCGGTGGAAGGCGCGAGAGAGACAGCGGTGGAAGGCGCGAGAGAGACAGCGGTGGAAGGCGCGAGAGAGACAGCGGTGGAAGGCGCGAGAGAGACAGCGGTGGAAGGCGCGAGAGAGACAGCGGTGGAAGGCGCGAGAGAGACAGCGGTGGAAGGCGCGAGAGAGACAGCGGTGGAAGGCGCGAGAGAGACAGCGGTGGAAGGCGCGAGAGAGACAGCGGTGGAAGGCGCGAGAGAGACAGCGGTGGAAGGCGCGAGAGAGACAGCGGTGGAAGGCGCGAGAGAGACAGCGGTGGAAGGCGCGAGAGAGACAGCGGTGGAAGGCGCGAGAGTGACAGCGGTGGAAGGCGCGAGAGAGACAGCGGTGGAAGGCGCGAGAGAGACAGCGGTGGAAGGCGCGAGAGTGACAGCGGTGGAAGGCGCGAGAGTGACAGCGGTGGAAGGCGCGAGAGTGACAGCGGTGGAAGGCGCGAGAGTGACAGCGGTAGAAGGCGCGAGAGTGACAGCGGTAGAAGGCGCGAGAGTGACAGCGGTAGAAGGCGCGAGAGTGACAGTTGTAGAAGGCGTGAAAGTGAAAGAAGGAGGTGTGAGAGAGACATTGATAGAAGGTGTGGTGGAGAATGGTAGAATGTGTGAGAGGAGTATAAGATGTGAATAGTGAGTAGTAGGTGTGAGAGAGACAGTGGTAGAAGGTGTGAGAGAGACAGTGGTAGAAGGTGGGAGAGAGACAGTGGTAGAAGGTGGGAGAGAGACAGTGGTAGAAGGTGGGAGAGAGACAGTGGTAGAAGGTGGGAGAGAGACAGTGGTAGAAGGTGGGAGAGAGACAGTGGTTGAAGGTGGGAGAGAGACAGTGGTAGAAGGTGGGAGAGAGACAGTGGTAGAAGGTGGGAGAGAGACAGTGGTAGAAGGTGGGAGGGAGACAGTGGTAGAAGGTGGGAGGGAGACAGTGGTAGAAGGTGGGAGGGAGACAGTGGTAGAAGGTGGGAGGGAGACAGTGGTAGAAGGTGGGAGGGAGACAGTGGTAGAAGGTGGGAGGGAGACAGTGGTAGAAGGTGTGAGGGAGACAGTGGTAGAAGGTGTGAGGGAGACAGTGGTAGAAGGTGTGAGGGAGACAGTGGTAGAAGGTGGGAGAGAGACAGTGGTAGAAGGTGGGAGAGAGACAGTGGTAGAAGGTGGGAGAGAGACAGTGGTAGAAGGTGGGAGAGAGACAGTGGTAGAAGGTGGGAGAGAGACAGTGGTAGAAGGTGGGAGAGAGACAGTGGTAGAAGGTGGGAGAGAGACAGTGGTAGAAGCTGGGAGAGAGACAGTGGTAGAAGGTGGGAGAGAGACAGTGGTAGAAGGTGGGAGAGAGACAGTGGTAGAAGGTGGGAGAGAGACAGTGGTAGAAGGTGGGAGAGAGACAGTGGTAGAAGGTGGGAGAGAGACAGTGGTAGAAGGTGGGAGAGAGACAGTGGTAGAAGGTGGGAGAGTGACAGTGGTAGAAGGTGGGAGAGTGACAGTGGTAGAAGGTGGGAGAGTGACAGTGGTAGAAGGTGGGAGAGTGACAGTGGTAGAAGGTGGGAGAGTGACAGTGGTAGAAGGTGGGAGAGTGACAGTGGTAGAAGGTGGGAGAGTGACAGTGGTAGAAGGTGGGAGAGTGACAGTGGTAGAAGGTGGAAGAGTGACAGTGGTAGAAGGTGGGAGAGTGAAAGAAGGAGGTTTGAGAGAGACATTGATAGGTGTGGTGGAGAATGGTAGAATGTGTGAGAGGGGTAGAAGATGTGGGAGAGACAGTGGTAGAAGGTTTGAATAGTGATTAGTAGGTTTGAGAGAGACAGTGGTAGAAGGCGTAAAAGTGAGTGGTAGAAGGGGTGGGAGGGGCAGTGGTAGAAGGGGTGGGAGGGGCAGTGGTAGAAGGGGTGGGAGGGGCAGTGGTAGAAGGGGTGGGAGGGGCAGTGGTAGAAGGGGTGGGAGGGGCAGTGGTAGAAGGGGTGGGAGGGGCAGTGGTAGAAGGCGTGGGAGGGGCAGTGGTAGAAGGCGTGGGAGGGGCAGTGGTAGAAGGCGTGGGAGGGGCAGTGGTAGACGGCGTGGGAGGGGCAGTGGTAGACGGCGTGAGCGACAGCGGTAAAAGGTGCGCGAGAGCGACAGTGGTAAAAGGTGCGCGAGAGACTTATAGAAGGAGTGAAAAAGAGTAGTAGAAGGTGTAACAGAAAGTGGTAGAATGTGTGAGAAAAAGTAGCAGAAGGTGTGAAAGTGGTAAAAGGAGGTGTGGGGGAGACAGTGGTAAAAGGAGGTGTGGGAGAGACAGTGGTAAAAGGAGGTGGGGGAGAGACAGTGGTAAAAGGAGGTGGGGGAGAGACAGTGGTAAAAGGAGGTGGGGGAGAGACAGTGGTAAAAGGAGGTGGGGGAGAGACAGTGGTAAAAGGAGGTGGGGGAGAGACAGTGGTAAAAGGAGGTGGGGGAGAGACAGTGGTAAAAGGAGGTGGGGGAGAGACAGTGGTAAAAGGAGGTGGGGGAGAGACAGTGGTAAAAGGAGGTGGGGGAGAGACAGTGGTAAAAGGAGGGAGAGAGACAGTGGTAAAAGGAGGGAGAGAGACAGTGGTAAAAGGTGGGAGAGAGACAGTGGTAAAAGGTGGGAGAGAGACAGTGGTAAAAGGTGGGAGAGAGACAGTGGTAAAAGGTGGGAGAGAGACAGTGGTAAAAGGTGGGAGAGAGACAGTGGTAAAAGGTGGGAGAGAGACAGTGGTAAAAGGTGGGAGAGAGACAGTGGTAAAAGGTGGGAGAGAGACAGTGGTAAAAGGTGGGAGAGAGACAGTGGTAAAAGGTGGGAGAGAGACAGTGGTAGAAGGTGGGAGAGAGACAGTGGTAGTGAGAAGGTACAGGTCCATAAAATGGAAGAATCTGTCTCAAAATGGCCGCTAGATACAAAATGGAGCATTATAAGATGTAAATAAGCTTGTGTGTAGTGAAACAATAATTAAATCAGAGATAACTTGCAGAGCATTGCTTTCGGTGCAATGTCTAAATGATTTGTTTTTTTCTATTCATCCGAGAACATTTGCCTGGTACAGTCGCTATCAAAAGAGACTCCCCCACTCCTGAGCTATGGGAAAAGAGCAAATCGTGCTGATAACACGCTGCGATCATCCAAGCACCACAAGGGAGGATGGGATAACGTTCGGGAGGAATCATTTGAAGGACATTTCACATATTTATTCTCACTGCGCTGATTGTTGAAAAAAGCACAATTCTTGATGTTTTTTCTAACCCCATGACTAATGATGACGTATTGCTTTCCTGTATTTAGAACGATACTCAGTCAATAAACGCTCAGAGTACGTACGCCTTAAGCAGAGCGAGCTATATACTTGCCGTGGCTCTCTCTCCGTATCTGAGGAGAACTAGAAACCGACTCTTGTGTGGTTCTTGGCCTCCGTGCTGCAGCGGATACGAATTGATTTGGAACCCAAGACTTGAAAGGTTAATGTGACCGGTCATGTGTAACGGTCCTTAACAGCAGGGGGTGTGAAAATGGTAGAAGGAGATGTGACAGAGTGGTAAAGGCGAGAAAGAATAGTACAAGGTGTGAGAGAAAGCCATAGAAAGTGTAAAAGTGGTCGAAAGAGGTTTGTGAGAGACAGTGCTAGAATGTGTGAAGGACACAGTGGTGGAATGTGTCAAAGAGACATTGGTAGGAGCTATGTGTGAGAGAGACAGTGGTAGAAGGTGTGAGAGAGACAGTGGTAGTATGAGGGTTAAAATTCTAAGTGCAACACCAATCGGCCCACCCCACTTTCCCCGTTGCCGGCCGTAAGAAGAGACACCACACACAGGAGTCTGGTCTAGCTCCTCACACGGGAGAAAAAACTGCGCACTTTATTACAGATTACATGAGATCTTATACCCTCTGCCCTCTCACCACTAAGGGGTGATGGGCTTATAACCATATATGGGCAGTCCGGATTTGCGGACTGAGACAGTGAAAATCATATAACAGTAATGTACATTTGAACATCTTGATATCTTGTTCCAGCGCTTCTGGGAAATTGGCCAAGTACATGCGGCCTTGTGTCTGGTTACGTATCTTCTCTGAATTTCTTAGAACATCTCTCTCAGCCTTGGCATATCTGATGTAAGGCGACATTTAAGTTTTTTCTCATTTGGAATTGAATAAAACTTGCATATAGGTATAAAAGCATAAAAAACATATGGCAATATATATATATACCCTCACAAACCCCCCTAAAAAACTTAATATGGAGATCAAGCATCAGACCTTGCACTTTTCCTCGGTCGTCTCTCCCTTGCGTCAGGGTTTCTCCACTGCCCGTAAGTCCCTACTCCTAAAAGGGAGGGATCCCTACCTCACCTCAGAAGGAGGCCATGGATTCCCTGGGCTTATTTCCGGGCCTCCATACCCTCTATCTGTACAAGTTAACACCCCACAGGGTGTGCCCTCGCCGGAACCTAAGGTCTTCTGCACTTTCCCTAGGCAAATGGGAAGTCACTGACAGTCCATCTTATGAGACTGAGGCAGACACAGTACTAGTCCATCTCTCCATTCTTCTGGTAACATACGTGGTTGCCATTATCGGAACTGGCTCTTCATCTTTTTCAAACAAGGGAAATTTTGGTCACCATTAAAGGGATAATACACAAACAGGAAGTTACATACCCCACCTCTTTCTGCTAAAATCATATCCACGGCCACTCTATTTTGGAACGCCATGGATGCAGTAGGCCCTAACTGGTCAGCTACCCCATGCGAAGCATCTCTGGTGCAGTTTACAAACCTCTGCTGATTGTAATAGATATAATTCATCCAATCTACATTATTATTAACAGTGACAATAACAAATAAGGACTCAAAACCTGCTTAGACATGATCTCTAGAATTAAATTAATCTGGCACCCCCCTTGGCACTCCTATTACATCTATGTGTACATGTGGATCAAAGTTACCACCTGGAGTGTCAATGTCTCTCTTAGCACGATGCGGTGTTGGATTCTCACCCTCAGTGTAGTCTTCATATTGCACATTTAATTGTATTAATTTGTTCTGAAACAGGGGGCTAGTGTACAGTAGTCAAAGGTGTGTGTTAGAGGAATTGTACCACATTATAGCATGTAAAGGATATGCAGGATCATTAGTTTTTTCAGTGCGAAGTGTGGATCCAAGTGGGCTTTCCTTCGAGCTTGACTGCAGTTGGGTGGTGAACAACATCTGGTAAGGACCTTTAAACAGGGTTTGTCTCTCAAACTTTTCCACATAGACCCTGTCACCTGGTTTAAGATTGTGACACTCATCTGTAGGACCTGGGATAAAAGCAGAGACTACAGAATACATTATTGACAATTCCTTGGAGAGACCTATGACAAAATTAACAAGAAAATCATTCCCCAAACTCTGCTACTGTTACATGTATCCTCCTAAGGAAAAAAAAACTAATGGAAAACACTCAATTCAAAATTTTACCATTTTCTTCATTGCCTTTTGTATCTACTTTCCCACTACTCCGTGGACGGTAGGGTGTGTGAAAAGCCTGGAATATACCCAAAACAGACATGATGTGTTGCATTATTATACCTGTGAAGTGTGTACCTTTGTTTGACTCAATCACTTCCAGTACCCCATATCTGCGGATTACCTCATTCATGAGCTTCTGTGCGGTTACCTGCTTATTTACTTTGGTAACAGAGTAGGTCTCCAACCTGAAAAGAAATCAACAACAAGCACATATTCATGCTTCCCAACAAGTGGTAGCTGAGTGTAGCCAATTTGCAATCCCTGAAATGGGTAGAGTGGCCTAGGCAAGTGTGGTGTGGCAAATTTACTTCTGCCCTGTTGCTTTATGGCAAAGATCATGCAAAATTGGACAAATGATGCAGCAGCTACAGAAAACCAAGGAGCCACCCGTCCTTGTTCAAGCGTTGACATCATTGTTGCTTTGAGAGGTGCGTCTTTTCGTGCGTCAGCTGGGCCATCATTGGGCACAGGGACTATGGTAAGCAAGTTCTGTTGACTGTTCACCATACGCCGTCCCTTTTTAGTCCATTTGTAGTTTTAGTCAAAGTTCAAAGCTATAATCAAAGTCCAAGTTCATATCAAAGTCCATGATTTTTATCAAAGTCCAAGATTTTTATCAAAGTCCAAGTTTAGTCAAATTCTTCTTTTCTTCTGTCTTCCACGGCTTGAGGGCCGCTGCTTTTGCTGTGTGGTCTGTGATGGCGTTGCCTCTTGCTTCTCCGGTGTAGGAATTGGTGTGAGCTTTCCACTTTGTCAGGTAGAAGTAGGGTCTCCATGAGACTGCACCGCTGCATCATTCTTAATTGGCTGTCCTGCTGTGGTAAAAAAAAACTGTCTGGCCTTCCATGTTGGGCCGTAATCATGAGCTATGCCAAATGCATACCAGGAGTCAGTGTAAATGTTTGCCGTCTTACCTTTGGCCACTCCACACGCCTCCGTGAGTGCTTTTAATTCCGCTTCTTGTACTGCGACATGCGGAGACATTCTGCTTTTTAGGACATCTTGTTGTGTAACCACTGCATATCCAGTGTGGAGTCGTCAATCACCCTGGTATCATCTATAAAAAACAACTCAAAATATGCATTATTAACAAGGGCTTTGAGTAACTTTTTTAAACTTAAATTTTCTTGTTGCATCACTGCTAGACAATCAGGCTGGTATTTTATTTCAAAAAGATCAGAACCTTGTTGCAAAAAATTTAAAAATTTAAAAATGGCTTGCAAAAAATTTAAAAATGGCTGATTTGCAATACCTAAAATGGCTGACTTGCAATACCTAGATCACCTATGCCTTCTCCTCCCCCCTTTAAACCAGGGTACTCAATTGGAACAAGAGCACCCGGTTTCAAGGTAGTATAACATTGTAAAAAGATTTGATGGATGCAGATAAGGCCTGTAAGATGTTAGCACCAATAACAGAAACATGAGTTACACCGGGACAGAAAAATCTACAAAACATCTATTAATATTGGAAATGTGATATCCCTTTAAGTGAATTCATTATTAGTCTGTTCCTGCCTGCAATATCTTTATCAAATTTCAGACAGGAGAAGAAAAAAAAACAAAACAAAAAAAAACTAGCTGCTCAAAATTCTCCCCCCTCCCTTGTGGACAAGAGGGATGAAACATTATTACGTACTATTACATCATATAGCTCCACCCCTTCGATATTGGCACATTGCGTCCGTCTTCTCAACTCCATTTCAGCTTAACCGTCTAAGCATCCACATCACAACCAAGCAAAGTTTCATGCATGGGGAGGACTTTTACCCCCAGTCAATTATCCACATCACACATTCCACACTCACCGCAGCTTGAACACGGGTCTCAAGTCTGCTCCGTCACCCCCCTTGAAGGTGTACCAGTACATGCAGATGCACGGACAAAAAAAGTTTGACAAACATACATACATCAGCTGAAAAACACCGAGGTGAGTGCTATAATTTTTATAAAGTACATAATTCTATTGAGATGAGATTGTGAATGAGCGCTATCTTTGACAAATTATGTGAAAAAGTTTGCTGAGTGACTGAAATATTCTATATTTCTTATCTACTGAAGCTATTATATGCTGTATTAAGCGCTGAAGTATTTAGTTTCTGTGACCCTGAATTTGGAGTGAGTTCTGAAAGCCCCCACCCTTTTTTAAAACAAACCGTTATCTCTCCGCGACTATGAAACACAGACGGAATTGTTGTTTTAGCTTAAACTATTGAAAAAACATTTGAAATCATAATTAACACATATGCTGGGACCTTGCAACATTCATTTTCAACCCCTGTATAAGTAAGAATATATATTAGAAATTGCCATATTTCCCTGCCTACTAAGACAGTATAACTAATTAAATTCATTTCAATTCATTGCAAGCAAGCCAAGATATTAACCAAGGATGTTATTGCATTTCCTCTCTCGCTGTTATCTTCCAGACCTTGGAAGGCTACACAGACTTTGCAGCTATATGTCAACAGACTCTTCTCCCCTACAAGCAAGCTGTTAACTATTTGCACATACAGTATATATATATATATATATATATATATATATACACACACATATATCCACCTAGTATGGATTATACATATTATCTATTATCTATCTTGTATTATACACATTTTCTTTCTCTTTGCCAATAAATCACATGCATTATAACTTCCTTATCGACTTTCTTGCTCCTTCAGCACTTTTCTCCCCTACCTAACTGCCAATATAACCTTCAATAGACACTCTCCTGACGCCCTCTTGATTACTTACTGTACTTTTCAACATTTCACTTACGGACACTTTCTTAAACAAATAATGTGTACATACGTAACTTTCTCTGACTGTCTCTCTCTCTCCTAGCAAACCTTGATCTTCCAAGGCACCTCTCGGTCCTAAAGACCTCCTCCCAGACACCATTTTGTAATCTACCGTAGGGTCGGTGTCACACATTTTCATTAGAGTTTTCTTACATTTTACAGATTCATCCACACGGCGGCAGCCCTTGAGGGGCTCTATCTTCTTTAATAAGGTCTTACGCATATTACAACAAAAACAACAAAAAATAACACGCTCCATAGAATGCATCCCTCTTAATTTTCAAATTGTCAGCCCCTTATATACCGGCAGACAACCGAGGGTCCCTTCTCCTTATGGAACCAGCCCCCATAAAATGCATCTCTCTGAAATCAAATCGCTAGCCCCATATATAAGGCAAACCGACCGAGAGTCCCTTCTTTCTATGAGACATCTCACAAAATGCATCCCTCTCTGCTAAACCATTAACAACTAACTAAACTAACCTGAGGGTCCCTTCTCTTGTGAGATCAAATGAAAAGTAAGAGAAAAAAAATTCTGCAGATACAACAAACAATCTTCACTATCGCTAAAACGCTACGGACTTCAACAACAAATAAACTACAGACTAGTTTCTGGGTGAGCCATTGGTGCGCATATCACGGTCAGTGGTCCATGACGGCAAACCCGGAGCCCACACGAGTTACCGTGTAGAACTCTTAACCCAACCCGTCCGGTCACAAACCACAGATAGTCAGTCCTGCTGCAAGACTCCCAGCGTAAAACACAACATAAATATATGTTTGTCTTACCTGGAGTTCTTGTGAGTTGATCAGGCTCGGTTTGCAGCAGGACGGTTTCTCAGTAGCGTGGATCCGGGTGAATTGCGCTGTAAGCTCCGATTTTACCGCCGCACGTTCGGGCGCCATTTATGAGGGTTAAAATTCTAAGTGCAACACCAATCGGCCCACCCCACTTTCCCCGTTGCCGGCCGTAAGAAGAGACACCACACACAGGAGTCTGGTCTAGCTCCTCACACGGGAGAAAAAACTGCGCACTTTATTACAGATTACATGAGATCTTATACCCTCTGCCCTCTCACCACTAAGGGGTGATGGGCTCATAACCATATATGGGCAGTCCGGATTTGCGGACTGAGACAGTGAAAATCATATAACAGTCATGTACATTTGAACATCTTGATATCTTGTTCCAGCGCTTCTGGGAAATTGGCCAAGTACATGCGGCCTTGTGTCTGGTTACGTATCTTCTCTGAATTTCTTAGAACATCTCTCTCAGCCTTGGCATATCTGATGTAAGGCGACATTTAAGTTTTTTCTCATTTGGAATTGAATAAAACTTGCATATAGGTATAAAAGCATAAAAAAACATATGGCAATATATATATATACCCTCACAGTAGAAGGTGTGAGAGAGACAGTGGTAGAAGGTGGGAGAGAGACAGTGGTAGAAGGTGGGAGAGAGACAGTGGTAGAAGGTGGGAGAGAGACAGTGGTAGAAGGTGGGAGAGAGACAGTGGTAGAAGGTGGGAGAGAGACAGTGGTAGAAGGTGGGAGAGTGACAGTGGTAGAAGGTGGGAGAGTGACAGTGGTAGAAGGTGGGAGAGTGACAGTGGTAGAAGGTGGGAGAGTGACAGTGGTAGAAAGTGTAAGAAAGAATGGTAGAAGGTGTGAGAAAGCAGTGGAAGGTGTGAGAGAAATGGATAGTAGGTGTGAAAGTGAGTGGTAGAGGGTGTGGGAAAGAGGGGTAGAAGGTGTGAGAGAGTGGTACTAGGTGTGAGTGGAAACAGATGTGAAAGAAAATGGTAGAAGGTTTGAGAGATTGTGGTAAAGGGTGTGAAAGCAAGTCTTAGAAGGTGCGAGAGATAGGTAGAAGGTGTGAGAGAGAAAGTGGTTGTAGGTGTGAGAGAGACCGTGGCAGGAGCTGTCCATCATTGCACAATCAAAAAAAGGAAAAAAAACACACCAGCAAAGCAATATTCACTCCCACTCACTTGTTCACTTCAGGGAGGGCCTGTAGGGGTGCACGCTCCAATCAATCTGTGACTCCTTGGATCCAAAATATCAGCAAAACATAGGTGGTAGAAGCAGCACACCAGAGATACTTTTCTTTAAAATTTGTGTAGCACAAGAAAGTGCTTCTTTTATTTAAGTCTCAAGATAAAAAAATGCACCGTTTCAGCCCCCTGTGAGCCTTTCTCAAGCATAGAAGGTATAAAAAGGCAGTGGTAGAAGGTATAAAAAGACAATGGTAGAAGGGGTGAAATCGGTAGAAGGAGGTATGACAGAGGCAGTGGTAGAAGGTGCAAGACAGTGGTAGAAGGTGCGAGAGAGACCGTGGTAGAAGGAGGTGCGAGAGAGACCGTGGTAGAAGGAGGTGCGACAGAGGCAGTGGTAGAAGGTGCGAGACCGTGGTAGAAGGAGGTGCGACAGAGACCGTGGTAGAAGGAGGTGCGACAGAGACCGTGGTAGAAGGAGGTGCGACAGAGACCGTGGTAGAAGGAGGTGCGACAGAGACCGTGGTAGAAGGAGGTGCGACAGAGACCGTGGTAGAAGGAGGTGCGACAGAGACCGTGGTAGAAGGAGGTGCGACAGAGACCGTGGTAGAAGGAGGTGCGACAGAGACCGTGGTAGAAGGAGGTGCGACAGAGACCGTGGTAGAAGGAGGTGCGACAGAGACCGTGGTAGAAGGAGGTGCGACAGAGACCGTGGTAGAAGGAGGTGCGACAGAGACCGTGGTAGAAGGAGGTGCGACAGAGACCGTGGTAGAAGGAGGTGCGACAGAGACCGTGGTAGAAGGAGGTGCGACAGAGACCGTGGTAGAAGGAGGTGCGACAGAGACCGTGGTAGAAGGAGGTGCGACAGAGACCGTGGTAGAAGGAGGTGCGACAGAGACCGTGGTAGAAGGAGGTGCGACAGAGACCGTGGTAGAAGGAGGTGCGACAGAGACCGTGGTAGAAGGTGTAAGACAGTGGTAGAAGGAGGTGTGACAGAGACCGTGGTAGAAGGTGTAAGACAGTGGTAGAAGGTGCGAGAGAGACCGTGGTAGAAGGTGCGAGAGAGACCGTGGTAGAAGGTGCGAGAGAGACCGTGGTAGAAGGTGCGAGAGAGACCGTGATAGAAGGTGCGAGAGAGACCGTGGTAGAAGGTGCGAGAGAGACCGTGGTAGAAGGTGCGAGAGAGACCGTGGTAGAAAGTGCGAGAGAGACCGTGGTAGAAAGTGCGAGAGAGACCGTGGTAGAAAGTGCGAGAGAGACCGTGGTAGAAAGTGCGAGAGAGACCGTGGTAGAAGGTGCGAGAGAGACCGTGGTAGAAGGTGCGACAGAGACCGTGGTAGAAGGAGGTGTGACAGAGACCGTGGTAGAAGGTGTAAGACAGTGGTAGAAGGTGCGAGAGAGACCGTGGTAGAAGGTGCGAGAGAGACCGTGGTAGAAGGTGCGAGAGAGACCGTGATAGAAGGTGCGAGAGAGACCGTGATAGAAGGTGCGAGAGAGACCGTGATAGAAGGTGCGAGAGAGACCGTGGTAGAAGGTGCGAGAGAGACCGTGGTAGAAAGTGCGAGAGAGACCGTGGTAGAAAGTGCGAGAGAGACCGTGGTAGAAAGTGCGAGAGAGACCGTGGTAGAAAGTGCGAGAGAGACCGTGGTAGAAAGTGCGAGAGAGACCGTGGTAGAAAGTGCGAGAGAGACCGTGGTAGAAGGAGGTGTGACAGAGACCGTGGTAGAAGGTGTAAGACAGTGGTAGAAGGTGCGAGAGAGACCACGGTAGAAGGTGCGAGAGAGACCACGGTAGAAGGTGCGAGAGAGACCACGGTAGAAGGTGCGAGAGAGACCACGGTAGAAGGTGCGAGAGAGACCACGGTAGAAGGTGCGAGAGAGACCACGGTAGAAGGTGCGAGAGAGACCACGGTAGAAGGTGCGAGAGAGACCACGGTAGAAGGTGCGAGAGAGACCACGGTAGAAGGTGCGAGAGAGACCACGGTAGAAGGTGCGAGAGAGACCACGGTAGAAGGTGCGAGAGAGACCACGGTAGAAGGTGCGAGAGAGACCACGGTAGAAGGTGCGAGAGAGACCACGGTAGAAGGTGCGAGAGAGACCACGGTAGAAGGTGCGAGAGAGACCACGGTAGAAGGTGCGAGAGAGACCACGGTAGAAGGTGCGAGAGAGACCACGGTAGAAGGTGCGAGAGAGACCACGGTAGAAGGTGCGAGAGAGACCACGGTAGAAGGTGCGAGAGAGACCACGGTAGAAGGTGCGAGAGAGACCATGGTAGAAGGTGCGAAATCGGTAGAAGGAGGTGTGACAGAGACCGTGGTAGAAGGGGCGAGAGAGACCGTGGTAGAAGGGGCGAGAGAGACCGTGGTAGAAGGGGCGAGAGAGACCGTGGTAGAAGGGGCGAGAGAGACCGTGGTAGAAGGGGCGAGAGAGACCGTGGTAGAAGGGGCGAGAGAGACCGTGGTAGAAGGGGCGAGAGAGACCGTGGTAGAAGGGGCGAGAGAGACCGTGGTAGAAGGGGCGAGAGAGACCGTGGTAGAAGGGGCGAGAGAGACCGTGGTAGAAGGGGCGAGAGAGACCGTGGTAGAAGGGGCGAGAGAGACCGTGGTAGAAGGGGCGAGAGAGACCGTGGTAGAAGGGGCGAGAGAGACCGTGGTAGAAGGGGCGAGAGAGACCGTGGTAGAAGGGGCGAGAGAGACCCTGGTAGAAGGGGCGAGAGAGACCCTGGTAGAAGGGGCGAGAGAGACCCTGGTAGAAGGGGCGAGAGAGACCCTGGTAGAAGGGGCGAGAGAGACCATGGTAGAAGGGGCGAGAGAGACCATGGTAGAAGGGGCGAGAGAGACCATGGTAGAAGGGGCGAGAGAGACCATGGTAGAAGGTGTGAAATCGGTAGAAGGAGGTGTGACAGAGACAGTGGTAGAAGGTGTGACAGAGACAGTGGTAGAAGGTGTGACAGAGACAGTGGTAGAAGGTGTGAGAGAGTGGTAGAAGGTGTGAGAGAGACAGTGGTAGAAGGTGTCCATCATTGCACAATCAAAAAAAGGAAAAAAAACACACCAGCAAAGCAATATTCACTCCCACTCACTTGTTCACTTCAGGGAGGGCCTGTAGGGGTGCACGCTCCAATCAATCTGTGACTCCTTGGATCCAAAATATCAGCAAAACATAGGTGGTAGAAGCAGCACACCAGAGATACTTTTCTTTAAAATTTGTGTAGCACAAGAAAGTGCTTCTTTTATTTAAGTCTCAAGATAAAAAAAATGCACCGTTTCAGCCCCCTGAGAGCTTTTCTCAAGCATAGAAGGTGTGAGAGAGACAATGGTAGAAGGTGTGAAATTGGTAGAAGGAGGTGTGACAGAGACAGTGGTAGAAGGTGTGACAGAAACAGTGGTAGAAGGTGTGACAGAGGCAGTGGTTGAAGGTGTAAGACAGTGGTAGAAGGTGTGAGAGAGGCAGTGGTAGAAGGTGTGAGAGAGGCAGTGGTAGAAGGTGTGAGAGAGGCAGTGGTAGAAGGTGTGAGAGAATAGTACAAGGTGTAAAAGTGGCAGAAGGAGGTGTGAGAGACAGTGCTAGAATATGTGAGTGTGACTGGTAGAATGTGTGAAAGAGACAGTGTTGTGTTCTGTTGGGAGTTGGCTGTCTCCCTCCCTCTCTCCGCCCCTAGGCGGAGGCTTTTGTTTAAAGGTCGGGCAGAGACTTGCAATCACTGCCAGTTATTGGTTTCCCTCAGTGTGCTAGCTATTTTGCCTCTGTTGGTCTCCTGCTTCTTTCATCTTGTCTGCTATACTTTGGTATTATCCGCCCGGTTTTTCCATCTGCCTCAGTTCTGCTTAGTATTGTTCGTGTTGGTTATTGACATCTGCCTTTTCTGTCGGTATTTTACCCTTTTCATCCAGGTACACCAGCGTCCCTTTTTTGGTCTCTAGTGAGAGTAGGGATTGTTGCCCAGTTGCCCGCTTGGGGTTAGCCAGGAGTCGAGGCAAGTAGGGAGGGACAGGGGTTGTGGGTGAGAACTAGGGCACCCGGGCTGGCGTATCAAGGGTAGTATACCGTAATACCCTCTCATGATTTCCTTAACAGATATATTACCAGCAGCTGCTGTTCTCCACTGATGTCCCTATCCGCCAGTTCAGAATCCCATTTTTAGCCATCCAAGATGGCCAATATAATTTCCTAGCGACGTAATGCACACTGTGCACAGCTCTCCAATTGGCCAGCACTGATCACGTGAGTAGTGCTTGCCAATCAGGAAGAAGGTATAGTGCAGTGTTAGTCTAACACTACGAATGTACTGCGGGAATTCTGCAGTGTGAAGAGTGTATCGGTCATCTTGGATAGCTGAAAATAGAATCATTCAGTCTAAACAGCGAGCCAACAACTGAACGACGATCGAAAAACTCTCATCTCGTTTAAAGGGGTTGTCCCGCGCCGAAACGGGTTTTTTTTTTATTCAATAGGCCCCGCGTTCGTCGCGAGACAAACCCAAGGGATGGGTTAAAAAAAAAAAGGTTTAGTACTTACCCGAATCCCCGCGCTGCGGCGACTTCTTACTTACCTTACCAAGATGGCCGCCGGGATCTTCACCCACGATGCACCGTGGGCTCTGTGCGGTCCATTGCCGATTCCAGCCTCCTGATTAGCTGGAATCGGCACACGTGACGGGGCGGAGCTACAAGGACCAGCTCTCCGGCACGAGCGGCCCCATTCACCACGGAGAAGACCGGACTGCGGAAGCGCGTCTAATCGGGCGATTAGACGCTGAAATTAGACGGCACCATGGCGACGGGGACGCTAGCAACGGAGCAGGTAAGTGAATAACTTCTGTATGGCTCATAATTAATATACGATGTATATTACAAAGTGCATTAATATGGCCATACAGAAGTATATAACCCCACTTGCTTTCTCGGGACAACCCCTTTAACGTTCAGTTTCTTGAGGCATACAAATCATCCTCAGCTCATTTACTTATCGTTCTGTTTAAAGAGCAATCCTTCAGTCCTTGTATTCGCTTATAAAGGGACTGAACAATTCTTGTTTGAGAAATCCAACGATGCATTTGCTCGTCTAAACAGGCTGCATGCGTGAAAACGAGCTACCGGTGACGTCACTTGCTCGTTCGCACAAGAATCGGCTTGTCTAAAAGGGCTATAAATTGGCTTGTGTGCAGGCCAGTTAAATGAGTGACAGCCTTATTGATTGGTGCTCATTATGCATCTCAGAACAAACAGTCTAAAGGGCCTATAGTGACAGGTTTCCTTGAATACTGTAAGAGCAGCAGTAACCTTACAGGAATGAAAGACAGGACCCCATCCTGAGAGATAAGGAAAGCCTTTATGTCTCAGGACCTTAGAAAAAGTTGCCGCAGAACCTTTTAAGCAAATTCAAGCAACTCAATATGTGAAACATGACAATTACATCATACAAGTAAACTAATTTACTATATATTGCATCTAGACAACCAGAGCCATTTATAATATAATATTTTATTTACTAGATTTGCTCACATATAAAAATTACACTTACAAAAGGAACATTATGATTTAGAGCTCTGTTACAAAATAGATTTTGCATAGTAAAAATAAGGCACAACATTTTTTACATTTAGGCATCTAATTTAGCTTCTTTTCCAGTTTTTCATACACTTGGGTAGTACAAAGAGTGCAGCTAACAAGATATAGCTACAGCTTGGATATCTGGCATAACAGAAAAAAACTCATTACTATGAGGATGAAAAGTTGTCCTTTTGGAGTGTACATGCCAACCATTGTTCATTGCCAAGTACAATTAATTGGCTCACAAATGAATTGTTCAAGCATAGAGTAATCATAAAAGTCTCATAACATGCAGATTCATTATTAGACCTCATCAGAATGATGTTGCCAAACCATGGCTATAATATCCAATTACAGGATGATATTCTTGGTGTACGGTCACACAACGGTTGCTGGTCGGCCAAGTTGCATCTTGGTTGTGGCAGTGATGCAGCCATGAGCTCTTGCAGTGTGGCATAGCCACACAGCTTGCTAATAAATTAAGTATTCTCTGGCTGTAGATTGTTAATTTCCGCACTGTTTTAGGCCATTAACAATAAACAGCCAGTGAACACCTAAGGCCATGGAAAATGGTCCCCCCAAAAAATGGAAAGCACACGGATGCCTGTGCTTTTTGATGGTCACGGACCTTACACATTGCATGTGTAATTCTTGTTTTTTCCACACAGACCACTAGTCCATGTGAAAAGCCTCATAGGGTATACTGGGGCTGAGTGCTGCCTGTAGAATACAAGCACAGCACGCCACCCAAATATACGGCCATGAGAATGGACCCCAATTCATTAGCAAGCCACAAGACTTGCTTCACAGCTGGAGCTCTTGGCCATATCGTTGAGGCAACCAAGATGCAATCAAGCTGTGCAGTGACTACTACTTGGGACCGTACCCTGACAATAAGGTGTATTTTTCATTTGATGGAACCCACAAATGAACAATGTAATGATGATTTTAGATTGCAGAAAAGTGCAAAAAGCTTCTATTATTTTAATACTTAGAACCAGTTACGTCCCTCAGCACCATAAACCTAATTATGGTGCTGCTGGGGAACATGTCAGGGAGCCAGGTGATGTATTTTTTATACTTGCCCGTTACTTTGATCCAGCGGTGTTCCCTCTGAAGATTACATGGAGACTGCAAATCTGACTCTTTTCACAGTGACGTACGTGCTCTCCCATAATCTTGTATAGGCACAATCTTCAGAAAGGGACACCGCCAGATCGCGGGAGAGTATAAAAAATACCTCATCTGGCTCCTTGCCATGTCCCCTAATAGCACCATAACTTAGCTTATGCTGCTGTAGGGACGTGACCGCTTCCTTTTAAAAAGTAATTTGCTTTTCTGAGATGAACTAGTAATTATCCATGTATTTAAAACAGACTGACCTATAACTAACTATCTTTACATGTAACTTAAGGAGATGCAAAAAACGTTTAATTGGTTGGGTTGTGACCCTCACCCATCTCAAGATTAAGTAAAGTAACACTGATTTATTTCAATCGTAACTGACAGATAAAGCACAAACCCTCCTTTACTCAAACTTGGCCTCAGGACATTCCCTTTAAAGTGTATCAGCCATCTAATTCTTTTGTATCTAAAATTTAAAAACAAGATATTTTGTAAACACTTTATTTTTTATTATTTTACGGCCTGACCTACCCCATCAGTTAACACAGCGTTTTGGTCTTCACAGTACAATTCATCTTTTTGAACCAAATGTTACTTGTTGGTTCTTTGTGACAAGAGTTTTCTTCCACAAGTCCATATGAACACACACTCAGTGCACACGGGGTCTTTTAACCCCACTTTTTAAATGGTGTTTGAGGAAGGTCGACAGAAAGGGGTGCAGTGGTGAAAGCAAACAGCTCCTATGTAGTAAGAGTTCATATTGTAATTGCAAAGTGAATTATGCAGCACGACTGCACATCAGGCATTTATTTTACTTTTTACAGGTCATCAGTAGTTAATCGGGGAGCTACTGCTTGGGATACCTGGTAATCGGCTGATCACCCGGCCTGCTGTCAGTGCATCAGGCCCAGACATTGCCATCAGGGACGGGTGCAGGAGTGGCATAGCAGACTTCACTTTAAATTAATGGAAGTGAAGTCTGCTATGGCACTTCCATACAGGCCTGAGGACGACATTCGTCCCTGCTGCACTAACAGTGGGTCGAGCGTCCAGTTATTCACCAGGAACCCCGAGTGGTGATCCGCAGTGATCAGCTATCCCTGAGGATAGGTCATCAATAGTTTTTACCCGAAAACTCCTTTAATGGGGTTTTCATGCAGCATTTTAAAAAAGGCCACTGCAATTTTTCATGTTTTTTGAGCCAAACCCAAAAGTTGATCTAGCAAGATGTCTATTCTTTATATTTGCTATTCCGTTTAAATTTACTCCTTGTATTGGCTGAACAAACCACATCAAAAATTGTAGTGGTGTTACGCCAAAAATGCTGTGTATGGGAAAATATAGCTCGGTGTGTTTTTTTTTTTTAAAGCCAACATTATATTGAAGGGACTCTGGACCTGGGAGAGAATTGTGTCCCAAAATCAAAAGGTTGAAAGGGTATATTACACGTAGATGATCTTTTTAGTGGTCTCTCCATTCCGCCAGTTCCAGATGCTCTTTTTTAGGCGGCTAACATGTCCACCACCATTTTTAGACTACCTAATCAAACATAGTGCATTAGTAGTGTTACTACCAATGCACTTTACCTGTTCGGTTATTGATCAGCACTGTTCATATGATCAGTACTAGACAATCAGAGAACAGTGCATAGTGTAGTTAGAAAATTGCAGAAGTTCTCTTGGCTGCAGAAAAATGTCGGAACAGAGAAACTGCTGAAGAAACAAATCATCTCATCTACTGATAATAGCTTTTCTCCACTCTCTGGTCCTGGGGCAGAATTTTGTCCTAAAACAGAAGGGTCATTTTAAGCTTTTACTCTGTTTAGGGTCCACTAAAAACTATGTTGCTTTAACAAGATGTGAATAAAAACTAAACATTAACATACTCCGTGCATACAGTGTATCATTTGGCGGCAACATGCTAGGATATTCGAATACGAGAAAAAAAGCTCAAAAAGATGCAAGGGGAATATGCACTTTAAAAGGGACCTTTGTATAAAGATGACGAATATTCTAATAAAGGAGGAAAGGAGGCTCGCACAGCAGCCGTAATAATTCTATTTAAAGAACAATAAGAAACATTTCAGGAAATAAATGGAATGTACTTGTGTAATGCCACTCAATAGCACTACCTGGTGCCAGCCACACATGCTTTACACAGCAATGTCCGGTTTCATCAAGACTCCCTTTATGTAGCAGTGGCCAATTTCAGCAACATATCCTTCACTGATTTATTTAATAAAATAGCAGGTGGAAAAGAAAACTGCTTTCAGTGTCAACTTTTTACATTGTTCTACTGAGGAAAAAAACAAGACGGCAGAATTTTTAACATCAGCAGAACAATATATACGGACACTGATGACTACCTGGCAATAGCTATATTCTAGCAAATGAAACCATCATTGCATCATCGTTTTGCACAGTGGAGGCAGTCATTTTAATCCATGTCCACCAGCTATTACTAATATTAGGTTGCATTTTATGTATATTGGGTCAGCCAAATAAATGGCTGCTCAAAGGGGTTGTCCAGTTGTAAACTATTGATAACCTATACTCAGGATTGGTCATCAAGAGAAGATTGGTTGGGACCTAATGCCAGGGACCCCCACTGACCAGCTGTTCTCTTGGCTAATGCACCTATGCACAGAGGTTATTTCTGCAGGAAGCAGACAGCTCCAACCCACTGCAATGGCCCAGTGTAGTATTGCAGGCTAAGTTCCCATTGAAATTAATTAGAACTTTGTCTGCAGTACCAAAAGCCTGACAACAGCAGTAGGAACAGAGCTGTCTGCTTCCTGTGGAAATCATCTCAGTGCAAAAGCGCACTGGCCCACAGAACAGCTGATCGGTAGTGGGGCGGGGAAAGGGGGTGAGGAAATGGCAACAGACTCCCGACAACCTACTATTGATGACCTATCCTGAGGATAGGCCATTAATACTTTCCAACTGGAGAACCCCTTTAAGAGGTAATACATTTAAAGCATACATTTATCTTTACTTTATTGAGACATTTCAGAAGATCAGCTGGGATCCATACTGATCACTTGAGTGAAGAAGGTGCAATGCTATACTTCAACAAGTACTTTCTCCTTAACTCAGAGCTAACCATATACCCTAAAATATGTAGACAGCTTTCCCAGTGAAATCAGTGGGATCTTAAAGGGGTTGTCCAGGGTTATAAAAACATGACTGCTTTCTTCCAAACACCGTGCCAATCTTGTCTGTGGGTTGTGTCTGGTATTGCAGCTCAGCTTCCATTCACTTCAAAAGAGCTGAGCTGCAATAACAGACACAACCCACAGACAATGGTGGCGCTGTATTTAGAGGAATGCAGCCATGTTTTTCTAACCCTGGACAACCCCCTAAAATGATTTAAGATTAGCTGCTATCCCATACCTAGGATAGTGAGATTTTATGGGGTTTAATATTCTGTGCTGATTAATTTATTAATATATCTTTATAGTGATTGGAGCTCAGTTTTTTCTTATTAGACTTTGAACCTGTAGATTTTGGTGGGATTGGATCTCTTGCATGTGTATTAGGGCCTCCTGACTTTATCCCCAACAAAAGATGTTGAGATAAAGAAGGATCAGGCACATTGAATTTCAATGGCTGACTTTTACCCCCTGGGGATGTGCCACTACCAGAGCTGTCTGGCTATGACTTTCTCACATGCCACATGGAAAACACGAATGCTTGGCTGAACCAAGTCTTCATGTGTTTGGGGGAGATGAGATAAACATCTGTCTGCTAAACCAAAGTTCATCCAACAGCTATTAATATCTGATGGAAGCCTCCGACGTACTGCATACGTTTAATTAATGCATCCATCACTCATAGGCTACCATTTAAAGTTAAAAAAACAACCATGCTACAGTAAAAATCTTTCTACAAGATGCCCCTGTATGGATTAGCACAGTCTGCTACATTATTTCATGCAGTTAAAAAATAGCAATCCTGATAGATACCATCTAGACGCAGGCCAAATTGGGTTCACCTTGCTGAATGGGGATCTATAAATTCATTTAACGTATGTGCAGGGAGCTTTCTCAATGCATACGATAAATGTACACTGCAGACATTATGTGAAAAGTGACTTATGATTAAGATGAATGTGTACAGTAAGAGTATGCAATAGTTTCAAAAGTTCACTCTGGTGGTGACTGCTGACAGCTAGTGTGTTGTATTGTGAATCTGTGTCTACTAGAGATGAGCGAGCATACTCACTAAGGGCAATTATTCGAGTGAGCACTGTCCTTAGCGAGTACCTGCCCGCTCGGAAGAAAAGATTCGGGTGCCGTTGGGGAGCGGTGGGGGAACGGAGGGGAGATCTCGTCCCCCCCCCCCCCCCGCTCACTCCCGCAACTCACCGATCACCCGCGCCGGCACCCGAATCTTTTCTTCCGAGCAGACAGGTACTCGCTAAGGACAATGCTCACTTGTGTAATTGCCCTTAGCGAGTATGCTCGCTCATCTCTAGTGTCTACACATATGATTTGAAGTTCTGCAACAGATCTCCAAGCACTTTAAAGATATATTAATGAATCATTGCAGAATTTAGTACCAATTTAGATTGGAAAAAAAAATGTTCATAGCAGAAAATCAATTTTATGGTGCACAGCACATTCCTTCATTCTAGTGATTAGTGGGGATGGACTTAGTTCATGGACACCTAGGAATGTTATCTTCTGAATGTCTCAAAAGATAAAGGTGCATATATATATATATATATATATATATATATATACACTCTCCAACCTGAAAGGCTATAATACACGAAAGCCTAGACAAAATATATTTCAAGTACATTTCCATTTCCTAAAAGGAAAAGTCATCAGAAGGCGGAGCATAAGAAAAGCCAACAAAAGCATCATCCGCTTCTTCAACACTGGCGTTAACAAAAGAGTAGTCTGAAGATACACACACAGAATCTGGAACCGTAGCATCTGTAAATTCTGAGTCAAAATTTGAAATATCATCTGGGCCATCCTAGAAGAAAAAAACTTGATCAGAAAGGAGATCCAAGCTTATTTATAGTAAGTTACTAATTGTGGAGCAGATGCACATACCACATGAGGATCATATGGCGGAGGGATCTTCTTTTCAACCAGATCCGTCCAGTTTATGGATGAGAAAAAAGGATGCTTCTTAATTTCTTGCTATAAAGTAAAGACATAAAAGAGGTTATTCTATGCCAGCTATAAAAGGGGAAATGTGTTTTATTTGCAGGATTGATCAGTGATTAATTTCCAGAACAAAGGACAAGGAAGTTACGATTATTCATACAATGACAGCATGGAACAATGTTGTACCAGGAAATATATACTCAATATTGTAACATTGTTGAAGATTTTGTGTGTCATACACCTTGTCATATATAGAAAACTAGCAAAATGCTGTTATTTTATCATACAAGAATATCTATTTGAAGTAATCAATAGCCATATTCCCATCACAGAAAATTATCCCTATTCACAGTGGAACCCCCAGAAAATTTAGTCCAAGCATGTCCTGAAGGGTGGCCAGCAAAGGCCACACATGCAGTATTCCCTGCAGTGGCACTACTGGAGATAGTTGAGCCATCTCCGGCACTCCTGCTGAAGTGAATGGAGTGGAGCTGCGCATGTGTGGCCTTCACTGCCCTCACTTCAGGATGTGCCAGGGCTGAAATCTTGAGTGTGCTAGTCTCAGCCGTCGGACCTCCTGTGGATAGGGGGATAACTTGCTATGATGGGAATAACTTTTTAAAGGATTGGAACACAATGTACAATGAAACCTCAACTCTCTGAGAGGACCACCTCCTAATCCATAGCATATTTACAGTTCTACCATATATTATGCCTACTAGCAATAATGTTTGCAAAGATCTTTTCTAGAGATGAGCGAGCATGCTCGGTAAGGGCAGTTACTCGAGAGAGCAATACTATTTTCGAGTAACTGCATGCTCGTCGGAGAAAATTCAGGGGGGTCTGCAGGGGAAGGCTAGAGACATCTTCAAACCCCCCCCCCTCGCTTCCCTCCGCTCACCCCCGCGCCCCCCCCCCCCCGAATTTTCTCAGACGAGCATGCAGTTACCGAGCATGCTCGCTCATCCCTAATCTCTTCCTCTAGAAGACCACTTTTCAATGCAAATTCAGGTCATTGTTTCGAAAGAGGTTTCACTGTTTTTGCAATGTGTAACTGATTTTTCCATAAATACTCTATGTAATAATAAACTTTGTATTATATCTTGCTAAGGAATAATGCCACTTTCTTCATTTCTCAAGATGCTTCTTTTCCCCCCTCTATACCTGGCTATCATATTTTTGGGAAAGTTTCAGAATCTCTGTACAGACTGGAACAAAAACAAAAAAGCACCACTTACAAAATCATCCCTGAATCCTAATCTCTGTTTTGGATCCTTTTCAAGTAGGTCTTCCAATATAGTTGATGCCGTTATACCTATGTCAGGCCGCGTAACCAAGGGCTTGTGCAGAATGTTTTCATACATGGTTGCAGTGTCACGATTGTAAAATGGAGGCTGTAAAAGAAAATTAAAATTGTAATCTTACATTAAAGTTACAGATACACATTGATAAGAAACCGTAGAGAACAAAACTGATGTAGAACAGTAGATTTGTCATTTCAGGTAAGGAATAATTGAAGTCGAAATGTGAATGAGATTTTCGTGTGACTCGCACATGAGGTTTAGTTTCCCTGTTGCCACAGCCAGAGTAAGACCTCCCTCACACAGGCATTTTTCAACGCTGGGTTTACTGCGGTTTCAGCAGTGTTGTCATCCCTTTTTGACAATGTTTTGGCTGCATTTTCAGCACAGCTGATCGCGCAGCCAAGGATGCTGGGGAAAAAAAAAAAAAACAATACTCACCTAGCTGGGGCTGTCTGGGTCCCCGATGCTGAATTACGAAGCTCCCAGCACTTGTCATCGCCAACAGAGGATCTTTAGCTAGTGACAGAGTTTGAAGACCCTGCCTCCAGCAAGTGATTGATCTGATTGGCTGAGCCCGCTGAGTGTCAGCAGGCTCAGCCAATCACAGCCAATGCTGGATTCACGAATCACAGACATTGATTGAATGGCTGTGATTGGTGCATCGAGAGCTGGCTTTGATTGGCAGAGCTGGCGATCCTGAACCAATCAGAGCGATCTCTCACTGGGAGGCGGGGATTTCAATCCCCATCACTAGCAATAGATGTTTTGTCGCTTGACAAGTGCCCAGCAGCCTTCAGCAGAGTTCTGGAAAACAGCAATAGGGACCCCGACGGCGCCAGCTAGGTGCGTATTCCTCTTCTTTTTTTTTTTTTAAGGTAGTATAGCTAGTGCTTGCGTTTAGCACTGCCAAAAATGTAGTACCAAGTTGTGCCTTGTCTTCAGCAGCGCTGAAACTGCTGCCCATTCATTTCAATGGGCAACGCATGGCTGGAAACTGCCAAAGATAGAACATGCATCACTGTCAAAGTGCAACGTTTTGACGCTTGTGCGAACAGCCCCATTGAAATGCATGGGAGCATTGTACAGCGTTTAGCGCAGCACTGAAAAGGCAGCGCTAAACACTGTACAAAAAGGTCTGTGTGAGGGAGGCCCAAAGGTGCCTAGATTATGGAACATTTCATTGTTTAACCGCCCCTAACTCTCTGAAAATACCTGCTTTCTTCCAAAAACCATACCATACATGACAAGAATTTGTGTCTGGTATTGCAGTATAGCCCCATTCATTACAGTGGAGCTGAACTTCAATACTAGCTATAACCCATGTCAGCGTTTTTGGAAAAAATTAGTCTAATGATAAACAACCCCCTTAATAGTGACTAATTAACAGATTTGTGGAATAAGGGCCATACAGCAAAGTGTGACAGCAGTCAGTTGATCATTGGTTTAGCTCTATTAATTATGAAAAGAACAGCAAGAAGTATTTTTTAGTTTTTTATTATATTGAGAATACAATAACTAGACAATGGAGTTCTAGAGCAGTATGTGAGATCTAGAGCTATTCTACATGTGATACTGTTCTCGTCATCTTTACTTATTACATATGTAATGGAACTGTGGATCCACAATCTGGATTTTTACAAGAAAATAAGAGTTTTATAAAAACGTCATCCATATATAGGTGATAAGTTTATGGAACTCTATGGGTAAGCTGCAGAAATGCTGCTGGTGACAGTTCTGTCCTCGTGTTCTAGAGTCTGTTATTTGACTGTAAGGGTATGTGCAGTAGAAGTATGGGCCAAATCAAGATTCCTTTAAGGCTAGAGAGTTTTCTTTCTTTAAATTTTCCCCTCTGCCTTCCACGAGCTGCAACTTTTTTTACATTTTTCCAACAATATAGCCTAATTTTTCAGTTGATGGGGATGTATGAGGTGTTTTTTTGTAGGGCAAGCTGTAGTTTCTATTGGTACCATTTTAGGATATAACATTTTGACAGCTTTTCAGTCAATCTCTTGAGAGGTATGGTAAGCAAACTGTAACAATTCTGGAATGTGAATTTGATTTTCTAATGGCATGTAATGTGTGGGACAAATCATGTGATATTTTAATAGTCTGGACTTTTACAGATGCAACAATGCCAATTATATATAATAAAATACTGGCCCCTTTGTGAACATTGTGTATGGTCTTGATCCCAAACATGGTGACCATTTAGAAGGTTTGTATAACTGTGCTGGGTAAGACGTGTGTCTATTTGATGAATGGTAGGGCATGACAACCTTGCGGGATGTATCTGCTGATGATGTGAGGGGGCCCTGGTATCTGGCTCAGGGTTTCCCTGGTGATCTGGGATGGTGATGGTAGCACGGATGTTCCAAGGATAGCTCACATAGGGTCCGGAAGAGAACGTGTATTCTTTTAGTAACAAACTTTAACGAAATGTAAAAACAAAAAACAGATAGACAGTTTAATTTCCATTCCAGGATAACTCACAACAGTGTACCAGTCAGCTATTATAGAGGATCTATGTTCTCTTCTCCCTGTGTAACTGGTTTCTTAAATTCCTTACTCTGTCTCCAGAGATCTGCCACTAATATAGTGTCTGGCAGAACTGTATCATATCAACTTTGTCAGGCAGCAGGGAGGGGAAGAACGAGGCAGAAATCTAATGCTTGTATTCAGCTTAGGCTTTATCCAAAGGGAACATCTTTCCCATTGAGAAGGTCACGCTTGTGGGGCTAATCCGGAGTACTGCAGTTTCTCCCACACCAAGGAGTATTCCCTACTCCTCACTCCACACATAGCTGCACAGACTCAGGGGAGTATCCACAGCCCCTCACACTGCAGCATAGCTGCATAGGTACAGAGGAGCATCCTCAGCTTCTCAGAATGCAGCAGAGGAGCATCCCAACTTCTCACACTGCAGCCTAGCTGCACAGACCAACTACTTTTTGTCTGTTCTCCCTGCTCATACAGCTAGTCTTAATTCACTACCCTCTTTAAAGTCACAGTATAAGACCGAGTGTAAACTACCGTCACATAGTAAATATACTCCCTGGACTCACGAAAGGCCTACTATGTTCTAAAACAGACTATCTTAAATCAGGCATGGGCCAGGCCAAAAAGCTGTTATTGTGTTGCCAAGTTCTTAAGATTTTTTTTTGTTGCAAATTCAATAGATAAAACTGCAACTTTGCTGTTCAAATAAAGACTGTTATTTTTACTGCAATACCAGTTTCTTTGTCTCTTGGTCTATCACCCTGTGGGGGTCCCACAAACATGCCTTAAGAAACTGGAAGAGTAAAGTGGTCTGACAAGTGGTAGATGGGGGAGGCAAGGTGTTTAAGACTTTGCTTCATGCATTGAGCTCTATGCATAGAAAACAGATGAAGTGAGGCCTGCAGCTCCTTCAGAACCAAAGGCGATTCGGCCCTGGCTGCAATCTTAAACCCTTAAATGTCAACACAAAGATAATCTGTTTTTATTTTATAAATATTGAAGTTGTAATTAAAAACAAAACATGGTTTAAAAGGGGTTCTACCAAAATCGCAAGTTATTCCCTAGCCACTTTGATTGGTGGGGGTCCCACCGCCAATCTCCAGAATGGAGGGCCCTTGTGTCCTCCTCTACCTGGTACTGCGGGTGTCGTTTTCCCCCCTGCAGTGGCGTCAGTATGAATGAAGTGCTAGCCGAGCATACGAAGCTACTGCTTCATTCATAGTCCCGCTGAAAGAGAATACAGCACCAGTGCTCCATTCAGTCTCCTCCTCACTGCAGGGAGTGCAATAAGCCCACAATCAGGAGGAGCGAGGACATGGGACTGCAGTTCTCAGGATCAGTGTAGATAGGGAATAATTTGCAATTCTGATACTACCTATTTAACATTTTTGCAGTTCTCAAAGTAAATATAAGATGTCACAACATTACCTTTACATTAGTCACATTAATAACAGAACAGACGCTTACCAGACCATGCAGCATCTCATAAAGCACGGATCCAAGACACCACCAATCCACTGTGTTGTCATATGGATGTTTCTTTATCACTTCTGGTGCTAGATACTGAAAAAAAACCACGTGTGTGTTTAATATAATCTGGCATAAAGCGAACAAAACTTTTTTGGGGCTTTCCATTTTCTTTTTCTTATACAGACTAATCAAGTAATGTAATGAGCCAGCACTGACTTAGAGAGCACCTGGTCGTTTTCAGCTCCTAGAGATGGCCCTATATAGGGACAAGCTATAAGAACAGTCTTTAGCTGCTGGAAGGACCCGAAACCGATTGACGAAGCGGGAGCGCTCCAAAGTGAAAGTGCAGGTGCTCTTTAATCATGTAATTACATCATGTGAACACAATAACGTGATATCAGAAAAGCAATATATCGCAACTGGGGCTGTATTTATTTCAGGGTGATCAAGGTCTGACGCTGGCCGAAACGCGGTCCTGGTTTTATTGAATGCTGAGACACTATTAATAAAGGCGAAAGTTTTCCATACCTCTGAAGGCGAACCTCTTTTTTGCTGAACTTTTCATACTATATAATACTTATAAGGAAAGGGGCTATCCAGCTTTTGACTATTGATAGTCTAAGGTCAGGACAAGTCATCAATAGTAGATTGGTGGGCGTTCGGCGCCTAGGACCTCTGCTGATCAGCTACTCGCTGATACAGTTGTTGCACTTGTGCACAAAACTGATGTGTGCTGGAAGCACAGAGTTCCGTTCTATTTGAGGTGGTCCAGAATGGTATTGCAGGGAAAGATCCCATTCACTTCAATGAGAATTTTCCCAGCAATACCATGCTAGACCACTGCAGAGAGAACGAAGCGGTGTGCTTCTTGCACACATCAACAACCCTCACACTGGCCCAGCACACAACTGATCAGCAGGGGGCCCAGGCTGCAAACCCCTAATGATCTACTATCGATGGCCTATCCAGAAGTTAGACCATAAATAGTTAAGACATGGCACTATGTATTATTTGACAGTATACCAAGCAGAAGATACTGCACAGGGCACAATCCAAAGTAAGGCCAGTCTTGACAATGTACAGGCTCATACATGCAAGTGGCTGTAAAGACAAGCTTGTCCTTATAGAAATAAATTACATTACTTCATCTGCTCACAAAACAGACTAACCGTATAGCCATGAAAGCCCAGCTACTGGGTTCATGCTACACTTAGTAACGTTTCTCATGAAAAGGGTTTTCAGGACAGGATAACCTCTCTATAGTACATATACCTTATTAGCCTTATTCGAGAACAAGAACCTCAGTAGGGTCAGAAGGGGTCCTTTAGAAAAATAAATGCAATCTTCATCATCCATAATCTTACCTCTGGGGTCCCACAGAAGGTTAGTGTTTTGTCTGAATTTGCAATCCCTTCTTTGCAAAGTCCAAAGTCAGTTAAAACAATATGACCCTAGGCCAAAAGAAAACAGAGTGTTAAATATTATCTGCTCACAAAATATATAATCTCACATTTACTTGGTTTTAACCCTAGCAGAATTTAAATTATTTAAATTATAAAAAAAGCTATTTTTATTAATGATTACTACTGTCATCAGGTCTCACCTGCCGCTCTTGGAGCCATTTGCTTTCAGCTATATAGCCTGCACTATATGCTACGGATTTCTTGGAGCAATTAATTTATTCCGGTTGTCTGTTGTAAAACCATCGTAACATGCGACATTATGAGGCCACAAGAATATGTTGGGAAAAGTCCGTCATGACCTCAAAGTAGCACTCGATAGGACCCAGTTAGGTTAGATTTTTTCTACTACTTTTTTATAGTTTGCAAAGTATTAGAAAGCAACTCCAGGTCTGGCCTAACAGTTTTTAGCTCACACCATATTCATCAATGGGCTGCCAGAGAGAATGATGAGCAAGAGCAATAGCTGGAATGCTGACATGCAGAGAAGATGCTGATGCTTCAAAAGCAGCCGGCGCCACCACACTAGGGACCGCATACCCAGTGGAGCAAAGAGCGAGAAGACTGAGATTTGTGGCCACTGCCATATAACAAATAGCAGCACATGCACACAATTTCTTCACTGAAGTGAATAGCACCTAAATAAGCATGCACAGTGCATGCCGTTCCAATAAGTTAGGAAGACCCGTTTGCAAGCTTAAGCAGGAGTGCTGTAGAAAGACTATAGGAAATGTTGGCTACATGTAGAACTGCCGAGTCATGTAGGGAAGTGATGAGGACTATGCAGTTTGCTTCTTAAACTGGAAAAACTTTGTGGAACTCTTCTGGGGTAAGAAAGTGGAAAAAAAGCAAACCAAAAAAGGAAAAAAAAAAAAAGGTCAGCAGCCATGGTAGGGTTGGTTTCTAACTTGGGATATTAATTTGGGGGAGGGGCTTGTTTTTAAACTAGAATTGAAGCTACATTTCTGTCTGAAATAACTATTTAATTAGATTTTCCAATGTGAAGTCGCCTAATAAAATTATATGACATGAAGAGGTGTATATTAGGAATAATGAATTACCTGGGAGTCCAAGAGGATATTTTCTGGCTTTAGGTCTCTGAATAAAAGGAATATTCTATTAGAATCTTCCACCATTGTAAATACATCCTCTAGAGAGAGTTATTACAGAATACAACAAATAGCATACCTATATATGATCTGCATTGAGTGCAAGTATCCCAAAGCACAAGCAATTTCTGCAGCATAGAAAAGTGCCCGTGGCTCCGCAAAATATCGTTCTCTTTGCAGATGGAAAAAAAGCTAGAAGAGAAATGTAAGTGTAATTATGACCAGTCATACAATATACAACGATACATTTATCTGCATTTCACTTTTTTGTTTATCCAACTAACATTCTAATACTATTTCCTATTGGGCCAGTGGTTATTAAATGGTCACAGGCAACAGGATACGAGAATTATTTTTCACTTGAGGAGTTTTGAAGTATTTTATTTTTCACACTACGGCCGCCTGCAGACGAGCTGGTCGGATCCGGCAGCGAGAATTCTCGCCGCGGGACCCGACCCGAGAGCCTGCAGAGACGAGCGCGTACTCACCCGCGCCTGGCAGTCTGGCATGCGCAGACCGGAGCCGGGGCCGGGTGAGTGCGAGCCCCGCACAAAAATAGGACATGCCGCGGTTTGTTTGCCACGCGAGATTTCGCGCGGCCAAACCGCGGTCGTCTGCATAGGAGTGCGTATTGTAATGCACTCCTATGCAAACTTTCAGTGGCGGAAATCCCGCGGGAAATACCGCCGCGGGATTTCCGCCCGTGTGCAGGCGGCCTATTATGTGTGTATTTTTTCATACAGTTGCTGATTAGATGTAACAACAACAGGTTTTAATCTCTAATGCAGAATGAAACCTAAAAGACTTGACAAAAAGAACAAATTCCAAGTGATATAAAATCTATAAATTTAGCTCGATAAACAATTTTTAGGTAATTTTGCACATTGAGATTGCTTTTATTTTTACCAATTCAGTGATTTGTAAGCAGTCACGGTGTATGTAAAAGCAAAATGACAAAATATGCAATTTTTTCTTTCCAACTATAGACAAAAACTGTTTATCTTTAAACCGCAGTTCAAAAAGTTATTCTTGCCTTGAAAGTTTAACTTGCCTGAAGGAGTGGATCATTGTGGAGCTCCCTTTCCCTCTTGTACTACGCCGCCATTGAAACCTGAGTTAGCTATGACGATGGAGCTATAGGGGAGTCCCCATCTGAAATCTAGTATTACCACTGCATCAATGAAAAAATGATAACTGTGCTATTGCGTAACGATCCAACCAGGATTTTATAAAGGGCGCGCCCTAACTGCCACCAATACTGATCGTTCATATTGTGTCTATTATACGTACAGATGAGGGGATCAGGACATGAATGCGTTAATTATGAGGAGGTCTTCCTTTCCTGCACTACAGGAAAGATTTAATCTACCACCCTCAGAAATCTTTAGATTCCTGTAAGCAAAACATTTTATATCTCCCCTCCTCAAGAATACAAGCTCTCCGTTAACACTAACACCATTCGAGAGACCCTGTTACAAAAATCCACACGCAAGAGGCCTCATCTCGCAGATCTACTCAGATTTAGTACACTCCTCTTTTCGAACACAACTTCCATACGTATCTCACTGGGAAAGAGACCTCGGCAAAACCCTCCCTGAAGAAGACTGGACCCAAATATGGAAGTCTACTAACAGTAGTGCCAGAAATATACTAATGCTGGAAACATCCTTCAAAGTTCTACTCCGCTGGTATCTAACCCCAGACCGTGTAGCCCACGCAATCCCTGGACGATCCCCCAATTGTTTTCGCGGATGTTTTAGCCTCAGGAGACATGCTTCACATCTGGTGGACCTGTCCTTGGGTCAAGAGGCTCTGGATCAGGGTCTACTCTCTAATACACTCAGTTACAGACCATAACAGCCATAAAGACCCTTGGGAAGCGCTTCTAAACAAATGCATAAACAATACCCTCCCTCCCCTATCTACCCTCCCCACCCTTCCACTTTGCCCCCTAAAAACCAAGTTAGGTCCTGGCCAGGCCGATTATACACTGTTCCTTTTACTTAATAGTCCAAAACCAAGATTGGGCCGGGATACAGCAACAAAGGATAACCTCAAAAGTTTTTAAAGAAGTATCCCCTCAATCTAATCTACTTTTTGTAAACTATGCTTGTTGTATACCAATATGACTGTAACACTTTTCAGTAAACTGTTCACCATCTTACTGTAAACTTCAAATAAAAATACAGTAATAAAAAAAAATATGAGGAGGTCTACTATTACAGCAGGGGGTAAGGTAAATTGCTGGTTACTAACTTTTTTTTAAACAATTTGCGCGTATGAGATACGCCAAATGTGATGACTAGTAAAAGTGCAATTCACTTCATTTACCTAAAATTATGTTTTTGAACTATAAAAATCACCCCAAAGTAAGGGCCACTAGGGGTCTCCCTGCATCCTAAATTGCTGTCCACTGCCTGCTGTCAATTGAGGTAATCTAGGTTTGGGTCCTTTAACATGATGAGATAAATTGGAACACGCATGCAACGAGCGGTGATGTAATGATCATATACTATTCGCTAGGCATGCATTTACACTGAACAAGTGGGTAGTTTTGATAGTTCATTCGAACATAACCATGTCACTAGTTAACCCTTCTGCCACTGATTTCTACTCAACAAATCGTTATAATGTCTGTTTACACAAAGGAATTTGCAGCAGATGAACAATGATTTTTAGTTTCACATGAAAGATCCAATCAGCGATGGTTAACGATTTATCGCCGATCATTTGTTCACTGCACACATTTACATCTAACAATAATCATGCAAATCACTCGATCTGACATATTTGCATTATATTCATGGTGCAAAAAAGGATCCTTATTAGAGACAGCATAACAGGAAGTGTAGGAAGGGGAGGAGTTAGCCTGCTTATTAAAGTCTATGGGGGTGGCGGGGACCACAGAGACTTGGGGTGCTTTTACACGGGATGATCTGTCAGGCACAGATGCCCGACAGGTCATCCCAGCAATAATCGTTCATGTGCTTTTACACAGGAACCAGCATCGCTGACTGAGTGGAGGCGGAGCAGGCTGGGGATCCTTCTGGTCTGTCCACCTCCATTCCCAGTAAGCAGGCAATCGTTCATAAGTGAACAATGGTCTGTTTACACAGAACGATCTGTCATTCCGTTTTCTGCATGCAAAAAATAAACAACGAACGAGATACGAACAACTTTTAAGTTTGTCATTTAGTCGCTGCAGGCGTTTACACTGAACGATAATCTTCAAATTCTCACTGAATTGCAGGAATCCATCATAATTCTGTGTAAAACCATCTTTTCAAAGACATGGCTACAGTGAATAGTAAGTGATTAGTTACTGTGTTTAAGCTACTGAAAATCACATCTCCACTGTGTTTTAGCTACTGAAATAACATCTCCACTGCTCAGTACTTCTCTAGTGTCCTCAATAATGAAGTCATGTTTCGGTCTGTGTGCTACAGAGTTAGGAAACAGAATCTGCAGTTCTCCGCGCACAACATATTGAATACAAAAAAACACGCCTCTCCCACCCATTGTGAGAGAACCAAGAATCAGGTATGCAGTCATTAGAGGGGAAACTGGTGATAAATGTAGGATACAAGTCATATAATGTACAAACAGCAGCTTATTCTGAAAAGTCAGGCTGATTTGTAAATACAAACACTCCCTGAAGAAGAGCTGATCATGAAGGAGGATACTATTGGGAACTCCTCACATTTAGCTGCTATTGCAGGAGAAACCTCTGGTATCATCACACATGAGTAGTATGGGTAGTAAATACATGGGTAGTATTCCAAGCTGGAGACTCCCCATCAGATTACATAAGAGAGGGCTGTCTAAAGTAAACAAAAATATATAAATTTTCTGTAACCTACAAATTAAAATGTGACTTTGATTTGGTGGAATAAATTAACTTTTTGTACATCTAATATTGTAAGCCTCATCCATACTAGGTGGCTTCTAATGCCGACCTCAGAACTGTGGGTGAATATGCCTTTAGAGGTACAGCAAGGGGTGCACATCAAGAGCAGTGCCATGCACTAGACACAAGCACAGAGCTCTTACACAACTCTGATATCTTCATAACCTCTTTCAGTTCTAGGAATTACAGTATGCAACAAACAGAGAAGTCATCTGAGGAAGTAAAATTATATATCCAATTACTTCCTCTTCTAAAGACGAGGCATGCAGCACGTGAAAAAAGGATTATATTGGAGCAACTCCATAACTCAGTTGAGCAATTCAACAAAGTTCCCCTATAGATTAAGTCACCTGCAGTTCAATATCAAATAATAATTAGGCATACAGGATTGATTAGGCTAAGATACCCCTTGAGTATCACTTAAATTAAGTAATTATTTTAACAGCGTCTTTTCTATAGGGCAGAGGTTTATGGGCGCCTTCACACGAGTGTGTGGTGAAAGCGTATTACTCAAATTGTAGGAGGTTGCTGTACCAATCTGCTATAGGCTCTAATGTGGTGCGAAATTGCGTGCAATAAAGATTCCAGCATGTTCTATATTGGCTCGGATTATGTGTGCATGTATGCCAAGATAGTGCATGCTCTGCTGCCAAAATCATGCGAAGCAGTGATGCCTAATGGTGTGAAGCCACATAGTTGGAAACAACATGTTGTTCTCAAGCCATTGGTTGGAAACTATTGCTTCAGGTAGAAATGCTCTACGATTTGGGCTGTAAACCAACAAATGTCTTCTAAAGAAATAATATCAAGATCTTACCTCTCCACCATTGATGAAATCCAGAACAAAAAACAGTTTATCTGAAGTTTGGAATGAGTAATGAAGATGCACCAAAAATGGATGCTTTACATTTTTCAGCAGTACATTTCGCTCAGCCATAATGTGCTTTTGCTAGAAAAAGTTAGAAAAAGTAAAAAAAAAAAAAAAAAAAAGATAAATATGCTAAAAACGTGAAAAATTCAGTTTATTGCGTATCAACTAAACGTGTAAAATATTTCTTAGATGTCCTAAAAGTTAATGAGTTTTTTGTTCCAATTCTATTAATGACCAATTGTCAGGAAAGGTCATCAATAACTCATCAGCCGGAGTCCGCTGCCTATTATGTCTTGATCATCAACTTCAATGGGAGAAAGCTGCACTAAAATACCGGGCCGCTGCCAACCAGGAAAGATCATCAATGGATTTGGATTGGAAACTACTAGGGATGAGCGAGTATACTCGCTAAGGCACTACTCGCTCGAGTAATGTGCCTTAGCCGAGTATCTCCCTGCTCGTCCCTGAAGATTCGGGGGCCGGCGCGGGGCGGGGAGCGGCGGGGGAGAGTGGGCAGGAACGGAGGGGAGATCTCTCTCTCCCTCTCTCCCGCCCGCTCTCCCCTGCTCCCCGCCGCAACTCACCTGTCAGCTGCGGCGGCCCCCGAATCTTCAGGGACGAGCAGGGAGATACTCGGCTAAGGCACATTACTCGAGCGAGTAGTGCCTTAGCGACTATACTCGCTCATCCCTAGAAACTACCTTTAAATTTGGTATTTATGGTATACAGCTACAGCTATGAAAGGCTGTTTTACCAATAATTTTTACAACATCTAAAAGGGGAAAAATTTATATAACTGTCTGAAAGAAAAACTTTTATCTAGTTAGTGATATTTTGAACTTCAAATTCAAAGTGCAGATAATACCTCTTGAGCCCATTTATACATATGAACTTGGACCCCTCCAGGATTTGTGGGTGCGAGATAGCCTGTTTCTTACAAATTATAGTAGAAGAGCTACTACTACTGATTACTGCTGTAATTTCAATAGTTTTACAAATTGTAGGAGAGTTAAAATCTAATTGCATAATTTACTATCTAGTTTTAAGGTTTGACACTAGAGCTGAGAAAGCATACTCTGTAAGGCGATTGACTCGAGAGAGCATCGCCTTTTTCAAGTAACTGTTGGCTCATCCCTGAAGATTCGGGGGGGGGGGGGGGGCTGCAGGGGGTTGTGGAGGGGAGAGGGGGAGAGAGAGAGAGGGGGAGAGAGAGAGAGGGGGAGAGAGAGAGAGGGGGAGAGAGAGAGAGGGGGAGAGAGAGAGAGGGGGGGAGAGAGAGAGGGGGGGAGAGAGAGAGAGGGGGGGAGAGAGAGAGGGGGGGAGAGAGAGAGGGGGAGAGAGAGAGGGGGAGAGAGAGAGGGGGAGAGAGAGAGGGGGAGAGAGCCCCCCTTGAATCTTCAAGGACAAGCCAGCAGGTACTCGAAAAAGGCGATGCTCTCTCGAGTAAATCGCCTTACCGAGTATGCTCGTTCATCTCTGATTTGACACATAAGTTGACTCTCTACTTTAACCATACATTTAATACAAAGTACCTCTTTCTTGTTGAGAATAATTCTCTTTTGTAAAATCTTCACTGCATAATACCTCCCATCACGTTTCCCTCTTGTAAGGACAACCTAGAATTAGAAAGTAAATGTAAGGGTATGTTTAGGCGTAGCAGAAATGCTGCGGAATTTCCGCAGCGGAAACCTTTGCAGCAAATTCCACATCCAAAAAAAAAAAAAAAGAGTCCAAATCTGCACCACAGCCCAGCAGCCTCTAGTAAATGCAGAACCACTGGCCACTTCCACATCACCTGACCAGCAGTGCTGTATTCACTGAAGGCGCACGGTGAAAAAAGCGCCAATAGCGTGAAGACTTCAGAGGTGAGAAGGAGCACAGTATCTTCTGAAATCAGCGGCGAAAGCAAAATCCACACCATCGGACTCTTGCGGAAATGCTGCAGATTCTGCCACAAAATTCTCCGCTGCAGAAAATCTACAGCATTTTCGCTACGTCTAAAGATACCCTGAAGATTGGGATTTTGTTACATAATTGCTCACGTAATGTAGAGGTATGGTAAGCTAGCAGTAAGGCCTCATTCATATGTAGCAGTAGTGAGGAGTCATCATGGCACTGCAAAAAATAAAATAGGGCCAGACCAAGGTTGGTGGATATCCCTGGGCAATACATTTGATGGAGGTTCCCTTCCCTCTAACAATATCATATTATGCATGGCTTGTACATGATTAGAGAAATATAGGTGCCGAGTTCCAAAACCATCATCACAGTTGTTCAGTTTTGTATGATATTGCAGCTTATCCCCATTGACTTCAATTGATCTCAACTGCAATAGCCGACAACCCTTAAGCATTGTTCATGGAAGGAAGCAGCCATGCTTTTCTAGTCTTAGACCATCCCTTTAAACTAGATATATAAACTATATATGTTAGCAGATCCAATCAAGGTCTTCATAACCTGACGACAGTCTACTTCCCTGTGTCAGCTCTTGGGGAAAATGTTTAGCATGTTGAATTTTAACATGCATAATTATTTATTCAAATTGGAGCTGTCCAAAATTGCTCAGTACCCTCTATGATAATAACCATGTATGATCAATCAGCACTTTACTTAGTAGTAGTGATGTACATAGAAGATAGCAAAGATCAAAATGGGCCCCTTATTTAAGTGCTGGAATTTGGCACCAGGACAGAAGGCTCTGGTGGGGTTTTTTTTAACATTCTCTTCTTTTTCATGACCTTTACAACAATTCCAAACCCCTTTGTTTTTGAGCAATACAGTCCCTCTGAAGAAAAGGCGGCAGTCACGCAGTAGAAAAGGAGGCAAGACAAAACATCGCTAGGTCCCTTCTCTCCATGGGCCTCAAAGCAGCAGCACGGTCTACCTCTATGGTACATAGGCCCTTGCTTAGCAGCATAGGCAAATGAGGCATTGGAGCGCCATACAAGAAAAATGGAACTCTGACCCTTATGCATAATCATCTCTTCTAACACATATGAAGACTTTTACATATAGTTAGAGGTACACGACAATCTTTTTTATACTCTCCCTATAACCCAAACATGGTCACAGCTTTTAAACCACAACATATAAGGCATTATGTAGTAGGAAGAAACTGCAGAAAGCCCTGCTGACTGTGGTTTTAAGATGCAAAACGTGAATGAGAATTTTTGTTTTATCACACAACATCTGGAGGTTGTGGTTTTCCGTTTCTTTCTCTGTATAGAAGATTTGCTTATCGGAGTAAAAACATTCTCACCTTGCCAAAACTTCCTTTTCCAATCAGTCTGAGGTATTCAAAGTCTGAAGATTTGGCACTGTTTGAGTAAAACAAAAGAAAAAAGTCAACCCCCCATCTTTCCCCTATGTGTTTTAATAATTATAATATACACATACACAAATATATTACCGCATTCATAATAATGAAGTAAAAAAAGTTAGTACACTATTTAACCCACATGCTGCAAGCTGTAAAAACCGAAAATACACAGAGCATGTCGAAAAAATCCAATTTTGCCTATCTGACCTTACAAAAAAATGGAATAGACAACTTGTCCTGAAAAAATAAAAAAAACCCACACAACACAGTTTATGGAAAATAAAAATGTTAGGTGCCTTTGAATGAGGTGATAAGAAAAAAGACAAACACTCTAAATTTGGTATCAACATAATCATACTGACCAGCAGAATGAATTTAATTTATTTATATTGCGTAGGAAACGCCGTTAAAAAATAAATATAAAGCTATGCCAAAATTGCAGATTTTGTTGATTTTACATCCAGAAAAATGGAATGAAAAGTGGTCAAAATGTTTTATATGCTTGGGATAAACGAAGACAAAAAACAGGCCTTCACAGAGCTCTGTCAATAGAAAAACAAAAATGAATAAAACTTCTACGATATACTATATGCACCCCAAAATGATCTAATTGAAAAATGCAACTTCTCCTGCAAAAAACAAGCCCTCATACGGCCACGTTAACAGAAGAATTAGAAGCTTATGACTCTAGAAATAAGGCTATGAAAAAAAAATTGGGGTCATTAAACAGCAAACAAGCTTCGGTACTAAGGGGTTAAACTCCTACTTTCTTTTTGAATGCCTACAATCTAAAAAAAAAGCTCAATGGGTCTTATTTACTATTACTGTCTAAAAGTCAGACAGTGCAAATTTACACAAAAAAAGGTCTCAGGCTGATTACAGTCGTTTCGCTGAATTATGAATCCGGCAAATTTTAAGACTCTCAAGTCCACCTTTAGACCACCTATCAGTTGGCTAAAATTGTAGTGCAATTAGTGGTAATTTGGCACAATATAGGCCACACCACTTTTTCGGAAAACTCAGAAAAACTATATCTGAAAACACGTAGTATTTGTGGTACAATGCATGAAAGATGGTTTTCTGGCGTAATTTACACCAGAAAACAGTTGCATTTTTAATTCTAAGTAAGCCCCAATATGCACATCACACAAAACTTCCTGACAGACATAAGTATTTATTACAACTCCCCAGTCCAGATGTATGTGATGCAATAAAGTCATGCTGGTACATGCAGATGTGGATTATATCATGGAGTCACGAATGGTCAGCTACAAGTTCAGGCCATTCATACATCAGGCTCAGATTGCAGCTATACAGTATGTGTCCACCCGTCCCACAGTGCTGCTAAACTCCATGTCCCACCTGCATTAAACAACATGTAAAAGCTCTTTGTCATTTGTCTATTTTAAAAAATGACTGGGGAAACATCATTTACAATTCTTATTATATTGGCAAGCATAGTGCTACTCGATACAGCTTGGAAAGTACCAAACTAGAACTGAACAACTCCTTAAAAATGATTAAATGAACGTCAGTTCCCTACTATACTTTTATTCTTTTAATCTCTTGCTTTAGTAGCAAGAATGTTCCTAGGAAGGTTTCATTAGCCCGATCATTGGTCACCTGCCAAAAGATTAAACGCTTGTTCATTAAGTGGTCTCATCTTTTAGGTGGCATCAAAAATAATGGTAGTTGGTAGTACATCTCCTAGGGTAAATGTGGGATCTGATGCCAACCATGACAAAACCCAATAGGAAATGAATGATTGTATGAATGATCGTTCATTCCCCAGACTCTGGATTAACTGGTTTAAAAGTCCAAGTAGAATAAGCACCAGTCTCCTTAATTAGCTCTCATTGATCAGTGTGGTCGGGACATGTAAAAGGAGTCTAAGGCCTCTTTCACACGATTGTGAGAGCACTATAAGTGCGTGAAAAGATTGCGACTATTAGAAACAATGGTTTCCTATAGAACCGTTCAGATGAAGGAATTTTAGACGTGCAAAATACTCACATCTGGACAAAAATAGAACGTGCGACTGAAAAGCTCGCATCTAAGATCCGTGCTGTGAAAAAAGATAGGGCCTGACCTGCTGCAGAAGAGTTTCCATAAACTCCTATGGGATCTGGATAACACGCAACATGCACCTCCCGACCGTGTGAACGGGCAATTTCACAGCTAATTAAGCTCGAGACTTAAAAGGTGGAAATCACCTGTTCACAAGATCTTTAGTGCAGTATAGCCACGATCTTCTCACGCGCCTATACTGCGCTAAAACCACACTCGTCTGAACGAGCCCTAAGGGCCCTTTACATGGAACAATTGTCATTCAAATAATCATTGGATTATGCAAAAACTGATTGATAAATATCCTTCAGTGTAAATGCAGTCAACCAATGAGCAAATGATAATTCGTTTGTCATTCATTTTATGCAGGCATACAAACGGGACAATAATCGTCCCATGTAAACAGGCAGTCATTCATCTACGAAGGACTACCTGTTTACTCTGAATGGAGGTGGGCAGCTTAAAGATCTCCGGCACACGCCACTTCCATTCAGAAAGCACAGGAGCAATAATCCTTGAGATGACTGTTGGGCGCTTAGGCACTCAGCAATCATCCTGCGTAAAAGGACCCTGAGGCACTTGTCTACCTGGCCTTTAACACAGGCTGTTTCCGACTTTATGGGGGAGGAATGATCTTTCATATGATCATTTATCCCCTTTCATCACTGTGATCCCCCTGTTTACACTGTGAGCTGCCAACAGCATTGAGTTTTGGTGCTAGATGAAGAATGTGAACACCAGACAAAGAAGCATTTGTTCAATTGTCAGGGGATCAGCACTACCTTCACAGGGCTGATGACTGGGCAAATAAATGTTCCTAGAAACCTTCTTGCCCCTAAAATCATTCAAATAAATTTTACACAATAACATGATATTTAGATTTTTAGCAATTAAATGTATTTTTGTTGCAATAGTCACACAGGATAAGGGAAGTTCATCTTGAAACTTACTGTAGCATTCTGTATGTGGCATGAAATAAACCACTTCCTTCACTGTCCTTGAATACACTAAGCAGAGTCCCACAATCTATACAAGTATAATGTCAGTTTAACATCTGCGGTTTCATAATGAGTTGTGCAGATTCATGTACTCCTTGTCACACACCAGCTTTTTGTTGCTTAATAATGAGGATTATGCATACATTTTAAAAAAGGCATCATTAAATTAACTATATGTTTGTTTTCCCCATTAATCGTCCCTTGTGAATAAATTCAGAATCAGCTGACTAACGAGCAAGTGCCTATTCATTGGCTAATTGGATCTTTTATGTGGGCATAAGGAATTAGCTGCTGTTGAAGGATATCTGTACACGAATGAACAATTGTATTACAGACTTTTCATCCCCATATTACAATCCTCTGCCACATGTAAACAGCAGTAAAAAGTGCCCATTGACATTCTATATGGTTGATTGTTGCTTGATAATTGGGCAGAGGATCAGCCTGTGTAAAAAAAACTGGTTTACTAATTTTATTTTTGACTAATCAACATATACAGTGGTAGTTATAACCAGAGAGTAGCTGGGGGGAAGTGGACTGGAAGAGCATGTGCCGGCGGCGCCAGTCACAGCTTGCCTAAGATACATTATCCTACCAAAAGGTAATTCGGCACCTGACTAAGTATCAAAAGTAGTATGTATCTACATATGTTAGTACTTAATGGGGCCTCCTTTGGCCCTAATGACATCAAAAACTCTCCTCGGCATACTTTCTAGTAACATCTGACACACCTCAGCTGGTATTTCCCTCCATTCATCCTACAAATGTTAGGATGATTTATCTTCTATGAGAGAACTCTCCAATCTCCAATGGTACATGGAGTATTGTCATTGAACAGTTGAGGTAGGACATTCTATGGAGTGACGAATCACAATACTCCATCTTCAAATCAGCTGGAGGTACCTGGGTGTGGAGGATGCTTGGAGAACTTTTTTTTTTTGCCAAGTGTTTTGTGCCAACAGTTACACTAAGTATGGTAGAGGATATTTTACGTGGCATGGTCTCAGGTCTGTTGGTATTAGCGGCAAGAACCATGAACACGGAGGTGTACCTTGACATTCTAGACAATAATGTGCTTCGCATTGTTTGCTCAATCAAACTATATATCATTTGATGTAAACAACCCCGTACACAAAGTACAAAGCAATCATTTGAATTATTAGTTGCGATTACAGATTTGTACATACTGAGGGTTTACAGACGGCCCCAGGTTGACATCTTGCACGGGTGAATCATTCTATAAGATAAAATATTGAAGTTAAGCTCTTCTTAACATATATAAATTAACATTTAGCAAAATGAAGTGTTTAATAAGGAACCACATTTATCTAATATAGAATTACTGGAAAGTCCTTTTAACCCAGAGAAATTCCTATCATACTTATGGGGATATTTGGTAACATTAAAGAAGATCATTTACAACTATCTAAAAGGCAGCATATTAAAGGGATAGGTTAGTTTTTCCTACTAGCCCTAATGGCACAACACTTTGTGGCTAATAGGATTGATTGAAGAATACAGAGGACTCATAGGTATGAGTCCACTGTATTTATGAGGGAAGTGCTCCCTCTTCCCCTCAAACATAGCAGCCAACCATCGTTCACTGATGTGAAGGACTGGGGTGCATAAGGGTGCAATTAAATAAGCAAACTTTGGGAAATACAGTACTACTGCTAAAAATATGATACATTTATGATGTCTTCTTGAACATTATTCTATTTGTGGGTCTTGTCTCTGTCACCTCCAAGTTCTGCACATACAATATTTTCTGCTATGCTTCTCCGCAGACCTAATAGATGATTGGATAAATGGGAAGAAGAACAGCAGAGTGCTTGTAATTATGAAAGGAGTTTTCTACAGCTTAAAATAATGATCAGGTCTTCTTAGGGTAGACAATTAAATAATTGACTGGTAGATCTCCAATCCATGGGACCCTCAATGAGCAGCAGAATGAAGGGCCACATTCCATCCCCTCCCTAGTTTACAGAGGCATATTCTACTGGTTGGTTGGATCCTAGGGCTCAACATCCACTGATCAAATTTGTTGAACCATTTTAAGGCTAGGCTGTAGAGATGAGCAAGCACGCTCATTTAAGGCAGATACTCGAGCGAGCATCACTCTTCTCGAGTAACTGCTTACTCGTCTGAGCAAATGCGGGGGGGAGGGGGGGCGGCGGGTTGACAGAGAGAGAGAGATCTCTCTCACTTTTCCCCCCACCCCCCCGGATTTGCTCGGGCGAGTAATCAGTTACTCGAGAAGAGTAATGCTCGCTCTAGTATCTGCCTTAAATGAGCGTGCTCACTCATCTCTACTAGGCTGCCAATATATGTCTGAGAAAACCCTTTAACCCAAACTCTTTGCATCATTGAACAACTAGTCTGTCTTTTTACAATAATCTTGCTATGAGCACAGTTTCATTGCCATGTTTACTGTACATACGGGAATAGCAACAGTGGGGAACAAACTGTGGCTGTCTCCTCAAGGCAATACTGCTAAGTAACACTCCTCCCCTTCTAGTACTCCACATTTAACCATGTTCTTGTATTGCAGTAACTACCTAATGTTACAGGGCTTATGTTTAATATGATAAAATTAAACATTCCAGATCTCGATCATATCTAAAATGAAGTATAAAACAAGAACTCAAAAACTGAATCTATATTTCTCATCATTTTAAATTATTATCTAAAAACTAGAAGTTGAAGCAATGACATGTTGTCCATAGGGACATGCAAGGGTCATGGTGACTAACACCACAGCCACCTGCGGCCAACCACGCTATAGCTGCAAGTTGTCAATGGTGACCTCTCTAAAGGCTTGTATTACACACACTCTTGTTTTTTAAGATCCAACGTTGACATTTTGATGCTTTTTGTACTGCAGAAAAATGTCACATCCAGAAGTTAGATGCACAGGAGGAAAAAAAAAGCGGCGTGGAGCAATATTATGGCTATGGTGGGGCCTAAAGTATATAGTAAGGCCGTGGATGAGAAAAACAAGCATGTTTCAGATAGTGTGGAAGTGCGCTGAATGCTCACCGAATTTGGAGTGATGACGTGTGGGCAAAGGCAAAAAAACTCATCAATACTCCTACAACATAAATCATCACCTCCTTCTTCACTTTTTGAATACCATTTCAAGGCAGTAGCTTTATGGTTAACTCCCCACCTTCTTTCATATATATATATATATATATATATATATATATATATATATATATATATATATATATATATATATATATACACACACACACACACATATATATATATATATATATATATATATATTATTTTTGGATTCTCTTTATTCCACAATATTCTTACAGTTTTATCATCTACCATCTTTGTCTCATTTCATCAGCTATATGCTTGCTAAAGGGATTTACTGTAGGCTCTGAAACGCGTTTCACCCCATCTTCTTATGCATTTATAACAGTGTGACTTGTGTTTGAAACCAATAAATTTGATTTTACCCAAATACTCTCCGTACCGTACTTCTCTACCATCTGTTCACAACACTCTGTCACCTCGGACCAGGCAGACCTCCCCCCCCCCTCCCAAAAAGTAAATGTCACCATAGAACACAACATTGGTGAGGTTACACCCTGAGTGCGGGAGATTTTTTTATCTACTTCCTCTCTGTTCTCACCCAAGATATTGAATATCTTGGGATTCTCCATGCCTGCTCTCCCCTGGATGTCCCCAAAACAGGGCGTTACCTTCACCAATGGCTATTTCCTCCTTTTAGCGAACTCGGACTGGAGGCGTAACGGCTAATCTTTTCAGGTTGAGCTGTTTATGCCAGGTGAGTCCCTCTCTATTTCTGTACACCTACATCTGCTACCAGCATTCCACACCATTGGCAGAGGCACTGTTCATATAACTTGTCCAAGGCAGCAAGAAGTATTGATAACTTTTCTTTATTTAGGATAACCAGCAAGAAAATGTGTTTCAGGCCATAAACTTCATATATTTTCTCCCTATGGCCGCGTCGAGTCCCAACCGTTCATGTGGTACCCTCCCATTTTAACCTATGCCAGTCTAGTCAGTCCCCATGTTGGAATACCATTGTTCCTATCCCAGCTTGACTGAACAAGGAGCTTATGCTCTGAAAACGCATTTGTTTGCTGGTTCTGATAAAGAGAAGTTGTCAATACTCCTTTTGGGAAAGCTGCCCAGTCTTGCCTGCACATTCAGATATTGGCTGCATAGCAATATGGAATTATGAAATGTATTAAACAGTGTGGGTGTCTTGTAGTGTTTTTCCTTAGTTTTGGAGTTTTAGGTCTATGAGGTTTTTTGCAAATTGCAGCAGGCTGTACATATGATTATTTTTCTGGCATTTTCCCACATGCTTCTCTATAGGCAAAAAAAGATTTAAAAAAAAAAGTGAATTTTTGGCTATCTTTTCATACGGTACTAGAAAAAAAACACAACTGTGTAATGAAGTCTAAAACAATAGCCGAAAACATACTTTAAGACATGCAGATGGTAAAAATGATTTATGGGCATTTTACATGTTTTAACATACAATTCAGGAACAGGACTGTTGAATTTACCTTTTCATCTGCCCTTTCATCTTCATCTTCTGATGGATCTGATTGGTGTCTGGCACAATCCAGTTTCAAAAAGGTTTGGACATCAGGGCTATAAAAAAAAAGACCACATTGGAAGATACAAATGAAGCCTTATTGCGCACACAAAACCTATGTGCCCTGCACGTGAATCACGTACAAACTCCTGTCTACCAACTGACCTAGCTTTGGGAAGGTAGTCCTTTTATTAAAACCATTCTGATTGTAGTCGTGAGCTACATAACATACCATTACACCACTGCAGAATATGTATCAAGGTCCCTCTGACTAGTCTCCTTATATGGGGTAAAAGGACCTTTTGGGTTATATAGGGTTCAGGACGTAGGCGAGATCCCGACCTCTGCATCCACTGTAGCTATGTCCACGGTGAGCCACCACTTTTCTTTTAATGTGATCTAATATTGTAAGTTGCAGTGAGTTTCTATGTATCCTATTATTGTGGTCTTCCATCACTATACTGTAGATTGGTTCCTCTGTGCAATGACAGCATTGTGCATGTACAGAATTGGAATCTGCTAGGACAGATACAGCTCATTAATTGTACACACCCGTCGCCCAGACAATAGAAGTGAAATAATAAAGTAATTTAAGTGCCCATAAAAAAGTACCTGCCTTTGCAGTTCCTATACAGTAGATGTAGCAAAGTTAAATTGTTTGAGATAACTTTCTGCAACAAGTTATCTTATCTTCAGCTATTAAAAAGCTATTATTCTCATATCTTAAAGGGGTTGTCCCGCGGCAGCAAGTGGGTCTATACACTTCTGTATGGCCATATTAATGCACTTTGTAATGTACATTGTGCATTAATTATGAGCCATACAGAAGTTATCAAAAGTTTTATACTTACCTGCTCCGTTGCTGGCGTCCTCGTCTCCATGGTGCCGACTAATTTTCGGCCTCTAATGGCCAAATTAGCCGCGCTTGCGCAGTCCGGGTCTTCTGCTGTCTTCAATGGGGCCGCTCGTGCAGAATGCCGGCTCCGTGTAGCTCCGCCCCGTCACGTGCCGATTCCAGCCAATCAGGAGGCTGGAATCGGCAATGGACCGCACAGAAGCCCTGCGGTCCACAGAGAGAGAGGATCCCGGTGGCCATCTTCAGCAGGTGAGTATGAAGACGCCGGACCGCCGGGATTCGGGTAAGTACTACCCGGTTTGTTTTTTTAACCCCTGCATCGGGGTTGTCTCGCGCCGAACGGGGGGGGGGGGGGGTTAAAAAAAAAAAAAACCCGTTTCGCCGCGGGACAACCCCTTTAAGCCCCATTTAGACAGGACGAATGTTGGGCAAACAATGCCCGACAATTGTCCCTGCAAATACACGCTCCCATGCTCCTGCACGGGAGCTTGTATCGCTGGCTCACAGCGGGGCGGCAGGAGTAGATTTCCGCTTGATAAAGGCAATTTTATAGCCGAAACGTTGCTGTCCGTTCACTATCTGGGATATTCAATAAGGGTATGCTTTTTTTACTCTTCTACTCCGTGGTGGATCTCCTTCCCTCATCAAGTATTTTTTTTGCAAGTGCTGCTGGTCCATTTGTTTCTTTTATGCTTATATTCTGCTGAGCTCATTGAAAAGTCTGGGCTCGGGCTCAGCGTGCACGGCACTATTGCTTTTGCATCTCCACCCCTGACAACAGGCTTTTGAGGGGTGCTGCTGCAATTTCTGACTTTTGTGACAAGAGTAGATTTCAGTTCTTGCTTCCCCCGCCCCTGTCCACTCAGTTAACATATCGTTTATGCAACATAAATGATAAGCGATGAGTTTAACTATGACAGTGCAGTGTAAATAGCAGCTATTCAGTATTGAACGGCCACTATGTGAACTGAATGGTGCGAGAGGAAGGGGGGGAGTGAGAACTGATATCTGCTCCTGCCACCCCATTGGGAGCCAGCGATACAAGCTCCCGTGCAGGAGCATGGGAGAGTGTATGTGCAGGTACAAGTGTCGGGCATAGTTTGCTCGACATTCGTCCTGTCTAAATGGGGCTTTAAAGACCCCCCCAAACCCTTCTTCCCCGGGACTGGATAAACAAACATGGCCGCACTAGCTTCTCTGACTACCCGATGCACACTGTGGATTAGTATTCATCATTTGGCTAATGGGCCATTTACACAGGATGACTGCCGGTGACATCACCACTAGTTGTTCGCGCTTGTGCAGAACGTTTAGACAGGCAGATCATAACAGAAAATCGCTCACTTCTCACTCAGTGCTTTATATTGTACGTGAAACCCTGAGCAGGGAGCGTTTAGACGCAGTGAGAAGTGCGCAAACGAGCAATTGTTATGCTAGTTGAAAGTGAGTGACAAACAAAAAGTTAACTAAAAGTGCATGATAGCTTTGCATTTAGTCATGGCGATTATGGCACATTTTCGTTTGAACGAATTATCCTTGATAATTGTCTCGTGTAAATGGGGCACAAAGGCCCTTTTACACTGAACATTCATTGGTCAGACTAGATGACGGGAATATGAAAGATAATAGCTCAGTGGAAATGCCTACAGGATGTGAACAATGAGCGATATGATCACTGTTATATAGTCAGTAGTTGTTCTGTCACAACGGTTTATGATGAGTGGAATGTGACTCACTGTAGAAGATTTGTGTAACCAGTTGCCTTAGTTGCTAATCCTTACAACAGTGTATAAGGGCATGTGTACGCACGATGTTGTGTTCTCACATTTGATTTCCAATTGTCATCAAATAAATAATGCAGTATGTGCCGATTCTTTAAAGGGAATCCCCAGAATGTCCACAAATGAGATGTCATTATGTGCATTTAGCGCGGTTCATGGAATACAAAAACTTTTCAGAACTTTATTAGTCCTGGAAAACGCTCAATGCTGTCTAAATGAATGATAAATAATGAGTTATACAGCCTGTTCTTGTATGTCCTACTAAATTTGTGTACCGCACTGTGAAATGCCATGTGCTACAAAAACAATTGTAAAAATGAAAAAAAAAAAAAAGAAAAAAAATAGGCTTTCAAGATTATACATAAGAAGTCTCCCCACAGAATGCGAGTTAGAGGCAAGCTGACTCCTTTGCATCATGTTTAGGTGAGCACAGTTACTAGCGAGAGTCACAATGCAAGAATAAACTAATAAAACTTGCCTTCATTATACAAGTTTTACTATGTCCTCTAATGAGCGATGGAGTAAAAAAAAAAGATACATAATAGCCACACAGATTTAAAAAAAAAAACGAATGATCCTATATCTTTAAAAATACTAGTAAATATACATTGTAAAACTAGTGGAGGCACAAGTCAGCCCATGCCCTGCTGGAGCTCAAGACTATCTACCAGTCCGTTGTGCAGCGGATTATAAAGCATAGCAACTCTAGAGGAGAATACCAAAAAGCACACAAGGTACGGAGTAAAGTATACTCACTATAAACCCTTTTCACTGCCCATTTCAGATGACACAGATATCAGATTTATAATTTCAGGGTCGCCACATAAGGGATTCCCTCAGGAGATACCTGGAGTGTCCTTTACAGGTAACAGTGGGACAATCATAATGACAATAGCTTCTTCTACTGCCATGTGTTTATGGTCTCACATCCCCGTCCTTCAAGCAGGGGACAAGGCTGATCAGAATGAAAGCCTTGTTTACACAATTGACGAGTAGCAGGACTTCCTAAACAGGTTTTTCTGAAAAACTAAGGGCGCTTTCAGACAGAACGATTCGTCGCTTGCATGAGCGAATGATGTCAGTGTTCGCTCGTACAGACTGTTTATACAGGCAGATAAATCGGTGACTTGCTAAATGGTAGAAGTGATTGAGAGTGACTGAACAAACAGTATTTAAACCGAAATATTAGTGAAAGAGCCAACCGCGATTTTCATGCTTGCATGAAATGAATGATAAGCGAACAAATATCATTCATCGTTCAAACATCCGCAGTGTTTACCCTGAAAGACTTCAAATTCGAACAATCCAACGATTTCTTTGAACGATAATTGTTCGTGTAAATGCACCTTGATGCAGGAAGCCCTATTCTCATTTAAAGTGTCCATTTATTTGATGAACCTATATATTTGAGACCGGCATATGCAATAAATCCTTAAGGTATGCCTAGTATCAAAAACACGCCCTAGAGATTGATTGGCCAATAAAAAAAGAACAGCGGAGGTAAATGAACATCAGTAAGTGTCAAAGACGGGAAAGTGGCTTTTTTTTTAAAATTAGAAGCTGTATTTTATTGAATATCCACGCAGATTACCAATACAGTATGATTTCCACCAAGGTTTTATAAAACACTAATCAGTGGGAGCCTAGCTGGTCAAGACACTTGGTTCTGCCACCAGGGCAATGGACCATGCCAGTAGACCATGCATGAAATGAACGGGTTTACAGAAACTATCAAGTTCTCAAGATCAGTACAAAGTCCTTGTAACCAGACTCCATCGGTGTTTTAGAACATGCCATATTAAAAACCCATTTTTGGCATTGTTGATTATTGTAACCATACCATTTTATATGCACTAAAAAACTTTGCCACAAATGGGGAGGTCCAAAAGTTAATGTGACAGTCTCCAAAAAAAAATCTATGTACAACTCCATAATAAAACTGAGGCATATGTAGAAACAAAAGGGCTCCCTACTAGAGTTGAGCAAACGTACTCTGTCGAGCTTGATGCTCGTTCGAGTATTAGCATACTCGATGGTGCTCGCTACACGAGCAAGCATCACGCCGTGTTCAACCCCTCCCCACCGCTGACGTGTCAGATTTGACCACTCCCCGCTGCACATGTCAATGCTAGTTTGTGGGAGGGAGAGGAAGGGGGCGAGAGAGAGGGAGAGGAAGGGCGCGCGAGAGAGGGAGAGGAAGGGGGAGGAGGGAGAGGAAGGGGGGAAAAAAATAGAAAAAAAAAAAAAAGCTCGGCAACCGGCGGGTCCCATACAAAAATGCTTGAGTCTCCCATTAAAGTCAATGGGGTTCGTTACTAGAATAGAGCTCTCGAATTTTACAAAAAGCTCGACTCCAAAAACGAGGACCTGAGCATTTTGGTGCTCGCTCATCTCTACTTCCTACACTTACAACTAGCCATAATATATCTATGAGCATGAATTCCTAAACTGTATGTTGAAATCTTAGCTAAAGTAGTGCTAAGGGTGTTGGCCTCAAGCATGAATGTCAAATGAAACATTTTATGGTAGGCAGTTTTAATGGTAGTGACAAATGTACATCTACTTCTGGATAATAAACTGAAAGTCCTACAATTAATGTATCAAAATAATAAAAAATATTTTTAAAAAAAGTTTGCACAGTTCCAGTAATTAGCAGAACTTTGCTTTATTTTTTATTACTTTATCAATGCTATTTTGACAATGAAAATCCAATACACCAATTTCTGACGAACAGTTATGTAGTAATGTGTTTTCCTATAATTACACATGGAAAAAGCAGTGGTCAGACAGGATGACATGTGGACTCTAAAAACACCATCAAATGACAAGGCAATTTGTCCAGATCACATGAACCTATTCATGGTAAACACCTTTTAACCTAGATATTTTCTGAAGCCCCTAGTGCTGTGTGCAAGAATAGAGAACTTACGAAATCACTTTGTGTAAGCATGTGGATAGGAGATGAATCATGCAATTATTGTATTTGTCTAGAGGTGTTTATCCTTCAAGCAGATGACTATTACTGGAATTGCAAAAAGACATATAACTGTGAAAAATATATCGCTTTAGGAAATATGTGTCTCTAAAACCTTTGTTCAAATAAAATCTAATCAAACCTAGTCTAGCTGTGACAAAGGGTTCCAACACTTGGTATCGTAGTATAAGTGATTGACTTAATGACCCATCCTCAAGTCTGCTGCTCATCTCATCCACCTCTCTTACGTTAAGACCATTTAGACGGGATGAGTGTCAGGCAAACGATGCCCGACACTCATCCCCGCACATACTAGCTCCTGTGCACCTGCACAGCAGCTAGTATCGCTGGCTCACAGCAGGGCAGCAGGAGAAGATTTCTCTCCTTGCTCTCCCCGGCCCCTCTCCATTGCCTTAACATAGCGGCTGTTCAGTACTGAACAGCTGCTATTTACACTGAACGATGAGCGATCTGCTCGTCGTCCATCATTTATGCAGCATTTAAGTCAATGGAGAGGGGCGGGTAAACGCAGGGAGAGAAATCTCCTGCAGCTTCCCTGCTGTGAGCCAGCGATACTAGCTTCTGTGCAGGTGCACGGGAGCTAGTATGTGCGCGGACATCAATGACATACAAGGCTGTCCACAACTTGTCCCCTCCATGCGTCTATTATCTAATCTCCCAATACTTCCCAAACATAACCTCTGGTCCTCGCAAGACCTCATCCTCTGCTCCTCACAATTGTCTCCAAGATTTCTTTCTTGCATCACCTATACATTGCATCTCCCTACCTCAGTGCATTAGGCTCTCCACCACCTCGCAAAGCTTCAAAAGGAACCCAAAAACCCACCTCTTCAGACAGGCCTACAGTAACCCTGCTGTCACCACAAGGAGGGCACCTTCTACCCTCACCTACTGTCTTCTTTGCCTTTTTACGTAGGCTGTAAGCCCCCCCTTCCCAGGCATGGTTCTCTCTCCCTCTTCATCAATTTGATAGGAGCCATTTACACAGGCCGATTATTGCTTAAAGTTCGGTTGAACGAAATTGAGAGATAATGGTCCCATATAAATGCAAAAAAATTGGTTACCATTCGTTCACTTTTCGATATTGCTGACTTTAGTAAGCATAAAAACAAATAACTGGATTATAGGATTCTCGCTGAGTGTTAATTAGAGATGAGCGAGCATACTCGCTAAGGACAATTGCTTGATCGAGCATTGTCCTTAGCAAGTACCTGCCCGCTCAGGAGCAAAGATTCGGGTGCCGGCGCGGGTGACAGGTGAGTTGCGGCCATAAGCAGGGGGAACGGGGGAAAGAGGGAGAGAGAGATCTCCCCTCCGTTCCTCCCCGCTCTTCCCCGCCGCTCCCCGCCTGCCGACGGCAGCCGAATCTTTGCTCCCGAGCGGGCAGGTACTCGCTAAGGGCAATCCTCAATCGAGCAATTGCCTTTAACGAGTATGCTCGCTTATCTCTATTGTTAATGCTCCGTGCGTGGAACGAGAAGCCGACGATCCAGTGGTGAAGGCTGCCTGTCTAAACGCTCTGCATGAGAGCCAAAGACCTTAGTGGTAACGTCAGTGCTCGTGCAGTCGTTTAGATGACTGCCATCCTGTCTAAATGGGACTTTAGTCATTCAGTAGATGACTTTTATACTGACATAGTAAATATATATATTTATTACACACACACTCCAGCACTCTAGGCGCTCTGGCTAGCACTTTGCCTCTTTAATAAGATCGATGTGACAGCGAGACAAGAGAATAAAAATTGGGACCTTTGTTATCAGGTACAACAGGAAAAGTAGGTTAAACCAAGTACACATATTTGGTTTAGTTATACACTGGATGTATGAACAGGTTTTGTTACATTTATTGCGTTAACATATAAATGAGTAAAAAGGAAAAAATGAATTTCATACAATAATTGCCCATTTTTTTAACATATAAAACTTAAAATAAAAAAGTATATGAATTCTATATTGTTACCACATGAAAGCAAACTACGTAAAATAAAAAAACTAAATCACACTTAAGGCCCCTTTACACAGCATGATTCTTGTGTGAACAATCACTAGATTGAGTGTTTTGCACAATAATTGTTAGGTGCATTAACCGAACTATGAGCAATAAATCGTTAGATTAGATCTTTCATGCGGATTTAATTTATAGTTCGCTTGCTGCAAATTATTTTTGTATAAACAGGTTTTGTAACGATCTGCTGAATAGAAAGCAGTGGCAGAAGGGTTAACTATAGGTGCGGTTATGATCCAAGGAACGATTAAAGCAATCCAATTACTGTTCAATGTAAACGCATGCCAAGCGAACTATATACGATTTCTATGCCACAGCTTGTCGCATGCTCGTTCCAATGTATCTTGTAAATGGGCCTTTATAGACTAGCGTGTAAAAAAAAAGAAGGAATTTTTGTTTTGGACTGTCGTGCAACAAAGGACTTGATCAGGAAACTGTTAAAGAGCAATTTCTAGCTGCAAGTACAACCGCAAATGTAATAATACAAGTGGTCTTCGCTACGATTACTGACAGCCACTAAGCAACTTAGCGTTAGCTAAACTGTTGGAGGGTCAGAGATAGTGGGAAATCTACCTCTTGGTTCAGCTTCTGTCCTTTTCCAGCTTTAAGGCCCTATACAGAGCCTAGACGTCCAAAGCCACCGATAATGGTGGAGCCAAATGACTATCTAATGTATATGTGGGTCGCTCAAGCCTTCCCTGACAGATGATGTTGAAGAACAGAAGCATTGGAGACACTAAATTGGCTGGCTGCGGCTTAACTCTCTAAACAATCAAATGTTTATCTAAACCAATTGTTCATATGTATATGGGGAAGTCAGTGAAAACAGCTGTGGATAAGTGATCATTTGTTGAAGATGTATGGGCAGAGTTATACTACTTCTGCGATTATAAAACTACACTATCCTGTTAAAAGTAATCGGCACCTGAACAAGAATCAAAAGTTATATTTACATGTTAACACTTAGGGGGACCTCCTTTGGCTCTAATGACAATGGATACGGTCTGTGGCATACTTTCTATTAAGGTCTGATACGCTTCAGCTGATATTTCCATCCTGTAAACATCTAGCGAGTTCTCTCAAAGAAGATGCATAAGCTTGTCCACAAAAATGCTAATAGTGTTGTCATTGGACAGTTGAGCAATGGAACAACGTTCTATAAAGTGACGAATCAATCCACTCCATCTTGAAGTGTAGAGTCCGAGGAGCAGGCTCTCAGCGTAGCAGACAGTGGGGTAGGGAAATAACCTTGTCACAGGGCTCTGACGTCTCCTCACTATGGGTGGCTAGCAACCCAACCTAGTTACCACAGGGGGAGACCAATAATTAGTAACTGAGGATATCTTAAGTCCTGTTTGTCACTGTGATGCCAACATTCCATCTTTAGCGCTGGATCACTCCGATAAAATAAAGTATTCCACACACAGAGTATTTTCTGAACGAGAATCGGGAACAATCGATCCTGTCTGTTTATTTAAACTCTTCGGGCAGTAACAATAAACAGTTCTTGCACACAACAATTTGCTTAGTGTTAAAGCAGTGAGGGTTCCCAGGGCATTATGCATCCACAGTCCTAGTTGTCTGTAGGATCTTTCCTCCCAGTTAATCTATCTCTCTCTCTCTACTGCCAAACACTCACTTTTTCTTGAACTCTTGCGGTTTCTTTCTGTCTCCGGTTACATGCAGTTATTGCCCCATACTCCCACTCGTTTCCACCATGTATGGACATTTATACCCCCCAAGAGCAGCTTCTAGAAGGAGAGTTCTTTGTATAGCTGGGCTCTGCCATGAGAGGCAGATCATCTCTCCGCTTCCTCCATCTCTCCTCTCCCACTTACGTCTCTCTTACTCACAAACTCACCAAATAACTTCAGATACCTCTCACTCAACTCATCACATCACGTGGACACAGACCAATCATCAGCTAAACAGATAGATACATTTTCCAGACAACAACAGACATGACCAGACATTAATCCTTTCGTGCCTTCAAACTCCAATACACATAACTCTGATGCATTCCACGTTTAAGACAGTAATACAAGACAAACATAAGACATGTATTCTGAGGTGCTGCAGGGGACCCCAAACTCTGGACCACTACACAAGTCACTTGGATATACTGTACCTAGATATGGAGAGTAGCTGGGGAACTGCTTTTGACTGAATGTGTTGTGCCAATATTTATGTATGGTGGAGATTCCGCTATGGTTTTAGGATGTTTTACGTGGCACAGGCTCGGCCTGTTGGTTGTAGTGGCAAAAATCATTAGCACAGATGTGTACCTTGACATTCTAGACAATAATGTGGCAATAAATAGTCTGGAAATGGTCAGCAATACTTCCAACAAGACAACACGCCTTGTCCTAAATCCAGCGCTGTTTTACCGGGGTTTGAGGATATGGATGTTCCATGATTGGACTGGCCTGCATAGAGTCCGGACCTGAATCTTATAGAACATCTATGGGATGAACTACAACGTTGAGTCAGGAAATATGAACAGCATCCATCTTCTTTGCAAGAACTCGCCAGGTATTTGCAGAATGAATGGAGGGAAACACTAGCTGAAGTGTATCAGATATTGGTAGACAGTATGCCACAGAGAGTATGCAATGTCATTAGGGCCAAAGGAGCCCAACTAAGTATCAACATATGTAAATAAATGCTACTTAGGATTCTTCCTCGAGTGTCCAATTACTTTTGGTTGGATACTGTATTATGAGTAAGGGCCCTTTTACATGGACAGATAAATCGTTCAAATTCCCACAATCCAGCGAGAATCTGAACAATTGTCATTCACTTGTCATATAAATGCATGCAGTGACTCTACGATGAACAATAATTCATTCTCTTATCGTTCGTCATTCAGTTTATGCATGCATAAAACCTGGATGATTAGCCCATGTAAACAGGCAGTCATTCATCTATAAACGACTGCCTGTTCACTGTGAATACCTTAATTCAGTCAGCGGTGACCGTCCCTATGCAAATGCACAGGAATGATCATTGCTGGGACAGCCTGTTAGGCATTTACGCCCAACAGGTCGCCCCTTACATGTAATTCTACATCTTTCCATCATGCAACCCCTATACATGGGACAACACTTTCAATCCACTTATACACATTGACAATCTTTATGCTTTTTCATAGACTTCCAAATAAAAAAAAAAAAGAAAACATTTCAATAACATTGTTGTGTAAATTCCTCTGAAAGTCATTAATGTATAATTATAATATCGGTGCTTACTGGCTGCGTAGTTCTGCATGCCGGAGCAAATTCTGGATAAATTCATTCAGCCCTGCTCTTCTCTGCTGAATAAACTCTGAATGAAGAAAAATATTAGGGTATGATTGGTATCACATACACAGTACTGTGTTTGATTACATTTCTTATAGTTTTCCATTGACAGGTTTGTAAGTAATATTTGTATCAACAATTCATTTTGTCATCTGAACTTGGTAGTTCTACAGAGAAAAGTTGCAACATAGTTGCACTGCTTCTGTATTTCTGCAGAAGAGGTCTGTTGCAGATTGCTTTTGGAGGAAGTTCCTTCTTCTGCGCCAACCACTGATAAAGTATTATCGCCCTGTAAGTGCTTCTTTTAACAGGAGGGTGTTCAGCAGCTTCAGTTTGTATTATAACGTACCGGCTGCTGTACACAAACTTTCTTTGAGACCACTTACATATGTATATTTTATAGGAGTGGGTACACTATTCCATGGGCTTTAGGGTGGTTTTAAATTTGCGTTGGAACCTCCTCCTGGAGGTTCCGTCACAGAACCGGCTGAAGATAACGGAAGAAAAAAACTCCGCATGCAGCAGTTTTTCTTTCATCCAAAAGCAGGCAGACCTCATCATAGTCAATCAGCCGCTGTTCGGTTCCGTTACAAGGCAGACCCTTTCGGTCAAGGGATTTCCCTTTTCTGTTCCCCAAGTGCAGATCTGAAACCTACTTTACATGGTTTATAAAAACAACAAAACAGACAGAAACACATCATTCAAGAAGTGTTGTCTACTTTTGACAATTCCTATTTCTTACAACAGTCCATAATCATAGGGAATTCCACCACTGGGACCAACAGTGATCATCTGAAATCTGTGAAGGAATTGGGATCAAGGAGCTGCAGCAAAACCACAGGGAAAAATAGAACTTTATACAATTTTCCTGAAATCGATGGGCTATCCATCAATGCTCAGATGTGCTGAATACTTTCCAATAGAATATCTTATCTTCCCCACTGTGCAATGTATGTGCAACTATGTAGAACCTGAAGTCACTATGTCCACAGTCTCACAGTCCTTTAACACCTGCCAAAAAAAATTAAATTGGCTTGCTGTAACAAGCGCCAATCGACAATTTAACTTTATTTTCCCATAGGCTGAGAATAAACGTACATGGACAAATGATCACTAGTAGTACATCGTTTTCCCCCATAGGCCAGCTGTACATCTCCCTGTTCACACAATATATAAAGCAAATCGGCAAGCATTTTTATGCCAGACAAAACTGAACAATCAGCCAACAAACAAACTTTTGCTCGTTTGTTGGCTGATCATTGGTGTGTCATTGTCAAGCAAATGAGCATTCCAATGAATGTTAACACCCCATAATTGACCCATGTAAAAGGACTTTAAGAAGCGAGGATGTACACCAGGATTTATTGCATAAAATAAACAGAAAGCTCATGAAACTATTTTCCTTACCTGGGTCAAAATTATCTCCAAAGATCCTCTTGGCAGGTATCTTTAAGTTTATAGTTGGAAACTGTTTTTTAAGCTAAGGAGTAATAAAAGATATCAGCATTGTTACAGAGATCAGCTTAACACTATATTTAGTTATGTTCTTATTAAGTTGACCCATTTAATCATCTGTTTACACAAAACTGTTCTGCAAATCTCTGACAGAAGATCACAGGATTCATTACTAGGTATTTGCTTTCAAGGGAATCTGTCAGCTACTTAGAACTCTATAAGCTAAGCTTATGGGGTCAAAATAGTTGACACGCCGAGTCCGGGGATGCGACACTGAATACTTCCTGAAGGATGAAATAGGCACATGCATAGAATGAGAGGACTACTTAACACATGAAATGTAGTCCACAGAATCCATTCAGCGGCAGGCTTGAGAGAGGACAGCAGAGGAATGGCGGGGAAGGCAAGTATAAAACTTACATCCCCAGACTCTGCATCTCAGCTGCTTTCAGCCCATAAGCTTAGCTTGTAGGACTCAATGTAGCCAACAGTCTCTCTTTAAAGTGGCTCTGTACATTTAAAGTTGAAAGTTATATTACACAGCATTGTGTTACTGCAAGAGCAACTAGGGTGCTAAACGTCACTGAATAGTCTTCCATAGTTATGTATGTGGGCCCTGAGGCAACCACCTTTTAGGGCCCTTTTACACGGGCAGATATATCGTTCAGATTCCAACAATCCAGCAAGAATCCAAACAAATATCGTTCAGTGTAAATACATGTGCCGACTGAACGACAAACTATAATTTGCTTATTCTTCAGTTTATGCATAAAACGGATTGGCGATCGGTCTATGTAAACAGGCAATCCTTAATCTATGAATGACTGCCTGTATACTGTGAAAGGAGGGGTGTTGGAACGGTTCCCGGACCACTCAGCCTCCATTCACCGAGCAATGATTGTTCCTGTGTTAAAGTACAGGAATGATCATTGCTGGGACAACTGTGGGGCACTCTACGACTGACAACTCATCCAGCAGAAAAAGGGCCCTTAAGGCCCTTTTACACACAACGACTATCGCTCAAAATGCACTCAAAAACTATCTTTTGAGCGATAATCATTGCTTGTAAATATGTACCCATCATAGACTTACCATACACTTTGTCCATCGCTGAGTTCAGCTCAGCTTAAAATCTGTTGTCCCCAATAAAAGGGACCGCAAGCTGAGTTCTCTATGGGCAGCACTGATAACATTCTTTCAGCTGCTGTCCCACTGGAGAACAATAGTGATGTATTTACAGAGCAGACCACCTGCTGTTCTCTAAATACATGCAAATGAAGCTAGTTAGCTACTAATAGGCTGAAATGATCACTTGAAACTGTCAGTTTCTGACGAATTTTGAACGATCATCTGTTTGTGTAAATGGGACTTAAGAGATAGTCAAGTAAGATGCTCATACGACAGATTTATTGGAAGTGCATATCTCCGACATACCATAAAACAAGTTTCTTTTCAAGCGTATTCACAAACGAAAAGGAAATGCCACACGAGATACAGGGGAATAAAATTAACCCCTCACAAAATAGGTCATACCTAACGCAGGAGGAAGTGCGGAACAGGTTAAAGAAGATTAAAATCGATAAAATTGCCAGGCCCAGATGGAATACACCCAAGGATACTAAGGGAACTAAGTGATGAGATAGCTAGGCCACTATACCTAATATTTCTAGACACTATCAAGACCGGTATTGTACCATTGGATTGGCGCATTGCCAACGTGGTTCCAATTTATAAAAAGAGGACCAAAGGTGAGCCTGGTAACTACAGGCCGGTAAGTCTCACCTCAGTAACGGGAAAAATTTTCAAGGGGATTCTGAGAGACGCCATCGATGAGCACCTCAAGGAGAACAAGGGAATAACTCCTCACCAGCATGGATTCATGAAGGGTCGCTCATGTCAGACAAATCTGATCAGTTCCTATGATTAGTAAGCTCTAAGCTGGACCTGGGAGAGTCTATTGATCTCGTATATCTGGACTTCTCTAAAGCGTTTGACACCGTGCCACATAATAGGCTAATATACAAAATAAGACAGCTCGGATTGGGTGAAAACGTGTGTAATTGGGTTAAAAATTGGCTCAATGATAGAAAGCAGAGGGTGGTAATAAATGGTTCATACTCTGATTGGGCCACAGTCACTAGTGGGGTGCCACAGGGTTCAGTACTAGGGCCCACTCTGTTCAATATATTTATCAACGACCTGATAGAGGGACTGCATAGTAAAATATCAATATTTGCAGAGGACACAAAATTATACAATATAATTAATGCAACGGAGGACAATGTGCGGCTACAAACTGACCTAGATAAACTGGGGGCTTGGGCAGGAAAATGGCAAATGAAGTTCAATATTGATAAACGTAAGGTTATGCACATGGGCAGCAAGAATGGATGTTACCAATATTCACTTAATAGAGTACCGCTAGGGAAAAGTGATATGGAAAAAGACCTGGGGGTACTAGTGGATTATAGACTAAACTGGAGTAAACAATGCCAGTCAGCTGCTGCAAAGGCAAATAAAGTTTTGGGATGCATTAAAAGTGGTATAGGGGCGAAGGACGAGAACATTATCCTTCCATTATATAAGGCACTTGTCAGGCCTCACATGGAATACTGCGTACAGTTCTGGACACCGGTGCTCAGGAAAGATGTTACGGTATTGGAGGGGGTTCAAAGAAGGGCAACTAAACTAATACATGGAATGACGGGACTGGAATACCCAGAGAGGCTATCAAAATTGGGACTATTTACTCTAGAAAAAAGAAGGTTAAGAGGCGACCAAATAACTATGTATAAATACATGAGGGGACAATAGAAGGATCTCTCCCAGGATCTGTTTATACCCAGGACTGCAACGGTAATAAGAGGGCATCCGCTACGTTTAGAGGAAAGCAGGTTTCACCACCAACATAGAAAGGGGTTCTTTACTGTTAGAGCAGTTAGACTGTGGAACTCTCTGCCTGAGGACGTAGTGATGGCAAAATCCTTAGAGGAGTTTAAAAGGGGACTTGATGTCTTTCTGGAGAGGAAGGATATTATAGGCTATAAATCTAAGGTTATTTGTTAATCCAGGTATACAGGCAGGTAGGAACTATTAGGGGTTGATCCAGGGAACAGTCTGACTGCCATTAGGGAGTCGGGAAGGAATTTTTTCCCAAAAGGGCTAATTGGCTTCTGCTCTTGGGTTTTTTTGCCTTCCTCTGGATCAACAAAACAGGAGGCTAGACAGGCTGGACTAAATGGACATTGTCTTCATTCAGCCTTACGAGCTATGTTACTATGTTACTATGTAACATTGTGTAGGGAAATATGGTCATCACTAAAGTGAAATATACAGATTTATGTAATTCCATACAAGTGGAAGCCTTATACAGCCAAGACGTCTAAAAACAAACAGATCAGCTAATTGTAGCAGGTCTGCCTTTCCACAGCGATCAGCTGTCATTGCTTTCGTGAAGCTGGTCGCTGCAGTGGAAATGTAGCATTACACAACAGCAATTAAAAGTGTTATAATGTGATGGCATATTGCTAGGGTATGCCATGACTATATGAATGGTGATGGTCAAACCTCTGGGACTCTCACGGATCCTGAAGGAGAGGCGGCACTGCTGTAGTTCTGTCTCCATTTCTACGTTTTCTAAGGGAACTGTAGCAAGGCCCCATTCAAGGTAGTGTATAGCACTCATATAGCAATGTAGTGCTATACACTAGCGCTGAGCCCCCTTCATTCCCAGGATTGGGCTGGACCCCACTAATCAAAAATGGATATCCATGTATAAATGGAAGTTAGGAACAAAGTGGCAAATAGGTCCATATGTTCCAATAAAGATATGGACAGAAGTTGTCCTTGCAGGACAACCCTTTAAAATAGTATACTTGTAATATAAGAAAGGTAGTAAATACATCACACTTACCGTGTTGTACAGTTTGTCAAACTCTGCATACCGTCTAAACACAAACCACTCATTTCTTCCGACAGACACTAAAACTTTATAAACCTGCAAAGGAAAACATCTATTTAGTTCTGCGGAAGAAGAAATCAACTGTTTATTGATCCACAGTCATTGGTTGATCATGTGAGGGCTGTAATAAAATAAGAGAACAAAGCCAGTGATAAAGATAAAAAGAATTCAGAGATAAAGGAATCACCCAACCGTTTCCAGGTAACCCCTCCTTACCTGGACAGGTTGGATCATTTTACAATTGCAAATTCTCAAAACAAAGACACTTACCCTCTTTGCATACAAAAAAAGGATTAAACATAAATCCCAGCAGCAAGCAACAGCATAATGGAAATGTCAATGTGTCACTGAATCACATGACACTTCAACTGTAGTATGAAGGGAATAGAAGAACAGGCACAGAAGCTGTCCATTTACATTAGATGTATATTCAGCCAATGATGCCAAAATCTGCAGATTGGCCCATCTAAAGGCTCACTTACACGCAACAGTTATCGCTCAAAATTCGTACAAACGATGGCATATGAGCGATAATCATTGTGTGTAAATGCTGCGATCGTTCATTCTTCTGGTAAATGATGATTTTAAGGTGAGCTTAAAATCCATCATTCAGCCAGAGAGAAATAACAGGGACCACACGCTGTGTTCCGCACTGGAGTTGGAGATTACATTGTATTCTGCTGATAGCCCATGCAAGAACAATAGAGCTGTGTGCAGAGTTCAGTGCACATGCTGTGCTCTACAAACAGCTCCCGCAGGCCCTTTTACACACAAATGAAGCTGGACATTCGTTTCCATTAAAACGTTATGCAAAATGAGCGCTAAAAGTGTCAGTCTTTAATTCGTTTGAAAGATTGTCTTTGCATGTAAATGGGCCTTAAGACGTATAAAGTCCTTGCAACTCTTCTCTGATGACAGATGTCAAAGAAATAGAGCTGTTGGACTCGAACATGCTTGATCCTTTTATTCTCAGGGAGATAAGCTTCTGTTATAGCTGTCTGCCTTCGGCTTTCTCTCCACTCCATATTGAGAGCCTAGTGTGTATGTTTATTGGGGGATAGGGGGGCGAAAATCAGAAAAGATAGCCATTGGCCAAATTTCTGTTCCGCTAACAGGTATCTTCTATATATGGTTGACCTTTACACACACAGAATATCAACTTTAGCTAGTCTTTATAAAGAGAATGCAACAGGAATGCTGTTGGCACTAGAGATGAGCGAACTTACTCGTTTCGAGTAATTGCTCGATCGAGCACCGCGATTTTCGAGTACTTCAGTACTCAGGTGAAAAGATTCGAGGGGCGCCGGGGGGCGGGGGAGGCGTGGCGGTGCGGGGGGTAGCAGCGGGGAAAAGGGGGAGCCCTCTCTCTCTCTCCCCCCCCCCCCCCCGCAACCCCCCACTCACCCATGGCGCCCCCCGAATCTTTTCGCCCGAATACGGAAGTACTCGAAAACCGCGGTACTCGGGTGAAAAAGGGGCGTGGCCAAGTACGCTCGCTCATCTCTAGTTGGCACGCCTGATTACAGTGGATGTAGCTGATCTCATGGGGTATGTCATCTTTGTGATATGTAATCTAGTAGCGCAGAAATACTGTACACCCCATTGTTCAGAGGTTTCCACTTTACTCATTTCCACTTGACTTTTGATTTATATAGCAAAGACTAAACAGAGAAAGTGGTAAGGCATCTGATTAATGCAGCAAGGGCTTGCATCCCAAAGCTATGGCAACAAGCATCACCTCCTTCAATCTCAATGTGGTTCCACACAATCTGCGAGACAATGGAGATGGAGGCCCTCGCGGAAACCATTAAAGACTCACAGGAAAAGTTCACCAAAACTTGGTACCATTGGATTGAGTTCCTAAACTCACAGAAAACCAAAAATCTATATGGTCAATGACCTATCTGATACATTATTAGGGACCCATGTACATGTTTGAATAGATCTTTAGCTCACATGCCCCTCTCCCCCGAAACAAAAAGGGAGTGGTGGGGTGTCTTCGTTTCCAGATCCCCCCTCCCTTTTTTATCTATTTATTTTCTCTTTCGTCTCTCTTGTTTCTCTCTTTCTTCTTTTCCCTTATAACCCTGTGTTTTCCACACCCTCCTCCACCTCTTCTGTTCACCAACCCTCCTCTGGTTCAAGTGGACCAACAGTCAATTTCCAGAATGTAGGAATCCCAGGCTCAATATTACTGTTGGAGCATGGGTTCCAAATCTGCTTAACCTTAACAACAACTTTACCCCATATCCTGTTCCTACCGGTTATGGTTGATGGGGACAAGTTTTTGAAAATACGTTAATCTGTATATCACCACTATATTTGACAATGTTACATTTTAATTATATTCTTGAAAGACAAATGAATAAAGAATTTAAAACAAAAAAGAGAAACTAAATTTGGCCACATCAATTAAATTTTTAACCTACCTTAGGGTAAGTTCACATGTGGCTCATTTATTGCAAACATTTCTGAGAATGCAAATTCAGTCCATACATCTGAATATTTTATTTTGTCAACAGGAAATTTCTGTAACAAATGTGACGCATGTGGATACAGGGTGAGGCAAAAGTCTGGACACACCTGTTTAAGTGGTGTAATAATGAGAAAATTGACTTCCAATAAGTGAAAGTATTATTTGGAAGGGAAGCTGCATTTTTGGTAGAGGAGACATTTTCAGTGGCTATTTTGAACTCTGCAATATTGAATTCTGCTCAGGTTTTTTTTAAATAGGAAGTGCTTCACATATGGTCACCATTCTGCCGGATGCACATGGTTAACTGTTTAATCCAGTCTGTGTGAACACATTGATTAATTTTAGGTAATATTTCTTCACAGCACTGTAGAATTTGCTATTTCATGTGAAACATATTGTGCATTTTTTCTGCATACACAAATAATTTTTAAATGGCTCTACAGATAAAAGTCCAAAGGCATTAAAGGGGTTGTCTCGCGAAAGCAAGTGGGGTTAAGCACTAGAGATGAGCGAACGTGTCCGTTACGGACACATCCGCACCCGGACACCGGCTTTAGCGAACACTGCAGTGTTCGCGCGTAAGTGTCCGGGTGCCGCCGGGGGGCGGGGAGATGCGCGGCGGCGCGGGCGGCAGTAGCGGGGAACAGGGGGGAGCCCTCTCTCTCTCCCTCTCCCCCCCACTCCCCGCCGCACCCCCCCGCGCTGCCACGGCGGCCCCCGAACTTTTTCGCCCGAACACCGAGGTGTTCGCAAAGTTCGGTGTTCGGGCGAAAAAGGGGCGGGGCCGAACGTGTTCGCTCATCTCTATTAAGCACTTGTGTATGGCCGTATTAATGCACTTTGTAATATACATCGTGCATTAAATATGAGCCATACAGAAGTTATTCACTTACCTTCCCTGCGCTGGCGTCCCCGTCTCCATGGCTCCGTCTAACTTCAGCGTCTAATTGCCCGATTAGACGCGCTTGCGCAGAAGGGTCTTCTGCCTTCGGCTCTGTCCGGCAGCATCGGCGTTCTGGCTCCGCCCCCTTCTACGCTTCATCGTGTAGCTCCGCCCCGTCACGTGTGCCGATTCCAGCCAATCAGGAGGCTGGAATCGGCACACGCGACGGGGCGGAGCTACGCGATGACGCGTAGAAGGGGCGGAGCTACGCGATGATGCGTAGAAGGGGCGGAGCCAGAACGTCGATGTTGCCGGACAGACCCGAAGGCAGAAGACCCTTCTGCGCAAGCGCAGCTAATCGGGCGATTAGACACTGAAGTTAGACGGCACCATGGAGACGGGGACGCCAGCGCAGGGAAGGTAAGTGAATAACTCCTGTATGGCTCATATTTAATGCACGATGTATATTACAAAGTGCATTAATATGGCCATACAGAAGTGCTTAACCCCACTTGCTTTCGCGAGACAACCCCTTTAAGGCCGGTGACCTTGGTTGCCATACCAGTGGACCTTTACATCCAATCCAGTGCCCAGGAAATTGCACATCCATCAATCTGTGTACTGTATAGCTACAGCAAGATGTAGAGTTGTGCCATCCTGTTGAAAGTAATGTGGGAACTCACTGTTCTCATAGAGCACAGATGGGAATATGGTATCCTGTAACATATCGTGGTACTTCTGCGTGTTAACGTATCCATCAACTAAAAAAGCCCCTGGAGGTCAGACAAAATTTACTAACTTCGCCCTCGCTTAACTCCTAAACAAGTAAAGATGGGGCAAAACTGACAATTCCAATGTGTGAGTAAATGCTATCCAAGATTGATATAACGCATGACCCCTTCCCAATTGAAAAACCTGGGCTGAATTCAATATGGCCGATAGAAAATGTCTCTTCCACCAAGAAATACAGTCACTCCAATATGTTTCACAATTGGAAGTCTATTTTCTCATTATTACACTGGTTAAATTGGTGTATCCAGACTTTTGCCTCACCATAGATATCCTTAGGACATTGAAAGATATAGTGAGATGAATGGTTGCTATGAGTGAGGTTATATGTAATGCTCTTTATAAAATCATATGACTTTCTGATTCTAGGAATTATTTATTATCACACTTTCCAGAACGGTTTCTCAATATTTTTTTCCCGTTTTTGTGAAATATATTTATTATGTTGCATGACAACAATTCTCAATAACCTAGGGAATATGGCAGCACTTTCATATTGCCACTGAATTCAATGCAAAAGAGTTAGAAGGTCCCATGTATGACATCTAAGACAGACTAGATCACTAGATTAGCCACGCTGTATGGTAGGCTGGAAGATTTGTAAAATATAGAAGGCCAAGAATACAAAATTCTACCATACCAGAGTATATTTTTGGCTTGAAGTAACAAGTTAGAAAGGGCTTGTGCCAAGATGGCATCTCCTGTTCTGGGGACCATGGAACGGCACCTAGAACAAACAGTTGATCGACCTAGGTCCCACGTTCTCAAAGGGGCTGAGAAAAGCTTGCTGTCCAATACTAGAACACAGGGATTTCATTTTAATTTATTTTAATCAGTTGAAAGACTTGCACTTACCGTAAATCTTTTTTTCTTTTCTCGATGTTCATCATGGCTGGGAATACGTACGCTAGGACAGCTTATCTTCTGATCCATTGTTTACAACAGCCTTGTATCTAAGCGTTACGATTTATTGGCTTATTAGACATAAGAAGTAATCGACTCCAGCATTTAAGGAGCCATTCTGTCCATCTTGAAAACTGTAGAAGACAAAAATAAACATTAAACTACCTATCTGCTAGACTTCAGTGACTACACTTCAACCCTTGATTGTCCTTGAACCACTTGACAAATACATGTAAGGCTAATTATCGCTTTGAAAGCACTGCTTTCATGATAAGTGTTAATGGTAGTAATACGGGTTTTTAAATTAGTTTGTTTTTGCAATCACATATAAGATTAAGATTAGTTATGAAAAGTTGGAATCTCCACTGATCCAAAGAGTATAGGCCCCTTTACATGGAACAACCATCAAGCACATAAGCACCCAACAGTCATGCCATCGATTATCATTCCTGTGCGCTCACACAGGAGCGATAGTCGTTCAGGGAACAGAGGTAGAGCGGCTGGAGATCTGCTCCGGCCTCCCACATCCATCCACTGCAAATAGGCAATTGTTCAAAGATGGACAGCTTGTTTACAATGGCCGATACTGGTAGTCACTTGTTTTAGGTCAGGTAGTAGCTGAAATTAACCGAACATGACTTTAGTAAAATAACATGTAAAACTATGAAATGTAAGTGTAACACGCTACCCGTTATTCTCTGCCTTCAGAACAGAATTAGTATTTCTATGAAGATTAGATTTCTGCAAGAATCTTTGGTTGTTCTACATCTTTACTCTTTTATTTTGAATAATAAGAGCAGCAGGCAGCATTCAGAAACCTATGACCCATCTACAGAAAGTCAACAAATCTATAGCTCCCAACAACTCATTAGTAATGTATAGATAAGGGTTAATGTATTACCATTGGACTTTGCCCAGACTAACAGCACCCAAATGTACATTTTTTGTGGTCTGGTGTAAATATAGTACTCTTAGGAAATGTTCGTAAATGAGCATAAAGGTGTACATATAGTTTCCCGAACGGCTGGTGCAACGGTCATTTGTCCTACAGCTGCTTCACCCAGCACCTTCATACACTTGAACAGTCAGCTTGGCCAAGCATTCATGTGTTTAGGAAGGTAAGCCAAAGCCAGACAGGAACAAAAGGATCAGTTTTTGGAAATTTAACATCCCTGAACCTCATCTCCTCCCGACATCATCTTTCACAGAAAAGTTGAATGGCAACCCCCATACACATTAGAGTTGTCCAGCCCAGCCAAAACTTTCAGGTTCTGTTTATGAAACAATAATGTATATTAATAATAATAAAGAATGGACTAGAAATTCAAAGTCTACTGCAGACAAAAAGCAAGCAGGAACCATAATTCACCTAAAGACAGCCTCAGAAATTAGGCACTGATAAAGTTGTCTCTCATTGTTTCAACCTCTTAGATGCCTCTATCAATAGTGACCCTGGCATTTAAGGTGTTTAACCCAAGAGATTGTCCCCTTGAAGACATAAATAGCTTGACAAAGACCTACCAAAAGGTCGAAACATCGCAGCCCTTTTACTGCTGAAGAAATAAAGATTGGTGACTTTTATTAAGTTCCTGTGTGCTGATCCATCTCATCTGTTTACTCTCTTCAAGACATGATCAGTGGGAAGGGTGAGAGGTGTTTGGAAGGAGGGGGGCCTAACAGAGACCTCAGATCTAAAATCAGCATTTTGCAATACTTTGATAGCCAGTGTAACACTGACAGGCAATAATACTCTGAACACTATGCATTTCAAAGCATATTATAGAATCAATGATCGCCTTGTCAAGTAAAAAAAATTAAAAAAAAGACGTTTTTTAGCATTCGTCCTGCCCCCCAAAAATAAAAGCTAACCATTAACTTATATATACCCCAAAATGGTATCATTGAAAAATACAACTCATGCTCATCATGCAAATCAGCTCTATCAATGGAGAAGTTAAAAAAATGTTATCGCTCTTGTAAGCTGAGAAAAAAAAATGCTTAAGCCTTAGAGGGGTTGTCCAAGTTGTAAGATCCCAGGACAACTTCTTTGCCATGCAGTAAAATAACAAATCGTTATATACTCACCTCTCCCCGATCCCGCTGTGTGCCAAGATGGTGCTCGGCCCCCGCTCCGGTCTCTGCTTACAGCTGCAGTCCAGCCTGGTTTACGGGACGTCACTGCAGCCAATAACAGAGCTCAGCAATCAATGTTAAACCTTTATTGTCCTGTCCTATATCCAGTGTCCTGTGTCCCATCACCTAACAGTAGTGGACCAAGGTATTCAGATCCTGATGTAAACATTACTGACCATCCATCTGGAAGGTACACAGAATACTGCTACTTCAATTCTTCCCCATTAGCGGTGAATGGTTTCTTTGTGGATGTGAAAGTAAAAAAGGGAATCAGTAAGCATAACATGGAATTTACCCAAGCAGAACTAAGTCAGCATTAGGTCATTGGCAGTTGGCTTGCTTGATAGCATTTATTTTAGTTTGTTTTCAGTCCAACTGGACTTCTGTTTGGTTTCAATACTGTGAAACTGAAGACACAGAGTAGCAACATCATCAATAAATTTATAGCAGCTTTGAGGATAGGTCATCAATAGTTTGTTCTAGAAAATCCCTTTACCATTGTAAACTAATATTTATGAAGTTCATATTCTGTATATATATACACGTGTGTTATATTTGGAGTACCAATTTATACTACATTACTGTGTCTGGTGTAGCAGTGACATATTCAAAATTGCATCACACTAGATAAAGAAGCTGAACCAGCGAGGGGTGCTGTAGAGTGCAATGTACTGCACCATCCTTGATTTAAGAACTTCACTTCTGGTTGCAAGGAGGAACCATTTTTGTACCATCAAATTGCCAGATCCATCTTTGCAACATCAAATTTCCAACCCGACAAAAGAGCGGGTGGTATTTCACTTTTGGCCTCAAAGGACTAGAGGCACCCCTGGCCCTATAGCCCTAGAGCAAACCAAAATCAAAATGCTATTTTGATTGTAGAGTATGATATACAAAGTCACCCCAAATCAGTGCAAGGTATGTAAATCAAACTGCAAAATTAGGCACCTTGTCCACGATATTCCGCCGCGGGGGAGGAGGAGGGAGCACTGACAGGTCTCTGAGAGGAGCCTATCTAATAAATAGGCTCAATGTTGAGAATCACGGCAATCGCAGCATGCCGCGATTTAAATCCTGCAAGCGAAGAATCGCTAGGATTCTGCTCGTGGACGCCAGCGCTGCACTTTCCATAGTAATCCTATGGAAAGTTTTCGAGAGCGTGATCCACGGTTGATTTAATCGCAAGTGGATCACTTTGTGCGGACACTCATTGTACAAGGCCTCCGCATATGGATTTTGAAATCTTCATTAAAGAGAAGGGGGAGGTTCGAGGGGGGGGGGGGGGGGTGGACTGACAAAAGGAGGAGCAAAATTATTACAGTTAATTACTAAATGGGAAACCTTTGGGCAAAACCAAGATTTTTAGTTAACTTTACAGTTAACTGGATCAACCAGTGTCAGGCAGCTGCTGCCAAAGCAAATAGGATCATGGGGTGCATCAAAAAAGGTCTAGGGGCACATGGTGAGAACATTGTTTTTCCTCTTTACAAGTCACTGGTCAGACCACATATGGAATATTGTGTGCAGTTTTGGGCACCGGTACTCAAGAAGGACATATCAGAGCTTGAGCAGGTATAAAGGCGGTTAACTAAAGTAATAAATGGAATGGCGGACCAAAATACCCAGAAAGGTTATCAAAATTGTGATTATTTAGTTTAGGGAAAAAAAAGATGGCTGAGGGGCAACCCGATAACTATGTATAAATATATTAAGGGACACTACAGAGATTTTTCGCATCTATTTATACGCAGGACTGTGAATGTAATAAGGGGGTACCCTCTACATCTAGAGGAAAGAAGGTTTCTACACTGACATAGAAGCTTCTTTACTGTAAGAGCAGTGAGACTATGGAACTCTCTGCCTGAGGATGTGGTGTTGGTGAACTCACTAAGAGTTCAATATGGGCCTGGACGCCTTTCTTGAGTGCTACAATTTTACATTCCTCAAGGGGGTATCGGAAGCAGATGCAAAACGTACATTGGGGCTCAGGATACAGGTCTTGACTATGATGTGGTAACAGCTTTGTATTTCTATTTTGTGTGATCTGACGGTCCAAATTTATTACCTTGCTTGTCTGGCCTGTACTATATTAGACTCAGCAGATCCACTATTGTATTCATTGCTATCCTATTTATACCATGAATATATTTTTATTCTATTGTTTAAGTCCTGTTCCTGCAATCCAGATACTCATTTTCTCCCATTAGGGCTCCTTCCCATGGAAGGATTTCCGCAGCGTAATACGTGGCGGAAATCCGCTGCGTTGCCCGCAGCTATTAGGTTCTATTGAACCTAATAGTTCAATGCTCACGGTGCAGAATTCCACCGCAAAATGACCCGACTTCACCCGCGGCATGTTCTATTTGCTGCAGGTGTACGTGCGGACGGCTTCCATTGCAGTCAATGGAAGCCGTCCGTCATACTATCTTCCGCTGTAGCTTCCCCGCCTAGTGCCGGCGAGTCATATGACGCGCCGGGCGCGTCATGTGAAGCTGTGGGCGTGTCATGTGACGTGGCCGGCGCGTCACGCCAAAGTGTCGTGCGGGACGTAGGATGCCGGAACCAGAGGTAAGTATTGGGGTCTCTGGGGGGGCGCCGTGTTGGGCTCCACCGCGGAATTCCGCGGCGGAGCCTGTTACGGCCGTGTGAAGCCGGCCTTATACAGATGTTTTTAACTACTATCTTGTTTTGTAATAAAGTTTATCTATTTTAATTATTCTAAGCTCTATGTGTGGATCCATTTTGTGTTTTCATAATATTACATGTTGGGACAAGCTCACACAAACATAATTTAATAGCGTTTTACACACACAATGTCCATACGCATAATATGCGGTGAATGGAGTAAATGAAAGTAGATTGATCTATTCACACTTGCATATATACATTGTGTATAATATGGACATAAAAAAGAACGCATATTCTATCTTACCCCTATTACGTGCTATGGAGCCCTATTGTTCTCTATGGTCGCATAATAAATGCTGTACATAAGCAATTACATTGCGTAGGTGCGGCATTTATACGCAACATCGCTAAGCGACAGTAGAGGATACAAAAAACTAAACTAAAAAGACTGCGCACGACAGCATGCGTGAGATAAGCGTGCTTTATCACATGCTCATGTAAGCCCAGCCTTATAGTCACTAATTACTGCAGAAGGGTTGTTGATCCAGGGATTATTGCGATTGTCAAACTTTTAGTCAGAAATAATTTTTTTTCTCTCTTAAATTAGGAAAATTGGGTTCTACTGCATTGGGGTTTTTTGCCTTCCCTTTGAGATGTTTCTACACCTTGATTGGAGTCCACCTGTGGTAAATTCAGTTGATTGGATATAACTTATATAGAAATGGGTGTGTCTTTTAAAGATCTCACAGCTCATAATGGATAACAGAGCCAAAACCGAACCATGAGGGGGAAATAATTGAATGTAGAGCTCAAAAATAGAATTGTGTGGAGGCACTGATCTGGAGAAGACTACAAAAACATTCCACGGCACTGAAAGCTCCAAAGAACACAGTGATCTACATAATTCTTAAATGGAAGAAGTTTGGAACAACCAGGACTCGTCCAAACTGAGCAATTTGGGAAGAGGTGAGCAAGAATCAAATGATCGCTCTGGCTGAGCTTCAAACATCCCGTTTCTCCGGCAGATAAGAGAAACTTCCAGGAAGGTCAACTATTACTGCAGCACTCCACCAATTAAGGCTTTATGGTAGAGTGGTCAGGAAGAAAGTCCTTCCGCAGAGAGCAGTGGATCTCAGACTGGGCAGAAGGTTCACCTTAAAGGGGTTGTCCCGCGAAAGAAAGTGGGGTTATACACTTCTGTATGGCCATATTAATGCACTTTGTAATGTCATCGTGCATTAAATATGAGCCATACAGAGGTTATACACTTACCTGCTCCATTGCTAGCGTCCTCGTCTCCATGGTGCCGTCTAATTTCAGCGTCTAATCGCCCGATTAAACGCGCTTGCGCAGTCCGGTCTTCTCCCTGGTGAATGGGGCCGCTCGTGCCGGAGAGCTGGTCCTCGTAGCTCTGCCCCGTCACGTGTGCTGATTCCAGCCAATCAGGAGGCTGGAATCGGCAATGGACCGCACAGAGCCCACGGTGCACCATGGGAGAAGACCCGCGGTGCATCGTAGGTGAAGATCCCGGCGGCCATCTTGCTAAGGTAAGGAAGAAGTCGCCGCAGCGCGGGGATTCGGGTAAGTACTAAACGTTTTGTTTTTTTTTAACACATGCATTGGGTTTGTCTCGCGCCGAACGGGGGGCCTATTGAAAAAAAAAAAAAACCCGTTTCAGCGCGGGACAACCCCTTTAAGTACAGTTCTGTGTATGTTCTTATGTAGCCCAGCTAGAGCCCTTTAGAGGGACCTAAAAATGGCTGTCCAAAGACGGTCCCCATCCAACCTGACAAAGCTTGAGAGGATCTGCAGAGAAGAATGACAGAAAATCCCCAAATCCAGGTGTACAAACCTTGGGACATCATACTGGAGGCTGTAATCACTGCCATGGGTGCTTCAACTAAGTACAGGTTCTAAATATGTATTTCAAGGCAAAACGTTTTTCTTTTTTTTTAAAAATGTACAAAGATTTCAACCATTCTGTTTTCACTTTGTCATTATGAGGTATCGCGTGCAGAAAGATAGGGGAAAATAAATCTTTTTATTTTTTTTTTTTTTTTAATTGCACAAGCCCACAACAGAACCTTTTTTTTTAAGTTAAAGGGTCTGAAGACTTTCTAAATGCATTGTACTGGTGTTCATTCTCCACATAAAGCAATTTAGTTAACCATGTCACAGCCTACTAAAGGTTGAAAAAATGTCAAATGTTTACAAAAAAAAAAGTTTCTCAATTTCCCATTGTCTAATAAAAATAGGTTTTAACAGATAAAAAAAGAAGCAAGATGTTAAAATAAAATAAAATTTCCATTGCCAAAAGTAAATCACATTGGCTGACTCTACTATAGCCACAAGCATGTCTCTGTTCTCAGATTAATGTTGAATAATTTGCAGATTCTTGGCAAAGATACTACACAATTTGTTTTAAAGAGGGTCTTTGTTTTCCGATAAATTAATGCCTGTCCTTGAACGATGTCCGATGCCATTTAGGCAACAAAGCATAACATAGCTGTCACACGGAGAACAAAAGAGGATTTTAATACCCTACAAAAATGAAGGAATATTATACATTCAGTGCTTTGAACACAACCCCATACTTGTCAGCCCATCGTTTACTATACCATTATGAAATATGAAAATTAAAGGTCCCTCGTGTACACTTTGTAACAGAGGAATCAGATGCCACAGATTAGCTAGAAAATAACCAAATTACGTGATTATGGAAGTCTCCTGACAGCAGTAATCAATGACGATATAAAAGACACCTTCATGTGGACCATAATTTGAAGACATTTTACATTCCACATGTGTTTATTATACCAGATTAAAGAATTTTTTTTAAAAAGGGAAAGGTTTAATTGGGTTTAGGCCTTTTTATACTATTGATGATCTGTCCTCAAGATAGGTTAGCTGGTATCCTCCGCTCAGGACCCAGGCCGATCAAGCACCCGCCATCAGCGCCACAACACACAGGGGTACCATGTGGAAGCAGGTAAAAATCAGTGCCTGTAATTACCAGCGCTGGCCACTACAAAGGGGTTAACTGCTTCCCCTCTGTACCACTGTGTCTTGTGGCACGGGCAGAGGGTGCCAGGAGAGTGGATCGGTCCAGGTCCTGAGCGGTAGACCCCAGCAAATCAACTACTGATGACCTATCTTGAGGAAAGGTCATTAATAGTATTAGAAGGAAAACCCCTTTAACCCTTGGAGACACGGCCCATTTTTGGTGTCTATCTTACCGGTGTAGGGAACTGCGTAATATCGAGTTTCTTTGCACATGTATGCCTGTGAATGAATAGCGTATTTTACGCATACTGTCATGCAATGGCTTCCTGGTTTCTACCTTTTTTTTAAAAACTTTTTTCTCATGTTTCCTAGCAACAGACGTAAAAAACGTTATACATATGCAATGCAAAGCATATGACAAGCATGCCTGACTATGGGGTAATTGGGAACAATAGCTGTTGCCTAAAAGACTGTTGCATGGACATCACACGAACGCTGAGCAGTTTATGAAAAAAAATACATATAAAAATTCCAGCCCAGACAACCCCTTGTAGACATGTTTTACAATCAAAATAGATTTATTAAAATACAAACATTAGACAGCTGCTATTGGCCTAGGGCAGAGTATAAAACTGAAGGTTACACTCTGTTCCAGGGATGTCCACTGTTCATAAATTTCGGGACAGTGTGTAGGCATAGGAGCCTTTTTTCTCAGTGCCTGCCTCGGTTTTATCCAGAACTGGGAGGGCAAGTTGGGTCAAAGCCTCTCAGATGAATCCTGGAATATATCTGTTTTTCTTTTTGCATAAACTGTGTCTTGTAGATTGCAAGAATGTAATTCTAAAATTGTGACTCAGTGGTAAAGGATGCTGCTCAAAATATTTAACCGTGTTTCTCATTGGGGTTAGCAATATTCTACCAAATCAGGCACAGTGATACATATATGGTGGGATTACCTCCCCCCATCCACCTTAGCCATTTTCTGGCAGGATATTAACTGCCCTGTTTAACTCTCTATGCAGGTTCTTCATTGTACCAACTGCTGAGATGGCCCTCTTGTCAATATTCCCTGGTCCTGTGTCCCAAACAAAAAAGGGTTTGGTCCATTATGTTACGCTTGCAGTGTGATAGGCGATTCCCAGGGGGTAAGGTTCAACTGCAGGACCCTCTGGAGTGCTTTGGGTAGAGGCCACCAACACATTAAAGAAAAAAGAGCAGCAATTCCATTGAGGGTTTTTTTGCTTTATGGAAGCCATGGATTGTGGTCATCTCCACCAAAAGCTTTATAGATTGGGCTTTCCTCCTTGACTACTGAAGTTGCTGCAGTTCTAGTACTAATGTCAGAATAGGTTTTCTGTATCCCTTCCCCTCCTTTTTGCCTTGTTTGTTAGGCTTTTTCTTTAGTTAAGATTTAGTTAGGACTGGTGGATTTAAAGAAAAATGTAAATTTGTGGCCTCCATGAATTTAGGCGTTTACAGCATAAAACTTCATAAAGTGTCATGCTTCTATTTGCTTTGATTTTTATTAATTCAACACGTATTACATTCTTTAAATGTAGGCTGACTAATAAAAACGTAAAAGAAAACGTGCTGTATGATTGATTATTTTTGAAGCTGGAGGAGCTTCTATAGACTGTTGTACAGTATACAGGCTACTGTAGGGTTAGAATTTAAAAATATATCTTAAAAATTCCTGCTCATAATTTTTTTTCTTTAGTCTTGGAAACTCCCCTTAGATAGTATAATATTGTGAATGTCTGTATCCGTAATTGGAAGTATACCCATTATGATTAGAAGCAATCTGATTATAGAGCAGGTCAGCAGCAGGGAAATTGGGGGCTTTTTGTGCAGACTTTCTGTAGACACAGATTGTAACACATCCCCCTTTAACTCGGGACGAGAATCTCACGATCTTCATTTACCCAAGCAAACAAGCTGGTGAGGTCATAACCAGCTCATCCGCGCTTGGGCAGCGTTTAGACTGCACAATTATCATTGAGAATCATGCAGTACTCACTAATTGTTCTGCGTTTCACGTTCCCATATGGAACACTGAACGATCAGTGTTTAAACTGCTCAATGAGCGAATGAATAAGCCGGCGCTGGTTTTTAAGGCGGCTGAAACAGAACAACGAACAAGAAGCGCACAATTCTCATTAGACATTCAATCATTGGCTGCTTTTAAATGGAATTATTATCGTTCAGTTTTGCTTTTTTGAACGACTTTCCGAACAATAAGCCTGGGTTAACACAGTGCGGATTTGCTGCGGTTTTGCCGCGGTGTTCCGTTGCATATCCGCACTGCGGCAAAACCACTGCGTTTGCAATGCAATGCAGTACAAATGTGTTTGGGCAAAAAGCTGTTCTCACAGGACAGATTTTTACCGCACTGCCACAGTGCGGAAATGCAGCTGCGGTGCAGTTTTTCAAGATGCAGCATGTCTATTCTTTTGACTTTTCCGCTTTTTTGTCCATAGACCTCTATGGACGCAGTAAAATCTGCACCAAAATCGGCTGCAAAAGTAAAAAAGCGCTGCGGAAAAAAACGCTTACGAATTTTCCGCGTGGAAAAAAACGCTTACGGATTTTCTGCGTGGAAAATCCGCAAGACAAAAATAACCTTTGAGAAGCGGTTTTGCCGCAGAAGCAGTTCTTCTGCGGCAAAACCGCAATGGAAAAAGCGCAGCAAACCCGCAACAAATCCGCCCTGTGTGAACCCAGCCTAAATGTTCAGTCTAAACGCAGCAACAGACACAAAGGGTCAGGCTGTATTCTGCTGAGACTCACAGCTCTACAATGATAACTTATTTCTGTTAATTTCTTTGCTCTACTCTATTAACAAAATCCCCCCAATAATAGGACTGATTTTAATAGAAACGACTATATTCTGTATGACCTATTCAATATTCCAATTCAAGTGTAGCCAAAGGGAACACTACACATACAGACTAGAGATGAGCGAGCACCAAAATGCTCGGGTGCTCGTTACTCGAGTCAAACTTCCCGCGATGCTCGAGGGTTCGTTTCGAGTAACGAACCCCATTGAAGTCAATGGGCGACCCAAGCATTTTTGTATATCGCCGATGCTTGCTAAGGTTTCCATTTGTGAAAATCTGGGAAATTCAAGAAAGTGATGGGAACGACACAGCAACGGATAGGGCAGGCGAGGGGCTACATGTTGGGCTGCATCTCAAGTTCCCAGGTCCCACAATTAAGCCACAATAGCGGCAAGAGTGCCCCCCCCAACAATTTTTACTTCTGAAAAACCCTCATTAGCAAGGCATACCTTAGCTAAGCACCACACTACCTCCAACAAAGCACAATCACTGCCTGCATGACACTCCGCTGCCACTTCTCATGGGTAACATGCTGCCCAACCGCCCATTTCAGTAATAGTAGCAGTCAAGACAGGGCCCAGTAACAATTCCAAAGCAGCAGTATAGGGGGAGCACAGTATTAGTTCCATTACAGTAATAGTAGCAGTCAAGACAGGCCCCAGTAACAATTCCAAAGCAGCAGTATAGAGGGAGCACAGTATTAGTTCCATTTGAGTAGTAGTAGCAGTCTGGACAGGCCCCAGTAACATATCACTAGCAGCAGTATAGGGGGAGCACAGTCTTAGTTCTATTTGAGTAGTAGTAGCAGTCAAGACAGGCCACAGTAACATTCCCGTTGCAGCAGTTTAAGGAGATAACAGTCTCTTTCACATTTCAGTAGCTGCAGTATAGACAAGGCCCCAGTTACATTTATGTAGCAAAAGTGTAGGCCAACCCCACACACCTTGCTGTACCATGAGTGCAGGCGAAGCCCATTAAAATTACTAGGATTACACTGTAGGCGAGGGCCCAAAAAAATTGGTGTACCAACAGTACCTCAGAAAAATTGCCCATGCCCAACCAAGAGGGCAGGTGAAACCCATTAATCGCTTTGGTTACTGTGGCTTAATTTGTAACTAGGCCTGGAGGCAGCCCAGTTAAAATAAAAATTGGTTCAGGTGCAAGTTTCAACGCTTTAATGAGCATTGAAACGTATAAAAATTGTTTACAAAAGTAATATGACTGAGCCTTGTGGGCCTAAGAAAAATTGCCCGTTCGGCGTGATTACGTGAGGTTTCAGGAGGAGGAGCAGGAGGAGGAGGATGAATATAATACACAGATTGATGAAGCTAAAAGGTCCCCATTTTTTATGGTGATAGAGAACGATGCTTCCATCCGCGGGTGCAGCCTACGTATTATTTAGGTATCGCTGCTGTCCGCTGGTGGAGAAGAGAAGTCAGAGGAAATCCAGGCTTTGTTCATCTTTATGAGTGTAAGCCTGTCGGCACTGTCGGTTGACAGGCGTGTACGCTTATCCGTGAGGATTCCCCCAGCCGCACTAAACACCCTCTCTGACAAGACGCTAGCCGCAGGGCAAGCAAGCACCTCCAGGCCACGTGTCCAGCTTCGACACCCAGTAGTTGTACGGAGCAGAGGCGTCACGGAGGGCGGTCGTGCGATTGGCTACGTACTCCCTCACCATCCTTTTACAGTGCTCCCGCCGACTCAGCCTTGACTGGGGAGCGGTGACACAGTCTTGCTGGGGAGCCATAAAGCGGTCAAAGGCCTTAGAGAGTGTTCCCCTGCCTGCGCTGTACATGCTGCCTGATCTCCGCGCCTCCCCTGCTACCTGGCCCTCGGAACTGCGCCTTCTGCCACTAGCGCTGTCGGATTGGAATTTTACCATCAGTTTGTCTGCCAAGGTCCTGTGGTATAGCATTACTCTCGAACCCCTTTCCTCTTCGGGTATGAGAGTGGAAAGGTTCTCCTTATACCGTGGGTCGAGCAGTGTGTACACCCAGTAATCCGTAGTGGCCAGAATGCGTGTAACGCGTGGGTCACGAGAAAGGCATCCTAACATGAAGTCAGCCATGTGTGCCAGGGTACCTGTACGCAACACATGGCTGTCCTCACTAGGAAGATCACTTTCAGGATCCTCCTCCTCCTCAGGCCATGCACGCTGAAAGGATGACAGGCAAGCAGCATGGGTACCCTCAGCAGTGGTCCCGGCTGTCTCTTCCCCCTCCTCCTCATCCTCCTCCAAAACGCGCTGAGATATAGACATTCAGCAGTGGTCCCGGCTGTCTCTTCCCCCTCCTCCTCATCCTCCTCCAAAACGCGCTGAGATATAGACATGAGGGTGCTCTGACTATCCAGCGACATACTGTCTTCCCCCACCTCCGTTTCCGAGCGCAAAGCGTCTGCCTTTATGCTTTGCAGGGAACTTCTCAAGAGGCATAGCAGAGGAATGGTGACGCTAATGATTGCAGCATCGCCGCTCACCATCTGGGTAGACTCCTCAAAGTTTCCAAAGACCTGGCAGATGTCTGCCAACCAGGCCCACTCTTCTGTAAAGAATTGAGGAGGCTGACTCCCACTGCGCCGCCCATGTTGGAGTTGGTATTCCACTATAGCTCTACGCTGCTCATAGAGCCTGGCCAACATGTGGAGCGTAGAGTTCCACCGTGTGGGCATGTCGCACAGCAGTCGGTGCACTGGCAGATTAAACCGATGTTGCAGTGTGCGCAGGGTGGCAGCGTCCGTCTTGGACTTGCGGAAATGTGCGCTGAGCCGGCGCACCTTTCCGAGCAGGTCTGACAAGCGTGGGTAGCTTTTCAGAAAGCGCTGAACCACCAAATTAAAGACGTGGGCCAGGCATGGCACGTGCGTGAGGCTGCCGAGCTGCCACCAGGTTACGGCCGTTGTCACACACGACCATGCCCGGTTGGAGGCTCAGCGGCGAAAGCCAGTGGTCGGTCTGCTCTGTCAGACCCTGCAGCAGTTCGTGGGCCGTGTGCCTCTTCTCTCCTAAGCTGAGTAGTTTCAGCACGGCCTGCTGACGCTTGGCCACCGCTGTGCTGCCACGCTGCACGACGCCGACTGCTGGCGACGTGCTGTTGCTGACACATCTTGATTGCGAGACAGAGGTTGCGTAGGAAGAGGAGGAGGGTGGTTTAGTGGAGGAAGCATACACTGCCGCAGATACCAGCACCGAGCTGGGGCCCGCAATTCTGGGGGTGGGTAGGACGTGAGCGGTCCCGGGCTCTGACTCTGTCCCAGCCTCCACTAAATTCACCCAATGTGCCGTCAGGGAGATATAGTGGCCCTGCCCGCCTGTGCTTGTCCACGTGTCCGTTGTTTAGTGGACCTTAGCAGTAACCGCGTTGGTGAGGGCGCGTACAATATTGCGGGAGACGTGGTCGTGCAGGGCTGGGACGGCACATCGGGAAAAGTAGTGGCGACTGGGAACTGAGTAGTGCGGGGCCGCCGCCGCCATCATGTTTTTGAAAGCCTCCGTTTCCACAAGCCTATATGGCAGCATCTCCAGGCTGATCAATTTGGCTATGTGCACATTTAACGCTTGAGCGTGCGGGTGCATGGTGGTATACTTGCGCTCAAACAGTTGCGCTAACGACGGCTGGATGCTGCGCTGAGAGACATTGCTGGATGGGGCTGAGGACAGCGGAGGTGAGCGTGTGGGTGCAGGCCGGGAGACGGTCGTGCCTGTGTCCTGAGAGGGGGGTTGGATCTCAGTGGCAGGTTGGGGCACAGGGGGAGAGGCAGTGGTGCAAACCGGAGGCGGTGAACGGCCTTCGTCAAACCTTGTGGGGTGCTTGGCCATCATATGCCTGCGCATGCTGGTGGTGGTGAGGCTGGTGGTGGTGGCTCCCCGGCTGATCTTGGCACGACAAACCTTGCACACCACAGTCCGTCGGTCGTCTGCACTCTCAGTGAAAAACTGCCACACCTTTGAGCACCTCGGCCTCTGCAGGGTGGCATGGCGCGAGGGGGCGCTTTGGGAAACAGTTGGTGGATTATTCGGTCTGGCCCTGCCTCTACCCCTGGCCACCGCACTGCCTCTTCCAACCTGCCCTGCTGCTGCACTTGCCTCCCCCTCTGAAGACCTGTCCTCAGTAGGCTTAGCAAACCAGGTGGGGTCAGTCACCTCATCATCCAGCTGCTCTTCCTCCGAATCCTCTGTGCGCTCCTCCCTTGGACTTACTGAAATTACTACTACCTCACTGATAGACAACTGTGTCTCATTGTCATCGTCCTCCTCACCCACTGAAAGCTCTTGAGACAGTTGCCGGAAGTCCCCAGCCTCATCCCCCGGACCCCGGGAACTTTCCAAAGGTTGGTCATCGGTCACGACAAACTCCTCCGGTGGGAGAGGAACCATTGCTGCCCAATCTCGGCAGGGGCCCGAGAATAGTTCCTGGGAGTCTGCCTGCTCCTCAGAATGTGTCATTGTAATGGAGTGAGGAGGCTGGGAGGAAGGAGGAGCAGCAGCCAGAGGATTCAGAGTTGCAGCTGTGGACGGCGTAGAAGACTGGGTGGTCGATAGATTGCTGGATGCACTTTCTGCCATCCACGACAGGACCTGCTCCCACTGCTCATTTTCTAATAAAGGTCTACCGTGTGGACCCATTAATTGTGAGATGAATCTGGGGACCCCAGAAACTTGCCTCTCTCCTAATCCTGCAGCAGTCGGCTGCGATACACCTGGACCAGGAACTCTGCTTGTGCCCACACCCTGACTTGGGCCTCCGCGTCCTTGCCCCCGTCCACGTCCTCTAGGCCTACCCCTACCCCTCAGCATGGTGTATTACGAGTAGAGCAGAAACAGAACGCTGTAATTAAATGTGCCGCTTATTGGCCTGTGGTTGGAGGCTGACTTCGCTTACGGAACGCACAACAGAGCCAGGAAACAATTATGCACAAGGCTGGGTATTAATCAGCGACTACTACCCCCAGCACACACGCCGTAAACTGAAGACGGTCACTGCCAGGCCAAATATAGTATATTTTTCCACTTTTTGGGAAAAAGCCCACTGCCTCCGATTTACCCTGTATTTGGATTTCCCTGTTGGAGGAGGACTGTGGTTACTGAAAGCCCAGTGCAGCCAGGAAACAATTGTGCGCAAGGCTGGGTATTAATCACCGACTACTACCCCTAGCACACACGCCGTAAACTGAAGACGGTCACTGCCAGGCCAAATATAGTATTTTTTTCCACTTTTTGGGAAAAAGCCCACTGCCTATATAGCCAGTATACCTCTTTTCCTGTACCACTGTCCCTGCCTCACCAGTACTGCCCCTATACTCAGTAAAATGACTGCAGACTGAGGATGCTATGGTCTGCATGCCCGATATACAAAAAAAAAATAAAATTGTGCAACACTGCTAAAAGCAGCCTCAACAGTACTGCACACGGTCAGATGTGGCCCTAAGAAGGACCGTTGGGGTTCTTGAAGACTAAAATAAACACCTAACACTCTCCCTATAGCAGCTACAGCAAGACAGCACTTTCCCTGATCTCTGTCAGAATGCATCTGTGGCGAGCCGCGGGCGGGCAGATTTAAATACTCGGGTGTCATCTGATCTCCCCAGCCACTCACTGCAGGGGGGTGGGATAGGGCTGGAACGTCACAGGAGGAAGTTGTAATGCCTTCCCTGTGTTTCTATTGGCAAGAAAAGCGTGCAAATTTCTCAGGGAAGGAAATGTAATGGAGTCGAGCACAGCGTGGTGCTCGTCTCGAGTAACGAGCATCTCTAACACCCCAATACTCGAACGAGCATCAAGCTCAGACGAGTACGCTCGCTCATCTCTAATACAGACCTATTTGTTGAGCTGTCTTTTTTTCCACACAGACCTGCCAACATGTTATCAGAGCTATAAAATTCATAAAAAGCCATAAAAGACACATTAAAAGTTCAGGTCTTCATACAAAACATGACATGAAGGAATCCGTTAAAATACATCTGAGACTACAGCATGGGTCCTTCACGTCTGCCAAAAACGCATTCCACGCTGAGCAATCTGTCACACGTGAGAAATATTTGGTTTCATTTCATGTTCAGAAATGGTACATTGCATTTTCAGCGAACTAGAAAAGTCATCTTTCTAAAACGAATGTCAAATTCCACGGAATCCAATTCAAATTTTACAGGAAATATAGTAGGGAGCTCAGGAAAGGACAGATTTCCCTGAAAGCGGATGCAATTCTGAGAAGAAAGAAAAAAAAAATCTACAGATGAGGGAAACAAAGTTTGATCATTCCTTCATCATGGTCATTTCTGTATTTGTAAGGTGTGACAGAATAGTGTGGTCTGTAAAAGGTCCATTTATGGCTTTAGTCACAAAAGGGCATAAACTACAAAAGGATATGTGGCCAAAGTAATTTCTTTGGAAATACATCAATCTTCAGATCCTACTTTAGCGGATTGTTGGAAGCTAGTTAATAGGGGTGCACATACAAGTGAGGGGGCCATGTAGAAAAGATTGCCGTTTCCAGGGGTCCTTAGCAGGGATATGGTCCTTTTCTATGCTATCTACAGTCTTGCTAGGTTCATGGCTGGCCTTTGTTATGTGCAACCCATGCAGTCGCACAGGGAGCCAGCCACCCATTTGTAGGGGGGCAGCAGGGCGATATAGGTGACTGCCCCCTAAGGTCACACTGGCTGGATGATTTTCCTCCATGCAGCAGTGTCTTGTGGAACTACATGAATCATCCTCCTCCTGGCTCTGGCTCTATCCTCTGATGTCCCATGGCACCACTATCTGTCCTTTACAACAAAATTGCTTAGTTCTACTACTGTATTTATTTACAGAGCTTTGGTTCTGGTCCTATATTTATGTTAGGAGTTTGATTCCGTACAGTAGTTATTCACTGAGCGTGGGTATACTGCCACAGACTGCCAGTGGTATAACATATATTTTTAATTTTTATTTATTTATTTTTTTCCTTATGATGGAGGGTGCCAAAATAAATTCTGCACAGGGTGCCATCTAATCAAAAGTCCGTACTGACTGGGTTTCACTTTTACTTGTCTTGATTGCATTCATAAGTATGCACATTAAAGGGGTTGTCCCGTGAAAGCAAGTGGGGGTATACACTTCTGTATGGCCATATTAATGCACTTTGTTATATACATCGTGCATTAAATATGAGCCATACAGAAGTTATACACTTACCCACTCCGTTGCTGGCATCCCCGTCTCCATGGCGCCGACTAAAGCTGCTTTAGTCGCACGAACAGTCGCGCTTGCGCACCGAAGGATTCCTCTTCTGTCTACCTCCGGGCTCACGAGCTGCGTCCTGGCTCCTCCCTCCTCCCCTCCATGGGAGAAAACTGCGGTGCACCTTGGGAAAGGACCGGCGGCCATCTTTAAAAGAAGAAAAGAAGAAGCTGCCCGAACGGGGATGCAGGTAAGCGATTTTTTTTAAATAACAAAAGGGATTGTTTTTAACGGGGCACAATGTGGGGGTATGTAGAAAAAAATTTTTTTTGATTTCGCCGTGGGACAACCCCTTTAAGTAAGAATAAATTTAATGTATTTACTTTCATTCTTCTCTTATCTACAGATTAAAGGTGAGTAAGAATCTGTTTCAGTTTCTTATTTACCTACTGAAAAAGGTAGAACATAAGGCAATAGGTTAAACGGGTTGTTTGGCTAAACAGCTTCTTTTCAAATGTCACCTTACTGCATTCAGAATTTAAAAGGGCCACTCCACTTTTTTTTATTATACATTCATTCATTCATTCTGTAGCTACACATCCACACAGTATATAAAAGTGGGCCACTGTTACCTTGGTTAGCTATTTCTTTCTGTCTGAATCTCCCAGCTTTTCCTCTGACGGTCATGTGATCTCAGTTTTGACCAGTTCAGATCTACTTGGGGGGGGGGGGGGTGTTATGGGTTCATTTTCTATTTAATTTCTCAGTGTTTGTGATGCTGTTGCATGGATCTACCACAACTGCCTAGGGGAAGACACAGACACTCCTGTCACAGTTACAGATGATGATCACACAGCTCCTGTCACACAGTTATAATAGAAGAGGTCACAGCTCATCCCTCTGACTGCATACTCGTGGTCCGTAGCTTATTAATGTGAATATAGAAGGTAATAATTAAACTGTTCTCAGCTAATACTGTGCTTGATGCATCATGGGATAGAAGTGAAAAAAAAAAATCTTACCCTCAAAATAGGGCTTATTAAGCATCAGACAGGGGGCTGCACTGCAGGGAAGTGGCTGGAATACACAGCGGAGACCTCCAGAGAGTGATAGGCAATTTGGTGAGAGGGCAGGGATGGAAAGATGCTTTTTTACCAAAGCGCCCCTTTAACAATAGGACCCTAAATCAGTCAGTGAATAGCTAAAAATGTCTCCGGGACCCGAGCATGCTTGGAACAGGATCAGAAGTTAATAATGCGGAATAAGGTTTACTGAATCAAGGCAATGAGTTTCTGCCCCGACACTAGACCTTCATCTGGCCTATTACCTATGAAGGCCCTGTACTGGACCACAAACCCTCGATTCAATGAACCTTATTGTGCACTATTGACTTCTGATCCTGTTCCAAGCATGCTTGGGTCCCTGAGACATTTTTGGCTGTTCTATGGCAGGGAGACTGCTGCGGTCTAAAGGTTTCTGTAGGTGTTGTAGGGGTTGTGTAACAGTACTGGTACCATTATTCCATGTGCACTCTATTTCTTTTTATGTTGCTCTTGCCTTAAAGAATTATAGAGCACTTTTTTCTTTATTTTCTAAATCAATGAGGGCAGACAGCGGCTTAAAGGGAATCTGTCACTACCTAGGAGCACCATAAACTAAGTTACTGTGCTCATAGGCCAGGTTACAGGTAGTCTGGGGATGTAGAATTTATAATTATCCGACTCCCCGTTTCAGAAGTAGTGAAAAAAAATTATCTACTATATATACACATACGCACACAGTTCTGTGTAAAAGTTTTAGGCAAGTGTGGAAAAATGCTGCAAAGTATGCTCCTAATATATTAAGCAGACCAACGACCCCAAACATACAGCCAATGTCATTAAGAACTAAAAAATAAAAAAAATAAAATCTTATTTGTATTTATCACCCCCCACCAAGCTGGGTACTCATTTTACTGACCACGGAAGGCTTAGCCAACCTTGAGCCGGCTACCTGGACCATGCAGGGATTGCACTTGCAACTTTCAGGTCAAAAGCAAGAGCTTAGGACGGCATTTCTGCTACCTTAAGGCCTCATGTCCACTTGAAAAACACAATCCGCGTAGAATCCGCGGCGGATTTGCTTTAAATGGTATTTTTTTGCATGCAGATATCCGCACACATTGCTATCAATGTGATAGCAATGTGGTCGATCCACGCGGAATCCGCGGCAGAATGGAGCATGCCGCGTTTTTTCTCCCGCGCGTGAAAAACGCAATTCTTTTAAAATGCCATCCGTGGGTGCAAAAATCAATTTAATGGACCGCGGATGGCCAATGATTCCCTATGGGCAGAATACAGAAATCCTCAATTCCATTTAGCTAGTGGACATGAGGCCTAAGGCTCATAGCAATGTGTGCAGATATCTGCATGCAAAAAAAATACCATTTAAAGCAAATCCGCGCGGAATGTGCTGCGGAAATCCGCGGCAGATTCTGCGCTGATTGTATTTTTCTAGTGGACATGCTAGTGTGCCACACGAGGCTCAACTATCATCAACGCAAGGTCAGTTTTACATGGCCGAGAAAAATTAGAGGGAAATCTGCCTGAAAATACTGCTTTTCCTGAAAGTGAAGTATCTGGTTCTGTGGTAAGGTTATCATCACCCGTAAGGCTGCTTTCACACCTGTGGTAGGTCTTCAGTTTTCCTGCTCTATCTGGAGAGCAAGAAAGGGAAATATCCTGGCCGAATGGATCTGTTCGGTTTACGCTCAGCTGCCCAACATTTTACTATTCTTCCGGTATTCTGCAACGGAACCTCCAAAAAGGAGGTTCCCGCACATATGTGAAGGCAGCCTTAGACATGCAATGACTGGGGGTGTAAACTAAAAAGAGAAAACTCCAAATATGCAAACTGTACAATACATGAAATCTTTGAAGCAGGGCACCATGCAAAAAGGAATCATCATCCTAAATATTATCTCCCGACAACACTGTATTCTTCATTCAGATCTGTGTATGTTCCGCTAATATAACCCGCATGAGTCTTGTTTTAGCAACTGCTCAGTAACCCAGCAAAATATTGAAACCCAGCTGTACAAACCGCCACATGAATGAAACACTGCATGCTGAATCATAGCCGAGCAGACAACATCCCCATGAACACAAGGTTTAGGACCACGTGCTCTATGTAGCAAAACAGGGGTGGTGCCTTTGCTGCTGCTTTAAAGGCACACCCTCATCAACAGTTTTTTACATGTTAACAAGCAATATGCAACTACTACATATAATAACAAATACGAATTGTTCCTTTTCATCATAAAATGTTAAAACTGTACTTATATAAACTAGTTTCTGTCCAGTGTCTGGAATTTCTATGTGTATACTGTTGACCAGGAAATTGTTTGAGGTGCTGACTCAGCACTACATCTCCCCCACAAGTTCTCCAACTTGTAGTATAGAATTTTTTCATCAGGCAGAGTTTTTTTGTGATACTTCTTTTACCACCATGGTAAGAAATAGTAATTAATAGTAAATGGTAACCAATTCCCATCCACACCTTTAGCGCATGCAGCTGATATGAAAGGGACATATGAAAATATGAAACGGTTAGAAAAATAAATAATATATGAAAAATATAACTGGAATATCTGTGGAGATTTGAAGGCCATTGCTTTATTGCTTGGAATACAACTTGGGTCACTAAATTCTGCGGTTTCTTATGTCGATGGGACAGCAGGAATAGGAAGTCGCATTCCTGGACATTGAATTTGAACTGTATTTCACATAATGTTGACTTACATAAGTACTAATTTTATAAAGCTTGAAATGTGCGTCACAAAAAAGACAAAAAATTGAATTCAGGAGGTGAAATACTACTAGAATCACCATTATGCTTGTGAAAGAAAAAAAAAGTTTTAATTTGTAGGTCAGCATAATGTAATGCACTGCACATTGGAGAACTCCTGGTACTCCTTCCATGGTGAAGTGCATTAGATTAGTAGAATTGTAAAGGACCTCATTAGAAGGCATGGGAGCACCTTTTCAACACTAGCAATAAAGTGACCACAGAAGAACTGGACAGACCACCGTGTGAAGCCAAGACCAGTGATTGGACATTGCGTTTGTTGCACCCTGCTCCAACCTGTAGTGAATGCATGCTCCAGTCCCTCGCAAGCAGCCAACACCTCTTCATCACTAGGGAGTTCTGGAGACAAAAGTTGCAGCACAACTCCTCTGACTGCTCAGTGCTTCAAGAAAATGGGAAAGCTGGGTTACAACTCAGTGATGATATGTTCTGAGACCACATAGAGGTTGGACCTACGTACAATCATGCAGAGAAGAACTGTCTGCTTCTTATAGAAACCCCTGAGCCGTCTCCTATGTCATTGCTGAGTAGTGGTTGCGGTAACCATAAAAACACATGATGCTGGAATTCTATGCACCATGTGTTACTATGGTGCTATAATATTAACACGTTCAGTCTTCTCCAAGTTGATGACATGGATTTAAGAGGGGTCAGCTGCTTGTGAGGAATGGGTAAGGCAGAAGGTGAGCATCTGAACTAGATTAAGGAGCAATGAAACTGATGGATTGGTCTAAAGAATCACATTCTTGTTTACATCACGTGGCGTGCTAGGTGCCTGAGGCAACCAGCAAATTGACCCCCCCCCCCCCCCCCAATAAAAAAATTAAATAAATTATCTACTATACATACAAACACAGTTCTGTGTAAATGTTTTAGGCAAGTGTGGAAAAATGCTACAAACTGAGAATTTCTTTTCAAGGATAGGATGCGTCTGATTGACTCCTAATATATTAAGCAGATCCACGAGCCCAAACATACAGCCAATGTCACTAAGAACTAAAAAATAAAAAATCTTGTTATTTGTATAGCGCCAACTTATTCCGCAGTGCTTTCAAGTAATTTTCATTTATTTACCCCCAACCAAGCTGGGTACTCATTTTACTGACCACGGAAGGCTGAGCCAACCTTGAGCCGGCTACCGGGACCATTCAGGGATTGCACTTGCAACCTTCAGGTCGTGAGCGAGAGCTTACGATGACATTTCTGCTACCTTAAGACTCTGCGCCACATGAGGCTCAACTTTCATCAGCGCAAGGTCAGTTTCACATGGCCGAGAAAAATCGTACAAGATTTGTGCATTGTGAGACACAAATATGCACCCCATTCTTTTGAACAGAGTCATATACATGAGCAATGTTTTTGCTGCATGTTCTATCTTTTGCTTTCCTTGGAACACATCATCCATTATTGCACGGCTTGTGATATGCACACGAATGGGATGCATGGTTTTCCATTGGAAACAATGGGAAACACTTGGCGATCCTTCGACGCGACCAAAAGCCAAGTCAGAGTACTGCTACTTTACTGAAGTAACGGGAGGTGTGTTTGGCATAAAGAGGCATTGCAGTGAAAAGGCATATTGACGAGCATGATAATGGGCCACGTTTCTTGGCCCAATATCACGCTTGCCCATAGGTTGGTAGCCTAAAAGCACAGGGGGTCCTGGAGGTGATGATATGACCCCCATAGAGCCCTTATCTAATCATCGAATAAGGGTTCTCTCACACAAATTCTTTTTTTTTTAGCGCACTACGGGCATATCTCCCACATGGGAGCACACAGCAAGTACGCAATGAATTGGATACTTGCTGCATGCCGACAATCCCCATACACTACCTTGATGTACATGTGTGCGTTTATGTGTGTGCCATGATAACGCATACCTCAATCATTTTTTGCACGTGTATTTTGCGTGCTGTGTGTGAGAGGCACAATGGAAAGTAATGTAAAGAAAGGTACCACGTATTAATATTCCACATTAATCTAGTAAGTAGTGCAAGTTTGCTTTCAATCAGATAAGATCTCACTTGTTATCGCTGGAGGTAACTGCACTGTAATCACCACTATGTAGAGCCGGTATATGAATTTTATATGGTGACTGCCTTATTCAGAGGTTGCTAGAGCTGAGCCGCTATATCTAAGCCGTCATGTTATAAATGTTCTCTTATAGATATGCTGGGTTCTGGTGCATTATGTCTCCACCGGAAGAATGGGTGGAGACATGGGTTGGGTGACTACAGTGACAGGGAACACTTAGCTTACGCCCCAGTAGCATGTTAGATGTCCCCGATGCGGTGTGACAGCTCTAAACTGCTCCGACGTTATGCCCTAGTAGCATAGTATATGTCCCCGATGCAGTCGAGGGCCATACTGAGAGCTGAAACCTGCTCCATATGTCCCCGCTCCGGCGCTGCGCGGCTATGGCGAAGAGTGCACTTACACTGGCTGCATGTTGCCGGCTATGGCAAGGAGCGGACTTACAGTGGGCGGCTCTGCCAGAGACAGGACTGCCAGCAGGAAGCCGCTGTGGGGCTGTGCTCGTTGTGGCAGACGGCTGATAAGGGGAGACGGCAGCGGAGACTGACAGCGTTAGAGGGCTGCAGAGGGCAGCGACGACAGTTACAGCAGGACCGCCTTATTGGGGGAATGGGAGGGGACATACCAGTCCGGCCACCAGATGTCGGAGCTTGTCATGGGGATGGGCGGTGAGATGTGTGCAGGCAATCCGCAGACTGACAGCGGGGCGGGGTGATCAAGGGGACAGGAGTGGACATACCAGTCCGGCCAGCAGATGTGTAAGCTTGTCAGGAGGATGGCCGGTGAGAGCTGTGCAGTCAATCTGTACATCTGAGGGCATGGCCTGTCACTAAGCCCAGCCAACCTATGTCTCCACCCATACATCCGGTGGAGACATAATGCACCAGTACCAATATGCTGTCTCATATCTATAAAACTTATTTGTGGATGTATTTTGGGGGGTTGATCACAGCTGGTAGCCTTGCAGAGTGTGTAGAGCGAGGGAGATTACTGGGGAGGCCAAGCTGAACTTTTGCACCAGGGTCCATGAGCTGCATCCTTGGCCATAAATGCCATGATATGTGTGTGTCCTTTCTCTGAGACCCACACTTACGTGGAGAACTGATGAGGCTGTCACCGACCCATCTGGTGAGACTGTCACCAGCTACCTCCTCAAGGCAAAGAATGAATAGAGTCGCGGCTGTGCCTGTGCACAGCTCTTTCCATTCACTTCCTATGAGTGTGCAGAAGCAGACAAGCACGATTACTTAACTATTTCCGTAACTGCCAGAGAAGTAATTCGAGAGAGTCATGCACGTGCACCCACCTCTCCATTCATTCTCTGCCTCAAGGTGCTGGCTGCCTCATCAGATGTTTAAAAGGTTAATATATAACAGCAAGTCTCAGCAGCACATAGTTAAAATAGAAAAAGGTATTAGTGTAACTGTTCAATTTAATTAAAAAGGACTTATACTCAGGGACTTGCATGATAGCATTGTCTTTGTATTAGTAATAGCCAAAAAACTTATGATTCTCATTTGCCCGAGCTGGTGACGTCATCAACAGCTCATCCGCTTGGCCAGCCCGTTTAGACTGTACAATTCTTGTTAGTCGTCGGCTCGCTTTTAAACTGAACGATTATCATTCCGTTTTGCTTGTTTGAATGAATCATTCCATGTAAACGCAGCATAAAGAACAACTATCTGGCTTTTATTTAGTTGGTATTATTTTTAAACTTTAACCGTTTGCTAAATCAGCTCCCAGACCCCTACTGGCCAACAATTCGGAGCCAATAGATTGGAAAACGATTACTTAGTTTGGCGCACATGATCTGCAGCAGTTCACTAGTTTGAATCTGCTGGACCCTTGTGTAAAATCCATACATAAAGATCACCTGCACTATCACTTTGGAGCGCTCCGGCTCTGTTGGGACATTTCCTGCTCCTTCTGGTAGCTGACGACGACCCCATATATCACTACATGGAGCAGTCTTTAGTTTCCGTACGGAGACGAAAATGGCTGATGCGGAGGAGTGCTCCGAAGTGAAAGAGCAGGTAATAATAATAATAATCTTTATTTGTATAGCGCCAACTTATTCCGCAGCGCTTAGTGATCTTCAAAGGGTCCCGTGATTTTTTTAATCATTCGTTATGTACCCTCCAGTACATATAAGTGAGCTAGTATTACCTTGGATTCCTTTCTATCTGAATCTCCCAGCCGGTCAACCAGATCAGATCTACTTGGGGTTATGGATTCATTTTCTAGTCAATTTCTCAGTGTGAGATGCTATGAAATGGTTCTACCACAGAAACTAGTTAGAATGGGAAACAGACACTCCTGTCACAGTTAGGGCTCATGCCCATGAGCGTGGCAGGATATGCCAACGGATTTATGCCGCGGGAGTACCGCGATTAAAAACAAAAAAGTACCTGCTAGCGATTGCCGAATTCCGCGATCTCCATTATTGCTATATTAATGGAGACCTCCCGCGGCATGAATCCGTGGCAAATAGAACACGCCGCAATTTATTTCCCGCTGTGGAAATCCACAGTAGAATTCAGCATGTGAGCATTGGCAGGCAGAAAGCTATATGGTTCAATAGAACCTAATAGCTGTGGAATTCACATGCGGATTTCTGATGCCAGAAAGGCGGTAGAAGTCCGTCCATAGGCATTCACCCTTACTGGTGATGATCACACAGCACCTGTCACACAGTTATAATAGAGGAGATGACAGCTCATCCTCCTGACTGTATACTTATGGGCTATAGCTTATTTAGGTGAATATAGAAGGTAAAGAATTAAACTGTCCTCCCAGCAGATACACATGGTATAGCCTTAGCTAATGTTGTGTTGATGCATGATGGGACAGATGTGAAACTGAAAGTAAAACTCTCACTGTCAAGATGGTTCCTAATAAGCATCAGACAGGGGGCTGCACTGCAGGGAAGTGGCTAGAAGATATGGAGGAGACCTCCAGAGTGTGACAGGCAATCAGTTGAGGGGGGCACGGATGGATAAGTGTGTTTTTTGCAGAAAATTTTGTCCCATGTAATCGGTCCTTTATGGATGCTAAAGTATGACATATACTATCAAAATGTCATAACTCGTTTGTGGTAAATGCGTCATGCCTGTTCTGCTTGTAGTCCGACATGTGGTTACAAGTCCTGCAAAAGCCCGTTCAATTACTTGATTCTTATTTTCTGTATTAGCAAGCCCATTTTAGAGGCTGCTGGCCTATTATGAAGTTTTACCATGCAGCATTAATTATACATTCTTAGTAACCATTCCCACCCTTGCTTGCAGCAATGAAAATTCCTATCAACTATTTGTAATGGTTTGTCTTGGTGCCAATGAAGAGAACATTCCACTCCTTCCAGTGACATCACAGCAGTGCTGGAATCCCCAGCTCACTGCAGTTATACATCAGCAGGATACACTGTACCCACGCGGCGGGTTTACGACTTCCACACAAGTATATCCTGCCATAATATGCTATATTCCCAGAGTATTCTGTATAAAATCCAGCTGCATGCCAAGATTTCTGGTGGAGTAGAAAAAAGTTCTGCGATAACTAAAACCACCCAAGGGCGAAGATAGCAGGAAAGCATTATGTAAGCAGCACGGTCCTGAACTATACGGCCAAGTATTTGGGGTCAATAACCTACACCAGATGTAGGAACAAAGTATAACATAAAAAGCAGGGGCAAAACCTGTAGTAGCAACTACATATGCAAGACCGTCTCCGATACAGAGTGCGCCATTCTGTAAATGCACTGATATTTTGAGGAATATGATATACAAAATGACAATGAAAGCAGCAACTTTGTTCCATTCGGTACAAGCAGAAATAAAGATACATGCCACCTGGATGTACAGATGTGGCAAAGTTCATGCCCACACAATGTCTCATTTACACCAGCGTTTAGCCTGCATTCAGGCTTTCCATCTCTCTGTTCCGTTTTTGGAGCAGAGAGATGGAATTAAAACGGAATGAAGATCTCAGTCACATGGGTGTATGCATTTTCGATTCGTGAAAGTCGTATCATTTTCACTGCATTTAGGAGTGCGTATTTAGTGCACTTTTTGGTGCCTATACATTATTTTTTCACCAACATGTTGCATCTGTATGCAGTGCGTTTTTCACATGCACGAAAAAAAAAAAACATACAAAAAAGGCTAAATTGATGTCACTTTCTTTTTCATACTGTCTTTAGCAACATGAGCCAAAAACACAGTAAGCACACATATTACATGCATATTCACGGAGGTTTTTAACACTCTTATAGAACTGAATGTGCGACTTTGGTCCGTAAATATACGTGTAAAAAAAGGCAAGCCTGAATACCCCAATTCAAAGCAGCGGTGTTATCTGCGGTCAATATTATGTCTGTAAAAAAATATGGACGTAATAGGAACAGAAAATACGCCCGTGTGAATGAGGACTGAATCCTGTTTTTACCGTCATTGATTTTACTGAGGTTTTTAAAAAAACAGACTGCACTATTTGTTCTGTTTAAGGGTGAGAGTCCAGGGGCAACTATGAAAAGCGCAGCGCCGGCGTCCACAACCGGAGAATCATAGCGATTTTCCGCTCGCGGGATTTAAATAGCGGCATGCTGTGATTGCTGCAATTCTCCGCCGTGAGCCTATCTATAGGCTCATCGTAGAGACCTGTCAGCGCTCCCCCCTCCTCCCCCGCAGCAGAATATCGCTAGTGATATTCCGCCTCAGACCTGGACAGGGGGCCTAAGGGTATGTTCACATGTTGCTGATTTGTTGTGGATTCTGGTGTAGAGCATCAGCAACGTGTGAACAGATGCAAAACTGAAAATTTTGTTTGCATTTCATTTTTTGAAAATGGAATTGCTTAATTGTTAATTCTCTTTAATTCCATAAAAAAAAACTTTGCAGCATCTCCTATTTTGGTCTGTATTTACAAACCAAAATCACCCATTGAAGTCTATGGGAGGGTTAAAAAAACAAAACTCAGTTAATACACAAGTAGCATGCGTATCTGCTGTGTTTTTTGTTCATGTAGCTAGCAGACATCAATTTATTATTTTCGCTGTATGCTAAAAACATTGAGTAAAAATAAAAAACAAACGCACTACACACATGTACATGCAGTGAAAACGGTGTGATTTTCATGCACCAAAACTGCATACGCCTGGGTGAATGAGCCCTTAATTCCATCTCTCTGCTCCAAAAATGGAACAGAGAGCTGGAAAGCCTAAACACTCGTGTGAATGAGCCCTTAGCAAATGAACTGACAATACAACAAAAGCCATGAAAAAAAAGTTAATGTTTGCTGGACCTGTGCATTGAAGGGGTCATATCAAGATTGCACGTTATCCCCTATCCAAAGAATAGGGGATACCTTACTGATCAGTGGGGGTCCTCTGCCTGTCACTGTGGGGTCGCTTCTCCCCTTGCAGTGATATCAGAATGAATGGAGTGTTGGCTGAGCATGTGCAATCGGTGCTCCATTCATAGTCCCATTGAAAGTGAATGAAGCAGCTGTGTGCTTGCACAACCAGTGCCCCATTCAATCAGCTCTTCACTATGGGGAGTTTAATAAGCCTGCAGTGAGGAGGAGATGGGAACACGGGAACCCCATTCTTGGGATCAGTGGGTGTCTCATGCCAAGACCCCCCGCCATTTTCCAGAATGGGACTCCTGTGTGCTGTTCTGTCTGTCACTGTGGGGGTCACTTTTACCCTTGCAGTGACATCAGCACGAAGGAAACACTGGCTGAGCATGCTCCGTCAGCACCCCATTCATTTCAATAGGGCTGACAGAAATACATGAACGATTGCCGCTCATCGCAGCCCTACGAAAACTGAACAGAGCACACTTGTGCGACCAGAGATGCATTCAGTCTACGCCTCACTATGGATGGGTGCAGCCACTCTACAGCGAAGTGAATGGGACCCCCTCGATCAGCAATTAATACAAAGGGGATAACTTGCAATCTTGGTAAAACCTAAGATAAACTTTGTAACATCATATACTCTTCACTCTATAGCTTCCTCATTAGCATTATAACAGTGCAGTGCGACTATGGCTACTAGCAGCAGTACCCATCCCACCCGGTAAGTACTTTTTTACAGTGCTGACTTTTCCACTAAACTTTGCCCTAACTTTTCACATGGGTTTCCCAGTCTAGGAGCTACAAGTTTCTTCTACATCTTCCATAACTTTCCCTAACTAGCAATAACTCGCCCCATACATAGAAGGCTCAGCAGCTCCTACAAACAGCCTGCTCCTATGAAAGTGGAAAAGTTTTGTAAATCCAAGTTACATGTTCCTCCTATTCCTGACTTCCATGGAGCAGAAAGGGTAAATGGGGAGAGTACATACCAAGCAGGCGCCCTGTGTGTGAGGCTTGGGCTCTCTTCCTTTTCCTGGGGTTTGCCTACTACAAGCTATGTGTTTACAAGTGTCTCGGTCTTTTCTGACGTGTCAGCAGAGCTCCTCCTGTGAGCAGGCTGAGCCATCAGAGAGCTCACATACTATTAGTGCAGCCTGCAGTTCATGTTTCCTGTTAGATTTACTCCACATCCAGGAAGCCGCAGCGCAGAATATAAAACCGGTCAGCTTAACTCTTTCCTACAAAGATATTCCAGGCATGTATATGCAGATATTCCGGGAAGAGGAGGAATTTAAAGTAGGATGTGAGAAAACAAGAAAATGAGCTGAATAAGGAAGTTCGGCTGCTTTCACACCTGCGTTAGCGCTCGCTTCAGGGTTTCCAGCTCTGATCCATTTCTGCTTTCATTCCGTCAGATTTCAGTTTTTTTTCACAGAGAAATAACACTGCAGGCTGAACTACTTTCCTGTAAAAAAGAGACGGAGACCCAGCAGAAAGGAGGCAAACAAAAGAACTTGTTCGCTTTCCGTTTTTTTTCAAAGTTTTTTTCTGTTTTATTTTAGTTTCTCTCCTCCAAAAACAGAGCAAAAGGACGGAGACCGTGAACTGAGCCCTAATTGCATTGCGGAATCCGGAATGAGCGTCCGCCTTCTAAATTCCGCAGCAAATACCTGCCATAAGCATACAATGTAAGGGCTTATTTATCGGTTTTCACACCGAGCCGATATACAGTGTCCTTGTCTGCGGGGGGGGGGGGGGGGGAGGATGGAAGAGCCAGGAGCAGGAACTGAGCTCCCGCCCCTTGCCACTATTTGCAATGGAAGGGGCGGGATGGGGCGGAGCTAAGTGCCGGTACTTAGCTCTGCCCCCATCTCGCCCCCTCCTATTGCAAATAGTGGAGAGGGGGCGGGAGCTCAGTTCCTGCTCCTGGCTCTTCCATCCTCCTCCCCCTGCAGACAAGGACACCGTATATCGGCTCGGCGTGAAAACCGAGCCGATATACGGTCGTCTGAAATAGCCCTAAAGGTGAGTTTTCATGCCCACGAGTGGAAATCAGTTGTGATTTTTCGCTCACGGGGGGAAAGTCGCAGTGCGCTCTATTTTGAGCAATGGAAGCCGTCCAATCCGTAGCCCTTCCGCAATCATCATTGCGGGAAGGTCGCAGGATCCGTGTCAGAAAATGCTGCGCAAAACTGCTGCATTTTCGAATGCAATCTATAGCGTTTGACAGCGGTTTTTAACTATTATCACTGTAATGGGTGATGAGGTGCGTTAAAAAGCGCCAAAATGCGCAAAAATAGAGCAGACAGCGCTTGAATAACTCGGTGTTAGAAATATCGCATTTGAAAGCTGGTCTGCGAGGCCCAATTGAAATCAATGGCGGTGTTGTTCCGTGGCTAACGCAGCGTTCGGCAGCCAAGCTAATCAAGGTAAAAAGCGGGGAGTGTGAGAGCGGCCTTAGTCCCCCTTCACACGCGTGTTTTTGCACACATCAATTGGGATGTGAAAATGCACACGCAATATGCTAGAAAAAGCATGAAACACTGCATAATTGTGCAGGAAAAAGAACACATCTAGAACTCATTTGACTAATTAGCCTTTCAATCGGTATGTATTTATTTGCCGCGCGCAAATGAACATGCCTTGCAGGTGCAAAACGTACAGTAAAATACGACGATGCGTGTGCAAAAAAAGCAACTCCCGCAGTGAAGTGGTTTTATAGAGGGAGGGGGCTCATTAACCCTCTACAACATGATTACAGGAGTTGTCAAGGCAGTTAGGGGCCTAAAAACCTCAGGTCCTGCCATACATATGAGCCAACTATAAGCTGTCTTTCAAGATTAGGCCTCATTCACACCTCAGTATTTGAGATGTAATTTTTATTCATTTTTTGAAGCTGAAGGAGTAGATTGAAGAAAAATAAGTATAAATGTCTACATCAGATTGTTTTGTGTCTACTCCCATTTTTTAAAAATCAGATTAAAAATACTGATCAAAAACTGTGGCGGAAATGAGGCCTATGGGGTTATTTACACGAGCGTATATCGGACGGCATTTTCATGGCTGGCTGATATACACTTACATCTAAGCATTTCCCCCCTTCCCTCCCACTCACTGGCTCTCTGCCCCTCTCCTCCACTCTGAGTGTTTTGCAACGGGAGTGGGTGGGACAGGGGTGAAGCTAAGCTCCAGTCCCTCCCTGCCCCTTGTCCATAGCCAGCAATGGGAAGGGGCAGGACAGAGCAGAGCTTAGCTCCACTGCTGTCCAGACCCTCCCATGGCAAATGCCGGACTGGAGGAGAGAGGCAGAGAGCCAGTGAGGTGGAGGGAAGGGGAGGAACTGCATAGATGGGAGCGTATATCAGCCGGGCATGAAAACCTGACCAATATACGCTCGTGTAAATCAGGCCTTACACTGAGGGTATAATACACTGCAATACAGAAGTATTGCAATATAGAAGTAATCAGAGGATCATATGTTCAATTTCCAAATGGGACAAAGAAAAAAAAAGATCCATAAATTTTATAGACAAATAAAAACTCTCTAAGGGCTTATTTACACGAACATATATCTATATACAGCTAAGCTCCGCCCCCTCCCATTGCAAACAGCCGAAGGGGAGGAGAGAGAAGGTGAGCCGACGAGGAGGAGGGAAGGGGAAGACGGCTCAGTTGGTAGCATATATTGGCCGGCCGTGAAAACGGCGGTCGATATACGCTCATGTGAATAAGCTCTAAGGCTGCCTTCAAACTGGCAAGGGCGATATCACGCTCCCCACCATGTGAAAGCCCCATGGATGCGGGGTGTTTTCATGTGAAAGCACCTCGCATCACTGCCGGGCTGAAGGAATCCCCAGCTGCAGCTGTCACAGCCACAGCAGAGGATTGAGGAGTCCTCCCATTGCTTTCAATGGGGCCGCCCTGATGACAACAACGGGCTGCGCTACGAGATCTCGCAGCTAGATAGAACATGCTGCGGTTTCATTCCCGTATTGCGGTGCCATGCAGGAGAACATCGCTCATGTGTATGACCCCATTCAAAAAAATAGGGTTCATGTTTGTGTGAGTTTTGTGCTTCTCGCAGTGCACAAATCCTGCATGATTTTCACGCCAGTGTGAAGACAGCATAAGGCTAAATACACACAGCTGAATGTGATATCGGTCCGTGAAACTCGGCCTGATATCGCGATCGCCAACGTGTGTTTTCACAACAATGCGAGACTTGAAAAAAAAAAAAACCTCCTCTTATCACTTCTGTTTTAATATTCCATTGAAACAAGGGGCAATGCGTTCCAAGGATAGGACCTGCCATGTTTTGTTTACCGCACCACATCGCTCATGTTTATAACTCCATTCAAAAGAATGGGGTTCATATTCGCATGAGATTCTCGGCTGAATGAAACCGGCCTAATAAGGTACAAAAAAGCTTTTTTTCATAAGGGTGGTTTCACACAATTTTCGCACGATGCGAGAGGGAGTAAAACAGCAGATTTATGAAACCAATGATTTTCAATGGTTTCCTTCACATTAGTGATGGTTTCACTGATGCGATGTTGCAAAAACAAAAACTTGCAGCATGCACTATCTTTCTGTGATGTGTGATTTTTATTGCCATTATGATATATCTGGTGCATTTTAGACAGTATTAGTAAACAAGCCACATTGTTTTTTTGTGGTGTCTTTCCTCACTTTTAATGCAATTTTTTGTTTGTTTTCCCGTTTCATGGAATTTTCTATTTAAAATGCAGCATGCAGATATGGCTCTTTTGGGCACTTTCCTATAGACCTCTCTGCAAGAAAAAAGGGATAAGAAGGCTGAAAAAACATATTAGGTAAAAAACAGCACCTGAGAAATGCTTGTAAAAAATGCATGCAATTCATGGCGTTTTTTCACAAGCATCAAAAAAGAAAATTCTCCAACAAAATGCAAGAGCTCCGTACACACTGCAGTGGCTCGCGATGGTACTGCAGGGGAACAATATTCAAGTAAATGGGAACTGCACCTGCTCTGTCATCTCGAGCTACTGCAATGTGTGCAAAGCTATGTGTTTTGGTTAACACATTCAAATAGGGCAGATTGAATAATACTTCCACATTGCCACCTATTGGAAGGCAGCATTCATTCAAGCCAAAGTTAGACTCTTTATACAAGCCTTGTAACAATGATTGGGAATTAAAAGCAAAGCCAGACTCCATGCACAGACAGCTGTTTCAGGGTGTTTGCTCTTCATCAGTGTACAGTAGGAGTCTGGCTTTGCTAGTTAGAAGCCTGGGACGGGGGTCAGAAACGCTATCTTTTCTCCTTAGGGAGAGCACCTAGACAGTGAGTGAGGAGACTCAAAAGGCCATTCATGCTCCACTGGGTATTATGCAAATAAGGGAGATGGAATAATATCTCCATAGTGCCACCAATGGCTCTATAAGCCCCAGTGATCAGATGATCAGTGGGGGACCTGGAGTAGGACCCCCCCATCGATCAACTATTGGTGGCCTATCCTTAGGATATGTAATTAACAGTTCAGCCCTAGAAAACCCCTTTAAGGGTCTTTTTAAATGGGACAACCTGACAGGCCGTCCCAGCAATGATTGTTCTTGTGCTTTTACATAGGAATGAGCATCGCTGAATGAACAGAGGTGGAGCGGACAAGAGATCATTCCGGCCCGAGTGTTTCCATACACAGTAAACAGGCACTCATTCATAAATGATCGACATCCTGTTTACACGGGCCGATCTGTCATTCAGTTTCATGCATGAATAAACTGAACAACAAACAAGAAGCAAACAAATTCTCATTCGTTGAAAGCCCGCAACGATCTTGCCACGTGTGAAGCTGCACTAATCGGTTGTGGTTTCATGGCTTCGGGTAAATAAAGTTTATTCTTTATATAATAACAAGTTTTGTAACTTCTAATATAGTTTGGAGCTTATTTTTCAGTGTGATTGTGACAGTGTTCTGGTGCAACTGCGTTGTAAATAAGAGCATTCAGGAACAGCATTTTTTTTTTACACTTGCAAAGGCCATATTGGAGGACTGAAATCTATTGCAGCCTGGTTGTTGTGTGCCCCGTGTTGAGCAACAGGGTACACGCTGTACTCAAATTCCAAAGTGGCATACCGTATTCATAAAGGACATGTTATATCGAATACCTATGGCTTTAATGCTTCCATTACTCATACTTTTCATGTTATCTGCTTGCTGAATGCAAACATGTCCTTATCATGTGCTGACACAGCTCCAGGGAGCGCTGACATAGTGATCGGATAGCCTCAGTCACTTGGTCTGAGACAAAACAGGTAGCCTGCTCACCCAAGATGTGTCCAGGAATAAAAGAAGTCAAGGAAATTCCGGATCAGGCTTTGTATTAAAATCTTTTAAGTCTTTATTGCTTCATCCGTACAATCACGAACACTGATGACACAGCAGTGGTGTAAAACCAGACATACTGGCAGAATTCAAGGAGAGTTCTGGGCAACGCGTTTCAGGCCACATCCTTATTCATGATCAGTAAGGTACTGAAAGCCCACACCTTTCAGACTTTTACTAACTTCATAGTAGTGATTAAAATAAAAAAGAGAAATACAGTAATAGTTATTATTTGAAATGACTGCAGAAGGCCAATCCTCACTGAAGCATTGTAAATCCACATGAGAGATCCACAGCACACTCAACTTTGATTTAAAGTCAGTGAAAAATCTCTATTATACCCAAATTTCCCAGGCTCAGATATTAAGATAGAATTAGTATATAGTAAGGTTGGTTAGGTAAATACCGGGCATTTCTTTCACATTTGACCTTTTTCAAAGGAATATCTGTACCGCCATAGATAATGTGAGAAGTCAGCCAGGGCCCACTGAAGCATTGCACCCTGGTCATATTTTATGTGCATACAAATTATATTAATGCACTCATAATCTTCTTTTCTCCCAAAGATTTATGTTGTAGCATGGAAATAGTTTCTGATGCTGCAACAGTGCCCCCAAGTGGATATAATAATAATTGTTTTCTTGTTTTATTTTTTTGAAGAGTGACAAAATGTATTACTTGTTTTGTGTTTTTATTTCTATAAATTTGGGTTTCTAGTAATCAATGGATAATGTTATTAGGAGCTTCTATAGAGTTTTTATTTTTTCAAATGCAATCTTGAGGGACATGCTTGTGTATACGATGCCTGTGGAAAAAGCAGCATACATTAAGATGTTAAATGGGTTGTCCTGGATTGTCCCCGGGATAGGTCAAAAATAGTTGATCACTTATCGTATTCTTCATCAATAGTTGATTGTGGGAGGTCTGCCATTCAGGATCCCCACCGATCAGCTGATCGCTGTCAGTAGAGACAATGCTGGTAGCAGATAGCACTGTCTGCATTGCAGCAGTCCTATGAGAGCTGTGCTTACATTACCAAACAGGGCCGCTGCATTCTGGACAGTACTATCTCCTATCAACACTGTCTGCACTGATAAAGGACCTGGCGATCAGCTGATCGATGTGGATCCCGAACAACAGACCCCGCCTATCCTGAGGATAGGTCATCAATAGTAAATGTCCAGGAGAACCCCTTTATGGATATGTTCACATGGGAACTGTTTGCTACAGAAAATCCACAGCATATCTGCCAGAAATCTGCAGTGAAAAAAAGCCAAATGGTGCATGATTTGTGCTGTGGTTCATAGAAAGTATGGAAAAGGGTTGTCTTCATCAGAAGACATTACCAGCTACAAAGTAAGATTGCTTTCACATCTGTAGCAGAGGTCATGTTATAGGAGCAGGAAAGGGGAATCCTTTTGGCCAAATGGATCCATCTTATGATAAAACTGAACAGCGCCGAACAGACCCCATTGATTATAATGTAGACCGTTTGGTTTCTACTCAACTAGCTGGTATAAGACTGGCTGAAAAAGTGCTGTATGTAGCGCTTTTTCGTCTGGTATTTTGTGCCGGATCTGCGATGGAACATCTTAGGCCTCATGTCCACGGGCAAAAGAAGAATTAAAATCCGCAGCGGATTTTAACTCTTCTCCTGCCCGCGGATCCGCACCCCATAGGGATGCATTGGCCACCCGCGGGCGGATAAATACCCGCGGATGGTCAATAAAAGTGATTTTTTTAAAAATGGAGCATGAAAAAATCTGGACCATGCTCCATTTTCGTGCGGGTCTCCTGTGGGGAGACACAAATCGGAATTTACTCACCCGCTCCGGATCTTCCCTTCGCCGCGGCTTCATCTTCTCTCCGTCACGGCCGTATCTTTTTTCTTCGGGCCGGCGCATGCACGAGGCACGCAACCGACGTGCCCTGCGCATCCGCCGGGCCGAAGAAAGAAGATCCGGCCGTGACGGAGAGAAGATGAAGCCGCAGCGAAGGCAAGATCCAGAGCGGGCGAGAGGTAAGTTAAATCTTATTTTTATGCCTCATGTCCGCGGGGCAGGAGGGACCCGCTACGGATTCTCCATGTAGAATCTGTAGCGGTCCTGATTCTCCCCGTGGACATGAGGCCTTAAGGGTGCATTCAGATGACCGTATATTGGCCGGGTATTCACGCGGGCCGATATACGGCGTCTCTCTCTGCAGGGGGAGGAGGCTGGATAAGCCAGGAGCAGTGCTCTGAGCTCCCGCCCCCTCTCTGCCTCCTCTCCGCCCCTCTTCACTAGTTTCAATGAGGAGAGGTGGGACGGGGCAGAGTTAATTCCAGGAACTTAGCCCCACCCCTGCCCCACCTCCTCTCATTGCAAATAGTGCAGAGGAGTGGAGAGGAGGCAGAGAGGAGGCGGGAGCTCAGAGCACTGCTCCCGGCTATTCCAGCCTCCTCCCCCTGCAGAGAGATACACCGTATATCGGCCGGCGGGAATGCACCCTAACTGTGTACAAGGCTAATGAGACTGTTTCTCTCCATAGAGATAGAAGTTAAAAGTAAAACTGCTTAATCTAGGCCATGTGAGCAGGGAGAGGCTGGCGGCACTCCTTCCTTATGATTCCCAGCCTTTTTCTATGGTAATTTTCAAAGTATGTTTATCCAGAAACACAGCAGTATTTCAGAATAACACATACACCATATCTCCCAACTTTTCGGGACACATCATTTACTGTGTGACAGATCCATTTTCTATTCAGATCTATACATTTGAATGCTTTCAATTTAAATATTAGCACAAAATCATTGGAATATAGAAATGTTTATCATCCAAATTGCACCATATGATGGAATAATATACAAACTGGGGTCTCAGATACGGTATGGACCAATATGGTAAGTTCATTAATGCAAATCACTTGAAAGGTATCCATACACCCCTGCAATAGCCGCGCTTGTCGAAGTTCATGCTGTCCATAGTTTGTACAGCAGAAACTTGGTGACAGCTTCCCTTTAAATTGCAGACTCTTGAACGTAGGCTATTGCAGTTATCTCTGTTACTGAAATGGGAGAAGCTATTTTAAAAGTACTCATAAGTGCAAACCTTATGTAGGAAAGGAAAAAAATCTGAGAACAGAAACTAGAGTAATCATTAGCCCTAGGCAATAACAAAAATAGATGAATGCGGACGAGATGCTCACTCATTCATCGTACTTTATGCACCAGTAATTTTCCATTTACTGATATTTTTTGCAATTAATTTCTATGGTAACATTTAACTGTTAACTGAATGATATTGGGGGTTATTGTATCCATGGCAATAACAACCGAATTCTTCTGTTCGCCTCTGTGGTGAACAGGAAGGATCTTTGTTTTAAGTCACTTTCACACAAGCGTATTTGTAAACATCTGTAATATGAATATGAACCCGGAGGCTGGGTTCTCACAGGGCGGAATCCCGCCGAAAATCTTGCGGATTTGCACAGCGAAAAAACGCAAGATTTCCGCTGGGAAAGCACTGCTTCAAAACTCGTGGCACTTAGCCGTGGGTTTTGGAGCGGCTTTGACAAATCTCGTCCATATGGCTGGCTAAGTATGGGATTAGCGGCCGCAGGTGGATTTGCCGCAGCAAAATTCCGCACAGAACTTCTGCGGCAAATCCACCTTGTGTGAACCCAGCCTAAGCTGTTCTTTAACTATATGAATAGATAAAAGATTAAAGCCTCATGTCTATTGGCGGATAAGATTCGGCATGCAGATTTCCGCAGCGGGAGACATGCGGAAACCATTTGCGAGAGATCACAGATGTAATGGTTTTTCAGTGCAGATGCGCGAAGATGCACTGCGGACCATCAGCGCTGAAAAAAATCTGCAACCCCGCTTCCCAGCCTTTTCCCCACCTCCCTAAGTGATTTTAACCTTTAAATCTTCAGTGCATCCGCAATTGCATTTGCAGATTGTCCGCACTCATTGACTTTCTTCTTTTGTGGATAAAATGTTTGAAGGGTTTCTAAGAGATACTATCTCGGAGTACCTCAAGGAAAATAGCTGGATAACTCTGTATTAGCATGGGTTTATAAGGTGTGGCTCCTGTCAAACCACCCTGATCAGCTTCTACGAGGAGGTAAGTTCTAGACTGGACTGGGGAGAGTCATTAGACCTTGTGTATTTGGACTTTTCCAAAGCGTTTGATACTGTGCCGCATAAAAGTTAGTATATAAAATGAGAATGCTTGGTCCTAAACTTAACTCTAGAGTGGGTAGAGATTAACCCCTTCAGTGGCAGGTTTATTAGTCAACAATGCAATTTAATCTCGCAAGTATTTATTATGGAATGCAACAATCGCATTGCAACATTTTTTTGTAATGAAAGAATACATTATAACAATTTTGGAAAATAATTTCCAAAGTTTAGAGGAAGGAGATTTTCTGGTCATGCCACTAAAGGGGTTAAGGGCCCATTTATACTGAATGATTATCGTTTGTCATTCATTTTTGGCAGGCATAAATGTTAAACGATAATTGGCCCATGTAAACAGGCAGTTCATCTCTGAAAAACTGCCTGTTTACTGTGAATGGAGGCAAGCAGCCAGAAGAGATCACCGGCCACTCCATTCACTGAATGATTATAATCGTTATAATTATTGCTCCTGTATGAAAGCACAGGAGTGATAATTCCTAGGATGACTGCCAGGTGCTTTATTATCCTGTCGTGGGCTGCATTCAGACGAACGTATATCGGCTCGGTTTTCACGCCGAGCCGATATACGTTGTCCTCGTGTGCGGGGGGGGGGGGGGAGGATGGAAGAGCCAGGAGCCAGAACTGAGCTCCCGCCCCCTCTCTGCCTCCTCTCCGCCCCTCTGCACTATTTGCAATGGGGAGATGCCGGTCGGGGGCAGGGCTAAATTACGAGAATTAGCCCCGCCCCACCTCTCCCCATTGCAAATAGTGCAGAGGGGCGGAGAGGAGGCAGAGAGGGGGCGGGAGCTCAGTTCCTGCTCCTGGCTCTTCCATCCTCCCCCACCCCAGTGCACACAAGGAAAACGTATATCGGCTCAGCGTGAAAACCGAGCCAATATACGTTCGTCTAAATGCAGTCTTAGGGTGCATTCAGACGACCGTATATCGGCTGGATATTCACGCCGGCCGATATGCAGAGGGAGGAGGCTGGAAGAGCCGGGAGCAGTGCTCTGAGCTTCTGCCCCCTCTCTGCCTCCTCTCCACCCCCTTGCACTATTTTCAATGAGGAGAGGTAGGACGGGGGTGGGGCTAATTCACGGAACTTAGCCCACCCCGTTCCGCCTTCTCTCATTGCAAATAGTGCAGAGGGGTGGAGAGGAGGCAGAGAGGGGGCAGGAGCTCAGAGCATTGCTCCCGACTCTTCCAGCCTCCTCCCCCTGCAGAGAGAGACGCCGAATATCGGCTGGGCATGAAAACCCAGCCGATATACGGTTGTCTGAATGCACCCTTAGGCTGGGTTCACACAGCGCGGATTTGCCGCGGAAATTCCGTCCGAAATTTTGCCGCAGCAAATTCGCCTGCGGCCTCTAATCCCGGGGTTAGCCAGCCATGTGGACGAGATTACTCAGAAATCTCGGCCACACGGGAAGGCGAATCCATCGCGGCAAAGCTGGCGTTGCAGCGTGCATTCCCCGGTCGCAGCATGTCCATTCTTTTTTTTCCCCGTTACGGCTGCGTTCTCCTCTATGGGAGCATCGGCCGCAAAGGAAAAGCATGTGGCCAAGCCACTCCAAAACCCGCAGCTAAGTGCCGCCGGTTTCAAAGCAGCGCTTTCCTGGCGGAAAGCTCACAGTTTTTCGCTGCAGCCAAACCGCGAGATTTCCGCCGAGAATACGCAGTTTGGGAACCCAGCCTTAAAGGACCGCTACTGCTTTGATGTCTCCTATATACAGCACACAGAAAGAAAAGGAGATCATGGCATACTATGTCTCTCACCTTCAGCCCTAGGCACATGACCTTTTTTTCGGTTCGTCTGCTGTCTGAGCTTACAACTGACTAGACTCGGATAGTCCACAGCAGTCAATGTGTCAATTCACACATCAGTTTTTTCACATGGACACACGAATCACATGTAAAAAAAAAACAAAACACAGCATACCCTATTCATGATCCAATTTGCTGAGAAAAGTGCCTACTCAAGTCAATGGGGGTGCAAACAAACTGAACAGCACTCTGATACCGACTGTTTTTCATAAATCCATTGCTAAGAAATGCAGAAAAAAAGAATTGGGCCTGTTTATTTAATTTTTTTTTTTGCACACATGAAAAGAGGATATTACTGCAGTAAAGAAATGGACAGACACACCGCATACAGATGGTATATGGAGCTGTACTTAGACTTTAAAAAAAATGTCAGTTTTTTGCATATGCAACACGATGAGTTTTTATACAGTTAAGTGCCTTAAGGTACATTTACTCAGAGCGATAGTCGCCTGAATAATCGCTCGAGCGATTTCGAAGGACTGTTGGCCCTTGCATACATGGCTCCCAACAAGGCACTGAGCAGGAAGCTGCTCAGTTGTCACTAGTCATTCCGTTTCAGTTCACTGAAACAAAATGACTGCTTAGCGCTTCTTGCTCAGTGTAAGCAGGAGTTGCTCAATCTATGAGTGAGTCCTGTTTACTGTAAATGGAGGCAGGTGGGCAGAACAATCCCCGAAGCACTCTGCCTCCATTCACTTCAATGACTATCACTCCTGTGTGAAACACAGAAGCAGTAGTCGCTGGGATGGCTGTTGATCGCTTTATGCACCCAACAATTGTACTATGTAAAGCTACCTTTAGGCTTCAGAAGCAGCAACAGCATGGAGGACATTATACAACAGTACAAAACAGTGTTACTGCAAACCTAGCACTGGAGTGAGACAGTAAAACATTTATTAGAACCAGCAGCAGTGTTTCTCTGTCATTACTGTGTCTTGCTCTGAAGCTGCTTGCTCCTCGTCTTCTCCTCCATAGACTTTAATGGGCAGCAGCTGTAACCTGATTCCTAATTGAATTTAAATTCCATCTTTATCTCAGCCTCTCTAAAAATGGATCTTAGCCTTTTTCTCTAATAAGCAATATTACAAAGGCTCTTTTCTTCTTTTGTACGATTGATTTATGCAAAGTTTGTTGAATCAACCATGCTGATTTAAATTATCTTTACATGTAACTCTGGACTTTATCTGCACTTTTAAGATGACATCATGAAGTAAAAGCAATTAAATTGTGAGTGAGGAAAGAGTAATAATCAGGTAACTGATGATCAGATCCTGGAATTCCTCTGAACTTCGGTAAACAGAACAATATTTTTTATGATGTATCGGTCCTTTTGGTCCCTGACACATGGGTATTAACAGCTTTTTTGTATGGAGCTGTGACAGGACTCCTAATCCAATGCATTTTGCCTCAACTATACCTCTGACTTCAAAGAAAGGTATACCGAAAAAAATCATGGCATGCTCAGAATCAGGGTCACAGTGAGACCCCTTAGTAATTTATAGGCCTCATTTTGCCCCCTTAGTAATTTATAGGTCTTGCTATACCTTTAGTCATTTGTAAGCCCCACTCTCCCCCCTTAATGATTTATAGGCCCCATTCTGGCCTTTAGTAATTTATAGGCCCAGCTGCCCCTCTTAATAATTTATAGGCCCCTCTGTGTCCACTTACTTATTTATTGGCTCTATTCTGCTCCCTTATTAATTTATAGTCCCAATTCTACCTCTTAGTAGCTTATAGGCTCTGCTTTGCCCACTTAGTACTTCATAGACCCTGCTATACACCTTTAGTCATTTATAAGCCCCTCTGTGCTTCCTTAATAATTTAAAGGTCCCATTCTGTCCGTTTAGTAATTTGTAGGCCCCACTGTGATTGCTTAGTAATTCAAAGATACGACTGGGCTTCCTTAATAATTTATAAGCCCCTGTGTGCCTCCTTACTAATTTATTGGCCCCATTTTTCTCCCCTATTAATTTATAATCCCCATTGTACCTCATTTATAGGCCCTTCTCTGCCCACTTTGTAATTTATAGGCCCTGCTATGCTCTTTGAGTCATTTATAAGCCCACGTTGCCCCTTAGTACTTTATAAACCCCTCTGTGCTAACTTAATAATTTATAAGCCCTATTCTGTCCACTTAGTAATTTATAGGCCCTGGCGTGCCCCAATAGTAATTTATAGGCCCCATTCTGCCCTCTAGTAATTTATAGGCCCCACTGTGATCAGTTAGAAATTTGTAGGTCCTGCTGTGACTCCTTAATAATTTATAGACTGATGTGCCCCCTTAGCATTTTATTGGCCTCATTTTGCTTTCTTATTAATTTATAGTTCCCATTCTGCCCCATAGTAATTTATAGGCTATGTTGTGCTCTCTTAGCAATATGTAGACTCCATTGTGCTCCCTGGGTTAATAAGACCCCACTGTGCTTCAGTAATAAAGTAAAATAATAAACTCACTCACCTCCATCACGCTGCCACAGGATCCTCCTCCTCTGCTTTGGCCTCTTCTAGCCAGGATCATGCGGAATAACATGGGCAGTGTGATGACATCATTGTATCACCTGCATGACAGGAAAGGTTCCAGGCGGTGAAACAGTAAGTGCTCAGCTTCCCGCAATGCCACTATCACAATCAATTGTATCCAGATCTAAAGGCTGATATAGACACAATGTGAATCTCTCAAAATTCGCTCAAAAGAATCTCTTGAGCGATTCTTGTTCTGTCTAAATGCAGGGACATCATGCAGTTTAGTGCACAAGTTATTGATCGCTGAATTCTGACTTGCTAGAATTGAGCAATCAGCTGTTATCAGCGGAGCAGACTGTTATCAGCCGGCTGCGCTGATAAGATTCTCTCTGCCTGTGTCCTGCTGTGAATTCACAGCGGGGCACGGGCTGTAAGAGCAGAGAACACTACAGATGTTTGCTTATGCAGAACAGCTGTAATGTTCGGCAAGAGATGGCGGCAGTGTCCCACTGCGCCTGCATAGCTGTATAGTAGCTAATTAGCTACTATAAAGTATGCAAAGATGATCGATCAAAGCTGTCACTCAAACTGTCGTTTGAGCGACTGTGGAGCAATCATCTGTCAGTGGAAATGGGATCTTAGAGACATGGATACAATTAACTTCAAACAATGAGGACTGGAATGATCTTACCCTGAGTGGAACCCCTCTGGCTCAGTGGGCCCCTGTTCGCACAGGCTTGCTGGATGCTGACACCAGCTCAGCTCAGAACTTGTCTCCCCCTAGAAGCATTATTAGGGATCCATAAGGCAGCCATGCATTGATGTGCTGGTTCGGTCTTGTGCATGGGGCCTAACTTTTTGAACTTTGGTTTATAATGTGCTGTTCTTAGCTAGGGCAGCATATTATACTGACAGATCCACTTTAGGGTGCGGTGCACTATATTGTAATAACTGTCTGATAAGCAAATATATTTATTGTGCTTAAAAACATGATCCTAGCAGGCAGTTTGGCAGGTTACAGCCCCTAAATTTTTAATAAGAATTTTCTAAAGGAAAATCTAAAAGACAATTCAGCACTTACGTTGACAAGAATGAATTTTTAATAGACAATCAAAAGTTAAACTTCTTAAAACTGCAAGCATTAAGCATTAGCTCGAAACAACCGAATGAAGCTGTATGGGAGCCTAAACTAATTATGAAACGGCATGAGGTGCATTACCGGGTCTGTTGTCCAATGAATGCATCTGTAATGAATGGCAGCTTCTTCTTCCAACAACCTCCTGGGCATCTAGATGACATTGTACAAATATGTTGCTTATATTGACATTTTACAGTGAGGAAGAATGTGCCAAAGAAACAATAAAACCCAATCCTAATAGGATAAATATTCAGTTTGAACATACACATGGGGATGATAAAGCATGCAGGAAGTCATCTGGCTTCATTTTCCAAAATACCGAAAAAGAATTCGGAAGACGTGTTATTCTGAATCCATACTAGAATATTTGGAAAACTGCTCAAACACTGAGGAAAGCAGCTATAAGACACCTCTTAAGCCACTTATCTCCACAGACCACAAAGTATCAAACACATAAAAACCCAACCTGTTCCATCCTTGACTTTCCCAATGCAAATCACAGTTGGACATTCTGTTCCCATAAGCAATAAATTGCTAGCAAGTCTTGCTTTTTCGATACATTCAGTAATGGCCCTAGGTCAGATGGCACCCTGTGCAGAATTTATTTGGCGTTGGTATGCAGTCTGCCTGTATTCTACTTGTGTATACCAGAAACATCATTATGTACCCACGCCAAAGCAGCTCAATGAATAACTACTGTACCAGAACCAGGTTCACATCATAAATACAGCACCAAACCCATAACATAAATACAGCACAAACAAACCTCAGTACATTGATACAATACCAGAACCAAGCTCAATAAGTAAATATAGCACCAGAACCATGCTCATAATATAAATACATTACCAGAATCAAACTCATAACATGAATACTGCATAAACTAACCTCAGTACACCGATACAATACCAGAACCAAGGCCATAACATAAATACAGCTCCAGAATCAAGTTCATAACCTAAATATATTAGCTGAATTATACGATTGTGTTGCGGACGTGCCGATGGGATGACAGCGGTGCCTTGGAACATCAGAGGGGTAGAGAAAGAGCCAGAAGGGGCATGATTCATGTAGTACTACAAGACGCAATTGCACGGAGGAAGAAGATCATATACCTAGGTGGAGTAAGGGGACGATCACCCCAAGCCTTCATCCATCAGGTATCCCCATACAAGCTGGTGGTCAGCACCATGTGCTAAAGCCAGACATTAGTATAGCCATTTATAGTTTATAAATTAGAAAGGCCAAAAATCTCTGTTTGCTGAGTATATAACTACAGGAACACCCACCAATCACAGAATGAGTGTACTTTCTAAAGTAGCTGCTGGAGGGACCATTGATTTCATACTTCGATGTGCAGTGTGTGAGGAGCAGGCCCTCAGCCGAAGAGACAGCGGGGTAGAGAAATACCTTGTCACGGGGCTCTACCGTGTTCTCCCTAAGGGTAGCTCGGGATCCAACCACGTTACTGCTGGGGGAGATCACAAAATGAGGTAAACGTGGTTACCTGTAGTCCAGCTTGTCACACGTGATGCCAACATTCCATCCTCTGAGGTGAATCTTGTAGATGTAATAAAGTAGTCCACGCACAGAGTGTACTTTTCTGAACAAGAACCGAGAATGTTCGGTTCTGCTCATTTACTTACCTCTTTCCAAGGCAAACAACAATACAATAGTCTTAAAGGGGTTGTCCCGCGGCAGCAAGTGGGTCTATACACTTCTGTATGGCCATATTAATGCACTTTGTAATGTACATTGTGCATTAATTATGAGCCATACAGAAGTTATTCACTTACCCACTCCATTGCTGGCGTCCTCGTCTCCATGGTTGCCGTCTAATTTTCGCCGTCTAATGGCCAAATTAGACGCGCTTGCGCAGTCCGGGTCTTCTGCTTTTCTCAATGGGGCTCCGTGTAGCTCCGCCCCGTCACGTGCCGATTCCAGCCAATCAGGAGTCTGGAATCGGCAATGGACCCCCCAGAAGCCCTGCGGTCCACCGAGGAAGAAGATGCCGGCGGCCATCTTCAGCAGGTAAGTAAGAAGTCACCGGAGCGCGGGGATTCAGGTAAGCGCTGTCCGGTGTTCTTTTTTAACCCCTGCATCGGGGTTGTCTCGCGCCGAACGGGGGGGGGGTTGAAAAAAAAAAAAAAAACGTTTCGGCGCGGGACAACCCCTTTAAGTAGAAAACACGATTTGAAAGAGTGCTGGATCAGTGAGGATTCTCAGGGGATTGCTCAACCACAGTCCCAGTTATCTGTCTGTTTCCTCTCCCGGTAATCCCCTCTCTACTGTCAGACATTCACATTTATCTCGCTCTTTGGCAGTTTCTTTTTCTCTACGGACTCATGCGGTTCTTTACGCGTCTTCTCAGGTCCGGGCTCATTCATTCTTTGAAGATGGAGGTCTTAGGGAGTTTCTCTAGAAGGGCTAGGCCCAAGCAGGGTATCGGGCCACCTCTCGGACTCTTCTATGTCTAACCCCTGGCTCCTCTCTCTCTCTCTCTCTCTGGAACTCACGAGGTACTCCTCTCTCCTTTAGATTCTCTTGACTTCTCCCCACATAGACATGTGACCCCTCTTTTATACCACACACAAGACAAAACAATACATTTGCCAGACACCACAAGACATTAACCCATTAATGCCTACAGACATCCAATACACATAAATCTGATTCATTCCACATACAAGAAAGTCAAACATAAAACATGTATTTTGAGGTGCTGGAGGGGACCTTTAACTCTGGGCCACTACACATATACAACTCCTCCATTTGCAATGTTAATAAAACTCTAAATAACTTTATAACATGCTCTAGCGAAGGGGACTAGCAGATTTCACCCACATTACAAGCCACCAGCCCTCCCGTACACAAAGTGTTTAGTTCCAGCAATGTCACCAATTGCAGTAATTGTTGCTTGCCATCAAATATACATTATATGGCTTCTCTCTAAGGGATCATGCACATGGAGGTCGTATAACTCTCTAGAGGAGCATATCTCTGTACATTTAGAGTCCGATTAAACATGCCAGAAATGAGTTCACACAATATATTACACCATTTCTCTTTAGGGGTTAACACTCCACTACTACAATACAGTTTATTAGAAATGCAGATTACAGAATACACTCAGAATATATCTTTATTTCAGGCTTGCTCGATACCCCATACAACGTTTTACTCTTCCCTTGCCAACAAATATCTAAGTGCATGAACAGTCACTCAAGCGCCAGAAACTTGCCAACAGTCCAGCGTTCTTACTGTAAGATTTATTTCCTATAATATGTCTGCTTACTATCTACCCGTAGTCCTAAAAGTGCGCACACTTAAGGATTTTGATAAGACCGGCCTCACTTACGCTTTGATGCGTGGGAGTAGTCACTTTGACCTACAATCAGCAAACGGCAGTATGGTAAAGAATACTCTGCTCCTTGCTCGGTCTCCTCGTTGATGCTGATGGGTCCTCTGTCTGTCCTGCATGGTTTTGATCCTTCTCACTCTCTCCTTCAGCAGCGCTGGTTCTCTAGTTGAGGACAGACATTGATTTTGGTCGATTAGACTATTCTCATACATGTATGGGGACCTTTTGATGATACTCCTACAGATGATGTCGAGGAAAGAAAGATTGCGCAGCTGAATTGTGTCACCATACCCTTTGTCCCTCTGGAGATAAGCTGCCACAAAAGCGGTCTGGCTGCAGCATTCTTCAATGTCCCCAAGTAAAACACATGAATGTGCAGCCAAACTGAGCATTCATATGTATGGGAGAGTCGGGGAAAATAGCTGTTGGCAGACGAGTATTCAGCCATCAACTACTGAATGTGTATGAGCAGCCTAAGGGTACATACACACGGGTGTGAAGAAATGGAAAAATCGGACCAGAATTCATTAAAATAAATTGGTGTATTTAGACGTGCACTTTTATGTGGACTGATGTTGCAATATAAAAAAAAAAATCGCAGTAGGAAAAATCGGAATTCCAATTAATATTAATGAGACAGATTGTAAGCGAATCAAATTTAGCATACATGAAAAATCAGCGTTCATAAAGTTCCCGCGCCACAGGTACATTAGGCCGTGCGGTCCAGTGAGCGGGTCGGACCATCTCTGCTTCCTGAAGGCTTCTCCCATAAGTCTGCCCCTCTCTACTTCTATGACGCCTGCAGCCCTGCAAATCTTGCACTGACGCCGAGAGTTCACCGGCTAGCGCATATACAGATGACCAGTCCCTTTAAAGGATATATTCGCTGTGCTCATCTGCGCATGCGCCAATCAGTGAACACCTGAACTTTTTTCAGGTATGCTTTTATGAAGAACAGCAGCAAAATAGGTTTTGTAAACAGGTGTATGCCATGGTTCTACCACTGTGGTGACAGGTGCCTCTTAAAGGGGAGGTCCAGTCGCAAAGAGTTTTTACATTTTGATCCAAATCAGTTAAAACAATAAAACCAGAAGGACTTACCTGTCTTCAGCTCCAGCGGTGCAGCATCACAGTCCTCCTGGCCTTTGTTGTGGGACGGACACCACGTGCCCGCTGGAGCCAATCAGAGGCCGCAGCGGTCGGGGGCCGTTTCTCCTGGCATCTCCACTCAAATGCTGGGAGCCTTGATGCCAGGAGAACAGCCCCCGACCACTAAAGCCTCTATTGCCGTGGTCACATGGTGTCTGTTGAAAAACGAAGCCAGAGAGGACTGCGGGGGTCCCAGTGCTGGGGCTGCAGACGGGTAAGTATAGCTAGTTTTATTTTAATTGATTTGGATCGAATTTTAAAAACTCATTTTGCACCTGGACACCCCCTCTAAATTCCATCACTAGGAACTGGTCATATGCACCAATCAGCTTTCTCCACGGCCGACTTAAAGCTGAATGGATATTTCTATATGTTTTAGTCGTTATACGATTTTGCATGGCTGGTTTCTTATATTGACTTTATACTGCAATGCTGTGGATTGTAGTTCTGCGACAGATATCTAAGTCTAATGATAATGTGTGTGTATATATATATATATATATATATATATATATATATATATATATATATATATATATATATATATATATATATATATTTTTTTTTTTTTTACGTTTATATAGTGCATACATATTCCACAGCGATGTACAGAGATTGTCACCACTTATATTTGTTCTTGTCCCCACTAGTTCTCACGCTCTTAACTTTAAATGAAATCTACACACTATGAGGATTACTCCACACAGCACCTGTAGATGACACAGCCGAACCAAGCACAATAAGAAATAACAGGAAGTGCTGGCTCCTCCCCGCGCTGTCATCTATAACCTATGAGAATCAGCACATTGCCTTCACATCTCCAGGCAGTGGTTTCACCGCCACTTCCGGGTGTGCTTCGCAATGCATCCTGGGTGTTGCAGTTTCCCGGCACTCTAAGTACGAAGCCTATAGGGGTTCTTCAAACTACAACTACCGTGAGTCTAAGCAGGTAGAATAGGCGTGGTTTTAGGAAAAAAGGGGCCGTTACGTCTGTCAACGACTCCGAAACAGAAGGGGGCGGAGCAGCAGCTGGCGGCGAGCGGGGGTTGTGCTTCCGCATTGGGGCCCGTTGCCGTTGCTGGTGTTAGGGATGAGCCAGCGGTGACCGGGGTGCAGCCATGTCCCAGCAGCCGCCACAGTCCCCGGCGCAGGCGCAGCAGCAGAGGAGGAGAGACCGCCGCATCTTTTCCGGGACGTGTCCGGACCCTAAGTGCAGGGCCCGGCTGTTCTTCCCGGCTCAGGGCTCGGCAAGTATCGAGTGCACGGACTGCGGGCAGAGGCATGAGCAGAGGCAGCTGCTGGAGGTGGAGGAGGTGACTGAGCCGGACGTGGTGCTGCATAACCTGCTGAGGAACGCCCTGCTTGGGGTGGCCGGGACCCCCCGCAGGAACACGGACATGGTGAAAGTCATGGGGCTGTCCAACTACCACTGCAAGCTGCTGTCCCCCATCCTGGCACGCTATGGCATGGACAAGCAGACTGGCAAGGCCAAGCTGCTGCGGGACATGAACCAGGGAGATGTGTTTGACTGCTCCCTGCTGGGGGACAGGGCCTTCCTCATCGAGCCGGAGCATGTAGACACGGTGGGCTACGGGAAGGACCGCTCCGGTAGCCTGCTGTACCTGCATGACACCTTGGAGGACATCAAGAAGGCCAACAGCAACCAGGAGTGCTTTATCCCTGTGCACGTGGATGGCGATGGGCACTGCTTGGTGCATGCTGTGTCCCGGGCGCTGGTGGGCAGGGAGTTATTTTGGCACGCTTTACGGGAGAATCTTAAGAAACACCTGAAAGAAAACCTAGACAGATATAAAGCCTTGTTCCACGACTTCATAGATGTTGCAGAGTGGGAAGACATCATTAACGAGTGCGATCCGTGGTTCGTGCCCCCGGAAGGCGTTCCTCTAGGTTTACGGAACATTCACATCTTCGGACTCGCCAACGTTCTCCATCGTCCTATTATATTGCTCGATTCCTTAAGCGGGATGAGAAGTTCGGGGGATTATTCGGCTACTTTCCTTCCTGGATTGATCCCGGTGGAGAATTGTAAAGGCAAAGATGGCCAACTCAATAAGCCGATCTGTATTGCGTGGAGCAGCTCAGGACGCAACCATTACATCCCGCTAGTTGGTATTAAAGGTGGCCCCTTGCCAAAATTACCCTTGAAATTACTTCCCAAAGCGTGGGGGGTGCCGCAAGATCTGATCCGAAAATACTTAAGGTTGGAGGAGGATGGCGGTTGCGTTATCGGAGGGGACCGAAGTCTACAAGACAAGTATCTACTGCGGCTGGTGGCTGCTATGGAAGAGGTGTTCATGGACAAGCATGGCATCCACCCCAGTTTGGTAGCTGACGTGCACCAGTATTTTTACAGACGGACTGGGGTTATTGGTATTCAACCTGAAGAAGTAACGGCTGCCGCCAAGAAGACGGTGTTGGAAAATCGCCTTTACAAATGCCTCATATGCGGGGCGCTATCAGAACTTCTGGTTCCTCCAGAGTGGTTGGCACCGGGTGGCAAGCTATATAACCTGGCAAAATCAACCCATGGGCAATTGAAGCCTGATAAGAACTACAGCTTTCCCCTCAATAACATTGTTTGTTCTTACGATGCAGTAAATGATATTTTAGCACCCGACTTTACGTTGAGCAATTTGACCAGTTGCAATTGGTGTCGAGGGAACTCCGTCCGTAGGATGAGGAGCAATTCGTCCATCGTGTATCTGGATGGAGACAGAACTAACACTAGGTCTTATGGGGGCAAATGTGGTTGCGGCTTTAAGCATTACTGGGATGGTAAGGAATATGACAACTTGCCTGAAGCATTCCCTATAACACTAGAATGGGGCGGAAGAGTAGTCAGGGAAACGGTCTACTGGTTCCAGTACGAAAGTGACACCAGTTTGAATAGTAACGTCTATGATGTTGCGATGAAGCTGGTCACCAAGCACTTCCCAGGGGAGTTCGGTAGTGAAATTCTTGTACAAAAAGTTGTGAATACGATATTGCATCAGACGGCGAAAAAGAATCCCGATGACTACACCCCTGTGTCGATAGACGGAGCTCACATCCAGCGAGTGGAAGATATTAAGCCCGAACAGGACTCGGACTCTCAGTTACCAACAAAAATCATTCTTACTGGCCAAAAGGCTAAAACTTTGCACAGAGAAGAGTTGAGCATGAGCAAAACCGAAAGAAAGATTCAACAAAACATAACTGAGCAAGCGTCTGTAATGCAGAAGCGCAAATCTGACAAGATTAAACAGGAACTGAAAGGACAAGTCAGATCTTCCTCTCCAGGCTTGGTTAGAGATGGTCCATCATCAGGGCCTTCAACACCTACAAAAACGCCTTACTCCCCCACATCCTCCAAAGAAAAGAAAATCCGCATAACCACCAATGATGGCCGCCAGGCAATGCTCACCTTAAAGTTCTCGACAACCTTCTCTGAGCTGCAGGAAGGAATAGCAAAAGAGTTGGATATTCCCCCGTTCTTGCAGTGCATTCGCTATGGATTTCCTCCAAAGGAGCTTTTACCACCAAAGGATGGCATGGAGAATGAGCCGGTACCCCTACAACATGGTGACCGAGTGACGGTAGAAATTTTAAAGGCCAAAGAAAAACCTGTCCAGCACACGTCTGCTCACTCAGCGCATTACGTCACGGAGGAAGATTCTGCTGTGTCTATGAAATCCGTTTCCAAGGAGCTTCAAGACCAGATTGATAAGGAGATGTACTCCTTGTGTTTGCTGGCGACTCTTATGGGTAAGGCTTTATTTGCATGATTTAACTTTTTGTGTTTTTTCACCATCTTCTCTGTTCGGTGGGGTTGACAAAAACTGCATTCAGATGAAACCTTAGACGGAAGGTGCAAGCTATGGTCTCCTCCTGAGCGGGATTCCCTTCCAATCTGGCATTTTTGCTGGGCAGAATACCATATTTGACCGTGCTATTCTGTTCTGCAAAAATAGTAGGGAGGAACGGAAACCTGCTCAGATGGAGACCAAAGTGGTCTCTACTTGAGTGGTGAAAGCCAGGCGTTCCATCCAAGGTTCTGTCCGCTGCTTTCAGCAATTCGGTTGGAACCTCGAGACGGAAAGGCCGGGAACGTATAGATGCTTTGTGAACTCTGTCGTACTTGGAGATTACTAGAACTTGGGCACATGTATTTTAAAGTGGCCCTTCCATTTTGGGATAGAATGTTGCCCTGAGACCAGTGAGTTTAGGTGGCATATTACCTGCACTTCTCGGTTGAGCCTGTTGCAGCCCTATTTTCAGGTGGCCAACATGGCTGGCAACATTTTCTAGACTGTACAGCACTCTGATTGGCCAGTGCTGACTACATGAGCAGCCCTGGCCAATTGCAGAGCTAGTATAGTGCATTGGTAATCTAACACTACCAGTGCCCTTTGGGCTATTAGTCTAAAGAAAATGGACTGGAACTGGCACAGCGTAGTGATGAGAAGATCGAGTGCAGGTAATATACCCCCTTCAGTCCCAGGGTAGAAGTTTGTCCCAAAACCAGTCACTTTGCAAACTACCAATTTAAAGGCTGTACACTTTGAACACTTTATTGCATGTACTTTTTAGAAATGGACACTTGCAATTTTTTTTTAATTTAACCTCTTTCATTTGGCTTCCCTCCTTTTTGCATGTGATTCAATAAAAGCTGCTCGATGGTGTTTTGTTCTCATAGCCGCAGACCGCGCTCTCTACAGCCCCGCTCTTGCCTCTCCTAAAAGTTAATCAAAGCTAAAGATTCAAATAAACAAATCGAAATAGGATTTGTGCTTGGAGTGGCTTTCAGGAGTGATGAGTGAGGCTAGAGAGCCATCGGGAGATCAAGCAGCTGCTATTGGGATTTATTATATGCAAGTTGTAGAGTCCGCAAGAAAAATTTTTTAATAAAAGGTATTGAAATACAATAAGTGTTCATATGTATCCATAGTCTTTAAAGGGGTTGTGCGGTTACCGGACAACATTCCCCCTATAGCACCCACTGTGCTAAAAGACCAAAATCGGCTGTACTTGCCTGTCCTCTGACTCCAATGATGTAGTCTGCCGACGTCCCGCTGTTTGTTGAAGATGATGTCACTGGATATCCCATGACTGCTGCAGTGTCATCGCTCGTTCTCTTGGCATCAGCGCTCACATGCCAGGTGCCATGATGCCAGGAGTTCAGAATGGTGACGTTTTAGTGGTCACGTGATACCCGGTGACAATATCTTCAGCCACGAACACCAGGGGGATGGCAGAGCTGGATCGTGCCGGCAGTAAGCAGGTGAGTACAGCTGATTGTTTTTTTAATAGCACAGTTGGTGGTATAGTGGGATGTTGTCTACTAACCGGGCAACTGCTTTAATACAGTTTGTTCCTAAGGACTGTAAATGGACCTTACTCTCCATGGCTTTGGATCAGAAGCCTCTGCCAGTAACCACCTTGGTTCCTACATAAGTGTATGAGTTTGATTCTTGGCTCTTGCTTTAGATTTGGATGAAGCCTTTCCTCTTGCATCGATAAAGGAGCTGCGTCTATGTTTCCATCTGAATTAAACGCACCCTTTGGATGGTGACTCTCTTCCTTATGTACAGGAGAGTCTATACAGGATGTAGCCAATGGAGGCGTTTTTTTTGTACTTGGAGGTTTTCCCATTAAAAACACTTATCACGTATCTGCAGAATATGTGATAAATGATTGATCGCTGGGGGTTCAGTCGCTTGGACCCCAGAGATCACGAGCACAGTGCACCATAAATGTACCTTGTGAATGGAGCAGTCGATCATGCTCCATTCACGGTCTATGGAGATAGCTGTGCTATGTCCCTCCGTCCCATAGAAGTGAATGGAGCGGTGGTCACGTGCACCGCCACTCGATTGATTGGGGGGATTCAGGGCGCTCTATTCGTATGATTCCTGTGGGTTCAGCAGTCCGACTCCCAGCAGTAAGACATTTATCACTTATAAATGTCTTTAAAGGGAAAACCCCTTTAAAGGAATTGTGATAACGTCACAGCCTGTGTTTATAGGTCCTATTGGGGCATATGGCCATCCCACTTGGGACCCCTCTTTATGATCCAGAGCAGAGAGCCACTCGGTAAGAGCATTGTGGCGTGCCTTGTCCTGTCAACCGAATTGAAAGGTCTGGCTGGCTCCAACTTTCCCTGATATCAGCTGGGATTGGGACTCGGGTCGATCAGCTCAATGCCCTGGGGCCTACATACATACTAAAAGGCTTTATAGCTGGCACAAGCCCTTTAAAGGCGCTGTCCTGCTATAATTTTTTTTTTTTTTTAAACTATAGCTGCAGATGTGTTAAAATAAGAAAAGTGGGGGTACTTACCTGTGCTCTTCCTCAGCAACTCAGCGCTGCAGCCCCACGGTCCTCCCGATGCTTGTTCAGATACGGCTACCACCTGACTGCTGCAACTGTCACATTCTGTTCTCCCGGCATCAGAGCAGTGATGCAGCAGAGTGGCATGTGACCGATGCAGCGGTCATTGGTAGCCGTTTCTACACCAGCAGCGCCATGGGAGAGGATGGGTAAGTACCGCTGCTTTTGTTACGTCTAACACACTTGCAGCTTTAGTTGAAGAGTAGCTGCACTTAAAACTAACTTTTGAGATGTTCTAAAGACATATCACAAGTACTGCGGGTCAACAATAAAATCGATTTATTTTTGCTTGCAGGAGATCGTGAATTCCATTCTTTTTCACGCACGGATGTATGCGGATCATTCGCATGTGAAAAGAAATGTAATCCGACCTGCCGAATTGAATTCACCCTTCACATCCGCACTGCTCATTGTAAGCTCCCATAAAGATGAATGGAGCACATCCGCGCGTCATCTGGAGTAAAACGGAGCATGCTGCAAACCGCCAAAAAATCACATCCGCAGCTATTTAATTACGTGCGGATGCTCTATGGTCGACTTGAACTGCTGATCGCTCGCGTGGGTGATCCGCAATTCAATTCTGCCCGTGGACATGAGGCCTTAGTCTAATGCTATGTTCACACCAGGGAATATGCCGCATGTTGGTAAACTGTCGTGAAATCCGCAAGACATAAAGTTGCTGTTTGTTGCAATTTTTGTGGAGTTTTTCTCAGTAATGGAGCATGTTTACGGTGCAGATTTAAGCGCGATTTGTGATTTGCGTTTGATTTAGCGAATTTTCTTCTGTTACTTTGTTCCTCTATTACCTTCATTTTAAATTTCTGCTGCGGAAACGTGCAGAAAAAGCTGTGATATGTTGCTTCTCCGCAACATTAAAATCCGCTTCTCAAGCAGTTATGCAGCGGATGTTTTCCTCTCTTTGGAGGCGAAAAATAACTAAACCTCTTTCACTTAGCTGGGATTTAAAAACGCTGCGGATTGTATCTCAGACATTCTGCAGCGTATCCGTCCTGTGTGAACATGGCTTAAGACACTACTGACCACATGAATAGCACTAACCAGTCGGATCAGCGTGTACTGCCTGAACGCCCGCTTGGGTGTGTGTCCTGCCTACTAGGCACATAAAGTCATAATACAGAGGAAATGCGCATGTACATGTGTATTTGCTACGTTTGTTAAATCCCCATAGTGCGTAATATGCACCAAGATATGAGATGCTGCGTCTTTCTTCATGTGTAATACGTGTGTGAAAAAAAGGCAGGTGTGAGTCGCCCAATAAAAATCAATGGGCTTTTAGCACTGCGTATTATGCGTGGTAGTACGCAAGTGACGTACGCTACTTAGGTCGGGAAGGGTATCCTCTTTTCTTAAGGGCTCCTGCACACACGCAATTTTTGTGCGATGCGTTTTTAACATTAGAAAGTCCCATTGACAATCGCATGAAAAAAACAAGTGTGCAGGAGCCCTAAGGAGAGCACCTGGAAGGTGTGTGCAGACACCTAGGAGGTAAGTGAGGAAATAAGGGCTTATGCCCAGGGGCGTATTCGTAAAATGCCACGGGTCTCCCACAGCGTTTTACACATCACAGCCCATACACTTTGCTGGCAGAGATCGCGGATAGGCTGAGTATGGCACTGCGCATGCACAGGAATCTGACGTCAGACATGCGCAGTGTGATTTCTTTTTAATTCCCCACTCTGTTCAGAGTGGTGCTGCCTATCAAAACGCTGCCCTATGCAATATCATATGCAGCCCATAGAAGGGCTTCGTAACATGGATAAATAAAGCTTGCTGCGGTTTATTCCTCTTGCTTATGAATACAGTTTTCCCACATGCCGGTGTGCATGGAAGAATCAAAGTCCATTGACTCTCATTGCCTCTTTTCACCATGTATCACACATCCGTGCAGTGCACGTGTAATACGCAGTTGTAAAACGCCCGTAGACATGAGCCCTAAGAAGGATGGAACAATACCCCTGCAGCGCCACCTCCCGGGTGGCAGCATTCCTGCAAATCAATGTTGTCTTAAATCTACCCATGTATGCTATGCACAATATGCATGAGGTAGTCGGACGAGCAGTTCGGCCATCTTTGTTTCATCCGGTTAATTGCCACGCAGGTACAGCACTGCTTGTACTCTACGGCAGGGCACCTGTGTGTCCATCAAACAACCAGGACAGGTTCCCGATAAATGTCAGCAGGCAGAAAGCTTGAAAATTGCAAGTAAGTAATACAAAAAAGTTTATAGGGAAATTCACAATTTCTTTTGTTCTTGCTCTGAAAATAGAAAGCGATAATCTGGTTGCTATGGGCAACACCAACCGTTTTTGTGCATGAGGTAAAATTTACGAAACAGACTTGTTGCCCATAGCAACCAATCGCAGCGTAATTTTCATTTCTTATGGTGCTGTTAAAAAGAATGAAAGATGCGCTGTGATTGGTTGCTATGGGAAGCGGAGACCGTTCTTCTTTTAGATGGTTTCATAGATCTGCCCACAGGTGTTTTGGTGCAACCATAACCTGGCGCTAAGGAGTCTATTTGAGAGGCTTTCGGTATCTGGGCCCCTCTCTGTAGGGTAAAACCCTATTTCCCAATACACAAAATACACAGAAATACTCGGGAAAAACCAACGTGGAGGTCCCTTTGCGTGTCGCCACACTAAGCCTACTTTTATTCTTGGTGCGTGTAAATAAAATATTTCCCGCTAAACAACATTCCAATGAAGTTTGTTATACAGGGTGGGCCATGGAAAATTAGCCCGGCCCCAAACTCTACAGGAGGCTGTCTAAAAGAAAATATCAGTTGCCCATAGCAACCAATCACAGCGCAGCTTTCATTTTACCTCAGCAGGATAAGAAATGAAAGCTGCGCTGTGATTGGTTGCTAGGGGCTTTTTCATAAGTCTTCCAGTGTTTGTCAAAGGCTCACTGCACACACTTGGTCACAGTGGGATCCGCTGTACGCAAACAACCGCACTCAGTGATTCCCATCTGGGGACGTTGGCAGAAAAAACACATTTTATTCAACGCGTGTCACGTTCATAGAAGCGTTAGAAAAATGTGGTGCGATTAGTCTAGATTTGGCAGAAATAGGACACAGATCATTAATATTAATGGCTGCAGTAACATGTAAATAAATATGCCATAACGTAAGACTTGTTTCCTGTCAGAGCAAAATACATCGGTTTACAGAATGCTGTGAGAAAATGGAAATGTCCCGGCTGAAATTGTGATACTTCGCTCTCGCCATGTCTAATAAGTGACTTATCAACTACTTGTTAATGAGTAGGACATGCACAACTGCGCCAATTCTTATACTACTGGCTATACGGTCAGTGTGTGGTGTACCACAGATAGGAGCCTCTGAGGTAGACGGCCCAAGTGGTTAATAACATGCACAGTCTGTTATCTGCTCACTTATGACACCAGATGGTGAACTATGATTGGTGGTTGTTGACTCACTTTGGCGCTCGGCAGCACTTGTCCCTATTTATGTTATTAGCGCTTAATGATTTCAGGTTAATTTCTGACTTCCCCCCCCAATATAATGTGAGTTATCAGCTATGTACTTCCTATGGCTGGATTCACACAGGCGAGTGCGATTTTGCTCAGTGAAAAACTGACTATTTTCCATGTGTTTTTCATACATTTTGCTCTGCTCTTCCTTTTTTTTTTCCACATGTGGATCCCATAGTAACCTACCTAAAAAACCGTATCACATTCGTATGACAATTGCATGCAAGTCACATGGCATGTGATTGCGAAGCGGTTTTCTTTTTTTTTTGAACAATCTCATAGAAAATAACAGGTGATTCTTGAAGAGTCGCACCAAAGTAGGACATGCAGCAATTTTTTTCCCCTAAGGCCCAATGTCCACGGAAGATTCGCAAATCATAGGGAAACATGGGTGTCCACAAATGAAATCATGCAGATTTGATTTGCGGACCTTTCGGTCCGGAACAAAAATGGCAGCATGCTCTATTTCAGTGCTGTTCCCGCATGGACGGCTTTCATTGAAGTCAATGGAAGCCGTCCGAATTGTAAAAGGGTTTACGATTCCGCGGTAAAGCAGGAGTTTAAAAAAAACAAAAACTCCACTGCACGTGTGTGTTGGCGCGGCGGCTGGTGCTTCAGCACACAGCCGCAGTGAAGGAGATGGAAGACCCTTATGGTTAAGTAGAAGACCTGCTGTGTCCTCGTGAACGTGAGGTCTAACTCCACTCCGTTCATCTTGGAATCAGACAGAACTGGCATGTAAAAATCATCCGTGTGAATACAGCTTAATTAATATGGAGAGAAGATGCATAGGGCTCATTATTACACAATGTATTATTACATGGGGCCAATCAATTGAGCCACCTTCTCTGTAATGCATGGATGGATGGCCTGAGTTCTGCAGAGTGCTTATGGACCCTCCAACTAGAATGATATCTTGATGTGTGGAAAGTGTTTGTGCCCTTTAAATATGTAAATATAATAGTAAATCCAAAGTTAGATCGGTAGCTAAAGTTTTGATCCCTTTTTTATTTAGTGGTCTGAAAATCTGACTCTTTTCTAACCGCTGTATGCGCCCTGTTCTATAGACGTCTGGGAGTGCGCATGCACTGCGGTCTGAAAGGTGTCCGTTTTTGTTTTGTTTTTTCAGACCACTTAGACTTCGTCAGCGGACGCTGGGGAAGAAGGTGATTATAATAAAATAATGAAATGCACCCCCCATCTCTATATCAACAAAGGCACAATAACTTTGTGGTGCTGACAGGTTACCTTTAACCCTTTCCAATCCACTGTTTGACGTCCTCAGACATTCTGATTGAAGCCTGTACAGCTCTGATGTCGAAAGACGTCCGGCGGGGTATTCTTACTGTAGATTACTGGCCGCTCTGTCGGGGGGCCTCTCCGGCATGTCACATTTTGCAGTACTGGCTCTAGCCAGCAGGTGGTGCCATTGTATAATGGCAGAAAGAGAAAGCCCCCCCCCCCCCCCCCTAGGAAACCCTGAATCCAAAATTGGATTGCAAAGAGTTAAAAGTATGCTGTTTTTTTGTTGTGGGCAACAAATCTATTTTCCAAACCTAGCTGTCATGCTGACATTCTAATTTTTACATTTTGGATGAAAATCCTCTTTTAAAAAGATGCGTCCTCTCATTTCCTACGTCCATTAAGAATCCCCACGGTGCCTTTGCAGCTCTATGCTTTTTAATCTTTCACCCTAATATCCATTATCAGCCTTCAATGTTTCTGTATCATTGCAGTAAATCATTTTACCTTCTCCTGGCAGTTGGACGACTGACTATATCACAAGTATCAAAGACAGTATTTGCAAATCGGATTCTTTTCCTTCGTCTACGTTGTCACTCTGTAATTCCCTTTTTACATTACACTAATGGAAGTGATACTGTGGATTGCAGGTTCAATTATAGCATTTTACAGCCTTCTAGAAGGGCAGGAAGTTTATAGCGTCACAAAACTTCTGGGTAATTGCAGATAATTAGATGATGAATAGCAGGATTGTGGGTCATCATGTATAATGCTCATATATTCAAAGCTCCTAATTTGTGCTTTATTTTTGTCAATAAGCAGATTAAGACGGTCCTTTTCATCTCTTGGAGATTTTCTGAAGAACAGTGGCACTGATCTGCACTTCTCTGCCTTTGTCTTACAGGAGAAGACGTTTGGTCCTATGCTAAAGGCCTTCCTCACTTGTTCCAGCAGGGAGGCGTCTTTTACAATATTATGAAGAAAAATATGGGTAAAGTAAAATCTTGTTAAAGGGATTCGGCTTCTGACTGTTAGCATAACTGACTTAGCCGCCAATATTACAAAGTTACCAAAAGAAGATAAAACTATGGAAATTGTTTACAGAATAGTATGAGATTGGGAAACGGGGTGTCTCAGGGGTCTGCAGTCCTGTTGAGCAGCAGGACAACATCTGCATGGGGTTTGCTTCCTCCAAGTTAAATGCTGTAAAATTGGTAGAAGTGGTTATTCAGGGATATGCAGGATATTTTGTTGCTTTATATTTAATTTACAGTTGCTTAACGGCTCCTGCATACTGGCGATTGCGGCAAAATTGCTGCTTTTTTCCAGCAATTTTGAGCGCCGTCGCTGCGTTTTCATGCAAAAACATTGCTGCTGCGCGTGATTTTGCTACAATTTTTTTAGCGGGAAAGTCAATAGGACTTTCTAATATTAAAAACACATGACATTGCGATACAATAAAAAGGAGTCTCCATAGGGAAACATGGGCGACAAAAAAACGCACATCGCAGATGGAAAGGACATGCCCCATTTTTTTTTTTTACTCTCACAACATCGCATGACTGAAAACATTTCAAATGTGAAGGAAACCATTAAAAATCGTTGGTTTCATAATTCTGCGTTTTTTGCTCACTCTCGCATCGCGCGATTTTCTCGCCAGTGTGAAGGAGCCCTAGGGTATCTCTTTTAAAATGGGTACAGAGCGAATCTGTAAATACAAGCACCTTCCAAACTTTCACTGTGCATGAGTTGCAACTAAATGTCTGAGGGGGTTGTACCAGAATCGCTAGTTGGGGCTTTCTGTTCAGCCATCCACCAAACCTGAGAATGGGGGTCCTTTGCCCCCTCAGCCTGTCAGTGCAGGGTCATGCCACACCCAGCAGTGATGTCAAAAAGAATGGCGTGCTGGCCAAGAATGCCCAGCCACCGCTCCATTCTTTTCAGTGGGGCTGACGGAAAACGGGGTGGCAAAGCACTTGCGCAACCAGCGCTCCATTCAGTCTCCTTTTCATTGTAGGGTGTGCAATATGCCTGTAGTGAGGAGTATAGAGGGCATAAGACCCTCATTCTCAGTATGAGTGGGGCTCTCAGTGGTCGAACTCCTGCTGGTCAGCAAGTTATTCCCTATCCTATGAGTAGGGAGTAATTTGTGATTTTGGTACAACCCCTTTTACCCATTAAGGACCAAGCGCAATAAATTTATGGCACTTGGTCCTGAGCTTTAATCCTAGCCGATAGTAAAAATACGGCGGAGTGGGGGCTTGAAGCTCATGCTTCTGCAGTCAATCAGAACCAGGACGGGGTGTCAGCTCTAAGTCACAGCTGAGAACCCGAAGGAGAAGGCAGGAGTGTTTTTTAACCCCTTCTGCCTTTTCCTTTCCCTGGTACACAACGCTCAATGAGCGCTATGGACTTAGAGTGAGAGTGGAAGTATTTCTTCCACGAGGCGGGTCAGTGATCACGTCACCACCGAGATCCCCTGGCACAGCAGAGCTACAGGGTCCTAGCAGCCCGTGAGGAGCTCTTCCAGTGACTATTGTCATTACAGGGAAAGGGGGGAGGTTTTCCCTATAACTGGGACTCCTCCTATGGATGCTCTAGCTACAGTGGAAAAATGTTAAAAAAAAAACAACCCAAAAGCATGTGAATGTCCCCCTGAGGTCTTGTATGACGTCATGGGGGACATGGTAAAAAAAAAAATTACATAAATGAGTAAAACATAATTACAGAATAAAATAAAAATATATACATAAGAAAGAAAATAACCTAAAGCAGACACCACCAAAACCATCGTTATATGCACCCTGTAATCCAAAACCATACATGTATAATATCGAAACGTCCGAAACAAAATGAGGAAACCGTTCCCATACTTTATTTTGGCGTAAATATACTAATTTAAGAGAAAATAACTATAAATATAAAAAAATATATATATATTTTTTTAGCTTTTTACCCCCAATAAAACGGAAATAAGTCAGTGAATAGGATATTAAAAAATAGCCCTATATATCACAGAAAAAAAACCACAGCAAAAATAATTTTGCTAGCTGAAGGGAAAAAAAATAAGGCAGTTAAACCACCACATGGGTAAAATCCCTAAAAAGAGCCTGGTCGTTAAGGGTTTAAACAGCAAGTAAAGTATGGTTATCTTTCAGAAACGCAGCGGATACATATTGAACTGGTATGGGTTTGTTGAAGAGCCTCCGGAAGTTTGGAAGTATCCCATGTGTTAACCCCTTCCCTCCCCATGACGTAAGGGTACGTCATGGGAGCGGGGTACTTCCCGCAAAATAACGTACCCTTACATCATAGGGATAGCTCGAGATCATAGCAGATCTCGCGCTATCCCGCAGCGGGAGCCGGCTGTCACAGAGATGTGCCCACCCGCCGTTAACTGCTTACCTGCCGCGATCACAAAATAGCCCGTGTTCTTAAGGGGTTAAACAGCAAACAGAAACTTCACAGAGCAGTTTTCCACCAAGAATGTAAACTTATTCTGACTACAAAAAACTTACAGGTTGATTCACTGCATGCCAAGACTGTGCCAGGCTCTCATACAGGCAACAAGTGGATATTTCCCGGAGTTCAAGATGTGACTTAATTTCCTGATTCCAAGAATCTTTTTTTTTTTAGTTCAGTGAACAAACACAACCCAAAAAATTGAGATTTTTGATTACTCTAACTTAACATTTTTAAGGATTGTTTTCAGACTTCTGTGGGGGCTGTAGAAGGAATAAATAAGGAGAGAGGATCAGAGGAAGAAACTATGAACTTAAAAGAGCAGAATCCTCTGCAGGGATAAATGGAAACATGTTTCACCCTTTCAACCGGCCTTTTTAGGGCCATAATGACCCCCATTTTTTTTAATTATTATTTTTTCTTGAAGTTCAAGACTCAAGTCCAAGAGGAAGCCATCTCCCTCTTAAACCACTTAGATGCCACATTCACTATTGATCGCAGCATCTAAGGTGGGCGTATTGAATGCCGAAGTTCAGAGGGTGCTCTGATCCTGGCTGTTCGAACAGCAGCCTGGATGTCATTAGACACCCCATTACCTATTTATTCCAACATGGGATGTCTGTGCATCACTTAATCCAGGCTGCTGTAAAAAAAAAGGTAACCTAACCTCAGGCCCCTTATTGACAGCTGCAAAATAGTGTATCCACTATCACTAAGGGGTTAATGAACAAAACAAAGTGGAACCTCGCTGTACCCAAAGTGGGTTAATGTTGTGGGGTTCCTAGTGGGAGGGACGTTAGATCATGGATGCATCTTCAAACTTTGGAAAAGCACGTGTAGTTTTTGTGTCTTGTCTTTTTGTTTGTTTTTGAGCCAAGGCCAGAAGTGGATCCAGCAGGGAGGAGAAATAGAAGTACTTCCTTCTATATTTCCCATTCCTTTTGATTCCACCTCTGACTAAGGCCCAATGTCCACGGGCGGATTTGGTTTGCGGAATCCGCACTGGCCACCTGCGTGGAAGATCCACAATTCAAAGTGCCCATAGGGAAGCATTGGCGTCCGCAACTGAATTTAAGTATGCAGATTTGATTTGTGGACTGCTTGGTGCGGAAAACAAATCGCAGCATGCTTAAAGAGTAAGAAAAAGTCAAACAACATGAATTCCGACACTTTTACTGTAGGTTTTTGTCTACATCTTCCATATTTACTGATTTTTATGCATGAACCAAGCTCTGAGAGTTGGTCCATTTCGTCTGTTTTAATGTATCTAATGTTCCAGTGAGATTAGGTATATTGAACATGGGCTACCTTTCCTTATTTCGTCTGACTGGCTGTCTTAATGAGGGGGGGGGGAGGAATTAGTTGCATAATCAATGTTAAAAAAAAAATCACCGGAGTGGCCCTTTAACATTTGACAGAATAAATTTACATAAGTGTTATTTCTACAAATGCGCTAAAAATTAGTTCTTAACCTGGTTTTACAATGGTATGTAAAATGAAGGGAAAAGTAAAAAAAATGATTGTCAGTCAGTATGGTTCAGGGCTCTCACACGAGCATTTCGTGAAGGGAGCGCGTAGCAGTGCGTTGCATACTTGCTGCGTGCCGACAATCCCCATACACTATCTTGTCGTTTATGCGCACGTAATATGCGCCAAGATAGTGCATGCTGCGTTCTATTTTGCGCTCTGTGTGAGAGAAGCAGTTGAAGGTAATGTAAATTTTGTAACTGCTTATTACGTGCGCAAAACCTGCGGTAAAAAAAAAACGTGTGTGTGAGAGTCCTTACACAAGTAGGTTTGTACGGTTTGTACCTTAGTATGGCAAACCTAAAACTGATTTCTTCATACATGAAGTGACATACAACCGTTTTTAATGCACCTTACAGATGTTCAGTGTGGGCGCCGTTGGTGACACGGCAGATTTCAAATTGGTAGTCCATTTCTGCTCTGACGCGTCCCACATATCCTTTATTGATTCTGCTGTAGTGGAGATGCATGTGTTTTAGGTCTTCTAGTGTCGCCAGTGGTGACCACATGGAACACCTGTAGGGTGTCATGCACACCGGCGGATTTGATTTGAGGAATCAACAATCAGCACCCGCACGGGAGATCCGCTGTACTAGTCGCCCATAGGAAAACACGGAGCTTCCTCAGCCCCATGCACACATGCGGATTCTGCGTGCAGAAAGGAAATCGCGGCATGCTCCGTGTTACCGCTGATGGGCTCCATTGATCTCTGTGGAAGAGAGCGATCTGCAATGCATCCAATTCAATTGGGGGAGGGGGGCGTGATGGATTTACAGGACTTGACTGGGCTTTCTGGCTGGGTGACGTCACCTGTCAGATGCCGCAGTGCTGGACGGCTGAAATGGAAAACCCCTTTAAGCGGAATTTCTCACCATATATTATGTTGCATAAAGTGGCAGACCCTGATCGCAGGCGCTCCTCCCCACTGCAGATGATAACTAAAATGTGTATATGGAAAAGGTCGTCAATTGGTGGTGGGGACAGTCGTAGCATGTGACTATTACAGGCTACATAGCGCAAGCGCTACAGTACAGAGACTCTGACTTTATGAAAGCTACCAGAGTAAGTGACCCCATCACTGGCCGAGCCATCAGGGTGCCTGTCACCAGTTTATGCTGCCCTCAGACAGGCCACTATAAATATGGTGACAAGTGGCCTTTAAACAGATCAAATTTGTCATTTCATTGTCTAATAAAAAAACAAAAAACTAAATTGCCAAAAACTTTCCTTTTACTAAACTTCAGTAATAATGATGATATGGTATAGTATTCATACATGCAAGATTTTCTGATTCGGCTCAATGTCTTTCTGTTTTCAGGAGTGGTTGATGGAAAACACTGCACATTTCCGTACCTACCTAACAAAACATTTGTTTACAACGCGGCTGAAGACCGGCTAGAACTGTGTGTGGATGCTGCCGGCCATTTTCCTATTGGCCCTGAGGTTGAAGACTTGGTGAAAGAGGCACTGACTCAAGTACGGTCTGAAGCATCTTCTAGAAGCAGGGAGTCTAGTCCATCTCATGGACTGATGAAACTGGGCAGTGGTGGTGTAGTGAAGAAGAAATCCGAGCAACATCACAACGTAACAGTCTTTCAAGGCAAAGGGCACTCTCTAGGAACAGCTTCCACTAGTCCAGAACATAACCAGAGAACCAGAGCGACAACTAAGCCTAGCTCAACAGCCAGCCATAATAGCACTGCAACGTATTCTGACTCCTCATTCATGTCTACATCGAATGATAGTGAGCTTATCAGAGTAGCTCCTGGAGTAGTCACTATGAGAGATGGTCGCCAACTTGACCCCAACTTAATCGAGGCTCAACGGAAAAAACTGCAAGAAATGGTTTCTTCCATTCAAGCTTCTATGGATAAACACTTACGGGATCAAAATGCCGAACCCTTGTCAGGAGCTGATACTTCGCCAAAGAAGGGAGAATGGCTTTCCTCAAAATCAGTGGGCAGCCCTTCTAGGGGGAATGTAGACATGTCTGTGGGACCTGTAGCACCTGCTGATAATGTTGGCAGCTCTATAGCAACATCCTTATCTGTTAGACCTAAAGTTCAATCTGCAGTTTCTACAGATGATCCAGAAGAGATGGACAGCCAGGACACGGAAATAGCCAACATAGCTGAGCCTATGGACCATTCATGATTAGTGAAGGGTCCCAGTCTCCAGTAACACGCGTAAATATATATAAATATATAAATATGTAATAAGATGGCTGGGCCACAGTTTGAAATCCTTAAAAAGAATTCTTGTACATTCAAAAAGTATATTAAACTCCTTTTCGCTGCATGAAGATGTGTGTAATTTGGGGGAATAAAAGCTTTTCATGGTTCTTCTTAGCTTTTAGATGATTGAATTAATCTGATGGTCTGTGCATTTTTTTTTCAACAATATTGCTGCCTTTAATGCTGATGGGAATGTCCACTGCTGAAACGCACAGTCCGGATATGATGGTGAGATGCTATAGAAGAGGCGACCGCTACTCGGTGGTGTTGCCATCACTTCAACCATCAGCGAGGAATGAAGCGGACCTGCTTGGTGGTGATGCTTCTAGTTTGTACTGAAGACAAATATTGCCTCCATATTAAAGAGTCTACGGCCATTGTGGGACTAGAGACCTTAGCTTCTAGGTATGTGCTTTACTGCCTTTTATAACACCAGATTCTGAGAACATCATTTTGTCTTAAGTGTTTAGTCGTTAGAGCTTTATTCTACTTGCAGTAATACGGCCACGTGTGATGCTATATAGTAAGAATAAAGCTAATGAATCACACATTCTCCTTGAAAGCTTGAATCATAATCCAGAGTGCCTCAGTTTGCTCAATACGGCCTTTAGAGAACATCAAAAGCTTCTCCTGACCAAAGCGAATGCGTCTAGATAGATCCTCAAGACAGAACTAGAACAACGTGGGAGAAGGACTCTTGTAAATTGTTTGTGTGCGATGTCCAAGATTGGCCAAAAACCTTTGTATTTGACTTTTTTTTTTTTTCCAGTTTATGCTTGGTAGTTATGAGTTGTTGGCACTTGGGTCGGATATTGGAGTCTGGTGAGTGGGTGGTAACTGACCTCATTGGACATTCTCCTATAGTCAGGATGTGTCTCATAGTTTTTGAAGCTGGTGCGTCAGAGCAAAAATATGCTGCCAATTCTGATCAGTAGCTTTGAAAACAAATGGCGTGACTTGATTTCATGTGACAATGTTTTAATACGTTCTGAGCTTTAATAAGTGGTTCTAAAATTCAGTAGGCATGGGGTACACTTTTTTTTTTTTTTTTTGCTTTCTTTAGGTTGAACTGTGGTCTTGCATACGTGTCATTGGTGACTGCCATAGACCTTCGGCTTCATTTTTCATCAATTACAATCAAAAGAAGCTAATAAATATAGCGGACACAATGCAACGTCAAAATGATCCAACAGGGTATAAAGTTATATAAACGACGTTGGGTCGGTTGCTGTTTTGTTATCCATGTTGCCCCGTTTCTTATTATTCCTTGTGTTAACTCCACTGTATGGCGCTTTTGCCGTTTTGAGATGATTTTTGTTGGATGGTTGTTCTCCTGGAACTGACTGTAAAAACAAGGGGGTATTTATGAAAATACTGACTTGATGGACCAGCCATTCTGTCATAGATGTTGTGTGCCTCCTATTCTAGTCCAGTGGGTAATGCTTGCAGGATATTTTCAGTTGAAGTGGCAAATAAAAGGAACCTGTCACCAGGTTCATGCTGCCCAAACCACAGGCAAATATGCCAATTTGGCCCATGTATGTTTGGAAGCTTGACTCGGAGCTGAGCTCTCAAGTCAAAGGGGCACACCCAGCCGGGATCTCCCCACCTGGGTCAAGAGCGACAGCGCCTCTCCCTGCTTGTGTATAGGGAGGGACCTGTCACTTTTGATCCTGCCGGTAGGGAGAGCATGGCCCGCCTTTTTGACTTCAGAGCTCAGCTCCAAGTCAAACTTTCAAGTATGTTTTTTCTTCTAAAACGCAGCATCGGGGCAGCATGAACATGATGACAGGTTCACTATAAAGGTTGCTTTAAGCCGGCTGTAAATGGGACACATTTCAGTGGCTGTTAAATGAGCACAACCTCTGGTGTTTCAACTGAACCGTACCATCACCATAGAATCCTATGATCTAAATCCCGTAAAATGGAATCTAAATTGGGGTCACATTTTGGTTGTTTGATAAAGGTGGCTTTAAAGGGGTATTTCAGTCTAGGACTTCTATGACATATCCACAGGATAGACCATAAAAGTCTGACAATTGGGTCCCATCTATCTTAAGATCTTAGCAGCCCAGCCTGCCTGCATGCAGTGCCCGGTGGTGGTCAGGAAGCGGCCAAATGTGCATCTCTATGCTGTTTCCATAACTTCCATAGAAGTCAATGGGAGTTAAGGAACTGGGTAGCACCACAGTCTACGCTGTTTCCTAGGTTGCAGAAGCAGCATGGCTCATTGGGCTCTTTCGGCAACTCTAATTATTCACAATTATGGGAGTTATGTAAGCGGCGTAGTATAGCCTGCTCAGCTGTTTCCATACTCCCAGCTGCCGTGTAAAGAGGAATATTGCCATTAATTTACTTTTTATCAAAATCCCTTTTAGTAGTATTTGTGACTCATGCAAGTTGGACTACTATCTGGAACTTTTACACGCAAGCATTAATTGGTTGTCTATCATAATCCAATTTTCTTGGGTGATTGCAGATTGCTGCTATGACTTTTTTGTTACTGATGGGCTGCTTTTTCAAAACTAAAGCGTACCCATCGTCATGACTGGTTCCTCTAAGTTAGGGCATGTGAAGGGAGCAGGTGGACACTAACTCCTGTTGATGGGCTAAGACCTCACTTCTATGCCAGTAAAAATACATGGTGGCCTGTCGCCCACTTGCAGACGAATACGAGGTTTCTTCCAAGCAGGCTTGATCCTGTCTTGAGTGGAAATGTTAATTTCCCACTCCGCAATGAGCACTTGCAACACCTCTTTAGTGATTGGCCATCTTGTTCATCTTCTAGGACAGTTTTAAAGACACCCCCCCCCCCCCCCCATCCCCAAAGGGAACCTGGTTTGATGACCTGTTCTATTAGTACTGACATTTCTACTGGTAGACGGGACAAAATTAGGAAGGTGGTGTAAAATGTGATTAATTACATTAATTTACCTTGTAGCATGTTTATATAGTTTTGAGTTATAGCTGATCTTACATTTCAAGTAAAACTGAATTTATGTATTTTCATGAAATTTTAAAGTAGATTTCAGAGGTGTTCCAAGAGATGACGTGATCTATCTAATTTACACAATTTGACATTGTTTATATATAATATATGAGATATTTTCTGCTGTCAGACAATTGATAGAAGGATATTTCTAAACTTCTCTTCTTACACAGGGACTTCTATTAAACTGTTGGTTCTAAAATATCAGGTCCTCTGTCTGGCATATAAGATGTATAACGCTATTTATTTTGGAGGTCCATTGGATGTCTTGTCTGCAATTGACTTTTACAGTGGGAAAAAGCCTAGCTGTTACAATCTTTCATTGACTTTAATGGAGACACGATAGGTCCTCTTTAAAGCATTGTAGCTTAAAGCGAACTTCTGGCCCTGGACAAACAAAGATGGCCGCACCACTTCTTTTGACTACCTCATGCGCACTGTGCACTAGTATGCATCCGTAGTCTAAGACCCTGCGTGCTGCCGTGAGGAGTTAGTGCTGCTCACATTGACAGCAGTGGCCAGTCAGAGCAGCATGTAGTGTTTAAGGCCCATTTACACGCAATGATTATTGCTCAAAATTTGTTCAAACAATGGCATCTGAACAATGGTTTTAAGGTTCTACCGGGAGAGATAACACAGACTGCACGCTATGTTCGGTACGGGAGTTGGAGATTACATTGTATTCTGCTGACAGCCCGTGTGAGAACAATGGAGCTGTGTGCAGAGCTCAGACCGCATGCTGTGCTCTGCAAACAGCTCCTGGAGGCCCTTTTAGACGCAAATGAAGCTGATAGTGCTAAAGGACATTTGTGTCCATCAACACTTGATGCAAAACGATCACTAAAACTGTCAAATCTTTCAATCGTTTGCATGTAAATGGGCCTTTAAACTGCCAATGCATACTAAAGCATAGTGTGCATCAAATAGGCACTATCTACAGATTCAGATGCATTCTTTTAAATATATGCCTATTTTTTTATTTCTTTATAAAGAAATAGAATGATCTTTTGGCCTCTTGTTTTTAGAAGGGCTCTTTCTTGTGCCCCAATCCCTTCCATTATAGTAATGCTTAAATTCTGTTAAATGTAAGTTTCTGAACTTTCACATCCCATATATGTGAAAACTATTATCGGTAAATCCATAACCAGTCAATATAGTAAATAAGAACAGTGTAATGTCATTATTAAGTCGTCATATATTTTCTGCCACAATTTAATTAGTTTCCTCTTTGTTAATCTCGTTAGCTAGTACGCTTCATCCTATTGGCTGCACAGAGAATTGTGAATTTTGATGAATGCAGCGATCAGTCTAATATAGCGTAGTTGGATAGGAAATACTGCTTTTAGTATGAATGCTTTAAAGGAGAACTGTTAGATGAATTTTAGTTGGGCTAACATCACATGGTGAGTGCGATATTGGACCATGAATCACGGCCCGATATCGCGCTCGCAAAAATACAATTTTCTCGCTAGTGCAGAGCGTTTTTATCTCAAAACCACCTCACATCACTTCGGGGGAGTAGCGATCCTCTGCCATGGCTGACAGTCGTGGTGGAGGATCGGAGAGTTTCTTGCATCATACCGCGTTCACCTAGCACGTGGCACAATGCTGCTGCTGGCCCCATTAAATACAAGGGGCGATGAGAGAGCACGCCCAAAGAGCGCAATGTGGGGAAAAAAATTGCTCGTGTGTATCGCCCCTATTCAGAAAAATTGAGTTCATATTTGTGCGTCTCGCAACGCACAAATCTCACGCAATTTTCTTGCCAGTGTGAAGCCAGCCTGAGAGTTGTGGTTTATAGATCTTTTTTCATTTTGATATTACTGATTTGCGTTATCAGACATTGACATTACGAGCCTTTCTGTCAGAACAGCTTCTGTGTCTGCTGGACAACGTTTGCTGCCTATCATTAGGACATTGTGTATTAAAGAGATTTTCGGGGGAAATACTGTTTAAGGCCTGTCCTCAGGATAGGTCCTCAATAGTTGATCGTCTGGAGTCGCCACAATGCGCAGGAAGATGGAGCAGAAGCTGCTGCTCTGATCACTGTGTAGTGGCCGGCGCTTGTAACTGCAGGCGCATCTCCTATTATTTTTCTTAATGAGAGCTGCATTACACAAGGGTCAGAGCAGCAGCTTTTGCTTCGTACACCTATGTGTTGGGGCACTGACAATGGACGCTCGATCAGCTAATTGGCTGGGATCCCGAGTGATAAACTCCAGTTGATCAACTACTTATGTTCTATTTGGGTCATCAAATAGTATTTCCCTGGAAAGCCCCTTTAAAGGCTATGAACACCTTTTTTCTGACATTATTTTTATTGTATGTATTTTTTTTAAGTAAAACCTATTTACTTCAAAATGTAACGTTTTGTTTGTAGCTTCCATATATTCTAATACCATGCAAGGTGCTGGATGCTGGTCAGTGGCGGCTCTGTCTGATGACTCGGGCCACGGCCCTCTTCATCTTCTCCTGGACACTAATCTACACTCAAACCTTATTTCATTTGTGTTTTTAAAACTCAGATGAACTAATATTTGAGCTTGGGTTAGTGCCCAGAGGGGGGAGAGGGGCTGCCTAGTGAGCCAGTGCGGCACTGAATGCTATTAGAATACATGGAAGCTACAAGAGAACACATGCAAAAAATATGTATTCAGCGGTGTCTGTAGGTCGCTTTAAAGACTATCCGATTTCTTTAGTCACCTTTTTTTTTTTTTTCTTTATCTGATATTGAAAGCTAGGCTTCCTATTGACGATGGAGCGTTTGATCTTGTAGTTGAAGATCAATGTAGCCTTGTTCAAATAAAGCATTTTTGTGCCCTGCAGCTCTGTTCCCGTCACTTGTGACACACGTGTGTTGTAGAAGTCAGGACAGGAACACCTTACGATGTATGTGCCGTTGTGCCCATATTTTTTTGATTTATCAGAATGTACTCTATAGATCTGGCTTATATTGAAAAGCGAATAACATATAATGCACATGGGAACCAATGGCAGACACATGCGACGTTTAGGCCTATGTTTGGCAGCACTATTCAAATGTCAGTTTAAAGGGGTGATATGTATGTATGTGTACATATTTTTTTAATTAAAGAGACACTCCAGTTTTGGGACAAAACTTTGTTTCAGACCAGAGGGGTTAGGGGGTTTATTACCTGCAGTTGTTCTCTGCTGTCCCTTTAATCCGCCATTTCCAGGTCCTGTTTTTGGCTAACACAACCTTCAGTCTACCTTACACCCACAATGCATTGGTAGTGTTAAAAAATAGCAATGCACTATACCTGCTCTGTGATTGGCCAGGGCTGCTCATGTGATCAGTGCTGGACAACCAGAGAGCAGTGCACGGTGTGCATTAGGTAGTTAGAAAATTGCTGCAGCTGTCTTGGACGGACCAAAACCGGTGGACACGAGGGGCAGCAGATAAGAACTGCAGGTAAGATACCCCATCCCTCCGCTGTCCTGGGACAGATTTTTGTCCCAAAACAAGGCGGCCACTTTTTAATTAAGGGCTGCAAATATGATTAAACATCTTTAAAAAAAAAAAAAAAAAAAAAAGCGAAGCAAAAAAACAGTCCTTGCCTGTCCTCTGTCCCAGCGATCCAGCACAGCAGCTCCTACGGTCCTCCCAATCTTGACATGCGACAAGCTTTGACTACTGCAACTATTCGGTAGCTGCAGCAGTCACATGCCTGCAGTCGTGGCATCGCTACTCAGTGATGGGCACTATACAATGCCAAGAGTGCAACTGTCACCAGCAGTGTGGAATGTCACTTCTGGCGGGGGAGCTGCAATGCCGATCGCTGCGGCAGAGGACAGGTGAAACAATGTCAGCAATGCCTGATGCATATGTTGGCATGCGGGATGGCTTCTGGAAGAGGCATTATATGCTGATTGTACTTCTCGCTCCAGCATATGCATGCTGTGTGTGTGTGTGGACATCTCAGTGGTTCACATCATCCATACTGAACTCTAATGCTGGAGACAGATAATTCGGACTATCCGCTACCTCATTTCATGGAATTGTTGGGAGATGGATGCCAAAATTCTGCAACAAAGTGCAGCAGAATGTAAGTGACTCGGTGGACCGAAACTACTGTGGAAATAGTCGTGCTGTGGTTTGTCAGATCTGTAGCGTGTTCTGTCTGTTGCGGAAAAGCAATGGGTTTTCCGAGGATTTCATTCATTGCAATGGATAAAGTCTGCAGTCATGTGTGGATTTCCTTGCCCCAAATAATGAGGATATTTGCTCACAGCCTTATAGTTAGGCAGTTTCTGACCAGAAAGAAGATAAATGAGTTAATGGTGATACTTTTTCATATTTTTGAGTCACGTTTTTTTGTTTTTCATCATAAATCTGTCCATATGATAGAATGAGGTTCAGTTATTAAAGCAATACACTGTCAGCCATTACCGTAGACAACATAGTGGAAATTGTAGGGATGCAACATCGAGGGGGTCCATTACTATATATATGATGGGTAAGGCTTCAGTGCCATAAATAACAAACTGTTCACAGAGAAAAGGTGGGTGTTGTACCCTTAGTAACCAGTCGCCATTCACCTTTTATTTATTTTTATTTTCGGCACCGATTAGAAGGTCAAACGCGGTGGTTGTATTGACCAAACCGACCCTAATTTACTCTAAAACCAACTTTATATTCTGTTTTACAACTTTTTTTCCCAATACCATACATTGACAGCTTTGTATCATGCTGACTTGTTCTTGGAATCTTCATAGGACTAACTGTCAGAATTTATAAAGCTTAAAGGGGTTTTGTCATTACAACAAAACCCTGTCCACCTGCTTGCCAGGCCTAAAATAGAAAAAAGCGGGCATACTCACCTGTCCTGAAGCCATGGGAAAAAGCTGAGCGCGCCACCGGTATCGGCGGTGACTTCCGGGTTAACGGCCCAGCGGAAGTCGGGTGCCGTCTGTGGCCAATCTGAGGCCGTGTGCGGTCACCGCCATATGTACTCGCAGGTCTAACCACCCGAACTTACAGCATTGCAGATTTGTAGCTTTAAAACTGGTACAAAAAAGTACCTGTGCCACGCTTGTATAGAACACCAGCCCTGACTTATTCCTGTCCAGACAATTCCGTTGCCAAGTCCTCCATAAGGCTGTGTATTTTGGTCAAAGAAATATATATATTTATCCCCCTTGTGAGGCTGATGAAAGAAAAAATTAAAATTTGCAGATTCAGTGTATTTTTCTGAAGACATGTTGGGTATTTGACTGAGCTGGATGATGATAGGACTTTGTACGCAGTAAAGGACAACTCTTATCACCTCTGAGCCCCATAAACTGCGTTATGGGACTTCACGGTGAGTGGACAGGGGTCCAGGGAGCTGCTTTTTATACTGGTGGAGTCCGGTGCCCCTGAGAAATCAGCGCCCGCACACAACCTTGTGAAACAAGTCGCACTGTTTGCATTTGCTCTGATTCCTTGGGGGCACAGTGCTGGAACGGGGCCTAGTACGTCTAAAAAGCAACTCCCTGGACCCCTGTTTCCTCACCTTTGAGTCCCATAAGGCAGTTTATCACTTTCATGGGTCCCAAAGGGGATGACAGAGGCCCTTTACTGTGTGTACAAAGTCCTATCACTTTCATGGGTCCCAAAGGGGATGACAGAGGCCCTTTTTAAAGCTTTTATATTTGAACATCTAACACTTAAGTCATTGTAGTTGCCCTGCCAGTCCACCTGTATATTGCCAGACCAAAGATTGTTGCCAACGTGTTTGTGGCATTCTAGACCTGATAAGCTAAAGAAAATCTACCACCTTCATGTTTCCAGCTGGCCGGGGCTTTTTTCAGTATTGTGGACCTCATTTTATAGGTATGGGGTATTTCTTTTATTGCGAATGTAGTAGGGCATAAAAATAAGCTCAAGCGGGATATTTTTTATTTCTTTACACTACAGGTATACCGTGATGACTTCACGCTTCGCTTGATTACCTGCTGGCCACTAATGCATATAGTCTACTGTAGCCTGGAACAGTGGATCTCCCGAGTAACTCGTAGGGGAACAGCACATAAAAACTTTGGGCATTTCCTCCACAGTTTGCTTGCCTTTTGTGTTTTTGTACGTTTTTTTTTCTCTTTAAAGAAGTCTTCCTAATGCCCCCTGTCCACGGCCGTGAGGGAATATCACTAGCGATATTTCGCCACGGGGGGAGAGCTGTCGGGTCTCTGTGGTGAGCCTCTCTGACAGATGGGCGCACCACAGAGAATCGCGGCATGCGTCGGGACTGTGCTTTCCATAGTAAATCTATGAAAAGCGTTCACTGCTTTACCCGCGGCCGGATTATTGCCGCAGGTAACGTAATGAACTATCGCCCGTGGACAGGCAGCCTTGGTCTAATGGAAATATTTATTTACGTTTGCTATAAACTGATCCTTAGATAAGTTATTGTGTAAAAGGTCTTGCCTGGTGACAAGGGCTTGTCCAATTATTAAACCGTAGCCATTCTAGATTGAAAAGCTATGCACATTTCTCAAACTGTACTTTTGCTTTAGTTCCTTCCTTTTTATTAAGATATGTTTGCTGTCAGTGAATGGAAGCAGAGTTCAAAACTGGTCATTTTGGGAGCTAAACACAGCTGCAACATAAACCTGTTAACCCCGGATAACACAGCGCTCGCTCTTGCCTACATTGTAACAAGCCTGTCATCCTTGTGAACAGGACTGAGTGTGGATGGGATTTCTTTCAATTTAGACTCATTTACTGCATAACTTTTAATGGCAAAATAATTCAGCATTTTTTCTAACACCGTTTAAATGTTTTGCCACGTATTTTGTTTAAAAAAGTGAAAAAAGAGCCCTGGCAAAAACGGAGTAGTTGCCTATAACAATCAGATGGCACTGCAGGGATTCATCGTGCCCTCTGTAAGGCTACACACACTTTACTGTATTACAATGGAGGGCATGGAACCTTACAGAGGGTCCTAAAGAGAACCACAAGTCCCACAATATACTCCTAGCGGTCTCATTCGTCATCTAGCACAATTCATTATATCTCTTTGCACAGGCCCATTGAATCTTTCCGGCAGTGTTCATCATTGAAATTGGGTAGAGGGAAGCGGCACATAATGCATTGAAAACACTGGATATGATATGGCAGAGATCTCCGTCATTACTGTTTTGGACAGACGTTAGGGGATGGTCACCGGGCGGCATTTCTGTGCCGCCATGTCATAGAGGAAAGGCTCATACTGTGAGTAAATTATACAGACCTATATTGCCTCAGATTCGTGTACATAAAGTGTGTGGTGTAAAAGAAACTTTCTGGAATTGGAAAGTTTGTACATTTATGCCAATTTTTTTTTTTATTTCATAAAAGGAGCACTTTAGAAGGAAATGCAGAATAAATGTAGATATGACACATGTAAATATAGAGACCTTTTAGTAGGGTGACCGCTCGGCGTAGGATATTAACCATTTTCGTTGCACTGGCTTTTTCCTCGGCCATCGATTTTTGTTTTGTGATTGCTGTGCTATCTGAATTTTTTTTATTTGTAATGTAACAATAGTGTATTATAATAGTATATAGTGTACTATATTACACTTGACTGTACAGTATTTGAAGTTGGATTGCTCTATTAAACAATGTTAAGTCTACATTATGTGGTCTGTGTCTGCTTTATTCATCATGGTACATTACATTCATATACGCAGTAAGGCCGGCGATATGCAGTGAATTGAACACATTGGTTTCAATAGGTTCCTTCACATAAGCGTATTTTTCCTGAATCTCGAACTCATTAGACTAATTATCCATTTCAATGACTGAGCATCGGTACGTATTTATAAAATAAGATTTCAAAAAACGTAACCATCTCAAACAAAATGTATCCGGCTTGTTCTAGTCATTTAATATCACATATTGCACTTGTTGCTGTTTGGCGTACAGACTGGAAATGATGTCATCACGCTTTGCTTCATATATATTTCAATTATTTGTTTGCAGAAGACTAGTGCTATCCAGCTACAAGTAGCCACACTCTTAGTCACGCTGCTAAACTCCCTCCCACCTCCCTTCTCCGGCCGCTGTCATTGGCTCCCATAGGAGCCCATGCAGTGTCCGACGTATTGCGGCCTGAAAGATAGTTCCAAGACTATCTTTGGGCCTGACATAAAAGCGCCCGGTGCTTTTACGTTGCGGGAATATGTCCATGTGATCTGATGCATTGGAATCCAATGCAGCAGATCATAGCGTGCATCAGCCGACCATGAAAAGGGCGGGCCGATATACGCTCGTGTGAAAGAGCCTTAAAGGGGTTGTCTCGTGGCAAACCTCAAAATTTTACCTTACCCCATTCCCCCTGTCACCCCCCTGGCATAAAATAGCAAATTAAAGCGGTTTTTAAACCGCTTGCTACTTACCGATCTGACGAAATAAGGACTTTAAAAAATCTTCTCCCTAAGATGGCCGCCGGTCCTTTCCCAGGGATGCACTGCGGTTTTCTCCCATGGTGCACCGCGGGTCTTCTCCCATGGTGCACCATGGGCTCTGTGCGTTCCATTGCCGATTCCAGCCTCCTGATTGGCTGGAATCGGCACACGGGGCGGAGCTACGCGATGACTCTTAAGAGGGGGCGGAGCCAGAACACCGCTCGTGCCTGGACCGAGCAGAAGGGGAGAAGACCGCACAGCGCAAGCGCGTCTAAAAAAGCAAGAAGACAGCGAAATTAGACGGGGCCATGGAGACGTGGACGCTATCAACGGAGCAGGTAAGTGAATAACTTCTGTATGGCTCATATTTAATGCACAATGTATATTACAAAGTGCATTAATATGGCCATACAGAAGTGCATAACCCCACTTGCTTTCGCGAGACAACCCCTTTAAGGGTGCTTTCATATGACAGTTTTTGTGGTCGGTTTTTTGTGAGCCAAAACCAGGAGTGGAAAGAAAGTATAATAGAAAGATCTGCATGTCTTCCATGTTTTGAACCCACTCCTGGTTTTGGCTCACAAAAAACTGAACACAAAAATTGTCATGTGAAAGCGCCCTTAAGGATGCCAGTACATAAATGTGTGCGGCACTGCAAAACACAGGAGGAGCTTCACTCCTTACAGCTGGTAGCTGGATGTCTTATTAGTCACTGAACTGAAGCGGCCAGGTGCCAGCTGTAATCACTTTCAGTAATCCTCTTGTGTTTTTCAATGCGGTAACCCGTGTGTGTAATATAGCACCCTTAGGGGGGGTTGACACAGGGCGGATTTGCCGCGGAAATTCTGTCCGGAATTTCCACGCGGCAAATCCGCCTGTGGCTGCTAATCTCGGGATTAGCCAGCCATGTGGACGAGATCTCTCAGAAATCTCGTCCACACGGGACAGCCAATGGTGGCGGGACAGCTGTGGTTAATCCGGCCGAAACCACGGCTGCGGAGTGGCTTTGCCGACCGCAGCATATCCATTCTTTATTCTTTCCGTTGTGGCCGGGCCACTTCAAAGGCGCCGCAGGTTTTTCTGCGGCGCTTCTCCCGGCGGAAATCTCACGGTTTTTGCTGAAGCCAAACCGCGAGATTTCCGGTGGGAACCCAGCCTTAGACTCCAGCACACCTGTGTTTTTCTCATGCGATTTTAATGCATTTGTAACATTAAAAAGTCCTACTGACTTTCATGTTAAAAAAAAAAAAAGGCGCGAGAAAAACACGTGTGCAAGAGCCCTTAGGGTAATCTCACATGGACAGGCGCAATGGTCAGACCATAAAAAGCTCCAGATGATGACTAAAATATGTGTAAAAGTATAGTATTAGTGAAGGACTTTCTTCACAGGGGTCTCTCTACACCCCTAATCCAGATGAGCAGTATAGTCCTCTTAGGGACTTCAACTCCCAGGGGAAAATCCGGCCAAATGTCCAGTGGGCAGGTTCGTTTCCACTTTAAATATCCAATTTTCCCGCCCCCATAATCACACTCCCCTCCATGTGAAATACCTGTGGCTGCGAGGAGGTTTCATCACTTCAGGGAAGAAGCAATCCTCTGCCGCTGCAGGAGGATCATAGAGTTTCTACCATTGGTTTCAATGGGAGACCCTGCAATGCTGCGTCGGCCCCATTGAAAACAATGGGCGCTGCAACATGATGTTTTCATGGACCCATATAGCGCCCACCCATGTGAAGTTAGCCTTAGGGGGGTACATTCACATAGTGGAATTTTCACATTTGCTGGGACCTTTGGCCGTGAAGAAAAATGAACGCCTCCACGCTTTTCTTTCATGCTGGCATAGTATGCAGCGATTACAGTATTCTGAGCTGTAAACTCGTATTACTTATTATAGTTTATTAAAGCTTTACAATTTATCTGTAAAAATGTTGTCTGTCTCTGATTTCTTTGCTACAGCCAGGAAGACCTTTCTCAAATGTATTTTTACATAGCAGCAACTTATCACAACTCTCCATTGTAGCTCATCGAGCAGGGTCTTTGTAAGGCTATGTACAGGAGTGGTCTACTTAGAGCCATGGGCAAGTTTGGAGGCTTTCCTGATCCAGCAGGATCACATCCAATCCTGTCCTTAGCATTATTTGGATCCCGCCTAAAGCTTTGCTTGGATTTTAATTTGATTTTTAAATATTTTGATTTGTATTCCATGATAGATTCAGGGATTCCTCAAGGGGCAATTAGTGATTATTATAACCTAGATTATGTGATTGAACTTTTAAATGAACACTAACTTTTCCCACAATTTCTGCTCATCTAGGAGCCTAGGTATGCATCATCAATCTTGTAATATACTTGCGGAAAAACATTTTGGGTTTTCCCACTGAAAATCAGGTTTGAAGCGGCTGCTCTTAGGGTTCTCTCAGCAGCTTTACAATCCACTGCCTGTCGTTAGGCATTTGGCTTCTCTAGTAACGGGGACATGAGGACACTGCTAGTTATTACATGCAATAATTGCTGCCTTGCATATAATTGGAGCAAGGCATGGGAAGTGTAGGAGTAGAAGTCCCAGACAGTACTGACAGAATGGCTGGCATAGTACATTCCCATCTATACGTTGATTTCAAACAGTAGAGCAGCAATAAAGAAATAGGAAAATCTATATGAAAAACCGAAATGGTATCAGTCAAACTAGGTACAAACAGCAGCAGAGCAAAGGCCAATGAGGACTCTTGGCTGGTTTTGAAAATTTTTGAAATCTCAGGTATGCTTTTAGGTACAGTCTTACAAAGACAACATGTTACAGCCGCAGGAAGGGTGAAGGAAATGGCAACAGTAACTGTTATCAATAGTACTATGATATAGTGAATATGGACAAAAGTATTTGGTCACTGCATGTTTTTCAAAAAAGTGCTTTATTCTTCTATTTAGTAACGTATCAGCCCTCCTTTTGCTTGTATTACAGTGGTAACACGTCGAGGCATACTTTTCACAAGTTCTCTAAGTCTGGGCAGGAATAGCTCGCCATTCCTTATGCAAGGCTGTGAGAAGGGATTGTTGTGAAGATGGGCGTGGGTGGCGTTGTCGTACCTGTTTCTCCAGTTCGTCTCATAAGTGCTCGATCGGATAAATGAATAGTTATTACAATATGAGCAGCTTTTTAGTTTACCCATGCCCTTCCCAGCCTACCGTTCGGCAAACTCAGTATTTGCATAGTTGCTGATTTTCTGCATTGTCCAAATGCTTTTGTCCATATAGTATATGTCAGCCTTTACACCATATGCTTTTTATGTTTCGGCCTTGTTGTTATTTCTATTGACCACTAGGTGGTGCCATAATACAAGCATCACACAAAAAATACTGACTTTTATAAAATGCAGGATTTTCTGATGTTATCACTGGCATTACATAACTTATTTCTTTTCAAGAGCAATCTAAAAGTAATCTTTGCCAATAAGTTTATGTGCACATCTCAGTTGGAGGTTCCCCTTGGAGCCCCAATCGCAGATACAATCATGTTTTTTCAGAATAACAGTGCATGTGCTGCTATTTTTCTCCCTTAAAATGATAGACAACTCTGATGCCCAATGGACTTACAATGGGATCAGCTGGGTCCATTGAATTGTCAGTTATGCAAGGGATCCATCCAGTGAGGGATGCCTCTAGCCTTCCTGCTGCCTAAGGGCTCATGCCCATCGGCATACGTGTAAAATGCTGCAGATCTCTCCCCCCCCCCCCCCCCTTTTTCTTTTTCACCCTATTCAGAGCAGGGGTGCGTATGAAAACGCTGCCTATACACAATGTATTGCACATGGACAGCGTTTAATACATAGCTCATACAAATGTATCGGGCTCACGCTGCATAGAGCATGCTGCGATTTATTTCTGTTACGTATCGATATACCGTATCCACACGCCGGTGTGTATGAATCAATAAAAGTCCATTAACTATGTATTACACAGTGAAAATACAGCCCTTAGGCAAATAGTGAAATGGCACCCCTCTGCAAAAGGAAAAAAAAAAGCATTACTTCACTGACAAAGAAAAAGAGTACTATAATTATATTATATATCCCTAAACTAATAATCCAATAAAGTAGTTATAGTATCAGTAATTATACATGCATATTTGGAGTATTCTAATAGTTCATACAGTCAATACAGCACCAGAACGGAGATTAATAAAGGGATAAACTGTAAAGTCACCTAGCTTATACTTCCTGATACAACCTGAACAATGGTAAAGTATGACAGCAATTGTCATTTCACAAGCAAGAATGCTATTACTCATAATCACTCTACAGCACACACAGGGACTACATGATTGAATAAACAATGACACTGTAACTCGCACATGAGGTCATCTCTAATTTGCATGGTGTTTTTCTTCTTTATCCAGTCCAGACCAGCATGATAACTTCTCCTGGGCACAATTTGTTTCTTCAGAGGTTGCCATACGGAGGTCTTTGGTTCTATGCGTTTTCATATCCATAGTCCTATTTTAACAAAAATTGTAAATAGTGCCACACATGGTTTCCCTTAAATACTGTATAATAGTACAGCTTACAGTGCTGCCTGACTTATAAATAAGCTGCACTATCCTCCTGCAGTAAATAAGGAGCCATACTGTCCTCTATAGTAATAAATAGGCATAACGTCCACTGTAGTAATAAATAGCTATACTGTCCTCCTGGATCAATAGTTAGTAGAGATGAGCGAATGTACTCGGTAAGGGCGATTTCGCAATCGAGCACCACGATTTTCGAGTACTTCACTACTCGGGTGAAAAGTACTCGGGTGCGCTGTGGGTGAGCAGGGGGTTGCAGCGGGGAGTGGAGGGGAGAGAGAGAGGGCTCCCCCCTGTTCCCCGCTGCTACCCCCCACTCCCCTCTGCAACCCCCCGCTCACCCGAGTACTTTTCACCCGAGTAGTGAAGTACTCGAAAATCGCGGTGCTCGATTGCGAAATCGCCCTTACCGAGTACGTTCGCTCATCTCTAATAGTTAGCTGTAATGCCCCCTCCCTCCCAGTAATAAAAAGCCATACCGTCGTCCTGCAGTAAATACTGCCCTCATGTAATAAATTGCCATAATGTCCCCTGTAGTTTTAAATAGTTATACCGCCTCACTATAGTAATGAATAGCCATATTATCCCCCTGCAGTAATAAATAGCTGTACTACCCTCCTGCAGCAAATAAGGAGCTATACTTTCTCCATGTAACAATAAATAACTATAATGTTCCCTGTAGGAATAGCCATAATGTCCCAATTCCAAAAAAGTTGGAACATGTAATATGTAAATAAAATGCAATGATTTGGATGGTAAAAAAATGGCAGAATAAAATTAAAATAAAAGAAGCAAATAACCCACCGCCGACTGCAACCAAAGCCGTCACATATGTGCCCTGTAATCGAAATCTTTACATAGATATAAAAATGTCTGGAACAAAATGAGGAACCCATTCCTGTACTTTAGTGTAAATATACTAGTTTTAAAAATAACTATAAATTTTAAAAAATAAGCTTTTTACTGCTAATAAAACTAAAATTAAAAAAGGGGGGAAAAGTCAGTGAAAAAGAAAAAAATAGCCCTATATGTCACGGGGAAAAAAAACATAGGGCAATAAAACTATTACCTGGGTAAAATCCCTAAGGGCGGCTTCACACCGGCCGAAAGATCATGCAAGTTTTGTGCCTTGCGAGGCGCACAAATATGAATTTTAAATGGGGTCATACACGTGAGCAATGCTTTCCCGCATGGAACCGCGATGCGGGAAACAGTTCGCAGCATGTTCTCTCATCACAGCGCCCATTGTATTTAATGGAGCCGGTGGCAGCATCGCGCCATTTGCTAGGTGCCCGCGATGCGGTGTCTCACATTAAAAACAATTGGAGAAACTGAAGTGATGCAAGGCTGTTTTGCCATGAAAACGCCTCCCATCCACTAGGTTTTTATATGGATGGCGACCATGATTTTGGAGGCGGGATTCACAACCCCATATCGCACTCTCCCGTGTGAAGTTAGCCTAAAAAGTGTTTGTTCCTTTAGGACCAAAACACCCTGGTCCTTAAGGGGTTAAACATAAAAGTGTTATTTGCACAAAGCGCACTGACATTTTGTAGAGAAAGGTCACTACGAATGGTGATAGTTTTGGATTGCTTAAAAAAGGCATTAAAATGGATTTTCCTATTAGATAGAATGTCACTCACGGAGAGGTTTAAATATGGAATATAATGTCCAACTATATATATATATATATATATATATATATATATATATATATATATATATACGGCTCCAGCATTCTTGCGCCGTTACATCAGTATAAGTTTGTTCTGTTTTTTCTGGTTATACGAGATATGATGGCCGTATGTGATGGCCAGCCAGAACCCTGTGCACACATCCACATGGTGACCATGGATATTTTGGAGTATTGCCATTCCTTGAGGGGCGAGACCAACGTACTAGAGTTAATAAAGAGCCATTTTTCTGTGCTATTGTTTGCCATGATTGGTTACTCCAATAATTATTATTCTTGATCATTGGCGTTTATGAATGACGTAGCGGGATTGTCACTGTTTGACATTTTTGAATATATTTGTATACATTCCCGATACGTAACATGAGATTTCTAGTGTGGTTCTTATGGGCTACATTTATATAGAATATCTATATGGAGGTTCGTTTTTAGACCTCTACTTGGTCCTCTGTTTTGGCCGTTTTATACACAGATAGCAATACACACTACCCGTCTGGATTAAATGGTTATATATGCATTTTTTTCTGTGATGGTTTATTTTGGTAAACCCGCGTTATTATGAAGGCACATTTGGGTTGTGCTATTGAGTTGAGTTAATAGTCGTAATGGGCGAGTTCCTATTTGCAGTTGAATATTCCCCTTTTAGTGCTAAGATGTATGGGATTATATAGGCTGTTGAGTGGTAGTTGTCCATTAGTGGAGCTATTTATATTTCACCATGTTCACATCAGTGAAAGTATGGGTCTGTTTTCATGTCCCCTTTACAACGTTCTTATTGAGATTTGATTGGCAGATTTATATATATATATATATATATATATATATATATATATATATATGTATATGTAAATTGCCAGATTGGGAACAACAGATTGACATGCACCCGTAGCGTCCCTTTTATCGCTTATGCAATTTTATTTTGTAAATTTGCATATATGAAGGTTGTATTTAGGTGCAATGGTGTGGCGTACAAATATCATGTTTCATGAACGCCATCTCGCAGGATTTGGTAATTGAATTCCTGCGGCTGTGCAGCTAAAATGTCTGGATGTTGAATGATGTGGATGGCTCCATGTTGGATTTGCACGCTGTGGTAAAGGCTGATTAAAGATGATGTAAGCATGTTAAATTTACTCTTGGGAGGGGCTTCAGCACTGAGAAGAATGCCCCTGTAAGGCATAGTGAATGCTGGTATGCCTTGTCTGATGATACGGCTTGCAGCGGCAATCTTGGACATATAAAAGGATACAGTGCCGTAGACACAGTTAGGTAAAGGTGCCAAAAGCAGTGTGTGCTGCTGGGCATAAAGAGAGACCCCAGGGATGAGAGAGAGGAGCAAAGAAGAGGCTGCCGCAGATGTGGTTGCTGCCACACAGGGCAGAACTCTCCACCTTGGCGTTGAGTCTGATTTCCATTAGGTTAACTTGTGGCATACCCCACCCGAGTGTGATTTGATGGAAGATCTCTGGGTTCAAAGCCCATTCTCCTAGGACAGAGAGCCCTCAGCTCAATCTGTGTGCCACTATATTGCATGTCTCTTGGATATGCATCTCTGTCAGGTAGGTTAAATTATTCTCTGCCCATCTCAAGATCTTTTTTACCTTCTCCAAGAGGGATTGAGATCGAATGCTTACCTGCTTGTTGATGTAGTGGATTATTGTCTTGTTCAATTTGACCTTCATTGCTCAGCCCTTGATTTGGGTTGCAAAGTGAAGTAACGCAGGACGAATGGTCTAAAGCTTTCTCACATTGGAGGACAATGTTCTTTCCAGGGTTGACCAAGCCCCTGCCATTGATTCTTCCAGATGAGCACCCCACCTCCACTGGGATGCATTTGTGCTCAACAGGGTCCATACAGGCTGGACTGTGGATTTCCTATCTATCAAGTTGCTCCACCATCTCAGGGAGCGACAGGCCCTCCAAACGGAACTTTTTTTGTTTAACCCTCTTGGGGTGTGATGCCAAAGGCTTAAGACCTCCTCCTGTGGGGGTTGTAAATGCCATAAGTTCCAGGGAACCGCTTCTATTGTTGCAGCCATAAGGCCAATGCTCTCATCTGGCTTCTGACAGTTGTCCTTGGAATAGACAAGAAGCTCGTGGCTACCATCACTCTCTCCTTCCTCAAAGGGGTAAAGAGATCATCTGGATGAAGTCTATAAGAAGCCCTAGGAATCTCTTTTCAGTGTATAGTCTCAATTTATAATCCTAATTGCTGGGGGGTAAATTTTGCCCGCCTGTATCTGAAGCATTAATGTATGCCTGGAGCTGCCAGCAGCAGCCAATTGTATACATAGAGGATTATGGACAAGCCTTGAAACCTGGGGCTTCCTGCCACCATAGAAATCACATTTGTAAAAGGCGTGTGGTGAAGCAGAGGATATCCTAAAAAGCAGCACTGTAAATTGGTAGTGTTTTAGGGTGCCTGCCACTCGGACAGCGATTCTTGAGTATTTTCTGCAAGGACTGGCTATTGATATATATAGATAGGCATCCTTCAAGTCTAATGTGGCCATATTATCTCCTGGAAGCAGGATATTCAAAACTGATTTTCTAGTTTCCATTTAGAACTTACTCTTCGAAATGAACTGGTCCAGGAATCTCAAATCTATGATCATTCTGCACCTTCCTGTGGAGTTTTAAATTAGAAAGTCTGGAGAAAAAGCTCCATAACATCATATAAGTGAGGGACTTCTTCTATTGAGCTTTTGATTATATACTCTTCGATAGCTTCTCTAGGGCTGTCTTTCCTCAACCTGTGCACACAAACCTGTCTGTTGGAAGATTCTATGATATAACAGACCTGAATTATCCTTAAAACCCAAGGGTCCCGAATTAACTTGAACCATTTCTGGAAAAAAAACAGGGCAAGACAACTTCCTACCAGAACATCTCCCACCACTAAAGAAGTGGCAACTGTTGTCAGAATTCAGCCCTATCTTTGGTTTGGCCCCTAGGGTATTTCTTACCCCATTTGGTCTGAACCACATTGGCATTGCACTCTCGCTTACAGATTCCTCTGCAGGGATCTACCCCTTCTTATCTGCTAGTTCTACCATTATTTTGTTGAGCTCAGTGCCAAATAGCTTTTCTAGCTTGTATGGTAGACTACAAAGGTGGAACTTTGGCTTAGACCCTGGTCAGCAAACAATGCACCAAAGTGTTTGCCTAGCTGCCATGGATAGAGCCATGCCCTTGGCTACTAACTTTGTTTATTGGGCAGTTGGATTGCATACAAACTCAGCGTCCAAAGTAAATAATTTGAAAGCCATGTGAATGTCATCTTGGGGTACTCCACCATCGATATTTCTATGGACCTAAGCTAGATCCTTCCTGAGGGTATGTGCTACTTCATTAGATGCCACCGCTAGAGAACACTGAGTGGAAGATGCTGTATAATTGCGCCTAAGTGTGCAGTCTGTCCGGCGATCCATCCCGTCTTGTCTTGCAGGCTGGACCCATCTTTTGCTGGGACCACTGTATATCTAGACAGATTTGCAATTGCTATGTCTACTTTAGGTTGTGGACTTCAGGCGCTTGCTTGGGCTTCCTCAATTGGGAACAAGCAGTTAAAGCATCTTGAGAGGCTAGTTCTTTCTCTGGGTGTTTCCATTCTGCTGTCATTGCTTTATTTAAAGCACCATCCGCTTTGGTCCCACAGAGGTGTATTCAGAGGCTGCCCCATGATCAACATTCTGGTCCCTTGACTGGATGGACTTCAAAAGAGTATACACAGTAGTCTTTCTACTGGGAAGTAGAGCTTTCCCTCAATTTTCTCATCCTTCAAAGAAGATGAAATTGTTTCATCCAAGAATTACAACTGCTCTTCTGCAGAAAATCTAGGTGTCTATTTCCTCTAGAGATGTTTTGTTAGCCTCAAGTGCTGCGAGAAGGAATCCTTAAGGTCTTGCATAGAGTCCTGCACAAATCCCTTCACCCAGATGACAGCGTCTTGGATGGTAGGTTCGCCAGCCGGCACTTGTGGGTGACAACCTCTACAGAGAGAGTACTTGTATCCATCTGGGAGAGGAGTGTTGCATTTTCTGCAGCTTAGATATCTTCTCTTAAAGATGGCCGTCTTTCCTGTAGAGCAGAGATTCCCAAACTTTTTTGCCCCCGTAGACCACTAACCAATTTTTTTTGTTTTCCGTAGACCCCCTGCCTGCCTAATATTGAATTTTCCTTAACTTATTAAAGTCAAATGGGTTTTTCACACATGATTTAGTGCTGCTCACTTAGATAGGGTCTTTTGTAGAGTGGACAATTTAAAGGGAAAAAAACATGTACAATTTTTATTCAGACCTTTATTGAAAAGACAAAATGCAAGTATCGTATATACTTGAGTATAAGCAGAGTTTTTTCAGCACCTTTTTTATGCTGAAAATGCCCTCTTCGGCTTATACTCGAGGTTAAAAAAAACATTTTTTAAAAAATGCAATACTCACTTCCCAGCAGGTGTCTGTGGCCCCAGCGCAATTGTCTCTCCGGCGATGCGGCAAGCTGCTTAACCCCTTAATGACCAGCCCATAGTGTTTTTACGTCCTCCCGAAGTGGGCTTTATTCTCTGAGGACGTAAAAACGTGTCCTGCAGAGAATAAAGCCCCTCGGGCTCTGGACGTGACAGCTCCATGCTGTCGGTGTCCGCAGGTAGCCGACAGCATGGAGCTGTCATCCCGGGCTGTACGGACCCCCCCCCCGGCATCGAGATTGGCGCTATCCAATGGATAGCGCCGATCGCAAAAAAGTAAATAAAAGTTGAAAAAAAGTTACATATTCAGCTGCCCTGATGGATCGGATCCATCGGGGCAGCTGAAATTACTCACCAAGGTCCGCCGCACGGCTCCCCGCTCTCCCGATGCTCCGGGCCCCGTAGCCGTCCTTCTGCGCATGCGCGCCAGGCAGCATTACATCAGCCGCATGCGCAGAAGGCCCGGCGGCGCGGAAAATTTAAAATCTCCTGGCTTCCGGCTCCTGTAGGTAGCCGGGAGGCAGGAGATGTCAGCGGGGACCGCGGTGAGTGGTCCCCGGTACCGCGATCGCCGTTATACAATGGATAACGGCGATCGCGGAAAAGTGAAAAAAAGTTTAAAAAAAGAAAAGCTTCACCTCCCCTCATGGATCGGATCCATGAGGGAAGGTGAAAATACTCACCCCGCTTCCTCCATGTCCTCCGGCCAGTCTCCGGACCCCCCGCTGGCTTCTGCGATGTGCAGATGTGGCGCGCATGCGCAGAAGGCCGGCGAGCCCGGCTAATTCAAAATCTCCCTGCACCCGGCTGTCACAGTTAGCCGAGTGCAGGGAGATATGACTGGGGACCACCATATGCGGTTTCCAGTCATATGATCCTCGTTATCCATCGGATAACGGTGATCATATAAAGTTAAAAAGTACAAAAAAAAAGTTAAAAGTTTAAAAAGTTAAAGTTTCATCCCCCCTTACGGATCGTATCCGTAAGGGGGGATGAAATTACATACCCAAGGTCCCCGGATTTGTTCCCTGATGGGATGTTCATCTGCAGACCTTACCCCAGCTTCTGCGCATGCGCCTGTCAGCATGATGGCGGACACATGCGCAAAAGTGAAATATTGCCCAAGAAATTTAAAATCTCCCTGCTCCTAGCTACCAAAGGTAGCCAAGAGCCTGGAGATGTCACGGGGAGCCGCGGTATGCGGTTACTGGTCACGTGATCGCCGTTATCCAATGCATAATGGCGATCACGTAAAAGTTCTTTAAAAAGTGGAAGTTTTATCTCCCCTCACCGATGCGATCGGGGGGGGGGGAGATGAAACATCTTCTCGGAGGCTTCCGCATTTGAATCCATATGCGATTATCCTCCATGGACCCTTCCGGCTGCTGCGCATGCGCCCGCCGGCAAAATGCCGGACACATTCGCAGGAGGCGGGGAGCCCAGGAAATTTTAAATCTCCTTGCTCCCAGCGACCAAGGGTCGCTGAGTGCTTGGAGCAGTGACCGGTGGCCTCGCTGAGCGGTCCCCGGTCACGTCATAAAGTAGCGATCTAACATTAGGCCGGTCACACGTGACCGGAGAGGAAATACGGGTTCTGCATGCGCTTGATCAGCGGTAATCCACGGATCAATCGCATGCATTGGATTACACAATTCCCCCCAATTAGTGGGTCGGAATTACGTAATCTACTCGCAGAAACAGAACACGGCATGCTATATTTTACCGCGGATATCCGCGACCTAGAGCCCATTGTGCTCTATGACCGCGGATATACCCGCAGCCCATATGCAAACATATTGTGTACGGGCTGCGGGTACCCGGGTCATCTCTAAGCGACGGCGCGGGAAATAAAAGCAAACAACGGTGTACTGTGCATGACCGCCTGTGTGAGTAGGCAGTTATGCGCAGTACATTACGCGGCCGTACGCAGGGTCACAGCCGGGCTCACAGCTGGAATCCGCTGCGGGCCTCCACAAGCGGATTCCACCTACGGCCATGTGAGCCCGGCGTTATTCAGTACGCTACCTGTAATCCGTAATTTACAAGAAGCCCCGGGAACGTTCGCCTTCATGCAGTTCCAGGAGCAGCTTGTTGAGCGCCTTCTGTGTGAGACCACCGCACCGCAGCAAGATTATAAAACCTCACAGAGCGCCACTTTTTACACCCCATACCTGCCGCTGAGGTTACGAAATACCCCCCAAAAAGCATGAGAGGAGGGGGGATACACGGTTTTCTTGCCCCATGTGCCCAACCCAACCAGCCTCCGTAATTACCCCTGTCTTCGGACATAAAACGCAGTTTATATTATTACCTTTATCTAATATTTAGGGAATGCCAAAAAATGGGGATGGTGGGGGTGGGTGGGGATTATTTTTAGGAAGTCAATTTTTTTTCCGTATAAGTGGGCAATGGGGCCTGGAATTTATTCAGTTCTGCCCTGAAATCCAGCAGGCATTCCCTCCATTATGGGCCTAGCCATGTGTCCTGTAAGTAGATTAGGGCCACAATGGGTATGTTTCTGAACACGGGACTAACAGGGGTATCCATTTTGGGGTGAAAGTCTTTATTCCTATGTACACTGTACAAAAAAAACAGTTTTTAAATTGACACAATTGCCAAAAAAATGAAAATCATAATTTTTTCCTTCTGCTTGGCTTAGATTTATTCAAAAACTGTGAAGTCAAAAAAGTCATCGTACCCCTAGATAAATTTGTCAAGGGGTCTACTTTTCAAAATAGGGTCACTTGTGGGGGTTCTCCATCGTTTTGGTCACTCAATGGCTCTAGAAATAGGCAATGGGGACTAAATCTCCTTCAAGCAAAATTTCTGTTCCGAAAGCCACCGGTTGCTCCTTTCATTTTGGGCCACATTGTGCATACAGGCGTAATACTAGGACCACAATGGGTATGTTTCTGAGCACAGGACAAACAGGGGTACCCATTTTGGGGTGCAAGTCTTCATTTATATATGTGTTGTACAAAAAAAAACTGCTTTTGAAATGACAATTACCAAAAAAATTAAAACCGTTATTTTTTTCCTTCGGCTTGGCTTAGATTCATTCAAAAACTGTGAAGTCAAAAAAGTAATCGTACCCCTAGATAAATTTGTTAAGGGGTCTACGTTTCAAAATGAGGTCACTTGTGGGGGTTCTCCATCGTTTTGGTCACTCAATGCCTCTACAAGTGGGCAATGGGGCCTAAATCTCCTTCAAGCAAAATTTCTGTTCCGAAAGCCACCGGTTGTTCCTTTCATTTTGGGCCCCATTGTGCATCCAGACATACGATTAGGGCCACAATGGGTATATTTCTGAGCACAGGACTAACAGAGATACCCATTTTGGGGTGAACGTCTTCATTCATATATGTGCTGTAGAAAAAAACTGCTTTTAAAAAGAAAGAATTGCCAAAAAAATGAAAATCGTAATTTTTTTTCCTTCGGCTTGGCTTAGATTCATTCAAAAACTGTGAAGTCAAAAAAGTCATCGTACCCCTAGATAAATTCATTAAGGGGTCTACTTTTCAAAATGGGGTCACTTGTGGGCGTTCTCCATCGTTTTGGTCACTCAATGGCTCTACAAGTGTGCAATAGGGCCTAAATCTCCTTCAAGCAAAATTCCTGTTCCGAAAGCCCCCGGTTGCTCCTTTCATTTTGGGCCCCATTGTGCATACAGACGTAATACTAGGGCCACAATAGGTATGTTTCTGAGCATGGGACAAACAGGGGTATCCATTCTGGGGTGCAAATCCTCATTTTCATGTGTACTATAGAAAACATTCCTGTCTTTAAAATGACATATTTGCAAAAATATGAAATTTTAGTTTTTCTCTTCTAAATTGCATTGACTCCTTAAAAAAGACTGTGTGGCTAAAATACTCATGACACCCCTCAGTGAATACGTTAAGGGGTGTAGTTTTTAAAATGGGGTCATTTGTGGGGGTATCTATCATCTTGACTCCTATGAGCCTTTCCAATCTTGGCTTGGTGTAGGAAAACAAAGTGTTCCTCAAAATGCTGAAAAGTAATGTTAAATTTGTACGTCTCCTAAATGGTTAAAAAAAAAACGAAAGTTTTTCCAATGTGCACCCAAAATAAAGTAAACGGATGGAAGTATATATCTTATCAAAAATTTCTATATTATGTTTGCACATATTTGAGATATTGCAGTTGGAAATGTGAAAAAATGACGATTTTTTTCAAAATTTTCCCAATTTTGGCGCTTTTAATAAATAAACACAAATTCTATCGGTCTTTTATTTCCGCCTAAATGAAGTACATGTGGCGAAAAAACGATGTCAGAATCTTTTGGATATGCAAAACCTTTCTGGTGTTTTTCCATGCTAAATTGACACGTGTCAGATTTGCAAAATTTGGCCTGGTCATTAAGGCGCAAACAGGCTTGGTCACTAAGGGGTTAAGAATTATCCCCACTGTCATCTCCCTGCTTGGCTTTGAATTCCCCCACCATCAGTGCTGTGTAAGTAAGCACTGTGATTGGATCGAGCACCAGCCAATCTCAGCCGGTGCATGATAAACCAATCACAGCCATTCAGTGATGTCATTCACTGAATGGCTGTGAATGATCGAGTGCTGGCTGTGATTGGCTGGTGCTCGATCCAATCACAGCCCTTACTTACACAGTATATGACTTCAAGGGAGCAGAGAATGACAGGTGCTCTTGGAAAGAAGGACCAGGATAGAGATACACAAGCTTTATTACAGAGAGACTACAAGTTTCTGTGCCGGACCAGCACCTTCATCTGTCCATTCATACAACCCAATAGAATAAAGAGGGTATTTAAAAACCCCTGGTAAGTGACATCAAAGTCATATGACAGCCATCACACGATATACTAAAAACAGTGTTATAACCGGCATATAAAAGAGTAGCAGCTGATAAAAAGAGAAAAGGTAATTAACATGTACAGACCCAAAAGTAAACATACAGATTTTGGGGCTAAAGGGCAGCTATGAGTTTTAATCACTGAGGTTAGCTTTTTATTAGGTCTAATTTCATTAATTGTGTTTAATGGCTTCTACTTGACTTCATCTGATAAGTTTATGTATTGAGGTCTGTAGATCCTGCTGGGTCACACATGGGTATTTATATAACTATGTATCTATCTGTTTACTTTTTGGTCTGTACAGTTTATTAATTACATTTCCTTTTCTCTATATATCGGCCGCTCTTCCTTTTAGGTGTATGCCAGTTTTAACATGGTTTTTAGAATATTATATCATGTGACAGTTGTCACATGACTTTGTGATGTAACTTACCAGGGGGTTTTAAATACCCTCTATTGAATTGTATGAACGGCCAGATGAAGATGCTGATCCGGCACAGAAACGCGTAGCTTCTCTGCAATGAAGCTTGTGTATCTTTATCCGGGTCCTTCTTTCCAAGGACCCCTGTTCTCTGCTCTCTTCAAGTTTTACAAGGAGTGACCCGTTTTTAAGCACCTACACCTGGTCGCCTGCTGAATAATGGTTTTCACCTGGCCTCAAGATGTTCTGATTATGTTTTTTTGGTGCTTCTTTAGGATTCTTGTGCCAGCACTACTGTCATAGTGCATGCAGTCAGCTCCTCTGAGTGTGACCACCATTGTTCCAGCCATCACCACAACTGGAGGAGTGAGGAAAAGTGACAACTACTATACAAGCAAGCAGAGATGTTCCAGCTATTGTAGAACTCTCAGTCCAGCATGTGTTTTCCAGAATAGATTTACTGAGACTAAGGTTTTATTCACAGATAGCCGATTTACTGCAGATCTGCAGCAGTTTTCATGTTTCAAATAAATTTTAATTAAAGAGGTGAAATCTGCTAAAAATCAGCTATGTGTGAATGCACTCTTAGGGTTCATTCAGACAACCGTATATCGGCTAAGTTTTCACGTCCAACCGATATACGGCGTCTCTCTCTGCAGGGGGAAGAGGCTGGAAGAGCCGGGAGCAGTGCTCTGCCTCCTCTCCACCCCCCCTGCACTATTTTCAATGAGGAGAGGCGGGACAGGGGCGGAGCTAATTCCCATAACTTAGCCCCGCCACGCCTTCTCTCATTGCAAATAGTGCAGAGGGGCGGAGAGGGGGTAGAGAGGAGGCAGAGAGGGGGCGGGAGCTCAGAGCACTGCTCCCGGCACTTCCAGCCTCCTCCCCCTGCAGAGAGAGATGCTGTATATCGGCTGGGCGTGAAAACCCAGCCGATATACAGTCGTCTGAATGCGCCCTAGGATATGTTCACATGGTGGAATTCACAATGTAATTTTCCACGTGAATTCCACCACTAAAATCAGCGTCTTTTGTACTCTATTTATGGTGCGAATTTAGCCCTATCAATGGGCAAAATCCACGTGCGGAACTCTAACATTGAGAAAATCATTTCTGCATCAAGAAGTGACAGGTCTCCAGACATGAACATGTCAATCACAGCCGGCTCCCACTGCAGGAAGCTCAGGAGGGCCCGGGAAATTTAAAATCTCCTTGCTCCTGGCTACTAAAAGGTAGCCGAGAGCTTGGAGCAGTGATGAGGGCTGCAACAAGCGGGCTCCGCTCACGTAATCGCCATTATACAATGGATAATGGCGATCACGTAAAAGTTAAAAACAGTTAGTGTAATGCTCCTTTCAGTTTGGGCCCTGTTGTGCATACAGACTGTAGCAGGGTGAGAGGAGAAGTCGGGGATGGAAGGTATGTGTCGCAGAGGTTGCTCAACTCGATGATGTAGGCCTGGCATCCTTTCTCCTCTACAGTGCAGGTTTTCACCTGAGGCAGGGAACCAGGTGGAGCTCAGGCACCTGCTAGATATAAAAGGAGTCAGTCTGCAGAGCAGGGTGTATGTGTGTCTGTGAGTGTCAAACATGTGCACTGTGGAAGACTAAAACAGGAGTTTGTCTTCCCAGGAGGCTGATGAGATCCCTGTCCCTGCTACTACTGACTAGACTAGAGGAAGCTACTCACAAGCCTACTAAGAGGTTGCTACCAAGGAGGCTCCACTTCAAGCTGGTAAAAGCTGCCTGAAACAGAACTACCACTGTTATGTTTATTGCTATGGACTAGTACTTACTGCATTAAACTTGAAGGACTTTTGATTTCTTCCACTTTTACTGGGATACCAGCTGTTTATGTTATAACCTCTCGTGTGAATAAGCCAACACGAACGGACTTTGGTTGTGTGCCTGGTGTTTAAACCCCCTGGAGCGTCACAAGACATAATATTAGGGTCACAATGGGTATATTTCACAACGTGGGACAAACAGGGGTATCTATTTTGGGGTGTCTGTTCTGAAAGCCCCTGGCTGCTCCTTTCAGTTTGGGCCCGGTGTGCATATGGACATAAGATTAGGGCCACAATGGGTATGTTTCGGAACACAGGACAAACAAGGGGATGCATTTTGGGGTGTAAATCCCCATTTACATGTGCACTATAGAAACAAAAAACAATATGTCTTAAAAATGACATATTTGCAAAAATATGAAATTTTATTTTTTCTCCTCCAAATTGCATTAACTCCTGAAAAAAAACTGTGGGGTCAAAATGCTCATGACACCCCTCAGTGAATACATTAAGGGGTGTAGATTTTAAAATGGGGTCATTTGTGGGGGTATCTATTATACTGACACCTATGAGCCTTTGCAATTTTGGCTTGGTGTAGGAAAACAAAGTGTTCCTTAAAATGTTGACAAGTAATGTTAAATCAGTATGTCTCCTAAATGGTTTAAAAAAAGAATTTCAACTGTGTGTCCAGAATAAAGTAAACAGATGGAAATCTATATCTTATTAAAAATGTGTACAGTATGTTTGCATATATTTGAGATATTACAGTTGAAAATGTGAAAAAAATTACTTCAAAATGTACCCAATTTTGGCACTTTTAATAAATGTACCAAATTCTATTGGTCTATTTTTACCACCTAAATGAAGTACAATATGTGGTAAAAAAAAACAGTGTCAGAATCACTTGGATATACAAAACCTTTACATAGAATCCACCAATAAAGTACCAGTGAAACACCAAAACACTGTCTCATAGCTTTGAAGAATTGAAAGTGGTCGCAAACCAAATAGGCAATCCAAATTGCAAACTATATAACAACTTTTTAGATTCCAGGATCCAACTTACCCAGATTGTACCGCTTTCTCTATTACAGCCAACTGCACTGTGGAACACACATTGATATTGTTCTTATGAAGTAGGATTCCCAGGAAGGAAAACACTATTTACACAATATTACGTAATGCTAGAGCATTACGTCATACTGCAGGAGCGATCAAAACATCGCATATTGTAGTCTGCCAGGGGGACTAATTAGTTAAATCAAAAAAGATCGATAAAGTTTTTTACTTGTAAAAAAAAAAGTAATAAAAGTTTAAATCACCCCCCTTGCCATATCTGTAATTAAAAAATCTAAATCATAAAATAAAAATACATATTTGGTGTCACCACATCTATAAAAGTCTGAACTATTAAAGTAGCACATTATTTACCCTGTACGGTGAACGTCCGAAAAATAAAGAACACCAGAAATGCACTTTTTCAGTCACCCTGTCTCCCAGAAAAAACACAATAAAAAGCGATCAAAAAGTTGTACATATTTTGAATTAGTACTAACGGAAAATACAAGACATCCTGCAAAAAATGAGCCATCGCTGAACTAAGTCGACGGAAAAATAAAAGTGTTATTGCGCGCACAAGATGACGGCAGAAAATAATTGAAAAAAATTAAATGCCTTTGGAAAAAAAAAGTATAGTAAAAAAAAAAAAACTAGACAAGTTTGGTATCGTAGCAATCCTACTGACCCATAGAATAAAGTTATCATGTCGTTTTTGTTGCAGTTGGTGCGCCGTAGAAAGAAGACGCACTGAAAGATGGCGGAATGTCGTTTTTTTTTTCATTTTACTCCACATTTTTAAAATGTTTTCAGTACATTATATGGTTCTTTAAATAGCACCAGTAAAAATTACAACTCATCCCGCAAAAAACAAGCCTTCATACAGTGACGTCGATGGATAAATAAAGGAATTATGATTTTTTTAAAGGGGGAAGGAAAAAACGAAAATGGAAAAAAAAGGGGGCCGCATCATGAAGGGGTTAAAAGTTAGGAGGATCCGTGAAGATAGCTTATCAAAAATGTTTTGGTTAGGCCCAGAGGCCACAAGCCCTAGGCCCAGAGGCCACAAGCCCTAGGCCAGGCTCAGTCGCTATTAATTTCTAGGTCTGGCAAAGAGGCCCTAATTAAAACACAAAAAGGATATAGGCAATGCTCAAAGGCTATGGACCATATGTAAACCTCAAAAATTAAGTCCAAAACTACCAAGGCCACCAAACCACAGGGATAAAACCACAAAGGCCACAGGAGGCTGTAGGCAAAGCCCAAAGCCATAAAAGTTACAGGTAAAGCCATAAAAGAGATTAGGCCATAAGGCAAGTACCATAAAGGCCACAGGCCGAAAACCCCAGAGGCTATCAGCAAAGCCAAAAAGGTTGCAGGTAAAGTAATAAAGGATATTGGGCTACGAATCAAAGGTTATTGGGCTATAAGCAGAGCCGCAAGGCTACAAGGCAAAGGTTATTGGGCCATAGACAAAGGCCAAAAGGGTTATTAAGCTACAGGCAGAGCCATAAGAGATATTTAGGCTATAAAGCAAAAGCACAAAGGATGTAGGTAAAGCCCTAAAAGGCTATAGTCAAAACCATTAAGGCCATTAGGCTATAGGAAGAACGATAAAAGCAAAGCCAAAAACGTTATTAGGCAATAGGCAAAAAGCCCCTAACCATGCACTCACCCTTGATACCCTGTTACTCCTAGCCGCAGGGGACATATCCGCCAACCCAGGCCCACCCTGTACTGCTCTCTACCAAAATGCCCCCACTGCCCCATTCAAATGCGCCCTATGGAACTCTCAATCTGCTTGTAACAAACTGCCAACCATCCATGACCTCTTCACCAGTAAACACTTGAACCTGCTCGCCCTCACGGAAACCTAGATTCTCCCACACCCCCAGATCGGATGACAGAGGAGTAGGCATCATCCTCTCCCCAAACTGTACCTTCCAGGTCATTCCCTCAGCTTCCCTCGCTTACCTTCCACTCCTTCGAAGTCCACATCCTGCGACTCTTCCGCCCACTGCCCCTGCGTGTCGCAGTTATTTACCGCCCCCCCAGGTCCCATCCGCCTGTTCCTAGACCACTTCGTTGCCTGGCTCCCCACTTCCTATCCTGTGAAATCCCAACCCTCATCCTTGCTGATTTCACTATCCCTACTAACGACCCCAGCTCCTCATCTGCCTCCCGGCTTTTAACACTTACCTCCTCCCTTGGCTTATCACTAATCTCTGACTCCCCCACTCAGAGACGGTAACACTCTCGATTTTGTTTTCCTCCGTCTCTGCTCTGCCTTTCACTTTACTAACTCCCCCCTTCCACTCTCAGATCACAACCTTTTCTCTGTCTCTCCATCAGGCACCCTAGCATCTCCCCTGACCCTCCTATCTATCGCACCTCTAGGAACCTCCAGTCGGTCCGCACTAAACAGTTTGCTGAAACTATTCAGTCCTCCCTATCCCCTATCTCTCTCCTCCCCTGCCCTAACCTGGCAGCCGAATAGTACCACACCACCCTCAGCCGTGCCCTGGATGAAGCGGCACCGCCCGTGACTCGAGCCGTCAAACGCAGATCACGGCAACCTTGGCTCACGTCCCAAACGCACTTCATCCGGCGGTGCTCTAGGTGCGCCGACCGGCTGTGGAGAAAGTCAAAGCTGCCAGCAGACTTCCTCCACTTCAAATTCATGCTTAACACTTATAACCTAGCCCTTCACCATGCCAAACAAGTTTATTTCACCTCCCTTGTCTCCTCACTATCCCACAACCCCAAACAACTCTTTGAGACCTTTCACTCCCTCCTCAGCCCCAAAGAACAGGCCCCTGCGACAGACCTGACTGCTGGAGAACTAGTTGCCTATTTCAAAGAGAAAATTGACAACATTCGTAAAGAAATCTCTGAAAACTGCATGGTTAGCCCCGATAGCAGTTTCATCAGCACTGCATCCAGCACCTACTCACTATCTACGTTAGAACCAATGACAGAGGAAGAAGTCTCCAGGCTCCTTTCTGCTGCCCGCCCCACCACCTGCGCTAGCGACCCTCTCCCCTCTCACCTCCTCCGATCCCTTTCCCCAGCTCTCATTACTCACCTCACCACAATCTGCAACCTCTCACTAACCTCTGGCACTTTCCCCACCTCATTTAAACACTCCATCATATCCCCTCTGCTTAAAAAACCAACCCTGGACCCAACTGATGCTGCCAACTACTGACCGGTCTCAAACCTTCCCTTCATCTCCAAATTACTGGAACACCTGGTCTACTCCCGCCTTACTCGCTTTCTCTCTGACAACTCACTCCTCGACCCACTCCAGTCTGGTTTCCGCTCTCTACACTCAACCGAAACTGCCCTTACAAAAGTAACAAATGACCTAATGACTGCAAAGCCGAGAGGTGACTACTCCCTACTAATCCTCCTTGACCTGTCTGCTGCATTTGACACTGTTGACCATAACCTCCTTCTCACTATGCTCCGCTCTATTGGTCTAAAGGACACTGCTCTCTCCTGGTTCTCTTCCTACCTCTCTGACCGCTCTTTCAGTGTTTCCTTTGCTGGTTCTATCTCTGCTCCACTTCCTCTAGCTGTTGGGGTACCCCAGGGCTCGGTCCTTGGTCCCCTTCTCTTCTCTATCTATACTGCCCCAATTGGACAAACCAGCCACAAATTTGGCCTCCAATACCATCTCTACGCTGAAGACACCCAACTATACACCTCCTCTCGTGAGATCACTGGACCATTCCTCCAAAATATCACCGACTGTCTGTCCGCTGTCTCTAACACTATGTCCTCCCTTTTTCTCAAACTAAACTTCTCTAAAACTGACCTCCTTGTCTTTCCACCTTCTAACCGACCTCCCCTCAACATCTCCATTCCAGTGTCTGGCACCATCATAACCCCCAGACGGCATGCCCGATGCCTTGGGGTCACACTGGACTCTGACCTCTACTTTACCCCCCATATCCAATCTCTGGCCCAAACATGCCACATGCACCTCAGAAATATTGCTAAAATACGTCCGTTCCTAACCACGGACACGCTAAAGACGCTCGTGGTTGCGCTCATCCACTCCCGGCTCGACTACTGCAACTCGCTACTCATTGGCCTCCCCCGCACTAGACTCGCTCCGCTCCAATCCATACTAAATGCAGCAGCTAGACTTATTTTTCTATCCAGTCGTTACTCAGATGCCTCTGCATTATGCCAGGCACTGCATTGGCTGCCCATCCACTGCAGAACCAAATTTAAACTTCTCTACCTCACTCACAAAGCTCTGCATGGCGCTGCACCACCATACATCGCCTCCCTACTGTCAGTACACCACCCAGCCCGCTCACTCCGATCGGCTAACACACTCAGACTAAACACCCCTGTAATACGAACTTCACATGCTCGCCTACAGGACTTCACTAGAGCAGCACCCATCCTCTGGAATGCTCTACCCCAAGGCATCCGGACAATTCCCGATGCACGAAATTTCAGATGCGCCTTAAAAACGCACCTCTTCAGGGAAGCATACCAAATCTCCTGACCTAGTCCCTCGCCCCTCCCTATGGTGCTCCACCCTGTTTGCCTTCTAATAATTGATCTGCACATGAAATTTCCTATTGCCTGTGTTCCCCACCCCCTGCACCTCCTGTACCACCCTCAACCCATTTGTGTCTAACCAAATGTACCTCACATTGTAATTGTTGTATTGTTTTGCATTTATCCATGCCTGAAAGCGCTGCGGAATAAGTTGGCGCTATACAAATAAAGATTATTATTATTAAAAAGGCTATTATGCTATAGGCAGAGCCATATAGGGAAAGTACAATGGCCATAGACATAGCACAAAGGCTATTGGTAAAGCACAGAGACCATAGGCCCCAAACAAAGATTGTATAGGTACCAATCATTACATTTAGTCCTTGGATCAATGACTAGAAAGATTGTATCACTTTGAATTCCCAGACTTTCTCTTCTGTCGTTCTTAAAGGGGTTGTCCCGCGCCGAAACAGGGTTTTTTTTTTTTCAACAGCCCCCCCCCCCCCCCCCCCCCGTTCGGCGCGAGACAACCCCGATGCAGGGGTTAAACAAGAACACCGGACAGCGCTTACCTGAATCCCCACGCTCCGGTGACTTCTTACTTACCTGCTAAAGATGGCCGCCGGGATCTTCTCCCTCGGTGGACCGCAGGGCTTCTGTGCGGTCCATTGCCGATTCCAGCCTCCTGATTGGCTGGAATCGGCACGTGACGGGGCGGAGCTACACGGAGCCCCATTGAGAAAAGAAGAAGACCCGGACTGCGCAAGCGCGTCTAATTTGGCGATTAGATGCTGAAAATTAGACGGCTCCATGGAAACAAGGATGCTAGCAACGGAACAGGTAAGTGAAAAATTTCTGATAACTTCTGTATGGCTCATAATTAATGCACAATGTACATTACAAAGTGCATTAATATGGCCATACAGAAGTGTATAGACCCACTTTGTTTCGCGGGACAACCCCTTTAAAATGAACTATAAGGAGTGATATTGGAAGACCGCAGCGGAATCTGACCCTGTGCCCGGTCGGCGTCCGCACACACCTATCATTTGTCTGCATAGCTTGCTGTCGGACATGCACAGTACAGATGTTTTTAAAAAAAAGACTATCGCGGAATCGCAATTCGAAGGTGGTTGTGTGCAGGGGGCCTAAGGGGTTCTACAAGCGATCTACAGATCATGTAAGTTATTGTAGTACAGTTATATTTAGTGACTCACAGGGGACGTTCACTTTTTCTGCGTTTTTCATCCGGCCAAGAACACTATAAAAATTTCTTACAGCCGCGGCTTGTCTCTGTAAGGTTTGCAGCATAGACATTTTCAGGTTCTTGCCTTTCAGTATCCCACTACCTACAGAAACATTGTTGCTACTGCAATTATGTGCCTGTTGCCCTATCTGCCCCTATTACTGTACCTGCTGTGTAGTATGGTGCCTGCAACTACTGTGCTTCAAAAATAGCTATACTTATACTAATTACCTACAGAAAAATATAGTGTCACACAGACAGCACCCCTGAAAAGAGTAGTGGCAGACGGAGTCCTAAAAATAAGTGCCAGATAGCGGTAATAGTGCACTACACACAGTAAAAGTGCAATTTTAAGTATCTCAAACAGTAAGGACAAACGCATAGGGGCATATTTGCATTGCGGAATCCGGTGTCTTGCGCAGTGAATGAGGCTCTTTTTGCATAGGTGGGGCCAGTCTATATGCGTGCACAATACACCTGCACCACGATTTAAAAGACTATTTAGTCTAATGCGGTCCAGGTGTGTTCTTTTCCCCCACGGTTTAGTGCTGTTTTTTGCACATCGCTTTGCATATTGCGCGCGCATTTGTGCACTTCTAGAGACTATGTGAGATGTGCAAATATGTCCGTGTGAAGGAGCCCTCACCGTGCTTTCACATAGGTCATTGTGATATAGGTCCAAGAAACTCAACACTGATATCGCCCTTGCAAGCCTGTGATGACTGCCTGAGATGCATTTTGCAAGAAAAATACATCGCTGCACTTGTGCATTTCACGTTGGAATATGTTTTGCAACAGCAAAGCTAGAAAAATAGCATCGCAAACGCATTTACATGCAATTGTGATGCTATTATTTTTTTTCCTGTCATAGGAAATAATGAGCGATTCTTAAAACAAGAAACACCCAAAAATAGAATAGACAAAAAAAAAAAAAGAAATCGCTTATGTGAATTACATCATTGAAATCAATTGGTCATTTTCACATACGATATCTGCCCCTATCACGCGTGGAAACTCGCCCGTGTGATCGCCCCTACTACAGGACTGACACTTGCAGATGCGGAACCACCTATAGAACCAGATCAGTGACTGACAGCTGTGGATATCTAGCCCCGCCCATATCCATTTGACAGCCAGTCCCGCCCCCCAGTCACGTGTTCTGCATCCAGCCAAGTCCATTATTGCACGAGGGTCCCGCTCTCCCTGTATAACGGCAGTAGTAATGTGAGACGGTACACATGACACTGCGCCGCTCCGTGCAGCCGCTCTGGCGGAGACCGCGGAGACCGCGGCGCTCACAATTCTCCACGTCTCCTTCCCTCCCAGCGCGGAGACAAGCAACGCGGGAAAAGCCTTGGATTCAAGACATCAAGCCCCGCCCTGTTTTATGTCATTCCCCGCCCACTGTGTACTCATTGGTACCGCCCCTTTCTATACAACTTTCTATTGGCTGATTGTGTTCGGTTGGTTGGTATGCCACGCCCCCGTGTCAGCGGCGCTGGTGAGTGTGTGTGCCCGGGGCAGGCAGAGGGCTCGGGGCAGGGGGAGAACGAGACGCGGCCGTTGGCATCGTGCGTAATTTTGAATTGCTCGGGCACGGAGACCTGGAGGTGTAACTGCGGTGGACCGGAGCCCCGGACATGACGCCGGAGCCCTGCCTGCCACCTGTCGCCAAACCTTTCGGCATCACCTTGTTGTAGGTACATCGTACATCAGGCAGAATGGCAGCACGATCTCGCAGGTAAGAACTACCGGGCAGCAGGATGGCTGGCACTGCTCGTTACATGGGACTGCATGACACATGGACAGGACTGGCAGGAGAAATGTAGCCTGATGCCCTCTAGCTGCCAGAGAACTGCAAACCACAGAATACCCTGCCCCTCCCCTGTCCCCATGGAGAATGATGGGGCTTCTAGTTCATCTCTGACAGTGGCTGGACAATTAATAGTTTCTGATAGTGTGCTGGGACTTGTAGTTCATCTGAGGTGGCTGGGCTCCTATGCAGTGGTGCAATTATTAGCAGCTCTGAAATGTGGCTGCTACTGTCATCTGCACCCTGATTTATGGTTTCCCTACCCATCACCTGCCTACTAGGGTGCGTTCACATGGGCGATAATTTTTATTTTTTTTTAAATTTCCCTTGGGACAATGATCCGAGATAGAAAAATTGCAGCTTGTCCTATTTTTGGGTATTTCTGCTTTAACAATTGCCCATTATTTCTTTTGGGAGCCTGAAACCATCTCACTACACTGTAAATGCAGTTTTCGTGCAAGTGCAAAGTGCTTTTTTTTTTTTTAATAGCAAAAAGAAAAAAAAAAGGTATTTTGCACATGTGAAAACCACAAGTGCAGCAATGCAAGGTGCTTTTCTTGCACAACCCATCACAATTGCATGCAAAAAAAATCGCAGTTTTACGAGTGTGATACTAGTCTGAGTTTTTTTGCTCGCTATCTCATATAGCTCATGGCCTTATACATGCAGTAGAAACTATGTATCCACTACATCTATCATCCATCCACCTCACCGAGGAGCCCACAATAGCAACTGCGTGACGAAAATAAGACTTCTCAGGAGTGACAGGGCTGCCAACATGAGGTTTTCTTTTTTTTTTTTTTTTTGGACAACGTATCTAAAATCAGACAGCCAACATTTTTTATGGATACATCAGAAAACCATAATAAACAATAAAGATTGTAAGGGATACAAGTCTCGGTCAGATACTGGTGAACTTCCTATCAGCACTTACTGTGAGCTGTAAAAGGACAATAATTGCCCCGATAATAACCTGCTCAAGCCTCAAGAAAATCACGGACACAGCGATTATTTTTTACAGACACTAGAAAAAAAAGTACCCTGTTCTTACAAACTATCTGGGAATTCCCAGACCATTTGCAATTCTATATATATATATATATATATATATATATATATATATATATATATATATATATATATATATATATAATATAATATAAAAATTAGTGTGTGTTTCCTCAGTGAGCCAAGACCAGGAGTTGGTCCAAAATTCACTAGAAATGTAATGGGCGATATTGACGCACGAGTTCTGTCCGACTGCAGGAAGCACAGAACTTGTACGTGGAAAGAAATTATCATTTTTAATAGGCTCAATTTACATGTGCAATTTTTTTTGCTCGCACCAATACTGCAAGATATGCAAGTATACTCGGGTGTACTAATAGATCATAGACTGAACATGAGTCAACAATGTGATGCCGCAGCCAAAAAGGCAAACACAATTCCGGGATGTATTAAGAGAAGCATAGAGTCTAGATCACGTGAGGTCATTATCCCCTCTACTCTTCCTTAGTCAGACCTCATCTGGAATACTCAGTCCTATATCACAGTAGCTCGCTTGAATACAGCCCTGGGCTGCATTTACACGGGTGACTGTGATGTAGGTCAGTGAAAACCTGATCTACATCGCTCTTGTTTAACCTGCAATTTTCTGGCATGTGCGATACGTTTCTGCATAAAAAATGCATGATTTGCATTGCTATAAACGTGGGGAAAATTCCCATCTACTTCTTACAGCATGGTAGAAAACGCTTCAAATCCACATGTGAGTGCGGCACGATTTTTTTCACACTGTCATAGGAAATAAAGGACGAATATTGAGCGAGAATCGTACAAAAATAGGACGTGCAGCGATGTTTCAGTCTTGGACTTGTGGTGTGAGAGAAGTCGCTCATGTATATTAACCCATTAAAAATCATGGATTTTTTTTCACATGCCAGTTCTGTCCATTTGACAATTGGACAGAGTTCGCATGAAAAACGTTCCTGCAAGTGCAGCCTTATATGATGATTGTTGCATATATCTATCTTGCCCATCAACATTACATCTAAACATCTGCCCATTAACCCCTGCAGTCAAATCTTCCTATCAGTCCCCAGTCTCTTCAGTGGTGCCTGTGTCATTGTGGCTCATTTATACATGGAGGCCAGTTTTACACCTCTGTAATACAGAGGGGTTACAGATAACATTGTAACTGTACTTCATCAGTATTAGATCAGGATTTGCTTCTGGTTTTGCTGTACTCACCCGATATAAAAAATATACAAAAGTAGCTTTTGCTACATTTTTATAACTGTTGTGAAAAATACAGCCATGTAAATAGATACATAGATTTACATTAGCTCCTTGCGCTCTTCTGAAAGCGTCCTGAGGCTGAGTATGATAAACATGCAGGTGATTGTGCTATGTATTGTCAAATCACTTAAAGTTGTGTGAAGTCATCAGTTTGTATGATCCGCAGACCTCACATTTACATGGAGGTACATATGGTTCCTCATTTTTATGCTTTACTGCTTGATTCAACAGCTGTAAAGAAATATTGGGTTTTAAACAAATTATCGTCTGATGTACAATAAAAATATATATATAGCATTGTTGGCTAGACTGGCAGTCGTGCCCTACACAATGAGGGTGTTGTGCCCTCAGAGGATCTGATACTGCAGTACTCTGTAAGAGGACAGTTTGTTTCTAGGTCTTCTAGCTTTTGTTCACTTGGAGCTCGTGAAGTTTTAGCTGTTTGCATTTATAATGAATCTAGAATTGTTTGCCCGTTTTGGGAAGGTATATTCGGTTTGGGTATAATGGTTGGCACTCTGGCATGAATATAAATGTTATTGGTAAAGTTCAGCTAATATGTAGAATTGTAAGGTGTTTGCATGCTTTTACATCGGTTTTCTCTGGACCGAAAAGTAGTGTTATAGGTGACGTAATTTATAACGGTCATGTGACCAACATTATATACAGCTTCAAGCATTTGTGTACATTTGATCGACTTTTTACATGTTGTACTACATTGGCAAGGACAATATAACCAGAATGTGATCTATAGAAATGGGATATAATGTTGCCTACTAGCTAGGCCTTAGCTGTAAATCCTGTATGTATAACTTTAAAGCGAACCTGTCGCCTGTCTAACCCACAATAAACTAATTTATTATGCTATTAGGGGAGGTGACATGGAGCTGGGTGATGTGTTTTTTTTAATACTTGCTCACTTCCTGGATCCCACGGTGCCCACCGCTGAAGTCTGAAAATCAGATTTTTGGCTGCATGCGCTGTCCCTTGACTTGTATAGGAGAGCGTACACACGGGACTCTGAAAAGAGTCAGTACTTTGGCAGTGGGCACCAATAGATCCAGGAAGTGGGTGAGTGTAAAAAGTACATGACCCGTCTCCCTGTCACTTCCATAGCAGCACCATAAATTAGTTTATGGTGGATTTGGCACATGACCGGTTCCCTTTTTTTTTCTTTGTATTACGTTTTTATTGTCTATGTATATTGGACCTTTCTGTAATGCTAGCTTGTACATTGTGTTCATTACAACGAAATCTAGACATATCGTTGGCGAAGTTCCATAGTGTTCTGACTCCCAATTTGCAGAATTTACATGGCGGCACCTTGAATATTTGAATGCTTGTACAGTCGAACGTATCTGCTTAATCTGGAAATTTAAAGTACATGCCTCTTCCTTAACAAAAAACTTGAATGCCATTTTACAATACATTAGGCTTAGATTGAGTTATTTCCAGTGTTAACATAGTTCCCGTGGCGTTAGAACACTGTGTGACTTGTTGGAGAACATAATGTGTTCTAACTCCTGCTCTTAGCATACTTACTATTTAAAATGATAAGTTCAATATGGTCATTCCCTTCAGTTCTGAAGGAGAACTAAATTTGAATACGAAAACGCTGCTTACATGCGAGTTATACATTCTATCACAAGTATTAGAAGTAATGTTAAAGGGGTTGTCCAGTTGTAAACTCTTGATGGCTTAGAATTATAGACTTTTCTTGCACTCTGTGAACCTTATCTTTAGGATAGGTCATTAATAAAAATCTGGAAAGGTTCCATGCCTGGGATTCCCACAAGTTAGTTGTTCACCAGACTGTTTTGTTCATGCACTGAGCTGATTTCGGCTCTATTCTCACTGCAGTGGCCAGGCTTGGTATTACAGGCAAAGATCCCATTTACCTTAATGGGAAGTTTGCACGTAGTACCAAGCCCAGCCACTGCAGTAAGAACAGAGCTGTCTGCTTCCTGCAGAAATTGTCTCGGTTTACAAGCCCACTTGCCCGGCAATCAACTGATTGGTGGGCCTCCCAGGTAGTACAGTCTCTGATCTACTATTGCTGATCTATTCTGAGGATAGGCCATCAGTAGTTTACAACTGGACAAGCCCTTTAACTGAACAGTAATGTTAACTGTAATCAGTGATCAAGAGCCTCCCAACATTACCTGTGCTCTCTTGAAAATGTTTGTATAGGTTTTTAATGTCTTTTACTTTTAGCTTATCGTCTCTGAGTTTGTTAGTGTTCAGTTTTGTAACTGGAAGAACGTTTTCTATCATTGCTCGCTGCAGCAGTCACAGGTCCTGGTCAGTTGGAAAACTTCTTTAACAACTTGTTGCAGTTTTACACCATGTTCAACTTCATTCTCTACCCTCAGCAGCGCCATTACGTTTCCACCTGTTGGCTCACAAAATACAAACCGGCCATTGGTTGGAGGAGTTGGAGCACTATGGCTCGGATGATACAGTATCATGGAGAGTTAGAACATAATGGGATGATCAGTATCCCTCCTCCCAAACATACGATCTGAGGTTTACACATCCTTCTAGTAAATGATGGAAGTTAGAACACAGATGTCTAATTAACAGGAAATCGGCCAAAAGTGGAGTCAGAACATACGGAATTAAGGCAGTGATAGATTGAGGAGTGGCTTTAAATCCTAATACATAGTTAAATGTATTTGACTCCAACTCACCTTGGACCTCAAATGGCATAGAGATCAATATTCTTATGGATGTCACTTTCAGTAATGCTTGTGTCGGGACACAAATCATATAATTGGATTAAGTTTCCCCATTCTAATCTAGATTATCAGTGGTAGAAAAGTTATTTCACTCAGTAACCACACTTTCAATAGCCCATCATAAAGTGCATCCTTTCCAAGCTTCTTTTCATACTAACAACCATTCCGCAGAAACCCCAGTGAAACATAACCCTGCTATTATGCATAATTCATGTGTGTGTCCAGGATGTTTGTACAACTCTGCGCCCAGCAAAATACACCCAAGCCATCTGATGTAAGCGCTGCAGTGAGGATGTTTACTGTGGAGATCAATGACAATTTTATGTTTGTATCTATGTACTGTATATTTGTCTGTATAGATAGATATGTGTATGGGATCACCAGCAGGCGTTGGGCCTCATAAAATACACGGATTGTCCAAAAAAAATCAAGCCCCTAGAAGAAGTTGTCGGAATCTAATGAAACTTTGTGCGATTGTAACATTGATATAAGTAAGTAATTACAATATCGAAGCAAAGCGAGAATTTATTGCGGAAAACTAATCCCTTGAAGGTAGGCTCTAGCACCCTGTTGTACCGCCTCTAGCTTGGATACAAGGTGTGGTATAGGCAGGCATGGAGGCTCTGGTACCTTGTTATACCACCTGTAGCTTGGATACAAGATGTGATACCGGTGGGCATGGAGGCTCTAGTACCCTGTTGTACCACCTCTAGTAGCTTGAATACAAGATGTGATACGGGCCGGCATGGAAGCTCTAGTACCCTGTTGTACTGCCTCTCGCTTGCAGACCCGATATGATACGGGCAGGCATGGAAGCTCTAGTACCCTGTTGTACTGCCTCTCGCTTGGAGACCAGATATGGTACCGGCAGGCATGGAAGCTCTAGTACATTGTTGGGCTGCCTCTAGCTTGGATACAACATGTGATACGGGCAGGCATGGAGGCATACAGGTTCTGTACAGTATTCTGTGGCATATTGGTCCTCAATTTCTGTATCTGAGCCTCTAGATCATGCAAACGTTTAGGCTGTTGAAGTTGATGTCCCAGATGGTCCCATATATGTTCTGTTGGAGATAAATCTGGCGAGCGGGCAGGCCACGGAAGTATGATAACGTTTTGGTCGCATTCCTGTGACCCCCTTACTGTATGTAGTTGAGCATTATCTGCTGGAAAATGCCTCTTGAAAGTCATACAGCCACATATTGTAAAGAGGAACACATGTGGCTGTATGTACATCCTGAACCTATCGCTGAGCTATCATTGTCCCTCGTACCACTACTAGGGGTGACCGATTTGTCATATGCGATGGCCCCCAAGACCGTCACACCAGCAGGGGGCAGTGTGCCACTCCACAGGAAAGGTGGGATTGAGGCGCTCCACCCCTGGTCTCCAGACACGAACATGGCCGTTGTCAGTGCCCAAACTAAATCTTGATTCGTCGCTGAAGACAACCCGTAGCAGTACAGTTTCATCGTTCACAACACCATTGTAAACGGAGGTGATGGTAGGTGGCTGTCAAAGTCCGAACATGTAATGGGCACCATGAGACCAAATGGCTTTCAGTCAAGTGGCTTGTAACCATAGTGCCACCTGTCTCTGAATGGTGGACTACGAAACGGTTGGAGCTCCTTGTTTTTGATCCTTTCTACTAGGGGTCTGTTGAGCACGTAATGAAACCCGTCTCCTTGTGTGCCCTCACACATCCACTGGTCCCACCACTCCTAACAGTTCGGTCAAAACGGCCCGGGTGGCGGGCAATTCATTGATACGACCATCCAGCTTCTCGCTTTCCAATAATGCGCCCCTCTCAGACTTTAACTAGATGAAATCTCTTCCCTGCGTCGTAGAGGCAACTAGTGGTCAGCAAGCTCTACACAAGCAGAAAAGAGGTCCATTACACCCAAGTAGAGCCTCTGAGACCCTTTTTTATAGGCCAAGGGGTTGGGCAATTCGTTGATACGACCATCCAGCTTCTCGCATTCCAATAAAGCGCCCCCCTCTAAAACTCTGTTAACTGGATGAAATGTCTTCTCTGCGTCGTAGAGACGTCTAGTGGTCAACAAGCTCCACACAAGCGGAAGAAGAGGTCACTACACACAAGGGAGCCTCCGAGAGCCTTTTTATAGGCCAAGGGTAGTACAACTCATAGACCCTCATGTGGCAAGACTGTTCATCTTATCGCCCACCTCTCTAAGCATTTGCATATTCTCTTTTTGCAGCAAAGTTTTGCAAGTGAGTTTTGCAGCAAAATAACAACTCCTTCTAGGTGTTGGATTTCTTTTTTTTTTTCGTGTGTCTGTCTGTCTGTCTGTCTATGTATATGTGTCTATATATGTATATACACTCACTAAACACATTTTATTTTTATATTTGTGAGTTCCCTTGTAACATATTTATTTTTAATGAAAGTCAAATGAAAGAAAGCTGCAGCTTCTGCGCTGCTCGTGGCATCCCTACAACACTGGCTGCCTAGCCTTCAGCTTCATAGCAAAGGAATGCACGCTGGAAAATGTGACTCTCTCTTTATTGGATAGACCCGTGTAGTTACAGAGGATCTTGTGTTGCATAATTGCAAAGGTATTAACTGTTGCCTTGCAAGCAGCTTGTTAGCGTCAGCTATAAATATACTCTGTATCATACAGTAGAAGTTGTGACAGACCATTCAGTATTCTTCTAAGAAGGGGTATACAGTCTATATAACTGTTATATTATACCGTGTGATATTGTGTTACAGAAAAATTATTGGTTGGATAGGTAAAATGCGAAGGGGTTGAATTATTGTAAATGGCGTTTATTAAAACGAGCAAGCTATGTGAAAGGTCAACTAATGCCATTATGCCAAGATTTAAAAAAATTACATTTGCTCTTGTAAGTGACACCCTAAAAGGCTACGGTTGCCATGGAGACTAACTGGGAAATGCGTCAAAAATTGCACCAGATCTTGGTGAAGCAGAACTGAGAAATTCATGCTCACAGGAATTTTGTGGGTGAATGATGCCCTGATATAGAAAGGACAATTTCTTGTTGCGTAGTGAGTTGAGTAGGAGCTGGACAGAGAAAGAAGACTCTGTTAACTATAATGGGAAGATGCACAGTGCTTGTGAGGAAGAGACCATGGTGGGGGATCAAGGAGCACTGAGAAGACACAGGTCTGAGCCCGGGAGGAGCAGGATCCCCAAGTCATCAGCGGAGAATGTTGCAGAAAGTACTGCCCTTGACTTCAGCCCATTCTGCAACATCGCCTGGTCCATAGTAGCAATCAAGAATGCACAACGGAACCGTAAGTGAGGCCAACCTAAAACGGACACTGGTTGTGTGCACTAGAAAGGGTTAGATTGTAGTTAGTCAGCAGGCCTGCTGCAGAAGATAGGATTGCTGTATACTCAGGACACTGCACTCTTGACAAGTTTCAGGTGCCTGAGCTCCATTACTGGACTAACTAATTCATTGGCAAGAGAAGAGTCAAATGTCCATTGGGGTCTAGAGTAAGCCTTAAAGGGACATTGCGAATGTATACTGTAAGCGGCCTTTCTAAAAGACTGTATTGGAGTTAACCTCCACAGGATGTATCCTATCTGTATTTCTGTGAGTCAGTACCGATATTAGACAAGCGTTATTGGTATTGTTCACAAGGTATTACCATTACTTCGGATTGCTCATGAGGTATTCTTCCTATTTTTTATTCAGCAATGAATAGTGCATAGATAATTGGAGGTATAAGTTCAAATGCATAATAATTCTTCCATTGTTCACTTTTATTCTTGTGTTAATTAATATTGTATGCTTTGGTTACTCCATCTGATGCAGGATTTAGCAGATGGTTTCTCAATCTGCTGAATCCTGCATCACTATACCTCCACTCACAAAAATCTGCACCCTCTATTGATAAAGATGAATTTAAAGGGCACTATAGCCATAATCAGATCAACCCCTCCTCCTGTTGTATCTTCACAACCAGATTTGTTTAATCACCCCTTTACTTGGATTAAAGAAGGGCATTGTGACCATATCTCCCCTATTTTGTTACTGTGCATTGTGGTGCCTGCTTGTACGGTCCACATAACATGTGCCCTGACTGCCTATATGTCACCTACGCTCTTCCATAAGCTATCATTGCACTGAATGTTTCCTCTTCTCTGTTCAAAGTGAGGACGAAGATGACGATCTTCAATATGTTGACCATGATTATGAGGTTCCAGTGCAGAAATCTGTGAAGAAAGTCTGGAACAGAGTCAAATGGTCAAAAGAAGAGGTATTTGCATATTCTCTATGTCTTTGGGTGCTTTCACAGGGAGAGATCACACTCTTTTAAACCTGCAGTTTTGGCCTGCGGTTGTGATTTATTTTTTTTTTTTTTTTTTTTTTTTTTTTTTTTTGTATTTATTTATTAATTTATTTATTTTTTCTTTCTTACTCGCATGATGACACACCCTGTTGCATCTCTTCTGTAGTGTTCAGGTTTCAATGAATGCGTGTGTTTTTTTTTTTTTTCTTTTTGGTTTTTCACAGGATGAAAAGTTGAAGAAACTAGTTGAACAGAATGGGTCAAATGACTGGGCTCTAGTTGCTTGTCATTTTCTGGTAAGTTTTCTGTAAGTCATCAGTGATAATTGAGTCAGCATAGCACTGTTGTGGTGAACTTTTTAAGGGGTTGTACCAGGATCACAAATTATCCCTGAGATAGGGGATTACTTGCTGATCAGTGGTGCTCTGACCACTGAGACCCCCACTGATCTAGGGAATGGAGGACCTATGTCCCCGTGCTGTCGCTTCAAACCCCCTCTCCCCACACACACCCTGTAGTGAGGTTAGAACGAATGGACTGCTGGCCGAACTTTTACAGCTGCTGCTCCATTCATTTCAGTTGGCCTGATGGAAATATGGGAGTGCTTGCCGCTCTATTTTCAGCAGTCCTATTGAAAGTCCATAGAGCAGCCAGTGGTCCATCCGTGTCCACCTCAGAGCAGAAGGTGCGAGGCACAGGACCCCTGTTCTCCGGATTGGTGGGGGTCTCAGCAGTGACACCCCCACTAATCAGCAAATTATCCCCTAACCTATGGATTGGGTGTAACATGTAATCTTGGTATAACCCCTATAACATATATTGACTTGTTTATAATAACTGCTAGTACAATATGATCTACTTTTTACTCTACTATTAGTACTGATGTGAGTAATGACAATTTCTGTACAGCGCTGAGAAATACGTTGGAGCTATATAAATAAAATAATAAACTTGTACCTTATATCTGGAGATTGCAATTATTCAGCATCCATAAAAAAGGCAAATTCAAGCAAGTGGAAAAATGTTTGTATTCTGAACATTATAAGAGAGAATGCCAACTTTGGCCAGTGCTAGACTTTTTGCCATTATATAGACAATGTATTTTTGGTGTTTCTAAGTAGAATAAGCTAAAGGTATTCAGAGACTCGGTGTCTCCAGCGTCAATGGAAAAGGAATGTATATCTGTCAGTGTAAGTATATCTTCTAGCACTTCAGAAAATCCACTTGTCCAATATCGCTATGCTTAAATATATCCCATTGTATGCTGATATATATCCCTTGTTTGGCTGAAGAATTAGGCAATGTGTGGTTAGCTTATATTGTGTCACAGGTTTGCATGGTCTATTATATAAATTAATGACAAACATGGATTACGCTGTACTAACAGGCATGTGACCCAAAGTATGAGCTCAAAACAGAGACTTTAACTTGTAAATCAGGAGGGATTGGGAACAAGGATAATTGCTGTTTACTTAAAATGTTTTATATACAGGGTGAAGTCTGGACATGCCCATTTAACTGTTGTAATAATGAGAAAACTGACTTCCAATCTGTGAAAGTATTGGGAGGGAGGATGCATTTTTTTTTGGTGGCAGCCATTTTGAACCCTGCCATATTGAATTCAGCTCAGGTTTTTCAAATGGGGAGAGGGTCATGTGCTATATCAATCTTGGCTAAAATGTACTCAGAAACACACTAGAAGTGTCAGTTTTGCCCTTTCTTTACTTGTTTAGGAGTTAAGTGAGGCAAAATTGGTAAATTGTGTAGGATATCCAGGGCCTTGTTCCATTGACGGATCACTTAATGGTGAGAAGTACCACCAGATGTTACAGGATACCATATATCTGTAATTGATGAGAACAGTGAGTTTCCATGTTACTTTCAACAGGATGGCTTACCTCTGCACATTACTTGGGTGCAGAGGTCTAGCAGAATGGCGGCTGAGGTTGCTGGACTTAACACCTTTGTACTTTTATCTCTGAGGCCATCTAAAGTCCTCTGTGCATGTGGCAAAAATACACAATTTGGTTCACCTGAAACAGCGAATCCTACAGTACTGTACAGAAGTATCACCCGCAGTTCTTCAGTGTTTAACCATGTGCATTTTGTAAATAGTGGATACATCAAACACATCATGTAAAGCACTGTGCGAAACTTTGCCCTCACTTAACTCTTAAACAAATAAAAATAGATCAAAACTGACACTTCTAGTATGTTTGAGTAAATTCTAGCCAAGATTGATATATCACTTACCATTTGAAAAACCTAAGCTGAATTCAATGTGGCTGAGTTCAAAATGGCCACCAAAAAGTCTCCTTCACCAAAGAATGCAGTCTCCTTCCCAATGAATACTTTCAAACATTGGAAGTCAGTTTTCTCATTATTCCACTAGTTAAAACAGGTGTGCTGAGACTTCTGCCTCACCCTGTAGTCATGATCCAACTAAAAAACTAGTGTAAGGTACCCCACTCATATAAACGGTGTTTCCAATTGAAAGTAAATGGGTTGATGTCAGATTGTTATAGTAGACATATTGCATGAGTATGGCTTTTTATTGATTTACTGATATCTTTTAGAACCGGTCAGATATTCAGTGTCAGCATCGTTGGCAGAAGGTTTTGAATCCGGAACTTGTAAAGGGACCTTGGACTAAAGAGGAGGATCAAAGGGTAATTTAAATGTCTAGTCTTTATTTAGCATTTTCAGTTAAATATTTTAATAGGGTTCTCTGAAAATATGTATAGGAGAGCACCGTTTTTAAAATTTTTCATTCAAAGGGTTATTCCCATAAGAAAATGCCATAATTGAGGGGTAAATGTTCCATATGTGGGATAAAGATCTCTGAGCCTCCCTCTTAGGCAGTCCAAATGTGGCCATACATACTTACGACTCTCTGTTGCAGTTTATGGAAGTTGTGAAATGCTCTAAATTGGGGGACTCGCATATGCATGGTCTCCTTCCCTCTGAAGTGCTAAACAGGGTAACAGTAGACTCCCATTGTTTTGATATGTGCCGATTCCACTTCTGGTGCTTCTACTGATCATACTGTATATTTATGACCTGTGCTGATATGCTATAAATGTCTTGGGTGGAAATACCGACAGGTCCTAATACAGCCATTGGGGGTAGTAGAGTCTGTGACAGTATGGCCCTCTGATCAGAAAAGGTTGCCCACCTTTGCACTAGGCTCCCTGTAAATGCTCACAAACATCTTAGTTCCCCCACTTAAAATCCATGTAGACCTAAATCTGTTATGTGTGAAAGTACCCTAATGAGGGATTGTGATGGTTTTTCTGCAACAATTGGTGCACTAAAGAGTTTCCTAGGCCTGATTTCAGAAAATGCATCAGTTATACCATTTCAGGTTGTGTTCACATGTAGCTGAAATGCTGCACCTTTTTTTCAAATTTTGGAATCTGAATACAAATAGATCCTTTTTTATTGCATAATAGTCAATGAGAGATGGATAGAATTGGAAGACCATCATTTTTTTAATTTCCAGTTTTGTGTGCGGTAGTTCAATGAATATGGCTGTGGTTAGCACTGTTGCCTTGCAATGTTGCTATTTTCGCGATCGCGATTTTAGCATTACAAGTCCCATAGACCCCTGCAGGGAAAAAAACGCTGCGAATTTCACAGTGAAAAAAAAACTGTAGTGGGTAGTCACCCTAAAGGGCAACATCAACCTTGAAAAACTCCATACAGCCTTCACCCTTGGTTGGATTTGAACCTACAACCCCAAGCACTGCAGGATGATGATGGTGGTGTTGCTGAAAAATGGTTGTAAGCAGAAAGCTTTACAGATGCTTTTTATTTCACTTCTGTTTTCTGATTTCCATTTTGAATAAAACTGGATCAGAGGAAAAACCGCTACGAAGAATGTAGCCTCCAACATTTTTTTTATGTCAAGAGGTTAAGAACTGCTTGTAATCACAACTCTTTTTCCGCTGGGTATTAGGTGACGGAATTGGTTCAGAAATATGGTCCAAAAAGATGGTCTCTTATCGCAAAGCATGTGAAAGGGAGAATTGGCAAGCAGTGCAGAGAGCGATGGCACAATCACTTAAACCCAGAAGTGAAGAAGTCATCCTGGACATTAGAAGAGGATCGCATAATCTTCGATGCTCATAAACGACTCGGAAACCGATGGGCTGAAATTGCAAAACTCCTTCCAGGAAGGTAAATGCCCGTTTGTATTCATAAATAACTATCTCATTTCTTGTAATAAATCGCCATGTCTTGGGGATCCACTTTGCTTGGTTTCAATGCACATTGATGAGCTTCTTTTAATCAGGCATGTACTTCCAGCTGCACTAAAATGTGGAACAGCAGACAGAATTGGGTAATTGTTCTGAGGCTCTAATAAAACTGTTTTTTTGTGACGGTATATAATGCAGTATAAAGCGTCAGTTTGTATACTTTCCTCCTTTTTTTTTATCCACTCCGGTCTTTGACTTGATAAACTATCTATGGGATTCCAACTTGAAAAACAAACAAATAGGGGAAATTAATTAACCCCTAAGTGACCAAGCTCTTTTTTTCGTTTTTCATTGTCATTTTTTCCTCTTTACAAAATCGTGACTTCTTTATTTATCCATCGACGTAGATGTATGAGGGCTTGTTTTTTGTGGGACGAGTTGTAGTTTTCAATGGCACTATTTAATGTACTGAAAAGCTTTAAAAAAAATTCTAAGTGGAGTAAAATTAAAAAAAAAAATTAAAAAAAATTCCACCATCTTTCGGTAAGTCTTTTTTCCATGGTGCACAAAGTGCAACAAAAATGACATAATTTTATTCTATGGGTCAGTACAATTACTACAATACCAAACTTATATAGTTTTTATTTTTTTTTCAAAGACATTAAAAAAATAAAAATTGCCACCATCTTCTGCGCTTAATAACTTTTTAATTTTTCCATCGACATAGTTGTGTTAGGGCTCATTTTTTGCGGGACATCCTGTTTGTGTTGGTACCATTTTGGAATACATACGACTTTTTGATCGCTTTTTATTGCATTTTTTTCCTTGAAGAAAGGGTGACCAAAAAAAGCCCATTTCTGGCATTCTTTCTTTATTTTTTTTTCAGGCAACATTCACCATGCAGAATAAATCATGCATTACTTTGATATATCGGCCTTTTATGGACGTAGCGATACCAAATATGTATTTTTGTTTTATGATTTAGATTATTTTATTATAAATATGGCAAACTTTTTTTTTTTTTATAAACGTTTATTACTTTTAAAACTTTATTCTTACTTCTACTTATTTTTTTTACTTTAGTCCCCAGAGGGGGACAACAACGTGCGATGCTTTGATCGCTCGTGCAGTATGATGTAATGCCATAGCATTACATCATTCTGCAATTTGACAAGCAGTCTATCAAGCCACCCCACAGTGAGGGCTTGATAGGCATTCTGCCATGACAGCTCTGGGGCCTTTCAGAAGAACCCCGGCTGCCATGACACCCGCACGGCTCCCTGCCATCCCATCGGTTTTAAATGCTGCTGTCAGAATTGACAGCGACGTTTTAAAGGGTTAACAGTTCCGATGAGCCGCGTGGCTTATCGGGATTGCTGCCGCTGGGTGTCGGCTGTAAGAAACAGTCAGCACCCGCACTGTATGAAGAGAGGTGAGCCCGCGATCTCTCTTCATACATAGGCTTCCTATACAGGCCGTCAAAAGGCGTATCGGCGGTCACTAAGGGGTTAAGATCTGTGCCTACTGCACAGGGCTTTATCTGAACAGCACTGGAGAAAGATGCCCCTGAAAAATATATAAAGGTGAAAGCCTCTCACTACATTTGGTGCATCTTGGGTAGTCTGATCACCACAAACCAATGAGCTGGAGTCTATTTTGGAAAAACTTAGTAAATCTGTCAAGCCGTGGATAGCCATGCTGGCTCCTGCTAAGCCTGCCTGCTTTTCTTGAAAGGTGGTGGAAAAGTGAAAAAAAGTTGCATATTTTTTGTGTGAAAGTATGTGACAAAATTTGCGAATCTTTGCCCTCAGAATTCTTGCACAATGGCCTTAACAGTTTACCCCCCTTTAACATTTTAGTTTTGGCAATGGCCTGAATGTTCCCTATTCGTACAGATGAGCTATTTTGGAGAATAGTCATACCATAAAAGTGTATTAAAACTCATTAGCCAACCCCTTCTGTTCTGTTGATGATGGATTAAAGGAATATATACTGGTTGGATGAAATGTCCTCCACAATGGGAGAATTTAAAACTAAAGCTAAACTGTCTTTTACCCTGGAAAAATGGAATATATCTCGAAAGAAACATTGGCCACAAATATGGCAAGATATGGAGGAAATGGCCAAGTACACCTTGTTTGACAACTCTGAGATTAATGGTTAACAACTAGATTATAGTGATGTTCTAGTCCAAGTATGCTTGTTATATATCTGCTCTGACATGGTGGGTTGTAGCAGGATTGCAAATATAATATCCTAGTAAAGATATTATATGGGTCATCTGATACACCTGTATGTTTGACTGACTTTTACAGGCTGACTTCCCATGCTCCCTAGAAGAGCGGACCACACCTTAAATATAGAGAATTCTTAGTCCTTGAAGTCTTGAGGACACTATGTAATGAGAGAAATAAGTCACCTACTATATTTACTGCTTGTAATGTTCCATGTTGATTAACCCGTTGGGAATACAAGCGAGAAGAAAGAATGGGTCAGGAGGGAAGGGGTTTGGAAATGTATGTTTGCTTTTAACAAATGACAAAACTCTTAATAAAAAACATTGAATCATTGAATAAAAAAGGTATGTATGATATGTAATCACGACAAATATATTATACAACCTTTTACAAAATAAATAGTATTGTCAGGATACATTAAGAGGAACTTTTCACATTTCTGACACATCTGTTTTTGTAAATACTTCTATTCATTAAATGAACATTCTGGAGCATTTTTATTTAAGTCTGTATTGTGGTTTATTCCTCAAAGAAATGTATGAATACATTTGAGGACTGTTTATTACCATTCCCCTATACAATCTGATACGGTCAAGACTGATTGGACAGTGTGGAACTGCATAGGACTCACTCCTTAGTGGTAACACCCAGTTGCCAATTTATTCATAAATTTCTAGTAGGGATAACAGAAAAACGGCGCAGCATAAAGTTCTAAGAAACAATGCTGTAAAATTTCATCTCATGGCCTATATAAGTATCAACTAAAACTGACAAGTCAGGACATTATGTAGGTGGCGATTTCAGACTGATATTGCACAGGTGGTTGAGAATGCAATTGTTTGCATACTTTGGATAAGTATTATGTAATTTGTATGTGTGTTGGCATACATGGCGCCCAGAGGCGTAACTAGAAGCCCCTGGGCCCCAATGCCAAACCTGTAACAGGACCCCCAACTATAATGCTTTATTCATAGTACTGGGCTCCCTATATGGAGCAGTGAGACTTATGGGCCCCCTAAGGCTCCTGGGCCCGGGTGCAACCGCATCCCCTATAGTTACACCAGTGATGGTGTCCACATAATTCTTTAAAAGTAATTAATTCTACAATTTCTTTTTCTAGGACCGATAATTCTATAAAGAATCATTGGAATTCTACGATGAAACGCAAAGTGGAACAAGAAGGATATTTGCAAGATTTAACAGAGAAGGAAAACCCTTCAAAACACCATCATAAAGCTTGTGCAGCACTTGCTCATTTGCAGGCACAGAATATGTACTATGTGCCAATCCAATCTCAAGTAATTGTTTGTTCTTTTTCCATATGTTGACTGTCTCCATCTCTAATAGCGCACCTTTTTAACTTGCATACTGTGGAAGTATCTTATTTAGAGCGGAACTCTGTTCGCTAAGAATTAGTGATGCCCCTCATTCTTGGTGAATGGAGGATGATGCCTTCATTACTTGTCCTTTCTTACAGTTCTTTGTAGTTGACCTCCACCCTGCGCTCCTCTCTCCATATGGCATTCTGCACTAGTACTTCATACGTACATCCATCACTGTCATCTGGGAAGAATCGCCCATTTTGTTCAGCTGCTCTGCTTTTCTATACTACAGTCTCTAGGGATTGTGTGTCTCCGGCCCATTTGAGCCCTCTTCACTCCAAATATGCAATTTTTTTACTATACTGCCTCTTGAAATTCCCTGTGCCCAAATCAGTTCTAACCTGCCAAGATCTCTCTAGATGAATATATATGCATTTCATGATTCTTCTTCTCCATGTCTCTACTGTTATGTTGACCACCCACTTCTCATTTACAATTCTTTTATTCTCTCTGACATGACTTTCCCCATTCTTGTTCACACTCCATCTGTTCTTCATTGTTTCTTTTTCTTCAGCTTGTTTTTTAGGAGTATTTCAGTACTCGATCTTCATCTTTTCTCGTCTTACTCACAGATCCTTATGTGTTTTTGTTTTTTTTCAAAGCAGGATAATGACCTGACAGAGTTTGACTAATGTAATAGAGGCCCAGATTGTAACATACTATAGTTTGAGTGTAAATTACCAAATATAAGGGTCAGTTAAAAGTAATTGGTTGGAGTGCTTGAGAATTGCTTTATAGGAAAACCAGATGGCAAGGTGTCCGGCATGTGGGGAAACTAGGTAAAAAGGAGCTAAAAATGAGTGTTTCTGGCTACAAAAATACAGCTAAAATGGTGGACAGCTAGATTTACCCTAATTTGCTTACATGGTCAGAAATGCAACTTCTTCCTGAGCTCTATTTCTAGGAACTATAGCTCCAGGGAACGAAAGGAGGGTGACCATTTACTTATTGTCCATTGGGAACTATGGGATATATTTATCGTCTGGCTTGCGCCAGAATTGTCGTCAAAGAGTCACACTTCTGGTACAAGTTCCAAAGGTTTGCACCGGCTTCCATGTAATCGGGGCTTAGAGTTAGGGGGACATGGCTAGGTGCAGTCTAACATTTACTAGGAAATTATAGCTGAAAACTATGCCAGTTGGCGTTGATTTCAGATTTGGCACAGGACACACCCATAGTTGTGAAGGGCTTGAACCTCTTCATGATTTCGTCACACACCAGTGCTAATTTTACTTGGATACCTATGGGCAACATTTACTTAGATTGGCAATTCGTTCCCCAGGCTATTTCTTATCCATGGTAATAAGTAAGCAAACCTTCTTCTAAACCAACTGTCTTCAAGTTCAATGCTTGAGGTTCTGTTATAAAAAAAAAACCTGTTTTAGCAATTTAGAACAAGTGTGATTGTGTTTAGTTTTTGAAGATATACAGTATACTGCTTATACAGTATGAGATATATACATGATGCAAGCAGATTGTTGTGCAGCAGAGAGATTTCCCTAGGTCAGGCTTATGTCATGCAGATCACCGAATTACATTTATGAAACCGTCCTTGGACGAAGTACACAGTGTTTCAAAAGTCAGGGCCACCCCAGGTGTCAACAGCTGTGCTTTTATGTGGACTCCTTAGAAAACATCTACACAGCTGTCGACACCTGGGGATCACAAATGCTGCTCAAACGACCCGTTCTCGATTTGTCCTGGACACTACCAGTTTGTCTGGACTTATGAATCCGTTTCCTGACAGTTTGTGCACTCACTGGCTGGCTTCCGGAGTGTTCAGAGCCTCGGCCTCTTCCCGTGGACTTCCGTTACCAACCATCAGAATTTATGAGTTCTGTCCTGGATTCTTAACGTCACCTTGTCCTACTTGAAAACATTAGTGATTACTATTTGCTATACCAGATATTTCAACATAACTTTATTAATACTCAACACGGCATCATCTATAACTTGAAATAGTTGGTTATTAAAAAAAGATGACTGCACCAATCCATTTCTGATGAAATCATACCATTAAATTATGCATGCCATGTCCTTCTTTCCATTGAAGTTTCTTGGGGTAAATCCAAAATGGCTGCCACCAAGATTGCTGCCAGGCACCGTAATAGTGCTGAAAGTTTTTCCCCCACCCATCTACGAAGTGTTTTATAACGTCTTCTATTTGTATCTCTTTTCATTCACAAGATATTCTAGTTGTCCAAGACTTTTAAATCGCCCTTTGTAAGGGAATCCCTGTACTCCTAGCAAAACATTTTCAAGGGCAAATGGAGGTATAATACATGTTTATTCGATGATTTGTTTATACCATGTCAAAAGTGAAATGTTTTGTTCTCTGTCCTCAGATTCCAGGATATCATTACATTTCTTCTGATGACAGCCGCATTGAAAGTTCTCAGAACTCTTATGCTTTCATTCAGGTAAGATTTACTCTACAACCTGTCTGTAAAAACCTATACAGACTAGTGATAGTAAATGTCCCTAATAAATAAATCTAAGCCCTGGTCTTAGGCTCAATGCACACGGCCGGACTTGCATTGCGGAATCCAGAGCTGGCATCCGCTTCTGGATTCCACAGCAAATACCTGCCATAGCGTGCTATGTAAAAGGGGGTTTCCATGCCGACAAGCGGAAATCGATTGTGATTTTTTTTTTTCCACTCGCGGGGAGAAAATCGCAGCATGCTCTATTTTGAGCCGGATTCCTTATGGATGGCTTCCATTGAAATCAATGGAAGCTGTCCGTCCTGTGGCCCTTCCGCAGTACAAAATAATAAGCATCCGGACAGGTATGCAGGGCTCACCGGCTGGGCACCGGGTCGGATTCCGCTCCAGGATCCCACATGCGGAATCTGACCCGGTCGTGTGCATTCGGCTTAACCCTCTTATCTAAAGTTATTGTACATTTTAGTTACTTTCTCAGTTATATCTATTTCTGGTTGAGCTGTGTAACAACCTAGGGACCTTTCACTGGTGCGGAATATTTCTGCAAAACTCGCCTACAGTCGCAGCTTATTCTGCTCCTGCGGATTTCTGCTCCTTAACCCGCATGTATACATACAAGTTTTGGTGCAGAATTTTCTGCGTCTTTTAGGTGCATTTTGCAGAAATAATCTGCGTGTGTAAAAGGTCCCCTATGCAGGTGTAAGCTTATGAGCACATATTCCTTGTCATGCTGTAAAACCTCTATATATTGATTCTTTGTAGGCCATATCATGTGCCCATATTGGTTGTCCCTTTGGAAATTAGAAAGGATCGTAACAGATATCAGTGCTTTTCTATAAATATTTTTACTTTTCGCAGCCAAAGTCATCTAATATGTTGTAGATCCATGTAGCAAGTGATTTTCAGCAGAAAGCTATGAGTAGTGCCAAAGGGGTTCGCGTTCTCTACAGAGCCTTTCGTTTTGCTAATGTAATGTTATATGAAATTGTGATCTATCAAAGGGTAATATTGATTGGATTGTCCCATTACAGAATAGAAAAATGTACATGAGGTCTGGTTTGAGTTTGGTTAGCACCTTGCACTCTTATGTATGTGCTGGGGTTTAAAGACGTTCATACATATATTGCGGTGCAGCTATAGGCCGGCTCTTACCTATTGACCACTTTCATTGTGCTGCACTTTTCTAAACTACTGCTGTGTGGATCCTCTTCTGTCTGTCTCCTTGACTGTTGTTTCCCCTCTGGTTCTTTTACATGCCTCTCAGCAGCCCTTTGTTGATGTGGATGACCCTGATAAGGAAAAACGGATAAAGGAACTTGAATTGCTGCTTATGTCAGCTGAGAATGAAGTCAGAAGAAAAAGAGTGCCATCTGTAAGAAGGCTGTTCAACTCTTTTTCTATACTCCTCTCACTATTGCATGCTATGTGTTTTGTCATTTTTCTTACAATTGATGGCAGGAGTATGACATTGGGGTTATAAATTTGACGTATGGATATTTGATATATACATTTAAGCTAACTCTCCGGTTCACGGTAAAAATTTCATAAGACACCCGGAATGTATAGTTAACATGCTTGGTGCTGCCGCAATTCTTCCTGTTCCCAGTCCCCTCTTCTTCAGATATGTACCCTACGCACAGTGTTATTCAGTAGTCTGAGACACTCCCCCTGCTGCTGATGTCATCACTGTGTCAATCTTCTATTTTATCCTGCAGGTCCTGGTTTCATGAGATTTGTGTTTCAGACTACCTAAGCATATAATGCATAGGGTAGTCTGGAAATCTGGTTGCCATTCTACATATTTTATTAAGAGGGGACTGGGAATTTAAAGGAGATGTCCCGCGCCGAAACGGGTTTTTTTTTTTTTTAAACCCCCCCCCCCGTTCGGCGCGAGACAACCCCGATGCAGGGGTTAAAAAAACAAACAGCACAGCGCTTACCTGAATCCCGGCGGTCCGGCGTCTTCATACTCACCTGCTGAAGATGGCCGCCGGGATCCTCTGTCTTCATGGACCGCAGGGCTTCTGTGCGGTCCATTGCCGATTCCAGCCTCCTGATTGGCTGGAATCGGCACGTGACGGGGCGGAGCTACACGGAGCTACACGGAGCCCCATAGAGAAGAGGAGAAGACCCGGACTGCGCAAGCGCGGCTAATTTGGCCATCGGAGGGCGAAAATTAGTCGGCACCATGGAGACGAGGACGCCAGCAACGGAGCAGGTAAGTATAAAACTTTTTATAACTTCTGTATGGCTCATAATTAATGCACAATGTACATTACAAAGTGCATTATTATGGCCATACAGAAGTGTATAGACCCACTTGCTGCCACGGGACATCTCCTTTAATGAATCACAGCATTCAGGAAGAGGGCATTAGTGAATTTTTTTCTGTGAAGTGGATGGTCGCTTTAAGTTCAGTCAGTTTGTAATCTATAACAGATGAATAATTGTCATACGGGGTTTTCTGTAGTATACAAGAACTGCTACGGTGTGTAAGTATTCAGTACAGTATAGAAGTACACACATGACCTCGTATTTATATCGTAAAGCCAAACTGTATTGCTGCATATTGGCCTAGTTTATAAAAGCACAATATAAAATGTACAAGCTTCTGTAATGGTACGTTGACAAGTAGTGGATTCTGGCCCGGATCCACTTCCAAAATTGCAGCACGTTTTTCACTGCAAATCTACGCTATTTGGTGTAGATTTTGAAACAGATCTGTAGCAGATCTCACCCTTTCAGTTGAGTGCGGATGCAGAATTTGACATGGATTTTCCACTGTGGAAAATCTGCACCAATTCTGCTACGTTTGAATGTACCCGAAGGGTATATTCATATTTAGTGGAAATACTGCAGATTTGGTGCAGCTGAAAATACTGCGGCAAAATCTGCAGCCAGTTCCACATCACTTGACTAGCGGTGCTTACTAGAGGCCGCATGTCGCCGGGTGCAGGAATGTGCTGACAGCACGAAGACTTGCAGCATGAGGGAGAGTACTGTGGCTGCTGAAATCTGTTTCAGTTATGCAGCTTATTTTGCTTCAAAATCTGCGGAAATGCTGTGGATTTTGGGGCAGAATTTAACGTTACAGCAAATCTGTAGGTGTGAACGTACCCTACAGGGGTGTTTTTGCCCAAAACATTATCACCTGCCAATTTAGATTATGGGGGCAAACTACTCGGACTCCAAATGATCATTAAAGTGGGGGACCCTGGTGCCTTCTCTCCCAACCGCTGCCATAGCAGGGGCAGTTTTGTACAATAGTAGTTTTCCTTTGATAGTTTGTGCAGTATTGTGATTGATTCCTGCTTAATATATTTTCACAGCTAATAAAGTTGAAAAATCAGAGGATAGTAAATTTACTTGCTGATTGTTACATTGTTTATTGTTTTCAGTGTAGAGTTTTAATTCACTTGCTAAGTATTAGTGTCTATTTGATTGATATGCGGCTTACAAAAGTCTTGCAGTATGATATATACTTTGACCTGCGTATAAAATGGTATTTGAAAAACTGTTGTACCAGCTGTACAATTTTGCTTCAGGTTCTGGAAGCACTAACTAAAGTCAGCATTTATTCTGTGGGTTAGATATTTCTTTTCCATAGGGTAATTAGAGATCAGTCACCATTTCTAATCTTCTACATGTAAATGTGCCTTTTGGTTTAATGGGAATCTGTTAATTTGAACACCCTGTCGAAACTGCAGACAGCATGCTATGGAGCAGGAGGGGCTGAGCAGATTAATATATAGCTTTATGGGGAAAGATTTAGTATAACTTGTGTTTCATATATATATATATATATAATATATATATATATATATATATATATATATATATATATATATATATATATATATAATATATATATAATATATATATAATATATATATATATATATATCATTCTGAGCTGAACAGTCCAGTGGGTGGCCCTATCAGTGCTTGACAGCTACACATGTATGGACAGTCGTACACAGCTGTCAAGCACTGCTAGCACCACCCATTTTACTGAATCTTTCCCCATAAATATATATATCAATCTTCTCAGCTCCTTCTGCAGTTTCAACAGAATTTTTGAGCTGACTGACTTAAAGAACTTGGGTTGAAAGTGACTCTATTACATCTATAGGAACAAGAAATATGTGTCAGGGAACCTTGTTCTCTTTTAGTGCAATTGTGCCAAAAGCTATATTATGTGTAATTACTCACACACATTTGTACTGTATTTCAGCAGAGTGGGAGTTTGTCAAGTTGGTCTGAAACTATTGTTGTGGATGACAGCATGTCCACTACTCTAAACAGTGTAGAGGAACAGACCAGCGAATTCTACAGTATGGATGAGTCAAAGAATGTGACAGGCCCGATGACCTCTCCAGGGAATATATTGACCGTGGAACCCAATGCTGTAGTACCCTCTTTAGGTGCCATCCCAGAATTTGGTGAACCATATGATCACGTTGAAATTGTGAGTATAGCAGATCAAATGAACTTTTACCCCTGAAGGATGCAGCCCTTTCTTTTTCTTTAGATTTTTTTCCCATCGACATAGCTGCTAAGAGTTTTTTTTGAGGACAAGTTGTATTTTTCAATGGTACTGTTTAACTTTTTCCAAATTTCTAAGTAAGGTAAAATGGAAAAAAAACTACAATTTCAGTATGTTGGAGTGCTTATTGTTTTTACAGCACACTCACTGGTAAAAATGACACACCTCTATTTAATGGGTGATTATGACAATGTCACACTTTTTATTTTTTTTTTTTTTTCTGTACTACTTTTAAAAATATATATATATTTTCTGTTGCCATCTTTTGACTGCCATGGGTTGTGTGTTGTTGTTGTTTTTGTTTTTTTTTTAATAATTTCTCAGTCGATAAGATTGTATGAGGGCTCATTCTTTGCAGAATGACCAGTGGTTTAACCATTTTAGAGTACATTCTTTTTTTCTTAGAGGGGTTAAAGCAATTCTCCAGAACTTTTACTATTGACTTATCCTCAGGATAGACTATCAGTAGTTGATGCTTGGCTATCCACTGCTCAGGATCCCCGCTAATCAGCTGATTCCCTGGCCCCCCATGGACAGCTCTGGAAGCAGATAGCGCTGTCCATATTGCAGTGGCCTGGTTTGGTGTTGCACAGCTCCTATTGAATTCATGAGGCGCTGTGCCTGCAGTACCAAACTGGGACGCTACATTACAGACAAAGCTATCTTCTTCGAGCGCGGTCCGTATTGATAGCAGTGCCTGCAAACAACTGATGAGCGGTGGACCTCCACCCTTAAGCTATTGATGATCTATACGGAGCATAGTTCATTAATAGTAAAAGTCCCTGAGAACAGCTTTAATCATTTAAGCAGGTTAACAACCTCACCATGGATTTGAGGGACAGGGGTCTGCGGGCAGCTCTACTAGTCTTTGATGGGGCCCAGCAATCAAAGATTTAGCACCTATCCTGTGATCCATATTATTGAGTTAACACTTTTAAGGTGTCTTCGTTCTGTACTCTGAGGTCTTTCATGTGCATTGCTTACTGATTTAGATGCCACATACAATTGTCAGGATAATTGGCACATTTCCTATTTATCAATTTCGTCTTTGGTCAGTATTTTTATTGTGCCCGTGAGCTTGTTAAATTTGTATCTATGCAATTTTGGTCTCTGTTGATTTTGGATCTTGTATATTCCATAACATTTACACACAAGTAAATGTATTAAATAATTGTTGTCTGAATAGGACCATTCTTCATGGAGCGATGTTGCAAGTTTTGAAGCTTCCATCGAGGTCGCTTCTGCCAAAATTCACCCTGTAAAGCTTATTTCTGTTCAGCAAGAGGAGAGTTCACAGGATTGTTCATTAAGCTGCAGCGTGGAGCTACTTGACATGGATACTGCTAATGTGGAAAATAAATTGCCATTTGTTTCCCCTATTATTTCTAAGTTTGGCACACCTCCAGCAATACTAAGGAAGAAAAAACTTCGAATCAAGCCTTCTCCCGGCTTGAAAGGAATTGAAATGTTTGATTGTAACAATGGCGTGCTAAAAAGTACTCCAGTCAAAGCACTTCCCTTTTCTCCATCACAGGTTGGTACAGCAAGTTATCTCCTTTTACTATTCCACAATGTTGTGCTATTACTAACCTTGCTTTTTTTTCTTTCTTGCAAATTAATATTGTCCTAAGGACGGCCATTTTGAATGCACAACTAAGCAGGATTTCCCTGGCTGTGCAGACATGCCCATGTGATGAGACTCTATGCAAGTCTGCACTTCAAAAACACTAGTCTGGTATATCTAGAAGCCAATGGTTTAAGTGGTGAAATGCATTGAAATTGCAAGACCAGGAAGGAACAGTAGTGGAATTAAGGAAATTGCAGGATCGATAGACATGTCAATGACATGCAAATGATTTTTTTTTTTAAGTAAACAAAATATTTGAAACCTCTCGATTTCTACAGTATCAAGTATACATAATACTTGCACGCCTTGGCAAGCTATCAATGTGCTTATTAGTGGTTGCCTGAGGAACATTCTACCAAGTCATCAAGATGCGCTGCTGGCAGTTCTCTTTGCAATTGCCGACCAATGACGTCCCAGATGTGCTCAATTGTAGACCATTCCAGAGACGCTGTAGGCCATGTTATCACATTCAGGCCACTCGGTCTGCTCACAGTTGCATGAGCAACATGCAGCCTGACGTTGTAGTGTTGAAAAACTTCTCTAGGGACATTTTGGTAAAATGGTCATGCCACTGGTTCCATGACCAAATCAATGTAACACTGAGAAGTTAGTGTACCTAGAATGAAGACTAGAGGGGTCCACTACTATACATTGTGCCACCTCATGCCATAATCCTGGGCATAGGACTGGTCTGACATTTCCTCATAAAGACCTCTTCATGGCGTTGCCCATATGGTCTCCAGACCAATCTCCAGCAATCATTGCGTCCCAGATATAAGCAGGACTCCTTGCTTCGTTTTTCCTGCCATCCTTGTCTTGCTCTGCAGCATGATGGCCTTTGAGAGCAGTGAGTTATCCAAACACAGTTCGCCTGCAGCACTACCTTTGCTTGTATTTCAATAGCTGGATCATTTAGATCCTGAATGCCCGTCACTGAGGAGTCTGAGCCCAAGACTCATGTGCAAAGATCTGTATCTGGAAAGAGTGACAGCATATCAGGCGCCTATATGAAATGCTTCTTTATTCCTTCATTCCTGCGATGTTTCGACCCTGCTTGGTGTCTTTTGTCAAGGTTATACAAAATACATGCAGACCAACAACACTTATATGTCCCACAGAACAATCCCTCCACCAATCACAAGTAAAATCCCTCAGGTGTAACATATCCTCAATCACTTGCAATGCAGTAACCTGATCTAGCTAAATCATGGACCCAGTAACTTTCCATTAACCACTCGTGTTCTGCCCGAAGTCCGTGTGATCACAGTTCCCACTTGCGTCTGTCTCCTCCTACTGCGCATGCGTGGGAGTTCCAACATCCTCGTGCTATCCCAACGCAAATCCTGGGAATTCCCTATGTGATGTATTTGCGTGTAATCCCAGCACACACTGTGGAACTCACAATCCGGATACCAGTCTGTCTGTCTGTCTGTCAGGGGGTTATTAGGCATAAACTTTTGGTAACTAGCAGATAGTCTATGGACATATTGAACTGCGGATCATCCGCGCAGGTGACCCACGTGGATTCCTCAATTCAATTATGCCCATGGACATGAGGCCTAAGGGTTTTTATTTATGTCATCCCTTTCCTAGTTGGTACAACTAATACAATAAACGCTGATACTCTGAAGAAATATTAGAGAGCTAGTTGACTGATGTTCATCCAGCTATAAGTCAGGTTTGGTACTTAAAGGGGTTGTCCTGCTCCGAAACGGGTTTGTTTTTTTTCAATAGCCCCCCCCCGTTCGGCGCGAGACAAACCCGATGCAGGGATAAAGAAAAAAAACGGGTAGTACTTACCCGAATCCCCGCGCTCCGGTGACTTCTTACTTACCTTGTGAAGATGGCCGCCGGGATCTTCACCCTCGGTAGACCGCAGGTCTTCTGTGCGGTCCATTGCCGATTCCAGCCTCCTGATTGGCTGGAATCGACACACGTGATGGGGCGGGGCTACGAGGAGCCGCTCTCTGGCACGAGCGGCCCCATTCAGAAGGCAGAAGACAGGACTGCGCAAGCGCGTCTAATCGGGCGATTAGACGGCACCATGGAGACGAGGACGCTAGCAACGGAACAGGTAAGTGAATAACTTCTGTATGGCTCATATTTAATGCACGATGTATATTACAAAGTGCATTAATATGGCCATACAGAAGTGTATACCCCCACTTGCTTTCGCGGGACAACCCCTTTAAACACTTACTATGAACTGGTCAGTTCAGTAAAATGGGACATTTGACTTTCGATAATTTTTGGATAGAAGATACTTTGGCCATAAAGTAACACAAGTAATTCCCTCAACACATTTGGCTCGTATGTTGTTGCATTAGTATAGATAAAGTAATATCTAGTCTATATACTGCATATTACGAATTATACAGTATCTTGGTCTCTAACCTTTCTCATATTTGCATTTTTTGGTTGTTTTTTTTCTCCTAGTTTCTCAACATTTCCTCTGGTAACATTCAGGAACGTTTCAGTTTTGAATATCCTACTTACACTTCCACACCAATATGTGGGCAGAAGATTCTTGCAACTCCACTGAGGAAACAGACAACCCCTAAAAAGGAAAAAGAAAACATTGGGTACGTAGATGGGTGTTTTATATTTTTGGCACTCCCAAGTCTATTGCCGGAGGCCAGGTTTGAGAGCCCGGTCTCCGGCAATAGTGCTATGATTGGGCATCGAGCAAGCACCGACAACCAATCACAGCCCTTCATTGACTGTCTCAGCCAATCAAAGCTTGCCGGCGCTGATTGGCTGAGACAGTCAATGAATGGCTGTGATTGGTTATCGGCACGCTCGATGCCCAATCACAGCACTCTATTGCCGGAGGCAGGGTTCTCAAACCTGCCCTCCAGCAATAGACTTGGGAGTGTTGGAGAAGCCTGGATCAGCGGCAGAGACCAGCGGCTGCGACCCGAACTGCAGCGGCTAGGTGAGTATTACTTTCTTTTTTTCTCTATCTAGCCTAGCTGGGACTGATTTTCGGGGTAGGGCTTTTATTGCAAGCCCTCACCCCGAAAATCGGCGAGCGGTTAACGCTGCCAAAAACGTTTTAGCAGTGCTAAAACCGCTGCCCATTCATTTCAATGGGCGACGCAGGGTTGAAAACGCCCAAAAATAGAACATGCATCGCTGTCAAAGCGCAGCGTTGGAAGGCGCAGCGTTTTCAGCCCTGTGTGAGCAGCCTCATTGAAATGAATGGGAGTCTTGTACAGCGTTTAGCGCTGGGCTGAAAAGGCAGCGCTAAACGCTGTATAAAACGCCGTGTGTGAGGGAGGCCTTACGCATCAGTGGTCGTTATTCCATATTCCTAATTAATAGGGATGGACTATATTCACACGCCATTAAAGTGAAGGTCTGGTTGAAATAGAGAACTTCTCTCAGTGTTAATCACCTCAATGTCATCAATCTTAAGACACCCCACTGTCCTATACTAGGCTGAAATCAAAATCGGACTTGTCCTTGAACACAAAGCAGCATTGGCATGAGGTACTTAGCAGAGAGCTTAAGAAAATACAACTCTCAACTGCAGTGGTTGATTATTGTATTCTGTAAGCAGCATGCCAGGTGGCTCGTACCACTGGTGTTCAGTGGTTGAGTTGTCAAGGACATGTCTGGCTTCAACTGCGGCCTAGTGAAGGACCGCAGGGTTTCCCCCGAATTGTGGCATTTGAGTAAGATGGCATGTTGAGTTCTTCCTATCCATAGCCAAGAGCTGCATCAATCACGGCTGTCTCTGTTTTGGAGAACTGCTGGCTGTTATTGAATCAATGGTAGGTCATAGATTTCAAAGGGTGTCGCGTGATGCCTCAATTTCCTTATAACATCCTTTTCATTATTCTGGGGAATCAGAATCTTCATAAATCAAATGATGCCAAATCCCATCTAAAAAACATTTGCATTTATTTCCCCCCTTTTAATATATGTGTGTGTGTGTGTAAGTGTATATGTATGTGTATATATATATATATAATTATTATTATTATTTTTTTCTTCTACAGATTTCGGACCCCCAAAATTAGGAGGTCACTGCTAGGCACACCGAGAACACCAACTCCATTTAAAAATGCTCTTGCAGCACAGGAGAGAAAGTATGGGCCATTGAAGGTTGTGGTATGTACATGGATTCTGTGTTACATTTGCTTAAACCCAAACTGTTAGAATGTAATGTTTTTAAAGGGGTTTTCCAGTTAATGGATGAAACTACAAGTATTTACCCATCTACTAGATGGGTGCAAACTGATAGATCGGTGGGAGTTCAACCGTTGGGACACCCACCAATCCCGAGAATGGGGGACCTGTGTCCTCTTTATTTTGTGAGGCAGGGATAGCTTCTCTCTATTTTCCAAAGGTACCAATCAATGGGCTGCAAGGTTGCAGTGCTGGATGCCGCCCCATACCAGACAGAAACCCGCTGCATGTAACGTTTTTCTGTCTGGCTCTTTCAGGCTACACTTTTGCACAGAGCGTACAAAAATGTAATCTGCTGCGTTTGGCTCAGGCACAGAGAGTGGCCGGACACATCTGATATATGTGAAACCAGACTTGTGGCCCTTTAACACTGAATGATTCCCGCTGGATCTCGGGAATCTGATCGTTCAATGTAAATGCTGCCAGCAATTGAACGCCGAATGATAATTCATGTACTTATTGCTCTTCCTGTTTAGGCAGGCAAAAAAAAATTAAACAACGATTGGCCCATGTAAACAGGCTGTCCTTCATCTATGAACGACTACCTACTCACTGTGAATGGAGGCGGGTGGCCAAAGCACTCTCCATCCTACTTCGCCTCCATACACAAAGCGATGATACTACTATCAGGCACTTCTGCAGCCTGAATTGTCCCATGTAAGGGTATATTTACAAAGGTTTTTTTTTCCAACTTCTCTTTTTTTGTTTTCTTCTTCTTTTTATGACTACTGTGGTTACATACGATAAAAACCGACCACAATCACATCAAATTAGTACAATCCATTTTTAAATTGCACCCATAAACTTGAATGAGCAAATTTTTGTATAAAAATCGCAACAAAATGGGAGATAACGTGTTTGTGTTTCTTGTTTTTTTTGCTTGGACTATTAACTTATAGATAACACTTGCCATAGAGGTTTGACTAGTAGCTTATTAAAGGAGTTAATGAGATATCCCTAATTTTTTTATAAATCTTATTCCTGTAACTATATTTTGTAAATAATTTTGCCTTAAGTTTGATTTATCCAAAATAAGCCCCTGTAAATACACCCATTCCAATGACTGTGTTCTTTTTCCATCCAATTTTTTTGGTCCAAAAATCAGATGGACAAATCGTACACATCAATATACCCTAAAAGGACCCTTATAAAGTGTCAGCTTGCTGCTCTACTCATTTTTTTGGCCACAACAGCCATTTTATTACAGATACAGGTTACATAGAATTTTGCATATGTTGAAAAGACCCCCAACGCCTTAAACCATGAACCTGAAGAAGGAGAGTTCCCCCAGTGCCCCCCTATAAGTCAGTCATCTCACCATACTTTCTAGGGACATATCCCCTATTGCCTCCCACCACATCAACTGACTCGGGATGACCAATTACTCTTTCTTAATGCCTCCCGCTGTGAGCCACCTGACTCAGGAGGCCCAATATTACCATTTGTCACCAGCCACCCATCTTCTGACTCGGTGACCCACTAGCCATTCCAGGACTAGCCCATTCTTCCATCTCTGCAAGGCCACCACCCTGTCGGAGCCAAAAGGTGTTTTTAAGGATGCTGCAGCTATCTATACTTGCTACAAGATTTTTAAGAGCAGAGATTGCTTGCTTCATAGGTCTATATGCTCTGCCATAGTATTGTATGTAAACTAAGATGGAATTTGCATAATTTCAGTCACAGCCTCTTGCTTATCTTGAAGAAGATATACGTGAGGTACTTAAGCAAGAAACCGGAAAAGATATATTCCTTAAAGAGGAAGATTATGAACCTGGTTTTAAGGAAGAAAAACAGGTAAAATCTAAATGTTTCTGTCCAATAAGCTATGTTAAACAACTGCAAAAACTTTGCTAAAACCACTGCTTTTTATTTCTAGCATGTTTCTGCTGTTAAAAAGGTCCGAAAGTCATTGATTCTTGATGCTTGGGACAAAGAAGAGTTGGGTGCTCAGCTGTTAGCTGATGACACTTTTGACTTGCAGGTATGTACTGATGGATCTGGGGTCTCATTTTTGGTTTAAATCATCTGGTTTCCAAAATGTGCATTTTACATCTTTCTATACTCGGTAGGTCAGCTCTATTCTATCCAGTGCAGTGTACTTGAATGTGAAAGTTTATTTTTTTATTTTTGCCACCTTCATTCCTCTGTTTTTGAGAAATGGCTAAGTGGCTTGAAGTGTGTGTATATAATTAGAAAGAAACCCCTAAAATATGGACCTTAGACCTGTCTTTAGCAGTTATTGATGGGCAGCTGTTAAGTTCATGCAGGACGCAAGTATGGCACTCCCTCCGTGGATGCCACCAACACATCAGACCAAAACATACTTAAGGTTTGCAATGGACAAATGTAGACCTGTATTATATCGCCAAAATGCGAAGAACACAAGATGGGACAGGTAAAGGTAACTGAAATATGGGGATGGGTACGATATCGCTAACCAACATGGGTGTGGCAGACCCAGCCTAGAAGTAGGGCGATCGCCCCGATAGAGACGGCCCAACCTCAGGAATCCAGGTAGCCTAGTTTGTCCCTAGATGGATGATGAGGAAGATGTTTAATGCAGAAGTTAAGATGAATGTATATAACATAGTATTTGGTAGAAGTGAAAAAGTCCTACAAAGAATAAAAAGTCACAGGTACTTGGCTGCCTCACCAAACATCTCAGACAGGACAATAACCGGTGTCCTCTAGAGGTGGAACTGGAATCAATATAATTCCATGATGGCTGGTTGGTTGGCTAGAGGATACACCTCCCTGTTGGCCAATCATTCCATGCACCGCAGGACATGTTGTGAAGAAGGATACATTACATAGAGCCCACTGAGGGATGTCCGACAGACACCTCAAGGGCCTTCTGCAGTGATAGGAAGAAGTTAGCACAAATGTCTGCCATCTGTACGTTCATGTGAGTCTTCCACACAGGGAAGTGTAATCTTTGGACAGCTTGTATGACCTTGTTTATTACTTTCACTCCAAGTCATAAGTTGTAAAAAAGATTTTAAAAAACAGATACGTCTGGAGCATATGCACTTATCGGTGCCCAGTGCTGAAGGTGCGGCCTTGTCGGTCTGGGCATCACCCCAGCTCCAATTCCTGATTGTGGCTGGTGTGCTACAACAGCAGCCCTGTGATAGATATTACCATGCTGACCAATGCAGCCTGAAGGATGATGGTGTGCAGGGATGGAGGTAGCACAGTGCACACACTTGGTTTAAAAATCTATAAATATGCCAAATGTCTATTTAATGTGCATTTAATATGTTTCATTAAAGACAACCCTTTAATATGGGTGACCTCTGGTAAACAGCTGATTTTGTTTGGGGACGATGCCGCTAGTTATATTTTTGATAAATTTTAATGGCTATCCGTGTAATGCGTGAATAGATGGAGCGTGCCAGAGAGAGACACTGCTTGTTGGCAGCTCTCAAGTGTGACTCCTAGTGGTGGGACTAGAGTAAGGGAGATTAGAGCTAAAGGCCTTCTCTTAGGATATCCTAACTGGGTGTCTAAAACGTGGTTGTCAAGTTCAGTTGAATCTTTAACTTAATAGTAAATCACTCGTACAGCACTTTCAGGGTTCCAAAAGTGGAGGGTGATTGGATGGGTTGTTGATGCTGCTAATGTGTTCATATTAGTAATGTGAGCTTTAGGCATATATTACACACAATCCTCCTGATACATTTTGGGCTTTAAAAATGTTGGCAGTCAATGATTTTTGGCTTACTTTATAAAAAAAATCAAAAAGGAGGTTTGTTCTCCTCTTAACATAATAGGTCCTCAACCGTATCGCTGGACAGTATAAACAGAACTTGACTGTAAATGCCCTTTTGGGCAACATAATAAAACTCAATAAATTGGCATTATTTTACTTCTACATTTTTATCTTTTGAAGAATGAAATTGAAATTAAGACTGAAGATAGTCTTTCTCTGCCTTCATTAACAACAACAATGGCTCAAAGGGATGACTGGAGATTGGACTGTAGCCCTGAAAAGCCTAGACATAATGTACTTTCAAGAAAGAAGCCAAACACTAACTTCAAAAATATCAAATTGGAAAGACTTGACCAGGTATTATAAGTTAACTTAAATCTTATGAAATACGGGCTTTTATACTTTAAACTAAATGGTCACTGAGTTTTTTAAAAAGTTTGAATAAATAGTACAGGAGAATATAAAAGAACTTTTGTAATACAGCTTATCAAAGAAAAAACCTTCCTTCTTTACTTAAGAGCCCCCCCCCCCCCCCCATCCCCTTAAATTCAGTCACCCTGGGAAAAAACTGCTAAAATCCAGAGAGTGAGTGATTTTATATATCTATATGATTTATTGTCTTGCAAATACTGGAATCACTGCTGCATAATGTCGTCCTCCATACTGCTGATGCTTCTGTATATAAGGGTGGACTCGCATGAGCGTGTTTGAGTGCGCTAAATCTGCACCCGCAATACGCAGAGAATAGAATACATTGATTTCACGGGGGTCATTCTCATTAGTCGTTTTAGCTCATGGGGGAAAAAAAAACAGCATGCTGTATTTTTGTGTACATTTGCACACCAAAGGCTTCATAGAAGTCTATAGGAGGTGCACAAATGTGCACTCAATACCTGTGCATTTGCACAATATGCTGCACAATTATGTAGGAAAAAGCACATCTGGAACGAATTGGGCGACCTGGCCTTTTAAACCATGGCATAGATGTGTCCCATGCCCATGTGAAAGTAGTAGAGTAATAGCAAAACTGTGCATAAAAGTGCATTGATCAAGGCGCAAATGCACTGCTCTTATGTGAGCCTTTTTGCACATCCGATCATTTGAGTCCGCCCTAAGAGCTAGTGTGCTGGACGAACGGGATCTTCTCTTTCTGTGTTTGCTGTATATGAGAAACATGGCACCTAGTCTGTACCCAACAGATAAGGGAAAACTGAGAATTAGAGATGGAGCCTGCACATGGCAAAACTGATGAAAAATGCAGGATATGAGTCATGTAATGGTCAGAAATAGTGGTATTCCTCGTTGACACACACTGCAGCTTATTCTGAAATGGTAGGTATGCTTTAAATGGATCGTCTAGGGAAGAGAAGTACTTACCTGGTCCAGCATTATTGAAACCTCCACTTCTGCCCTGGTTCTAACACTGGGCATTGCCTTTCCATTGCCCATGAAATCCCCACAGGGTGCTGGCTGTTTGGCTCATTTCGAGCTATACATTCACTATCATGAGAATGGTGCTTACACTAAAGGGCGGTCATGGGTCCAGCATTCTCCTTGTAGATGTTCGTCTCTCTCTTAGTTTTGGATCATTTATTCCTTTAGATTTCACTATTAGCCACCCCAATAAACTGAATAAAAAATAAACAAGGCCTGTAAAACATTCATCTGCCTTTGTTTTTATGAATACTGGTAAGAATCTTTTGTTCATACTCCAAGAAAACCAAACCATAATCCCTGGAGAACCAATTGTCTCCAATTACTCTAAAATCTGAAAACCTTACTTCACAATCTTGGTTATGCAGTGTGCTAATCTTGGGGATTGTCGCTGCAGAGGGCATCTATTTACATGCAGCTTAACCACACAGACCACTCTATGGATGCCCTCCTCTAAACTTCAGCTGCAGCCACTGGGGACTGCTCTTTTTTTCCTGGGAAGCAGATGTGCTGTATTATTTTAGTTGGCTTTACAATTCAGAGAATCCCTTTTTATCTCTTCAAATCTCCCAGCAGTCTGTTGGCTCTCTTGTCAATTGAGCTTGAAAATGAACCACAGAGGTAGATTTTGGGTGGTGATATCTCATAGAGGAATAGTCTAGACTACATTTTTGGCTCTTGGGGTCAAGGGCGTTCTTTTGTAGTCACTTTCCTCTTCTGTAAACTAGGAAGATTCTTTGATTTATCTTTTGAATTTCCTAAAAGTATAGCTTTTGATTGTTGAGTCCTCAAACCTCATGGCTGCATCCCTCAATGCTATCAATGGATATCTCAGCTCAAGGCAAGAAACATCTTCACAATCCGCCTTAGTGTATATTGCTGTTTATTTCTACAGTATTTATCATTTTACATGTTGATTGAAGAAAATACTTTAAAATCACTATATCTGCTTTCAGTCTTTTTACGAATGGGAAGCAGTTGTATTTGGGAAGACAGAAGACCAGTTGATCATGACGGAACAAGCAAGACGTTATCTTGATACTTACAAACCATCCAGCAGCTCTACATCCAGACCTCTAGTTCTATGAATGTATGATATTTAACTGGTGAATCCAGTTTCCTTCTATACATGCACTAAAGTAGGACTTTTCCATACTATTGATAAGACAATGCTTTGTTTTACAGGCCGGTATTATGCATGAAGGCTACAGTGTAGCAGCATTTTATATAAAAATCTAATTTACACCAACTAGGTATCTATATTATAGTCAGGCCGTTCACACAGCAAAATATGTATACAGTATATTATACAGTATATGTAGACTTGTTGACCATGCTAATCTGCTTGCATCAGTCGGTACAACAAAATGTCAACTTTCCAGATCTTTGAATTTTTGAGTTTGTTGTAAATAGAAGTGATCGGATAAACCGCATTCAACCATTTGTATTGAAAACCAAAAACTAACAACCTTGGGATCTCATAATTCCTGTTCTTGTTGATTGAGGGGTAATGTTGACTGCGTTTAAATTGTTTTGTTAAAGCGATGTTTCCTCCACAGTATATTCTAACATTTTAGTCGCACGTTTGAAGGACACATGTCTTGGAGTCTATGCGCTAGAAATGAAATAAGTTGACCTTGGTGCTCATTTTCAGGGATAGATGTTTCCTCGTGTCCTCACCTCTGGTGGAGTGGCTGCCCATCTGTGTACATCTTTGGCCACTGAAGGCCAAGTCCAAGACTCGGTCAAGACCATGTTGTGTACCTTAAACTCATTTGACCTTATGACATGACTAAATGACTTGTTTAGAAAATACTGTTGTGAAATCCTATTTTTACGTTTTAGTTCTTCTGTTGTCTTGTAAGCAAAGCTTCTCCTTCTGCCGCCTATAGACCTACAATGTAGACGTAAACCATTTGTAATTAGATCAGTCTGTAAGCTTTATCGTTTTAATGCAGAACACATTATAGACTAATTGTGGAGTGCAGCGGAAAACTGATGTTGGCTCATTCACGGTTTTATACATTTTTATATCCTTCTTTTAGTAGTTTTATATGTTTTTAAGAACTTAGCTTTCTGCTATTTTTATATACATATTTTTATTTTTCTATTAGGCGTGTGCAGAGAGCTTTTACATATATACTTAACAGCTTCTCAGCCGTCTGTTTATACTGTAGATGCTTGAGTGAACAGGAAGTTGCACTAGGAGAGTTCGGTATGCTGCGTTGTAACACATGAATGAGCTACAGTGTTATATTTATATACTAAGGTACTTCATGCAGCTGTAGGCGAAATGCAGAATTTAGTTTTCCTAATTAGATCTTATCAGTATTTTTATTCTCGAAGTGAGGATAGTACTACGTTTGAATGTAATGTACAGGGCATATGAAAAAGAAATGTTCCGGGGATCTTTTAATTTATTTGATGCTTACAAGTAGAGATTTGTGTTTTTGCTGTGTAGGTAGGTTTTATAGAAGCCTCATTGGTTTCCTAATTTGTTAGCATTTCAGAGTCTCCTTTCTAACATTTTTTCTTATTCTTTGTAAAGGACCGCCGTACCTGAAATTCACGTTGGCTCATATGAAATTTAGACCTGATGCACAACGTCCTGCTGATGTTCATGGGGATAAAACTGTGCAGGTGTTACGGGGTTATTTAAACTTGTAGTGTGGAAAAACTGATTCAATATTTTTTGGTAGACCAATTGGCTTAGCACGCCAGTCGAAACACAAAAAAAGATAAAAAATACTTTTAGTTTAAAATTTACTTAAAGTATGACTGTTGCCACCAATTATCAGCCTAAACTAATCCTAAGAAGCTATGTGGGATAACTAGACGAATCTAACTATCTTTTCTGTTTTCCTCACTGATTCCAGTGCCTCAAAATCCACGTGATTGCACTTTGCATATGGTATGCTAATTTAAAGGGGTTTTCCAGGGAAATACTATTGATATCCTATCATTAGGATAGGTTATCAATAGTTGATTGGCTGGGGTCTGTCATTCAGGACTCCGACCAATCAGTTGAGCGGACACATGCTGTCAGAGCCACAAATACAGAGGTCAGAGAAGTCGTCATTAAAATCAATGGAAGCCGTGCCTGCAGTTAAAAGCGCCGGCCACTACACAGAGGTCAGTGTGGAGACTTCCGCTCCGATCCCTGTGTATTTTTGGTACTGACAGCATGCACCTGCTCAGCTGATCGGTCGGAGTCCTGAGCATCGGACCCCGGACGATCAACTATTGATGACCTATCTTGAAGATAGGTCATCAATAGTATTTCCGTGGAAAACCCCTTTAAATTGTCTAAGTGCATCAATTGCTTTAACTGGTCCAGCCTGTCTCCTACTTCATCGGTGCCAACCACGGCCTTTGGCTGATGATTGACCTCTCCAGCTCCGCTGAGCTTATAGATGTGATGTTTACACAGGGTCTCGAACACATTGCGTCTGTAGCTCAGGGGAGTTGGAGAGATCCATCACCAGCTAAGGAGAAGGTTTGGTGTAATGCATGTGGAGAGATTCTGGATGAGTTTAGCAAGTGAACTGCCCTCTTGACAGTTTCAAACATACTGCTTGTGAAGCCTGATGACCTGGATTTTGTGGTGTCAAACTCGCTGTAGAAAACAGAAAAGGTATAGTTAGATTTTCTTGGTTTTTCCAAATCACTTGATAGACTTATTTTAGATGGGTAATTGGAGGTGACTGATTTTCTTTAAAAAAAATGTATGATCCATCCTAAAAACTCCTCAAATGGTCATGTGCTGTTCATTGGCTGCAGTGGTCGCTTGAACAATGAAGGCGCTTCCAGGATTGAAGTAGTGATACTGGACCAGGTGCCCATTCAATGTGTGAGGATTGACTATAATTTAATTTCTGGTCCTGTTGAGAAGAACATTTGACAGGTGACAAATTTATGACCCCAGTGTGCTCCTATTTTGAACACTCTGTGTTAGCTCCTTTTATACAAAAGCCTTCTTGAATTACAGGTTTGTGCCCCCTGAAATGCATATAATATGCCAAAATGGCCTTTGCTTAGACAAACTGCTGACATTTTTCCCCTTTATTTCCATGCCGTATAAAAACCAGCTTTACATTTTAAGAACGGGGTTTTTCACATCCGATCTGTGTGGCCTGCACTATTATTGAGACTGAGCATACTTATGAACAATATGACATGTTGCACTATATCGTTAATCATGTACATGAAAACAGGCAGGCGGTACCATCTCCAGCGTAACTGTAGCCAGGGCGCTACTTTTTTAATATCTACGACGCAATGCATATGTTCTTGCTCGGTTGTTCCAGATTAGACTCCAGTCAGTTCTAGATAGCATTATGGCCATAGAGTTGTTTAATGCATTTGGTCTTTTTAAGCTTTGCACATCTAAAACCGGCAACATCAGTTGCTTCAATTGCCTATTTTTAGGTATTTGCACTTATTATTTATTTCTTCTTTTTGTTTTGAAGGATTGTTTTGCTTGTAATGTAGAGCATATAATGTATGTAGCATAATGGTGCGCTTGGCAACGTGTTTACTGATTGGTAAATAGTGTGCTGTACTGTAGATGTTTGGGATTTATTTTGTCTTTATTTATAGATCTTAAGTTCCTCTCCACTTCTGAGATGTGCTGCTATACCTGACAGCAGAATCGGCTTGCTGCTATTGAGAGATGGAATAAGAGAGCATTAAATGCACTGTATAAGGATTGTAACAATAGACCCATTTTTCCAATTCAGCCAGAAGTCATCTTTCATTGTAACATATTACAATGTTTCTGTAACTTTACAGTCAAAATATCAAAACGAAACATAGAAAAAGTAGAGCAGTACTGTGGTGTCCTCCTTGGTGAAGGTATTGTGGAGTTATATATGTTTTAATAGATTTTTAAAAAATTTTAGATGTAAAATTACTTTAAAAAAGTAAGAATTATTTGAAATATTTTGGGGTCATTTTGAAACCAAAATGGATGCCGAAAAATTCAAACCATAAGTGGCGTGTTATTGTTTATTTACAGCATTGTTACTACTGCAGAAGTACATAAATATAGTTGAAAAAAGCTGAGCAAAAAACATTGGGGGAGATTTATCAAACTAGTGCAAGAGAAAAGTGGCGCAGATGGAATAGTAGCCAATAAGAACCCAGTTCTCCTTTTTCTGTAAAGTCATTTGGAAAATTAAAGGGGTGTTGCAAAAGCTTTTAAAGTTATTCCCAATCACAGGATAGGGGATAACTAGCTGGTGGAAATCTGATTAGTAGGAACTCTGCTGATCACAAGAATGGGGCTCCTGTGTTCCCCTGTGTACATGGAGCGTCAGTTGAGCATGCATGCTGCCACTCATTCATTTCAATGAGACTGATAGAGATAGCAGAGTTAAAGTTATCTGCTCTATAGATAGGAAATAACTTTAAAACATGGCAAAAACTTTAAAGAAATAATATGGTTGTTATGGGCAACTGCTCCACTCCTTCTTTGTACTAGTTTTAAAAGGTTTTCTTGACTATTCTTAAAGGGATTGTCCAGGACTTCTACTATTGATGATGTATTCTCAGAGTGGTCCTCAATAGTTGATCCGCAGGGATCCGCCTCTCAGGATCCTTGCCAATCGGCTGATCATCCGGCCTGCTGTTGTGCAATGGGCTGGACATCCTCATCGGTGGTCAGAGCCGGAAGTGTAATAGACTTCTTCACTTCCATTGAAATCAAAGGAGTAATGCATCCTGTTACACTTCCAGCTCCACATTGCAGTCACTGAAGTCAATAGGAGTGAAGCCGTCTATTACACTTTCAGCCCTGACCACTGATGACAATGTCTGGCCTGCTGCACTGACAGTGAGCCAGACAGTCAGTTGATTGGTGGGGATCTAGAGTGGCAGACCCCACCGATTTAACTATTGATGACCTATCCCGAGTACGGCTCAAAAATAGTAAAAGTCCAGACTATCACAATTTGGTCCCCAAAATCAGTGCTGTGTGTTGGGGGTGAGTTTTCATGGACCAATAACATGGATACCTGCCTCAACAATGGATGATATGCAAGTAGATAGCCCTCATTCCAACTTCTGCAAAGTACTGCAAGTTGTCATCAAAGACCACATTAAAAATTAGAGCATGTCTGATATTCAGTTATTCTAGCTACATTTATGTACTTCTGCCTACATGATAATTCCAGTAAAGGGCTGATATAGGCTTCTGTCCTATTCCTCCACCACCACAACTCATGCTTAATCCCAGGTCTTCATTTCCAACACTGGCCTGAGTGTGATAGTGGCTCTGGTGAACTTCTTCCATCACAGCTGAGAACATGTGTGTTATGAGCTTCCCCAAAGTCCTGGTACTTGTATAAAGACGTCTGTTACTTTGTAGACTGCTTTTAATACAGGAACCCACATGACACACATTTTCCTCTGACTGCTATGAGAGGAGTAATCGGTGCCACTTCATCATTACCAATTGTAACTTTAGGAAATTGCAGAGAAGTGTGTAAGCGATGTTTAGAGCATGGAATATGTGTATAATAGGTGAGTAATTGTAGTAAAGCGTATCCTCATCCTATTAATAGAAAGAGGGCACAATATTACTTTCCACTGGTACTGGATGAGCTCCTCTGGTTTGCCTACAATCTCCCTTCCCCATCTTTGCTTATACACTTCTATAATATCCATCTGTAGTAACTTGTTAATTGCCATTATATATATTTTTTGTATTTTATGCCTTTTAAGTTGTACACTACTACCAACTATATAATATATAACTGTCATATGTGCATGAAGAAATAGTGAAGTAAGAATTGTATAACCTGTCAAGTTCAACAATTCATCATTATTAAAACCAGTCAATCTTTTGGCTGACCAAAAACTAGGATCCTGGGCGTTCTACCATTACAATATTACTCTCTCATGCACAGTATACTTTGTTTGCCAGTAATACAAAAAATAAAGTAATTTTTTAAAGCCCTGTCTGTCTGGTGTCCATATTTTTATATGTATATGGTGACTATCATGTATTTTTGTGTATAGGCAGGGTCGAGCTTTCATCTCTCACGCCGTGTGCGAGGGGCACAATTGAAAGTGGTGTAGAAAATGTTACCGTGTATTATGAACACAAAACATGCTCACGCATTAAGCACGGTAAAATACGCTCCTCTAAGAGAGCCATAAGGGTGCATTCACACTTCTGTTAGGGCTCTTGCACAACTGTATCTTACAATGTATTACGTGCATAATACATAGGACCAATTTTTACATTAGTTTTAGTTGTGCCTTTCACACACAGCATGCGAATTGTGTGTGTATAAAAGATCACAGCATGTACTATCTTGGCTCATATTACACGCACATACATGCCAAGATAGTGTATGGGGATTGTCAGCAATGCATTGCAGTGGAGGTGCACACAGGAGATGCACATGGTGGACTATATTAAAACGCTCCTGTGAGAGCCCCTAAGGCCTCATGTCCACGGGGAAAAGAAGAATTAAAATCCGTGGGGAAAAAAATGGACATGCTCCATTTTCGTGCAGGTCTCCTGCGGGAACGGCTCCGGCAGGCTTCTATTGAAACCAACGGAAGCCATCCGGATCCGCGAGAGACCCGTACCAGAATTAAACTCACGTGCTCTGGACGATACGGATTTTCCTTCCTTCGCGGCCGGATCTTCCTACTTCGGCCCGACGGATGTGCCCGGCGCATGCGCGCGGCACGCCGTCGGCGTGCCGAGCACATCCACCAGGCCGAAGAAAGAAGACCTGGCTGCGAAGGAAGGAAGACCCGCATTGTCCGGAGCACGCGAGTTTATTCTGATTTTCAGCCTCATGTTCGCGGGGCAGGAGGGACCCGCTACGGATTCTACATGGAGAATCCGCGGCAGGCCTGATTTTCCCCGTGGACATGAGGCCTAAGGCTTTCTGCTGCAATTCTGTCTGTTCCATTTTCGGAACACAAAAACTGAATAAAAATTGAATCAAAGATTTCTGTTTTCTGCCCATTGTTTTCAGTGGATTTTTTTAAAGTCTTGTTAACATCTGTTCTATCACATGAGCGCGGTCTACAGTACTATTTGGTCCATTAAAAAAGCTATTTGTTCTTTTAAAAAGTGGTAGCATATTGTGAGGAAAGCAAATTGAAAGCTTTGCATTTTTATTAAAAAAATATATATATTGAAACCAATGGGGAAGAAGCTGGAAAGTTTTAATTCAATTCAAATTCTGGATTTCTCAAAACAAATGGGTCTGCTCACCTGTTTGAATTCAGATCTTGTGTGCATCTCAGAGCAGGATAAAAGTTGGTCAGTATGGAACAATGTTTAGAACTCCAGCATCACAGATCCACAATATAAAAGCATACGTTTTTTCAGCGTTATTTTAAAACCATATACGTACATATACCAGCCCAAACCGGTGAATTAACCAATGGATTCCTGAATTCCTTTTACAAAAATAGAAATGCCTTATATTTAAAACATAACTTTTAATAATTATTAAAACTCCAGGACTAAGAACAAACACATATAGGGTTAATTTATCATAAGTATATATGTGCATTTGTAGGGACCAATCCCGCTATTGCAGGGATAATTTCTCCTCCAGAGAAACAGACTATAGGCCCATTTAGGCACAACTATTATCGCTCAAAGATGCCTTTTGAGCGATAATCATTTACAGTGCAAGACGATCGCTCAAACATTGAGCGGACACCTTGCACTCCGAGAAGAGGATGCAGAATACAAGTGGGGCCGCTTGTCTTCTGCATCCAGCTGTTCCTCGCTCAGAGTGCCCGGCTGTTATACAGCCAAGCGCTCCGAGCAGAGGATGCAGAAGACAAGCGGGGCGTCCCCACTTGTCTTCTGCATCCAGCTGGTCTCTGCTCGGAGCGCCTGTCTGTTATACAGCCGAGCGCTCTGAGCAAGGTATGGAGAACAGAGTTGGACCGCTCTGTTCTTCATACCCGGCCTGTCATCAGGGAGCGGGATACAGCTGAAACAATAGTATCAGCTGTATCCCGCTGTGAATCCCTGATGAGGCTCATTCTTGTCTTTCAGCATGCTGAAAGACAACGATGAGCAACGGCTTAACGAAAACTGCACGATGTGCGTGTGCAGTTACACACAACAATTATCGCTCAAAAGACTGCTTTTGAGCGAATTTTGAGCGATGATCGCTGTCTAAATGGGCCTTTAGGCAGTATCTATTAGACAAATAAGTCTCATCTGTCCTTTCATACATACAGAGGGCAATTCAAATAGAAGATGGAGAGTCAGCGTCCCTCATCCAAGAATAGGACAAGGCTATATGCCACTAGTCTGCTTAAATTATTTAAATACAACAATTATATTAGTATTATATCATTGACCCCAGATGTATTAGATCAAACTAGAATGTCTCAGAATATTAGAGACCGAAGCCTCACTCAAAATAACTTAGGAGTCCTATGCTACCAATATCAATTGCTGGGTCAGTGCAGCATCAGAGGAGTGGGCCAACAGCCGAGTAGATAGCGGGGTAGATAAGACCTTGGCACGGGGCTCTACCATCTCCCCTGGGCACGGGACCTGGCAAAATTACTGCTGGAGGTGTTTTACAGGAAAACCCAGTATGCGGTTCACCTTAAGTCCTTTGTCACTCGTGACGCCACGATTCCATCCTCTGTGGTGAATCCAGAAGTTGGCAAATAAATGGTCCACACACAGGGATACTTTTTTGAGCAAAACCGGGAACAGTCGGTTGAGTTTGTTTACGCCAAATAAAGGTTACAGTCCAAACTTTACACAAGCCAGCAGGACACTGGTGCAGACACAATAGTGGTGTGACGGGGAGGACTGGCAGGATGACTGACGAGTCCACAGTCCTAGTTATCTGTGGGGTTCTGCTCCCCAGCCACTCTTTCGCTCTCCAACTCTCTACCAGTCAACACTCACATTTGGAAAAGACACTCAGCGCTGCCTGGCAGTTCCTCTCACTCTCCCCCTCAGTCCTCCGTATTAACAGCAGGGAGGCCTGAGTGAATAGGGCCCAGGGTACACACCAGTCCATCGCTCAGCCTTTTCCATCCTGGGGGATCCTCGTAGGACAAGGCACAGTTTCTCCTACTCTCTAAAAGTCTCTTACTTCTCCAGACTCCAGCTTAGACTCTTGCCAGACTCATGCCACACTCTTGCAAAACACATATACATAGCACGATCACATGATACATTTTCCAGACATAACCCAGGCATTAACCCATTCAGTGCTGCAGAAGTGCAATACACATCACACACACATAGAAGACACTGATAATACAATTGCACAGTTAACGTTATGGAGGGGCCCCATTAACTCGGTGCCACTCCATCAGGCTACAGACTCAGTATTTTCAGTTTCTAAGTACACGACTTCAAAGATAAGACTGTTTCTCTAATATAGTTGTTCAAAGTGTTTCCCTGATCACGCAGTTCATCAGGAACTTAAATCATTAGAGAACTAATATCAAAACCAGGGTATAGGGAATAAAGAGCTCGTAAAAGGAATTTTGGGCTACTTTTAGATCCCTCTGCCATGGTGAATTGTACCAATGCACTCCTGACTAACTGTCCTTAATCATGGTTAGATTAAGGCCTTAGTCAGACGGGCGTTTTTAGCCGCGATTTGCGCATGCTTCCGGCGATTTTATAAAACCATTGCTTTGCAATGGTATCGGACACATGAGCGCTTTTTATGCGCTCGTCCGATAAATTATAGAACAGAAATCGCAGATCGCACCTATCTGCGATCTGCGATTCCTGTTCTCTTCTCTATATGCGCTCAATGGGGCCGGCGGCAGCAGCGCCGACCCCATTGAGAACATATAGAAGACAAATCATTCTTCTCTGCCACAGCTGTAACAGCTGTGACAGAGAAGAACGATGTTTGCCCATTGAATTCAATGGAGCCGGCAATACAGCCGCTCCATTGAAAGCAATGGGCTGCCGGCGTGCGTGGGGTGAATTGTCGGGAAGGGCTTAAATATATAAGCCCTTCCCTGCAATTCATCCTAAAATGTGTTAAAATAAAAAAAAATTGTATACTCACCTTTCCGCTGCAGCCGGAGTCCAGCCGCGGCCGCTGTCAGTTCTCCTGAACTGCTTCTCGGCACTATTCAGCCGGCGGGGCTTTAAAATCCCCGCCTGCTGAATGATCTGCCTCTGATTGGTCACAGCCCTGACCAATCAGAGGCAGGTTTCACTCACACACCCATTCATGAATTCATGAATGGGTGAGTGACTGCTGCCTCTCAGCGCTGAGCCAATCAGGGGCAGGTCTGACTCACATCCATTCATGAATTCATGAATGGGTGTGAGTGAGACATGCCTCTGATTGGCTCAGCGCTGAGCCAATCAGGGGGCAGGTCTGACTCACACCCCCTTCACACCCACTGCAGGACGGCCGCGCGGAGAAGGTGAGTATATATATATTTTTTATTTTTACAGATTTTAGGATGAATTGCAGGGAAGGGCTTATATATTTAAGCCCTTCCCGACAATTCATCCCGGGCTCACCCGCAGCGCATTGCTTTAAATGGAGCCGGCTCTATTGCCGTCTCCATTGAATGCAATGCGCTGGACAGCTCCGGCCCGTTTCTAATGAAACGCGGCTAGGAGCAGATTTTCGGGCGATTTGCGGGTGACTTGCGCGCACCGGTCACGCGATTTGCGGATGCGCATCCGTCATGCGATCCGCAAATCGCGTGAAAAAACGCCCGTGTGACTAAGGCCTGAGGATGGTTAATTAGAAACGCATTGGTAGATTCACCATTGTGGGCTTGTATCCACGTATGCAGTTTTTTTTATATATATTTTAAATAAAGGTCTGATTTTATATTGTGGATTTGTAGTGCTAAAGTTCTAATGTTTGTTCTATAGCCATAATGCAAGTGTGAATGCACCCTTAATCACTGTATAATGAAAAGTCATGCAATTCTATAATATACATAATATGGCCATTTAAGCCTGAAGAAGAACCCTGCGTTGGTTCGGAAGCTCACTGTAACATCATGTATTTTTGTTGGCCATTAAAAGGTATCATAGCTACAAGATTACGTGGTTTCTGTTGCTGGGAACAATCACATTTTGAACCATGAGGAGCATGAATATGTGACAGGTATGCACACTACGTCCATGTACCGTGTGCCTTATTCTGAGATGCTGTGGCAGTTCAGAACAAACATACATTCTTTTGAAGTTTGATTCCAAACTGTGGTCAGAGTCACAGGGATGTTGCTGTGCTGGCTTCTGTCCACCCACATCATGTAGAGTGACTGCTGGCTCTGCTTGTGTATAGGGAGAGACTGGTCACTCTACGTGATGTGGGCAGGGAGAGGCCAGTACAGTGCCGCCTCCATGACTTGGAGCGCCATTTGGAATCAAACTTCAAAGTATGTTCTGAAATGCCACAGCATCTCCTAATAAGACATACTGCCTTTGTTTCAGGCAGTATGAACCTGGTGACAGGTTGTTTTTATGGTGGTTCCATAGCAAGAATAAATGGGTTCACCTGCACAGGCTAAATATTAATGAAGTGCACTTCAAGTGATAAAAGTAGATATACATTCAATGTATCAGCAAGATAGAGAAAAACAAAACCATGTTCTACTCAGCATTGATGGTATATGGATAAATCAATTTTGGGGGGTGGGGGTGGGGGGGTGACGTGGCCCCTTTTTTCCCATTTTCGTTTTTTCCTACCCCCTTTAAAAAAATCGTAACTCCTTTATTTATCCATCGACGTCGCTGTATGAGGGCTTGTTTTTTGCAGGACGAGTTGTAGTTTTCAATGGTGCTATTGAATGTACCATATAATGTACTGAAAAACTTTTTAAAAATTCTAAGTGGAGTAAAATGAAAAAAAAATGACATTCCGCCATCTTTCAGTGCATCTTGCTTCTACGGCTCACAAACTGCAACAAAAACAACATGATAACTTTATTCTATGGGTCAGTTCGATTGCTACGATACCAAACTTGTATAGTTTTTTTTTTTTTTTTAACTATACTACTACTATTTTCTGCCATCATCTTGTGCGCGCAATAACTTTTTAATTTTTCCATCGACATAGTTGAGTGAGGGTTCATTTTTTGCGGGATGTCCTATAGTTTCTGTTAGTACTAATTTGAAATACATACGACTTTTTGATTGCTTTTTATTGCATTTTTCTGGGAGACAGGGTGACTGAAAAAGTGCATTTCTGGCGTTCTTTATTTATTTATTTTTTTGGACGACGTTCACCGTGCGGGGTAAATAATGTGCTACTTTGATAGAGCGGACTTTTATGGACGCGGTGATACTAGATATGTGTTTTTATTTTAGTTAGATTTTTTAATTACAGATATGGCAAAAGGGGGGTGATTTAAACTTTTATTACTTTTTTTTTTTTAATTTTACATTGATGTCCCCCTGGGTGACTACAATATGCGATGCTTTGATCGCTCCTGCAGTATGACGTAATGCCTATGAAACTGCAGTATATCAAGCCACCCCATGGTGATGTCTTGATAGGCAGTCTCTCAAGTCAGCCCTGGGGCCTTTCAGAAGGCCCCCGGCTGCTATGACACCTGCACGGCTCCCACGATCTCACCGCAGGGGGGCCGTGTGGGACCCCCGAACATCATTTAAAGGGTTAATAGCCGCGATCGGTTGAACGGCTGATTGCAGCTATTGCCTGCGGGTGTCAGCTGTAATAAACCCCGTGACCTCTCTTCATACATACCCGACGCTCCAGGACGTAAATGTACGTCCTGGAGCGAGAAGGGGTTAATGTAGCCATTGGAGGACACAGTCACATAACTATCAGTCAGTGACCTATCATCCACTTTGACATAGTGGGGGTAATTTATCAACAGCTTTGTGCTTTTGATGTCATTTTAAAGCTAAGATTCTAGGTATGTTTGTAGGCATTACAGAACCAGAGTTACAGCCATTTGAAGTGGAGTCGGGAATGCTTAATTTACAGCTGTCATTTTATCGCGTGTGTGCAAAGGGAAGACCAGTGGCAACAGAGAAGATCTGTGATTTTTTTTTTATCTCCCTGTCCTAGGTGAGGGGTGACTTGTTTATAGTCTCTCTCACTCACACTCACACACACACACACACACTCTCTCTCTCTCTCTCTCTCTCTCTCTCTCTCTCTCTCTCTCTCTCTCTCTCTCTCTCTCTCTCTCTCTCTCTCTCTCTCTCTCTCTCTCTCTCTCTCTCACTCTCTCACTCTCTCACTCTCTCACTCTCTCACTCTCTCACTCTCTCACTCTCTCACACACACACACACACACACACACACACACACACACTCTCACACACACACACACACACACACACACACACACACACACACTCTCTCACACTCTCTCACACACCAATTAATCAGAAAGCATACTTGCTCTCTGGTTGCCACATATGGGTTTTTTTCCCAGAAAGGGGGTGAAATGATGAGGACTCCTCAACACCTTTTAACCCTGTAGATGTTGCAGTCATTGCTGATCATGGCATCTAAATGCTTTTACAGAAAAAAATGTTTTTCTTTTTACCCAAAGCTTTAAATATTGAAGAAATGAAAAAAAAAATCCCTACACATAATTGGTGTCACCACATCTCTAACAACCCATACTCTAAAATATTACACTATTTGTTAAGCATGGAAAATTTCATTTAAAAAATCTAAAATAGCCATTTTATGATCATTTTGCTTCCCCTAAACACAAATAACAAAAAAAACATACCTTAAAATGGTACCAATAAAAACTACAAGTTGTCCCACAAGAAATCAGGCCTGATACAGCTCTGTTGACTGAGAAATAATTATGATTAACCTGTCCTGGAATGTGGTGTCACACAAAAAGTAATATTGTAGAAATATAATTAAAAATAGTATTTATATCTGGCATAGTGTTGTCATAATTTTAATGACTCATAGCCCATAAACCTTATTGAGTGGGACAATATCCTCAAGAATAAGTGTAGAGATAATAAATGGGAAATGATTAAAAACATTCTAATTACTTACTGTGAAAAGTTCATACCTTACAGTAATAAGGTTTGGACAATACGAGAAAACCAGTTTAGCTTAATAAAGATGTAAAGGGGGCAATAAACAACAAAAATGAAGTGTTTAAACTACTAAAACAAAAAGGCAGCGAAGAAGCACTAAAAACCCATAAGGAAAAAAAAATAATTGTGTGAAAAGCAACAGAGATGGAGACAGAGACTCCTTGCCAAAGAGTTAGAACTTACCATAAACTGTTCTTCAATTATAAAAATAGTAAAAAGATTAATACTGAAAGTCTTGGCCCTTTAATAAATAATGTAGAAAAAATTGTAGAGGGTGATGAGGAGAAAGCAAATCTTTTAAACAGTTTATTTTCTCCAGTGTATTCACAGAGGAAAATGCAATGTCAGATGAGATACAGAGTGATAATGTAAACTCTCCACTAAATATCACCAGTTTAACCCAGGAAAAAGTGCAGACCTGCCTTAAGGCCCATTTACACCAGCTGATGATTGCTAAAAAAATCACTAATCGGCGATCCTTTTAGCTATCATCATCGCGTCTAAACACACGTCCATCGTGCGCTTTTTGGGCACTGCTAGCTGATCGTTAAATTCAGTCTCACCTAAAAATCGTCCTTCACTTTTATCAGCAGTTCTCTGAGGGGAGTGCTGATAGCATTATTTCCCCGTGGAGAACAAAGGATCTGAGCGCAGATAATAGCCCTTGGGCTATTAACTGCATTCAGCAAAGTGTTCATTTGCACACTTAATTGGTACTTTAGTAGCAGAGTAGCTACTTAATAGTTTATGCAAAATGCTCGCTCAAAGTTGTCACTCAAGCTGTTGTTTGAGCGATCATCTGCTGGTGTAAATGGGCCTTTTAAAAGATTAAACTAGACAAATTGCCAGGTCCCAATGGCATACATCCATAGGTTTTAAGAGAATTAAGTAACGTAAAAGACAGATCATTGTTTCTTATATTTAAGGGCTCTATAGTGTGGGGGTCTGCTCTATTGGATTGGTGTATTGCCAATTTGGTGTCAATATTCAAAAAGGGGTCAAAAAATGAACCTGGAAACTACAGGCTGGCACGTCCTACTCCTATTGTGGGTAAAATGTTTGAAGAAAAAGAGCTGTGTAACTCCAAATCAATATGGGTTTATGAAGGGTCGCTCCTGTCAAACCAATCTGATCAGCTTCGACGAGGAGGTAAGTTCTAGACTGGATCTGGAAGAGTCATTGGATCTTGTATATCTGGACTTTTCCAAAGTGTTTGCTACTGTGCCGTATATAAAATGAGAATTCTTGGTTTGGGTGAGTAAGTGGGTAAGTAACTGGCTTAAAAGCAGAGGGTGGTTATAAATGGTACATACTCTGATTGGGTTACCATTACTAGTGGGGTACCACAGGGGGCAGTACTGGGCCCTATTCTTCTAATTATATTTATTAATGAGCTGGTAGAAAGATTGCACAGTAAAATATCAATATTTGCAGATGATACAAAGCTGTGTAAGTATTTAACACGAGAGGATAGAATGCCGTTACAAATAGATCTGGATAAGTTGGGGGCTTGGGCAGAAAGTGGCAAATTTAGGTTTAACACTGACAAATGTAAGGTTATGCACAAGGAGGAAATACACGTCACCATTACACACTAAATGGGAAACCACTGGGCAAAACTGACATGGAAAAGGACTTAGGGGTTCTAGTTAACTGTAAACTTAACTGGGGCAACCAGGGTCAGGCAGGTGCTACCAAAGCAAATAGTATCATGGGGTGAATCAAAAGACGTAAAGGGGCACAGGATGGCAACATTGTTCGTCCGCTTTACAAGTCGCTGACACAGAAATTATGCTGACCTAAAAACTGACTTCTTGAGAAACATAAAGCCAAGTAATTCTCAGGATGTCCTAATCACATGATCCATCTGAGGAGAAGGAGTCCAGGAAGTTTCAGATTGAAAGGGCTAACTAACCAACGTAGTACGAGCCAATTTATATATCCTGGTGGAGTAGTTACAAATTTTTTAAAAAATTTCACTAAAATGTCACTTTAAACTGTAGCACCATACACGTGCGCATGTGCAGTTTGTTATAAATGAGGTAAGTGGGTGAAACGCTGCCACATTAAGAGCATGTTATATTTTGTGGAAAGGCACCAATGGAACAAAAAATGCATTGGGGCAGGTTTATAAATGTATTTATATCAGTTTTCTGAAGCCCATGTGCCACTTCTGTGTTTCCAAATGTGTCCAAATGGTTTGCTAAAGTACCAAAGGTCTATCTGCCTCATATTCTGCACAAACTACTATATGACCTCTTCTCCAAACTGTCCCTGAAGGGACTTCACCAAAGACATTAATCTAAATGAGTCATTTTCTGTAATCCCCACGTGTATACAACACAACACTGACACATGCACCTTTTGCTCGTATCACCTGAGGCCTGTACCTATTGCTGATCTTACCTATTCGAACAAAATGCAAATCAGCAAGATTTGATTATAAACTGAATGGCCAGAGCAGTTCATCTGTACGCAGCATAAAGATTCAGTGTGGCATGAAATAATCCCATTGACTACCTTTTGTCCAAACAGCCTGCTAGGCTAGAGAGCAAATGCATGTGATTGTGCTGCAAGCATGGGTGCCACACCAAGCAGTCAATAGCACGTCTGTTGCAGGAGCACAGCCTTCCTCCGGATCATTTCAGAGGAAGGTGTTGATTTATAACTGAATCTCTCACCCCTTAGTGAAATGATGTATTTGGATGCAGGTGCCTGTCTGGCTGGGTTGTCACAATTTATTGACGTTGCACAACTAAAGGAAGAAAAAGCTGTCGGTCTGAAATATGCAAATGAATATCCTCATTTGGGCTTAATGAGATGTTTGTATGAATGGCGTATGAAGAACGACCATTGTCTGACTTTATGGGGGTTTTCTGTACAGTTCATCCGCAAACTTCTGTCTGCATATAAGGCATGTCAGCTATTGGGTCAATGGTAAATACAATGCAAGCGCCACATGCAAGACATATAGTAGGATAGAGCTGTGAAAAGTCACTGATTAAACCTAAATGGGGAGGATTAGCAAGTCTAGGATGGAACAAAAGAAATATAAACTGCACTTCACAGATTTCTTTTCACACCTTTGTGCAAAGCGCAAACGTTTTTTTTACATAAACCTGAATTATTTCATACATAGCCATAAGGCAAACATTTTTGAATGTGTTGCAGTTTCCCAGAATATTGGTTTGCCTAACATAGATGGTGCTGCAGATATTCAGAAACCACTCACCCTTCTTATTTATTAAAGGGGGTAATGCAGAACTTATATATTAAGTAGGTCGTCAATATTCGATTCACTGTGGGATTGGTGGAGGTTTGACTCCCGGCACCCTCTATGATGAGCTGTTTGAAGGGGCCGCTGTGCTCGGGTGAGTGCTGCTACCTCTTTATTATATATGAGGCACAGCACTGAATGTTGTGTAGTAGCACTGCCCGGTATTGCAGCTCAGTCTTGTTCACTTGAATGGGAATGAGCTGTCGAAAGCCCTTGTGACCTGTGAAGATGGAGTCACATGGCCAAAAAAGAGGCCATCGCACTAAGTTGGGTCATGCTGCCTCTTCAAACAGCTGATCAGTGAGTGTGCCAAGAGTTGCAACCCAAATGATCTGATTTTGATGACAGCCTAATGCCGATCAAGGGCTAAACTGCGTTGGTGCAAAGTTTTTCATCGGAGCTCTCTTCTGTATATTACAGTATGCAGCGGAAAGATCTGCCATCACAGTTGATGTATATGTATATTACACTATGCAGAGGAGAGATCAGACATCGCAGCTCTCCTCTGCATACTGTAAAATATATATATATATATATATATATATATATACAGAAGAGAGCAGTGAAGTCAGACCCCTATCCAGCATACTGTAATATACGTATACATACAGAAGAGAGCTCCGACATCGCAACTCCCTTCTGCATAGTGTTAGAAACATGTCGGACCTCATCCCGACAGTGGAGCTATGCAGGGAAATCTCAATGCTGGAGGAGGTCGGACACTGGATTGGAAAGGGTTAAAGAGCTGAGCCATCTTAAAGCCTTTCTAACAACCTTAATCCTTTTTGGATTTTGCTTTTTGAAAAGAGGTTTTGTCTGGAGTGGGACGTGTCACTTACAGCCGTTTTTGCATCTTTTTGGATGGCTGAATGTGCCTCATCTGCAAATTAGTGGAGGCTAAAACTAGAATAGACATCTATTGGAACACTGGTATAGCAGCAATGAGGGGGAGACGTATTAACAGCGCGAGCGTTGTGTTAGTCTGTTCCCTAAAGCTTTGCGTGTCAGATTCATCAAAGCGTTAAACGCCTGTAACACAGTTCTAAGCAGAAAAGTGTCAGAAAAATCTCATATAGGGTACATTTACACGTAGCGGAAATAGTGTGGGGTTTCTGCAGTGAGAAATCTGGACCAAATTCCGTATGAAAACCACATCAAAATAGGCACCATTAGTGCGGATTTTGACGCAGATCCAAAGCAGACTTCAATTGAAAAGGTGAAATCCGCAGTGGATACTCATCAAAAACCACGTCAACATCTGCTCCAATGGATTTTGCTGCAAATTTTCTGCTTTGGAAAATCTGCATCATTTCTGCTACGCGTGAGCGAACTCTAAGCTGATTTTATACAGTCTTTTATGAAAAAAGCGCCACATTTATTGGCTTTTTGACATAGTGGCATGTTTTTCTGGCAGAAAACACTGCAGTCAGATGTTTGCTGTAGGTAAGTAGTAAAACATGAAATCGCATACAAACATTGCTTGTGTTTTTTTTGTTTTTGTTTTTTTTTTAAGTCTGTGGTGTTTTTTTTGAAAATTGGCACCCATAGGGGCCTATGCAGCGACCGACGTATTCCGGGCACAAAGATAGTTCCAGGACTATATATGCCTGGCAGGCGCTTTTACGCCGCTGGAATACGCCTGTGTGATCTGATGCATTGGAATCCAATGCATCAGATGGTAGCGTAAATCGTCCGGCCGTGAAAACGGTGGACAATATACGCTCATGTGAATATGCCCGTAGGCTTTCATCAGACACAGTTTATTTTTTGGCATTTCTGTCTAAAAAAAAATCACATGCAGTTTTTGGATATTGACTGTGTTCTTACTAGCTTTTTTGTGTTATTTTTTGGTCCCAAGTACGTTTTTTCTATGCCTTTTTTCCCCAATGTGGTTTACTGTGGCACTGCAATACATTTTTCTCCATAAAGGTAGTTCTAGAAACACTACCTGCAACTGATTCCTATAGGCTGTATTCTAATATGCTTTGTGCTGGCAAATCAAAGTGCCATAACATATGAATAACAAGTCAAGCCCATTTCAAACAAGCATATTTGTAAATATCTATAATTCGGATCCACAATTAGGATGTTTGGGGACTGAAGATACATCAGATTAAATCTATAGTTGGATTCAGTGGTATAATTTTCTATTGAGAAAATGCTGATGCATCCATATTTTAACCCCTCGAGGATACGGCCATTTTTTGTTTTTTGCTTTTTCATCCCCACATTTTTCGTTTCCTGTCAATATACCCATATGGGGGCTTGTTTTCTCTGGGACAAGTTATATTTTCCAGCTGTACCATTTAATGTACCATATAATGTATTGAACATTTTTAAAAAAAATCCTAAGTGGGGTGAAAGGGAAAAAAAAAACAACTACCCTTTTTTGGGGTGGGAGGGGGGAGGAGGGATGTTGCTTATAGAGCATGTATATATCAGTAAAATGACGTGTTACTTTATTATCTGGACCAGTATGATTGTTTGGGGAGACCAAAAAACATGCAATTCTGGCATTCTTTTATTGATGATATTCACTGCGCAGAACAAATAATGTAATATTTTAATAGATTGGACTTTTTTGAATATGGTGATGTCAATTGTTCATTTTTTTTGCTTTCATTTTCTTGCAGGAAAACTTAGTAAAGGGGGGATATAAACTTGTTTTATTTTTTTTAATATTTATTTTAAAAAAACTACATTTAACTCCTTTTTACTTTTTTATTTCAGTCCTTTCATGGGACCGGAGCTTGTGAGCTTTTGATCATGTGTACAATATTCAGTATTACTGTATATTGTTCTTTTAACATCAGCCTATAGAGCCCTGTCACAGATGACAGCTAAACTGAAACAATGCTCGGATGTACTTTTCTGCCCATTTGTTTTATTGATCATTGGGGTCTCAGCATCTGCATCCACACTGATCAAAACGTCTGACGTCAGAAGTTTAAAAAAAGTTTAATTATACTTTAAATATAAACCTTAATGCTATTAGTTATTAAATATACATCCGGACCTTTTTTAAACGTTGCCACAGTCTCTGGCATTACTACTTCTTGGGTAGGGCAACGCATCGTTTGACTGCCTTAACTGTAAAAACCCCTTCCTGTATAGATGCCTTAATTGCCTTTCTTCCACACGTGATGCATGTTCCCTAGTTCTATGTACAGTCTATGGGAAGAATCTTGTGCCACTTTTTTGTACTGACCACACATATATGTGTACATGCAGATGAGATCACCTATAAGGTCCCTTTTACAAGACAAGATACATTGAAACAAGCATGCAACCAGCACAACAATCATATATCGTTTGCTTGCATGCATTTACACTGAACAATAGTTCAGACGAGCGTATTTTTCGCGCTGCTAAGCAGCGCTCAGATCGTACTTCTATAAGAACCAATGGGTTCCTTTAGAAGCGTTCACATGGGTGATTTTTAGACGCACTAAATCAGTGCGTCCAACAAAGATAGGACATGTGAGTGCAAACTTGCATGTTGGCTCCGAGGTGCGCACAGAGATAGGACATGTCCTATCTTTGCTGCGTGTTTTCCATAGGCTCCTATGGGAGCCTCGAAAGCACGCAGCACTCACCTCAAATGATCTTCGTTATTTTCTCCCAAAAATGATCACAAGGATGTTTCTTTTCCAGATTGGTCTAAAGGCAAAAAAATCAGGGTCTATGTAAATGCATCCATGTAATGATGGGGACATCTCCATAGTAATAGTGATTTTGCGTTAGACCTCTCTAAAGTATAATATTTCTACTACTTTCCATATTTCTATTGTTTTAAGCCATGGCTCTGCCATATTATTTGCCAGGGTGAATTAAGTCTAATGTATGTGCATTTAGAAGCAATCACCATCTAGTTAAATGTCCTGAAAGCAATATTAAGAAGTGACCTTTCAGCCAATAGTAAAATGCTGTTGTTCTTGCGCTTTGTGTAACCGTGCTATTAAACTGTCGTATTGTGTGTGTGATGGATATCCAAAGTTTGCCTTTGTCTTTTGTAAAGGCCTCTTGACTGACAGAAGTGTGCCGCTGTTTAGAGAGGAAAGCCAAATAATTCAATAGACAATCAGTTTACAAATTCATGAATGGTCCTTCAAGCTAAAGAAATGGCCGGGTCAACATGTGTTTGGGGTGTTCCTTTATATGAGTGCTAGGATATATACATCCCCCCTGCTCTGACAAATGCCCATGGCTTTGTCTATTCCAGACACCAGATGGGAGGCAATTATATGAGTGACAAGCAGGTCATCTGGCAGGCATATGAAGAACCTGCATACATTTTCATGGAAAGAGGCGCTTTTTACTCCTTTTCAGCTGTAAAATAGAGCTCTAATGATCACTTTTTATTATCGGCTTCGTTTGTGGTTGTGTTTTAGTCAAGACATGGGGAATTTTGTTTGTACTAGGAGATGCATTTGTTTTTGCGATGAGAATAGTTTCTTCTAGATAATTAATATTACATACACATATTTTTAGCTATTTTTTTATTAGCATTTATACACGTATTTTACACATTTGTTGCAACTGGACTTTAATGAAATTTGAGATACTAATTTAAAATCTGCAGCGCAGATCAATATTGCCTCTACAGCGGGTGAATAAGATTTCTAAAACCCCATCCACAATGCTTGTACTGTAAATGCTGCGTGCTTTCCATAGCTAATTCAAAAATTCTGCAGCATTTCTAATCGCTGGGAATATATCCTAAAGTTTCCTTAACACATAGTTTTTCTTTTTTTTTTGTATGTGAATTTCATGTGTTTTTTTGACAAGCTTTCTAGGGATGAAGTTTTTTGTAACACACGCACACGCACACACACACACATAAAATTTTAAAGTCTATTTTTTCCCAAAAAAGAAATTTAACCCATTCCCAAAGTGCACCATACAAGAGCCAAGAGATCAGAAGCCGAGCCCACTCCATATATAGGGGGTGTCAGTCATCTGCGGCAAGCAACAACTGCCCAAAACAGTTGTGATCGGAGATAACACCGATCATGGCTGGTAACTAGAGATGAGCGAATATACTCGTTTCGAGTAATTACTCAATCGAGCACCGCGATTTTCGAGTACTTCCGTACTCGGGTGAAAAGATTCGGGGGGGCGCCGGGGGGTGGGGGGAGGCGTGGCGGAGCGGGGGGTAGCAGCGGGGAACAGGGGGGAGCCCTCTCTCTCTTCCTCTCCCCCCCACTCCCCGCTGCAACCCCCCACTCACCCACGGCTCCCCCCGAATCTTTTCGCCCAAGTACAGAAGTACTCGAAAATCTCGGTGCTCGGGCGAAAAAGGGGCGTGGCCGAGTAGGTTCGCTCATCTCTATTGTTAACCCATTAAGTGCCACAATCAATTTTGACAGTGGCATTTAAATGCCCCGGCCAGTGTTCAGGGATCTTGAAGGCTGTCCCAGCAATGGTGGTGTTACTAAACAATGGAGGTTGCAAAATATTTCTGCACTGTACTTGCAGGGAAAGCTGTAGATCAGAATAGACTTCAGGAAATATAGGGAACCAATATTTATTTTATTAAAATCAGTTCTGAAAGTAATTCCCTTTATTGCATTAGTAGCAGGATAAGAATTTAATATTCAGTGAGATGTAATATGGGCCCCATCAGCCCACCCATTCGGTAATCCAGATAGATGATTATTGATATCCTGTTATCACACTGGAGAGGCTGTGCTTTCCATTGTTGAGGAGACTTCTGAGTATTGTTCCCCACACAAAGAACACCTGTCTCTGCCGGTAATACTTTTCCCACAAGCCATAGGTCTCTTTTAACAACCAGCTGGCATAGAAAATGGCAAGAGAGATTACAATGCAAAGCAGGCAATAATTGTAATATACCAGTAATTGCTTTATTATAGCTGCTGATTTCCAATCAATAAATTCCATGGGACTCGAGAGCATTCACATGGTAGCTGCAATGACACGCAATTAGAATTTGCATAGACATAATTCAAATTTACACCCCAATTCCAAAAAAGTTGGGGTGCTGTGTGAAATGTACATAAATATAAAGAAAAAAAGAATGCAATTATTCTGAAATCTCATCTTCTATAGATTTGTCAATGTCTGTTTGTTGGAGCATCGCGCACAAACGGTCCGACCGACTGACATGACATTTTGCACACAATATAATCTCGACCCGGAGAAGGATATGGGATAAAAAAAGAATACAGAAACGTTGTTGTCTTGGAAACCTTAATTGCAAATTTTTGCCTTTCCTTGAATTTTAATGCAGCAACCCCCACATTTGCTTTCACCAATGGATTCTATGTACTGGGTTTAGTATTCCTGGTTATTTCCAACAAGTAACTCCCACTAGAAGAGTCAGACTGAGTGCTGACAATTTGTTTCAGGAAATAAATATGTCCCCAGACAGGAATAAAGGGAGAATTGAAAACTGTTGCCTACAGCAACCAATCACAGCGCAGCTTTTTTATTTTACTTCAGCAGTATATTATATAACAACGAATCACAGCACAGCTTTTATTTTACCTCAGCAGTATAATATATAGAAACCAATCACAGCGCAGCTTTCATTTTAACTCAGCAGTATAATATATAGCAACCAATCACAGCACAGCTTTTATTTTACCTCAGCTGTATAATATATAACAACGAAGCACAGCTTTTATTTTACCTCAGCAGTATAATATATAACAACCAATCACAGCGCAGCTTTCATTTTACCTCAGCAGTATAATATATAGCAACCAATCACAGCACAGCTTTCATTTTACCTCAGCAGTATAATATATAACAACCAATCACAGCACAGCTTTTATTTTACTTCAGCTGTATAATATATAGCAACCAATCACAGCGCAGCTTTCATTTTACCTCAGCAGTATAATATATAACAATCAATCACAGCGCAGCTTTCATTTTACCTCAGCACTATATTATATATAACAACTAGAGATGAGCGAGCACCAAAATGCTCGGGTGCTCGTTACTCAAGACGAATTTTTCGCGATGCTCGAGGGTTCGTTTTGAGTAACGAACCCCATTGAAGTCAATGGGTGACTCGAGCATTTTTGTATATCGCTGATGCTCGCTAAGGTTTTCATTTGTGAAAATCGGGGCAATTCAAGAAAGTGATGGGAACGACACAGAAACGGATAGGGCAGGCGAGGGGCTACATGTTGGGCTGCATCTCAAGTTCACAGGTCCCACTATTAAGCCACAATAGCGGCAAGAGTGGGCCCCCCCCCCCAACAATTTTTACTTCTGAAAAGCCCTCATTAGCAATGCATACCTTAGCTAAGCACCACACTACCTCCAACAAAGCACAATCACTGCCTGCATGACACTCCGCTGCCACGACCCAGTGTCCACAGCGCACACCAAAGTGTCCCTGCGCAGCCTTCAGCTGCACTCATGCCACACCACCCTCATGTCTATTTATAAGTGTGTCTGCCACAGGAAAAGCAGGCACACACTGCAGAGGGTTGGCACGGCTAGGCAGCGACCCTCTTTAAAAGGGGCAGGGTGATAGCCCACAGTGCTGTACAGAAGCAATGAGAAATCCAATCCTGTGCCACCTCCATCTGGAGCTGCACACGTGGGCATAGCAATGGGGAACCTATGTGCCACACACTATTCATTCTGTCAAGGTATCTGCACGCCCAGTCAGACCGCGGTTTTTTATAAATAGTCACAGGCAGGTACAACTCCGCAATGGGAATTCCGTGTGCACCCACAGCATGGGTGGCTCCCTGGAACCCACCGGCGGTACATAAAAATATCCCATTGCAGTGCCCATCACAGCTGAGGTAGTAATGTCATGTTTAATGCAGGTGGGCTTCAGGCCCACACTGCATGCCCCAGTCAGACTGGGGTTCTTTTGAAGTGGAAACAGATGCATTTACAACTCCCTGTGGACCCACAGCATGGGTGGCTCCCTGGAACCCACCGGCGGTACATAAATATATCCCATTGCATTGCCCAACACAGCTGAGGTAGTAATGTCATGTTTAATGCAGGTGGGCTTCGGCTCACACTGCATACCCCAGTCAGACTGGGGTTCTTTTGAAGTGGAAACAGATGCATTTACAACTCCCTGTGGACCCACAGCATGGGTGGGTGCCAGGAAGCCACCGGCGGTACATAAATATATCCCATTGCATTGCCCAACACAGCTGAGGTAGTAATGTCATGTTTAATGCAGGTGGGCTTCGGCCCATACTGCATGCCCCAGTCAGACTGGGGTTCTTTAGAAGTGGAAACAGATGCATTTACAACTCCCTGTGGACCCACAGCATGGGTGGGTGCCAGGAAGCCACCGGTGGTACATAAATATATCCCATTGCATTGCCCAACACAGCTGAGGTAGTAATGTCATGTTTAATGCAGGTGGGCTTCAGCCCACACTGCATGCCCCAGTCAGACTGGGGTTCTTTAGAAGTGGAAACAGATGCATTTACAACTCCCTGTGGACCCACAGCATGGGTGGCTCCCTGGAACCCACCGGCGGTACATAAATATATCCCATTGCATTGCCCAACACAGCTGAGGTAGTAATGTCATGTTTAATGCAGGTGGGCTTCGGCCCACACTGCATGCCCCAGTCAGACTGGGGTTCTTTTGAAGTGGAAACAGATGCATTTACAACTCCCTGTGGACCCACAGCATGGGTGGCTCCCTGGAACCCACCGGCGGTACATAAATATATCCCATTGCATTGCCCAACACAGCTGAGGTAGTAATGTCATGTTCAATGCAGGTGGGCTTTGGCCCACACTGCATGCCCCAGTCAGACTGGGGTTCTTTAGAAGTGGAAACAGATGCATTTACAATTCCCTGTGGACCCACAGCATGGGTGGGTGCCAGGAAGCCACCGGCGGTACATAAAAATATCCCATTGCATTGCCCAACACAGCGGATGTAACGTCAGCTGTAATGCAGGTGGGCTAAAAATTCATTTGATTACACTGTAGGCGAGGGCCCACAAAAATTGCTGTATCAACAGTACTAATGTACATCAGCAAAATTGCCCATGCCCAACCAAGAGGGCAGGTGAAACCCATTAATCGCTTTGGTTAATGTGGCTTAATTGGTAACTAGGCCAGGAGGCAGCCCAGTTAAAATAAAAATTGGTGGAGGTGAAAGTTTCAACGCTTTAATGAGCATTGAAACGTATAAAAATTGTTTAGAAAAATTATATGACTGAGCCTTGTGGGCCTAAGAAAAATTGCCCGTTCGGCGTGATAATGTGAGGTTTCAGGAGGAGGAGGAGGAATATTATACACAGATTGATGAAGCGAAAAGGTCCCCGTTTTTGATGGGGATACAGAACGATGCTTCCATCCGCGGGTGCAGCCTACCTATTCCTTAGGTATCGCTGCTGTCCGCTGGTGGAGAAGAGAAGTCTGGGGAAATCCAGGCTTTGTTCATCTTGATGAGTGTTAGCCTGTCGACACTGTCGGTTGACAGGCGGGTACGCTTATCTGTGATGATTCCCCCAGCCGCACTAAACACCCTCTCTGACAAGACGCTAGCCGCAGGACAAGCAAGCACCTCCAGGGCATACAGCGCGAGTTCAGGCCACGTGTCCAGCTTCGACACCCAGTAGTTGTAGGGGGCAGAGGCGTCACGGAGGACGGTCATGCGATCGGCTACGTACTCCCTCACCATCCTTTTACAGTGCTCCCGCTGACTCAGCTGTGACTGGGGAGCGGTGACACAGTCTTGCTGGGGAGCCATAAAGCTGTCAAGGGCCTTTAAGAGTGTTGCACTGCCTGTGCTGTACATGCTGCCTGATCTCCGCGCCTCCCCTGCTACCTGGCCCTCGGAACTGCGCCTTCGGCCACTAGCGCTGTCGTATGGGAATTTTACCATCAGTTTGTCCGCCAGGGTCCTGTGGTATAGCAACACTCTCGAACCCCTTTCCTCTTCGGGTATGAGAGTGGAAAGGTTCTCCTTATACCGTGGGTCGAGCAGTGTGTACACCCAGTAATCCGTAGTGGCCAGAATGCGTGTAACGCGAGGGTCACGAGAAAGGCATCCTAACATGAAGTCAGCCATGTGTGCCAGGGTACCTGTACGCAACACATGGCTGTCCTCACTAGGAAGATCACTTTCAGGATCCTCCTCCTCCTCCTCAGGCCATACACGCTGAAAGGATGACAGGCCAGCAGCATGTGTACCCTCACCAGTGGGCCAAGCTGTGTCTTCCCCCTCCTCCTCATCTTCCTCCTCCTCCTCCTCCTCCTCCTCACCGCGCTGAGATATAGACAGGAGGGTGCTCTGACTATCCAACGACATACTGTCTTCCCCCGGCTCTGTTTCCGAGTGCAAAGCGTCTGCCTTTATGCTTTGCAGGGAACTTCTCAAGAGGCATAAAAGAGGAATGGTGACGCTAATGATTGCAGCATCGCCGCTCACCACCTGGGTAGACTCCTCAAAGTTTCAAAGGACCTGGCAGATGTCTGCCAACCAGGCCCACTCTTCTGAAAATAATTGAGGAGGCTGACTCCCACTGCGCCGCCCATGTTGGAGTTGGTATTCCACTATAGCTGTACGCTGCTCATAGAGCGTGGCCAACATGTGGAGCGTAGAGTTCCACCGTGTGGGCACGTCGCACAGCAGTCGGTGCACTGGCAGATTAAACCGATGTTGCAGGGTGCGCAGGGTGGCAGCGTCCGTGTGGGACTTGGGGAAATGTGCGCAGAGACGGCGCACCTTTCCGAGCAGGTCTGACAAGCGTGGGTAGCTTTTCAGAAAGCGCTGAACCACCAAATTAAAGACGTGGGCCAGGCATGGCACGTGCGTGAGGCTGCCGAGCTGCAGAGCCGCCACCAGGTTACGGCCGTTGTCACACACGACCATGCCCGGTTGGAGGCTCAGCGGCGCAAGCCAGCGGTCGGTCTGCTCTGTCAGATCCTGCAGCAGTTCGTGGGCCGTGTGCCTCTTATCTCCTAAGCTGAGTAGTTTCAGCACGGCCTGCTGACGCTTGCCCACCGCTGTGCTGCCACGACGCGCGACACCGACTGCTGCCGACGTGCTGCTGCTGACACATCTTGATTGCGAGACAGAGGTTGCGTTGGAGGAGGAGGAGGAGGAGGGTGGTTTAGTGGAGGAAGCATACACCGCTGCAGATACCACCACCGAGCTGGGGCCCGCAATTCTGGGGGTGGGTAGGACGTGAGCGGTCCCAGGCTCTGACTCTGTCCCAGCCTCCACTAAATTCACCCAATGTGCCGTCAGGGAGATATAGTGGCCCTGCCCGCCTGTGCTTGTCCACGTGTCCGTTGTTAAGTGGACCTTGGCAGTAACCGCGTTGGTGAGGGCGCGTACAATGTTGCGGGAGACGTGGTCGTGCAGGGCTGGGACGGCACATCGGGAAAAGTAGTGGCGACTGGGAACTGAGTAGCGCGGGGCCGCCGCCGCCATCATACTTTTGAAGGACTCCGTTTCCACAACCCTATACGGCAGCATCTCCAGGCTGATAAATTTGGCTACGTGCACGTTTAACGCTTGAGCGTGCGGGTGCGTGGCGGAGTACTTGCGCTTGCGCTCAAACACTTGCGCTAGCGACAGCTGGACGCTGCGCTGACAGACATTGCTGGATGGGGCCGAGGACAGCGGAGGTGAGGGTGTGGGTGCAGGCCAGGAGACGGTAGTGCCTGTGTCCTCAGAGGGGGGTTGGATCTCAGTGGCAGGTTGGGGCACAGGGGGAGAGGCAGCGGTGCAAACCGGAGGCGGTGAACGGCCTTCGTCCCACCTTGTGGGGTGCTTGGCCATCATATGTCTGCGCATGCTGGTGGTGGTGAGGCTGCTGGTGGTGGCTCCCCGGCTGATCTTGGCGCGACAAAGGTTGCACACCACTGTTCGTCGGTCGTCTGCACTCTCAGTGAAAAACTGCCAGACCTTTGAGCACCTCGGCCTCTGCAGGGTGGCATGGCGCGAGGGGGCGCTTTGGGAAACAGTTGGTGAATTATTCGGTCTGGCCCTGCCTCTACCCCTGGACACCGCACTGCCTCTTGCAACCTGCCCTGCTGCTGCCCTTGCCTCCCCCTCTGAAGACCTGTCCTCAGTAGGCGTAGCAAACCAGGTGGGGTCAGTCACCTCATCGTCCTGCTGCTCTTCCTCAGAATCCTCGGTGCGCTCCTCCCTCGGACTTAATGCCCTTACTACTACCTCACTGATAGACAACTGTGTCTCATCGTCATCGGCCTCCTCACCCACTGAAAGGTCTTGAGACAGTTGCCGGAAGTCCCCAGCCTCATCCCCCGGACCCCGGGAACTTTCGAATGGTTGGGCATCAGTCACGATAAACTCCTCTGGTGGGAGAGGAACCACTGCTGCCCAATCTGAGCAGGGGCCCAAGAACAGTTCCTGGGAGTCTGCCCGCTCCTCAGAATGTCTCATTTTCATGGAGTGAGGAGGCTGGGAAGAAGGAGGAGCAGCAGCCAGAGGATTCTGAGTTGCAGCAGTGGACGGCGCAGAACTCTGGGTGGACGATAGGTTGCTGGAAGCACTTTCTGCCATCCACGACAGGACCTGCTCACACTGCTCATTTTCTAATAAAGGTCTACCGCGTGGACCCATTAAATGTGCTATGAATGTGGGGACGCCAGAAACGTGCCTCTCTCCTAATCCCGCAGCACTCGGCTGCGATACACCTGGATCAGGAGCTCGGCCTGTGCCCACACCCGGACTAGGGCCTCCGCATCCTCGGCCGCGCCCACGTCCTCTAGGCCTACCCCTACCCCTCAGCATGCTGTATTACCAGGAATGCAGAAACACAACACTGAAATTAAATGTGCCGCTTATTGGCCTGTGGTTGGAGGCTGAGTTCGCTTACGGAACGCCAGGAAATAATTTGGCGCAAGCCTGCTGTAACACTTAGCTGGCTGCGTATTTATTTGGAGAAATACTACCCCCAGCAGACATGGACCCAGAACACTGAGCAGAGTGACAGGCAGGCCAAATAGATTTTTTCCAAATATTTTTTTCAAAAGGACCACTGCGTATATTCAATCTATAATATATGTCTTCTGGCCCTGCCTACACAATTCTGTCCCTGATGTGTGTGTCACGGAACTGCAGTGTTGCACTGTTATTAACTGCAACAGACCAGTGATTTCAGAGCCAGGAAATAATTTGGCGCAAGCCTGCTGTAACACTTAGCTAGCTGCGTATTTATTTGGAGAAATACTACCCCCAGCAGACACGGACCCAGAACACTGAGCAGAGTGACAGGCAGGCCAAATAGATATTTTCCAAATATTTTTTTCTAAAGGACCACTGCGTATATTCCATCTATAATATGTCTTCTGGCCCTGCCTACACAATTCTGTCCCTGATGTGTGTGTCACGGAACTGCAGTGTTGCACTGTTATTAACTGCAACAGATCGGTGATTTCAGAGCCAGGAAATAATTTGGCGCAAGCCTGCTGTAACACTTAGCTGGCTGCGTATTTATTTGGAGAACTACTACCCCCAGCAGACACAGACCCAGAACACTGAGCAGAGTGACAGGCAGGCCAAATAGATTTTTTTCAAATATTTTTTTCTAAAGGACCACTGCGTATATTCAATCTATAATATATGTCTTCTGGCCCTGCCTACACAATTCTATCCCTGGAGTATTACTGCAGGGCGCAATGCTCTGCACGGCCGATATACCAAAAAAAAAAAAAAAAGTGCAACACTGCTAAAAGCAGCCTCCACACTACTGCACACGGTTAGATGTGGCCCTAAGAAGGACCATTGGGGTTCTTGAAGCCTACACTAACTCCTAACACTCTCCCTATAGCAGCTCCGGCACCAACAGCACTGTCCCTCAGCTATCTCACAACGCATCTGAGGCGAGCCGCGGGAGGGGCCGATTTTTATACTCGGGTGACACCTGATCTCCCCAGCCACTCACTGCAGGGGGGTGGTATAGGGCTTAAACGTCGCAGGGGGAAGTTGTAATGCCTTCCCTGTCTTTCAATTGGCCAGAAAAGCGCGCTAACGTCTCAGAGAGGAAAGTGAAAGTAACTCGAACATCGCGTGGTACTCGTTACGAGTAACGAGCATCTCGAACACGCTAATACTCGAACGACTATCAAGCTCGGACGAGTACGTTCGCTCATCTCTAATAACAACCAATCACAGCATAGCTTTTATTTTACCTCAGCAGTATAATATATAACAACCAATCACAGCGCAGCTTTCATTTTACCTCAGCAGTATAATATATAGCAACCAATCACAGCACTGTTTTCATTTTACCTCAGCAGTATAATATATAGCAACCAATCACAGCACAGCCTTTATTTTACCTCAGCAGTATAATATATAGCAACCAATCACAGCACAGCTTTTATTTTACCTCAGCTGTATAATATATAACACAACCAATCACAGCGCAGCTTTTATGTTACCTCAGCAGTATAATATATGGCTGATACATTCACCTAGCGTTAATCAGCATCGGTGCTTCCACGTATTTATGGATACGTTCTGATATCCTCGTTTCTTACGTACAATGTCCCGTTTTGTATTGAAGGCGTTCACAGCGCAGCTTTCTACCGCTTTTTACCACAGCATTCCCAATATCCAGCAATTGTTTAGCGATACGTTCGGCGGATGCATTATTTTGTAGTTGAACACTCATCCCGTTGCTCGTAATGCCTTTTGCTTTTGTGCTTGAGATGAAAATAGAACTATCTACGTCTGGGGGGCATAACTGTCGACGACGCTCGCACGCGCGCCACCTATCGTAGGATAGTTGTGCTATGCCAGTAACCTTCCCAGGAGTGTACTCAACAACTTCCCAAAGTCTCATGGCGATCGGATGAATGGTGAAGTAATGCATAAATGACAAACAGACAGAAAGACAGACAGACATACATTCATTTTTCTATATATAGATGACTTCCATAAGACCGCTGTGCGGGGATCATTGTTGTGGCTCACTTTGTGTATTCTAGGACTGCTATTCAGAAAATCCCCGTGTAACGCACGGTATATCTTCTAGTAAAACTATATAAACTATATTCATGAAAGAACATAGAACAAATATCAGAAGATGAAAGTGAGACATTTGTCCATTTCATTAAAAAAAATAATAGATAGCTATCACAGTATAGTAAAATGGTTTTCTGAGAGTAAAAGGCAGAAAAATTATACGCATGTCTCAAATAACAAAAACTAAGTCATAATTAATAGTTAGATGTCCCCGCCACTTCAGTCCAGTAGGAAGCTGCATCAGATGGTCATTCTACATGGGACCGCTCAGCCAATCACTGGCTTCAACAGCGATCATGACACTCCTGGACCAAAGTGTTGGGAACTGAAACCTTGTGCAGAACTTCGAGGAAAATCTGATTAGTGGATAGTCTTTTCTTTTTTTTCCTTTAACTTGAGTACATTTCTTGCCCATACAAATTTTTCTCTAATATGTGGGTAATGTTTTAAGTGCACTGAAGTAACCACTGCATCGACAGCATTATCAATTGCTTGGTTGTACACAGACAGAGTGTATTGTTCTTGATCATTAAAGTGACCTTCCTATCCTGAGGGAGGAGTATTAGTTGTTGCCCTCCTCTATAGCCATATCTCTACAAATCTGCCCGTTCCTGGAGTCCCTCTGCATTGCTCCATGGTGGCCACATTGCTTCTCAGATTACCTGAGGTATATTGAGCACTGGTAGTGATTCAGAAGTCTAAGACACTACATTCTGCTCTGATTGGCCTGTGATGCTCATGTGAGCAGCGTTGACCAATACGAAAACTGCATACAATGTCTGACAATTAGTGCAGTGTGCATCGAATAGTGACAGGAACACTTTGACCATCTTGGAAAACTGCAGAGGGGCCCTAGGAGCAGGTGGTAGTAGAGAAGAGCACCAGGTAATATAATTAGCCCCCCCCCCTTTTTGTCCTCCGTATCGGAGAGTTGCTTTAAATTGCTGTCTCCCCATCTACTTTTTATCCTGGCCATAAGAGTAAGAACAAAATATTATTGTACTTTCATGATGTGCACAAAAATTGTGTGACCAGACAGTATTATACTAGAAAGAACATTTTTAAGAAGTGTTAATTTCTGTTTTTGGGTTATTATAGGATAAAATCACAAGCTTCATGCATATGTAGGAAAGTCACTGTATTTTCCTCTTTTGTCTTCACTCATATTCCTCTGTGACTTCATTAAGTTTCTGGCATATGAGAAGAGTCACAATACAGTATTGGACTAGCGCATTGTCAGTGACTTTCACACTTCGGTTTGACAGCTAGTCCCTATTGTCCCCCTAACTCCTTGACAGCCCTAAACACTCTTCAGTGCAGTTATAACATTGTGTTTACTGCTGACCCAAATGGCTAAGTGTGCAAGCAGCTCACTGTTTTTGGAAGGAGGTCACTGAGATGGAGAGGAGGGGAATATTAGCATTTACAACAATTGACTATATGTAGAAGTAGCCCATATGCAGGATAAGTTAGAAGACGAAGCATATGTATACCCTATATAAGTATGTATATAAAGGGGACTAAGCATAGTAAAAAAAAGCAAACAAAGTAGTCGGGATACTCTCATACGAAATGTTATGGCCAGACAGCCAAGAGTGAAATTCAGAACCCTTAACTCGTCTTCGTTGTCCACTGATTACTGAAGTCCTCTTTGCAGCGCTGTTATAGCTGAGTTGAGCGGTCGTGGAGGGAACAGGGTGAGTGATGAATCGCACCATTGACCCTACACTTTATAGAATTTGTCCGGGCACTTGCGTGCCTTATAGAATAGGTTGTTGAAGGGTATGGTTGAATTAGTGAGCTTTCTCCACATCGTCAAGGATGGACCACTTGGGTCCATCCACCACAGCGCGATAACCTTCCTAGCTAGAAACAGGACTTCTCGCAGGAAAACTCTATCATAGTGTTGCCATTGTTCTTCATCAAGGATACCAAAAAGACAGATTTCTGGGGCAGTGGGAACCGGGACGTTAAGGACTTCAGACAGCAGGTTTATGACCTCACCCCAGTACAACTGAATCGACGGACAATTCCAAATCATGTGCCAGAAATCAGCAAATGTGCATGAGCATCGGATACAATGTGTAGATGGGTTTCTGCCCATCCTATGCAGTCTCGCTGGGGTGAGGTAACACTGATGCACTATGTATAGCTGAATCATTCTGTTATTTACTGAGGGCGAGACAAATAAAGGAGATTCTAGTACATCTTGAAATGTGTCCTCCGTGAGTGCTGGGATCAGAGAATTCCATTTGGTTAGGACAGTTGGGATTTCTCGAGCAGCTTTTGAGGTTGTTAAATGGGAGTATAATGTTAAAATAAGCCCACTGGGGCCCCTGTGATCGCAGAATTCCTATTAGTAGGTAATGGGATATAGTACTGCTCGCCGGCAGAAACTGCGTCTGTAGCGCATGCCGGATCTGAAGATACCTATAAAAATGGGGTCGGGGTATTTGGTATTGATTTTGCAGTTGCTCAAAGGATAGCAAGACATTAGAGTTATTAAGGTCACCCAGGCATGTTATACCATATTGCTCCCACCCCTCAAGGTCGGCCAGCGGCAGCAGCTCCCGCAGCCCAGGGTTCCTCCACAGTGGTATATCCGCAGCAATGTCGGAAAACCCACTTACCTCCCTAGCCTGGCGCCAGACCTGCATCGCCAATCTGTGGATGGGTAATATATTTCCCATTACGGTGGCAGGGAATTCCAACACCGGCCAAAGACTAGAAGTATTCAGAACATGAGCTAAATGGGCTTCAGAATTAGGCAATGGGCTGTCTCCCAACCAAATTTCAAATGGATCAATTGGCTAGCTATATAGTACAAAAACAGATCTGGAAGTGCCGACCCTCTGGAGAGTGGCAAGTTTAAGTTTTGGAGGGGAACTTCCCCATATAAAGGAGGACATGAGAGAATTTATAGTCTGAAAAAATCTCCCTGGGACGGGCACAGAGGTATTCTGCAGGATGTAAAGGCATTTGGGTAGGACTATCATCTTAATTAAATTGATGCGGCCCGCTACTGATAGAGGCAGGGATCCCCAGACTCTGAATTTGGACTTAAACAGGTCTACCAGGGGGAATATGTTCAGGTCCAGAGTTCGACCCACGGAATTGGTGAACTGGACACCCAGATACCTAAAGTTGTTAGTGATTTGAAGGCCGCAGAGTGAATCCATGAGCCGCAAAGGGCTCTGTGAAGACACCGGCATTAAGGCAGATTTTGACCAGTTAAAGGGGTTGTCCCGCGAAAGCAAGTGGGGTTATACACTTCTGTATGGCCATATTAATGCACTTTGTAATGTACATTGTGCATTAATTATGAGCCATACATAAGTTATCAGAAGTTATTCACTTACCTGTTCCGTTGCTAGCGTCCTCGTTTCCATGGTGCCGTCTAATTTTCAGCGTCTAATCGCCGGATTAGACGCGCTTGCGCAGTCCGGTCTTCTTCTTTTCTGAATGGGGCCGCTCGTGCCGGAGAGCGGCTCCTGGTAGCTCCGCCCCGTCACGTGCCGATTCCAGCCAATCAGGAGGCTGGAATCGGCAATGGACCGCACAGAAGCCCTGCGGTCCACCGAGGGAGAAGATCCCGGTGGCCATCTTCACCAGGTAAGTAAGAAGTCACCGGAGCGCGGGGATTCAGGTAAGCACTGTCCGGTTTTCTTTTTTAACCCCTGCATCGGGTTTGTCTCGCGCCGAACGGGGGGGCTGTTGAAAAAAAACAAAAACCCGTTTCGGCGCGGGACAACCCCTTTAATATGTAGACCCGAGTATGACCCAAATCTATTAATGATATCCATGGTGCAAGGTAGGGAGATCATTGGGTTAGACATGAAAAGCATAAGGTTGTTGGCATATAACGCTACGCAGTCCTCCCTACCCCCCCCCCCCCCACACACACACAATTCCGCGGTAAGTTGGATACGCCGGAGCATGATAGCTAGTGGCTCCATGGCCAGAGTGAAGAGGAGTGGAGAGAGGGCATCCCTGCCTCGTACATCTGCCTGGAGGGAAGTTTGGAGAGCAGGTGCCGTTCAATGAAACTGCCGCCAAGGGCGTTTTGTATATTAGGGAGATCCATCAAGTAAATCCATCTCCAAACCCGAATATCTTCAGCACCTGAAGTAGGAAGGGCCACTCGATAGAGTCGAAGGCTTTAGAGGCGTCCAAGGAGGCCAAGGCCCAGTCCATCTCTCCCGCTGACCCGACCTGCGTTACTACCTGGACCCGTCGTAGATTTTCTCTCGTGGATTTCCCTGGCATGAACCCAGTTTGGTCTGGGTGTATTAGATCTAGGATAACAGTGTTAAGGCGCCAGACCAACATTTTAGTTAAAAGCTTATAATCTGAATTAAGAAGGGAGGTGCGCCTATAAGAGCCACAGTCTAATGCATCCTTTCCCGGTTTTAGAATGAGTATAATTGTGGCCTCATAAAAGGATGGGGGCAAAGATCCATTTCTGTAAGCTGCAGTATAAGCCGCCAACAATGTGGGAAGGAGCATCTCTTGATATTTTGAGTATATCTCTATCAGTAAAACATCGGGGCCCGGAGCCTTACCACATGATATTTCTAAGAGGGCCTCTGACAATTCTGTTAATATGAATGGGGTATCCATCAGTGCCTGTTGGTCCAGGGTAAGCACAGGGAAATTAAGATCCAATAGATAGCCCGCAAGCTCTTGCTGGGTGGCGCGGAATCCAGTAGCGTACAGCTCACTGAAGAAGCGCTGGAATCGCGCCCCAATTAGTTGTTTTTCATGAAGGATCTCTCCAGTGTCAGATGTGATACGAAGTATCGATGGAGATGCTGAGTTTTGATGCACCAAGTGAGCCTATAAGCTACTGGATTGGTAGCCCTGTTCATAAAATCATTGTTTTGCAAAAAAAAGATGCTCTACGGGCCTTCTCTTGCAGGAAGATTAGATATTGCCTTCCCTGCCTCAGCCACTGCTCCCTCTGCTCGTCGGATGGATCCGCCACATAAGCTGCCTCTAGCCGCACATACTTGGATGCCATCTCTCACTCAAGCAGGGAGGAGTCCCTTTTAATATATGAAATAGAAGATTTTAGGGCACCTTGTAAAAAGGCCTTTAGTGTCTCTCATAACACTACCGGGTCGGCATCTGGTTGGTTTAACTCTAGAAAGCTAGTAAGTTGGTCAGGGATCCTGTCATTTGTGCTGAACAGGCGCAACCAGAATGGATGTATATGCGCCAGCTATGCCTGTGGACATTTGCATCCGGCGTAGTAATTTTGACACGTATAGGGGAGTGATCCGATACGCTCCTAGGGAAGTATTCAATGTGAGCTATAGCGGTACACAGTCTGGTATCCCCAAAACAGTCAACTATCCAGGAGAGGGCATTCCTGCCAACAGAATTCTCCAAACATCTTTCCAACCAACCTCCAGCACAAATAGAGCCACGGGGAAGACATTGGGCTGGGCTGGGAGGGCATGCTGAATACTGAACTTATCCATCTGAGGGTCTAGTACCAAATTTAGGTCCCCCATACACAGGACGGAGGTGTTGGGATACTGAGTGGCAAATTGGGCCACCTGATGAAGGATTGCAATGTTGGCCGGTGGGGGGGAGGTACACACCCATAAGTACATAGGGAAGAGACTCTATCCACGCCTGTATAAAGATGAACCTGCCCTCTGGGTCCCTAACTGTATGTCCCGGTTCCCACCTCAGTCGTTTGTGGATCAAAATTGATACCCCTCTGAAATAGGATGAGTGTGTGGAGTGTAGGGATCATTGGACCCATAGCTTTTGCAACAACCCAGTTTTTTCCAGGATTAAATGCGTCTCTTGGAGGCATATGATGTATGGGTTATGGCTCCTAATGTACAAGAAGATCATAGACCACTTCCTGGGGGTCCCTATCCCACGCATGTTCCAGTAGAGTAGAGTATAGTAATATTAGCCATTGAGGCAAAGATTTCTATGTGTTGATAGGGGAACTCGCCCTATCGGGGTAAACCGACCCTGCGTGCAACTCTCCATTAGACTCCCCTGTACTTCAATCCAACACTGTACCCCTTGATCATAATTTATAGTATCTCTGAGCATTGTACCGCAAAAACATATCCATATAATTACATTTGAGATTATAATAGTAATAGGTAAAACAAACATAGTAACCATTAACAACACGTAAACTTGCGTGTGGTGACGGGGGAAGACTGTGCACCTAAAATACGATGACCAATCTGGGCACAGTCAAACAGATCAGGTCTGTTCTCTGACCTCTAGGACCCCATTAGCACAGGTACATAAGTTTCGACTGCCCATCAGATAGCTTTCATATATATTTGAGACGACAGAAATATTACATGCGATATGAGGCTAATCCTGCCCGTCGTCCGTCAACGATCAAACTAATCAGATGGTCAAACAAATCAAATGTAAAATATTGAAAAGCGGAGTGGAAGGAGGGAGGTAAAAGGCGGAAAAAAGGGGGGGGGATAGACAGATGAGAATATATATATATATATATATATATATATATATACACATACACAGATAGTCCCCTACTTGTGAACATTCGACTTACGAATTTCGCTAGATACGAACTATCTGTCCTGCACAGTATGATGTAATGCTATGGCATTACATCATACTGTGCAGGGACCGGAGAGGCTTCTATCAAGCCTGATAGAAGCCTGTCCGGTCAGATCGCGGTTGCTAGGCAGCCGGGGGCCTTCTGAAAGGCCCCAGGGTTGCCTAAGCAGAGTGCCCATCAAGCGCACGGCTTGATGGGCACTCTGCTTAGGCAGCCCTGGGGCCTTTCAGGAGGTCCCCGGCTGCCTAGCAACCGCACAGCGTCCCGCGATCTCATCGTGGGACGCTGTACGGGCCCCCTGAACGTTGGGTGCAGGCTGTTTCTTACAGCGGGCACCCGGCGGCAGCAGTTCCGACGAGCCGCGCCGCTCGTCAGAACTGTTAACACTTTAAATACTGCTGTCAGAGCGGTATTTAAAGTGTTAACAGTTCCAACAAGTGGCGCGGCTCGTCGGAACTGCTGCTGCCGGGTGCCCGCTGTAAGAACAGCCGGCACCCGACGTTGTATGGAGCGGGATCCACCCGCGATCCCGCTCCATACAACCATTTGTTCGACTTGCGAACAAACGGACTTGCGAACAGGTTCCTGGAACGGAACCTGTTCGGAAGTAGGGGACTAACTGTGTATATATATATATATATATATATATATATATATATATATATACACACATACATGTCTAAGCATCGTAATTCTCCGCCTGAGGAAACTCCAGACTAACAGACAACATAATGTCCAGACATTTTACCCCCTTCGGATGTGCTGGTCATTGAACTACTGGTGTCTGGGCGATCTCAGCATATGACTAAGCCAGTCCTCGACCTCCTCTGGAGTGGAAAAGAAGGAGGTGCATTCGTTGTGGACCACCCGAAGTCGAGCTGGATATATCATGGAGTACGTTATGGAGGCCTCTCTCAGCAGACGCTTGACGGCCACGAAAGTTGCTCTGGTTTTCTGAAGAGCAGCAGAAAAATCTGGAAAAATAGAAATGTTAGTATTCTGATATTGGAGAATCTGCTTGCGTCTAGCAGCTTGAAGGGCGATGTCTCTGTCTTTGCTGCTGAGAAGTCTTGCTAGCATCGGTTCCGGAGGTGCGCCCGGGGGCAGGGGACGGCCCGGGACCCTGTGGGCCCGTTTAACAGCGAAGGCTGTGGTGAACTTGGCCTCTGTCAGAAGTTCCTTTAGCCAGGTCTACATGAACAAACAGGGATCTTGGCCCTCGGCATGTTCCAGCAAGCCCAGAATTCGAAGGTTGTTTCTACGCAGTCTGTTTTCCAAGTCATCCGCGCACAGGGCCCAGGCGTTCGCTGCCTTGTCCAGTTCTGCAAGCTTGCCAGGCACAGGGATATGCAAGGGATATGCATGTTTCTGTCTCTCCGACTCGGCTTCTGAGATTATGTATGTCTTGCCGCAGCAGTCCCACATCAATTTTAACCTTCTCAATTTTCCCTGTTAACGAAGTGGTGCTGGAGTGTATGGCCTCCAGGAGTTGGGATGTGACCCGTCGCAGTGTTGGTTCTTGTTCTGCCTCCGGAGAGGAGACAGGCCTAGGGGCTGTGGCGGATCCTATGACTGGATTAGGAGATTGACGTTAAGTACCAGTCGTTGGCTCAAGTACAAAGGCCTTAAGACGCACCTCTATCGGTAGGTGAGTACTGTCACTCATCTTGGAAGACCTGCGGCTGGTCCTCCTGCGGGAGGAGAACGGCGGTGGTGTGTTGGCGGTCTTTATGCATTAGGGAATTAATAGAAGATTTATTTATAATTGATGGTTTGAGATGACTGCGTGTGTTAGGTAATGGAGAAGGAGGGAGTCCTGAGTTGCAGAGGGTCACAAGCCCAATCCAGTGGTTTATCAGTCAGAAGTTTGGTCGGCGTCTGTTGCTTGCCGTGGAGCAACCACAGATAAGGGGGATAACCCCTATCCTCCTCTTGATGGTGTGTCAGAGGCTGGAATGAGAGGGGGACTTAGGTTGCAGCGAATTAATTGCTTGGTCCGGCGGTTTGTCGGTCACAAATGAGGGAACCAACTTCCGGTTACCATTTGGTGTTGTCTCAAAGACTGAGGAAACCCGGAGACTGGTGATGCAGAGGGTTAATAGTTCAGTCCAGAAATCAGTCCACCAGACGACTGGTCTGTGTTTAGTATCGGCGGTACCGCGGCCACAGAGGAGAAGGGTAGCCGCAAGCCTATCTGGGACTAGAGTAAAAGGCGTTCGTAAGTCGCAGGGACTGTTAACACAGGCCAGTAATTTTAGCAGTCGGAAGTTTGGTTGGCGCCCGGTGTCAGCTCCAAGGCAGCCACAGATGAGGAGCACAGTTGTGATGGTATATTTGAAACAGGAGTATGCAGGAGGCTTAAATTGTAACTGGTTAGTATTTCAGTCCAGCAGTATACCAGCCAAAAAATTATCAGCATCTGGTGTAAACAATTGAGAGGATATAAATGAGGAGGACTACTCCCAGTTTCCGCTTGTTTTTATATTAGGTGCTGGAGTATGAGGTAGCTCCCTGATGCAGATGTTGAACAGTTCAGATAAGCTCCGCTGCTGGCCGAGGTCCGATCACTGTACAGCGCAGACAATTGAGGAGCCACGGGTGATGGGGACATCTCCCAATATCCAAAGGTTAATGGAGCTCTCCAGTGGTTTGATAGGTGGCAGTCATCCTGCCCATAAGATGGAGGGTAGTAAATGAGGGGAGCAACCCCTGTCCTCCCTCAGTACACGTCGCCCCAGGAATAGGGCTCCAGGTCCGCCCTATGCTGGCTTTCACAAAATGGCTGCTGCATGCGGGCTGCGCGGCCGCTTTGAGGTGCTGTGGTGGGTTAGCTGGCAGTTACCCGCTGCAGCCCTGTTTCTTATGTTGTTCCCGAGGCAGGGGGGGGGCAACCACATAATTTTCCCCAATTTGATTAAGGGCGCTCCGGAGGGCCAGGCCTGTAGCTGAGTCCAGTACTCCACTGCCCCGGGCACCCCACCGCCTCTCACCGATACAGTGAAGGAATCCTCAGAGGGCCAAGGCAAGGGCACCGGGTCAGGGATGCAGCGCCGACCAGAGGGAGCCCGCCGATGGTCCCCCCTCTCTCCTACCGTGCAATGGAGAATCCCCGGATAGCCAGGCCCGGGCGCCCTGTCCTCCATGGGCTCTCCGCTGCAGGCCGTCCCCTCCTGATCCAAGTCCCTCACTGCCTCTCTCCTCAGGAAGTCCCGCCGCGCCACCGGATCTTCTTGCGCAGCCAGTTCGCGGGTCTACCACCACTCCTCTCCACCAGAAGCTTCGGCCGGGGAAGTCAGCGGGAGCAGGCCTCAAGCCGGAGCTAATGGGGGCAGCTGCCGATCGTCCACCGGAGGTCCCGCTGTGTCGCCAGGAGTGTTTGCCATCCTGTGAGAATGCAGAGGGGCACACTCCGAGGTTTGGGCATTTAGAATGGGTTCAGGATAATGGGGATTGCAACGGAGCTCAGTCTTTGTGCGTCCTCACAGCATGTTTGCAGGACACGCCCCCGTATTATAACTTTGAATACTTTGGTAATAGGATTCATAATACTCATCAACACAAACTCCAGAATCTTGGCAACACTGTATCTGCTTGCCGGTTTTTGCAGAATCAAGGACAGTCTTTCTACTATGCAGAAATCTCTTCATTTTAACACAGTTTCAATATGTATCAATATTATTCCTGGTACTTACGATGCACTCTCGGCTTCACTGTTCATGCGGGATACAACACAGCTTTGTTGTAACAATTCCTTTATATCCACATTCTTTTTATCTTTAACAGCCTCTTTAACTCCCCCTCAGGCCTTGCGTACTTTATTGACACACTCAACAGTTCATATTATTTAGCACTCAGTCTCTTCATATTCAGCCTCATCCTTCCACCAATATGCACAACGTCATAGATGTCAATACATACTACACCGTCTCTTTCTTTGCATCAGGAGTCTTGCTGCTGCTTAGCATGTTCAATCGACAATTCCTATGCTCTCTTTAAACGTTACTGACTACAGTACTGTGATTTAAACTCAAGTTTAACAATTCATTCCCCGCTAATCGAGGCTTGAATCTTAATAAGATAATTGTGTCATTCTGAACTCCCGACAGGCCTGCTAACTCACTATTGTCCATTTCATGCTGTGCACAACCAATGGGGGCGTCCCACTTACACCTCGTCGGTGGAAGGTATGGCCTAGACCCCGTGTGCTGCTTTTCATTGCAGTCTTATTCCAGCTCCCTCTCTAGGTTGGGTCACAGTGCCTCTGCTTCCTCTAAGACTCTATCTTCAGCCCCTAGTCATCTGGGCCCTATTGGTCTTTTATCTTCATCCCTTGGTCATCAGAGACGTTTTGACAGTCTTGACACTCTCCTGCACTGCTCATGCTGCTCTTCACACAAAGTGACCACCGCAATTTCACAGGTATTTGCTCACAGTGCTGCTTTTGCAAAGTTCTTCTGTGTCCAGCTCCCTGCACAAGATGCTGCTGTTCTGCCACATTGCTATGCCTTGCTCTCTATGAAGCTGCTGCAATGCAACTCACAATTCCTTTTATAGCACCTGTAGGGCACCTAGTAAATTTTAGGATCTTTCTGGGAGTTGGGGCTTAGCCGTCACACACAGTCCCTAGCAAGAAGCCACGACATCACACCATAGCACTTGCGTTCTTCCCCTCTCTTACTGCTATGTCACATGCAGGGGGTGGGACTTCTGCTCCATAGCACTTATCAGTGTTTCTAATCGGTACTACAAGTGCTTCATAAGATCCGGCAGGACACTTGTCTGGCAGGGAGGCGCACTTTCTCTCCAGCGCCCACAGTGCCTGACAGCTCTCCCCTCCGCCTAACCTAGCCTTGGGATGAAGAGGTTGGAGCCCAGTGGCAAGGGCCATGCTGATGATTACAGTGGCTGAGCCATCAGGTGTAATAGGAAGCAGGGGGCAGCGCTTCTGTCTTACAATGTTATATAACAAGCATCAGTCGTTTTTGCATTTTCCTAATAAATCTACGCTTCTGTATCAGTTAGTTGCTTAATAAACAGCATTTCTCCCACTAAACACATTATCATTTTCCTTCAAGCACATTGTCATTTATGTTCCACTCTTCACTAAACTTTAGCATGTACATCGCTTTTCTAAATTTACTTTAAATTCACAGAGGTGAGGGAAAAAACAAAGACATTATTCACAGAAAAAGCCAAAAATACAATACCTGAAGGTCTGCAAAGCAGACACGGTCGCCATAGGCACGATCGCCATAAGGCAGGCACAATCGCCACCGGCACAATCGCCGTAGGGCAGGCGCAATGGCCTTAAGCCCTGAAGATATGTAGTCAGCCAGACAATAATGTGTGGAGGAGCAGCTTGTTCCTGGCAGGCTAATATGCAGTCACCCACTCAACCCAGCCCAGTTTGGGGAGGAGTGACTGCATATACTAATAGCCTGCACATGTGAACGATACCAAAGATGTCAGCCATAGATGGGTGGTGACCCACCATACAGGATATCAACCCTGGCTGATAAGACAGCGGGTTGCCCTGTATCTCCAAGGTGGGCCACACTGGCTGACATCTTGGGCTCCCCCACCAACTAGCAAACTACATACAAAGATACTAATGCATACTAATAAAATGCGGGTGTTGGTACTACATTTTGGCCAAAACGCATAGGCTGATGGGCCGCGCCGAGGCCACACCGCTTCCGTCAGTACCTACGCTAACTCACTATAAATTACATAAAATCACAGAGGTGAGGGAAAAAACAAAGACATTATTCACAGAAAAAGCCAAAAATATAATACCTGAAGGCCTGCAAAGCAGACACGGTCGCCATAGGCAGGATCGCCATAAGGCAGGCACAATCGCCGTAGGGCAGGCGCAATGGCCGTAAGCCCTGGAGATATGCAGTCAGCCAGACAATGTGGAGGAGCAGCTTGTTCTTGGCAGGCTATTATGCAGTCACCCACTCAACCCAGCCCAGATTGGGGAGGAGTGACTTCATATACTAATAGCCTGCACATGTGAACGATACCAAAGATGCCAGCCATACATGGATGGTAACCCACCATACAGGATATCAACCCTGGCTGATATAACAGCGGGTTGCCCTGTATCTCTAAAGTGGGCCACACTGGCTGACATCTTGGGCTCCCCCACCAACTAGCAAACTACATACAAAAGTACTAATGCATACTAATAAAATGCGGGTGTTGGTACTACATTTTGGCCAAAACGCATAGGCTGACGGGCCGCGCCGTGGCCACACTGCTTCCGTCAGTACCTACGCTAACTCACTATAAATTACATAAAATCACAGAGGTGAGGGAAAAAACAAAGACATTATTCACAGAAAAAGCCAAAAATACAATACTTGAAGAACAAGCTGCTCCTCCACATTATTGTCTGGCTGACTGCATATCTCCAGGGCTTACGGCCATTGCGCCTGCCCTAGGGCGATTGTGCCTGCCTTATGGCAATCTTGCCTATAGCGACCATGTCTGCTTTGTAGACCTTCAGGTATTGTATTTTTGGCTTTTTCTGTGAATAATCTAAATTTACTTTAATACACTATGTCAACTCTTTTAAATACACTCTGGCAGTGATAACATTTTACTAACTACTTTAGATTACCCTGTGCCTCTTCCTTACATATGTGGAAAGGGATTATAATAGAAAAGTTAGGCAAAACACAAATCACTTTTCAATTATCTTCTCAGAAACTGATGATCAACTATCGATTATCGCAAGCCTCCTTTTATCACAGTCTCTTATGGGAGGTACTCCCCCAGTTTGCAGTCATCTGTCATAGTCCTTAAAGGGGTTCTGACATGAATAATGTTTTTATGCTTTAGCAGCCATTGTTCCCTGGTCTGCCTAATGGACCCAGGGAACCCATGGTTTAATGGCTGCTAAAGCATAAAAAGATAATACTTACCTTGTCTTCTGTTGTTGTTGACATCGGGGGGTCATCTCCCGGCAGGCGCTGTTCCTCTGCTTCTGTCTGCACGAGCCGCGCCGCTCCGGGATCGCGCGCATGCGCAGTGGAGAGGTGCCCTCTGACAGGAGTCAGGACGGGCTGCGTCTCCACTGCGCATGCGCAGCACTCCGGAGTTCAGCCGGACGGACGGGCCGCCCACAGCAAGCACTGCTTGTGACGTGCTTGCTGTGGCGGTCCGTCCGTTGACCTCGGAAGTGCCTGACGGACGGACCAGAGCAGGAAGCGGTCTTTTTGACCGCTCCTGCTCTGCTTTAAAGGCACAGAAGAAGATGCCGGCTGGAGGGGACATGCCTGGCGATCGGGCCAGGCCAGGCAAGGTGAGTACAATTTTTTTTTTTTGATGTCAGAACCCCTTTAAAGTGTGCACACTTAGTCCGTTGGAGACTGGTCTCACATGTATGGCAGCTTGCTTCACGTTTTGGGTCATGGTGCCGTCAGTTTCTTCCGGGACCAAGTACCGTGTGTGGAGGGAGACTCCATCTTCTCCTTCCATACGGCATGTCATTAGGGCTCCTCTTAACACAGAAGTCAATTTCTGCAGCTTGCACCATGCATAATGGCCTCCTGCTGTCAGAGCTCCTGGCCGCTCCTCAGCATGGGAATACAGCCACATTTCCAGTGCTCCTCTACTGCCACTTCTACACCCCTCTTTTAGCTGTGTCATATCTAATGACACCTGAGGCATCTCTTTTATATTACACTAGCCTAAAATGGGTGCTACAAACCCTTGTGAGAGGAACTTGGCTTAGTCCCACACACTATGCCCTAATGAAGGTCAAAATCTTTTCAGCATTGATGTGCTAGGCACATTACTGCTGACATTGTTGAGGGAGCAGAGCCTCCTCTTATGAGCACTAGGTGTGCTTAGTCTGGCACTGCCTGCCCCTCTCTTCTGGCACTCCTGTGCACCAAATTTGGTGCATGACCAGTCCACTCACTCTCCGCTTCAGTTAGAGGGGTAGTAGGGTGCTGCTCACTCCTCCTACACTATTATATTATTATTATTATCCCCACAGTCTTTTGGGACCAGCACGGAGTAGTCTTGATGGATTTCCTAGAAATGGGTCCCACGATTACTGGGGCATACTACATAGCGCTGAGGTATAAGTTGGTGCTATATAAATAGAGATAGTATTATAGCTCTGACCTACTTTGCTTGCATACACTGAACAGGCTCCTCTAGCACTTCATGGGGTTACACTGTACTAATTACTCTGTTGCTACCTTCTTTTAGGGACCTCACCTAACAGAATACTTAATCTCCCTGGAGCTATTCTTACCACAAGCCAAGAGCAAGCCTCCATGGCACGACATGAGCTACTCACTGATACTGGCACTTAACTCTCTTATTTACCAACTACCCTGCCCTCTCATCCCAGATTATTGGCACAAAGTTCAGTGCCAGTACACTTGCCTGTACCTCACAAGTGTTCCTCTTTTGGAGGGACAGTATCTACTTTTGAACCATGTCCCTCTTTTTGACCTGGAAAATAGATTTGCATTAATAGACTTAATGTATTGCTCTGAAATATATTTATACTGATTGTTTTTCTGTATAATGGACTCCAATTTGTAACATATCAATCAATATGGTGAAATTTGAATGTTAAAAAGTTCTATATTCTGATGATTTTTGAGCTAATATTTTAATGAAAACTGTTCAAGAATACAGATATGCATAGGAAAGTGGATCTTCTACACAAAGAACCATAAGTGTTCATCTTTGTCTGTCCATAACGTTGGGAAGTATGCACTTGCCAGCTCGTCAGCATTGGGGTCTGTGTTTGCTTGTAATGAAACTTGCCACCTCCTGCAACCTGGAAAGCCATGTAGCTTGATGACCAGTGACACTGACAGGGGTGGGTGCCATTGCTACATCCAGTGGCCTGCCAGCCCTTTACAACATAATGGCCACAGCCTATGGCCCACAAGTACACACACAAATATGGAGGCAAAATAAAGAATGAAATGTATAGAACTCCTTGACTGTGCAGCATCTAAAAGTCATCTTGTTATTTTATGCTCCCAATATTGTACGATTAGTCATCGACTTAGACTGTTCTTCTTTAAAATTAAAGTTACCTCCATCAGTGTCCCCATCCTGCTGTACAGAGGCAATATTATTAACTGTGGGTCTGGAAATTATTTTCTCCCTTAAAGGGGTTCTGTCATAAAAAAAAAAAAAAAAATTCTAGACTTTCCTCATTGATCTTTTCCTCTCTCCTGCAGTCCAGGGGGTCACTTCACCTTCAGCTGTCTGATTCCTCTCCTTCCTGTGAGGTTATGTACATTAACAGGCAGTCTTTTTTGTGCCAGCCAATGTACGTTAAGTCACAGTTCATAGGTCAGCAGGGGGAGTGCCGATCTACTGCAGAGACTGCTCATGCACAGTCTCAGCAATAGATCAGCATTCCTTCCTAGCCAGTGAACGCTACAGCACAGGGACCTGACCTTCACTGACCCGGCCGGAAGATAAAGCAAGGAATGCAGCCTTCATAACAATCCGGCCAGCATGCGGTGAGGTGACCCGGGGCACTGGAGAAGCTCAGCGATGAGAAGATGTGTAAGGAGACTAACGGGGAAGAAATAGGTCAGTATAGTTTTTTGTTTTTTTTTATAACAAAACCCCTTTAATGATGTCCAATGAAGGAAATGTTTAATTGTGTGAGAAGATAAATGAGCTGCCTAAAAGGAACAAGCCCAGGAGAATCCTAGTTGAACTCAGAACATGCAAAATAAGGAAACAAAAAGGTGCTTCTTGTCTAATCCTCACAGCATTAAGGCTACATACACACGAATGTTTTAAAAGTTGCACCCTAGATTCTCAGCTGCAACCCAAACCAGACAACACTGGGCCCCCCTTCCGTGTGCTGTCTAATGTGCGGGACGCTGCATATTTACATGTACTATTCTCATCCAAGAATTGGACAAGAATAGGACAATTTTCTTTTACTCGGACTATTCGACCGAATACAAAACACCAATGTCAATACACCCATTCAATTGAGTGGGTTCTAGTTCTGTCTGAAATTGTTTGTGTGCATATAGCCTAAGCTTGGCTTCACACAGAAATTAATTTTCATATAAGTGTGTGTGTGGTTAAAAACTTCATTTGTTACTGATATGAAGCCAACATCTTTATAGCACCAAATTAGGCAAGGTAAGTCAGGAGCTTCAGAAGGTTTTAGATTGGGTTTCAGCTCATATCTGCCTATGTATTCCAATTTTTTTTCTGACCTTCTATTTGGCTGTGATCATCCAACAAGTATGAGTAGCTTCAATGTTTAATTGTCTGCCATCCAGAAACAGATTGCACCATCATTACAGGCCTCCATGTTGTTGAAACCATTTCCAGGTGCTTGGCTAAAGGACATTTGGTCTCTCGGCGCTCATTACATGTGCTGCCTTTGACACCCACCATCGCCTCCATTTGCAGTGGTATCATAAATGACGAAACTGGACGCTAAGGAGTGGAACTGGATTGTATTCAACAACGAATCCAAGTTTCGCTTGGGCGCTGACAACAGCCGTGTTCGTGTCTGCAGAACTAGGGGTGAGTGCCTCAATCCTGCCTTTGCTGTTGAGCGGCACACTGCCCCCTGCTGGTGTGATGGTCCGGGGGGCCATTGCATACGACACTTGGTCACCCCTAGTAGTGGTACGAGGGACAATGACAACTCAGTGTTATGTTCAGGACATCCTGCAGTCACATGTGTTCCTCTCATGGTGGCTTCCAAGAGGCATTCCCCAGCAGGATAATACTCAGCCGCACACACAAGGGTGGTGAGACATGTGGTGGGAAATAAAGGGCCTGGTTTTCCCAACTTGGCCTTAAAAAGCCATGATGCGAATACCACTTTAAAGTTTGAGAAATACACACAAATCTGATTAAAATGACACTAGACCTCTTCATTTTCTACTTGTACACAATTTTATTGACATAAAAGAAAATCATCACACATGAAAGTATGGCCTCCAACCTATTTACACCATTCATTCATTCCTTCATAATCATACACCGTAACATACATCAATGCATATATTAAGGATTTTCATGCATGAGTGTTCATTATAAAATATTTAGGTCACATTTGCATGACAATCCCTCGTTTATATAAGCTATAAATACGTTAAGCTAAAAAAATCATTACATTTCTTCATTATAAATATGTAAACCAATAACCCTTTCTATGAGTTGGATTAGGGGCTTCATGGTGTAGGCAACATGTTGCACCTTATGTCTGGGGAGGAGCACAACCTGTGGTCCACCTGTGAGCCCCCTATTAAAACTTGATCATTTTACACCAGCCAAGCATTTGGTAAATTAAAATATAATAGTGCTGAAAAAGAACCAGCCCTTCCAGCTCTGGAGTTCTACAGATTATCCCCCATTATAGGTAGAATCTGATCTTTCAAAGAAAACAGCTTTATAAAGAGATTCATTACCAGACAGCATCTTATCCGGTAACACAATACATAGAACAAAATATAATACATCACAATGATGTGCTTTGTCTCATTAAAGCATTTTCATGGGAAACCTCGATACTAACATTCGATACTAGATACTAAAAATATAAAATAGAGAAGTCGAGAGAAAGTGGTGGAGTCCATGGAGGAGATTTGTTAAAGGGTTTATACGAGTTCTTGTGACGTGAAAAATCACACAATGTGGTGGACTCCACATATGTGTAATAATTTGAAACTTTTGCCAACTGGTGAGAAAGTTTAGTGCAGTTTAGTGGGGGGGGGGGGGGGGGATGAGGCTTCCTTTGGGCTAATAGTTGTAGTATAATTTGCTCCACAGACTGGGATAAATTATAGTGCAAAACTACCAGGCATAGTGGCATATTTATTAGTGTACCCATAATTCTGGTGTAAGTTGTGTATGTGTCCCCGCTGGAGATGTTCTTAAAACATAGTTTTCCTGTCGTACTGCATTTTCGGATGTGGGACTAGGTGTCTATTTTGCTCTTAAAATTCTCTTCATAAATTTAAGTAGAAGCCTTAACTTCACATTTATACAAGGAGGGACGTTCTGTGCTAGTTTCTCCATAAGACAGCAAGTGCTATAATAATGTGTCATCTTATTATTAGTGTTTCTATGTTCATTGCATATCCCATCTCATGATCAAGTGGTTTACTCAGTCAAAGACTTATGGTCTACAGTAGGTTCACATTGTAGAGCCGTGAGACATCTTTTATTCATGGACACAGCTACTTCATAAAAGTATGGATATAACTAGTGATCTTTCGAAAGATTGGTCCATCCATTTCAATGAACTTTTGCAGGCTTTTTCATTTATTGAGCACATCCCGGTACCTCAGGGTGCCTTCTCAGAAATGTACGCCAGGTCCAATCTGGTGTACTTTTCTAGTATATTTTACACCAATTTCTGGCATAAATTATGCATAAATCTATTGGTCTGGGCAGCCATGCTCCCTCCTGACAAACCAATCCCACTTTTCAAAAAGGTGGTTGAGCAGGCACAAAGAGAAAAAGTTGAACATTTTTGTACAATACCCACTTGCATAACCATTTGAGACTTTTTTATGCCAGAAACTGGTGTAAAAGCAGTAATAAATGTGCTTCACCATGCAAGATTTGGCATTGTTTCATCCAACAACACTATAGCCTGCAGGCCTTAACTTAATTTTTAAAAGGGCTACCATTAATAAGTAAGGAAGACTGGGTAGCTGCTTGGGTCTATAAGACAATTAAACATTTCTGCCACTGTCGAGAAAGGGTATTCAGCAGAATATAGCCACTGGTTATGAGAGCCTATATTCTCTCAATGTATTGCATTCACAGTGCATAGAGAGAATACAGGATCCTGCATAGTAGATGTAGAATTCAAGTATACAGGTATACCAGCATGTTCGATTTCAAGTTAGGGAACGCCTGTTTGATTTCTGCCTTGAACCTCAGTAGCTCCTAAGTATGGTGCACCCAACTACTGATCACAATGCATGGTGGTCCGTTGATGTGGTGTTTCATCAGAAATATTGCACCATGGACTTCCAAAATCTCAGCTTCTAGGAGTTTTACTACTTGTAATCCAAAAACAATTGACATAAAATGAAAACTTATATGTAATTTACTAATTTCTCATTCAGATGGGGTTCATATGTTTGGTTTCCAGTTATGGGTCAATCAAGTGCATTTGTAGAAAATAAATAGTAAAGCAAACAGGTCCCTTTTTTGGCTTGCTAAACATGAATAGGGTAATCTGACTAGTGCTACCGTGTCATACATCGCTTTGTTCAGTCCTCTTCAAAGGCACAGTTTGAGGCACCAATATACTCTACAGACTTCCTGAATTTCCTGCCCATTTTCTGGAGTAAGCTTGGAGATTTTTTTGGTGCACAGCCGGCAGTTAGAGGTAAATAGGCCTCATTTTCATCGATAATGTCCACTTCAATGTCAACAAGCCTTGGATCATTGCACCTGCAATAGAAGAATAGGAAGACATTTTTATTTTTTTTTACATAAAATGTAAATTCATGATGCCGAATAGCAGTCAAACAAGTAATTTCTGTACTAAAGAGGACATACTGTGCAAAGTGTTCTTATTTTGCGAGGGTAGTTACAGTGACTTCCTGTGCCTTTCATCTCTCAATGTGTATCTTATTTAGCTCCTTTGAAAAACTTCGTTAAAAGGGTACAATTATCTAATGGACTTCAAAATATCCCCATCAGCTGTCTAATTAAGTGCTTTGTATGTTAAGCTTTGGGGTAATGTGGGCCCAAACGTGTGCCAAGATGAACGGGTTTAACTACAATACAAGCAAATGTGCACCTGCTTAGAGTAATTGCTTTAAGGGTCCTTATCTGGGCACCTCAAAAGTGCAGTAATTTTACCGAGAGTCAATAAATTTACTTTAAAACAATGTAATCCTTGCATATTTAAGACTTCTTCTAAGAATATCCAATTCATTTGGAACAAACGACTTGGGACAAGTCATGAATACAGTGGAACCCTGGACTCATTCAATACAATGATGTGGGTTCCTATTTCTAGTATAGGAGCGCTGTACTTTTTCTATGATGTTCATTGTCATTGAAATGCTCTTCGGCTTGCAATCAGCAGGCAAGATATGATTATGATTCCGCTGACTGAAGTTTCTAATTAGATCATTTGTAGTTGCCTGCATGTTATGGTAAATAGTTGACCCCTAACCCAAGCCACCTGTTATTCTCTTAAGGCCAGGGGACATTAGGGACCTGACCTACTTCAATTACACAGTGCAGCTATTGTCACACAAGCAGCAGCTGCTTACTTAGAGTTTAGTTGGGGAGGGGACTTACCCTACTGTGACAGGAGTGACGTTTGTTGTTGGCAAAGTGCTGGCAATCTGTTTGGTGACACTGAGGACGGACGATGGCGAGGGAAGGGGTTTCTAAAAGACAGGATTAAAACAAAAGTAATTTGTACTTTATATTACTCATCCTTTATGGCATTTAGCATTAATTGGACACATGTACTTTATATATCCTGTACTTTGAAAGACGAGATTTAAGATTACCTTACAATATTACATAGACCTAAGCAATGAAATTAAAAAAGAATATTTATGTAGGTGAGTACATATGTATTGTAAATCTGTATTATCTATGATCCTATTCCTGCACATATTGTAATAAAAAATCCTAAAGATTTTCGGAAATTGCATGCAATTTTTTTTTCATTTCCCCTAAAATAATTTCTCATTAGAGACAATGACGGGTTTTTATGAGTTGCATGCTGTTTATGGCATGTCGAACCATGGCATGCAGCTGGGACCTAATTGTCCATTCTAAGTTATTGGCTAGCAGCATCATTAGGGGCAGCAGGTGGGTGTACTCATTGCACAAGGCAGGACTTGGTACAATCATGTTGCAAAGATGTTTTCTTGCATGACTAATGAACATATCAGCAAGCAGTAATAAAAATAAGATCAATATGTTACCCCAATTAGGCTGTATTTACAAGACAAGTGCGATGTAGTTTAGTGAAAACCTGACCTACATCGTACTTACTTTTTGTAGGTATTTTCATGCATGCACAATGTGTTTTTGCGGTAAAAACCGCATGGCATGTGAGTGAGATTTTTTTTTTCCTGCCATAGGAAATAATGAATGGCTTTTGAACAAGAAGCGCCCCAAAATATGATTTTTTGATCTTGGACATTCGGTCTGAGAGAACAAAATTCGCTTGTGTATATTAACTCATTGATAATAATGGGTTATTTCCACGTGCAAGTCAATCTCCTCCTATGTAAATATACCCTAAGGGTGCATTCAGACGAGCATGTTTATGTGTGTACATTCGTGCGCACATAACCACGCGTCTATTAGAACCATTGGTTCCCTTGCTGTGTTTACATTTCCGTGTTTTACAGGCGTGCACCTGTAAAAGATAGGACATGCGTGCACCACATAGATCCATGGTGCATGTCAATATTCCCCGCGGAGAGTCCCCTCATCACTGAACACTGTGACAGCACTGTCACAGTGTTCAGTGACTAGGGGACTCCCCATGGGCAGTCAAAAACTCCCTGCCACAGCGGTGACAGCTGTGACAGAGGATCGCAAAGCTCTCTGATTGATTTCAATGGAGCCGCCGGCAGTGATTTTCGGCATCTCCGCCTGCTAAAAGAAGTTCATAACAGTGACGGGACCCAAGCGGCTAGACATGCCTGAGCCCGAGCATTGGCAGAGAGGTGAGTATATATATATTTTTTTATTTTTTTACACCAGATATGAATGATTTTCAGGGAAGGCTTATATTTAACCCCTTAAGGGCATGGCCTATTTTGGGCTTAAGGACACAACGATTTTTGGCGAATTTTAATCTCCATTTTTCAAAAGCCATAACATTTTTTATTTTTCTTTTGACGCGGCCATATAAGGGCTTATTTTTTGCGTGGCAAACTGTAGTTTTTGATGGTGCCATTTTTGGGTACATAGACTATATTGTAAAACTTTTATTATTTTTTTTATGATCGCAGGGAGAGAAAACACATCAATTCTGCCATAGATTTTTTTTTTAAAGCGTTAATTATGCAGCATAAATGACATAATACATTTTTTTTTAACGAGTCGATACGATTACAACAATATCAAAATTCTTATATTTTTTTAGGTTTTTCCACTTTTCCACAATGAAAACCGAGTTCATTAAGTACAGGTGTTTGCCTGTTGTTCGCATAGAAAATATTTATGAAGTCATGGTTACTTCAGAGAAACTGAGGAATAAAATCTGTACACACATAGAGAAGCGTTAGATTCTCCTCAGGCTGCATGTACTGATGTCCCTCTGCAGAATGTGCCACACCTCCCACTCTCCCCACTTTTTACCTTTAATGGCTACGCCCCTTTTTATTCAAATTTACCTCCAGACTGTAGGTTGCAGCCCCTCCTTAATGGCATGCTCCATCCCTGCAGTCGATGGCCACTACCTTATGTACTTTACTTTACAGTCTTTCAGTATGTACATGTAGAGGTCAGTTATATTCTTCTCAGTATATACACATAGAGGTGAGGTAGATTCTCCTTAGTATATACACACACAGAGGTCAGTTATATTCTCCTTAATAAACACACATAGAGGTCAGATAGATTCTCCTCAGTATATACACATAGAGGTGAGGTAACCAGAGCCAGCAGGAGCTTGTAAACAAGTAATGCCAGACGAATCTAATATTCTAGTAAAGTATAAGATACTTTATCAAATGCTTTACTAAGGTCAAGAAAAACTATATCCACCGCATTTCCCTGATCACCCAGTCAGTGATACTATCATAGAAGAAACTATGATAGTATCACTGACTGGGTTGATCAGGGAAATGTAGTGGATATAGTTTTTCTTGACCGTAGTAAAGCATTTGATAAAGGATCTCATACTATACTTATTGAAAAAATGACCAATAATGGGATTGACAAGACAACTGTTAGGTGGATTCAAAACTGGCTGAGTGATCGTACTCAGAGTGGTCATAAATGGCTGAACATCCAAGTGGGAGAATGTATCAAGTGGGGTACCACAAGGCTATGTCCTAGGCCAGTGTTGTACAACATTTTTATAAATGATCTAGAGGAGGGAATTGATGGGAAACTACTCAAATTTGCTGATGACACAAAGCTAGGAGGGATAGCTAACACGAGGGAAGAGAGAGTATTCAAAAAGATCTAGAAAAGCTTGCACAGTGGGATGTATTAAGAGAAGCATAGAGTCTAGATCACGTGACGTCATTATCCCCCTCTACTCTTCCTTAGTCAGACCTCCTCTGGAATACTGTGTCCAGTTCTGGGCACCCCACTTTAAAAAAGACAGACAAACTGGAGCAAGTTCAGAGAAGAGTTACCAAGATGTTGAGCCGCCTGCAAATCATGTCCTATGAAGAACGGTTAAAGGATCTGGGAATGTTTAGCTTGCAAAAAAAGAAGGCTGAGAGGAGACTTAATAGCTGTCTACCAATATCTGAAGGGTTGTCACACTGCAGAGGGATCAGCCCTATTCTCATTTGTACAAGGAAAGACTAAAAGCAATGGGATGAAACTGAAAGGGAGGAGACCCAAATCAGATATTAGAAAAAACTTTCTGACAGTAAGGGGGATCAATAAGTGGAACAGGTTACCACGGGAAGTGGTAAGTTCTCCTTCAATGGAAATGTTCAAACAAAGGCTGGACAAATGTCTGTCTTGGATGATTTGGTGAATCCTGCACTGAGCAGGGGGTTGGACCAGATGACCCTGGAGGTCCTTTCAAACTCTACCATTCTATGATTCTATGATTAGATTCCCCTCATTATGCAAATAATTTCCCTAGGGTTTATGGTTTCTGAGAAAAGAACTATCTCATGTATCATTGATTGTCACACAGTTTTTCATGCTTAGAATTGAATTTTGAAGTTGTGACCCCTTTACTTTTCCTATTTAGGATCTAAAGAATGCCTGTGTCAAATTTTACATTTCTGTGGTACAAATGTATGTTATTAGTTACATTACATAGGGGATCACTTACTTTTGCACTTAGAATTGAATAATCAAGCTGTAACCCCTTCACTTTTCCTATTTAGGACTTAAACAAAGGCTGTGCCAAATTTCAAGTTTTTACAACACTGAGAAGTTAGAGAATTAGATTAGGTACATAACATAGAGGGTCACTAACTTTTGCATTTAGAATTGAATATTCATGCTGTGACCCCCTGTACATTTACTTTTTAGGACTTAAAGAATGGGCTTGCCAAATTTCATGTTTGTATGACTCCAGGAAGTTAGAGAATTCGATTAGGTACATTACATATGGGGTACCAATACTTTTGCACTTAGCATTGAATAATCAAGTTGTGACCCCTTTACTTTTCCTATTTATGACCAAAAGAATGGTCGTGCAAAATTTCAAGCTTGCACGGCACCGGGAAGTTACATTACATAGGTGTGCACTTACTTTTACACTTAACCTTGAATAATTGAGTAGTGACCCCTTTACTTTTCCTACTTAGGACCTAAAGAATGCTTGTGACATCGGGAAGTTAGAGAATTAGTGGTGAGTCAGTCAGTCAGTGAATCAGTGTATCAGTCAGTGAGGGCTTTCACCTTTACATATATAGATTAAAAATTTGACAGTTTTCTGGCACAGATTGCCCGGTAAAACTCTCACACATGCTTTGCACATGATTTACTATATGTTTTAAATACTTTCAGACACTTTTTTGCTGTGTACAACAAAAGGGTGTTCTTTCATAGGAAATGGGGTGTAGCCTAACTGCAAATTGCACAATTTTTGTTTTAAACTAAGTCAACTAAAAAGTGGCATAAAGTTATACTAGACAGTGTTATTGTGATAAACTGGCATATTTTAAGACTGGCTAGTTGTTACGTTTGCACTATAATTATTAGACAGTATTACTAAAAAAAAGCCCCAATATTTTAAAAAACATTAGAGATGAGCGAACGTGCTCGGCCCCGCCCCTTTTTCGCCCGAATACCGCGATTTTCGAGTACTTCCGTATTCGGGCGAAAAAATTCGGGGGTCGCCGTGGCGGCGCGGGGGGTTGCAGCGGGGAGTGGGGGGGAGAGGGAGAGAGAGAGGGCTCCCCCCTGTTCCCCCGCTGCTACCCCCCACGCCGCCACGCCTCTCCCCGCCCCCCGGCACACCCGAGTACTTTTCACCCGAGTAGTGAAGTACTCGAAAATCACGGTATTCGGGCGAAAAAGGGGCGGGGCCGAGCACGTTCGCTCATCTCTAAAAAACATATTACAGTTGTTGCTACTATTGGTCATATGACAACAAAAATCAAATAGCTTTATTAGCACTTTGTATATGCAGATAAATTAGTTCCATTTTTGTCAACTTCTATTTTATGCCAGGACAGCAAAAATGTATTAGAATAATATACTATATAAAAATTCAACACAGCCTTACATTTTGAAGCTGTACATTCTGCTTGGTTTTGGTAAATTTTGCTGTCTTGATTTCCGTACATACTGCTGTAAAATATAATTGTAAAATTTACTATAAATTAACAATATCAACATAAATGCTGCAGCCTAAAGTGTAACCATCATTTGATTTGTTTTTCAAATGTCCAATATAGGCAATTATAAGCATTTTTGCTAAATGTTTAATCAGCCTATTCTGTACATTATTAGTAAAAGGCCTCCTATCCAGCTGTGAGAAGCATTGCTAGGGAAATCTGTCCGCAGCTAGCTGCATAGCTGGATATGGAGCTGCCTTCGTCACTGTGTGTCAGTGCTTCAAGTTGTATTACACCTGATGCACTGATACAGACATAGTGCATTGGTTACCAGAGGAAAACGGGTGTGATGTGAATAGGGGAAGCTGTCTGCAGCACAGAATGCCTTCCCCTTACGTAGTGTCCTGGGACAAGGAACATGAGGCAGCAGAAATATAAACCTTAGCTATGGTAGAAATATGTACATAAACCAATACAATAAAACAGGCACTAGCATTGTACATAAATTGCTGTGCCTGCACAAGAGGTGACAGTGCAGGCACAATGAAGAAGGGAGCTCCAAGATCACCTATGCAGCTAATTGACGATGGATCACCCTACAGCAGCTTCTCCAAGCTGCGTGTTGAATAAAAGGTTTTCTACTAAAAATGTACAGAATAGGCAGATTTAACATATTGCAAAAGTGCTTGTAATTAACTATTCTGCACATTCAGAAAAAATGAGAATGATGGTTACAATTTGACATGTTACTAGTATTTATTTCAGCGGCAGTTATCCCAGACCTAAGTCTAATCTAGTTTCATTTTGTGAGTTGTTCAATGATTTAAATATGGTTAAAAAATAAAAAAGGGTCTATGGGTGGGCTCCTTGTTCAGATCTCTCATCTATTAGCCAGAGTGGAGAGGGACTACAAAGACCTTCTAGTGCTCTGGAGGACTTCATACGTCCATGCAGTACACGAGCATCCCATTGATTTCAATGGCAACTTTGTAACTCTTCATTCTGGCTGAGGTGTCGCTGTAGAGGTTCTTCCATAGATTACAACGAATTGCTTGGGGTTCCAGCAGTAGGACATCCTCTGGTTAGCCCTTGTCGAGACACAACCCCTTGTTATAAAAGATAGATAGGGTTGGACTTAGCCAGTATGGTTTTCCAAAAGCCATTACTGTGAATCAGACGTATAAATATTTTGGAGTTCTACTTACTATGTTTTGTAGAGCGGCGATGCCTAAATGGTTCAGGTGGAGGAAGTCTCCAAACTTCTTCACTTTTGCATAGAACATGTAAAAGATCAGTTTGCTGGGGCAGATACTTCTTTGTCCAGTGAGGATCAATTACCTGCAAAATGTAATAAGAGATAACAAATGTTTGGGTCATTGCCCATACATGAGATCACGGAGTTGCACTCAGTTCTATACGTCTGAGTTCGCTCCTCTGGACATAGGTTTAGTTCCTTAAATTGCATTTGCTAGTTTGGGGCTCCTGTTATAGATTTTGCATCCTATTTGTTATCAAATATGCAAATTATTAGATTTAAAATATACTTATTAGTGTATATGCTCATCTTCTCTTACATTATTTGAGGGTATCCTCTGGTTACTTGACAGTCGTCTTCTGGATGACACGTGGGCTGAAAAGAACAATAGATAAATAAAAAAGGGAATAAAACCGCCTGCAGATACTAACACTAATATTAAGCAAATGTATGCTGTAGGAGAAATGAAGGATGCATCCCAACATGTATCAAATAACAAATTGGTCAGATGTAAGACAACCCAAGTAGCAGCACGTGTTGCATAAACCCAATATTTATGCAAAAGACTATAAGGCCCAATGTCCACGGGCGGATTTTAATTATAAAATCCATGCTAGTCTCCTACACAGGAGATCGGCACCTGTAGCCGCCAATTGGGATGCATTAGCATCCGCAAGACAGTTAAAAGCACGCGCGGGAAGAAACCGCATAATGCTCCATTTTTCTGTGGATCCCATGGGATGGCTTCCATTTGAAGTCAATGGAAGCCATCCGATCTGCAGCACAGCCGGAGAAAAAAAAAATTAAAAATTGCACTGCGCATGCATGCAGCTCGTCGGCCAGCGCGCCAGATGCATCCGCCGTGCTGAAGAAAGAAGATCTAGGCTGGCATGGAGGAGACCCATGCTGGCATTGGACAGGTAAGAAAATGGATTCAGCAGTGGAATCTGTGCGTGCAAGTGGACATTGGGCCTTAGTGAAGAGGATAGCAATGCATCAAAAAATTCCCAATTTTTGTAAAGGAGACTAATATATAATAATGAACGGACAAACAAATAATAAAGTGCAAGTGCACAATACTAAATAATAGTAATGCCTAGTCAACAATGGCAGTTGAACAATACTTAAAGGAGTTGCACCACGATTTCAAGTAACTTGTTGTTCTGTAAGGGTCCTGTATCCCCTTCTGCCTGTCTCTGCAGGATCACTTCTGCCCCTACAGTGACATCAAAATGAGGGGCGCTGGCTGAGCATTTATGGTCCACGCTCCACTCATTGCAATGGGGCTGATGGAAATACCAGAGCGCTTGCCGCTTGGGCATTTCATCAATTCTAGTGAAAGTGAATGGAACGCCAGCAGGCTTGCACAACCATCTCTTCATTCACTCCCCTCCTCACTGTGGGGGTTTCAGTAGCCTGCAGTTAGGAGGGCGGGGGATACGGGACCCCCATTCTTGAGATTGGTGGGGGTCTTAATAATGAGACCCCCACCAATCCTCCTGTGAATAGTGGATAATTAAAGATTTAAGTGCAACCTCTTTAACCTGTGTGAAGAGTAAAAAAGGCCTGGGATGGAATCTGCCCTGACGCATGTTTTAGCTGTAGCAATCTTCATCTGGAATAGACGACATCCCCAGATGAAGGATTTTCCAGCCAAAACAGCTATCAGGGTGCACACCATTCTAGGTAAGTCTCCTCTATGGAGTGAGCTGGCAGAGAGTAATCATTTCATTCGTCATGGTCTGCCCTCCCACTTCATCTTGCACACTTGCTAGGTAAGTATAGAAATATTTTTTATGTGTAGAACTATACTAAGCTAAATGCAACTAAAACAGAATAGTTCCACTTTAATGACTGCTGCATTTGATGAAAGGGCTATTAGCTCTTAGGCTCCTTTTACAAGGAGCGATAAATCGTTTGCATAAGCGAATGACAAAGTTTGCTTGTTTGCAGAGTTAACCACAAGGCAATTAAGCACACTACTCTGAACTAATGTTCTTAGATTAATCAGGAGGGGTAACATCTCTTCTTAGGGAGAGCACCAAGAAGGTGAGTGAGGAGACTTATAAGGCCATCCATGCTCCTCCGGGTAATATGCAAATAAGGAAGATGGAACAATACCTTCTTGCAGCGCCACCTATTGGATGGCAGCATTTCTTCAAATTAATCAATTTACTCTGAACTAATTTTCTTAGATTAACCAGTTTATTCTGAACTAATGATCATCACGCTTTAATGAAGCAGCTTGGATTTTCTTTGGACACTTTAATGAAAATGGACCAAAGTATGAATATTAGAAGATATCCCCAATGCAAAACGTGAAAACCTGTTATGCAATGAATTAAAATCTCAAACTTCAAGAAAGCTAAACATCTGCTAACAAACACTGCGGGGTGCACTTTTACATCAGCAGTAGGATTATTTTCAGGACAAAGGATCTGACAAGATTACAATTCATTAGGATGAATATAGCAGCATGTCTAGTAATGCAATCTCAATCTACTGTATCATCTGTGGGATGACATGGAAGGAATACTTGTACCTCAGATTCCTAATAATTACCTAGGAATTAGAGTAAGTGTGGGTGAAGTATATTTAACAAGTCAGCACCCCCAGAAAATAAAGATGTTAGAAATATGTTATTTGAACTGAGGACATGGATATTGGTTCTATAAGAAAGGGCCTGAGAATAAACTTTGCACTGAACTGTTTCTAAATGATAGTGTAACATATCTGCCATGTTATATCGCAAAATCTTTAATATAAGATATGAGCAACTCCTTTACCTTCCTCTTTTTCCCCTCTTATGTATATCTTTTTACCTATGTTTTGCTTTCCTTCTTGTAACTACTTGGTGTCATTGGATGCTGGTTTTTGCCACCCCCTCCCCCCTCCCTTCCTGTATCTTTCTTGTCCTCCACTTGGCAGTAAACCCTGGAACCAGATTTGCCTACATATCTTAAAAGTGACAGTTTTTTTTTTAAATTGCAATACCACCATTTCTGGATGTTACGTCCGAGCTGGATGCATCATCGCCTCGTCCAGATCAGACATAATTAAATGTCCCAAAGGATGGATATACACACAATATATTAACATGCAGAACAAAAAATATTACTAATGAAATAAAACATTTGGGAAAACTAACCCTAACCTACTAAAATGGTGAGACCCTAGCTAAAGGTGGAGCACTCGCCCTGATAAGCATTACCCCATGTCAGGAACCTGGGATGACCATGACTATCCCGAGATGGAAACAGGAAAATGTATGCTACATTAAATAACAACACATATGGTAGAGATCGTAAAAACCCAAAGTTTACTAATGCAGAAATAGTTAGGCCGGTCTCACACGACTGGATTTAAATTGCGGATTTAGTGACGGCTTCCGCATGGACGATCCGCGGTAAAACGCAGGCATTGAAAGGCATGTATTTTTAATTTTTCCTTCACACTCATGGATCCAAATTGCATATTCCGTGAGAGGAAGAAAAATTGCAGCATGCTCTATTTTACCACAGAATCCATGCGGATGGCCTCCATTGTTGTCTATGGAGGCGTCTGACCCGCAGCCCATACGCAATGAACATTGCGTATGAGCTGCGGGTACCCGCGTCATCGCTAAGTGATGGCGCGGGAAATACAAACAAAAAAAAACAAGAACCTGTACTGCAATTACTTTCCGTATGCAAAGTCACTGTCTGGGCTCACAGCCGAAATCCGCTACGGGACTCCTGCAGAATCCGACCCAGTTGTATGAGCCTAGCCTTATGAGGAGAAAAATGTTACAACATCCATAACAATAAACTAACTTATCCGACAGAGTACAAGACTGGAGTGGCTGACTACATAGTAACATAGTATGTTAGGCTGAATGAAGACAATGTCCATCTAGATCAGCCTGTTTCTAACCCCCCACCCTCCCCAACGAGGCAGGTTCCAATTTAGCTTATCTGAAGAAAAAAATTCCTGCCCGACTCCATTATGGTAGTCAGATTAATCCCAGGATCAACATTTGAGCTCTACCTTACTCCAAGACACAGATCAACAACCCAGTTGGTCACCTAATGTCTATATCCTGTAATATCATAGCGCTCTAAAAAAGATGTCTAGTCCCCTCTTAAACTTCTCTACTGATTTTGCCATCACCACGTCCTCTAGCAGAGAGTTCCACAGTCTCACTGCTCTTACGGTAAAGAACCCCTTTCTATGTTGGATCCCCTCTTGTTAACGTTGTAGTCCTGGGTATAAACAGATCATGGTAGAGATCCTTGTATTGTCCCCTCATGTATTTGTACATAGTTATTTGGTCACCTCTTAACCGTCTTTTTTCCAGGGTGAATAATCCCAATTTTGATAGCCTTTCTGGGTATTCCAGTCCTGTCATTCCATTTATTAATTAGGTTGCCCTTCTTTGGACTACTTCAAGCACTGCAACATCTTTCCTGAGCACCGGTGTCCAGAACTGTACACCATATTCAATGTGGGGCCTGACAAGTGCCTTATATAGTGGAAGAATAATGTTCTCGTCCCTCGCCCCTATACCTCTTTTAATGTACCCCAAGACATTATTTGCTTTTGCACCAGCTGACTGGCATTGACTGCTCCAATTAAGCCTACAGTCAACTAGTACCCACAGGTCTTTTTCCACCTCACTTTTCCCTAGTAGTACCCCATTTAGTGTATATTGGTTGCATCCATTTCTCCTGCCCATGTGCATAAGCTTACATTTATCAATATTGAACTTCATTTGCCATTTTTCTACCCAAGCCCCCAACTTATCTACGTCCCTTTGTAGCCATATTGTCCTCCTTTGTATTAATTATCTTGTATAATTTCGTATCGCCCGCAAATATTGATATTTTACTGAGCAGTCCTTCTATCAGGTTATTTATAAATATATTTAACAGATTGGGGCCTAATACTGCACGCTGTGGCACCCCACTAGCAACGGTGATCCAATCAGAGTGCGAACCATTTATTACCACCACCTGCTTTCTATCACTAAACTAGTTATTTACCCAGATACACACGTTTTTGCCCAGTCCAAGCTGTCTCATTTTATATATCAACCTATTATGCGGCACAGTGTTATATGATTTAGGAAAATCCAGATATACAAGATCAATAGACTCTCCCAGGTCCAGCTTAGAAATTACTTCATTGTAGAAGCTGATCAAATTGGTCTGGCATGATCGACCCCTTGTGAACCCATGCTGATAAGGGGTTATGCCATTGATTTCCTTGAGGTATTTTAGAATGGCATCTCTCAGAAACCCCTCAAATATTTTTCCAATTATTGAAGTGAGACTTACCGGACTGTAGTTACCAGGTTCTCTTTTAGCCTCTTTTTTGTATATTGGGACCACGCTGGCAATGCACCAATCCAGTGGTACAACCCCAGTCTCAATGGTGTCCCTAACTTCCCTTGGAAACCTTGGGTGTATTCCATCTGGGCCCAGCTATTTATCGATTTTAATCCTTCTTAACCGGCTCCGCACTTCCTCCTGTGTTAGGCATGCAATACTTAACGGGGGTTTGTTTATTCCCCTGCATCTCGTGTGACATTTCTTTTTCATTCGCGAGTACACTTGAGAAAAAGCTATTTCATAGATTTGCCTTCCCCCCCCCATTGTCTTCTATAGTTTCTCCTTATTGGTTAGTGGGCCAGTGCTTTCAGTGCAAATCCTTTTACTGTTTATATAATTGAAGAATAGTTAAGGGTTATTTTTGCTTTTTTTTGCCAATCAGTCTCTCTGCTTCTTCCTTGGCAGTTTTGATCAAATCCTCACATAATTTGTTTTTTTCCCTGTATGATTTTAACGCTTCTTCGCTGCCTTCTTGCTTTAGTGATTTATATGCTTTCTTTTTTTTTCGCTAAGGCCTCATGTCCATGGGGAAAATAAGAATTAAAATCCGCAGCGTTTTTCCTGCACGCGAATCCGCGCCTCATAGGAATGCATTGACCACCCGCAAGTAGATAAATACCCGCGGATGGTAATTAAAAAATTTCTGGAGCATGAAAAAATGGACATGCTCCATTTTAATGCGGATCACGCGTGTGGGAGCTCATAGAGCACATAGAGCTCAATTGATCTCCCGCATGAAAAATAAAAGACAATTACAGTGCATCCGCAGCCCAAATCCGCGGCGGATCTGATTTTCCCCGTGGACATGAGGCCTTATTTCCCCCCTTACAGTCTTTTTGAACCACATTGGTTTCCTTTCTGCTTGTGGTTCTTTTATTTTTAAAGGGTATGAACTGCTCACATGAGGTAATTAGGATGTTTTTAAACTTCTCCCTTTTGTCGTCTGTGCTGGTATTTTTGAGGACGTTGTCTCAATTAATGTTCCCAAGAGTAATTCTGAGCTGATCAAATTTTGCTTTACTGAAGTTGAGGTTTTTTTGTTGCTCCCTATTAAGGCTTCCTATTGAATAACAGCTGGAATTTAATTATATTATGGTCACTATTTCCCAAGTGTCCCTCCACGTGCAACACCATTATTTAGTCCGGTTTGTTAGTTAATACTAAGTTCAGAGTGGCTCTCCCTCTAGTTGCCTCCCGCACAAGTTGGGAAAGGTAGTTATCTTTAATTATTCTCAAAAACTTATCGCCTTTATGAGATTTACAGGTTTCGTCTTTCCATATTATATCCGGATAATTAAAGTCCCCCATAATAATTACTTTGTTGCGGTTCGACACCTTCTATTTGTCGTAATAATAAGTTTTCAGTTTTTTTTGTTGCTTTTGGAGGCCTATAGAAAACCTCTATTAGGATTTTGTTATTCTTTGCTCCCTGTATTTCTACCCACAGAGATTCCACGTGTTCATCTCCTACACCTATATCTTCTTGTAGCTTTGGCATTAAAGGGGTTGTCCCGCGAAAGCAAGTGGGTCTATACACTTCTGTATGGCCATATTAATGCACTTTGTAATGTACATTGTGCATTAATTATGAGCCATACAGAAGTTATCAGAAATTATTCACTTACCTGTTCCGTTGCTAGCGTCCTCATCTCCATGGTGCCGTCTAATTTTCAGCGTCTAATCGCCGGATTAGACGCGCTTGCGCAGTCCGGTCTTCTTCTTTTCTCAATGGGGCCGCTCGTGCCGGAGAGCGGCTCCGTGTAGCTCCGCCCCATCACGTGCAGATTCCAGCCAATCAGGAGGCTGGAATCAGCAATGGACCGCACAGAAGCCCTGCGGTCCACCGAGGGAGAAGATCCCGGCGGCCATCTTCACCGGGTAAGTAAGAAGTCACCGGAGCGCGGGGATTCAGGTAAGCGCTGTGCGTTTTTTTTTTAAAGTCCCTGCATCGGGTTTGTCTCGCGCCGAACGGGGGGGCTGTTGAAAAAAAACCAAAACCGTTTCGGCGCGGGACAACCCCTTTAAGTACGATTTAACAAAGACACACCCCTTCCCCTTTCTGGTTGCCATAGTTTCTTCTGAAGAGATTGTAACTCTAAGTTCACCGCCCAATCGCACTTATCATCAAGCCATGTTTCCGTTATTCTTACTATATCGTAATTTTCTTCAGACATTCTGGCTTCAAGCTCACCCACTTTACTGATCAGGCTTCTTGCATTCGTTGCCATGCAATTTATTTGGTGGTTGTTATTATTTATTTTCATTGTTCTACCTTTGGTCCTGTTAGCTATACTGCCAGTTCTAACTGTAATAACTCCACCTCCTGCTCGACCCCCAATCTCATTAATTGGTCCCAGGTCGCTGTCTACACTATCTACCCCACCAATTTCTCTTGGTACCCTTCCTCCCACTCCCTAGTTTAAACACTCCTCCAGCCTTCTATCCATTTTCTCCCCCAGCACAGCTGAACCCTCCCCATTAAGATGCCGCCCATCCTTACGGTAGAGCCTGTAGCCAACAGCAAAGTCAGCCAAGTTCTCCAGGAACCCAAAGACCTCCTTCTTACACACTTGTTTACCTCCCTAAGATCCTGCTGCCTTTCTAATGTGGCTTGTGGTGCAGATAGTATTTCCGAGAAAACTACCTTGGAGGTCCTCGCCATAAGCTTGGGTCCTAGGTCCCTGAAATAGTTTTTGATTTCCCTCCATTGGCCTCTAATTTGTTCATTGATGCCAATGTGAACCATGACCGCTGGATCCTCACAAGCCCCTCCAAGTAATCTGTCAACCCGATCCGCAATGTGTCGAACTTAAGCACTAGGAAGACAACACACTGTTTGACGATCCTGGTCTTTGTGGCAGATTGCCCTGTCTGTCCCCCTTATAATTGAGTCCCCCACCACTGTGACCTGTCTAGCCTGCCCTGCGCTCCCTATCCCTTTCTTACTGGAGCAGTCATCTTCCTGGCGTTCAGAGGGCATGTCGTGCTGCAGCAGTGCTGGCTCTGTAATGGCCTCCCCCTCATCTGCCCAACTTTGCAAACTTATTGGGGTGTGGCAGTTCAGGACTAGCCTCCCTGCTTCTCTTCCCTCTACTCGTTCCAACTGTCACCCAGCTAGCTGCCTGCTCATCCTTCTCTTCCGGACTACCATCCGCCCCTGCCTCTACACCAGCGAGTGCCTGCTCTGTGAGCAGCAAACTCCTTTCCATGTTGACAATGGATCTCAGTGTTGCCAGTCGCTCATGTAGATCCAGGATTTGGGCTTCCAAATGGGCGACGTGCAAGCATCTAGTGCAACAGTATGCACTCTCGATCGGCTGATCAAGGACCGCATACATTGCACAAGTAGCACAATGGACAGCATTGCCAAGCATAGAGGACATTCTAATGGGGATCTACAAATTTACCTACAGAAGTTATGAAAATTGGCTAATCACACTCCAGACGCGTCTCCGCAACAGCTCAGGTTTCCCCCCCCTCTCACTCAGTCACATACTTTCACTTCACTTAAATCTCACACACTCCCAGTCAGTCACTGACTAACAGACGCTGACTAATGGACACTGACTTACTGACGCTGACTAACAGATGCTGACTTACTGACACTGACTAACAGATTTTGACTTACTGACACTGACTAAGGGTCCATTTACATTGGATGACTATTGGGCAAATGATGCCCGACACTCGTCCCTGTGTGTCCGTGCTCTCATGCTCTCACACGGGAGCTAGCAGAGCTGGCTCACTCATGGCGCTGCCAGCAGGGGGGCGGAGCAGTGCAAGAGACTGCATAAACGATGGACGATCAGCTTATCATTCATCGTTCAGTGTAAATAGTGGCGATGCAGTTGTGAACGGCCACTGTGTTATATCAAAGGAGAGGGGCGGGATAGTGAGTGAAGGGAAATCTCCTGCATTGCCCCGCCCCCATGCTGGCCGTTCCTTGAGCGAGCCAGCACCAGTAGCTCCCGTGTGACAGCATGGAAGTGTGGAGACACAGGGACAGGTGTCAGGCATTGTTTGCCTGACACTCGTTCTGTGTAAATGGACCATTACAGACGCTGACTAGCAGACGCTGACTAACAGATGCTAAGACCGCGGTCAAACGAGCGGGGGGGTTTTTTTGCGTGCCTATGTGCGCAAAAAAAAAAAGCACTATTAGAACCATTCGTTTCCTATGAAGCGTTCACATGTCTATTTTTTAGAGGCGCAAAATACTCATAACCTGCAAAAGATAGGACATGCGTGCCTACAATACGTGCCAGTAAGGTCTGTGCTGCGGGTAAAGACATTGTGTGCTGTTATAGAGGTGACAGAGGATGAGGGGACTCCTGGAGGGTTTTGTTAATCCCTGCGGGGAGTCCCCTCATCACTGAACACTGTGACAGCACTGTCAGTGTTCAGTGATGAGGGGTCTGCAGCGGAGACAAAAGAATTCCCTGCCACAGCTGTCACAGAGGATCGCGATTGTATCCCATTGCTGTTAAAAAACATTTAACTGTTAAATTTTAACATTGCTGTTAAAAAACTCACCTAGAGGCACTGTCCGACTCTTCTCCCCATCCCCGTCAGTTTTCATCTGTATTCTAGTGGCCAGGGATTTAAAAATCCCTGCCTCCAGAAAGCACTGCCTCTGATTGGCTGAGCGCTGTGACCAATCAGAGACAGCGCTCAGCTGTCATTCAATGAATGATTTTTCAATCCCCGGCCACCAGAATACAGATGAAGACTGACGGGGAGAAGCGCTTCTAGGTGAGTTAATTATTATTATTTTTTTAATGCTAGTCAGGGCCAGCCCCATTGAAGGCAATGGGATAGCATCGCGGTTCTCTGCCCCAGCTGTGACAGCTGTGGCAGGGGATTCTTTTGTGACCACGGGGAGTCCAATTATCATTGAACACTGTCAGTGCTGTCACAGTGTTCAGTGATGAGGGGACCTTCGTGAAACAGCTGCATCTCTACAAGCACAGCTGCTCCAGCGAACATGCATCTTTAACTTTGCCCATTGCACACACTATTTTGGGCACATGTTAAAAAAATTTTTAAAAAAGCACAGAGCTTCCATCATGCGCATTTTGCACATCCGTGGAGCGCTTTTTTTGTGCAGAGTAGCGCAAAAGAAAAGACGCCCGGCTGACTGAGACCCTAACCACCGACTTACTGATGCTGACTAACTGACACTGACTAACTGACACTGACTATACATATCAGTCCTTGCCAGCAGCCGGTCGTCTCCCATCAGGCGCAGGCTCAGCTTCAGGACCACACTCTCTGGTCTCCAGAAACCAGGAACACCCTCAGACTAGAAGTATAACTGGCGTCCTCCATAAGGAGTCGTCGGAATAAATGTGTACAAACACGCTGATTGGTCAGCGGGGACAAACACCTCCCAGCTAACCAATCCATCCATATACCAGCAGAGAAGTGCTCATGTTGGTGTCCAACACTGAAATGACTCTGAGTATGTGCCGGTGTATGGATCACATGGGCTGGAGATGATGCTTTGACGTCACCCAGGATCCGATTCAAAGCAGCCGGCAAGCTGTGACACTGTTCTTCTCTATACTTTGGGGCTGTTAGCTGGAATGTCTTGAAATATTAAATGTTGATACAAGACTCTTTTTTTGTTAATACTTGTATCTCTGCTATCTGATTGTATTTCTCTAATAAAACTAATTAAATATAAAATGTGAGCAGCATCACTTCTCAAGGACAAGTTTCATAAAGTTATGTTTAATGTGTACAGCTCAAGAGCCAACGAACTGTGGTCAACTGATTCTATGACGTGACCCCTGGATGTGATGTCAGGATGTATCACACTGCATATAGCCTGCCTGCTGCTGCAACAACAGAAAGCAGCACTGTGGATACACACATATTAGGAAGATGTTTTTTCTATGTACAATGACTAATGTAAATAAACACATTTTTATCTACATCCTGGAATATTAGTTCCCCTTACAGAAAACTATTTAAAAAAAACTTTAAAAAATTATAGGTTGTATTACAATAATGTGCTCATCTAATATGAGCTGTGGATTTTGCTCATGAAAAAAAGCAAATGTATTTACAGCGTCACTTGCAGACCATGAAAGGTACTACTAGAGATGAGCGAACGTACTCGGTAAGGGCGATTTCGCAATCGAGCACCGCGATTTTCGAGTACTTCACTACTCGGGTGAAAAGTACTCGGGTGCTCCGGGGGTGAGCGGGGGGTTGCAGAGGGGAGTGGGGGGGAGAGGGAGAGAGAGAGGGTTCCCCCCCTGTTCCCCGCTGCTACCCCCCGCTCCGCCGCGCCCCCCCCTGCCCCCGGCGCACCCGAGTACTTTTCACCCGAGTAGTGAAGTACTCGAAAATCGCGGTGCTCGATTGCGAAATCGGCCTTACCGAGTACGTTCGCTCATCTCTAGGTACTACACGTCACAAGATTTTGCATTATTATGGCAGATTTGGGCATATTTAAGTGAACACTATAACAAAATACTATATATATATATATATATATATATATATATATATATATATATATAAAAACACACACACACACACACACACACACACATACATACACACACGCACACATTATATATATATATACTTAAATCATTAGAATCATATACTATTTAAATAGTGCAGTACATTATTTAAGATAATTACATATATATATATATATGTGATCAGTGTGAAGCGTGTCATTAAATAAAGGTTTGGCCAGTACAGTGGTGCCATTTAGATCTAAGCGGTTTAGATTCCTTACCTTTGCTTGAGAAAGGTGTGTTAAAGCTCTGTAAAGTGTCCTCCTTGTGGCTGCATATCGTGCTCATTTTCACTGAGGTAGAGCGGTGTGTTCAGCAGCTTGATCAAACTGATCTGAGTCTCATAAATAGGTTGCAGAATTCTGCACCCCTGATCATTGTCCAGGTCTACAAAGGATGGCCAGGATGGAGCTGTGATCTCATCTCATTCCTATTCCACATTGTAACATTATTTACTCCCATCTGTCTTGCCAAGAATTCCATTCATACAAAGGTTTGTTGCCAATGTGAATAGTAAACACCCCAGGGCTGTTTCCTGCATTGTCTCTTTCACGCTTTGTATATCACTCTGGCACACTTCCTTGACGGGATGAGTGTCACAAATTTGAGTTATGCTTTAGCAGACAGTAGCATGTCAATGTGCTGTAATCATTGACTTATGCTATGTCATGACAAAGAAGTTCCGATATTATCAATGTTGTGTAGACACTTCAAGGGTTTTCAATAAAATCTATATAAGACAGTACATGTTATTAAGAATATATAAAATAACATCGCGAGGAAGCAGCGAATTCAATTAGAAAATATTAACTTTCTGTTAGTTTTCAAAATTAGTTTGCAAAAATGTCCTTAAAAGCCCCATCGCTCTATAAATAAGAATACAGTGGAATCAGGGTTCAGATCGACACTATATACTGTAGCTGCAAAACATGTCCATCTTATCTGTCTGTAAATACATGGATTATCTTTACAAAACCAGCCTATCTTCCTGAATATAGCCCAAAATTCACTTTTATTTTAAAAGCATACAGATAATTATCTGTATATTTTGGGCTATATTCAGGAATATAGGCTGATTTTGTAAAAATAAATTGTTTTTGTAACAAATTAAAATTTGACGCTTTTTTCAACCTTTCATGAATTTAGTCTTATTGGATTTGTATATTGTTGATCAAGATGTTATTTGTAGAGATGAGCGAGCATGCTCGGTAAGGACAGTTACTTGAGCGAGCCTTGCTCATCTCGAGTAACTGCCTTCTCCTCAGAGCATGCTTGTTTATTTTTCAAGATGGTTGTAACCGTGCCATGTTATCTACAATGTATGTATTGCTTATCTTTTCATGTTTTCTTAATAGTAATTACATAACAATGGCAATACAATAATAGCATTGACCATTTGTTATAAAATGTAGGGCAGCACAATTTCAGTGGTAACATTGTTTCCCTCCAGCTATGGTTTTCTGGGTTCAAATCCAACTAAGGACAATATATGCGTGGAGTTTGTATGTTCTCTGTTTATGTACATTTGATCTCTGAAGGACCCAAACAGGAAAAACTGCAAAAGAGAAACTAAGGAACGAGATCGAAGTGTAATAATAACTAGGGATGAGCGAGCGTAATCATTAAGGCAAAATACTCGAGCGAGCATTGCCATTTTTAAGTACATGCCCGCTCATGAGGCCGGCGGGGCTGAGCGGTGAGTTGCGGGAGTGAGCATGGAGGAGCGTGGGGGGTGGGGGGGTGAGAGAGAGAGATCTCCCTCTCGTTCCTACCCACTCTCCCCCACCGGCCCCCGAATCTTTTGGCACGAGCGGGCATGTACTCGAAAATGGCAATACTCGCTCGAGTATTTTGCCTTAACGAGTACGCTCGCTCATCTCTAATAATAACCAGTGAAGAATAATAAAGATAATATGACTCTCACTTAATGTGGCTGTGTGAATGTTGGGCACGACTCCAATGGTCCAAGTGTAACAATGACATCCAAGATTAGCTGCTGTAAGCCGTGATCAAAGTGAGGAGGTTCAGGTTCAAAACCCCTCAACCCACTTGCATTTTATGAACTTTGGAAAACATCACTTTAGGGTGCTGCTCACTAAACTTGCTATGGATAGGCTAAAGGAATTTTAAAATAGCACTGTTACGATATACCTATCTGTATCCAAACAACTTTATTGTGCCATAAAAACATACTACAATGCGTTTCCACCCATAAGAGGTCTTCATCGGGTAGCTGATTCAGCGAGCAGAGCCCTCAGAAGATGTTTTCTGGACTTTGCATTCATGTAAATAGGCAAGATTAGGATGAGAGCCACACTGGGGGCAGGGCCCATTATCACGTGATGTAGAGCACTGCAGAATATGTATGTGCTATATAAATTTGAAAAAAAAAAGTCCCCTACAATGATGTATTCAACAGTATAAGATATAAAAACTGAAAAATCAACCTGAGGTTTAATAAAAAGCATATACTGCTTCACACCCGGCAGATACAAGATTTACCCATAGGGCTAGAGAACTGATTGGCTGTAAGGTACCTTAGTACGGAGTCCAGTGGAATTTAAAATAAATGCACAAAAATCTAATACTCTATCCAGCCCAAAGACACCTGAGCAAGAATCAAAAGTAATATTTATTTACATATGTTAATACTTGGTGCAGCCTTCTTTGGCCCTAATTACATCGGATACTTTCTGTAACATACTTTCTACTAACGTCTAATACACTTTGGCTGTTTTTTCCCTCCATTCATTCTGCAAACATCTGGTGAGTTCTCTTAAAGAAGATGGACGCTGTTTATATTTCCAGACCCAATATTCCAGTTCATCCAAAGATGTTCAATAGGTTTTAGGTTTGATTGTGTGCAGATCAGTCCAATCGTGGAACATCCATTTCCTTAAAAAAATGGTATTGGATTTGTGACAAGGTGCGTTGTGTTTTTGGAAGTATTGCTGACCATTTCCAGAGTATTAGCAAATTGTCGGCAGCACATTATAGTCTAGAAAGTCAAAGTACATCTCTACGTTTATGGCTCTTGCCACTACAGCCAGTGGACTCAGACTGAGGCCTCTTTCCCACGAGCATATATCAGCCGGACCCTTTTACGGCTGGCTGATATACACTGTGATCTGATGCATTGGATTCCAATGCATTAGATCCCATGGGCGTATTTTCATGATGTAAAAGCACCCAGCCAGGCCAATATAGCACCGGGTGTTTTTTACGTGGGGCCTGGAACTATCTTTGGGCTGGAATACGTCGGCCGCTGCATGGGCTCCTATGGGAGCCCATAGCAGCGGCCGCAGGTGGGAGGGAGTTTAGCAGTGTGGCTGCTTAACTCCCTCCCTCTGCTCTCCTCCCCCCGTGCAGGTTCACCTGTCCTCTCCTCCCCGCTGGCTCTCTGCAATGAGAGGGGGTGGGGTGAAGCAGAGCTAAGCTCTGTCCTATCCTGCTTTCTCCCATTGCTGGCTAGCTAAGCTCCTGCCTTCTTCCTGCCCCTTGTCCATAGCAATCAATGGGAGAAGGCGGGACGAGCCAGCGCTTAGCTCCACCCCATCACACCCCTGTCCATTGCAAAGAACGAGCGGGAGGAGAGGACAGGTGAGCCTGCGATGGGGAGGGAGGGAAAAGGGGCGACGGCATGGTAGTCTTGGCGCATATGCGCCGAGACCCATGCTGTCTGAACGGGCACATAAACACTTGATTTGTGCGCCCGTTCACCAGTTTTAGCTCTCCCAATGTAGCGTATATCGGCTGGCCGTGAAAACGGCGGCCAATATACGCTTGTGGGAAAGAAGCCTGAGCTACGTCAAACATCCCCAGACCATTACGGAACCTCTGCCATGCTTAATTGTTGGCAGAACATACTCATGCAAAAGGCTTTCTCCAGGCATCCTTCACACCAGGTACGTTCATCTGATGGAAGATGGAGTAGCATGATTTGTGACTGCATGGAATGTTCTTCCATTGCTCAACTATTGTACCATTGTAGACAGGCCTATGAATCTTTTTTAAAAGAACTAGCCAGACATTTGCAGGATGAATGGAGGGAAATATCAGTTAAAGTGTATTACATAGATATTACAAAGTGTATAGACATTAGAAGAAAGTATGCCACAGACAGTATCCGATATCATTAGGACCAAAGTATCAACATATGCAAATAAATACTACTTGCCCAGGTGTCCAATTACTTTTTGTAAGATAGTGTATTTTGTGATGCCCCCACATATTAGAATTTCTAATTATACTCATTCAAAGACTGACCATGATGTGCAAACAATGGAGTCACAAACCATGACAAAATCAGCTCTGCTTCATCTGCATATATCTATCCATTTATATTATGTACCAAGGAGAATGGGAATTTAAAAAAAAAGGACAAAAAAGTCGGTTTGATACAATGTATATGTATTTTTTTTAGAATATATGAAATGAGCTTGTTATGCTGGAATGAGCAGTGTGTGAAGTATCCATTCTGCTCTGCACTTTAATGTAGCAAATTCAATATATGCACCAAAATCATCATTACCAAACGATATTAAACCAAATTATGTATATCCCAAGAAGTGAATTATTAATGAAATCCTTTGCTTTTGTTACATATGAAATCACACAACTGACAGAGGGGTGTGAAACGTGACCCAAAGACTCAATTACAGTGTGATTTATTGAGCCACGCGTCCAGCTTTTTGCATGGCATGTCATTAGCATGAGATTGGCTGGCGTGCTCATCTGCTTCAGGCTTGACTCTCCCAGCACTAAACGCTCCCAGCAGATGGGGAATTGCATGTTCCAGAAAGGAATTGTTTATCCTCCCATTGATGCTCACTCAAGTGATCACAACAAATCCATTACCCACGCATAAAAAGATCAGTAGCCAGTCCATCCAGGAGTGAATGGGACTTGTGTAGTACAGCAGGGATTTAATGCTTTAATAGTCATAAGTATAATACGCAGTGCCACCAAAATCCACTCCAAATGAAGGTATTTAATGTGGCAGAGAAGATGCCAGCCACACACAAAACTTATCTGGACCTTGTTAAAACACAGCAGTAAAATCTAAAGTCCGTCAGCGACTTCTGTGTAGACCTGACTTCTGATCCAATTATTGTAGTGATTACTAATGATTGTACATTCACTCACGGCAATCTTTCAATCAGACACAAAAACAAGTATTTTATGATATTAAAGAGATTGTAATAAAATTACAAAGTTATCCCCTATCCTAACTTAGGCTTAGATCCCACGGGCGGATTTCCACCGCGTATCACGTGGCGGAAATCCGTGGCGTTGCCCCGCAGCTATTAGGTTCTATTGAACCTAATAGCGCAATGCTCACGGTGCAGAATTCCACCCCGTGAAATCACCCGTGGCATGTTCCATTTGCCGCGGGTGTACACGTGGACGGCTTCCATTGCAGACAATAGAAACAATCCATCACACTATCTTCCGCTGTAGCACAGCGGTAGATAGCATGAAAATGCTTCCCCGCCCACTGACACCCGCGTCATGTGACGCTGCGGGTGCGTCATACGATGCCGCCGGCGCATCACATGACACTGTCGACACGTCGCTCCCTGGCACGGGATGCGGGACATCGGGCAGTGGATCCGGAGGTGAGTATGGGGTCTCTGGGGAGGCGCTGTGAAGGACTCCACTGCGGAATTATGCTTGCGGAGCCCGTCACGGTTGTGGGCACTAGGCCTTACTGATGGGTGGAGGTCTTACAGAGGAGATCCCCTCTGATCTCAGGAATGGGACTCCCATGTCCCATTTTATCTGCCTAGGGTTGCTTCTTCCCCCCACCGTAATGTCAGCATGAAGGGAGTGCTGCCCTAGCATGCGTGGTCAACACGCCATTGATTTCAATGGGGCTGATGGAAATACCCAGGCAGGTGCTTCTTGGGTTATCCACAGCCCCATTGAAAGTGAATGGAGCACTAGTGCGCCTGTGTGACCAGTTCATTATTCTGTCTCCTCCTCACTGTGGGGGTGTGTTAAGCATTCAGTGAGAGACTAGGGACACAGGACCCCCTATCTCAAGGTCGACAGGGGTCTCAGCAGTTAGACCCCGACCAATCAGCAAGTTATCCCACATCCTGTGTATAGGCAAAAACGTGAAATTTTGGTACAACCCCTTCAAATGTGGTGTGATATTAACCCTTTCTAATCCAATTTTGGATTCAGTGTTTCCTAAAAGGCTTTGTCTTTTTGCTGTTATACAATGGTGCCATCTGCTGGCTGAAGCCAGTGTGTGTGTGGCAGAGAGGCTCCAACAGCGGAGTGGCTGGCAATAGCCAGTAAGAATACCCTGTCGGACGTCTTCTGACATTGGAGCTGTACAAGCTTCAATCAGAATGTAGGATGATGTCAAACAGTGGATTCGAAAGGGTTAAGAGGTATCCTAAAATCTAAAGTTATTCCCTATCCACAGTATAGGTGAAAACTTTATCACTGCTGAAACCCTCACCAATACTGAGAACAGGGGTTCTGTGTCACTTCACCCACCTGCAGTGACATCAGGTCCACCACTCCATTCATTTCAATGGGGATGATGGAAACCGATGACTGCTTGTACTCGTCTGTTTCCAGCAGCTCAGTTCAGTTTAACATGCGCCGACCCCTGTACTCGGGATCGATGGCATCTCAGTATGAATAATGTTATTTCCCTATCCTGTGAATAGGGGATAATTTTAGATGTTTTCACAAGCCCTTTATGACAAGAGGTTCCATTCACAGTAGATAGGTGGTTGCACATTTGTAGTGACCCTCAATGGGAGTTATTGCAAAGCAGATTTTGTGGAAAATCTTAATGGGCTATAGTAATGCTGCTGAACCCCTTCAGGACCAGAGATTTTTCATTTGTTTATTTTTGATTTTTCATCCTCACCTTCCAAGAGCCATAACCTTTTTATTTTTCCATTGACATAGCCAAACAAGGGCTCATTTTGTATTAGTACCACATATAGAAAAACTTTAAAATAAAAATCCAATTGCACCTTTTTTTTTGGGGGGGGGGGGGGGGGGGTAGTTTCTACAGGATTTACAGTACAGTAAAAATAACATGAACTTTTTTCTATTAGTCAGTACGGTTACAGTAATACCAAATTTGTATAGCTTTTTTAACCCTTTAATGAAAGCCCCTTTTTTCCCTTCATTTTTGGTATCTTCTCCTTACTTTCATAAAATTCTAATTCTTATTTTTCTATCCACATAGCTATCTGAGGGCTTGTTTTCTGCGTGATGAGTTATATTTTTAAATATTACTACTTAATGTACCCCCTAATGTACTGAAAATCTTTTTAAAATTTCTAAGCGGCATGAAGTGATAAAAAAAAAACAAACTCAATTCTAACATCTTTGGCAAGGTCTTGTTTTCATGATGTGCACATTCGGTATGTCAGTAACGATTATGACGATACCAAATTTATATTGTTTGATTTTTGCTATGATACTTTTAAAAAATAAAATATCTTTGGAAAAGTTATTTTTTGCTGCCATCTTCTGACAGCTATAACTTCAGAAGGCCCCCAGCTGCCATGACAACCAAACGGCACCCCATAATCTCACTGCTGGGTGACTGTTCGGGACCCCAGAACACAGAGCGGGGCATTTAAATACCACTGTCCGTATAAAAAGTGGCATTTAAAGGGTTAGCCAAAGCTAGAAATGCATCCAGAAGATATAGGCAATATAAAGGAAGGGCGTATAATTTTCCTGCCAGTTGAATGCACTGCTGGCTTTGGCTCAAAAACGGCCACAAACACTGTAACCCCCCCCCCACCCCTTAGCCTAGCTTCACAGGGGTGTCAAAAATCGCACAATATGTGTGCATTTTGAGATTCACACATCTGGCACAAATATGAACCCTATTCATTTGAATGGGGTCACACACGAGAGATGTTTTTCTGCATGACACCATGATACGATGTCATGCAGGAAGCAAATCACAGCATGTTCTATCTTGCTGCATGATCTTACATCGCAGCCCCATTTAAAGAAATAGGAGAAACTTCGCAATCCTCCCGCTGCGGCTACGACACCTTACATCCCTGGGGATTTCACATGGTGGGGAATGCAACACGTGGGCGAGATTCACGGCCCCATATCGCGCTTGTCTGTGTGAAGTTAGCTTTAGGCTGCTTTTACATCTGCATGCATGTAGTAATCATTTCATCTGGTAAACCGCCAGACAGCTGAGCGCAAACCAAGCGGACCCCATTATAATCAATGGGGTCTATTCAGCATTGTTTGGTTCCGTCATACACTCAGCCAGGGGACTCCCCTTTCTTGCTTCCATAAAGGAGCAGTAAAATAGAAACCCTGAGCGCAGATGTGAAAGCACCCTCAGGCCTCCCCCACACAGGCGTTTGCAAAATGCAGCGTTTTTCAATGCTGTGTTTACTGTGGTTTCAGCAGCGTTTGCATGCATTTTACCAGCGTTTTGGCTGCATTTTCAGCAGAACTCCAGCTTCCAGCACAGCTGAGAACACAGCCAAGGAAGCTGAAAAAAGGAATACTCACCTAGCAGGCGCTGTCCGGGTCCCTGACGCTGCTCTCTGGCATTCCTGCAGGCCTCTATGAAGTTGCCAGCTTCCGACAGACCATCTCTTGGTGGTTACAGGGTTGAAAACCCCGCCTCTAGCAAGAGATTGGCTGAGCTAGTACTCGAGAACCAATCAGAGTAATCGGAGTCAACGCTTGATGGACCAATCACGCCATTTATTGAATGGCTCTGATTGGCTGAGTGTGGTGCTCAAGAACCAATTAGCGCAATCTCCTGCTGGAGGTAGAGTTTTCAACCCGGTTACCACCAAGAGGTGGTCTGTCGGAGGCTGACAACTTCAACGAAACCTGCAGGTATGCCGGAGAGCAGTGACAGGGACCCAGACGGCACCTACTAGATGAGTATTCCTTTTTTTTCTTCTCACGTCGTGCAGCTAGGGCATTTATCGCTGTCAAAAATGCGGCACCAAGTTGTGCCAGGTTTTCAGCAGCGCTAAAAACTCTGCCCATTCATGCACAACATTTAAAAACGCTGAAACGCCCAAAAATAGAACATGCATCGCTCAAAAATCGCGGCGCTGAAAAGCACCATGATTGAGTGTCTGTCTGCACCTATGTGAAGGGTCTTATTGAAAAAAGTGGAGGCTTGTACCACCATTATTGCAGTGCTGAAAGCGCCATGCTAATCGCGGTTAAAAGCACCCGTGGGGGGGGGGGGGGGGGGGGAGGCTAAGGCTCCTCTCACACAGGCATTCTTTACAGCATTTGAAACGCGCTCTAAAATGCTTCCACTGATTTCAATGGGGCTTCTCAGATGAGCATTTGAGCACTGCGCTTTTCAAACGCTGTCTGCTCTATTTTAGCGTGTTTCAGTAATTTTTAAAGCACCACATCACCCACCCATTGCAATGATGGGGTGCATTAAAAAAAGCTGTTGAATGGTATGAAAATGCTGTAAAACACTTCGTTTCAAAACGCAACGTTTTTACTAATGCCTGTGTGAGAGCAGGCTTACAGATAGTAAATGTGTTATATACAGAATATAAAAAGAAACATGATATGTAAGCTAATATAACACCCCTGTATCTGTATCCTCATTTTCAGCGAACATTTGGTTAGAGGTTGGTTAATAAGGTGGCCCAGTGCTCCATGGCTGTGGTTTAGAGTGTCATTAAATCCTAGTAGCATATTAAGGGCCCATATTGTCATGTGCAGAAGACTAATTCTGCTAATTCTGTATGAAACCTGATAGTGTAAAAACCAGCTCCATGTGTCTGCTTATTGTACTCCGAGACTATGCGCTAAATTGTTCTACTGAAGGGTATAATTCCATAATCTGTCCATGCGTGAAGTGCTGAAACATCAGAAATATCAATAAGAATATAGATATCAGCGCTCCTCTAGATATACAAATTGTGTATATAGCCACAAATAGTTAAATGCTTGTTATATACCAAAAAGCTGAGGTAAAAGGACAAACTTATGTGACACGGACTCTGCTATCAGATATATTGCACTAGTAGTCCTCCATAGAGCAGAGGTTACACTATATCCACATGATATTGCACTTTTCTGTACAGGCTGTGAGTAATTGAATGTCCAATCAAGATTCAGACGAGGTCCACAGGTACAGAACTCCTGTAAGCAGGTGACATCACCATGGCTGCAGAAAACAGAATAGACCAAAACACCTCCAAAGCATTTTAGAGACACCCTCTCCTTCCTCAGTCCAGTGCTGAGGATAGTTTCACACGTAGATTCTTATGGCAGTGTTTGATGCAGTTTGAGGCAAAGCCAGAAGTGGATCCAGTAAATAGGAGATGTATAAGTCCTTCTGCTAGATTTCCCATTCAACTTGAATCCACATCGGACTTTCGCTCGAAAAACTGCAAATCGAAAACGGCCACAAAACTTTGCAGTATTTTTCTGAAACCACCTTTATGATAACAATATTGGTTTCTTTTACCCTCCCTCAGATTTCCTAGTAAGAGCTTTAATGACAAATAGTGGAGCTCATGAATTAAGACCATCACAATAAAAGGTGGTATTCCCATCTCGCAAATCCTATTTCAAGGTGCTCAAGATCACATAATGTATTCCTCCATAAGATGTTTATTTCCAAAATGTTCCGTTCTCCAGATATTGCAAATATTGATTCCACTTTGCCTTAAACAGGAGAGGAGGTCAGCGCTTGCATACTTCTTGCATCTTAATGTGATGACCTTGATCTCAGGGCATACATACATGCTTTCGGCCCAGACACCCGCTACCATTGTGTTCTTTTTCTTTCCATGGAAGAGGCTGTCCATTTTCCTAGCAATGAGCAGAAAACAACTAGAGGAATCAATTTCTGCAATATTTGGAGAATAGAGCATTTAGGAAATTAACATCTTATGGGTAAATGTATGTTTTTGCAATTTCAAACATAATGAAATAAGATTTCAGAGATGGGAATATCCTTTTAAAGGCTACTGTTAGACAGGACAAGCACTTAAAGGGGTTCTTTGAGATAAAGAAATCCCTGTCAACCCCCGTTGAAATAACAAATCAGCAGTTACTCACCTCTCTCCGCTGCCAGCTCCGGTCGGTTATCTTTATTTACAGGTTGCTGAGACGTCCTGTAAACCTGCTGTAGCAACCAATGGCAGCGCTCAGCCATAATGGCTGAGCGCTGTCATTAACTGCTGCAGCTTGTTTGCAGATAGGCTCAGCCTGTAAACGGCTGTCAGAAGGAGACCCGAGCCGTCTGCGGGGAACAAGCCGGGGAGCAGGGAGAGGTAGGTAATTGTTGACTTGGCTTTTTAACACATGGGGGATCCAGTGATAGGGGTTTCCTTAACTTGAACACCACCTTCCAGCATCCAACATTCATCCCAACGAGATGAGGGCTCTCTCACACGTTTTGAACACTGCGGTAATCACGGTATAATGCTCCTACTGATTTCAACGGGGCCTCGCAGACATGCGCTTGAACACTGCGCTTTCTAGTGGCGTAATTTTCAAGCACAGTCTGCTCTAATTTGCTGCATTTAGCGCACCTCATCACCCATCACAGTGATGGGGTGCGCCAAAACCTGCTGTCAGAGGCAGTAATCTGCGTCCAAAAACTAAAGTAAAATTGAGGCAAAACACCATGATTGAAATCGCGATGTTTTGCCAAAAGCATGCGTGAGAGCAGCCTTATGGTTTCCCACCAGTTTGAATCATATGGCAGATTATGATAATGTAAAGTAATACACAAAACTAAGATCCATAATAGAAGATGATACCAATACCACCAGCATAATTAATTGCCTTCATGTTCGGAGTCAATAAATATTGCTGACATCCACAGAAACACAAAGGAAGACTCTGATGGCTTTTTGGCTTTGCATGGGTGACAAGAACAGCCCATGAATAGTGAACATACAATTCATCAGACAACTAGTATTAATCTTCTCCAGTTCAGTACCTACATTTGGATAATGGAGACAATTGGTTTCAAATGAGATGGAAGAAAAAGTACCATATGGCCAGATATGGAAATGGGGAAGTTAAATACAGTTCAATTTCTCAGGCTGTGTTTCCACTTATGACGAAAACTCCCTCTTTGACCTGGGGCGTTGCTGATAGTCAACTCTTCCTACTTGGAAACTCACCTTTAGTCAGACAAAGAACAATAATTGTGTGATTAGATTTAAAGGGTTATATGAGATTAAAAAAAAAGAACTTCCTTACCTAAACTGCACAACTCTTGTCCATGGGTTGTGTCTGCTAGTGGAACTCTGCAATGCCAGACATAACTTCTGTGCAAGAGTAACACCGTTTCAGGAAAAGGTCAGACATTGTGTTCAGTGAACCGAAACCATAGAATCCGGTTTTGGGTCAAACTTGGCTGAACACACTAAAATAAGAAATGTTTGGAATATCAAACATATCAACTTCAGAATGAATGCATAAAATTCCATCACTTCCTAAAGCTTTAATTGTGTGTTGTGATTACTAGTAGCATGAAGAATAGTCTTATCTGTAATTTCCTTATGATAAGGTGCAGTCCTCACTTTCCCCAGTGTCACATCTCCAATCAGAGTGTCATCTAGGAAACTAATCATGGTTTTGTCGAAATTACCAGTAAATTTCAAATTACCATAAAAGTATTATGATTAAGACATGCAACAAAGTCTGGTATGACTGCAGTATCTCCATCCCACACAATTTATATGTCGTCTATGGAACAGCCATACCAGAATTTGTTGTATCTCTTAATGATAAGATGTGCATTGTTAGGATGCCATGACTAATGCTAGAAACACGTCGAGTCCACCGTGAAAACTGTATTAATGGATTGAGAAATAAAAGCTATATTTTTAAGGAAGTGCATGCATTCTGGAGTAACACAATAACCAGCAGTCCACCGGGTTTTGCTTGCACTCCTGTGAACTGAACCGGCTGAAATGAATTAAGAAGAATGGGTGAGCGGACTTCTTTCTATTTGATATATTGACTAACTTATACAACTTACAATGGAAAATAGTTGCTACATTCTTGATAAAGGCAGTTTATTTACAGACTGATATGTTGCAGCAGCAATTATTTTATGAGCTAAATCACTTCCAACCATAAGACAGTAGATGGTATTTGTGTAACCATTTTTAGTTCGTATAACCAAACATAGAAAAGGATATTTCCAATATCACAAGTGAAAATTTGCTGCTTTAAAACGTATATGCTTTTAATGAGACTTTGAATCGATCAAAACTACCCCTTTTCCCTGAAAATAAGACCTACCCTGAAAATAGGGCCTAGCATTATTTTTAAATGGTGTCCAGGCAGCTATACATGTAAAAAAAAAGAATTACTTTGGAACAAAAATTAATATAAGACCCCGTCTTATTTTCAGGGAAACAGGGTATTGACTGTTTCACAAAGAGAATACAAACATCACTGGTGCCGATCACATGACCTGAGTAGAGGCATGGTTGGCTATCCACCCACTCCGATAAATTAATTGTGCGCACTTGTATTGACACTGTACAAACTATATATTTTATATAAATGTTCATTTTGTATTAATATTTATTAACCCCTTAAAGACCAGGCTGTTTTGTACCTAAAAAAGGTACAAACACTTTTTAGGGATTTTACCCATGTGAAGGTTTTACTGTCCTATTTTTTTCCTTCAGCTACCAAAATTGATTAGGCTGCGTTTTTTCCCCCGTGACATATAGGGGTATATTTTTACATCTTTCTTCACTGACCTTTTTTCCCATTTTTTAGTTTTATTGGGAGTAAGGGCTCAGCCAAACAGGCAATTCTTTGCTGCACATGTTTTTCACGTTTGCGATTCGCATCTATTGCAACCAATGCTTTTTAATGACAGTGGTCCCATATCTGATTTACATGCGCAAAAAATTCTGTGCCGCAAATTATAGGATACCGTATTTTAAAATTTGGCTATCTGCGTTCGCAAAGATTTTTCTCAAAAACGCAGGACTTGCCATTGCCTGCTATTGTGTTCTTTGGAACACCAGCACTGTACTCTGATCGTGTGAACGAGTGCATAGGCTTCTATGTGAAAGTGAAATCGATTGCAAATGCTTTTTTTTTTACATTTAAAGTTTTCTTCAAATCAGCAAATTTACGCTAAAATAAAGGGGTGACTTAAGACTGCGGTTGACGAAGACAGAACCAGATACCGCAAAATTGGTGTTTGCTCATCAGGCCCAAGGCAGCAATTAATGACACAGATTGATTAGTCTTCTGACCATTAAGGATTCAGGTGTATCTTGCATTTTTTTTTTATACATTGTATGTTTCTATCGAATGATAATTAAAGATGGTATTATTGCTTTCTTTCCCCCCAAAATGTATCTTCTACAATAAAACCCATTTATTATTGCATCCACAATTAACCTGTTTTTACATATTTAGCACCTACATTTTAGCTGATTAAAATAGTTCTTTTGGTAATTTTTAGAGACTTCTTTTCACAATTAATGCTAATCTGTTAAACACTATCAAACTTTCCAAAAAGAGTATTTGGTATTTTAATTTGGACTTTTAACTTTGTAAACACGGTAAACTTTGGCTGGGTTTAAACTAGTAAGGCTTGGGGGGCGCTGGCCACCATCCCAATACCTAAAGGGGGCGCTGGGCTGAAAAGGTTGAGAACCACCGGTTTAGACAATAAGCAATACCTGTAGTCCTCAAGTCAAGGTATTAAACAAATAAACTATGTATTTATAGCAAGAAAACCCCATTATGTTCATTGGGTTCACTCCAAATCAATAAATTTTCATTGATGCTTCAAACAACTTTGAAAGGTCTTCTTCAGAGTGTGGTCGGGGGGACAACTTGGTTACTCTTTCCTAAAATGTAAGAAAAAATGTATTATAGAGTTTTGTCTTATATTACAAATCATGTGATAAAAACAGAAAGAAAACTTGGCACAAAAGAATAGGCATAACGTAAACCTATCATGGTAGTGCTCCCCAATCAGCCGCTTGGGAGTGACATTTGCACCCTTGCAGTGCGGCTCACCACAAGATTTCTGACTGATGGTCAACTGGACTTGCAACTGACATCACCAGTAATTTCCTGATCATAAACTGTGCCAATCTGATCGTTGCATGTGAAAGCAGCACTCCAGACAGCAGAATAATGTAGTCAACAGACCTTTATTTCAGCCATGGCATGCGCCCAGCAGCGACGTTTCGACCACAAGGGTCTTTGTCAAGCGTTTGGAACTTGGGATTTAGTTCCTTGAGGTGTGCACCCACTATATATATTCCCAATATTTCTACCGATTATATCGGGTTTGGTGAGTGCTGCTGACCATACCTTATCGACTGTGCCAATCTGAATGGTACATTGCCATTGTCAAATTTATCTTGAAACATCTATCTGCAAATGCTGCTAAAAGTTTGCCATATTTAACCCCTTCAGTGGCAGGTTTAGGTAGTCTTCAGCGCATATCAACACTGATTTTTAGGAGATTTTCCGGGTGTGCCACTAAAGGGGGTCAATAGGTCTATCCTTCATTTTTGTGTTCACTGTGGCTCTTGATCATCATTCCAAGTAGAATATGGCTCAAAAAGGTACAAAAAGTTGAGGACCTCTGTATTATGGTAAGAACTAGAGATGAGCGAGCATACTCGCTAAAGGGCAATTACTCGAGCGAGCATTGTCCTTAGCGAGTACCTGCCCGCTCGGAAGAAAAGATTCGTGTGGCGGCGGGGGGGTGGGGGTGGGGGGCGGGGAGCAGCGGGGAAATCTCTCTCTCCCTCTCTTCCCCCCCGCTCCCCTCTGCTCACTCCCGCAACTCACCGCTCACCCGCACTGGCACCCGAATCTTTTCTTCCGAGCGGGCAGGTACTCGCTAAGGACAATGCTAGCTCGAGTAATTGCCCTTAGCGAGTATGCTCGCTCATCTCTAGTAAGAACGTAATTGTTAAAGTGAATCTCTACATTTAACTAACTTGGCCTTAGAGCAGGTACATCATCTTTGTGCGATAAATATATATATATATATATATATATATATATATATATACACACACACACACATACATACATACACACACACACACAGCTACCTCATAACTATCAATACGGTTGGTATAGTCTTTTTTTTAATCATTTTGTCTGTCTCACAAGCAATAGTCTGATCAAGGCTGGTTTCACTCATCTGGTTTCGCTGCATTTTTGCATCCTTATTACTGTTGGAACAACAGGTTTCCCCGATTCTGCTGAACCAATTTAGAGATCCCCATATGGTTCCATAGGGCCTTCTGGTTGTTGCAGCACAAATAGAAATTATAAAATTTGGCTGCATTTTGGCAATGTAAAACATATGAATATCAAACAGCTGTAATCAGTGTTCATATATTAATATACGAACCCCATGCTGGCCCTATGCGTGTGCTCTCTCCCGTAGAGATTAATGGGAGAGTGCGCAGGAACAAAGTTTAATGAGAAGAGGCATGCTGTGTGTGTGCAGCAACTTTGTGGGGACACAGCCTGGAAAGGGAGACTCAGTAAGTTCCCTCACGTTTCAGCCCCATGACAGTTTATAGGGCTCAAACAAGATGACAGTTTCCCTTTAAATTTGGACCATGCAGTTACACCTGTCCATGCAGTCTGTAGACTCGCTCTTCTTGTCACATTGTGGTTTCATGAGCGGTTTCCCACTGGGGTTCATTCTTTTTTACAAATAGTAATTTCTGTCCACAAATTGCATATTTTAAATTGTGAAATCAAAAACTTGTTCTCATTTAGCAGCAATGTTTTCAAGGAGGAACACCGCCGTAATACGATATGCAATATACACAGGTGCTTTATGTTAAAAGTTGAATAAAAGTTGTTGCTAAACTTATTTTGTAAAGTGTAATGAAAAGTAGAGGTGTACTTCAGATATCATGCCGTATGCTGGTATGTTATGTAACCCACGATGCCTACAATATGATCCACTCTCCAGGTTACTGACTGGTAATGCTAACAATAAAGGTGTAATATGGCTGCAGTGAAAGAAGTATAATATTTATTGTACTTGTACCATGTTAAAAGGTATTACCATCAGTTCCTTGGTAAATAGTGACAGATGTGGAGTATTTTCAAACTTCTCAGAACAAATGCAAATGATCATATATGTACGGCAAACTATAGCCAAGCGCATTGACAGCTGTTTCCTTCCTTTAAAAAAAAGCACCAGTCAAGCACAGAGCCCATGGGAAGCTATGTGTCATGAATAATAAAATTATATTACCAGTAATACAACACACAAACCACACAAATTGGAAGATAAAAGACCACTGCATTTATTTAAAGGGTCAAACACCTTTAATTAGTAATTCTATCTCTATCTCTATGACTCAAGTCTGAATTTAAACTATTGAAACAATGTCCACCCACGTGATGCGGGTGACAACCCACCACTAGCCTTGACATCAGCGAGGACATGAGTCCCCGCCCAACACCGCAGCCTTCTCAATTATAGTTTGAAGATTGACCTTAAATGTATCTAACACAATGTCCAATAAATGGACACAGTTCTGTAAGGCCCCCTGTCCACCGCAGTTTATTCGCCAACGGTTAACCGCCGGTGAATCACGCTGGCCGACGCTTCCCATAGCATTGCTATGGAAAGTGCCGGCACCTGTCCACGAGCGGAGAATCATTGCGATTCTCCGCTCGCGGCGGGCAATTCGCAGCATGCTGCGAATTGCCCCGATTCTCCACGATCAGCCCATCTATTAGATAGGGCTGACCGGCGGAGATTCGCCGACGCGGCTCCTGCTCCCGAGTGGCGGCTCCTGCAGCAGAGCTTCGCCGGGAGATACCGCATCGCCTGTGGACAGCCGGCATAATAATCAGGAAAAAATCCCTCTAACTCAACGTGTCTAGAACTAAAGCCTCCACAAAATGGCAAAAATTTTTCAATCACCTTAATTCTAACCACACTGCTAAGCCCTCCTTCAAAAAAATGAGACAAATGCACACGTGAAGAAGATTTAAGGCCCTTAGTGGCACTAAACAATCTTTGAGAGAAAAAAAGCAACCAATTGGAATCCCCCATTGTGGCAAAGGCCAGTTGCCCTAAGAAAGATCGTAGTTCTTTTAATGTAATCTTATGACGTAGTGCTATACTCAATATATTACTTAGTCGCTGAAAATTGTGTGGTGGTAAAAGAATTTCCATAGTATGACTATGAACAGTAATGCCTAAAAATTCCAAACAAGCACATGGGAAAACTGTTCTCTCGTGTGCCAGAGGGATATGAAAAAAATTAGCAGTTTTATAGAATTTTACTTCGCAATGTTCCTGCTTTTTCCCGCGTCGGCTCTGGTGCTTTCCTGCAGGAAGAGGGGTGGGTGCTGCTTGCTTCTTCAGTGCGGATGATCAGCTGTCTGAGGAGGTCCTCCATCGCAGTGTGAGACATCCAGTCTTCAATCAACATCTGGATACCAGGGTCCGACTTCTCTTCCTATGGGCTCCAGGTCTTCCTGCCAGCCAATTCAGTGCTGTCAACAAGCCGCCAAATTCTTCAGGCAGAGGTAATGGGAAGTGCTCAAGGATTCCTCAGCTAACCCTGAAATGAGCTCTCAGCATAGGATGCATACAAAAGCACCCTCTTAAGGCCTCATGTCCACGGGGAAAATCAGGCCCGCCGCGGATTCTTCATGGAGAATCTGTAGCGGGTCCCTCCTGCCCATCGGGCATGAGGCCTAAAAATAAGAATAAACTCACCTCTCTGGACGCTGCGGATCTTCCTTCCTTCGCGGACGGATCTTCTTTCTTCGGCCCGGCGGATGTGCTCGGCAATGGGAGACCCGCACTAAAATGGAGCATGTTGTGTTTTTTTTTCCCGCACGCGGATCCGCGCCTGACGGGAAAAATGACATCCGCAGGTATTTAACTACCTGCGGGTGTCCAATGTGTCCCTATGGGGCGTGGATCCACGTGCGGGAAAAACGCTGCGGATTTTAAATTAGAATTATGCCGTGGACATGAGGCCTAATAGAGGGAAAAAAACAACCACATTAACCAAATAACGTCTGGATCCCATGTGGCCTCTACTCCAAAAGGTCCTATTAGCCTTACATCCGGTGCACTCCTCCTACCCTTGTATATTGATGGTTACTGAGCCCCCCCACATTCGTTATAGCTCCAGCGTACAATTAATAAAGGTTTTGAGACCACCCAAGTTTACTTTAGCTATACATTCTACTATTCTGTATTTCACTCAAAGGCTGAATTCCGGAGATGCTCAACAGTTTTTCTATTTTTGTAGAACACACTGGATCTTATTTACTAATACTATCTAAAAGTTAGTGCAAACTTAGGCTGTACATTCTTAAAATGCGCAACGTATTACAGCAGCTTTACTAAATGATAAAGCTGACGACTTTTAAGACCGTTTAGTCTACATTTAGACCACTTGTTAGTTGGCTAAGTTTGCTCCAAAAATTGCACCAAAATGCGTTTACGCCAATGTTTTTGCGTTTTGAGCATTGCAGATTTGCGCAAGCAACCGCATTTTTTTACTGTACTTTTTGCGTGTGCAAATCATGCGCATTTGTGAGCGCAAAGAAACACGTAGCCAGAGTTCTGTACATTGAAATGGCTAATTAGCCTAATTAGTTTCATATGTTCTTTTCCTGTGCAAGTGCACAAGAAAATAGGACCTGCTGCATATTTTTTATGCAAAGGAATTGCTCACACAAAATACATGCTTGTGAACAAACCTATTGAAATCCATGGGTTCTACTTACTGCATATTACGTGCGTAAATTTTGCGCAAATATGGTTGTATGGATCTGGCCTAAAAGTGTCAGGAAGAATGCAGCAAAACTATGTGATCTTTCCTAAAAACGCCATGCATGAATGTACGTTAAGGCAATTACAATATGACTCTACTGGTGAAATGACCAATATAAATGAATGTCAGTGCCAAAGCACGTCAGAATATACATGAATATCAATGGTGCAGAGCTAATTCCTGCGGAATACAGGGTGGGCCATGGTAGAAGTAGCTCAGCACCGCACTCTTCTGAAAGCCTTCTAAAAGAAAACCTCTTTGTTGCTCATAGCAACCAATCACAGCACAGCTTTCATTTCTTATCCTGCTAAGATAAAATGAAAGCTGCACTGTTATTGGTTGCTATGGGCAACAAACATTTTCTTACAGAAGCTTTTATAAGAGTGCGGTGCTGGGCTAATTTTCCATGGCCCACCCTGCATATGGACGGGCCGGGACCTCTAGAGGGAAAGATGTCAGTGTCTCTTTGCTCTGGCTAATAGACATGTCCTCAGCAGAGAACCATCAAAATACTAACGACTACTTGTCCGTCCGAGAGTTACATGTCCCCCCCCCCCCCCCGATCAAATGACAGTAGCGTCATCAAAGGTCCTAAAACATAAAACGTGCAGAGCCTGACAGCAGTCGTGTGCTCACAGGACCTGTGATTATGTCACCGTCATATGATCAGTCACTTGGGCTCTGTGTCCGTGAGTTACATGCTTCGCCCCTGATCACATGATGGTGACATCATCACAGGTCCATCATCCCTGTGCAGCTGTGTGTGTGTGACATGCATGTAGCAGAGCTGTGTGGTGCATTGCTCCACCAGAAACACTGATGCTATAATTTACTAATAATTACTAGTATGTCTTAATAGCTCATATGGTGTATATTTATGAGTTTTATTCACGGGACAACCTCTATAATATTATATTGACCATTACTCTTTCATTGACCCAGGACCCCATCATAAGGGCTAGCAGCCCAGGAGGTCTTCAGAGGTCTGTGCCAACAAGGTAGACGTGTTTGATTTTAAAGTACAACATTAGCATATCATACCTGAGGTAAAGTTCCTTTCACTAATGCAGGAATATCTGCTGTACTGTATCCCACAGCTGCCAAACCATCATCTACATTCAGGTCAAAGAGAAGTTTCCGTAGAGTGTCTGCCAAGATAAGCCCGGCGTCTTTGATTTTGGCAGTTCGGACGTCAGCCCCTAAATGAAAACATAAAGCTTTAACTGTAGGCTACGTACCACGCAGAAGGCACTGAATCATATCACAGGCTGAATATACCCGATATTCATTTGCTAATTTGATTAGAACACATCCTAAACGTTAGATGTTACTTATGTATACGACCCACGTCACAGGCCTCTCACTAGCCAAGCCAGAAACCTTCTGCACACTGATGAGGGGCAAAACAGCCACAACAGCTGTCTGTGTATGAGAGATGCCATGACAGCCACAGAATATGCAGTATGTTATGGTGGAGAAAATGTTTGATGACGGGACATTGGGGCAAGATTTACCAAAATCAGCATTAGAAAACTGGATATGAAGACTGTTGCTGGTGGTTATCAAACGGTTGTGCTAACTGCTTGTGACTAAGGTTCCCACCAAGTCATAGAAGTGTAACTACAGGAATCACAGCAGTCGTAATTGTGACCGGGCCCCCTTGGCATGTTAGGCCCTTTCAGAGTCTGCCACAGAAGTCCTACCATTGTATGCCATGGCTCAAACAAGGCCCTAGTTCTGGCTAGGTATTTTTGTACGCACCACAGCACAGGAACTTGTGTGTCAGGTATGCTTTCTTCTGCCATTCCACCATTCAGCCATGGTGAGGCTCGGCCAGGGGATCCTAGCTGGAGCAACAGGGTGCAAGAGACCCTGCAGTGGGGCAGAAAGTTAAAGTCTGATGAGGTTAGAGGCGAGTAGTGCATGCTCTGGGGAGGGAGCACAGGACTGCTTATGAAAAGGGACACAGACAGAGTGTAAGTAGTTATCATGTTCATAGCTTTACATTATATCAGTTGGATGACAGGATAGGAGACCCTGAATATTCACAAAGGGAATCCTAGTTGGTTGGGGGCTGCATCTTCAGGGTGAAGTTATAGGACCCTCAAGAAGTTTGGAAACACTCCATGTTTTAAACAGCAAATCATCAGTCTGAAATATCTCTAGAACGCTTTCCACCAAGAATGGAAATGCATCCTGACTGACAAACTGACAGTCAAATGATTGAGCGGTTTTTGCTATATGTTTTAGTTCAATAAACACGTACATCCCAAAATTTTGAGATTTTAGACTATTTCTTCTCAATGTTACATTTCTTACCGGTGGTTTTCAAACTTCTAGAGAGAACGGTATGTGGCACTGTGACTGGTTCTCTTTAGGGTTATGTTCACATGGGACAGATATGCTGCGTAATGTTTTTCGCGAAAAAGTCTGCGGCAAATCCCACAGCATTTACGCATCCAAAACAGTCAAAATCTGCAGCATCAGTGAGGCTTTTGACTTAAATAAGCTGCGTATCCGCAACAGATTTCAGCAAATACAGTGCTCCGCTCACCCACCAATTCTTCGTGCGATCAGCACAGCCCTTCACCTGGTACTCCGCAAACCCTCGCGAAACCAAGTGGTAGGAAACATCGGTAGAGGGGGAAGGAGGATCCCAGCTGCACACTGACATCATGGTGTGCGCCAGGATCAGCGATGCTAGTAGCGCTGGTTAGTGAATACCGGCAGGGGAGCTGCGGCCCCTGCCAGTATTCACTAACGGGGTGAACATCTGACAGCGGCCGCGTGTCAGCGACTATCGCTACGCATGTCATAGGTTCGCCATCACGGCCCTAGACCATACCCAAATTTTAATCCTCAGGGTCTGTTAACGTGTCAGTTTCATGTTATTTCTTTGCTTGACCTGCGCAAAATAAAAAAAAGCCACAAAACCAGCAAATAAAACTGCAGCATAAACCTGACTGGTGTTTGTGGGTGAAAAAGTGATAACCCTACTTCTGAGGCCGAGGATACTAAGAAAAGAGTAGCAGCAGCGGGTGTCTTAAGTTCAGCTGTGCACCATATCCATCAAAGTCTAATTGCAGAAGTTTGCTTACAGTTGAGTAACTGTATAGACTAGATTGTGTAGAGCTTGAGCCTGCTTCAGAATATTCATCAGTATTCGAGACATTCATCAGAAGCTAAGCAACATTTTATACACATGTCCCATAAACTGCCTGAGTTATTATCTTGTCCCCATGACAGCATTAATAAATCGGTCGCCTTTTCTTATTTACTGATATATTTGACTCTGAATTTCAAGAACAATGTGAATATTCAGCGACACCTAGTGGTGATGTAAGGGAATGACTGCAACCACATTCTAATCTGTCTATAATGTCTTCCACACAGCAGTCTGGTCAGTATTTTGCTGCAGTATGTGTGAGCAGAAAACCAAGAATGGAACCTACAGAGAAAAGTTTAATGAAAAGGCTTACGTGTCTTCTGTATTTTGGATGCACTTCTGGTTTTGGCTTACAAATACTAAGTAAAGTACTGTACAGGAGATCATGGCCCTCTTCTATGCCAAGTAGTGCAAAGCTGGTTGCACTGTCCATAATATAAAGATGTTAAACTTGGCGATAATCGCTTCAACAAAAAAACTCTGTAGTATAGTGAATAACGCAGGCATACACTGTGTGATGTTTAGACCAGTGTTTCTTAACTCCAGTCCTCAGGGACCCCCAACAGGTCATGTTTTCAGGACCTGGGTGTGCTGGATGCCTGGGGAACGCCTTTTTCCCCATGTATGTTGTGCCAACAGATGTGTACGGCAGAGGCTCTGTTATGGTCTGGGGATGTTTTACGTGGCATGGTCTCGGTCTGTTGGTTGTGGTGGCAAGAACCATGAACATGGAGATGTACCTTGACATTCCAGACAATAATGTGCTGCCGACAATGTGGCAATACTCTGGGAATAGTCAGCAATGCTTCCAACAAGACAACCCGACTTGTCACAGATCCAACATTGTTTTATCTTGGTTTGAGAATATGGATGTCCCACGATTGGACTGGCTGCACAGAGTCCCAACCTGAACCCTACTGAAGATCCTTGGATGAACTGTAATGCCGGGTCAGGGAATATGAACAGCATCTAAATTCTCAAAGAACTCGCCAGACATTTGCAGGATGAATGGAGGGAAATACCACTTGAAGTGTATCAGATTAGTAAAAAGTATGCCATGAAGAGTATCTGAAGTCATTAGGGCATTAGCATTGTGGGTTCTGTTTTCCTGCTCAGTTATGGGAGCAAAAGAATAGAATCCATTTGTTGAATAGATTTCTCTTCTGACGGAACCAAATGGCACAAAAAGGACCCCGTTGACTTGGGACTTTAACAGTACCTCTTCGCTGCATGTGAAAGTTGTCTAAAATACCCCATTCACTTGCATAAGCTGCAGAATATCGGTGAATTCCTGGTGTAAACATGGTCTTATATTTCTTCAGTGGAAAAGTGAGAAATTCTTACCAAGTATCTCTGCTGCCTCCAGGTGGCGCTCCGGGCACATGGCTGCAGTAAAGGAAAATACTGCTGGTGACGTGAGCACTACTGAAAGTCCATGAGGCTGTTGATAAACAAACCATTAATTAGAACTAGATTGGCAATACGTCTAGCACATAATTCAATGTTCTTTTAACTCACTAACCCAGAAAAGTCCAGGAGAAATATCACAAATATTATTTTCTCAAAACAATCGTATTTCTTTAAAAGACAAACCACAAGCTCCATAGCCAACACTGCAATACATAGTAAAAGATGCTCCTCCAGATGGGTGCTGCTGCCTGCTTCTTCCAGAGGAAGAGCAAGGACTCCCAATTTAAATGCCAAATGGCTTAAGAGTGGTTTCACATAGGTTTTTTTTGTTGTTGTATTGACACTGTGGCATTCCCCCCCCGCAAAATACGTCACATCTGGATGTTTGTTATAAGAACAATAGTAAATTATGAAGAGCCCAAAAAACATTCTTTGTATTGGCTTTTTTCCCCATTTTTGCTGGTTTTCTTAGGCTCATGACATTTTTTTTTGCAAATCACATGGGATTCTCTATAGGAAAAGAATGACTAAATGGACTAGAAAATCGTGAATGAAAAAGCCAGTAAAAAAATGTAGGCATTAGTTTAAAAAAAAAAAAACTAAACAAAAAACACCTGCTATTTCCGTGAGGTTTGTTTCGTCCAGAAAATGACAGGAAAAAAAAAAAAAAAGACTATGGGCCCGATTTACTAATACCATCTAATAGTTAGAAAGACTATAAATGTGCCAGATTTTGCTTGTATATCACAAGATTGTCTAGTCTTCATGCCACCAAAATTTGGCCCAATTTTTGGCGCAGTATGCCCCATTTGGACCACTTCCCTTTTCACTAAGCCTCGCCACTTTTTTGAACAAGTTGTAAAAACTAAAGAGTAAATGCAAAGAAACCATGAGGAAAGACGTGATGCACAACTAAATAGCAAAAAGTATAACAAAGTATTGAAAATATACAAAAACAGAGGAAAAAAAAAAAAGTATGTCAGAATGGTTAAAGACATTTAAAAACAACAAAAATAGCACAAATATCCCACACAACTATCCCACACAACAAGAAGAGGGGAAGCAGGGAACTCTGAACTAATGATCCATCTGGAAGGTGACAAAGATTATAAGAAGAATGCTAATGAGAGAATATTGGAGACCCATATGATGAACATGGACCACAGCTAAATCCAAAGACAAGAAAAGATGCTTGTAGCTCCATAGAGAGGTTCTCCAGCATAGACGCTGGCCTGTACGGAGGGAATTAAACATTCTTTCAGGTAAGCCCAGTTGTTAAATTTGTCACATTATGTAAGGAAGGAGAATTGTCTTTTTCTACAATATCTGTATCATTTGTATTCACTGTACCATAAAACGGTATTCTGATTGTTGCCTTTTGCTCTCAAATATTACCACACCACCCTCAGCCGTGCCCTGGATGAAGTGGCACCGCCTGTGACGCGAGCCGTCAAATGCAGACCACGGCAACCCTGGCTCACGTCCCAAATGCGCTTCATCCGGCGGTGCTCTTGGTGCGCCAAGCGGCTGTGGAGAAAGTCAAAGCTGCCAGCAGACTTCCTCCACTTCAAATTCATGCTTAAAACGTATAACCTAGCCCTTCACCATGCCAAACAAGTTTATTTCACCTCCCTTGTCTCCTCACTATCCCACAACCCCAAACAACTCTTTGAGACCTTTCACTCCCTCCTCAGCCCCAAGGAACAGGCCCCTGCGACAGACCTGACTGCTGGAGAACTAGCTGCCTATTTCAAAGAGAAAATTGACAACATTCGAAAAGAAATCTCTGAAAGCTGCATGGTTAGCCCCGATAGCAGTTTCATTAGCACTGCACCCAGCACCTACTCACTATCTACGCTAGAACCAACGACAGAGGAAGAAGTCTCCAGGCTTCTTTCTGCTGCCCGCCCCACCACCTGCGCTAGCGACCCTCTCCCCTCTCACCTCCTCCGCTCCCTTTCCCCAGCTCTCATTACTCACCTTACCACAATCTGCAACCTCTCCCTAACCTCTGGCACTTTTCCCTCCTCATTCAAACACTCCATTATATCCCCTCTGCTTAAAAAACCAACCCTGGACCCAACTAATGCTGCCAACTACCGACCCGTCTCAAACCTCCCCTTTATCTCCAAATTACTGGAACGCCTGGTCTACTCCCGCCTTACTCGCTTTCTCTCTGACAACTCGCTCCTTGATCCCCTCCAGTCTGGTTTCCGCTCTCTACACTCGACCGAAACTGCCCTTACAAAAGTAACAAATGACCTGATGACGGCAAAGTCGAGAGGTGATTACTCCCTACTAATCCTCCTTGACCTGTCTGCTGCATTTGACTGTCGACCATAATCTCCTTCTCACTATGCTCCGCTCTATTGGTCTAAAGGACACTGCTCTCTCCTGGTTCTCTTCCTACCTCTCTGACCGCTCTTTCAGTGTCTCCTTTGCTGGTTCTATCTCTGCTCCACTTCCTCTTGCTGTTGGGGTACCCCAGGGCTCGGTCCTTGGTCCCCTTCTTTTCTCTATCTATACTGCCCCAATTGGACAAACCATCCACAGATTTGGCCTCCAATACCATCTCTATGCTGATGACACCCAACTATACACCTCCTCTCGTGAGATCTCTGGACCATTCCTCCAAAATATCACCGACTGTCTGTCCTCTGTCTCTAACACTATGTCCTCCCTTTTTCTCAAACTAAACCTCTCTAAAACTGACCTCCTTGTCTTTCCACCTTCTAACCGACCTCCCCTCAACATCTCCATTCCAGTGGCACCATCATAACCCCCAGACGGCATGCCCGATGCCTTGGGGTCACACTGGACTCTGACCTCTCCTTTGTCCCCCATATCCAATCTCTGGCCCAAACATGCCACATGCACCTCAGAAATATTGCTAAAATACGTCCGTTCCTAACCACGGACACGCTAAAGACGCTCGTGGTTGCTCTCATCCACTCCCGGCTTGACTACTGCAACTCGCTACTCATTGGCCTCCCCCCGCACTAGACTCGCTCTACTCCACTCCATACTAAATGCAGCAGCTAGACTCATTTTTCTATCCAGTCGTTATTCAGACGCCTCTGCATTATGCCAGTCGCTGCATTGGCTGCCCATCCACTGCAGAACTAAATTTAAACTCCTCTACCTCACTCACAAAGCTCTGCATGGCGCTGCGCCACCATACATCGCCTCCCTACTGTCAGAACACCACCCAGCCCGCTCACTCCGATCGGCTAACACCCTCAGACTAAACACCCCTGTAATACGAACCTCTCATGCTCGCCTACAGGACTTCACTAGAGCAGCACCCATCCTCTGGAATGCTCTACCCCAAGGCATCCGGACAATTCCCTATGCACGAAATTTCAGACGTGCCTTAAAAACGCACCTCTTCAGGGAAGCATACCAAATCTCCTGACCTAGTCCCTCGCCCCTCCCTATGGTGCCCCACCCTGTTTGCCTTCATATAAATGATCTGTACATAAAATTTCCTATTGCCTGTGTTCCCCACCCCTGCACCTCCTGTACCACCCCCAACCTATTTGTGTCTAACCCAATGTATCTCGCATTGTAATTGTTGCAATTGTTGTATTGTTTTGCATTTATCCATGCCTGAAAGCGCTGCGGAATAAGTTGGTGCTATACAAATAAAGATTATTATTATTATTATTATTATTATTAACTATTCGAGACCTGTCAGTAAGTTTTAGCAACGTCCCCTTTGTGAGCCTTTTTGGATGTCACATTACTTAATAATGCTTTCTTTAATGCCGATTCTCATTATAAGACATTAAGCTGTTATTCTTGACCATGAGAGTCGGTGATATCATCATCACATTAGTGTTGGTTTTAGAATCTTTGTTACCTTCCAGGTGGATCATTCATTTATTGTGTTTCCCCTCCTTAAATTGTGTGGGGGATTTGGGCTACTTTCGTAGTTTTTAACCTTTTTGACATAGTTTTTTCCTATGTGTTTTTGTATATTCCTAATAAAGTTTTCTATACCTTTTTGCTATTTGGGTGTGCAGCACATCTTTCTTTGCCTTTGCTCTTCATCTTCATGCTTTCTGCCAGAAGATGGTTGCGCGCGCACACACACAAACACACTTGTGGTGTCCTTCCTTTTGCCTGAAAGTCATACAAGTGTCTAAAAACACATGATAAATGTGACACAAACCATGTAAACACAGTTTTCTGGTGCAATTTGAATTTCCGTAGTAAATTTGCCCCTATGTCTGAAGGAAGAATAAAGGACTTTTCTGGCAGTACAATACTAGTGAGCCATCCCATAATATCCTCAGTCCCATTGAAGTGAAGGACATAACACTGAAGACATATTTACCACTATTGGATGATCCACTTTGTAATCCTTTGCTCTGTACTTCTTCACCAGCCCTGCAATTGGGTATGACATCCCATGGCTGGAAACATAAGATATAATCATGTGACTCCAGGTGGGATGACGACTTCATATTCAGTGGGGATGTACATGCAGCAGATGCTTATATAGTTTAATTTATTTATTACATGGACGGAGAATTGGCTCATAGCGATTGCTGTGTATATGCCTTTCTTACATCCAGGTGTCATCTGTTTTTCATGCGTGCAAAAAAAATGTAAGGCGGCCCAAGTGACGTCACTTTTTTTGACCCGAGTAACCAATGCAAATCAAGTGAAATGCAAAGAGAACCGCAGCAAACATGGATGTAATTTGTTGCACAGAGTTTTTTTTTACATTCCCATAGATTTTCATGGGTGTTTTTGGTCTGTGATTATGGACTAAAATAGGACATGGTAGTTTTTTTTTTTTTTTAACAGACCATCATTCTGTGTGACCACCCCAATTTTCTTTAATGAGTTGTATGCTGTCTGTATTTAATCAGTCAGGAACAAGGACACACAGCACATAGACGGGTAAAATGCCTATGTCATTGAGCCCTAAGTCTCAATAGGTGATCCATCAGTGAGGCTGGACTGATCCCTCCTCTCCTGCACGTTTTATCAGCAAATTTATGATCAGAAACAAACTTTTTTGTGGTCATAAATTATCTGAAAAAGAGCAGAAGAAAATGGCCCTTTTACACGAGACGACAGACGGCTAAATGACTACAAGAGCGCCGAGCTCACCACTAAGGTCGTTAGCATACGCACAGAGCGTGTACACAGGCAGAGTTTGCCGCTGGATCGTAGGCTTTTCGCTCAGCGCTTCACCTTCTATGTGACGTACTGAGTGGGGAGCGTTTACATGGAACGAGAAGCCAGCAATAGTTTTTATGCTGACTGAAAGTCAGTGATAACCAACTGCGAACGGACAGTGAGCGATTTTTTTTTGCATTTACACTGAACGATTATCGGTCAAAAGTAATGCCCCATTCACACAGGAGTGAGTATCACTGGCATCGCTGAAAGCACTGCTGGCATGGCGGCAGAGCAAGTTGGGGAGTGCTCTCCTCCCCCCACTTCAAACAGACAGTTGTTCAGAAGTGAGCGACTGCTCTTTACACTGAACGGCACGTCACTCAGTTTCTGTATGAACTCTCATTCAGTTGCTGCATATTTACACGGGATGACTATCATTTAAATTTCTGTGAATTTGAACAATTTTGAAAATGTACAAAATGTTTAATTAAGCCCCATTGCAAAACTGATTATAGGCCCAAAATACAGGCATTTAAGTGAAAAAAAAAATTGTCTCCAAAAGGTTTCCCTCGCCTTCAATCCTCGCTTCTGGTCATTGAGTGCAAGTATAGAAATGCACCTTTCTCTTTCACTTTAGTAAATGGATATCACATTGAACTTTTATTAAGATCGCCCCACAGCCATCCCAATGACTATGGCTTCATGCTTTCACATAGGCGTGAGAGTTGTTCAGTAAATTAAGGAGGAGCGCACTGAAGATCTCTTCCGGCCGCCCACCTCCATTCACTGCAAACAGGCAGCCCTTCATAGCTTGAGCGACTCCTGTTTACAATGAGAGTGTGAAGTCACTCGCTAGTCTGAAACAAAGCAACCAGCGACTACTGAGCGATTTATTGCCCAGTGTCCCGTCAGTGGCTGCATGTACACGGGATGAAAATTGCTGTTTCAAGTGATTACTTGGGCGATAATCACCCCTGTAAAGTTAGCTTTAGTTTGCCAGATTACAGAGCACCCATAGTTTAGTTGTGTTTTTTAAATCTAAATAAAAATATAATTTTGGGCTGATTAATTTAAATTATAGTTTTTAAAATTAATTGTTTGAGCTCTGTTTTCATTATAAAAGCATTCCAAGTAACCCTTCATACAGCCTTAGAGGTAAAGGGGGTTAGACCAGATCATAAAGTGATAGTATATCATATATCCGACAATGGTCTGGGACCCCACCTGTTCTGGAAATAAAGGGGACGCAGCGCTGATTCAGAACTGAGGCCCATACACTGATTTTCTATGCACAGCGGTTGGACCTACTCGGTTGAATATTGAATATATTAGATATTACTGATAACTAGATGATTCATTGGAAGTATAGAAAATGACAGGATATTGTATGTGTGTACTAGAACTCACCAGAGATGTACCCCCGCATTCCCAAAGCCTATTCCAGCAAATGAACTTGCCAAATGCATAGAGAATCGAGCTTCACGGTCATCTGGATTTTTAACAGCTCTGTTAACAGTAAAGTATGTTACTAGAATCTTACTGTATAAAAATAATCTCTTTTAAAAAAAATCAGTTCCTGGCATCTATAATACCGGTAAGGCCGCTTCCACATGGCGATTTTCTTGCACGATTTTGTAGTGATGCGTAAACGCTACAAATCACATGTATGCAGAACCCATGCTTTTCTATTGGGTTCTTCCACACCGGCGAAGTTTTATAGCCGGCTGCATTGCGAGACTACAAAATCGCAGCATGCTCTATACAGCCGCAATTAGAGTTTTTTTGTAGCTCATGTTTCCCTAAGGAGCCTCCTTGTTTATCGCATAGCACAAATTTATGATTTTCATGCAATGTGATTTTTTTTTTAACATTAGAAAGTCCTATTAACTCTCTCGCTACAAAATCACATGCAAAAAAAAAAAAATCGCTGGTAGCAGCGACGCAATGCAACATTTTTTCCAAGGAAGAAGCAACACTGACGCTATAAAATCGTGTGTACATGGCAGCGATTTTGTAGCACCGATATCGCTGGCGACCGCGTGGAAGCGACCTAACATTCAATGATTTCTGCTTTAACTGAAGGTCAAGCAAAGACAGAAGCTTTTGTAAACATTAGGAAAAGTGAACCCACCGTTTCAAGTACTTCGCAACAATCCTCAATGCATGTTTGGCCCACACGTCACTAATGGGGTTACTCCCTTGGTAGGCTGGACGGTTGATTGGATTAGTAGGACGAGGGCTGCGCATATTATATGGTATTGCAGTATAAGATTCCAATGAGTGGCTGTTAAAGATAGTAAATGTTTTACTGTTCATTATATCACACCATTATAATAAAGCTAAGGGTCACACAGGCATATGCGAGTTCTGCCCAAGATTCTTGCATCCAACTTGCATCGGACAGAACACAGACACGTCCATGCACTGCCCAACATCCTCGGGAAGTGGGCATTACACATCCAATTCTCATCCATGATACATGCTGCAATTTTTTTCACACGCCCATGTGAGTAGCCTAATTGGCTACAATAGGTCTGTGTTCTCCTTCGTAAAATACATGGACAGCACAAGAATGGGAAGTAGGCCCTTGTGACTGGGCCTTAATAGAAATATAAAGATGCCCACCATAATACATCGAATCCACTATTGGCAGCTACTCTCTCTGGCATGTATAACGTGTGCTCTGGGTCAATCAGTCCTAGAGTTGGCTTAATGGCTCTTGATGCAATTCCTACAAGAAAAAAAATATCACAAAAACTTTACGTATGTTCCGGTAGAAGGTGAAGGCATACAATTACATTTTTCCAATACTGACGGTCCATGGTGGATCCCATTGGATACTAGATCAGAATCTCTATGCAGGAATGTTCGTGGGTCTCTTGGTGGTCTCTGTTTATAGTGCTGAAGCGATGACATTCTGTATTAATACCTGACCATTGTAGTACTCACTAGCTGCAATGTGTACGACTTGTGAGTGGTGTGGCCAGTTATTGGGTGCAGTAGGGACATGATATTAGGGCACGCAATTGTAAACAGATTAGAGATGAGCGAGCATACTCGCTAAGGTAAACTACTTGAGCGAGTAGTGCCTTATGTGAGTACCTGCCCGCTCGTCTCAAAAGATTTGGGTGCCGGCGGGGGGGCGGGGAGGAACGAGATCTCGCTCTTACTCTCCCCCTCGCTCCCTCCCGCAACTCACCGCTCTCCCCCGCCGGCACCCGAATCTTTTGAGACGAGCAGGCAGGTACTCGCATAAGGCACTACTCGCTCTAAAAGCTCATCTCTAAAACAGATGCTTGCAGGAGACCACGGGACTACTAGTACTGCATGAGCATGGAATTGGGATGAGTAGAAGCTTTCTCCTTATTTTTTACAATTTTCAGCTGCCAGCATTTATTTACCCCCCTCTACAGTTTAGGACGAGCTTTATTCCTTCCGCAGGATAGAGCTTGCTCAATTTCCGACAGCTGTAGCTCCTGTTCTATCAGTACTGGTGTCATTTTGAAACTAAGATTTTTATCTTTAACAGTTACGTCCTGCAGCGTCAGGGTATGTATGAAGAGAAATAGCGGGGTGACCTCTCTTCATACAGCACGGGTACAGGCTGTTTATTACAGCCGACACCCGCCGGCAACAGCTGTGATGAGCCACGCAGCTGATTGGCGCTATTAACCCTTTAAATTTCGCTGTCAGTTCTGACAGCGGCAGTTAAATTCCCTGAACATTGTTCAGGGGTCCCATACGCCCCTCTGCGGTGAGATCACAGCGAGCCGTGCAGGTGTTATGGCAGCCGGGGTCCTTCTGAAAGGCCTCAGGGCTGTGCTAGCATACTGCCTATCAAGTCATCCCCATGGGGTGGCTTGATAGACTGACTGCCCGATCGCTATGGCATTACATCATACTGCAGGAGCAGTAACATTCGTCATGCCCTTCAGTATTTTCCTGGATGAAGTAGCGCAGCACTTTATATTTTGTTGACTGGGATCTTTGGATGCATTGGCACTGGAGGCCTTAGACATAGATTCTGACACAGATGTGAATATAGCCTAAGACATACATCTTCTGGTTATGAAGAGCTTGTAAACCACTTTGCCTCATCTGTTAATCATTGTCATGAGTCCCTAGTCTTCAAATATTTCAGAAATGATTAAAGGGCTTGTCCTATCCATACAGCTCCTTTCCGTATACCATATTGAGACATATGGATGTTGTACACCTGAAGTGATAATGTATTACATCATCACCCACATATTTGGAATGTCACGATGTAAGGCTGTGTTCACATCTGCATTCAGCCATTCCATTTTCCTGCTCTGTCATCAAACGATGGAAACGAACTGTGCTTGGACTCCATTAACACGAGGGGCTGCTGCTAATCTTTGGTTTTGTGTTCTTTTTTTGCTTCTATGGTAACGAATGTTACATCACATGAAAGCCTTATGTGTCTAATATATGTTTTCAAAATTTTGTGTTTGTAGCTTATGGCAACAGTGATCTCGGCACGCGGGAAAATAAAATGGCGGAGTCTAAGGCGATATTCACAGCAAATGAGAGCAGAGGAGGGATAAAATTCTTGTTTCTGCAAGGAAAGTCCGCGAAGGATAATCATGGTGATATGTCGCAGACATTGGGGGATCAATGTCCTTCATATTCTACAGTTAAGAACTGGGTTGCCAAATTTAAAACGGGCCACTTCAGCACCAATGATGAGGAACGTCCTGGACGACCGAGAGAGGTTGTTGTTCCGGAGATCGTCGATGCTTTGCACAACCTCACACTGGAGAATCGGCAAATTTTAGCTAAAGGAATAGCAGACATCATGGGGATTTCTGGTGAACGTGTTTGTGTCATTATCCATGAACATTTGAACATGAAGAAGCTATCTGCAAAGTGGGTCCCCAAATGTTTGACAACATATCAGAAAAGCATGCATTTGTAAGAGTTTCCGGACTGACAAGAACTTCCTGGATCGACTGGTCACTATGGATGAGACCTGGATTTATTTGTATGACCCTGAAACCAGTCAAAAGAGTGGAGGCACAGTGGTTCTCCTCGTCCAAAGAAGTTCAGGGTGCAAAAATCAACCACTAAGGTGATGGCATCTGTGTTCTGAGATAAGGAGGGCGTGCTGCTAGTGGACTACCTTCAAAATGGTTCCACCATCAATGCAAGGTATTACATTGAACTTTTGGACCAATTGAAGGCAGCTCTGAAGGCCAAAAGACGCGGCAAGCTGTCCAAAGGAATCTTGTTCCTGCAAGACAACGCCTCCGCTCACACTGCACAAGCGACCATGGCAAAACTGGTGGAGCTAGGCTTCCAGCTGGTTGACCACCCACCTTATTCACCAGATCTAGCTCCCTCTGACTATCATCTGTTTCCAAACCTGAAGAAACACCTCAAGTGTACCAAATTTCACACCATTTCTGGTGCCATGGCTGCTACGGATGACTGGTTTGAGGCAGAACCGAAATCCTTCTTTTTGCAAGGCTTACAGAACTTGGAATACCGATGTAAGAAGTGTGCTGACATCAGTGGAGAGTATGTGGAATAAATGTAAAGTTTCATCTTCCTATCTCGTTTCTTTCTGGGTAAAGCCAAAGACTTATCAGCACCCCCTCGTATAATAGAGTCTGTCAGGTTTCATCTGAAGGCTATTTTCCAACAAAATAGCACAGCACGCTGCACTATATTGTCCTGGATTTTGTGCCGGATCTGCATGAAGTCTCTGATGCAGATGTGAACAGAGCGTATACACTACTTTATTCTCTTCAGTAGCTGAAAAGAAAAAGAGCGTTCAATTCAAAAATGGTTGTCCTGATTGCACAAAGTCCAGATGAAAGAGCTACGCCTACATGTTAGGAGAGACATCAAGGGAAAGGAAACATTGATGTAGAATATATACATATTCCTCTTACCAGTTTTAGCTTTAAGTTTTTCATAGTCAAAGACTGCAATCCCCGTGGTTTCACTTCCAGTCCCAGAGGTTGTTGGTACTTTTATGAAAAATAGTAAAAAAGTTAACAAAAGAACCAAATCCTTCCTGTTACACCTCCAGGGGTATCATAGTTTAACATGACTTTCCATGTGTTATATCTTTCTGTGCCACAGTTTGTTTACATTTTTTATTTCTTTACATTGGGTTTTGTTGTGTTGAGATAGGAGAACAATATTTTTTTACTGGCTTAGTGTCACTAAAAAGGTAGCCATTACACGGAGCGATTATCGCACAAATAATTGTTGGAAATAGTAAATTCAGGTGATGGTTGTACCGTGCACATGCGGCTGCTGAAAGGCACTGAGAAGAAAATCACTCATTTCGACTCTTTCGGCCCATGTAAACATTTGCTCAATCTTAGCCTGGGTTCACAAGGGATGGCTTTGCCGTGGAAATTCAGTGCGGCAAATCCACCTGCGGCTTCTAATTCCGGGACTAGCCAGTCATGTGGACGAAATTTTGCAAAAATCTCGTCCACACGGGGTGGCCAATCCGTTGTGGTAAAGCTGGGCAGAAATAGGGATGCGGTGCGGAATTGACAGCCGCAGCATGTCAATTCTTTTTCTTTACCCGTTGCGGCCTCACTCCTCTCTATGGGGAAAGAAAGCCGCAACGGAATGCCGGCGGCTGAACTGCTCCAAAACATGCGGCGAAATGCGGGGGGTTTTAACCCCTTCCCACTGCAGGGCGTAAGTTTACGTCCTGGCAGCCTGGTACTTCCCGCAACAGGACGTAAACTTACGTCCTGGAGATAGCGCGGGATCACATATGATCCCGCGCTATCCCGCAGCGGGAGCCGGCTGTCAGTCACATCCGGCGTCCCGCTGCAACAGCGGGGGGCATCGGAGATGCGCCCCCCGATGTTAACCCCTTCCCTGCCGCGATCTAAGTAGATCGCAGCAGGGAAAGAGTTCATAGAGGGAGCGTGCTTCCTCTGTGTCTCTGGCTGTAACTCGCGATGTCATCGCGAGAGCCCGGCCTGTCACCATGGCGTCCTGTATTGCCTATGCCTATGATCGCTGTATAAGTGATAAGGCATGGCAGAGCAGTTAGCTCTGCCATGTCTTATGACAGCGATCATCAGGGCAGTGGTTAAAGTCCCTCAGAGGGACACAAACAGTGTAAAAAAAAACAAGGATTAAAAAAATAAATTAAAAAAATGTAAAAAAAAGAGTAAAAAAAACATTTTTTATGCTTTTTCTCAGATTAGCATAAAAAAAAGGTAAAAAAAAAAATAAAACCCCACATATTTGGTATTGTCGCGTCCGTAACGACACGTACAATAAGTTGCACATGCTTTTGACTGTGCACGGAAAAAAACGCTAAGAAAAACGCTAAAAAACTGAGGCAAAATGCTCATTTTTAGCATTTTGCCTCACTAAAAACGCAATAAAAGTGATCAAAAAAGCCGTATGTACCCCAAAATGGTACCAGTAAAAACTACAGCTCGTCTCGCAAAAAATAAGCCCTCATAGAGCGCCGTACATCAAAAAATAAAAAAGTTACAGGACTTTGAATGCAGCAATTTAGAATAGAAAAAAGATTTCCAAAAAAAAGGTTTTTTATTGCAGAAAAGTGGGAAAACCTAAAAAAAATGTAAGATTTTGGTATCGTTGTAACCGTACCGGTCCGCAGAAAAAATGGAATGTCTCATTTATGCTGCATGATTAACGGTGTAAAAAAAAAAAAAAAAATCTATGGCAGAATTGATGCGTTTTCTCTCCCTGCTATCATAAAAAAAAAAAAAAAGTTTTACAATATAGTCTATGTACCCAAAAGTGGCACCAATAAAAACTACAGTTCACCACGCAGAAAACAAGCCCTCATACGGCCACGTCGACGGAAAAATAAAAAAGTTATGACTTTTGATAAACGGAGAAGAAAATCCGCCAAAAATTGTTGCGTCCTTAAACCCAAAATAGGCCATGTCATGAAGGGGTTAAAGCTGCAGCTCTCCTGCAGAAATATTGCGGCTTTTCGGTGCGGCCAAGCAACAATATTTCCATTCCGTGGGAACCCAGCCTCAGAGTACCTGCCTGTTTACTGTAAATAGAGATGGGGGTGGGGGGGTCTGGCTGCTCAGAAGGCATTCACAGAATGACTATCACTCCTGTGTATAGGAGCAACAGTCGCCCCGTGTGCAGGTACCTTAACTTTGGCTCATATGATAGCCAGTGTGATACTTAGCAAAACTGCCATGTAGTTTATTTACCTAAGATGACATTTATGTGCTGAAATATCCCTGTGAACTGCTGCCTGCCTTCCTCCTATCTTGTGGTCTTCTGTCTGGTACCTCTTGATTGACAAGGGGAAGCTAGGATGGCAGAGCAGGAGATGAGTCATCCTGCTCATTGACCTGCATGCAGGGAGGAGGGACTGGGATAGACACTCACACACTGGGAATTGCAGGTAGAGCTAATGGTGAAATCTTCGGTTGTTAATAGGGCTAGGTTGACATCTACATTCAGGGCTTCAGTTTTCCTGCTCGTTAGTGGGAGCAGAAAAGGAGAATTCCCCGCCAGAACAGATCTGTCTTATGATTGAACTGAACAGCAACGAATGGACCTCAGTAACTATAATAGATCCACTCCGTTTCTATTTAGCTATCCGGAATTTTACCAGACAAAAATGTCCTTCATGCAGGACTTTCTCCCCCCCGCCCCAACATTTTATGCTGGATCTGTGACAGAACTTCCAAACAGAGGTTCCTAAAACAGGTGTGAACATAGCCTAAGGCCTCATGTCCACAGGCTAATTATATTTACAAAATCCGCGCGGGTGTCCCACATGCGTGATCCGCGCCCCATAGAGATGCATTGGACATCTGCAGGTAAGTAAATACCTGCGGATGTCATTTTCCCCTGCCGTGCGGATCACACATGCGGGAAATCACCCACAGCATGCTTTATTTTCTGCGGGTTTCCTGCACGGACGGCTCCCGCAGGCTTTCATTGAAGCCTATGGAAGCCGTCCGTATTTGCGGCACACCCGCAGCTTTCCACTCTGCCCCGGGAAAGCAGGGATTAAAAAGAAAAAGGGAGTGCACGGCGCATGTACGCGGCCGGGCATGCCGAGCACATCCGCCGGGCAGAAGGAAAGAAGATCCGGCCGCGACGGACGGGAACCCGCAGCTTCCGGACAGGTGAGTATTATCAATTTATAGGCCTCATGTCTGCGGGAATGGAGGGACCCGCTGCGGGATTCTGCATGGAGAATCCGCGAGGCCCGAATTTCCTAGTGGACATGAGGCCTAAATCTTTCTGTACTTCCTCCTCATGGGATCATGTCTGTGCGTGTAATTGGCATTCAGACAGCAAGATCTCTGTAGTTATCTGTACAGTCTATAGAACACAGCATACACAGTACAGCAGCAGCTGCTCCCACTAGTCCTGAGAGGATGATAAATCAGATATACACCCTACGCAGGGAAAAATGGAGTACAATGCAAGATACAAGTCATATAATGGCCAGAAAGAGGGTTATTCCTCAAGTACACACAAGGCAGCTTATTCTGAAAACTTTTTGCGACAAGTTACCACAATCAACTTAAAAGCTTTGCTGCATCTGTAGTATCATACAGTTTGATCAACAGGAAGCAAAACAACCCATAAGAGACCAAAAAACAGTTGTCCTCATCTAATGGTACTTTCCAATAACCATTTTAAAGACTATTTCCTAAATATGGATTTAGATGTCATATACTAAGTAACACCTACTTATAAGCAATACACATATGCACTAAATGGAAGCGTATACAATTATACACTAAAGCTGTTCATGTACATTATGCTCACAGTGGCAGAAAAAAGTCTAATTTTCAATATATATCAAAGCCCTTCACAGTTTAGACATAGTTTAAACTACTTCCTTTATTAAATAATTTTTAAAAAAATAAAACACAAAACGGGGCACTACAAAAAACCTCCTTGTTATAGAGGTATATTGACCTTAGTCACGTAGTAAACGACTATAGCTGCTTACTTATTTTTTCACACCCTCATTAATGTTCAAGAGGGGCTGTAAATTTGTATAATAGTGCAGCAGCTGTCGTTATATCAAAAACCTTGGATATGGGTAAGAACAGATTTATATCTTACGCATTACTTCCCATATTTCGGGTCTTATGATAGAAATTAATCAAGACTTGAGATGAATGCTGTTATGGCAGCGATTAGTCTTGTTTTTTTCAATATCACAAGACAGGAAGGTTAGCGGATATTGGAGGTGTGTGCCTTTAGACTTGATGATGCGATTATATATTTCATAATTCAAGTGAATAAAGGCTCATCTCCTATTCATATCTTTTCAATTTTAATATCATAATCTCCAATTTTTTATATGTATTTTCTTTGTGTTTTTGGTTAAAATCTCAACGCGTTTCTCCGCTTATTGTAGCGGGTCATCAGGAGATTTTTCACTGGGATTATGGCTTTAGTTCTAGATTAATGCCTGTTCCAGAGTTTTAATAGCTCTCTTTAAAGAGGACCATTTTCGCTCTGTCAGACAGAGTAGGCAGTGCAGATGAATCAACTGAAATAAGAGATGAGTGGTTACTAATAGAAGGACACCTCTATTATAGAGGTAGTTTCTATATTTGTAAACGATATAGATCTGTCTCTTTTTCAGAGAATGCAGTATTGTAATAGACAATCTGCTCTTCTATATAGCACAGTATTGCATCGTTATGAGGTGATAGTCTTTGGTATAGGCTATCACTCCCTATACTGCAAGTCTGTGATCTATATATTTCCTATTATTCTTCATGTATCTATATATAGGGAAAGCAGCTTGTGGTAAGCACGCTGCGTCCCTATATAGTTTAGATACTAGTCAGCCGCAACCATATATATAAAGATAAGGAGTATCGATTAGAGGTGTTCCCAGATCTATGGTTAAAGCAGGTTGGCTATTATCTCTTCCTTCATAGCACTGCCTAATGCTGGTACATGTTTCTGACAGAGAGTAAGAGAGGTAGCGCCTCTGGCCTGGATGGTAGGTCAGGGCTATGACTACCACTACATAGGCTAAACTATATAGAGACGCAGCGTGCTTACCACAAGCTGCTTTCCCTATATATAGATACATGAAGAATAATAGGAAATATATAGATCACAGACTTGCAGTATAGGGAGTGATAGCCTATACTAAAGGCTATCACCTCAGAACGATGCAACACTGTGCTATATAGAAGAGCAGATTGTCTATTACAATACTGCATTCTCTGAAAAAGAGACAGATCTATATCGTTTACAAATATAGAAACTACCTCTATAATAGAGGTGTCCTTCTATTAGTAACCACTCATCTCTTATTTCAGTTGATTCATCTGCACTGCCTACTCTATGTCTGACAGAGCGAAAATGGTCCTCTTTAAAGAGAGCTATTAAAACTCTGGAACAGGCATTAATCTATAACTAAAGCCATAATCTCAGTGAAAAATCTCCTGATGACCCGCTACAATAAGCGGAGAAACGCGTTGAGATTTTAACCAAAAACACAAAGAAAATACATATAAAAAATTGGAGATTATGATATTAAAATTGAAAAGATATGAATAGGAGATGAGCCTTTATTCACTTGAATTATGAAATATATAATCGCATCATCAAGTCTAAAGGCACACACCTCCAATATCCGCTAACCTTCCTGTCTTGTGATATTGAAAAAAACAAGACTAATCGCTGCCATAACAGCATTCATCTCAAGTCTTGATTAATTTCTATCATAAGACCCGAAATATGGGAAGTAATGCGTAAGATATAAATCTGTTCTTACCCATATCCAAGGTTTTTGATATAACGACAGCTGCTGCACTATTATACAAATTTACAGCCCCTCTTGAACATTAATGAGGGTGTGAAAAAATAAGTAAGCAGCTATAGTCGTTTACTACGTGACTAAGGTCAATATACCTCTATAACAAGGAGGTTTTTTCTAGTGCCCCGTTTTGTGTTTTATTTTTTTTTAAATTATTTAATAAAGGAAGTATTTTAAACTATGTCTAAACTGTGAAGGGCTTTGTTCATGTACATTAAGTTGATATTGGTTGAAAAAGGTTCTGAGCAGCTGAAATGCTGCACTTTTTATATGCGGTTTTGGGACCGATAGGCTGGGTTCCCACGGGATGGAAATCTTGCAGTTTGGCTGCACTGAAAAAACGAGAGATTTCTGGGGGTAAGCGCAGTTTTAAAACCTGCAGCCACGGGTTTTGAAGCGGCTTCGCCGCCTGCATCTCCCCTGCAGCCGTCTCTTCCCATAGAGAGGAGAGAGGCTGCAATGGGGAAAAATAAAAAAAGAAATTTTGACATACTACGGCTGTCAATTCCGCGCCACATCTCCGGTTCTGCCCAGCCTTGCCGCAACGGATTGGCCACCCCGTGTTGAGGAAATTTTGCTAAATCTCGTCCACATGGCTTAACCCAGGTTAAAAAGTCGCGGGCGGAATTGCCACACAAATGCTATGGCAATTCCATCCCGTGTGAACCCAGCCATAAAGTTCCCATTGGACATGCTGACATCTTTTCTATTCTTTTTAAGTACAGCAAACTGTCATTTAGATTTAGTGATGTTACCAGAGGAACATGGTAGATAAAGCCAGCATGTATAAATTAACCTGCTATACCGCTGCCTAAAATATTCTCCCACTAGTAATCTTATCAAATGTTGTAAACATATGATGGGTCGGTACCTAAAATTTCCACCAGTCTCACATATTTCTCATTCTCTAGTGTTAGGCCTCATGCCCACGGGCAAAATAAGATTTTAAATCCGCAGCGGATCACCCGCATGCGGTTCCGCATCCCATAGGGATGCATTGACCACCCGCGGGTAGATAAATACCCGCGGATGGTCAATAAAAGTGAATTTTAAAAACATGGAGCATGAAAAAAAACGTGACATGCTCCATTTTCGTGCGGGTCTCCCGCGGAGACCTAAAATAAGAATAACTTACCCGCCTCGGACCGGGCAGGTCTTCTCTTCTTCAGGGCCGGATCTTCTTGCTTTGGCCCGGCGGATGTGCCCGGCGCATGCGTGCAGCACGCTGCCGGCGTGCCGAGTACATCCGCCGGCCGAAGAAAGAAGATCTGGCCGTGAAGAAGAGAAGACCTTCCCGGCCCGCTGCGGGTAAGTTTATTCTTATTTACTCTTATTTTCAGCCCTCATGTCCGCGGGGCAGGAGGGACCCGCTACGGATTCTCCATGGAGAATCCGTAGCGGGCCTGATTTTCCCCGTGGACATGAGGCCTTACTCTCATTCAAAACTAACAGCACCCTCCAATTCCATGAAAGTTTCCTCTAACACAAAAGTAACAAATGAACAATAAATGGTAAAGTAAAATAGTTCTTTTTACCTGCAATGAGGGGCTTAAGAGTTGCAGTCACTGGTTCTCCTTTTCCAATAGGGGCATTGACAAAGTCCAGAAAGTCAGAGTCAGGATTACATGCATAGAGGTTAGCAACCTTACAGGTATCCATTGCAGAGCCACCTCCAACACCGACATAGGCATCAAATGACCTACTTCTTGTGAACTGTATTGCATCCATGAAGCTGCACACAAGTAAGAACAGCAATTCTAAGCAGATTTCTCATGTGATTTTTTCCTGTATATTACCGGTTTTTAACTCAAAGTATTATTATTTCCATTGAACTCCACTAACTGCTGTTACTGTTCAAGCCAATATCTAACCAAAACTCAGTTATGCTTAAAATTCAACATAGTCAATAGGGTGTTTCAGTGCTGAATAGACAGTGTCAGAGTGTGTAGGAACACCCCCTTTAACAAAGAGCAACAGTAAAAGCCTATTTACACTCAACGATTATCGTTCAAAATTCGTTCAAATGACTGCAAACGAGTAATAGTTACATGTAAACGCTGCCATTGTGCACTTTTCATCTGAATGATGATTTTAAGATAAACTTAAAATCCATCATTCAGCCGCAAAGAGATAAAGTATCTCTCAACAAGCTGTGATAACAGCGGGAGTCGGAGATTACATTGTATTCAGCCGGCAGCCCCGACGAGAATAATGTAGCTGTGTGCAGAGCCCAGCGTTTGTTTAATTGCATGCTGGGCTCTGCAAACAGCTCCTGGAGACCCTTTTTACATGCAAACGAAGATGATAAAGTGTTAATGGAAATTAGTGTCCATTAACACTTTATGCAAAAAGATCATTAAAACGTTCAATCTTTCAATCATTTGAAATAGTGCATAATATGCGAATTGTAATCTTTATATATTTTATCATTATGTATAATATTTACTATATACCATGCAAGTAAAATATACTGCACTGTGGTCCTTACCTGGCATCTGTGGGCTCCACTCTAACCTTGTCATACAAGCAGAATTTTATACCACTCTTAGTCAGTGAATCGATCACAGCTTGAACTGGGGGGAGAGATGCAAGGTTCTTGTCTGTCATCACACAAACATTTCTTGCACCCATATTCTGTAAATCCTTTTTAAAATATAATACAAAGAAATTAAAAGGCTCTCTAGGACAAAATGTAAAAAAAAAAAAAAAAAGAAATCAGCATTATACAAGTACATGACAATATCTTTCTTAACAAGGCCAGAACCAGCTTGGATCTGGAGAGCCTACCTTTCATTGCTCCCAGGCTGGCACCTCACGGGGCATGCCATTCCCAAGTCAGCTCTGTCCCCCTTCCTGTCATTGCTTGTAGAGGTAGATGCTTCTTTGCCTCCTCTCTAGGCGAAGCTTCATAAATGCCCTAAACTGCAGATCTTTTTAAAGGGTGAGTACAGCCCTGTATGGGTACCTTCACACGGAGCAAAATCACCGCGGGCATTCTGCAACAGAATACCTGCAGCAATTCTTTGTAAATTCGCAGTGGCCATATCTGCACCATTTAGGTGCAGATTTGGACATATTCTTTATTGGGGATCAGCTGCAGGACCCCCCCTTGCATTTCAAGGGTTGAATTCCACAGCATAAATAGACATGTTGCAGATTTAGAATCCACAGCGCTTTTCAAAAAACACTGCGGACTCGTAACGGAAAATTGTGCTGCAGATTCATTGTATTTTTTATTGTCTGTCAAGAATATCAATCCCCCTTCAGGAAGATGATCCAGTGCTGAAGAATGGAGCTGAGCATGCATGGTCACCCTCCTTGAGGTCAGCGTGTAGACATGCACTTTAATTATACAGTGTGAACACTGGCCATTGGGCGCCATTACAAAGAACTAAAAGGGAATATATTGCAATTGGAATATTTTTGCAAACTTCAGTCAATTCCACAACAAAGCTGAGCATTGTAAAGCTATTGCTGTATCCGGTAATGCTGGGATAACCTCCTTAATAAAAGTTTCTCCTAACATAAAAATGAATAAAACACCCCACAAACATTTCTGTATAAGCGAATGTATTAATACTTTATAGTTAACCACTAAAACAGATTTTCATAGCACTACATTTTTTGGAAGCTTTTACTCCACACGGTTACGTTTTAGGTTTCTTTTGATATGGTGCATGATCACAGACATAAGACAGCCAAGTAATTGTCCGGCCAGCAACCATTAGTCCTGACTCCTTTATTAACATGTAATTTTGAATTAATCTACATGTTATTGGAATATCGTGCAGAGAGACAAGCAGCTGCCAGACACCTCTGGCTTCACTTATCACTTTCTGCATCCACTTACTGAAAGCCAATGTCTTTTGCCAGCGCAAATACTTTTTTTCACAATGCTATGTGTTCACATAATTATAAACAGAATCGGTCTACAGACAAAGGAAAGGTAACTGTATTCCATTTCCCTCTGTGGGGTACAGAAAAATAGCTTTGAATTAAAGGTTATGTTTTAAATAAAGATTTTCCGTCATGCTGTGATTTGTACAATTTAAAGAGTAATTGTACTTTTTAAAAAAAATAAGCTTTTGACATGTCAGAACGATTTGTCAAAAGCTTTGATCAGTGGGGGTCTGGGTGCCGAGACCCCCGATAATGGCTGAAATGAGGGGACTGCAGCAATGTGCCCTTTTTTCTTTGTTGCTTGCGGTCTCCTCTCGGCAGGTGAAGATAGATGCATAGGGATTAGACATCTTCTATAAATCTCTTCAGCTGCCAAAAGTAGGCAGCAAAAACAGCCGAAGAGGCACAGCCCTCAGATGAGCGATGCAGCCTCTTCAGTTCAGCAATCAGAGGGCGTCTCAGCAGCAGGAACCCACTGATCAAAACTTTTGACGTCTCTGACATGTCAAAAGTTCGTAAAAAGTGAAGTTACTCTTTAAAAACAAAAAATACCAGAACTATTGGTAGGTGTCTCGGAAATTAGAACACAGAGATAATGAAATATCCAACAATGTCCCATTTTTATTAACCGGGAGTATGTTCAAAGTTATGGCATGCTTATTTAATTTTAGGGAATGTGCCCCATTGAGTTCAATGTTGATTTAAAAACTACATATTTTGCAGGTTCTTTGTTTCTGCTTTATGTATTTTTCCTTACCATTCCAACTTCTTTTGTAACACCTTCTCCATATCTGATACTGGAAACAGCCATCTGAGAGAAAGAAACAAATGCCTGTGAATGTAATATACCTAATTGACAAGGTCATTGTCAAATGTGAACATACAAGCGGCTATATCAACTACAATCTGGTCACCTTACATTACCTTGATTAGTCTATGTAAAAAACAGAGGGTGACCACATGCACCAACAGTGACTGATATATTTTTGGATGTAAAGGGGTTAAGCGAGTGGGTTCAGAAATATTGTTTGTTCTCTTATATCCTTGCTTTCTCCTACAGATGAGAATCAAGTTTGCCCATAAATTATTTGCACGAAATTGCCTTAAAAATGCACCTCTTCAGGGAGGCATAGCAAATCTCCTGACCTAGTCCCCCTGCCTCTCCCTATGGCTTCCCACACCTTCCGCCCCCTGCCTATTGCATACGACCTCTACCCCTGCACCTCCTTACCGCCTCCACACTGTTTGCGTCCTAATAACTGTTTTCCATATGTAATTCCCGCACCGCCTGTGTTCCCCATGCCTCATCTCCCCCCCCCCCTACTTCCTGTATCACCCCCACCCCATTTCTTTCAAACTGATGGTATATCACATGTAATTGTTGTATTGTCTGTGTTCTTCTGTGCTTGAAAGCGCTGCGGAATAAGTTGGCGCTTTACAAATAAAGATTATTATTTGCGTATATTGTGGGCTCATACAGAAGCTAAGCCCTATGGAGGTCCATACTGTGCATGGGATATTTGGAGGAGGCAAAAATTAGACAGGCCCAATTTTCATTGTTCATCTAGTAAGCTACCTTTCTCAACTACAATGAATAGCCACAGAGACGCCCATCCAGTTGCATGTTGGACCTCCATCGAACTTGAAAACAGCAGCAATTCATTGAGACATAGATCTTACAAGGAGATGACATCAATCTGCAGAAATATTGGACAATGCGTACAGGATAGCTTTGTGTAGTTAACGCAAATTAGATGGAGGTACTTTGAACAGCTGGCGGGAAGGATTTATCGATTCATGCTGCTTGCGCTAAATTCTGCCCTTCGAAATCAGCACAGTGCAACAGAAACCTGGATTCATCTGACCAGCTGATATTTTTCCACTGCTCAGCAATCCAATTTTTGTGTCTTTTTGGCCATTTGAGTCTTGTTAAACTACTAACAATGACCTGTCCGTCCGTGTGTGAGTGGGTTTGTGAGTGACTTACACGCTTCACCTCATATCACATGATGATGACATCATCAAAGGTCCTTCATCCTCAGTGAGGGAGTTACATGCTCCACCCCTGATTACATGACCATAACATCATCACAGGTCCTGTAAGCACACGGCTGTTGTCCGGCTAGGTGTTCGTTAGTATTCCATAGCAACTGAGACCGCACGAGATTTGTAGTCAGCTCGTAATCTGCATAAGAATGCTGGACCTTTGATTATGTCACCATCATGTGATCAAGGGCGAAACATGTAACTCCCTCGCTGGCGATGAAGGACCATTGATGACCGAGCGAGAAGTCCCTCACTAGTTATTCTGCTTCAGTGAGCTGAAACCGAAAAACAAGTGACTACTAATTGACCTCTCACTCAGTATCCTGTCAGGTGCTGTGTTTACATGGTCTGACAGCCGCCCATAGTCACTTGTTTGACAATTATTCAGGCGACTATTGGCCTGTGTAAAAGTAACCTAAAGCTCCATGCTCGCGTCTGTTTTTAATCGATCTTAGAAAAAGGCCAATTTCGTTGAGAGATTTTCATGCAATTTTCATGCACGTTATACATCAGTCTTCCATTCGTGTAAAAAAACAAAACAAAACAAAAAAAACACACAAATGTACAGGATCTGTACTTTCTGGTTATCTTAATTTCTTTAACCCCATAACGACCAGCCCATAGTGTTTTTACGTCCTGCCCAAGTGGGCTTTACTCACTGAGGATGTAAAAACATGCGTCCTACAGAGAATAAAGCCCCGTGGGCTATGGATGTGACAGCTCCATGCTGTCGGTGCCCTCAGGTAGCCGACAGCATGGAGCTGTCATCCCGGGCTGCAGGGATCCCCCCCGGCAATGCGATCGGCGCTATCCAATCGATAGCGCCGATCGCACAAAAGTTACAAAAAGTGCAAAAAAAGTTAAAGATTCAGCTGCCCTGATGGATCGGATCCATCAGGGCAGCTGAAATTACTCACCCCCGTCCGCCGCACTGCTCCCCGCTGTCCTGGTCCTCCGGGCCCCGAAGTCGGCGTCCTGCGCATGCACGCCAGGCGGCATTACGTCAGCCGCATGCGCAGAGGACCTGGCAGCCCGGGAAATTTAAAATCTCCTGGCTCTCGGCTCCAGTAGGCAGCCGGGAGGCAGGAGATGTCCCCAGCATCGCGATCGCCTTTATCCATTGGATAACGGCGATTGCGGAAAAGTGAAGAAAAAAAATGAAAAAAAAACAAAAAGCTTCACCTCCCCTCATGGATCGGATCCATGAGGGAAGGTGAAAATACTCACCCCCCTTCCTCCATGTCCTCCGGCCGGTTTTGGGACCCTCCGCTGGCTTCTGCGCATGCGCCGATGTGGTGCGCATGCGCAGAAGGCCGGCGAGCCCAGCGAATTCAAAATCTCCCTGAACCCGGCTGTCACAGATAGCTGAGTGCAGGGAGATATGACTGGGGAGCGCTGTATGAGGTTTCCAGTCATATGATCACCGTTAAAAAAAAAGTTAAAAGTTAAAAAAGTTTATAAAGTTAAAGTTTCATCTTCCCTTACGGATCGTATCCGTAAGGGGGGATGAAATTACGTACCCAAGGTCCCGGATTTGCTCCCTGGTGGCATGTTGATCCGTGGACCTTACCCCAGCTTCGGCGCATGCGCCCGTCAGCATGATGGTGGACGCATGCGCAAAAGTGAAAGATTGCCCAAGAAATTTAAAATCTCCCTGCTGCTGGCTACCAAAGGTAGCCAAGATCCTGGAGATGTCACGGGGAGCCGCGGTATGCGGTTACTGGTCACGTGATCGCCGTTATCCAATGCATAATGGCGATCACGTAAAAGTTCTTTAAAAAGTGGAAGTTTCATCTCCCCTCACCGATGCGATCGGTGAGAGGAGATGAAACATCTTCTCGGAGGCTTCCGCATTTGAATCCAGATGCGATTATCCTCCATGGATCCTGCCGGCTACTGGGTATGCGCCCGCCGGCAAAATGCTGGACACATTCGCAGAAGCCGGGGAGCCCAGGAAATTTTAAATCTCCTTGTTCCTAGGGACCAACGGTCGCTGAGTGTTGGAGCAGTGACCGGTGGCCTCGCTGAGCGGTCCCCAGTACCATGATAAATTAGTGATATAACATTAGGCCGGTCACGCATGACCGGAGAGGAATTATGGGTTCTGCATGCGCTTGATCAGCGGTAATCCACGGATCAATCACATGCATTGGATTACAGAATTCCCCCCAATTAGCGGGTCAGAATTACGTAATCCACTCGCAGAAACAGAACATGGCATGTTATATTTCACCGCGGATATCCGCGACCTAGAGCCCATTGTGCTCTATGACCGCAGATATACTCGCAGCCCATATGCAAATACATTGTGTACAGGCTGCGGGTACCCGTGTCATCTCTAAGCGACGGCGCGGGAAATATAAACAAAAACCGGTGTACTGCGCATGACCCCCTGTGTGAGTAGGCAGTTATGCGCAGTAGATTACGTGGCCGAACGCAGGGTCACAGCTGGAATCCGCTGCGGGCCTCTGCAAGCGGATTCTGCATACGGCCATGAGAGCCCGGTGTTATTTAGATCGCTACCTGTAATCCGTAATTTACAAGAAGCCCCGGGAACGTTCGTCTTCCTGCAGTTCCAGGAGCAGCTTGTTGAGCGCCTTCTATGTGAGACCTCTGCACTGCAGCAAGATTACAAAGCCTCACAGCGCCACGTTTTACACCCCATACCTGCCGCTGAGGTTACGAAATACCCCAAAAAAAGTGAGAGGGGGGGGGGGGGGGGGGATACCCGGTTTTCTTGCCCCATGTGCCCATCCCAACCAGCCTCCGTAATTACCCCTGTCTTTGGACATAAAACACAGTTTATATTATTACTTTTATCTAATATTTAGGAAATGCCAAAAAATGGGGATGGCGGGCAATGGGGCCTGGAATTTATTCAGTTGAACCCTGAAATCCAGCGGGCATTCCCTCCATTATGGGCCTAGCCATGTGTCCTGTAAGTAGATTAGGGCCACAATGCGTATGTTTCTGAACTCGGGACAAACGGGGGTATCCATTTTGGGGTGAACATCTTCATTCCTATGTACACTGTACAAAAAAAACTGTTTTTAAATTGACACAATTGCCAAAAAAAATGAAAATCGTAATTCTTTCCTTCTGCTTTGCTTAGATTCATTCAAATACTGTGGGGTCAAAATACGCAGTACACCCCTAGATGAATTCGTTAAGGGGTCTAGTTTTCAAAATGGGGTCATTTGTGGGGGTTCTCTATCGTTTTGGGCGCTCAATGGCTCTACAAGTGGGCAATGGGGCCTGGAATTTATTCCGTTGTGCCCTGAAATCCAACGGGTGCTCCTTCTATTATAGGCCTAGTCATGTGTCCTTTAAGTAGATTAGGGCCACAATGGGTATGTTTCTGAACACGGGACAAACGGGGGTATCCATTTTGGGGTGAACGTCTTCATTCCTATGTACACTGTACAAAAAAAAACAGCTTTTAAAATGACAGAATTACCAAAAAAATGAAAATCGTAATTTTTTTCCTTCGGCTTAGCTTAGATTCATTCAAAAACTGTGAAGTAAAAAAAGTCATCGTACCCCTAGATACATTCATTAAGGGGTCTACTTTTCAAAATGGGGTCACTTGTGGGGGTTCTCCATCGTTTTGGCCACTCAATGGCTCTACAAGTGTGCAATAGGGCCTAAATCTCCTTCAAGCAAAATTTCTGTTCCGAAAGCCACCGGTTGCTCCTTTCATTTTGGGCCCCATTGTGTTTACAGACGTAATACGAGGGCCACAATGGGTATGTTTCTGAGCACGGGACAAACAGGGGTATCCATTCTGGGGTGCAAATCCTCATTTTCATGTGTACTATAGAAAAAAGTCCTGTCTTTAAAATGACATATTTGCAAAAATATGAAATTTTAGTTTTTCTCTTCTAAATTGCATTGACTCCTGAAAAAAAACTGTGGGGTTAAAATACTCATGACACCCCTCAGTGTTAAGGGGTGTAGTTTTTAAAATGGGGTCACTTGTGGGGTTATCATTTTGACTCCTATGAGCCTTTCCAATCTTGGCTTGGTGTAGGAAAACAAAGTGTTCCTCAAAATGCTGAAAAGTAATGTTAAATTTGTACGTCTCCTAAATGGTTAAAAAAAAACAAAAAACGAAAGTTTTTCCAATATGCGCCCAAAATAAAGTCAACAAATGGAAATATATATCTTAGCAAAATTTTCTATATTATGTTTGCACATATTTGAGATATTGCAGTTGGAAATGTGAAAAAAATGACGATTTTTTCAAAATTTTCCCAATTTTGGCGCTTTTAATAAATAAACACAAATTCTATCGGTCTTTTTTTTCCGCCTAAATGAAGTACCGTATTTTTCGCTTTATAAGGCGCACTTTTTCCGCCTCCAAAGCGGAGGGGAAAAGTTCCTGCGTCTTATAAAGCAAATGTGCCGAAAATTTGTTCCGATTGCCATTTTTAGCTCGATTGCGAATTTAACGCGCGGACGCGATTTATTTAGCGCGATTGCGCGTTAAATTCGCGATCGCACAAACAAATGTGGGATCAGTTAGAAGATTTCTCTCCTCCTGTCAAAAAAAAAATATCATTACTCACCTCCCCCGGCATTCTGCGGCGCTGCTGCAGGCTGTCGCTCCCTCCTGGTCCCCGGCAGAGCATTGCTTTCTGTCCGCGGGGCTTGAAATCCCCGCCTCATGACATCATTGAATGGCTGTGATTGGCTAACACACGTGCGCCTTCAGCCAATCACAGCCATTCAATGATGTCATTGAATGGCTGTGATTGGCTGACGGCGTGTTTTAGCCAATCACAGTATTAGCTTTCTGGAGGTGGGGATTTCAAGCCCTGCATCCAAAAGGAATGCTCTGCCGGGGACCAGGAGGGAGCGACAGCCTGCAGCAGCGCCGCAGAACGCCGGGGGAGGTGAGTACTGCTTTTTTTCCCCCTATTTTCCCGCTTTAAAACGGGGGTGCGTCTTATAGACCAGTACGTCTTATAAGGCGAAAAATACGGTACAACATGTGGCGAAAAAACAATGTCGGAATCGCTTGGATATGCAAAACCTTTCTGCTGTTTTTCCATGTTAAAGTGACACATGTCAGATTTGCAAAATTTGGCCTGGTCATTAAGGCGCAAACAGGCTTGGTCACTAAGGGGTTAATGGTCCCTATGCATTGAAAATGAATCAAAAATCACATCAAGCGAGTGCAATCAATTTTTTTAGTGCACCCATTGACTTGAATGGGCGATTTTTATCAGAAAATCAGACGAAAATAGGACATGGTGTGATTTATTTTTTTTTTTAACTCAAACTGTCCATACTAGTAAAAAAAAAACCATGTGAATATTCCCATTCGAACTAATGTGTTCCTTTTCCGTGTGATTTTGTTCAGATTTCTTAATTTCAAAAATTACATGGAAAAAAAAACAAAAAACGCCTGTGTGTATACAACCTTAGGCCAGTTTCAGATGAGCCTATGGAAACTAGTCCGTATTACGGATGGATTTCAGATGACATTATAACCTTGTGTCATACAGATTGTCATCAGTATTTGCCAGCTGCATATTTTATTGTCAACGAGGCAAATAGGCAAATACTGATCCGCATGTGACCAATTGAAAATAATAGCAATACGGAGGCAAATATGCAAAAAAATAGGTCATGCTGCGTTTAAAAAAAAAAAAAAAAAGCCATGTGAATAGATACATAGATTTACATTAACTCCTAATTGCAATCCGCAAACAACTGACCAAATATGGAGCTAATGTACTGAAATTGTCTGAAAACGGCCTTAGAGAGAATATGGCCACCCACATTGACTCTTATTTCAGACATACCAGGGCTAACTTGTTTCCACTAACCTACAATTTCATTATGAAAGGAGGTGCCAAGAGGATGCTTATACAAACATGGGGTGAGCGTTCGGGCACTGGAGGGCAATGGTGCTGTCTATTGTGGCATCAGGTACGGGCACCCAGCCGGAAATCTCGTATTACCCACAGAAAGTTACCTATGTCATAACATTGATTAGAGTTTGACCTTTTTCTGCAGAACTACCACAACTTACAACAAGTAGTAATTAATTTCCATAAAGCACACTTACCTCAAATGCATAATCTGTCGTTATTTGAGATGACGGCGCTAAAAGTAAAGAATTTTAAATAAATCAATGTATTTAAATGTCGAACCCATACATAACAGAGGCTTACAGAACAGAGAAGAGCATCTTAAAAATGGAGGGCAGAATTAAATAATGTCTATTTATACACAAAGATTGTATGAAATTAGAAAACACATCTGTTTCTCTCCACAAACAGCACCACACTTGTCCATAGGCAGTGTTTGGTATTACAACTTGGTCCCATTCATGTTTTTGTTAAGATCCCTTACCAAGCAGTCGATATAGGCTTTCAAATGGATATGTTTATATTCACTTTGCCTGCAAGATTATGAGTTTCAAGTCTATCTAATGAATGATGGAGTTCAGTCCCTACCTTGGGAGTAAGTGTGCGAATGGGCTGGACATCTGCATCTAAAATGTAAAAAAAAAAGACAGGATAGTAAAATACAAAATGTACAATTATAGCACAGAATTTCAATTGGGAATATTTATTTCCGGGATGCTTGTACTTGTGATCGTGGGGATCTACTTCTCCTGTGGATAGGTAATATTTATTGTGAAGAATCCATTAAAGATTAGTTCAAAGGATAAGTGGAAGAGTTCTCAATGGCGAACAAAATCATGCTACAGTGGTCATTTAAATCCAATCCAATCTGTATCCTGGTTTTCCTAGGGGGCTTACTCTTTTTCTGCTGTTATACAACAGCGCTATATGCTGGCTAAAGCCGGTACTGCATGAGGTGACACGTTGGCTAGGCTCTGACAGCAGAGAGGCTGGCAATATACAGTAAGAGAACCCCGACTGACGTCTTCCAACATCGGAGCTGTACAGCCTTAAATCATAATGTCTTCAGAGGTCAGACAGTGGATTGGAAAGGGTTAAGAATAAAAGCTGGAATGCGACAATTCCTCTATATTTCCCTTGCACAAGTTTTGATAAATGTTTTGCAAAGTTTTTCTAAGTTTTAGTCTCTGTTCACAAACCCTTCATGGTTTCCATAACACCCAGGAACTACAATGCAGTCTTGGATCTGTCGCACGATAAAACATATTAGTGGCCGATGGACCCCTCTTACTTATAATATCGTCCGTTTGGTACTGCTGTTTTGATGTGAAGAATAGCGCATCACGATGCACCATTCCTACAGTCAAATATGACAGAACGTACAACTGAGGTGTGAACAGTGCCTTACTGATCAGAATACTGAGTACATGGTATTCAACAGATCTGATTAATGTAAGTTATAAGGCAGACAATTTAGGCCGGTGGCACACGAATGGTCTTGCATTGCGGAATCCGGAGTCGGCGTCCACACCGCAGATCTGCAGCAAATACCATTTGGAGAATGCTATGTAAAATAACTTTTTCCTACACACTCGCAGAAACAAGTTGCGATTTCTGCGAGCAGAGTAAGAAATCGCAGCATGTTCTATTTTCATGCGAATTCCGCGTGGAGGGCTTCCATTAAAGTCAATGAAAATGGTCAGACCCTGAGCCCATCTGCAATTGACATTGCGGATAGGTCGCGGGTACCTGTGTCATCACTTGGCGACAGCATGGGAAAAACAGAGTTTTGAAAAAAAAAATCTGTACTGCGCAGGTCCAACGGCGGCTCGCCACAGCCATCCGCAGTACAGATTTAAACAGTTATGCAGGGTCACCAGCTGGGGACAGGGCCGGATTTTGCAGCGGGCTCCCGAATGCGGATTTCGTTTGCCTGCCGCTGACATTAGACAAAAATTACACAAAATTAATGACATGAAATATAAAAAAGCATTTTTTTTTATACATCCTTAAAGCTAAAAATAAATATTTGAAGTAAAACTCTTACGATGCTCTGTGCAGCTGTCTCAGGAGGTGGATCACTCTATCCCGACCAGCAGCCATTGTATGTACAGGACAGGGTATCTGGGTGTAGAGAAGAATACAGAAGGGCCATTAAAAGCAAAAACAAAACATAAGAAAAAAACATTTTTATGACCCAACGGACTAAAGAGGCTGCAAGGGGAGGTTACATCAACAAGATGAAGAAGATGACTCTCCATTCCCCCTTTCTCTGTTGTAGAAGTTGCATGGTTCATGCTGGATTATTAAAGCCAATGGTATGACCCCCATAGTGGTCCCAATGTCCCCTAAATTGACCCAAGCTCTACAAAAAGAATGATGAACGCCGGTTGTTACAACAACACTAATCATTAGTGTGCAGCAACAGCTTCGTGTGCACAGGGACAAAGATCTGGACAGACTTGCTGAGCTTACAAGTGTGTATGGTCACATTCAGGGTGGTCATGCCCATTATACAGCTTATACAAGTGATAGTTTACAAGGGACTGTCGGGCAAACGATGCCCGACAGCGCGTCCCAGTGAAGCTTGTCCTGTGCTGTTACACAGATGCGAGTATCACTGGCATTGCTCAGAGAACAGCCAGCATGGGGTCGGGGCAACCGGGAGCGCTCCCCCCCTGCCCACCTCCATTCTTCATAAGCAGGCAATGATTCAGAACTGGTTGTCTGCTCTTTACACTGAGCGGCTTGTCATCCATGGCATGACGGGTATATGAACAACTCTGATCGATAATCGTCCTGTGTGAAAGAGCCTTGGCTAGTCACAATCAAACAATGAGTTTGATCTGAACATGCTTATTTGCTGCATATGTTAAATTTCCATTGCCTATATGGCTGCGAATTACATGTGTAAGGCCTCTGTCACACGAGCATATGGTCATTGCACGACGCACGTACAACATGTGATGCCAATAGCCCATTGATTTCTATTCGACCAATCATACTTGCATTTGAAAACAAAATCATGGCATGCAGCCCCATAGCATACAATACAATAGTTCTGATCAGTGCCCATACACTTATGCCAGCATGAGTAGAGACCCTATGACACTACCAATAGCGTACTTATCAGCCCCAGCCAAGCAGTCAGAGATCAGCCCTGGAGAATACAGGTTGTGTTGACTTACAGGTGTCCTGCATTCTGGGACAGTAGCGGGAATACAGGACTGTTACTGAATACTGGACTCTTGTATGCCATGGGGGGAGCAGTCAGGAGCCACATGACAGCTGTGAAACCACACTGCCACCCTCGTACCACAATATACTATGCGGCAACACCAATATGTCAGGCAAAGAGAGAAAAATTGCTAATCAAAGAAATTAATTCACTCTATTCCATAGCTGGAAACTCTGGCTAGTGATCCGTGCCCAAACAGCGTACTACTGAGCCGTCCTCGCTGTAAGTCATACTTGGGATTGTGCAAACATCAGGTTATTATATTACACTGCGGTATATTACATTGTATCAGAGCAGACTAAACACCCATGGGAATACCTGGAAGAGAGATTGTGTGTATGTGGTTAGAAGACAGGACGGCGAATCTTGTTTTCTCCTCTCTGTGCTTCGCTGGAGCGAAGTGCCTTTCCCAGGATTCAGTGCAGTAATGTGATCTCGCTCCTCCCTCCTCCCTCCCTCAGCCCCTACACAGAGGATACAGCAGCTTCCCCTTGTACGGTATACTGGCCAGAGTGAGCAGGAGTCTGCAAGGTGCTGCAGATGACATGTATTAGTTGTATGTACCCGAGGCTCTGTTTACAGGAAGGGTAAAGATTCAGCTACGGAAATAAGCTAAAAATCCATCTCTAAATCAGCCTGCGGTACACTGCTGCGCAGAATGAACAGTGGCAGATGGAATTAGCCCTATTCAATGGGGCAAATCAACACACAGCCGCCCGCCATGTGGAAACCATGAACAAATCACCAAATAGAGGGACAAATCTAGTTAAAAAAAAACATCCAAGAAGGCGGCCATACTAATGGTATACTGATACAGAGGTACAGGACAAGTACAAACAGCACTCCCCAGCAGCATGCACACAGGCATACTGCTATACGGAGGAGTTTGCACAGGGGGTGAACAATTACACACTCACCATATATTGGGGGTGGCTTAAATCCTGTTCACATCAGCCCATTACCATTATTTAGCTTCATCCTAGGAGCCGAACAAAAAAAATTCTAGGACCACCAGATGAGGTACATGTCAGAACTGCATGGCACCTGAACTGACTATAATAAGGTCCATCCTGCTTCCAGCTTTCAGACTGGCGTTTCACTAGACGATATAGCGCTGCATGCTGTGCTGCTTCATTTGGGATCTGCATCAGAGGCTCCGAAAAGAACCTCCAATGCAGATGTGAACGGAGCCCGAGGCCGGCTTCACACCAGCGTAAGCGTATTTGCGTGCACCCAAGAGCTGCATTTTTGCAGAAGGAACGATGTTTTTTTGTGCACATATCAGTGTATTCTACTGTACTTTTTGTCTCTGAAGGGCAAAATACAGAGATATGAATGAATTCTTGGCATTTCATCTGTCTGAGCAATGCTGTAAGGTGCTGTGGTCCAAGTAGCAGAGCGAACAACAATTAACGCTTATGGTATCAACATCTGTATGCCTTCCATAGTGAACTGTGGTGTTAGGCCATGAAAATCTGAATATGAACCCCATTCTTTTGAATGAATGAATGATGCATGAATAAGCAGCGCGGAAAAAATTGCAGTATGTCCCATCTTTGGGCGTTCCCTTTGAACGCCTTGCAAATTGTTCTCAACGGGGCCAGAAAACACATAACACGGCGTGTGATGCACACGCAAGTGCGAAGTTCCCCACTGTAAACAATAGGAAATACTTGCCGATCCTGTCCCCTGCCGCCCCCTGAGCCTGTGACTGCCTTATCCGAGCGTGCTCGCTCATCTCTAATCGGTACCTTACCAAAGTGATGGGAGGGGTTTCTGGCACAAAAATGCCTCCCATCCATGGGTACATCGCACGAACGCAATATCGGGCCGAGTTTCACCTGCCGATATAGCGCTCAGCCGTGTGTAGGAAGCCTTAGTTGTCAACTACTTATCCAGGATGCGCCTGCGTCAAAAAAATAAAGCCTGTGCATACAGTCATTTTCAAATGAAAGGGTGCTGCTTCCGTCCCATTTTTGATCTGAAGGTCTATGAAGAAATTAAGATCTGCAAAACATGAAAGATGCTGCGGAAAATATTTCTGAAGCTGAAAACTTCCGTGCATAGATTTACATAAAGTATCTGCGGCAGAATGGTTTCCCACGAAAAGGGATCCATGGTACAAATTCCCACAGATCATTTTCCTTACTACAAAAAAGCGCAGCTATGGGTTCTTTCAGATGAACGATTTCTTGAGGCACCAAAAAAAAAATTGCGCGTCAAAAGATAGCACAAAAGGCGTGTTTTTTACGCCAAGATTTCTCTCTGTCAAAAGAAAGGACATAGACTGCTATGACTCAGCGCGCCCGCACACATCCGCAGCGAAGAGGAAATATGATCCGGATCGGGATGCAGAAGACTCGGACAGGTAAATAATTGTCCTTGGCCGCGGGCAGGGTGGGGTTCTGCTGCAGGCGGAATCCGACCCACTCATGGACATTTATCCTTAGGGCTCATTCACACCAGCGTAGCGATTTTCAGCCAGCTGTGTCACAGCCACACCGTAATCGAAAATTGCGTGAACGAGCACACAAATCTGTCGTTTGTGCGACCATTCAGACGGCCCAGATACATCGAGCCTGGATTGCCGTTGGGGAGGGGACAGGTGAGCTTTGCTAAACTGCCTTCCCCTCCTCGCCGTCTCTTGGCATGAGAAGGGGGCGGGACAGGAGCTAGTGTGCTAAGCTCCCACCCCCTTTCCGCTGCCAGCAATGGGGGGGGGGGCAAGAGCTTAGCACCTAGCTCATGCTCCCCCCCATTGCAAACAGCCAGCAAGGGAAGGAAAGGAGGGAAGGGGTGAGAGTTTAGCAGACACGCTGCTAAACTCCCTCCCACCTCCTCCAGCCGCCATATTCCAGCCAGGAAGATAGTTCCTGAACTATCTTTCCTGGCTGACGTAAAAGGCGCGGTAATACGCCCATCTGAACTGATGCATTGTAAACCAATGCATCAGATGGGCAGCGTATATCGGCCATGCAGGATAGCATGGCCGATATACGCTCGTGTGAATAAAGCCTTAGACTGAGTTCAAGATGTGTTCTTTTTTCCTCTGCAATTAGTGTTTTATGCATCTCCTAGAGTATTTTACACACATTGCCTTCTATGGGATCTTTTGGTTTGTAAATGCGCAGGAAAACAGGAGGACGCTCCAGTTTTTTTTGCGCATGTGAGTGAATCGATTGAAATCAGTTCTGTTTACTGCATATTGTGCATGCACAAATATGCCCATGTGAAGTTGGCCTTAGCACATATCCTAATTCTCTTGTGTTACGGACAACAATGCAATTTAATTTTTTTCACGCGGATCACTGGCAAAGATGAAAAAGCGGTAGTGTGCACAGCCCCGTACGCTATAATGGGTCCGTGCGCGATCTGTGAATTAACACAGAACGCACACGGAACAAATATGCTATTGTGCAGAGGCCATAACCCTTTCCAATCCAGTGTTGGCACTCGTCCGCCATTAAAATACCCCTGCATAGCTCCGCTGTCAGACAAAGGCCGACACGTATCTAACACTATGCAGAACAGCCTGCCTCTATCTATCTATCTATCTATCTATCTATCTATCTATCTATCTATCTATCTATCTATCTATCTATCTATCTATCTATCTATCTATATATATATACACACACACACACACACACACACACACTCTAACTGAAGCTGGTTGAACCAGACAATTTTGATAACATCTAGGGCCCTCTTACACGGGGATATGTTGCCCACATACTACGTACATATTTTTTACACAAGTAATACATGGTGCTAAAAGCCCATTGAATCTATTGGGCTACTCACACCTACAGTTTTTTTCCACACACATGAAAAAAAAAAAGTGAAGAATGGCCTATTTTGGTGCGTATTACATGGATAATATGCCCCAATATAGGCAACAGCAATTTAACATATGCAGCAAATAGGCATGTTGCGTTTGTATTTGCTGCGTACTGCGTATTTTATGCACATGAAAGATGCAGGTAACATACACCCATGTCAGTGCGCCTTAAGGCCAACCCATGTATGGAGCAGGTGGGTGTCTGTCTCCTGCAGATATGGCATTTAGTGAGTTGGCAGCCCGTCCATCACACCAGAGAACGTGGGCAGACCTTCAGAGACAAAGTCCAACCTAGCGTTTTTTCACCGTGAGCAGATTGGTCCTGGGAAGACAGTGCCATGACATAAGTGCTAATAGATCTGTCCAATGTTCTCCATCTTCACCCACTCATGCACGACTGACGACTCTTCTCCATACAGCATAAAGTAATGGTCATCCATATACTAAAAAAAATGGTGCAGGCCTCTAAAAAGATTGTCGCCCAACGGCTTGCTTGGTCAACATCCAATCCTCCTGAATCCCCTCCCCATGAATCCTCAGTCCTGGCTGAGGGGATCAATAGTTTTATATCCACCCGCTCCTCATGCCGCCCGCTGGTAAAGGCTGCATGCAATCTTACTTTTCAGACTGCTGTGTGAACGCTGTCCCATAGACTTCAATGGAGGAGCATGCAAACAGTAGTCTGAAAAGAGTCACCAATGAACTTCACCAGTGGACAGCAGGGATGGGGAAGAGTATTAAAAAAAAAATGTTGCTGTTGGTGGAGGCATGTTCCTTTAAAACACTTTTTATACACAAGTTTGACCTTTTTTGTTAGCAAATCTCCTCAAATAGTTCAATTAAAACACACATTTAGGCCGCCTGCAGACGGCCGGGTCGGCTCCGAGAATTCTCAGAGCGGGACCCGACCCGAGTGTCTGCAGAAGGCAGAGCGGGCACTCACCTCTCCCGCGGCCCCGGCTCTTTCATGTGCCGGCGCATGCGCAGAGCGGGGCCGGTGAGTGACGTCTCTGTGCGGGGCTCTGCGAGCCCCACACAGAAATAGAGCATGCCACAATTTGTTTGCCGCGCGAGACTTCTCGCGGCCGTCTGCATAGGATTGAATTTGCTAACGCAATCCTATGGCAGCTTCCAGGGGCGGAAATTACGCGGGAAATCCCGGCGCGGAATTTCTGCCTGTCTGCAGGTGGCCTTAAAAGTTCCAGTGTGGATGGGCTCTTACATATGCGAGAAACCTACATGTAAAAATGCATGCATTTTAAGCATACATGTTTTTAAAATGGTACGCATGATATACATTTTGATCTGCTTATTACAAAAACCACACGTTTTTCCTACAGTAACATTTCTTAATAAAGTTTTGCAGTTCAAAAATACATGCCGAGATTTGTTTTACGCGTGTGATTTCATGCAGACAAATCGCGGCCGTCTGCCTAGGATTGCGTTTTTTTAATGCAATCCTATGGCAGCTTCCACGGGCGGGAAATCCCACCGCAGAATTTCCGCCCGTGTGCAGGGCGCCATACGGTGGTGCCTTGGGTTAAGAGTTTAATTCGTTCCATGACGGAGCTCTTAACCCAAAGCACTCGTAAGTCAAATCAATTTTCCCCTATTGAAATGAATGGAAAAGTCATTAATCCGTTCCGGATTGTGAAGCTCTCCTACTGATTTCAATGGGGATGGCGTTGCTTCATTGAAAGCAATAGAATGCTAGCACCCCCACAGTGATTTTCGGGGAAGGGCTTTAAATATAAGCCCTTTCCTGCAAATTATCCTTAGCTGTAGTAAAAAGATTTAAAAAAAAATAATTATATATATAAAAAAAAATGTGTGTGTATATATATATTTTCATACATTCACCTGTCTTCCGGGGCTCAGGTGCGTCTAGCCGCCGCTTGTTCTCCCTGCACTGCTCTGAAGCTTTTCAGTAGGTGGGAATTAAAAATGCAGGGAGAATAAAAATTCGGGAGTCTGCTCTCAAGTCAAAAAGCTTGTAAGCTGAGGCACTCTTAACCCAAGGTATCACTATGTTAAAAGTATAGAAACGTAAGGTTTCCAACTGCAATGTAAAAAAAAATATATATATATTTTTATATTGTAGTCAGTGGGAAATGCAAGACTATACATTCTACACAACGTATGTGGTTTGTATACATATTATCTCACTTTTTTTGTGGGACAGAAAAGCATAATCGGCTATGCTTCTTTATGCCACAAAAAAGAAAAAAAAAAACCAAAAACAACATGCCTTGCTAAATGCCGTCAGACCTGTGCATTGTTTGACTACATTTAACCAACTGTATCCTATAGATCCGTTTAAGGCTACGTTTTCATATTTTTTGGTATTTCACGTATGACAGTGCAGCAGGCCCTTACATAAACACGATGCTACAACTTATAGAAAACGTCTCCATGCACACACTGAGAACTGCAATATATTTTAGTGGAGCTCTAGGAAGGCACAGAATGACATCAGAGAAGCTTTATTGCCCCAACGCCTGCCCTTACTGCAGGGGGGGCTAATATTTATCGCATTACCCTTAACTCTCAAGTTACAAAAATAATTTGTAAATGCAAAACTTAGATAATGGACAGAATTTCAGAGGCGAAGGTGCAACATCCTCAATCAATAACCAGTCCTCACAAGTAGAGATCAGTCCTGCAGCTGGGGGGGCACAAGGGTCTCTTCAGTGGGCACCAGTCCCCAAAAGGTATAAGCATTTATCTGTCCACAAGTCTCTCCTACTTTCTTTTACCCTTCCCCTTGCCCTTGCCTCCCCTTACTGGGGCCTTCCCCTTGCCCTTCTTGGGGCCACCCCGGCCTTTGCCCCCTCCTCCTCTGCCCTTCTTGGAGGACTTCCTCCTCTTGGCAGCCTCCTCGGCATCTTCCTCCCTCATCTGTCTGTTGACAGCTCTGGTGATGTCCATCTTGGGCTTCTTACTGTCCAGGATCTTCAGGATCTCCAGCTGTTTACTCTTCTCTGCTTTGAAGTCTCCGACCAGTGGCTGGAACTTCCTCTTCTTGCCCATGTTTTTAGGATCCTTCTCCTTGGGTAACTTGTCTTGGAACCTCCCTACAGAGGCGGTGGAACGCTTGGCAACCTGCATGGCTTTGCCCAGCTGATCCTTGGAGGGCTGACTGGTTGGGGTAAGCCCCACGCCTGGAACTTTACCCTTGTCCGCCCGGGCCAGATTTCTCAAGCGGTTCAGTTCGTTCTTAGCCACACGCTCCTTCTTGGCATTCACCCTCTTGGCGAACTGGTCCTGGTTGGGGTCAGCGGTGTGGGGCACCTCGATCACCCAGTCCTTGGTGTCATCTTTGGCTCTCTTATAGCCCCAGCGCCGCCGCCATTCCTTGTGCACTTCATCCCAGACCAGATTGGTCTTCTTCTTCTTCTGGATCCCCTTGAGTTTAGCAAACTCCTCCCAGCGAGTGGGTGCTCGGGGCTTGGGCACAGGCTTCTCCCTTGGCATGCGGGTGGTGGGCTCTGGTAATGTGGCCACCACACACTCTTGCACCCGCTGTGTGGGCAGTGTCCATAGCTGGTTAATGAGCAGCTGTGTGTTATCCCGGGCGAGAGAGCACAGGAACTGAGCTCTATTCTGCTGCCGGAAGGCTTTACCGTCCGGAGGATTGGGGTCTATCGCCAGCAGGTTCCCCAGATCAAACTGCAGCTCCAGCTCCTTGCGCACGGTGATTAGCTTCAGCTTCTCCGCCTCATCTTTCTCCACTTGGGCCAGCGCCTCCTCTGCGGTGGGAGCCGCCATGTCTACAGCAGATGCAATTGCGAGCGGAAGCACGTGTAGCAATCAAGGAAGAGCACGTGACTTACCTCAGGTCAAAGGTTTACTTCCGGGTGGATAGGCGAGCGGATTGGCTGCTGTTGACACGTGCCGCACTGAGCTGGAGATGGGAGGTAACAAGACACAGTAAATTCTCTCCGTAGCCACTGGGGGTCGTACTACACTCGGCAATGTGCCCACTAGTCGTGCTGCTTGTCCTCACAGGGACTGCTGGGATTTGTAGTTCTACATTCAGTCACTAGTTGCCGTTATTCATGTAGGACTTTGGCTGTCATTACCGGCAGTAGTACGGGAATAGCAGACTGTAAGCCTCGCAGATATTAACCCCTTCACTCCTATGCCAGTTTTTGCACCATAGCCGTACCGGGTTTATTCTTTGTGGGACGAGTTGTATTCTTAGGCCGCCTTCACACGAGCGTACGCGTTTTTTTTGCGCTACACAGTTGTTCAGCCAAATACACGCTTGTGAACAAACCTATTAAAATAAATGGCTTCTATTTTCTGCTTATTGCGTTTGCAAAAATCTCATGCGCAAATACATTCATGTGAATCCGGGCTCCAGCCGCCTGCACACGGCCTGGTCGGATTCCGCATGCGCAGCAGCTGCATTCGCCCGTACCTGCTTCCTCCTTTCTGCATCTGTACTGCGGATGGTCCGCTCGGACGTGCACAGTACGGATTTTTCTTTAACTCCTTTTCCGTGACCTTTCTGCAGTGTCATTGTGGTCGGGCCGCGGATCGTCCGTTGTTTACTATTGGAACCACCTATGATGTTTCTGATGCACGTGAAAATTTCATGCAAATCTAAAGCAAAACGCATGTGTTTATCACGAAACGCATCGTACATGCAGAAAAAAACGCGTGGAAAATCGTCAAATTCTCACTCACCTGCATCACATTTGTGAATACAGCCGGAGATAAAATAATAAACCCAATGGGCTTACCCGTCCTCGGTCCCAGCGCTGCAGCCCCGCCATCCTCCCGATCCTTGTTGTGGAACGGACACCATGTGACCGCTGCAGCCAATCAGAGGATGCAGCATCACCGTTCCGAGCTCCTGGCATGATGGTGCCCAGATATGAGCGCTGATGCCAGAAGCACGGGCGGTGACGCTGCGGCCCCTGGCTGACAGCAGCGGTCACCTGATCACCACAGGAGCTGCTGTACTGTTTCCCAGGTGGAAGAAGAGAGGGGAGTAGTGTTGTTTTTGTTATTGTTTGTGAAACCCGTGTTTTTGAATGGTTTCCTTCCCATTTGCGACGTTTTCACTGATGCAAGAAGAAAAATCGTGGCGTGCTCTGTCTGTGATGTGTGTGCCTTTAATCTCCCATGTTTCCCTATGGAGCCTCCTTGTTTATCGCATCGCGAACTTGCGATTTTCATGCGATGCGTTAAAAACTGCTATTGACTTTCGCAATAAAAAAACATGCCGTGTTTTTGAATGATGATTGACTAATAAGTTATTCTGGTTCCGCTATAAATGTGTATAAAGTTGTTCAGTGGCCGCATGATAAAGGCTCCTAGTAACCACTAGTAGTAGGCAGCTCTTCCGGAGTTTGGTACTGGGGTGGATGACCCAGCTTTGATGATTTGCTGCATTCCTTCGGTGACAAGGGACATCTGCTGCTGTCTGGACAACCTCATTACTGGGACCCATAGCCCATTTTAACGTGTTCCTCCATGAAGTCGGGCTCACACCAATGTATTTGCATTACATATTGCGCGTGCGATATACGTGCCTATAATACGCAGTGAATGGTGTCAACAGTACATTGATTTTCATTGGCCCACTGCCCCTGGCGTACATTTATTGTTTGTTATGCATGTACAATAGAACGTGGCATGTTTTATTCTTCCGTGTATTATGCGCATAAGAGCCCTATTGTTCTCTACGGGGGTTTTCGGAACGCAGTGCATGCACAATTACATTGCGTGTGTGCGACGTTTTTTACGCATGTTGCTAGGAGACATGAGAAGGACGTTTAAAAAAAAGAAACCAGGAAATTGTAGGCAGTCCATGCAGGACAGCGTCCAGGGACCACCGGCCCATCCAACCTGCCGTCTGTGGAAATTGGAGGCCACTACACACAAGCCATGGCTACTTTTGATATGAGCAGACTCATTGCTCTAGTGCAGGGCTCAGCTTCATATGAGCGAGGTGAAGGTGGGCTTCATTCTATAAGAGGATGCACAGAACTAGTGATTGCTCAGTGAGGAGGATCCCGCGGCTCAGTGGCATAAAGAGCAGCTCACACACTCAGGCCCTTTGATGCTAATGTCTTTTTTAATAAATTATCTGTTACAGTGAGTCAGTTTGTACCGGTCTTCCCAATCAAGTACCAACAGCCGTCGCTGCGACTTGGAGGAGGTAATTGCATTCAGCACTTAAAATGATGTGAAGCAGACTGGATTGATACCCTCCTACCTCTCAACCACGAGATCTCCATCACGATTATGATATTCAGGCATTTTGTTAGAATTTCTGTGACTTACACTGATTTACTTATTTCTCCTTTTTTCCCCTCTTATAGACACAATGATGTTCTGCTTTGTCTGCAATTCTCCATGATGTCTTCCTTTCCTATCAAGTAATGATATTATGTACTTTTAGAGCCATTTGCTCTGTTACTAAAGGCCCTTTTAGACAGAATGACTGTCGGGCAAATAATGCCCGATGCTCATCCCCGCACATACTGGCTCTCGTTGTGCTGCACGGGAGCTAGTATCGCTGTCTCACAGCGGTGCGGCTGCAGGAGATTTCTCTCCTCGCGCTCCCCCGCCCCTCTCCATTGACATAACACAGCGGCTGTTCAGTACTGAACAGGTGCTATTTACACTGAAGGATGAGCGATCAGCTCATCGTTTATGCTGCATAACCGATGGACGATGAGCGGATCACTGTAAATAGCAGCCGTTCAGTACTGAACGGCCGCTGTGTTATGTCAATGGAGAGGGGTGGAGGAGCGTGAGGAGTGAAATCTCCTGCAGCTGCCCCCACCCCTGCTGGTCGCTCTGTGAGCGAACCAGCACTACTAGCTCCTGTGAGAAGAGCTGAAACTTTAACTTTATTTGACTTTTTAAAAACTTTTCAGTGATCGCCGTTATCCCTTGGATAACAGCGATCACGGGCCCCATGACATCTTCAGCCAGGAGATTTCAAATTTCCTGGGCCCTCCGGCCTTCTGTGCGTGACGTTTTACGTCTGGCGCACATGCGCAGAAGGTGGCGTCAGGTCCTGGAAGGGCCAGAATGCCACGGGACATTGAGGAGGACGGAGGTGAGTAGTTTTAGCTCTCCTCATGGAGTGGATCCATGAGGGAAGCTGAAACTTTAACTTTTATTGACTTTTTATTTACTTTCATGCAATCGCCGTTATCCATTGGATCACAGTGATCGTGTGACCGTTGGTTGCATATTGCAGCCCTCCATGACAGCTCCAGGTTGTCGGCTACCTCCGGCAGCTGACAACAGGGAGCTGTCACGTCCACAGCCCATGTGGCATGTGGGATTAAAGCCCACTTAGGCAGGATGTAAAAACACTATGGGGTGGTCACTAAGGGATTAAATGGGTATTCCCAAGATTGGCTTTTATAACCTATCCATAGGATAAGTGGTAAAAGTCTCATCGGTAGGGGTCTCACTGCTTAGACCCCCACTGATCCAGAGAATGGTTGTTCTGGGTCCCACACTTCTCCTTAGTGTGGGCTCACTGCACTCCCTGCAGTGATGTGGAAACCAGTGCTGCCGCATGTACGGTGCTATTTCATTCATTTCAATGGGGCTGATGGACATTACCGAGTACAAGTGTTCGGCTGTCTCTGGCACTCCCTTTAAAGATGAATGGAGGGTCACTGCGCATGCTGGGTCTCTGTTCATTCAAGCTCCTCCTCACTGCCAGGGATGCAGTAAGCCTGCAGTGAGGAGGAGAGGATTCGTGGGGGTCACAGCTGTAAGACCCCCCACTAACCAGACTTTTATTACTTATCACTGTTGATCAGTCTAATGCTCTTTTTAGATGAGCCGATTCTCGTTTGAACAAGCGAGTCACCGCTAACTCATTCATGTGTTTAAATAGGCAAATCCATCGTTGGCTCATTCAAACGAGAATTGTCAGTCCCTGTATTATTGAATACTGAACAAGCGCTGTTTAAATTGAATGATAAGTGAATGAGCCAACAATGATTTTTATGCCTGTAGTAATTGAACGACAAACGAGAAGTTAATGATTGTCGTTCGTCATTAGTATAGCAGTGTTTGTGGATGCAGCACACTAACACTTCACCTTCTGCTCACAAGGGAGCATTTACGGGCATTGATGCACACTTTCTGGATGAGGACCCATCATCCATTATCCATGTAGTATCACTCAATGGGCTTGATAAAGACTGACTGCGTTCAGTCGAAACGTTGCTGTTCTGTATGCAAGGCTGTGGCAATAAAAGGAATATTTTATGAGAATATCACGCTGTTTCTGGAGTCTTGTTCGTCATTATCGTTCACTTTTGCTCAAAGGATTTTTTGAACAATTATCGTTCTGTTTAGATGCAGCATAAGGCTTCTTTTCCACGAGCGCATATCCACCGGCTGTTTTCACGGCCGTCCGATATGCGCTGTGATCTGATGCATTGGATTCCAATGCATCAGATCACATGGGCGTATTCGTGAGACCTAAAAACGCCTGACCTGCCAATATAGTGCCGGGCGTTTTTACATCGGGCCCAAAACATAGTTCTGGAACTATGTTAGGGCCGGAATATGTCCAGCCGCTACACGGGCTCCTATGGTAGCCCATGGCAGCGGCCGTAGGCGAGAGGGAGTTTACCAGCGTGGCTGCTAATCTCTCTCCCTCTGTTCTCCCCCCCACCCGTGCAGGCTCACCTGTCTTCCTCCCGTCTCATTCTGTGCAATGGGAGGGGACGGGGTTTGGTTGGGTGGACTAAGCGCCGATCTGCCCCATCTCCTCCCATTGATCGCTATAGACAAGAGCCGGGACATGGGCGAAGCTAAGCGCCCACCCTCTCCCCGCCCCTTGTCAATAGCCATCAATAGAAGGAGACGAGGTGCTTAGCTCCGCCTCCGTACCACCTCCTCCCATTGCACAGACCGAGCTAAGGCCTTTTTCTCACGGGCGGATTTCCGCCGCATATCACGCGGCGGAAATCCGCAGCGTTGCCCCGCAGCTATTAGGTTCTATTGAACTTAGTAGCACAATGCTCGCGGTGGAAATCACCCGTAATCATCCGCGGCATGTTCTTTTTTCCGCGGGTGTACGCGCGGACGGCTTCCATTGCAGTCAATGGAAGCCATCCGTCATGCTATCTTCCACTGTAGCACAGTGGAAGATAGCGTGAAAACGCTTCCCCGCCCACCGACGCCCACATCATGTGAAGTTGTGGGCGTGTCATATGACACTGCTGGCACGTCACATGACACTGCCGGCATGCCATGCGCTGTACTGCGCATGCGCGCCGGCACGGGATGTGGGACATCGGGCAGCGGATCCGGAGGTGAGTATGGGGTCTTTGGGGGGGGCGCTGTGATGGACTCCACTGCGGAATTCCGCTTGCGGAGTCCGTCACGGCCGTGGGCACTAGGCCTAAGGGTATTCAATAAATATTCAAAGCCCCTAGAGAGGATTGACACTTGTGAGTGGGCTGATTCTTCTTCTACTAGCTGTATGCCAATGTCATCAAGATTTCTTTTTTTTTTTTTCACCTCATTTGAAGAAAAATGTATTACCTGTGAGTATATATCCATGAAGCATGTTGAGGATGCCTAAACTGTAGTTGCTAACATAAGTGTTTTCATGCAGTTTTCACAGCTATTACTGAGAAAACAGAGATGTATCATATATATATAAATCCTGTTTACTTCCATTAACTTACATCTAAATGTGGAACTTTAGAGAAATGCAGCTTGACAGCAGAAATAGTTCAGGATGATTCAGATTCAGCACACACCAGCTGTAAGAATAGGAGTATTGTGCTTGGAAATCTACATGCCACTGCTGTCGTGTAGAGTAGCTGGGAAGAGCCCTTATAGTACATATCATTCTCTTCACTTTACAATTTACCATTTTAATCCTTAAAAGGCCCCCTGCACACGGGCAGAAATTCTGCGGCAGGATTTCCCACAGAATTTCCGCCCGTGCCCGCCTGCATAGGATTGCATTGCAAAACACAATCCTAGGCAGACGGACGTGATTTGTCCGCGTAAAAATCCATGCGGAAAACAAATCGCGGCATGTTCTATTTCTGTGCGGGTCTCGCAGAGCCCCGAACAGAAATGTCAGTAGTGCCGGGCCAACTCTGCTCTGCACATGCGTCGGCTGGCCGGCAGCCGGAACATCACAGAGCCGGAGCCGCGGGAGCAGGTGAGACCCGCACTGGTCCCTGCAGGGGTGCGGGTCGGGTCCTGCTGCGAGAATTCTCGCAGGGGATCTGACCCGGCCGTCTGCAGGCGGCCTAGCAGTTTGCTTGAATAATCCTTAGAGATATGTTATTATATGACTAATGCACATCTGATATCGTCTCCTTTAGTTAATACTTTGACGACCCTTGCTTTTGTTTGGCAAGAATCTTAAGCACATATCTGTCCTTCTAAGCAGTTTTCTAGCACTAATAGTGTCCATATTTGTTTCATCCAAATCAGTAGATTGCATATGGAACAAGCAGGGTGGGTTGGTCCAGGGAAAATGTGCCCTCTGGGCAGATCCCAGTAGTTGCTGAGGGACAATCAGTACATACACTACTTCTATGAAACTGTAGGGCTCATTGGCTGGGGAGGTTCCAGTCCCCACCAGTGATGTGCAGTGGCACTAAGCTCAAACTCCAGATCAACATCACGGATCTACGTTGAAGCCACCAGCCATGACCTGATGAAGGAATTAATCCTGAAACTGTGCTGTTACGGCTACGGTATATACTATACACGGATACAATGTCTGGAAGTGCAGTGACCGGGAACCAGGCCTTCAGCTGAGGGGATGGCGTGGTACAATACGGCAACAGTTCACGGTGGCTCTACCGTCTTCTTTTCCAAAATGTCCGAAGAGTAACCTAGCCCAGCCACCAACAGGGGATATAAGGGTGTGTAACTCTGTTACAACGGAGTAGTTCCTGAATGTCGTCGTGACGCCAGTGCCCCTGGGCAAGTGACGAATCACCTGCTCTGAATAAAGGTCAGTCCACAAACAAAATACTTTTCAAAACCGGGCACACACTGTTTCTTTATACTCAGGATCAACTCGGTTATTTGCAATTGCAAACAGTTACTTGCGTTTTGTAAAGTACGGCATTCAGTGCATCATAATTTCCTTTAGATTTACATTCCTTGACTCATTCAAATTAAAGAACAATTCAGTTTCCCAAAGCACACACATCCTCAGTCATTGTTATCTGATGGACGTTTCTCTTGGGGCAAACACTCTTAAACTTCATGGTCTTTCAAACACGTTCACATTCTGTGGCTAACAGCAAATAGTTTCTCACTAGTTTCTTTAAGTTGCGGTTCAGCGGGGGAATGGGCGGTACTTGCACCCTTGCACCAACTCCTTCCCTGCATTTCTTGCAATCTTATCCCCGGAGGGGATAACCTTCCCACAAGGAGAGACATCGTCCTGGCTCAGCCCCGACAGGAGCAGCCCTTCTCCCCTCCATCTCCATTCTCTTGACCCCTCTCTCTCTCAACTACCGACTCTCCTCCCTCCCCCTAACACCTCACATACTACATAACACGAGCACACAGAAGTTAGGACAGACAATACACATACCGTAACTAGACTAGACTGATACAATTCCCAGACATTAGACGTTAACCCTTTCATGCCCTGTTGGCATTAATACAGATAACACTGCACCATACACCACTCTCCACAGTGACATGGGACAAACATAAAGACAAACAGACTCAGTGCTGGAGGGGTCCCAACTCTGGCCCTATAGATGAATGATAGTTAATTGTGCATGTATGAAATGATGAAATCCTCACATGCAAAGTACCTTTTATTATATGGATTGAAGCATCAATTAACAAACTTAAAATTAAAAAAAATTGGAGTATGGAGGGCTGCTTCCCTTCTATGGATCTGGATGATAGAAGCCACTAGGTAGTAGAGGTCAAGAATTGGCACCTAGAAAACTCTGTTACACATATACAAGGAGTGCAACCACAAATTTGACATTGGGAAGTGAAATTCAGCAGGGGCTGGGCACTGATGAAATGGAAGCAGCAAGGGGGGTGAGTATGGCTTTTTATGTTATTCCACCACTCAGAGCCTGTTGGAAAACTTTTTTCCTTTCTGAATAACCCCTTTAAGCCCTTCCCGACAACAATACAGCTAAATATGGCCTAACTGCATATGACACGTGCAGTTGGAACACATAAAGATAGGCATAGAATATGCAGACAGCTGACACCTGGCCACAACAGCTGTAATCACAGATAACGCAGATCATGGCTGTTACCCCTTTTAATGCAGCTGCCTCTTCACATATTAGGTGCATTGTTTTCAGGTGGATATTATATTAACCATATAATTAATCCGATAAATATACGACACTTGGTCCTGGGCTTTAATCCCAGACAATAGCAGAAGTATGGCACGGGATTAAAGCTTCTGCTACTGCAATCAAGCAGGAGCACGTTGGGTCCTTGACTGTCAGACACAGCTGAGAACCCGGAGGAGAAGGGTGAAGTGTTTTTAACCACTTCTGCTTTCTCCTTTCCAGGCTACATAGTGCTCAATGAACGCTATGTACTAAAGAGTGAAATCGGAAGTGACCACCGGATGCCCCCTGTCACAGCAGAGCTGCAGGATCCTAGCAATCCTACTGTCACACTAAGTGGATGTTTTCCCCTGTAACTGGAGCTCCTATAGATACCCCAGCTACAGTCGAAAAGTGTGAAATAAAATAAAAAAGACTATGTGAATGACCCCAAGAGGTCTTATATGACATCATGGGGGACATAGATGTTAAAAAAATAGTTATAAAAATAAGTACCAAAAAAATTACCAAATAAAATAAAAATATATACATAAAATCCGAGATTATACAAAGTTATCACAATGTCTGAAACAAAATGAGGAACCTATTCCTGTATTGTATTTTAGCGTAAATATACTAATTAAAAAAAAAAAACAACTGTCAATTTTAAAGTCTTTTTACAACTAAAAAAGTCAGTAAAAATAGCCCAATGTGTCATGAAAAAAAAATGAAGCATAAATAATTTTGGTAGCTGAAGAAAAAAAATTGGGCAGTAAAACCACATGGGTAAAATCTAGTGATGAGCGAACATACTCATCCGAGCTTGATGCTCGGGCGAATATTAGGGTGTTCGGGATGCTCGTTACTCTTAACGAGCACCACGCGGTGTTCGGGTTACTTTCACTTTCCTCTGTGAGACGTTAGCGCGCTTTTCTGGCCAATTGAAAGACAGGGAAGGCATTACAACTTCCCCCTGTGACGTTCAAGCCCTATACCACCCCCCTGCTGTGAGTGGCTGGGGAGATCAGATGTCACCCGAGTATAAAAGTCGGCCCCTCCCGCGGCTCGCCTCAGATGCCTTGTGAGTTAGCTGAGGGAAAGTGCTGCTGCTGGTGCTGCTGTAGGGAGAGTGTTAGGAGTGAGTGTAGGCTTCAAGAACCCCAACGGTCCTTCTCAGGGCCACATCTATCCGTGTGCAGTACTGTGGAGGGTGCTGTTAGCAGTGTTGCACAATTTTTTTTTTAAAATCGGCTGTCTGCAGAGCATTGCGCCCTGCAGTAATAGTCCAGGGACAGAAGTGGTGGTTAGGCAGGGAGAGTGTTAGGAGTGAGTGTAGGCTTCAAGAACCCCAACGGTCCTTCTTAGGGCCACATTTAACCGTGTGCAGTACTGTGCAGGCTGCTGTTAGCAGTGTTGCATTTTTTTTTCAAAATCGGCTGTGCAGAGCATTGCGCCCTGCAGTAATACTACAGGGAGAGAATTGTGTAGGCAGGGCCAGAAGACATATATTATTGATTGAATATAGTCAGTGGGCCTTTTCTTTAAAAAAAAAGGGAAAAATTCTATTTGGCCTGCCTCTGACAGTCCTCAGCGTTCTGTGTAAGTGTGTGGTGGGTGGAGATAGTAAAAAAATCATACGCAGCCAGCTACGTTTAACAGCAGTCTTGCGCCAATTTATTTCCTTCCTGCCTGGGGAAAATCACCGCTCTGCTGCACTTCATATAACTGCATTTCTGTGGAACAGATTTCTTATCTGATTGAATATAGTCAGTGGGCCTTTTCTTTAAAAAAAAAGGGAAAAATTCTATGTGGCCTGCCTCTGTCAGTCCTCAGCGTTCTGGGTACGTGTGTGGTGGGTGGAGATAGTAAAAAAATCATACGCAGCCAGCTACGTTTAACAGCAGTCTTGCACCAATTTATTTCCTTCCTGCCTGGGGAAAATCACCGCTCTGCTGCACTTCATATAACTGCATTTCTGTGGAACAGATTTCTTATCTGATTGAATATAGTCAGTGGGCCTTTTCTTTTAAAAAAAAGGGAAAAATTCTATGTGGCCTGCCTCTGTCAGTCCTCAGCGTTCTGGGTACGTGTGTGGTGGGTGGAGATAGTAAAAAAATCATACGCAGCCAGCTACGTTTAACAGCAGTCTTGCGCCAATTTATTTCCTTCCTGCCTGGGGAAAATCACCGCTCTGCTGCACTTCATATAACTGCATTTCTGTGGAACACATTTCTTATCTGATTGAATATAGTCAGTGGGCCGGCCTTCCCTTAAAAAAAAAAGGGAAAAATTCTATGTGGCCTGCCTCTGTCAGTCCTCAGCGTTCTGTGTACGTGTGTGGTTGGTGGAGATAGTAAAAAAAATCATACGCAGCCAGCTACGTTTAACAGCAGTCTTGCGCCAATTTATTTCCTGCCTTCCTGGGAAAAATCACCGCTCTGCTGCACTTCATATAACTGCATTTCTGTGGAACACATTTCTTATCTGATTGAATATAGTCAGTGGGCCTTTTCTTTAAAAAAAAGGGAAAAATTCTATTTGTCCTGCAGGCTTGCGCCAATTTATTTCCTGCCTGGGAAATCACTGGTAATACAGCATGCTGAGGGGTAGGGGTAGGCCTAGAGGACGTGGACGTGGCCGAGGACGCGTAGGCCCAAGTGAGGGTGTGGGCACAGGCCGAGCTCCTGATCCAGGTGTATCGCAGCCGACTGCTGCGCGATTAGGAGAGAGGCACGTTTCTGGTGTCCCCACATTCATCGCCCAATTAATGGGTCCACGCGGGAGACCTTTATTAGAAAATGAGCAGTGTGAGCAGGTCCTGTCGTGGATGGCAGAAAGTGCTTCGAGCAAGCTATCATCCACCCACAGTTCTGCGCCGTCCAGTGCTGCAAATCCGAATCCTCTGGCTGCTGCTCCTCTTTCCTCCCAGCCTCCTCACTCCACTACAATGACACATGCTCAGGAGCGGGAAGACTCCCAGGAACTGTTCTCGGGCCCCTGCTCAGATTGGGCAGCAGTGGTTCCTCTCCCACCAGAGGACTTTATCGTCACTGATGTCCAACCATTGGAAAGTTCCCGGGGTCCGGGGGATGAGGCTGGGGACTTCCGGCAACTGTCTCAAGACCTTTCAGTGGGTGAGGAGGATGATGACGATGAGACACAGTTGTCTATCGGTGAGGTAGTAGTAAGGGCAGTAAGTCCGAGGGAGGAGCACACAGAGGATTCGGAGGAAGAGCAGCAGGACGATGAGGTGACTGACCCCACCTGGTGTGCAACGCCTACTCAGGACAGGTCTTCAGAGGGGGAGGCAAGGGCAGCAGCAGGGCAGGTTGCAAGAGGCAGTGCGGTGTCCAGGGGTAGAGGCAGGGCCAGACCGAATAATCCACCAACTGTTTCCCAAAGCGCACCCTCGCGCCATGCCACCCTGCAGAGGCCAAGGTGCTCTAAGGTCTGGCAGTTTTTCACAGAGACGCCTGACGACCGACGAACAGTGGTGTGCAACCTTTGTCGCGCCAAGATCAGCCGGGGAGCCACCACCAACAGCCTCACCACCACCAGCATGCGCAGACATATGATGGCCAAGCACCCCACAAGGTGGGACGAAGGCCGTTCACCGCCTCCGGTTTGCACCGCTGCCTCTCCCCCTGTGCCCCAACCTGCCACTGAGATCCAACCCCGCTCTGAGGACACAGGCACTACCGTCTCCTGGCCTGCACCCACACCCTCACCTCCGCTGTCCTCGGCCCAATCCAGCAATGTCTCGCACCGCACCGTCCAGCCGTCGCTAGCGCAAGTGTTTGAGCGCAAGCGCAAGTACGCCGCCACGCACCCGCACGCTCAAGCGTTAACCGTCCACATAGCCAAATTTATCAGCCTTGAGATGCTGCCGTATAGGGTTGTGGAAACGGAGTCCTTCAAAAGTATGATGGCGGCAGCGGCCCCGCGCTACTCAGTTCCCAGTCGCCACTACTTTTCCCGATGTGCCGTCCCAGCCCTGCACGACCACGTCTCCCGCAACATTGTACGCGCCCTCACCAACGCGGTTACTGCCAAGGTCCACTTAACAACAGACACGTGGACAAGCACAGGCGGGCAGGGCCACTATATCTCCCTGACGGCACATTGGGTGAATTTAGTGGAGGCTGGGACAGAGTCAGAGCCTGGGACCGCTCACGTCCTACCCACCCCCAGAATTGCGGGCCCCAGCTCGGTGGTGGTATCTGCGGCGGTGTATGCTTCCTCCACTAAACCACCCTCCTCCTCCTCCTCCTCCAACGCAACCTCTGTCTCGCAATCAAGATGTGTCAGCAGCAGCAGCGCGTCGCCAGCAGTCAGTGTCGCGCGTCGTGGCAGCACAGCGGTGGGCAAGCGTCAGCAGGCCGTGCTGAAACTACTCAGCTTAGGAGATAAGAGGCACACGGCCCACGAACTGCTGCAGGGTCTGACAGAGCAGACCGACCGCTGGCTTGCGCCGCTGAGCCTCCAACCGGGCATGGTCGTGTGTGACAACGGCCGTAACCTGGTGGCGGCTCTGCAGCTCGGCAGCCTCACGCACGTGCCATGCCTGGCCCACGTCTTTAATTTGGTGGTTCAGCGCTTTCTGAAAAGCTACCCACGCTTGTCAGACCTGCTCGTAAAGGTGCGCCGGCTCTGCGCACATTTCCGCAAGTCCCACACGGATGCTGCCACCCTGCGGACCCTGCAACATCGGTTTAATCTGCCAGTGCACCGACTGCTGTGCGACATGCCCACACGGTGGAACTCTACGCTCCACATGTTGGCCAGGCTCTATGAGCAGCGTAGAGCTATAGTGGAATACCAACTCCAACATGGGCGGCGCAGTGGGAGTCAGCCTCCTCAATTATTTTCAGAAGAGTGGGCCTGGTTGGCAGACATCTGCCAGGTCCTTCGAAACTTTGAGCAGTCTACCCAGGTTGTGAGCGGCGATGCTGCAATCATTAGCGTCACCATTCCTCTGCTATGCATCTTGAGAAGTTCCCTGCAAAGCATAAAGGCAGACGCTTTGCGCTCGGAAACAGAGGCGGGGGAAGACAGTATGTCGCTGGATAGTCAGAGCACCCTCCTGTCTATATCTCAGCGCGTTCAGGAGGAGGAGGAGGAGCATGAGGAGGATGAGGAGGAGGGGGAAGAGACAGCTTGGCCCACTGCTGACGGTACCCATGCTGCTTGCCTGTCATCCTTTCAGCGTGTATGGCCTGAGGAGGAGGAGGAGGAGGATCCTGAAAGTGATCTTCCTAGTGAAGACAGCCATGTGTTGCGTACAGGTACCCTGGCACACATGGCTGACTTCATGTTAGGATGCCTTTCTCGTGACCCTCGCGTTGCATGCATTCTGGCCACTACGGATTACTGGGTGTACACACTGCTCGACCCACGGTATAAGGAGAACCTTTCCACTCTCATTCCCGAAGAGGAAAGGGGTTCGAGAGTGTTGCTATACCACAGGACCCTGGCGGACAAGCTGATGGTAAAATTCCCATCCGACAGCGCTAGTGGCAGAAGGCGCACTTCCGAGGGCCAGGTAGCAGGGGAGGTGCGGAGATCGAGCAGCATGTACAGCACAGGCAATACAACAGTCTTTAAGGCCCTGGACAGCTTTATGGCTCCCCAGCAAGACTGTGTCACTGCTCCCCAGTCAAGGCTGAGTCGGCGGGAGCACTGTAAAAGGATGGTGAGGGAGTACGTAGCCGATCGCACGACCGTCCTCCCTGACGCCTCTGCCACCTACAACTACTGGGTGTCGAAGCTGGACACGTGGCCTGAACTCGCGCTGTATGCCCTGGAGGTGCTTGCTTGTCCTGCAGCTAGCGTCCTGTCAGAGAGGGTGTTTAGTGCGGCTGGGGGAATCATCACAGATAAGCGTACCCGCCTGTCAACCGACAGTGCCGACAGGCTAACACTCATCAAGATGAACAAAGCCTGGATTTCCCCAGACTTCTGTTCTCCACCAGCGGACAGCAGCGATACGTAAGCAATACGTAGGCTGCACCCGCGGATGGAAGCTACGTTCTCTCTCACCATCCAAAACGGGGACATTTCTGCTTCATCAATCTGTGTATAATATTCCTCCTCCTCCTCCTCCTGCTCCTCCTCCTGAAACCTCACGTAATGACGCTGAACGGGCAATTTTTCTTAGGGCCACAAGGCTCACTCATATAATTTTTCTTTAAAATTTTTATACGTTTCAATGCTCTTAAAAGCGTTGAAACTTTAACTTGAACCAATTTTTCGTTAAACTGGGCTGCCTCCAGGCCTAGTTACCACTTAAGCCACATTAACCAAAGCGATTAATGGGTTTGCCAGGGCCAATTTTTCTGATGTACATTAGTACTGTTGATACAGCAATTTTTGTGGGCCATCGCCTACAGTGTAATCAAATGAATTTTTAGCCCACCTGCATTACAGCTGACGTTACATCCGCTGTGTTGGGCAATGCAATGGGATATTTTTATGTACCGCCGGTGGGTTCCAGGGAGCCACCCATGCTGTGGGTCCACAGGGAATTATAAATGCATCTGTTTCCACTTCTAAAGAACCCCAGTCTGACTGGGGCATGCAGTGTGGGCCGAAGCCCACCTGCATTAAGCACGACATTACTACCTCAGCTGTGTTGGGCAATGCAATGGGATATTTTTATGTACCGCCGGTGGCTTCCTGGCACCCACCCATGCTGTGGGTCCACAGAGAATTATAAATGCATCTGTTTCCACTTCTAAAGAACCCCAGTCAGACTGGGGCATGCAGTGTGGGCCGAAGCCCACCTGCATTAAGCACGACATTACTACCTCAGCTGTGTTGGGCAATGCAATGGGATATTTTTATGTACCGCCGGTGGCTTCCTGGCACCCACCCATGCTGTAGGTCCACAGAGAATTATAAATGCATCTATTTCCACTTCTAAAGAACCCCAGTCAGACTGGGGCATGCAGTGTGGGCCGAAGCCCACCTGCATTAAGCACGACATTACTACCTCAGCTGTGTTGGACAATGCAATGGGATATTTTTATGTACCGCCGGTGGGTTCCAGGGAGCCACCCATGCTGTCGGTCCACAGGGACTTCACCATAGGGAGTTGTACCTGCCTGTGTCTATGAATTAAAAACCGCGGTCTGACTGGGGCATGCAGACACCTTGACAGAATGAATAGTGTGTGGCACATAGGTTCCCCATTGCTATGCCCACGTGTGCAGCTCCTGATGGCGGTGGCACAGGATTATATTTCTCATTGCTTCTGTACAGCATTGTGGGCTATTGCCCCGCCCCTTTTAAAGAGGGTCGCTGCCTAGCCGTGCCAACCCTCTGCAGTGTGTGCCTGCGGTTCCTCGTCATGGCAGACACACTTATAAATAGACATGAGGGTGGTGTGGCATGAGGGCAGCTGAAGGCTGCGCAGGGACACTTTTGTGTGCGCTGTGGACACTGGGTCGTGTGGGGAGGTTGGGCAGCATGTAACCCAGGAGAAGTGGCAGCGGAGTGTCATGCAGGCAGTGATTGTGCTTTGTTGGAGGTAGTGTGGTGCTTAGCTAAGGTATCCATTGCTAATGAGGGCTTTTCAGAAGTAAAAGTTGTTGGGAGTGGGGAGGGGGCACTCTTGCCGGTATTGTGGCTTAATAGTGGGACCTGTGAACTTGAGATGCAGCCCAACATGTAGCCCCTCGCCTGCCCTATCCGTTGCTGTGTCGTTCCCATCACTTTCTTGAATTGCCCAGATTTTCACACATGAAAACCTTAGCGAGCATCGGCGAAATACAAAAATGCTCGGGTCGCCCATTGACTTCAATGGGGTTCGTTATTCGAAACGAACCCTCGAGCATCGCGATAATTTCGTCCCGAGTAACGAGCACCCGAGCATTTTGGTGCTCGCTCATCTCTAGTAAAATCCCTAAAAAAATGTCTGTTCCTTTAGGACCAAAACACCCTGGTACTTAAGGTGTTAGAGGGAAGGTGTCATTAGAAAATCACAGTTTTTGTGTTAAACATATTTTTTAAGAGACTTTTTTTTAAATTTTATTCACAATCTGTATTTAAAAAATATCCTAAATATCCTACATTTTTCTGTCTGTCACTTCCAAATCTGTAGATAAGACTTATAAGGCCGTGCATCAGCCTCCTCACTCTTCTATTAGGTGTCTCCACACACCTTCTAGATACTCTCCCTAAGTAGTGATGATTAATAGGGGCGTAACTATAGGGGATGCAGAGGATGCAGTTGCACCCAGGCCCACGACCCTTAGGGGGCCCATAAGACTTCTCTTTTCCATATAGGGATATAACGACTGTGGATGTGGAACCACTGTGTCAACCTACCGGGTAGGTGATGATCCATTCCAGCATGGTTGACAGCCGACCCCAGCGTGGGTGGTAAGATACTGGATGTACGAACCCCATATGAAGATGGAACCTAGGGAAAGTATCTTGTCCTGAACTAAAAACCAGGAGAGGAAAACCCCTGCCTATAAGTGGAGGACTCGTCCCAATAAGGACAACCCCCACGGTCTTCTAGGCACTGACTGACCCTGACAGGACAAAACACCTATAAAACAAGCGACAGAACAATGTCGGGGTATACAGGGACAAATGAGGTACAGGCTGACAAGGATAAACAGAGAAGCAGGCTCACAAGGATAGCAGACAGCAGGATACACTAACAGAGGACACAGAACACGAGCAGAAAGCAAGGTAGCAGGGAAACTGCCAGAGCAGCAGCTAAACATGGAGTTATGGACACAAATCACACAACAACACTACAGAACTGACTGAAAGGCTCAGGGCAGCTATATAGGAAGGTGCATCAGCTGAGCAGAAGGCCCAGAAGCAATTAACCCTAGGAGTGCTGGAAGAGAATAAATGTAAGTTCAGTAAACAGGGAGGGCAGGACGACGCCCTCACCTGTCAGACACAGCTGAGGTAACCTCAGATGAAATGCAGGTGGGCTTCGGCCCACACTGCATGTCCCAGTCTGACCGGGGTTTTTAATACATAGACACAGGCAGGTACAACTCCCTAATGTGAAGTCCGTGTGGACCCAAAGCATGGGTGGCTCCCTGGAACCCACCGGCGGTACATAAACAAATCCCATTACAGTGCCCTGGACAGCAGAGCTAACGTCAGATTAAATACAGGTGGGCTTCGGCCCACACTGCATGCCCCAGTCAGACTGGGGTTCTTTATAAGTACACACAGGCAGGTAAAACTCCGTGTGGACCGACAGCATGGGTGGGTCCCAGGAAGCCACCGGCGTTACATAAATAAATCCCATTGCAGTGCCCTGGACAGCAGAGCTAACATCAGATTAAATGCAGGTGGGCTTCGGCCCACACTGCATGCCCCTGTCTGACCGGGGTTTTTAATACATAGACACTGGCAGGTACAAATCACTAATGTGAAGTACCTGTGGACCCACAGCATGGGTGGCTCCCTGGAACCCATCGGCGGTACATAAATGTATCCCATTGCAGTGCCCTGCTCAGCAGAGCTAACGTCACATACAATACAGGTGGGCTTCGGCCCACAGTGCATGCTCCAGTCAGACTGGTAATATGTACCTTAACAGTAACCGCGTTGGTGGGAAATGGCCTCGCCACGATCATGTCTTTGGGAAGCCTCCGTTTCCACACCACAGTGACATAGCATTAGCAGCGGTATAGTCAGAGCCCAGAATTAGTAACATTTCAGTGGTATCATTAGGGACAGGCCCCAGTAACATATCACTAGCAGCAGTATAGGGGGAGTACAGTCTTAGTTCCATTTCAGTAGCAGTAGCAGTCAAGACAGGCCACAGTAACATTCCCGTTGCAGCAGTTTAGGGAGATAACAGTCTCTTTCACATTTCTGTAGTTGCAGTATAGACAAGGCCCCAGTTACATTTATGTAGCAAAAGTGTAGGCCAACCCCACACACCTTGCTGTAGCATGAGTGCAGGCGAAGCCCATAAAAATTACTAGGATTAAACTGTAGGCGAGGGCCCAAAAAAATTGGTGTACCAACAGTTCTAATGTACCTCAGAAAAATTGCCCATGCCCAACCAAGAGGGCAGGTGAAACCCATTAATCGCTTTGGTTACTGTGGCTTAATTTGTAACTAGGCCTGGAGGCAGCCCAGTTAAAATAAAAATTGGTTCAGGTGCAAGTTTCAACGCTTTAATGAGAATTGAAACGTATAAACATTGTTTACAAAAGTCATATGACTGAGCCTTGTGGGCCTAAGAAAAATTGCCCGTTCGGCGTGATTACCTGAGGTTTCAGGAGGAGGAGCAGGAAGAGGAGGATGAATATAATACACAGATTGATGAAGCTAAAAGGTCCCCGTTTTTTATGGTGATAGAGAACGATGCTTCCATCCGCGGGTGCAGCCTACGTATTGTTTAGGTACCGCTGGTGGAGAAGAGAAGTTTGGGGAAATCCAGGCTTTGTTCATCTTTATGAGTGTAAGCCTGTCGGCACTGTCAGTTGACAGGCGGCTACGCTTATCCGTGACGATTCCCCCAGCCGCACTAAACACCCTCTCTGACAAGACGCTAGCTGCAGGGCAAGCAAGCACCTCCAGGGCATACAGCGCGAGTTCAGGCCACGTGTCCAGCTTCGACACCCAGTAGTTGTAGGGAGCAGAGGCGTCACGGAGGATGGTCGTGCGATTGGCTACGTACTCCCTCACCATCCTTTTACAGTGCTCCCGCCGACTCAGCCTTGACTGAGGAGCGGTGACACAGTCTTGCTGGGGAGCCATAAAGCTGGCAAAGGCCTTGGAGAGTGTTCCCCTGCCTGCGCTGTACATGCTGCCTGATCTCCGCGCCTCCCCTGCTACCTGGCCCTCGGAACTGCGCCTTCTGCCACTAGCGCTGTCGGATGGGAATTTTACCATCAGTTTGTCCACCAGGGTCCTGTGGTATAGCATCACTCTCGAACCCCTTTCCTCTTCGGGTATGAGAGTGGAAAGGTTCTCCTTATACCGTGGGTCGAGCAGTGTGTACACCCAGTAATCAGTAGTGGCCAGAATGCGTGTAACGCGAGGGTCACAAGAAAGGCATCCTAACATGAAGTCCGCCATGTGTGCCAGGGTACCTGTACGCAACACATGGCTGTCCTCACTAGGAAGATCACTTTCCTCCTCCTCCTCCTCCTCAGGCCATACACTCTGAAAGGATGACAGGCAAACAGCATGGGTACCCTCAGCAGTGGGCCAAGCTGTCTCTTCCCCCTCCTCCTCATGCTCCTCCCCCTCCTCCTCCTCCTCCTCAACGCGCTGAGATATAGACATGAGGGTGCTCTGACTATCCAGCGACATACTGTAGTGAGACGTAGGTGCGTTTGACTGAGCTGCTGCAGTTCACAGCGCAGAACCAGTGAAGTGGACTTTTTAAAATGGTGAGGTGAAAAACCAGAGACACCGCATGCAGCGGATATAATGTGTACTTTTTCCCTGTGGCGGGATGACAGCGGTCATGTAACGGGCACAGCAGAGCCAGGAAACAATTATGCGCAAGCCTACTGTAACGCTTAGCTGGGTATTAATTAGCAACTACTACCCCCAGTAGACACGCAGTAAACTGAAGACGGTCACAGGCAGACTAAATATAGTATGTTTTTGAAAAAGCCCACTGCCTATATAGCCAGTATACCTCTTTCCCTGTACCACTGACCCTGCCTCACCAGTACTGCCCCTATACTGAGTAAAATGACTGCAGACTGAGGACGCTATGGTCTGCATGCCCGATATACAAAAAAAAAAAAAAGTGCAACACTGCTAAAAGCAGCCTCAACAGTACTGCACACGGTCAGTTGTGGCCCTAAGAAGGACTGTTGGGGTTCTTGAAGACGAATATAGCACCTAACACTCTCCCTATAGCAGCTACAGCAAGACAGCACTTTCCCTGATCTCTGTCAGCATGCATCTGTGCAGAGCCGCGGGCGGGGCAGATTTAAATACTCGGGTGTCATCTGATCTCCCCAGCCACTCACTGCAGGGGGGTGGGATAGGGCGGGAACGTCACAGGAGGAAGTTGTAATGCCTTCCCTGTGCTTCTATTGGCCAGAAAAGCGCGCAAATTTCTCAGGGAAGGAAATGTGATGGAGTCGAGCACCGCGTGGTGCTCGTCTCGAGTAACGAGCATCTCGAGTACCCTAATACTCGAACGAGCATCAAGCTCGGACGAGTATGCTCGCTCATCTCTATTAAATATATAATAACATAAGGTAATTTGTTATGCATGGTTATTCATCTGAGGTCGTATCTATATAATTTCAACACCTAGGGGTACATTTACATGGGCAATGCGAGTTGCTCCTGTTTGCTGTACAATGTGTAGGATAGCAGGAAAAAATAGGACATGTAGTGATTTTTCAAAGTTGAAACATAAGTCCAAATGAAAAATTGCTTGTATGTATGAACTTGCACAGGAATGTTGCCTGTGTGAATAAGTCCTTAGAATCAGATTTTTATGTCCTGAAATGTAAAACCATAGAATTCCAAGAGGTGTACTTTTCCCATGACTGTATATAGCACATGCATACTCCAAAATGCTGTGCACAGAATAAAGAAGTATAGATATAATTACAATTAAATGTTTTATAAATGTGCTTATAAACAGTAAGTCCTGAATAGGGTAACATACAGTTATAAGCAGGACATAAGATCATCAGGTGACCGATGTATAATAACAAAGAACTCCCAGAAGTGGCATGAAAATATTGGAAGTTAGATGAAATGTTTGCCAAAGTCACTTATTTATTCTAAGTCCACCAGTGTTCTCCCGTGGAATATTCCAGCAGGAATCAGCCGGCATCGCAGGAATCACTTTCCTTCATACCGTTTTTCAATTGCACGTATGTCCTGGTGAAATCTTTCACCATGCTCATCTGATAAGTAGTTACATCTCTCCGGTAAGTAGTAAAGATGTGAGTGCATGAAATGTACTTTGAGGGACTTGCTGCATCCCAAATCTTTGTATGATTTCAACATATCCGTCACAATCTGTTCACAGTCGTTTGATCTCGTTTTCCCCAGAAATTCCTCATATTCTTAAATGCCATCCAGGCAGAGTTTTCTTTGCTTGCTAAGCATTCACTGAATCTATTGTCACGTTTCAGTTCTCTATCTGTGGACCCATGAAAACACCCGCTTTTATCTTTACTCTTGAAAGATGAGTAAATTTGATCTTGAGATAGGCAAATCCTCTGTCATTTTTATCCATTGCCTTGATAAACTGTTTCATATGACCCAATTCAATTATGGAGGAAGCAGGATGTCTTCAGAGGACACAAGACTTTCCTGTTGAACAGTTTTGCCCTCAACTCTCCAAATTGTGGCTGGCAAGTCTTTTCTTATGTAGCAAGATTGCCTGCCATGGCTATTCCACGCACGCAGAAAACAGGAGTACTTTGTGACCCCTGTCTACATTCCCAATATGACAGCAAGGACCTTCAAGTCTCCACACATCTTCCATTTATGTTAAGAGTATTTAATTGAGTGAAGCATATGCTGCAGCATTTCATAGGACTCCTTTGCAAGACTGGCATAACCGACTGGAGCAGAACACAGCACATTGTTGTGAAGCAAAACTTCTTTCGAACTGGTTTTTGAGACATCTATGAAAAGCCTGCACTCATAGGCATCATAAATGGGAGCTAGAGCTGACATCAAACCACTTATGTTGTTACAAAAAGTTATGGTCCCATCATAAGTGAAGAAATCCACAAGATTCTCATTCTTTATAAATTGTTACATTTGGGTTGGAGAAGATTCCATTCTTGCAACCTGGAGCCCTGAAGTTCCACCTTCCTTTTACTAAGGCTTAATCCCTTTATCGCACTAAATCATGGACTAAATAGTTTTAAAGTTCATGTGCTAAGAAGTCTGGAGTTGAAAGTCCTGTGGGGTTAAATGAGGAACGTTTCTTTTACTACTTTATGGAAATTTGTTCTCTTCCTGCATTGTCTCATCGTTATCATCTTTGAGTTCTTCAATTGAAGGTTGTAATGGGACAGGAACAGTCTCAGTGTGCAGTACCGGCCTTACTGCAGATGGCAAGTTGGGATACAAAATGTGACTTTTGGATTTTCTTTTTCTGAAGCCCTTAGGCCCAATGTCCATGGGCGGATTTTTGCTGCGAAATCTGGAGCGGGCGTTTTGCAGCAATAAGCTTCCATAGCATACTATGATAAAATGATCCTTCATGTCCACGAGCGGAAACCAATTGTGGTTTCTGCTGGTGGATAAAAAATCGCAGCATGCTCCATTTTGCTGTGGTTCCCGCATGGACGGCTTTCATTGAAGTCAATCAAAGCCATCTGATCCGCGGCCCGTCCGCAATTGACATTGTGGATGGGCCGCGGATTCTGCGGAAAAGCAGGATTTTGCAGAAAAAGACTCTATTGCACATCCGCAGTACAGAAAGAAGACCCGCACAGGTAAGCAGGTTCCTCGGCCGTGGGCGGGGTCGGATTTCGCTGTGAGCTCCCGCATGCGGAATCCAACCTGCCCATAGACATGAGGCCTTAAAGGGGTTCTGTCATTAAAGAAAAATTCTATATTTACCTATTCCTTGCCTGTCAGTCTGCTTACCAGATCTTCACCTCACCTATCTTCTCCTGACTTCTGCAGTCCAGGGGGGGGGGGAGTGGGTGGGGGGGGGGGGTGGGAAGGGGACACCTCACCTCCAGCTGGCTGATTCCTCTGCTTCCTGTGAGGTCATGTAAATTGCCGGCAGTCTCCTTCCTGCCAGCCAGAGACATCACAGTTTACAGTCCAGCAAGGGGAGTGCCGATCTACTTCAGAGATTGCTCATGCAAGCTGTCTTGGCAATATATCAGAATTCCTTTCTAGGCAGTGAACCCTACAGCACAGGGACCTGACCTTTACTGACTTGCCGGAAGGAATGTAAGGTATGCAGCCTTCATAACAAGCCGGCCAGCATGCATGAGGTGACCCGGGGCACTGGAGAAGCTCAGTGATGAGAAGATGTGGTAAGGAAACTGACGTGGAAGAAATAGTTGAGTATAGATTTTTTTTTTTTTTTATGACAAAACCCCTTTAATGTTTGTAAAGGTGCATTTAGTTAGAATGATTATCTTTCCAAAAATCATTCAAACAAACGAAAGTGAATGATAATCATTCAGTTTAAACATGAGCTAACGACAGTTTCAGAAATGAAAGCCGAGCTGTAATTGGTTGCTATTGGCAACATAGACAGATTTACTATTAATTCAGTTTTGATAACTGAGGCCCATTGTTTTAATGGTCAATGTAACAAAATGGTACAATATTGAATATCCTACCTTCTTATGAGGTCTATAACTTCATTTTCTTGCCTGACAATTTTGATTTAGGATTGAGCACCCTATGAACAATGATTTTTACACAGAAAAATATATCCTTGTAACCAGGGGCGTAACTATAGGAAATGCAGGGGGGTGCAGTTGCACCCAGGCCCAGGAGCCTTGGGGGGGCTATAAGTCCTCTCTTCTCCATATAGGGAGCTCAGTACTATGAATAAAGCATTATAGTTGGGGGCCCTGTTACAGGTTTTGCATTGGGGCCCAGAAGCTTCAAGTTACGCCTCTGCTTGTAACACAGTGTCATCATCGCTTACAGTTTCCCCATAGGGTCTCACATTCTAAATTCACCTATTAGCATGTTTTTGGAATGTGGCAGGAAGCCCACAGAAATACAAACTCCATGCAGATGTTGTCCTTGGTTGGATTTGTACCCAGGATCCTAGTGCTGTAAGACAACGGTACTAGCCACTGAGTCGGAATGGGAATGGTCTTTATACTTAGTCCTTATTTGAGGAAAACAGTGTTGTAACTACATGGACAGTCTGTAAATATCTGAGACTTTTGACCATCAGTGTAAAAGTGAAAAAATATGCGTCCATGATATTTTTTTTTAGCTGGAGTTGCTTTTCTTATCTATCATATAAATAACCAAAGTGTAGAGACCCCCTGTGATCCAGGTAATCTATATCTCTACAAGTACATTTGCAAAGGTAGTTACGTGATCTCAATATTACATCTCTTGACATGGCTGTATACCTACCTTTCTACAATGGATGTATTATTTTAGAGCTCTTCCAGTCCACATCTCCAGGAGTGTGCGTAAGTTCGTAACGTATCCAAAGAGTGATTGAGAAACTTATGAGTTGGTCGTAGGTCTCTGATACACAAATGTATACTACCGACTTGTCGTTCTAGATTAAAGGGGTTCTGACACAAATAATGTTTTTATGCTTTAGCAGCCATTGTTCCCTGGTCTGCCTAATGGACCCAGGGAACCCATGGTTTAATGGCTGCTAAAGCATAAAAAGATAATACTTACCTGTTTTTCTGTTGTTGTTGACATCGGGGGGTCATCTCCCGGCAGGCGCTGTTCCTCCTCTTCTGTCTGCACGAGCCGCGCCGCTCCGGGATCGCGCACATGCGCAGTGGAGAGGTGCCCTCTGACAGGAGTCAGGACGGGCTGCGTCTCCACTGCGCATACGCAGCACTCCGGAGTTCAGCAGGACGGACGGGCCGCCCACAGCAAGCACTGCTTGTGACGTGCTTGCTGTGGGCGGTCCGTCCGTTAACCTCGGAAGTGCCTGACGGACGGACCAGAGCAGGAAGCGGTCTTTTTGACCGCTCCTACTCTGCTTTAAAGGCACAGAAGAAGATGCGGGCTGGAGGGGACATGCCTGGCGATCGGGCCAGGCCAGGCAAGGTGAGTACAATTTTTTTTTTTTGATGTCAGAACCCCTTTAAGCAACACTCTGTGAAAAAGAGAGAGAGAGCTAAAGAATATGAAAAAGAAAGTTCCATTTAGTTCCTAAGGACCGTAGTTTGTTTGAGAACACTATTATAAATGTCCATGTTTTTACACAAGACATAAAGATAGGCATAATAGATGATCTAACATAGCACAAAAATTCCCTGTATTTACGTTTTTATAACATGGGGATATTCTTAAAATACGGTAGGATATTATGCATATGTTAATATGTTTGAAATGTACATGATATGTGAATTCGGAGTTCACACTTTCTGTAACTCGGAAACATATATTTATGAAATTCTAATCTGTGACCCTAGAGGGCAGTACATCTTCACCGAAAGTAGTAGCACTGCATTATCATTTTACTACTTGATACATTCTTCTGCTCTTGTAATTCTTTTGGTCCCTGCAAAATATTATTTTACTTGATGAAATCTTTTACTCATTACTATTCTTTACAGCTCATTTATCAGATATTTCCAGTATAATCTTAAAACAATCTTCAAAGTTAGGGTAGCAATTAAAAGAATCAGGAAGTTTAACTATAGGAGAACAAAACGATAAAAGCTGATAAGTCTTAAAGTCTTAGAACTGAAAAAAAGATTCTACATGTGAAATAACGTTTTACCTTGACATATCTTCTGACGTGTCATCAGTGGGGGGTAGGTGTCAGGGTAGGAAACTTGTAAATGTTGGAAGTAGCATACTGTAACTCCAATGGAGGCAGATGATGTGGCAATATGGAGCCTGTGTGGCTGGGGGCTTGGAACAAATTTCAGGTTCTGCCCTCTTCATCATGCTCCCTGCACGATTCTGGAGGGGTATCATCTCTCCTTAGGGAGACCACAAAGAAGGTGAATGAGGAGACTTATAAGGCCATCCATGCTCCTCTGGGTATTAGGCAAATAAGGAAGATGAAACAATACCTCCGCAGTGCCACCTATTGAATGGCTGCATTCCTTCAAATCAATGCTTGACACTTTATACCGGTCTGTAGAGCAATGATTGGGAATAGAAAACCAAGCCAGAATCCATACACAGACAGCTGTTTCTGAGTTTTTTCCCCTCATCAGTGTGCAGTAGGATTCTGGCTTGGCTAGTGAGAGGCCTGTGACATGGGTCACGAGGGTATCATTTCTCCTGATGGAGAGCAGAAAGAAGGTGAGTGAAGAGACTTAAAGGGTCATACATGCTCCTCTGGGTAATATGCAAGTAAGAAAGATGGAACAATACCCCTGGAGGATCCTACTGCACACTGATGAGGGTCAAAGGCCCCAAAACAACTGTGTATGGACTTTGGCTTGGTTTTCAATTCCCAATCATTGCTCTACAGACCTGTATAAAGAGTCAAGCATTGATTGTTGGCTGTCAGTGATTTTTGGAATGGTTGCCAGACTAAAGAAAAAATCAGGTTGGCAACCCTGATAAGTGATATTTTGTCAGTGTTATTGGTGAAAAAGCCTCTCCTATACAACTCATTGTAGTGTTACTGTGTTACCTGTAGGCTTGTATGAGTTATGATTGAGGTTAAAGGTGACTGCACATTTCAGATAGCTGTCACTTGTTCAGCCAACAGTTCTTCCTTGTGCCGTCCCCCATACAGGTGTACACTCAGCTCAGCCAAGCATGCATGTGTTCTGAGTGGGTAGAGGGAAATAAACCTTCGTCAAACTCTTGTGATGAAGACTTATCTTCCCTGAAAACAAAAGTATTGGGCATGCTGAACTCCTTCTTTCCCCTGACACTTGCCATACACATTACATTTTTGCACGGTATTGCCAAAATCAGCTGATTCAGCAAATATTAACCCCTTAACACTGCAGGACATACAGTTACGTCCTCCAGTGTCGGGGTATGTATGAAGAGAAATCGCGCAGTGTCTTTCTTAGAGCTGACACTCAGTGGCAACAGCTCTGATAAGCCGCGTGGCTCATGGGAACTGTTAACTCTTTAAATGCCGCTGTCAATTTAAATACCCCGTACGATTTTCGGGAGTCCCGTACAGCCCCGCGCGATGAGATCACAGGGAGCTGTGTGGGTGTCATGGCAGCCGGGGGCCTTCTGAAAGGCCCAGTGCTGTCATGGCAGAATGCCTATCAAGCCATGCCCATGAGGTGGCTTGATAGACTGCCTGCCCGATCACAGTATGATTAGAGATGAGCGAACGTGCTCATTTAGAGCAATTACTCAATCGAGTATCGCTTTTTTTGAGTAACTGCCTAATCGGGCGAAAAGATTCGGGGGGGCGCCGTGGGGGAGTGGGGGTTGCGGTGGGGAGTGGGGGGGAGAGAGAGCTCCCCTCTGTTCCCCCCTGCTACACCCTGCTCCACCCTGGCGCCCCCCGGCGCCCCCCAGATCTTTTTGCCAGAGTATACAGTTACTCGAAAAAAGAGATGTTCGATCGAGTAATTGTCCTGAACGAGCACGTTCGCTCATCTCTAAATATGATGTAATGATATGGCATTACATCATACTGCAGGAACGATAAAAGCATTGCAAGTTTCGTTACCTCTGGGGACTAAGAATAAAAGTAAAAATAAGATTAATAAAGTTTTACTAATTATTTTAAAAAAAAGTTTAAAAAAATAGCCTTTTGCACTATTTATAATAAAAGAATCTAAATAATAAAACAAAAATATATATTTGGTATCACTGCATCCGTAAATGTCCAATCTATTAAAGTAATGCATAATTTACCTCCCACAATGAATGCCGCCAGAAAAAAAACAAAAACAACGCCAGAACTGTGCTTTTTGGTCACCCTGTCTCCAAGATAAAATGTAATAAAAAGCAAACAAAAAGTCGTATGTATTCAAAAAGGGTGACAGAAAATAATTTAAAAAAATGAAATATCTTTGAGAAAAATGAAAGTAGTACAGCAAAAAAAAAAAAAAAACGTCATAAGTTTGGTATCGCAGTAATCATACTGACCCATAAAATAAAGTTTGTATCACAAGAAAGATATTTTAGACCAGCAGCACTTGGCAAAATATTATGTATGAAGAGGAAATCCACCATGGAAAAATGAGATGAAAAAAAGCATACTTTTATTAAATATCCCAGACAAACAGACGGACAGCAACATTTCGGCTTTAAAAAGATAGCCTTTGTCAAGCTTAATCTAATGACATAAAGACACCATATTTATATAAACTAACACCAATCAAAACACAGTGGTTAATGTATGCCCACAAAATACATACACATGATTGGAGCGCACGGATGTTAGTCATGGAGAGCAGTCGCGGATCACCAGCGTCAGAAGTTACTCATCATCAACTGTGTGCCAGCTGCGTGTCATTGCATAGAGTCGTGCAAAACTGACGAAAAATCGCACGCGCGTCGTCAACTATGCGCCAGCTGCGCGGCATTGCACAGAGTCGCGCAAGTTTGACGAATAATCGCGCATGCGCATAATATACGGGACTAGACGCCGTCCCGATGAGGCGTATCATCAGTATGGAGGAAGCCGAAGTTGGAGCTGACGCGTCAAAGGGGGCGGGGCACAGGGCGTGTCTTTGTCATTAGATTAAGCTTGACAAAGGCTATTTTTTTAAAGCCGAAATGTTGCTGTCCGTCTGTTTGTCTGGGATATTTAATAAAGGTATGTTTTTTTTCATCTCATTTTTCCATGGTGGATTTCCTCTTCATACATAATATTTTGCCAAGTGCTGCTGGTCTAAAATATCTTTCTTGTGATACATGCTTTGGTGAGCCCATTGAAAAGTCTCGACTCAGACCTAGCGTGCACGGCTCAACTTACTTCCTGCATCCCCACCTGTGGTGACGTGCATATAGGAGTGCTGCTGCATTTTCTAATTACTCTGCCATAAAATAAAGTTATCATGCCATCTTTGTTGCAGTGTGTATACCGTAGAAACAAGATGCACACAAAGATGGAGGAATTTCACTCCACTTAGAATTTTTAAAAAGTTTTTCAGTACATTATATGGCACATTAAATAGTACCATTAAAAAATACAACTCGCCCTGCAAAAAACAGGAATACAGATAGCGGCGGCGATGGAGAAATAAAAGAGTTGGGATTTTTTAAAGGACAGGAGGAAGAAACAAAAATGGAAAAAAAGGACCATTTCCTTAAGCGGTTAATCTAATGCGTATGGCCAACCAAAATTTCATGATGCACAACAGGAACAGAATAAATTAAGTCCAGTTTCATCTGTATGTACTGTATGTGGAAACAAGGTGGATTGGATTTTCTTGTCTGGTACCAATATTTCCACACACGTAAGCAGTGGTAGACATGTCCGACAGTCACTTATCTCCAGCTAATCTACAGAATAAGTACTAGTAATTATTAGGAAATTATAGTACCAGTGCTTCTGGTGGTGCAATGCGCCACACAGCTCTGCTACATGCACATCACGCACACACATAACTGTGGTACATGGGCGTGTGACAGACATACACAGCTGTGCTACATGCCATGCGCCTGACAGACATAGCTCTGTTACATGACATGCACATGACAGAAAAAGCTGTGCCACAGTACATGTGCATGTGCATGTTACAAACTCAGTTCTGCTACATGACATACATCCATGCTGACTATACACATTACACGCACAGCCACTCGCAGCTCTACTACATTTATGCTGACTGCACACATGACACACAGCTCCTGAATACAGTAAAAAAGCCCTTGGTCTTCTGATCCCTGACTCCACTCACTCAGGTGTCATTACAGGCCCTGGTAGTTTCTGTTGGCTTATCCAGTATATAGTACTACCAAATTCCAGAATGGCTCCTCCCACAGCAGTGACACCACCACAGGTCCTTCAGCCCACTGGATCTCTGTGGTGGCGATAGGTTGGTGTCTCCTGTCAGGACCGCTAATCTGTCGTAGCGGTAGGTCCGTGTCTCCTGTCAGGACCACTGATCTGTGGTGGCAGTAGGTTGGTGTCTCCTGTCAGGAGCGCTGATCTGTCGTGGTGGTAGGTTGGTGTCTCCTGTCAGGACCACTGATCTGTGGTGGCAGTAGGTTGGTGTCTCCTGTCAGGACCACTGATCTGTCGTGGTGGTAGGTCAGTGTCTCCTGTCAGGACCACTGATCTGTGGTGGCAGTAGGTTGGTGTCTCTTGTCAGGACCGCTGATCTGTGGTGGCGATAGGTCGGTGTTTCCTGTCAGGACCGCTGATCTGTGGTGGTGGTAGGTTGGTGTCTCCTGCCAGGACCACTGATCTGTGGTGGCGATAGGTTGCTGTCTCCTGTCAGGACAGCTAATCTGTCGTGGCGGTAGGTCGGTGTCTCTTGTCAGGACCACTGATCTGTGGTGGCAGTAGGTCGATGTCTCCTGTCAGGACCGCTGATCTGTGCTGGCGGTAGGTCGGTGTCTTCTGTCAGGACCACTAATCTGTGATGGCGGTAGGTCGGTGTCTCCTGTGAGGACCGCTGATCTGTAGTGGCAGTAGGTCGGTGTCTCCTGTCAGGACCACTAATCTGTGATGGCGGTAGGTTAGTGTCTCCTGTCAGAACCGCTGATCTGTGGTGGTGGTAGGTTGGTGTCTCCTGTCAGAACCGCTGATCTGTGGTGGTGGTAGGTCGGTGTCTCCTGTCAGGACTGCTAATCTGTGATGGTGGTAGGTCAGTGTCTCCTGTCAGTTGAGTTGTGTCTGACATAATAACGGCTTAGTTGTATTCTCAGTGTGTTAGGACCAGCTATGACGGCACAAGGGGGTGGAGCTATGATGCAGTCAGGGGAAAAAAGCTATGAGTATTCCAGGGGCGGAGCTATGATGGTGGCAGGGGAGGGGCTATGATGGCACCAGGGGGCAGGTCTATGACAGCGCCAGGGGCAGAGCATGAGAATCACTCACTCACATACTTTATAAAAAAAGAAAAAAAAAATTCTGCACTCTTATGGAACCACCTCGTTTTCAGGACATAAACGTTTGCCAGTCCAATCCAAAGTGAGTACTATTTATTTTCCATGTACAAGGAAAAGGTTTTTTTCTTTTTTTATACTTTATTTCACCCATTTTTTCTTGCCAAAAATCGGGGTTTTCCAGGACTGCAGCTCTCCATATGACTGGATCATGTGTCGCGGAACCCTCCTTTGCGGAACCACGGCTTACTCAATTTGGAATGTTTACACCCTTCCATATTAATTCTGAATTGATAATGCGCATAAGAAGTTTTCACACTGACACAAGGTTCAGCATGCATAGCTTCCTCAATTCTAACTTTAATGATCGGCGTGTAGCCTATTTTAAGAGTTTAACACATCCGCCCATCTGGGCAGGTCAAAGATTACATAGATACAACATATTGTTTAATTATTGGATAAGCATCTTGCAATTCTTCCATCCTCCGGTCATCTGTGATTGGCCATCAGGTGGTGGATGAAATGAGTGGGTTGTCTTGGAGCCACGTGTGGTTCCTTCGATATGATTGGATGTTACATCATGAGTTAATAATAGCATAGACCTCCCATGTTATTCGCGTCTGTTTCCAGTAAAGTCGCTGGGGAAATTTTCGCGGTAACTTGAAAGCGGAAGCTTGTCTCAGATTCGGTTCATTGTCTTCTTCCTAGTTCCTTTAATCACCCATGCAACCGGACAAACAGATATATTTATATCTTGGTTGCGTGCTAAATTCCATCCAGCAGAGTTTATAAAACAGATGTTTCATATAAGCGGAAGTACCTATTGCATAACTGTAAGAACATTATATTTGTAGCAAGACAGAAAGCAAATATGTATACAGAATGTTAAATTGACAACTGTCTACTGCCAAGGCCCACCGATCCATATAGATATATACTGGGCTTCCACCACAGACCCCCCTTGAAACTATCTGTTTCACTAAACTCGCCCTGCTCCGTCCCACCCCCACCGCTGACCCTAGACTCGCATTGTGTTGTACACTGGAGCTATTGCTGTCATGGGGGTATAGGATGGTTCGACATCATCGTATTCTGGATCCATGATGACGACGTTTGCGCTGACAGTGGGCTTTTTGTTGGACATCGTAGTGAGACAGGTGGACCAGGTAGTCATTAGGGTCGGAATACACTGTATGCAACGACAAACAGAAATTAGGATGACTATAAAGGTGACAAATATAATCAGGTTAGGAGAGGTGCGACTTTTACTACTTCAGGTAAACACTGCATAACTTGTATAGAACCCCGCCTTCTTGACGTTACCTCGATTCATCAACAAGAGTGCAAAATCAGGACTATCTAATAACTGATCAACATGACTGAACCCCTGTCTCATTAGTAAGTGCATGATCATATATATTAGTCTGGAAGGAAAGAGCTACAAGCTGATTATTCCCACTTCCCTTTTCCAGAGGCGGCAAGGTAACAGGACCAGGGGTGTTGTAACATCGGCATGTTGCGTGGACATAAGCAGAGTGCACTGCAGATAAAATAAAGCAAAATCTTAGCGAAAACCTATCACAGTGTTCTAAATACACAATGTTTTAAAACTTATTTTTCTATATTTTTCCCTTCTCCTGTTAGGTACCTAACTGAGGAAAACAGACTAAGGTTAGCTCTTTTTAGTTAGTGCTTCTTAATGGCAACTGCGTCTTTACCTGCGGGTCACGTTTTGTCTGGAATGTAGGTACAAGTCTCCCCTATCATCTTACAGACGCTCCCTTTTTTGGCTAAAATCGTACCTAGTGCCATTCTATTTTGAAAAGTCATAGTCGAGGTAGGTCCTATTGGTCGACTAGTCCCTATAAGGCGTCTCTAGTATAATTTATAAACCGCTGTTAATTATAATAAACATAATTAATCTGGTCAACATTTTATTTACCATAATAAATCAGGAAAATTTTTTAAAAACTCGTCGGGTACCACCCTTGGCTGCCTTATGACGTCAACGTACATGTGTGGGTCAAAACTATCACCAGGAGCCTCTCTTCTCACTCTAATGTGCTGTACTAGAAGTACATACTAGTAGTGTGCACAGGTACGCACGGCGTGGGACTCCCTAATCTTCACCCACACCAATGTCCCTCCTGGAGATAGTCCTAATGGTGAACACGTCCAGGTCGCCTCACCCTTGCGTCAGGGTTTTCCCACTGCCCGTAATTCCCTACTCCTAGGGGGGGGATCCCTACCTCACCTCAGAGGGAGGCCATGGATTCCCTGGGCTCATTTCCGGGCATCTATACCCTCTATCTGTACAAGTTAACACCCCACAGGGTGTGCCCTCGCCGGAACCTAAGGTCTTCTGCACTATCCCTTGGCAAATGGGAATTCCACTGACAATCCATCTTAGGAGATCGGGCCAGGCACAGTACTAGTACATTTCTCCTTTTCTTTGGTAGCGTATGTGGTTGGCATTATCGGAACTGGCTCTTCATCTTTTTTAAACAAGGGAAATATTGGTGAGTTCCCCAAAAATCTCCCTCTACCCTGCCTAATTGCCTGGCAGGTGTAGTTTCCAGGGTAGTCAGTAATACTCTCTCCGGTGCAAGACACTTAAGTAGTTATAGAGTATTCCTTCTTCCATTTCTCACGGACAGTGTAATTAGCGGAAATGTTCGTGAAGAGACTAATAAACCACTCTTCAGCATCTACAGGGAGATTTAGGGGGACCATCCCCGAGTGTAGTCGGGCACTACCGCACACGCAACAGTTAGACTTGTTGCTCCTGTTAGCATTGTACCTCATCAACATTGAACGAGTTATACTAGAAGGTAACCATACCCCCATATTCTTCCGACTAAGGATTCCGGTTGCCACCCTCCTCTCTCACTAGCCCTAACCAGAGTAATGTCCTTGGCAAAACTAAGACTGGTCTCCCGGATCTGAAGCTTTCTTACAGTATGAAGCATGGATGGATCCATGTAAGTCTTTCGGCTAGTTTCACAGCTGTGGCAGTAGTCAGAAGCACCTGGTAGGGGCCATTAAATCGGGGCTCAGGAGGGTGCTTCCTGGGGAACTTCTTGATGCGCACCCAATCCCCAGGCTGCAAGATATGTGTCCCAGTGTCTGCCTCTGAGTCTGGAAGAGAACACCTGTGTACCTTCGTTTACCTCATTCACTTCCGGTACCCTGTATCTGCAGATTACCTCATTCATGAGCTTCTGTGTGGTTATCTGTTCATTTACCTTAGTATCAGGGTGGGCCTTCAACCTGAAAAAGACTCAAGCAACAACAAGCACATGTTCATACTCCCCAACAGGTGTGAGCTGAATGTGGTCAAATTGGCAATCTCTGAAATGGGTAGAGTGGTCAAGGCAAGTGTTTTATGGCCACCTTACTTCTGTCCGGACTCGCATATGGCAAAGATCATGCTAACTGGACAAATGATGCAGCAGCTACAGAGAACCCAGGTGTCACCCATTCTTGTTCAGTGTCGCCGTCATCGCTGCTTTTGATTCTGTGTACCAGTTGGGCCATCATGGGGAACAGGGACCTCTGTAGGCAAGTTCTGTTGATTGTTCGCCATACGCCGTCCTGTTCTGTCGCTCCCGTCTTTTAGCCCAACTGCTTTCTTTCCTCGTTGACTTGTAACTGTAAAGTCCTTGACATATCAAAGTCCAAAGTTTTTATCAGAGTCCAAAGTATTTATCAAAGTCCAAAGGTTTTATCAAAGTCCAAAGGTTTTATCAAAGTCCAAAGGTTTTATCAAAGTCCAAAGTTTTTATCACTGACTCATGCTGTCAGTATCTATTCTTCTTTCTTCCACGGCTTGAGGGCCGCTGCCTTTGCTGTGTTGTCGGCGAGGGTGTCATCTCTCGCCTCTCCGTTGTAGAAATCGGTGTGGATTCTCCATTGCCAGGTAGTAGTAGTAGGGTTTCCATGAGACTCTGCACCGCTGCACCATTCTTAATTGGCTGTCCTACTGAGATAACAAGCTGTCTGGCCTTCCATATTGGGCCATAATCATGAGCTATGCCAAATGCATTCCAGGAGTCAGTGTAAAAAGTTGCCGACTTACCTTCTACCATTCCACACGCCTCAGTGAGGGCCTCCGGTTCCGCTTCTTGCCCTGAGACATGCGGAGGCAGAGCTTCTGCGTTTAGGACATCTTGTTGTGTGACCTCTGCATATCTGGTTCAGAATCATCAATCCTCACCCTGATACCATCTACAAAAGAAAACTCAAAATATGCATCATTAACAGTGTGTACATCACTACAATAATGTCAGAATCTTGTTGCACAGAATTTTTAAATAATTTAAAAAAAAATAGCTGATCTGCCATACTCAGATCACCTATGCCTCCCCTCCCCCCAGGAATACCTGATTAAGAGAAGAGTAGCCGGGTTCAAGGTATTACAACATTGGGAAGCAATATTGGGGGAGGCATGGAAAGAGCACATTGTAGCCGGATCTAATAGGCCAGAGATAAGTGCTTGGGTTGCACTTGCATGAGTATGTTCTGGGTGTCATTTGGGGTGTGGACCACTAGGGGGTAGTCCAATACCAACTTAGAAGATTTGTCAGCCATTGCCTGTACTGCTGCCACCGCACAAGCAGATGAGGGAGCTTCTCGAGTCACTGGATCTAACCTCTTCTGCTGTGGTTGTCCTCCGTGCTTTTGTGTCAATACTGTTATATGGGCGGCAGTATGAAACAAGGCCCAGAAAGGTGCGGAATTTGGCAACGGGTGTATGTACAGGTATGGCCTGCAGAACTTGGTTAGTCTTTGGAGGCCTCCAGGCCTTACAGCCTTCTGCAAGAGAAATTAACAGTGAAATTGTGGCCGGTTGGCAGTTTTTCCAAAGCATCAGCACACAGCACCTGATCTGCATGGCTGACCCTTCACCCCCTTTTTTTTTTTTTTTTTTAAACTAGGGGGATACTGTTTGACCCAGGGGTGTGTATCTGGGTCTCGTATATATTATCATGGTGGGTATAATCAATTTTCCTATGTCTGTCTTGTAGTTGTCCCATAATTTGTCAGGAACCGTGGAAAGCTGAGTTTGAGACAGGAGGAAAAAACAAAAAAAACTTTTTCTTCTGGCTATCTATGATTCTTACCCCCTCCTTGGATAAGAGACGTGTTCTTGCATCATCTAGCTCCACCCCTCTGAGTGTGGCTAATCACTTACTTCCTTATTCTCTCATTCAATGTTTGGCAGTCCTTGGGTACACATCACAACTCAATAAAGATAAAGTCTTATGCACCACACAATTTACATTTTACAAATTACGGGTCAATCTGCCCCGTTCCTCCTGTGGATACCTGGCCTTATCGTTACCTGCTTGTTTCCTATTCCTTGGCTTCTCTACCGTTTCTCTACAGTTTCTCTTACTCCCTGTAGTTTATTTATTTATTTTATATTGTCTGTGAATATACGTTACTTGTGCTGGGACTACAGGGCTAGTAACTTCCTCTTTTCAGAATCTCTCCCTCCCGTGACAGCCTAGCGAGAGGATTACAAGGGAGAATGTGGCTAATTTTTACTTTTACAACAGTTTTTGTCCCAGACTTCCGGCGACCGGGCAGATGCAGTCTTAGATGCCGGGCATCTCCATCTGATTGGTAATGTACTGCAATTCTCTCTATTCACTAAACCGTTATATTGACCGCTGGTGTCTTTGGCGTGTATTAATACAGACACCATTTCAACCCACCTTCTCTTCCTCTTTTCTGACACTTAGGGAAATTCTAACGTCTAATGCATAAATCACATATATTATGTTGTAACTTTACGGTCACAGCGGTGACCACCTAACATTGTATGTGGTTACAATTGAATTGGGGACTTGGCAAACATAGACGTATTTTCTTGTGGGCATGGTGGGCTACGCAGTCTGTTACAGTTTGTATTCTTAAAAGCCCCCTCAGGATGTGAGTGGCATATAACTTTTTACACTTATGTGACGGGCGTATAACAAAGATTAGAGATTACATAACAAAACATACGAGTAGTTTTAACATCCAACATTAGTTAAATAACTAACAAATGTTACAGCACAAGAATTGCTTTGCTTCTATTAAGAGTTCCACTTCCTCTTTTTAAATGTAGTTAGCAGCTTTTTTTTTCCTTTCTAAACAATTACGGGCACAGTTGAGCAGGACTGATACTAATTCTATATGATAGACAAACAAACTATTTCTACATAACAACTCAGCAGGATTAGCTCTACACAACAGACAAGCACACTAACTTTATCATACTGACAGGTAGGACACACAGAAAGATTGCTTGTTTAATCAATGATAACTTGACTCTCCACCCCTTCCACACTTTCCTGGAGGGTGTAAGAATTAACCTCGGTACAATGTTCGCTGCCTTTCAATTTCAATCATGGCTGCCAGATTTATGATTATAGAAGTCTCCTCAGACGCCGGACATAATATGCCCCGCCCTAGAGTCTCTAGCATTTCTGTCGCTACACAGTTTATCAATCTACCCTCAGACGGAGGGACCTACTCGTGGACATTTAAACAATAAACAAATATTTGTGGACCACCATCCTCAAACAGTGGACCGTAACCACAGCGGTGGGCGGGGTAGGAATTATTCTGACCCATCCGAGGGTACTTTTCGTCAATAACAATCCTTTTTGCCAATTTGGGCAAGACATGGGTGGTATACCCGCACAATTAGACAGACAATTAGACGGAGCACCAGTACGGCTGGTTTGGTCTAAACTGCCCCTCGGGATACTGTCTGGCAGCCCCTCTGTCCTAGATCTTTTACCAGACTTTACCGGAGCAGCGGTGCCTGTCCAGACGTTTGACCGTTTCCTGACTCTAAGGTTTTAGACTCCAAACCTGACCCGAGCAGGACCTCCTAGTCAAACTACCCCGACAGGTCCCCTTACTCTAAGGTTTTAGACACCAAACCTGACCCGAGCAAGGGGCCCTACGGGGACTTCCTCTCCCTTAAAGCAATTCACTGACCTTGCCAACCGACCAGTACTCTCAAAACGACAGGCATGTAAACATTCCTTTATATCTTATGACAGGTTCTTATCGAGTGATCGAGACTTATAAATACCTGTCGTTTGGTTCCAAATCGCTTGGCCTTGACACGGCACATAGGCGAGCCTGAACTTAGCCACACAGGTATAGATAATTAATTTATCTTACCGTGTTCTGAAGATTTTTATTGGGCCCACCAAGTCCAAGGTCGCATATGTCCATGTCTCCTGTCCAAGCTCTATGGAACCCATCGATCACTCCCCGTACGGGCCACCAGCTGTCGCGGAACCCTCCTTTGCGGAACCACGGCTTACTCAATTTGGAATGTTTACACCCTTCCATATTAATTCTGAATTGATAATGCGCATAAGAAGTTTTCACACTGACACAAGGTTCAGCATGCATAGCTTCCTCAATTCTAACTTTAATGATCGGCGTGTAGCCTATTTTAAGAGTTTAACACATCCGCCCATCTGGGCAGGTCAAAGATTACATAGATACAACGTATTGTTTAATTATTGGATAAGCATCTTGCAATTCTTCCATCCTCCGGTCATCTGTGATTGGCCATCAGGTGGTGGATGAAATGAGTGGGTTGTCTTGGAGCCACGTGTGGTTCCTTCGATATGATTGGATGTTACATCATGAGTTAATAATAGCATAGACCTCCCATGTTATTCGCGTCTGTTTCCAGTAAAGTCGCTGGGGAAATTTTCGCGGTAACTTGAAAGCGGAAGCTTGTCTCAGATTCGGTTCATTGTCTTCTTCCTAGTTCCTTTAATCACCCATGCAACCGGACAAACAGATATATTTATATCTTGGTTGCGTGCTAAATTCCATCCAGCAGAGTTTATAAAACAGATGTTTCATATAAGCGGAAGTACCTATTGCATAACTGTAAGAACATTATATTTGTAGCAAGACAGAAAGCAAATATGTATACAGAATGTTAAATTGACAACTGTCTACTGCCAAGGCCCACCGATCCATATAGATATATACTGGGCTTCCACCACACATGGAGGACCTCTAAAGAAACCTCTAAAAGTTCATCTGGATTCACGCTGCAAGCAGGTTACTTCCAATAGGTGACCTGCTTAGCAACAGGTGAGTTAAATCTATGGTATATAGAGATGAGCGAACGTACTCGTCCGAGCTTGATATTCGTGCGAATATTAGGGTGTTCGGGATGCTCGTTACTCGTAACGAGCACCACGCGGTGTTCTGGTTACTTTCAGTTTCCTCTCTGAGACGTTAGCGCGCTTTTCTGGCCAATTGAAAGACAGGGAAGGCATTACAACTTCCCCCTGTGACGTTCAAGCCCTATACCACCCCCCTGCTGTGAGTGGCTGGGGCGATCAGATGTCAGCCGAGTATAAAAATCGGCCCCTCCCGCGGCTCGCCACACATGCCTTGTGACTTAGCTGAGGGAAAGTGCTGCTGCTGGTGCTGCTGTAGGGAGAGCGTTAGCAGTCAGTGTAGGCTTCAAGAACCCCAACGACCCTTCTCAGGGCCACATCTACTAGTGTGCATTACTGTGTTAGCACAGTATTTTTTTTTGTCCAAAATTGGATCTGCAGAGCATTGCGCCCTGCAATAGGGACAGAAGTGGGGGTTAGGCAGGGAGAGTGTTAGGAGTTAGTGTAGGCTTCAAGAACCCCAACGGTCCTTTCTAGGGCCACTTCTATCCGTGTGCAGTACTGTCCAGGCTGCTGTTAGCAGTGTTGCATTTTTTTTTTTTTCTCAAAACCGGCTGTGCAGAGCATTGCACCCGGCATTAATACTACAGGGATAGAATTGTGTAGACAGGGCCAGAAGACATTTATTATTCATTGAATGCACGCAGTGGGGTCTTCCCTTTGCTAAAAAGGAAAAAAATTATATTTGGCCTGCCTGTGTCAGTCCTAAGGTCTGCGTGTACGTGTGTGCTGCGTGTACAACGTACAAAAATCAGACGCAACCAGCTACGCTTTACTGCAGCCTAGCGCCATTGTCTTTCCTGACTGGCAAATACCTGCTCTGCTAGAGTTAATAACTCTGCTACACTAAAGTTGTGTGTCACTTTTTCAGGGCCACACTACAGTTCTAAAAGTTATTGTTCATTGAATATACGCAGTGGGTCCTTCCCTTTGCCAAAAAGGAAAAGAAATTATATTTCGCCTGCCTGTGTCAGTCCTAACGTCTCCGTGTACGTGTGTGCTGCGTGGACAACGTACAAAAATCAGACGCAACCAGCTACGCTTTACTGCAGCCTAGCGCCATTGTCTTTCCTGACTGGCAAATACCTGCTCTGCTAGAGTTAATAACTCTGCTACACTATAGTTGTGTGACACTTTTTGAGGGCCACACCACAGATATTAAACTTCTTGTTTTTCATTGAATACACGCAGTGGGGTCTTCCCTAAGCTAAAAAGGAAAAAAATTATATTTGGCCTGCCTGTGTCAGTCCTAAGGTCTCCGTGTACGTGTGTGCTGCGTGTACAACGTACAAAAATCAGACGCAACCAGCTACGCTTTACTGCAGCCTAGCGCCATTGTCTTTCCTGACTGGCAAATACCTGCTCTGCTAGAGTTAATAACTCTGCTACACTATAGTTGTGTGACACTTTTTGAGGGCCACACCACAGATATTAAACTTCTTGTTTTTCATTGAATACACGCAGTGGGGTCTTCCCTAAGCTAAAAAGGAAAAAAATTATATTTTGGCCTGCCTGTGTCAGTCCTAAGGTCTCCGTGTACGTGTGTGCTGCGTGTACAACGTACAAAAATCAGACGCAACCAGCTACGCTTTACTGCAGCCTAGCGCCATTGTCTTTCCTGACTGGCAAATACCTGCTCTGCTAGAGTTAATAACTCTGCTACACTATACTTGTGTGACACTTTTTGAGGGCCACACCACAGATATTAAACTTCTTGTTCATTGAATATACGCAGTGGGGTCTTCCCTAAGCTAAAAAGGAAAAGAAATTATATTTGGCCTGCCTGTGTCAGTCCTAAGGTCTCCGTGTACGTGTGTGCTGCGTGGACAACGTACAAAAATTAGACGCAACCAGCTACGGTTGAGTGCAGCCTTGCGCCATTGTCTTTCCTGACTGGCAAATACCTGCTCTGCTAAAGTTAATAACTCTGCTACACTATAGTTGTGTGACACTTTTTGAGGGCCACACCACAGATATTAAACTTCTTGTTCATTGAATATACGCAGTGGGTGCTTCCCTTTGCAAAAAAGGAAAAGAAATTATACTTGGCCTGCAGGCTTGCGCCAATTTATTTCCTGCCTGGGAAATCAAATCACTGGTAATACAGCATGCTGAGGGGTAGGGGTAAGCCTAGAGGACGTGGACGTGGCCGAGGACGCGTAGGCCCAAGTGAGGGTGTGGGCACAGGCCGAGCTCCTGATCCAGGTGTGTCGCAGCCGACTGCTGCGCGATTAGGAGAGAGGCACGTTTCTGGCGTCCCCACATTCATCGCCCAATTAATGGGTCCACGCGGGAGACCTTTATTAGAAAATGAGCAGTGTGAGCAGGTCCTGTCCTGGATGGCAGAAAGTGCTTCGAGCAACCTATCGTCCAGCCACAGTTCTGCGCTGTCCACTGCTGCAAATCCGAATCCTCTGTCTGCTGCTCCTCCTTCCTCCCAGCCTCCTCACTCCACTACAATGACACCTGCTCAGGAGCGGGAACACTCCCAGGAACTGTTCTCGGGCCCCTGCTTAGATTGGGCAGCAGCGGTTCCTCTCCCACCAGAGGAGTTTATCGTCACTGATGCCCAACCATTCGAAAGTTCCCGGGGTCCGGGGGAAGAGGCTGGGGACTTCCGCCAACTGTCTCAAGAAGTTTCTGTGGGTGAGGAGGACGATGACGATGAGACACAGTTGTCTTGCAGTGAGGTAGTAGTAAGGGCAGTAAGTCCAAGGGAGCAGCGCACAGAGGATTCGGAGGAAGAGCAGCAGGACGATGAGGTGACTGACCCCACCTGGTGTGCAACGCCTACTCAAGACAGGTCTTCAGAGGGGGAGGCAAGGGCATCAGCAGGGCAGGTTGCAAGAGGCAGTGCGGTGGCCAGGGGTAGAGGCAGGGCCAGACCGAATAATCCACCAAGTGTTTCCCAAAGCACACCCTCGCGCCATGCCACCCTGCAGAGGCCGAGGTGCTCAAAGGTCTGGCAGTTTTTCACAGAGACGCCTGACGACCGACGAACAGTGGTGTGCAACCTTTGTCGCGCCAAGATCAGCCGGGGAGCCACCACCAACAGCCTCACCACCACCAGCATGCGCAGGCATATGATGGCCAAGCACCCCACAAGGTGGGACGAAGGCCGTTCACCGCCTCCGGTTTGCACCGCTGCCTCTCCCCCTGTGCCCCAACCTGCCACTGAGATCCAACCTCCCTCTCAGGACACAGGCACAACCGACTCATGGCCTGCACCCACACCCTCACCTCCGCTGTCCTCGGCCCCATCCACCAATGTCTCGCACCGCACAGTCCAGCCGTCGCTAGCGCAAGTGTTGGAGCGCAAGCGCAAGTACGCCACCACGCACCCGCACGCTCAATCGTTAACCGTCCACATAGCCAAATTTATCAGCCTTGAGATGCTGCCGTATAGGGTTGTGGAAACGGAGTCCTTCAAAGCTATGATGGCGGCGGCGGCCCCGCGCTACTCAGTTCCCAGTCGCCACTACTTTTCCCGATGTGCCGTCCCAGCCCTGCACGACCACGTCTCCCGCAACATTGTACGCGCCCTCACCAATGCGGTTAGTGGCAAGGTCCACTTAACTACGGACACGTGGACAAGCACAGGCGGCCAGGGCCACTACATCTCCCTGACGGCACATTGGGTGAATTTAGTGGAGGCTGGGACAGAGTCAGAGCCTGGGACCGCTCACGTCCTACCCACCCCCAGAATTGCGGGCCCCAGCTCGGTGGTGGTATCTGCGGCGGTGTATGCTTCCTCCACTAAACCACCCTCCTCCTCCTCCTCCTCCTCAACCGCTGTCTCGCAATCTAGATGTGTCAGCAGCAGCAGGACGTCGCCAGCAGTCGGTGTCGCGCGGCGTGGCAGCACAGCGGTGGGCAAGCGTCAGCAGGCCGTGCTGAAACTACTCAGCTTAGGAGATAGGAGGCACACGGCCCACGAATTGCTGCAGGGTCTGACAGAGCAGATGGACCGTTGTATTGCGCCGCTGAGCCTCCAACCGGGCATGGTCGTGTGTGACAACGGCCGTAACCTGGTGGCGGCTCTGCAGCTCGGCAGCCTTACGCACGTGCCATGCCTGGCCCACGTCTTTAATTTGGTGGTTCAGCGCTTTCTGAAAAGCTACCCACGCTTGTCAGACCTGCTCGTAAAGGTGCGCCGACTCTGCGCACATTTCCGCAAGTCCAACACGGACGCTGCCACCCTGCGCACCCTGCAACATCACTTTAATCTGCCAGTGCACCGACTGCTGTGCGACGTGCCCACACGGTGGAACTCTACGCTCCACATGTTGGCTAGGCTCTATGAGCAGCATAGAGCTATAGTGGAATACCAACTCCAACATGGGCAGCGCAGTGGGAGTCAGCCTCCTCAATTCTTTTCAGAAGAGTGGGCCTGGTTGGCAGACATCTGCCAGGTCCTTCGAAACTTTGATCAGTCTACCCAGGTGGTGAGCGGCGATGCTGCAATTATTAGCGTCACCATTCCTCTGCTATGCATCTTGAGAACTTCCCTGCAAACCATAAAGGCAGCCGCTTTGCGCTCGGAAACAGAGCCGGGGGAAGACAGTATGTCGCTGGATAGTCAGAGCACCCTCCTGTCTATATCTCAGCGCGTTCAGGAGGAGGAGGAGGAGGATGAGGAGGATGAGGAGGAGGGGGAAGAGACAGCTTGGCCCACTGCTGACGGTACCCATGCTGCTTGCCTGTCATCATTTCAGCGTGTATGGCCTGAGGAGGAGGAGGAGGAGGAGGATCCTGAAAGTGATCTTCCTAGTGCGGACAGCCATGTGTTGCGTACAGGTACCCTGGCACACATGGCTGACTTCATGTTAGGATGCCTTTCTCGTGACCCTCGCATTCAACGCATTCTGGCCACTACGGATTACTGGGTGTACACACTGCTCGACCCACGCTATAAGGAGAACCTTCCCAGTCTCATTCCCGAAGAGGAAAGGGGTTCGAGAGTGTTGCTATACCACAGGACCCTGGCGGACAAGCTGATGGTAAAATTCCCATCCGACAGCGCTAGTGGCAGAAGGCGCAGTTCCGAGGGCCAGGTAGCAGGGGAGGTGCGTAGATCGAGCAGCATGTACAGCCCAGACAGTGCAACAGTCTTTAAGGGCCTGGCCAGCTTTATGGCTCCCCAGCAAGACTGTGTCACCGCTCCCCAGTCAAGGCTGAGTCGGCGGGAGCACTGTAAAAGGATGGTGAGGGAGTACGTAGCCGATCGCACGACCATCCTCGGTGACGCCTCTGCCCCCTACAACTACTGGGTGTCGAAGCTGGACACGTGGCCTGAACTAGCGCTGTATGCCCTGGAGGTGCTTGCTTGTCCTGCGGCTAGCGTCTTGTCGGAGAGGGTGTTTAGTGCGGCTGGGGGAATCGTCACGGATAAGCGTACCCGCCTGTCAACCGACAGTGCCGAGAGGCTAACACTCATCAAGATGAACAAAGCCTGGATTTCCCCAGACTTCTCTTCTCCACCAGCGGACAGCAGCGATACGTAAGCAATACGTAGGCTGCACCCGCGGATGGAAGCTACGTTCTCTCTCACCATCCAAAACAGGGACATTTCTGCTTCATCAATCTGTGTCTAATATTCCTCCTCCTCCTCCTGCTCCTCCTCCTGAAACCTCACGTAATCACGCTGAACGGGCAATTTTTCTTAGGGCCACAAGGCTCACTCATCTAATTTTTCTAAACAATTTTTATATGTTTCAATGCGCTTAAAAGCGTTGAAACTTTAACTTGAACCAATTTTTCGTTAAACTGGGCTGCCTCCAGGCCTAGTTACCACTTAAGCCACATTAACCAAAGCGATTAATGGGTTTCACCTGCCCTCTTGGTTGGTCATGGCCAATTTTTTTCAGGTACATTAGTGCTGTTGATACAGCAATTTTTGTGGGCCCTCGCCTACAGTGTAATCAAATAAATTTTTAGCCCAGCTGCATTAAGCACGACATTACTACCTCAGCTGTGTTGGGCAATGCAATGGGATAATTCTATGTACCACCGGTGGGTTCCAGGGAGCCACCCATGCTGTAGGTGCACACGGAGTTTTTACTACATCTGTACACTTGAAAAGAACCCCAGTCTGACTGGGGCATGCAGTGTGGGCCGAAGCCCACCTGCATTAAGCACGACATTACTACCTCAGCTGTGTTGGGCAATGCAATGGGATATTTCTATGTACCGCCGGTGGCTTCCTGGCACCCACCCATGCTGTAGGTGCACACGGAGTTTTTACTACATCTGTACACTTGAAAAGAACCCCAGTCTGACTGGGGCATGCAGTGTGGGCCGAAGCCCACCTGCATTAAGCACGACATTACTACCTCAGCTGTGTTGGGCAATGCAATGGGATATTTCTATGTACCGCCGGTGGGTTCCAGGGAGCCACCCATGCTGTGGGTGCACACGGAATTCCCATTGCGGAGTTGTACCTGCCTGTGACTATTTATAAAAAACCGCCGTCTGACTGGGGCGTGCAGACACCTTGACAGAATGAATAGTGTGTGGCACATAGGTTCCCCATTGCTATGCCCACGTGTGCAGCTCCAGATGGAGGTGGCACAGGATTGGATTTCTCATTGCTTCTGTACAGCATTGTGGACTATCAGCCCGCCCCTTTTATGGGGGGGTCGCTGCCTAGCCATGCCAACCCTCTGCAGTGTGTGCCTGCTTTTCCTGTGGCAGACGCACTTATACATAGACATGAGGGTGGTGTGGCATGAGGGCAGCTGAAGGCTGGGCAGGGACAGTTTGGTGTGCGCTGTGGACACTGGGTCGTGCGGGGGGGGGGGGGGGGTTGGGCAGCATGTAACCCAGGAGAAGTGGCAGCGGAGTGTCATGCAGGCAGTGATTGTGCTTTCTTGGAGGTAGTGTGGTGCTTAGCTAAGGTGTGCATTGCTAATGAGGGCTTTTCAGAAGTAAAAGTTGTTGGGAGGGGGGGGGGCCCACTCTTGCCGGTATTGTGGCTTAATAGTGGGACCTGTGAACTTGAGATGCAGCCCAACATGTAGCCCCTCGCCTGCCCTATCCGTTGCTGTGTCGTTCCCATCACTTTCTTGAATTGCCCAGATTTTCACACATGAAAACCTTAGCGAGCATCGGCGAAATACAAAAATGCTCCGGCCGCCCATTGACTTCAATGGGGTTCGTTACTCGAAACGAACCCTCGAGCATCGCGATAATTTCGTCCCGAGTAACGAGCACCCGAGCATTTTGGTGCTCGCTCATCTCTAATGGTATATCTATGTTTGACTCTATATTGTTCGCAAAGCACTCTCCTGTAAATTTGTTTCACTCACATACTTACAAGACCACATACGGACAAGTGGTCGTTAAAAGTTTGCATGTCATTCAGCTGAGCTGATGTTACTCTCATGCTGTGGTCCTAGCTGTTATAAAGGGGATGTCCAGAATTAGAAAAACCTATGTACATTCTTTCAAAAATAGTGCCAGACCTGCTGTATTGTAGCTCGACCTCATTCACATAAATGGAGCCAAACTGCGATACCAGACACAACCCATTTCAGCCATGTTTTTTTTAATTCTGTAAAATCCCTTTAAAACTAAAGGAGTTCATGTGGCTGATTTGTTAAATTATGAGTAGAGCAAATTTTTCATTATTCATTAAGCTGTTAGGGAGCACTTCCATAGACTGCATGGCAAAACTGCAGGTGTTTTTACCCTGAATTGCTGCGGTTTTTGTTATTAGGCTCTCGGCCATGCGGCACAAACCACTGTATCTATGTACATTTAACAATGAAGTGATGAATCAAATTAATTTCATTTTGATATTTGTTATGCTTAATCTCTGTGTTATATGTGTTATAGCTGAGACTCTGCTAGTCCTTGTAGATTGATATAGCTCTCTCTCCTCTAACCTATCATCAGTCTTGGTATGCTGTATTCCACTCACTTAAACGTTTTGTTACAGCATAGATACATTTTTCAGCCTCATACATTTGGGAAACTGCCTTAAATTGGAAACAATTCAGAAAGGAGAATTCAGTCTTCACTCAAGACAAATAGCCTAATCATTTCTGAATGGTTGGAATGAATACTAGAGTCTGATATGTGTATGCCCCTAAGGTTAAAGACTGAATAATTATTTTATCATCCTGACAGGCTATAAGAATTTACCCAATGCATTTTCATGACCTTCTCGTTCATAGCTATAATGGTTGTAGAGGTAAAATTTGAAAAAAGGCTCTAAAGCTGGCCTTAACCAATAGATAGGCCAAACCCACTGATATTGGTGGGAATATCCAATACTCTGAAATATATTGGAACATCCTGACAGTACCCCGGTGTCTGCTTTTTGGACAAAAAAGGATTGACCATATTGGATTAAATACTTGTTCTTCCAGAGGACAAGTACTGCTAGAGGTGTCTGAAAGTTTCCTGATGTCTTTAGAATCACTTAAACAAAACCTCTCATGATAAAAATGCAGTTCAATCAACAGGAGAAGGTGAAGGAGTTGAGTACATTAATATACATATTGGTAAGAAAAGATTCAGTAGAACTAGTAATTTATTCATTAAAACATCTGCTTATGCTGGGTTTAGGAGTCCGGGTGCTCCTGTATTATTGAGAGACTGGACTTGCTACCATAGAGACTGTGAGTGTGCAATGTGCGACAAGCGGGAAGAGGCCTACACTCTCTGAGCGGTTTCTACGGGATGGCTGAGGAGCCATGTCACTTGGCAATGAGTGTAATCTTGCGCACAGATGAAGGTACACAACAGGATATCGACCTAGTGAACATGATGCCAGTGCCTGACATAAAAAATCTTGGTAGAGAAATAAGACTAACACACGTATTTGAGCAAACTGCAGGCATACCATTTACTGTTAAACATGGCAGTCTGCAAGAATATCAAACAGTAGAACTTGTATATACACAGTTTAAACCTTGATTGACTAAGACTGAAACAAAACCCCTATCACCTGACTAACAGTAATTTGCTATTCCTGTATTCCTGAAACATGAGCTAAAATTCTCCAGTAATCATTTTATGAAATTGTCTGGAGGATCTCTGTGGAGTGCAATGCTCTGTCTGTGTTGACTGTTTGGTGGAAGCAGGGAAGGAGGGCATGTCTTGGAAGGATTTGGACAAGTCTTGAAGACAAACCCCGGGCTTCTCTCAGCATAGTGGGTGATTGGAAATAAGCTTCTCTAGGTAAAGAACAGTGGAAAGAAAGCCAATAACACAGATTCATGTGGCTGCCAACATTCCCCCCCTGCTTCTCTTTCTTCATCTCACTCTTCGTATTTATTGACCTTCTTTGCTTGCCTCTCAACATTTTAAAATTATCTAGTGTGACACAGATCTAGGGAGAGGAAAAACTCTACTTTACTCCACTCAGGGTCTTTGTTTCAGCCTAGCTGTGGTTAACACCCCTCGACCAATTAGGGAGCTTCTTTCTTCAGCTAAGTCATGTGACCCACAGGTCCTTCAGCCACATACAGAGATGCGCCTAGGTTTTTCAGCAATTGCTTTACAGTGAAATGATTAAATTAGATTAACTATTTAGTTCCATATCCTGACTCTATCGTCTTATTAAATGAGTTACAGCATCTCTACCCTTTGCTAAATGAGATGGAGTTAGGAGAGTTGCTCTTGACTTACAGTTAAGGACTGTTATACAGTAGTGCCACACTTCTGGTCACTACATGTGCATATCCCTATGTGCTGATGATTGTAATTACAGAACCAAGCCAGGCCTATTATGTGCCTAAAGAGATTGTAATTTGATAATGCAAGGGCTGTGAGGCTACGACTGTGTTGAAAATACTAAAGACTGAGTTGCCAAGTTCTAAAGACTGTGTTCCCAATGCTGTTGCCAAGTAAAGATTGTTACCATTTATTGCAACATGTGTTCTATCTCTTACTCTACTTGTCTAAGGGGTGATACAGGCATACAGTTCTTACAAGAACTGATACTAGTCAATAGCAATCCTCTTTCCTTGACCAAAAGGAAGCTCCACAATGTTGCCTGGTAGGAGTGTACTGATGGAAATATACCGCATATTCTCACCATAAATTGTTGAGTGTGAAGGCACTTTAATAGGTAAAAAGGTATAATTGTTAAACTATCACGCGTTAAGCCATCACCGTGTCAAATGTCATTATTAATGGGTAAATGTTTGTATGTCCTGCCTGTTTGGGTATATTCAATCAATTAAGATGAATTACATGGACACATACTCAAAGCCAGGGATGGCATAAACATTCTGTTTCTCAGGAGCAAGATCACTTGTCATTGGGGGAGCTGAAGTATAAAATAGGGCTCTCCAAATTGGACAGACTCTTAGGTACCTTTCACACAGGACAGAATATTCTGCAACAGCATTGTGGAATATATCCATCCTGCTAATGTTCGGATTTCTGTGCAGAATTGAAAGTAGCAGAATTCTACCAGCACTTCTGTATCAAAATCTGCAGTTAGCAGTGCGGAATCTTGGTGCTGAATTGAGGGACGGCATATTCTACAACGCTGTTGTAGATTATAACATCCCATTTGAAATGGGTCTTAAAGGAAATCTTGCTGCCTGAACCACAAGTATCATGAAATAGTGACCAGCTCCCTCATTCCAAAGAATTATCTCCTACTCTAAAACACTGTAGCTGTTTCAGAAAAACCATAGTTTTATAAAAAGAGCTATAAGTCAGAAGGGTTATCGTTTCTCCTTAAGCATAGCACCTAGAAGGTGTGGAAGGAGACTTACAAGGCCATCCATGCTCCTCTGGGAAATATGCAAATGGAAAGATGGAACAATGCCTCTACAGCGCCAGCTATTGGAAGGCAGCATTCCTGCAAGTCAATGTCAGACTTTTTAAACAAGCTTTATAACAATGACTGAGAATTGCGAGCCAAAGCCAGAATAACCATACACAGACAACTGTTTCGGGGTGATTGACGCTCATTAGTGTGCAACAGATTTCTGGCTTGGTTAGTGAGAGTCCTATATATGTGGGTCAGGAAAGGTTTAATTTCTCCTTTAGGAGAACACCTACTTGCACTTATGCACCTAACTTGGAATGAATAACAGCTTTCTCCCTACTTGAATAATGACAGATTCCCTTTAAAAGAATAAAGCTTGAGGAATGTTCTGTGCAAACGCATTCATGAAAAATCATTGGTCGAATATTTGAATGTTAACTCTATTGTCAGCATAGCATTGACAAGAAATTTAGATGTTATTACAAGACTCATTGATTCACTGTCACTGCTTTTGGCAAAACTATAGGCTTTGTGTAGAACATGAAGCAGCAACAAGTCCACAAAGGGAAAACAAATCTGTAATAAACTAGTTATTGTTTGCACAATAAAATCTACTAATACAATGTGTCACGCTCCAGATTGTTCAGTAATAGTTTATGGACCGAATGTATTCTAATCTGTGAACACGATAATTCAAGAGCTTTTTATATCATTTGATAACAGCTTCTAAACGCTCACCTTTTACATTTCCCAAAGCAAACGAGAGCCCATGCTGAACCCTACAGTGCATTTTTAATTAATTATTTACTTTAAGCCCAAATGCTCTTTACATCACATGGAGAAGTGACAAACGTGCTGCCAATTAACCTGGGCATAGGAAATAGTACTTGTTGCGATCAGATTTGTTAGCCTTTGTTAATTGAAACTCCCAGCCCCGGGGCCTGTGTGCTTCTTATGTTCACGCAACACATGATTAGTTTTAAGTACAGTATAAATTAGAGTTTATAAAATCTTGTTCTTTTAATCATTGGGTTGCAAAATAAATTGAGTCAATGACCTTTTGCTGGTAATTCTTTTTCCAGCAAGCTATAATGGCCTGCACTCCAAAGTAATCTATTTTCTCTTCACAAGATTCTTTCCTCTGTCAGGATCTGCAACATTCTTAGAACACTATAATTAATTGTGCAGAGTGCTTCTGATCACATAAAAATCCCCCGAGACATTCTCAAATCACTGAAAGAACACCAGTAGAATGGATGACCATATTTCAAGTGTCAGGGTAGTGCCAACGCTTGGCATGCTACAATACAAGATAATCATTTAATTCAAAGAAGGTGAATAGCATCAATCACTTTTAAATGGTATAACACACTAGGAAATAAAGAACTCCCTGTTTTTTTCTTAAGAACCATTCAATGAGAATATCAGCCTGAATCTCAAAGATTTAAATTTCATCTGCTTTTCTTCAGTTTTGGGGGTTTATAAGTACAGGATGATAGCTGTGGGCACTTATTTCTGTGTGTTATTTATGAAATGAATAAAGAAATTGGTTTAGAAAACCCATTTCCAAACACGCCATTGAGAAATTAGAGAGTTAGTTCAAGTGGTTCTTGTTACATTTGTGCAGGCCGCAAGTATGGTGTCTGTAACGGATGTCACCAACTTGTCAGACCAATGTCTTCAATGACCAATGCAGACATATATTGTATCACCAAAACACAGGACACAAAATAGGGCAAATAACTGTAACAGAAATGTGGGGATGGGAAAGCTAACCCTGCCTAGAAGAAGGGTGATCGCCCTGAGAGGGGTGGCCCTATGTCAGGCTTCCCTTACTACACTACCCACCCACTCATCTGTACTGTAAACTGATACCTACCTGTGTACCAACCTATAACTACGCTACCCATCTGCTCCTCTGTACTGAGAACTGATACCTACCTGTGTACCAACCACTGGTTTCAATGACTACGCTACCTGCCCGCTCCTCTGTACCGTAAACTGATACCTACCTGTGTACTGATTTCTGGCTTTTCCTGACCATTCTACTAATCGACACCAGCTACAACAAGGGACTCCAACCCTAAACCAGATTGTTACACCTGGTCTGTATTGCAGTCTTATAAATGTGTCCATTATATGCTCATGTGAAACTGACTTAAACTCCCACATGGAGAATAATCTCTGCTCTGAATCTGGCCATGAAATTACTAATATTTACTATCTTTTGTTTAGTAAAAAATATAGGTAATACAGTATCTTAAATATTGCTATACAACCATTGTTTTCTTCCTGGTTGCTGCTGACCAGGACAGGTGACTGCTGTGACCAGTGATTGGCTTCAGCAGTGACAAGTCCTGGTCAACAGCAACCAGGAACAACACAGTTGTGAAGTAATTTTGAGTCATGGGAAAAGCCCTTTAAGGGAGTACTATCTAGATACTGCAAAAAATTTAAGCAGCTATATGATGGTATTATGTTGGCTGTCCATAGCAGTGTTATTTTGCCATTACATTGCTTTTAAGGTCATATAATCTTCCTATACATATATACTGAAAAGAGATGAGCGAACGTACTCGTCCGAGCTTGATACTCGTTCGAGTATTAGCGTGTTCGAGATGCTCGTTACTAGAGGCGAGCACCACGCGATGTTCGAGTTACTTTCACTTTCATCTCTGAGACGTTAGCGCGCTTTTCTGGCCAATAGAAAGACATGGGAGGCATTACAACTTCCCCCTGCGACGTTCAAGCCCTATACCACCCCCCTGCAGTGAGTGGCTGGCGAGATCAGGTGTCACCCGAGTATATAAATCGGCCCCTCCCGCGGCTCGCCACAGATGCATTCTGACAGAGATCAGGGAAAGTGCTGCTGGTGCCGGAGCTGCTATAGGGGGAGCGTTAGGAGTGATTTTAGGCTTCAAGAACCCCAACGGTCCTTCTTAGGGCCACATCTGACCGTGTGCAGTACTCTTGAGGCTGCTTTTAGCAGTGTTGCACAATTTTTCTTTTGTATATCGGGCATGCAGAGCATTGCGTCCGCAGTCTGCAGTCATTGTACAGAGTATAGGGCCAGTACTGGTGAGGCAGGGAAAGAGATATTCAGGCTATATAGGCAGTGGGCTTTTTCCAAAAAATTGGGGAAAAATACTATATTTGGGCTGCCTGTGCCTGTCTTCAGTTTACTGCGTGTCTGCTGGGGGTAGTAGTCCTAATTAATACGCAGCTAAGCGTTACAGCAGGCTTGCGCAAAATTGTTTCCTGGATCTGCTGTCTCTGTTACATCAGCGCCGTCATCCCGCCAGAGGGAAACAGTATACATAATATTATACGCTGCCTACAGTATCTATCTGCTGGGGGTAGTAGTCCTAATTAATACGCAGCTAAGCGTTACAGCAGGCTTGCGCAAAATTGTTTACTGGATCTGCTGTCTCTGTTACATCAGCGCCGTCATCCCGCCAGAGGGAAACAGTATACATAATATTATACGCTGCCTACAGTATCTATCTGCTGGGGGTAGTAGTCCTAATTAATACGCAGCTAAGCGTTACAGCAGGCTTGCGCAAAATTGTTTCCTGGATCTGCTGTCTCTGTTACATTAGCGCCGTCATCCCGCCAGAGGGAAACAGTATACATAATATTATACGCTGCCTACAGTATCTGTCTGCTGTATCAGCTCAGCATTTTAAAAAAATAGAAGCAAAATACTTAAGGCCTACTACTGGCCTTTGGCCACTTGACTGCTTCTGCGCTGTGAATGCAACTAGCTCAGTCATACGCACCTACGTCTCACTACAGGCGTGTGCAAAATTGTTTCCTGGCTCTGCAGTGCGTTCCGTAAGGGAAGTCAGCCTCCAACCACAGGCCAATAAGTGGCACATTTAATTACAGCGTTCTGTTTCTGCACTACTGGTATTACAGCATGCTGAGGGGTAGGGGTAGGCCTAGAGGACGTGGACGCGGGCGAGGACGCGGAGGCCCAAGTCAGGGTGTGGGCACAGGCCGAGCTCCTGATCCAGGTGTATCACAGCCGACTGCTGCGGGATTAGGAGAGAGGCACGTTTCTGGCGTCCCCACATTCATCTCACAATTAATGGGTCCACGTGGTAGACCTTTATTAGAAAATGAGCAGTGTGAGCAGGTCCTGTCGTGGATGGCAGAAAGTGCATCCAGCAATCTATCGACCACCCAGAATTCTGCGCCGTCCACTGCTGCAACTCTGAATCTTCTGGCTCCTGCTCCTCCTTCCTCCCAGCCTCCTCACTCCATTACAATGACACATTCTGAGGAGCAGGCAGACTCCCAGGAACTGTTCCCGGGACCCTGCCCAGAATGGCCAGCAATGGTTCCTCTCCCACCGGAGGAGTTTGTCGTGACCGATGCCCAACCTTTGGAAAGTTCCCGGGGTCCGGGGGATGAGGCTGGGGACTTCATGCAACTGTCTCAAGAGCTTTCAGTGGGTGAGGAGGACGATGACGATGAGACACAGTTGTCTATCACTCAGGTAGTAGTAATTGGAGTAAGTCCGAGGGAGGAGCGCACAGAGGATTCGGAGGAAGAGCAGCAGGACGATGAGGTGACTGACCCCACCTGGTTTGCTATGCCTACTGAGGACAGGTCCTCAGAGGGGGAGGCAAGTGCAGCAGCAGGGCAGGTTGGAAGAGGCAGTGCGGTGGCCAGGGGTAGAGGCAGGGCCAGACCGAATAATCCACCAACTGTTTCCCAAAGCGCCCCCTCGTGCCATGCCACCCTGCAGAGGCCGAGGTGCTCAAAGGTCTGGCAGTTTTTCACTGAGAGTGCAGACGACCGACGAACAGTGGTGTGCAACCTTTGTCGTGCCAAGATCAGCCGGGGAGCCACCCCCACCAGCCTCACCACCACTAGCATGCGCAGACATATGATGGCCAAGCACCCCACAAGGTGGGAAGAAGGCCGTTCACCGCCTCCGGTTTGCACCGCTGCCTCTCCCCCTGTGCCCCAACCTGCCACTGAGATCCAACCCCCCTCTCAGGACACAGGCACTACCGTCTCCTGGCCTGCACCCACACCCTCACCTCCGCTGTCCTCGGCCCCATCCACCAATGTCTCTCAGCGCACCGTCCAGCCGTCGCTAGCGCAAGTGTTGGAGCGCAAGCGCAAGTACGCCGCCACGCACCCGCACGCTCAAGCGTTAAACGTGCACATAGCCAAATTTATCAGCCTGGAGATGCTGCCGTATAGGGTTGTGGAAACGGAGGCTTTCAAAGGTATGATGGTGGCCGCGGCCCCGCGCTACTCAGTTCCCAGTCGCCACTACTTTTCCCGATGTGCCGTCCCAGCCCTGCACGACCACGTCTCCCGCAACATTGTACGCGCCCTTTAGTGCGGCTGGGGGAATCATCACAGACTTCTCTTCTCCACCAGCGGACAGCAGCGATACCTAAACAATACGTAGGCTGCACCCGCGGATGGAAGCATTGTTCTCTATCACCATCCAAAACGGGGACCTTTTTGCTTCATCTATCTGTGTATAATATTCCTCCTCCTCCTCCGCCTGCTCCTCCTCCTGAAACCTCACATAATCACGCCGAACGGGCAATTTTTCTTAGGCCCACAAGGCTCAGTCATATAATTTTTCTAAACAATTTTTATACGTTTCAATGCTCATTAAAGCGTTGCAACTTTCACCTGAACCAATTTTTATTTTAACTGGGCTGCCTCCAGGCCTAGTTACAAATTAAGCCACATTAACCAAAGCGATTAATGGGTTTCACCTGCCCTCTTGGTTGGGCATGGGCAATTTTTCTGAGGTACATTAGTACTGTTGGTACACCAATTTTTTGGGGCCCTCGCCTACAGTGTAATCCAATAAATTTTTTGCCCACCTGCATTAAAGCTGACGTTACATCAGCTGTGCTGGGCACTGCAATGGGATATATTTATGTACCGCCGGTGGCTTCCTGGCACCCACCCACGCTGTCGGTCCACACGGAGTTGTAACTGCATGTGTCCACTTCTAAAGAACCCCAGTCTGACTGGGGCATGCAGTGTGGGCCGAAGCCCACCTGCATTAAACATGACATTACCTCAGCTGTGCTGGGCACTGCAATGGGATATATTTATGTACCGTCGGTGGGTTCCAGGGAGCCACCCATGCTGTGGGTCCACACGGAGTTGTAACTGCATGTGTCCACTTCTAAAGAACCCCAGTCTGACTGGGGCATGCAGTGTGGGCCGAAGCCCACCTGCATTAAACATCACATCACCTCAGCTGTAATGGGCAATGCAATGGGATATATTTATGTACCGCCGGTGGCTTCCTGGCACCCACCCATGCTGTCGGTCCACAGGGACTTCACAATAGGGAGTTGTACCTGCCTGTGTCTATGAATTAAAAACCCCGGTCAGGTTGGGGCATGCAGTGTGGGCCGAAGCCCACCTGCATTTAATCTGACGTTAGCTCTGCTGTCCAGGGCACTGCAATGGGATACATTTATGTACAGCCGGTGGGTTCCAGGGAGCCACCCATGCTGTGGGTGCACACGGAATTCCCATTGCGGAGTTGTACCTGCCTGTGACTATTTATAAAAAAATGCGGTCTGACTGGGGCATGCAGACACCTTGACAGAATGAATAGTGTGTGGCACATAGGTTCCCCATTGCTATGCCCACGTGTGCAGCTCCTGATGGCGGTGGCACAGGATTATGTGGCATGAGTGCAGCTGAAGGCTGCGCAGGGACACTTTGGTGTGCGCTGTGGACACTGCGTCATGCGCGGGGGGGGGGGGGGGGGTTGGGCAGCATGCAACCCAGGAGAAGTGGCAGCGGAGTGTCATGCAGGCAGTGATTGTGCTTTGTTGGAGGTAGTGTGGTGCTTAGCTAAGGTATGCATTGCTAATGAGGGCTTTTCAGAAGTAAAAGTTGTTGGCCTGCCCTATCCGTTGCTGTGTCGTTCCCATCACTTTCTTGAATTGCCCAGATTTTCACAAATCGAAACCTTAGCGAGCATCGGCGATATACAAAAATGCTCGGGTCGCCCATTGACTTCAATGGGGTTCGTTATTCGAAACGAACCCTCGAGCATCGCAAAATTTTCATCCCAAGTAACGAGCACCCGAGCATTTTGGTGCTCGCTCATCTCTAATACTGAATATACAATTTTCATCTAATATTTTGGGTAGGTTGTAGTCTACAGTAAGATCTCTATTGACATGTGCAATGATGGGGCCCTACAATATTCCCCTTTTTTTCCTCTTAAGACTACCAGTTCGCGATGTCTCCTGTAAGTCTGTTGAGCTGACATGGCATCTTTATAACCAACAGTATAATTCTATATGATAACTGTAATGATGTCCTTTATATCATGTTCTCAGAGCTGCACTACTGACAAAAGGTCCGCAAAACAAATCTACATGCTTTGTTTCCAGTGCGGGTGCCCACGCTTCCCTATTGGCGGCTTGAACTGCGGATTCCACAATTCAATTCCGCAGTGGACATTGGGCCTTATGCTGCACACCGGAGTCATGTGTCTAATTTACGTACAGGCAATCACCAATCGTGAAGGGGCCAGTGTCTTTAATATCATGGTCATTCAGTGTAAATTAGGAAGCATTTATATATTATATAATTGAGAATACAGACATATCTCACAATTATTTCAGTTGGACATTTGTTATTACATGTTGTTTATGGTTCAAAATAATGTAACCACAAGGGGCATAGTCTCTGAGTTATATAAACGTATGAATGTGTTATGGGCTGATATATTCTAAACTAAAAAAACTATAATGGCTCCTCTTATTCACATTAAGGCACTGTACTGCATCGTAATCTTTTTCATTCATGTCTTTTACTTAGTAATAAATGTAATGATATTAGTAAATTATAATGATTGCTTAAATATAATATCACCATCTCTGCAGTATTACCAGAAGATGATTTAAAGTCAGTTCTTTTCTAGCCTCTGACATTCCAAACATATCCTCCTACCTCCCCACAGAAAGAATAATTGTAGTAAAGCTAAGAGATATATTTCTAAATTGGCAGTATGGAAGCTGCATATCTTATAATTCTACCTTTTTGATGTGAAGTATAAACTTTAACATAAAGCATGAAGGATGCTATAACATCTTAGGTCATGCGCTGTTTCTAAAACATTTTACAGCTACATGTCACAAATTCTAAAAATACAACTTAATGGAAATGTTACAGGCGCCTTTCCTATATCTCAAGAATTTAGGTCAGGAGTCTAACTCTAAATATACAGCTAAGAAATAGGCCATCTTTAATTAACTTTAAACCATACATGAAATGACTCTCCCACTCCAGAATTTTTTGTATTTACAGGATTTGATATGTACCATGTTTTAGGAACACATTGAGCATCAATCTATCTGTCTATCTATCTATCTATCTATCTATCTATCTATCCATCTATCTCATATCTATCTATCTATCTATCTATCTATCTATCTATCTATCTATCTATCTATCTATCTCATATCTATCTATCTATCTATCTCATATCTATCTATCTCATATCTATCTATCTATCTATCTATCTCATATCTATCTATCTATCTCATATCTATCTATCTATCTCATATCTATCTATCTATCTATCTATCTATCTATCTATCTATCTATCTATCTATCTATCTATCTATCTCATATCTATCTATCTATCTCAAAGCTATCTCTCTATCTATCTGTCTACTTCATATCTATCTATCTATGTATCTATCTCATATCTATCTATTTATCTCAGTCTATTTACATATATCCAATTCCTTAGGTACATTTTATAGAAGTGGCCAAAACTCCTATTTACTCTTAGAACACTTGGATGGGTGGGGGAAACTTTTTGGCACTATGGTTGTTCCTGTGGACCATCTAGGTGGCAGCAATCCCAGTTTCATCCCAATATATTTCAATGGAAAGGGGGATACATGATTTAAGGGTAGAATTTCATCAGAAATTGATAGGTGGGGTCATTTTTTTTTCAATACCTGTAATCATTTTCAAGTTATGGATGATGTCATGTTGAGCATTAATAAAGTTATGTTGAATTATGTGGTATGGAAAACACTAATTGCAAGTCTTTTCAGGTACTAGAATATGCTGTTAATAATCCTGGACAGAACTGAAATCATCCTAAAGCTCGATAACAGACGTTCACGTGAGGTGGCCAAGGCTTTCAACTAAGAACACCCAGGAAGACAGCCAGTGAGTACATGAACTGTCAAGAAACTGGTCCAGAACTTCAGGGAAATTAGCAGTCTCCAGGACAAACTGATAGTTGTTCATCCGAGCAGTGTTTGTGAATTTTGCATCTTGTTCACACATTTTGAAGTGCCCACTGATAGAATTCTAAGTGTCTGTCATCTTCAAGTAACTTCTGTGTCAGCTGCAATCTGTATGGGTGCCACTTGTGTGTCTTGAAGACCCTTATGACATATGGTTGACTCACACCATGCTCCAGTGCCAATCTACTGGTGCTTTTGTTTGCACTATTTGTAAAAAGAGCTAGCACAATTCTCAGTCTGCCCTAGACACTACCAGTTTCCCTGAATTTCTGAATCAGTTTCCTGACAGTTCGTGCACTTGCTTGATGTCTTTCTGTGATCCACTTTACATGGAGGTTTCTGGGGTTGAATCCAAGAGGGCCAAAAGGCACCACCATAATGCTAAAAAGTTTTCCCCTACCTATCTAGGTATTCTACAAAGTTTCCTACATGTATCATTCAGAAGATATTCCAGGTGACCCTGACCTTTGACTCACTCTGCAACAATAATAATAATAATGATAATAATATAACACCAATATAGTGAACAGTGTTTTATAATTCTGAGGGTACATGCAAAAAATGAACAACCTAATGAGTGCCTTCATTGATGCATATGATAAGAAAAGAATGTCCTGTCTGGTCTGATCCCACAGAAAGCTGCTTTAGCACAAATTGCTGAAAGAGTTAAAGTGAGCTACAACGTTACGGTGCTCATAGACCAGGTTCAAAGGGGAGGGGGGAATATAGTTTCTATACTCACCTGACTCTCCTTTCTCACATTGTCACTGGCCAGTGGGCTCATTTCATCAGCTGTGCATAGTGGCTTAGCTATAGGGGTCACAGGGATTGCAATTGCGACACGACCCCTAAGCCAGTTCCCCAACCACCCCTTCCCTGGTGCTCCTGCACCTATGTCCACCAGAACCAGTGTCTGCTGTGTGTCTGTCAGGCTATGTGACTTCCTGCTTAGCATAATCCAGCTCCTTTCTTTTCCTACTCACATGGCCTGACAGAAACACAGCTGCACATAGACTCAGTGAAGGAGTGACACTAAGTTCTGGTAGACAAAGTTGTGGGAGCGCCAATGGAAGGGTGGTTGGAGAGACACATCTTCTACTGGATGTCCCTTCTTACCTTCAATGGTGCTGCCTGGCCCTGCAACATCCATGAAGGTACATATATATATGTGTGTGTGTGTGTCAGTGTCTATATGTGTTAAAGTTTGCCTGTGAGTGTGTTTTTATGTGACTTATATGTATAATAAGCCTGCCTATAACTAATGACACACTAGCGTATTTTGCCCATGGATTTACGTCCGTAATAAGGACATATGTCCCGGTCTGACTGCGGGTCTCCTGTCTCAAACTTCAAGCATCATAGAAATTTATGATGCTTGGAGTTTGGGTCAGGATACCTGCGGTCAGACCGGGACATATGTCCTTATTACGGACGTAAAAACTTGGCCAAAATATGTGGTGGTCACCAGACATGTATGTGTACTTGTGTGTAAAATTGTGCTTATGTGTTTCTTTAAAACTAGCATGGGTCAGGAGGGGTATTATCTCTCCCTAAGGCCGCTCTCACACGTGAACGTTGCAAAGTGCCACAATTTTACTCTCGCTTTCAGCGTGTTTTAGTGCACCCGATCATTGTGATGGGTGATGAGGTGCACTAAATGGACAAATATAGAGCAGACAGTGCTCGAAAATCAAGCGCTATCGAACACATGTCTTCGAGATCCCATTAATTTCAATGAGAGCGTTATAACGCAATTAATTCAGCGTTCAAAGTGCCCGTGTGAGAGAGGCCTAAGGAGAACACCTAGAAGGTGAGTGAAGATACTTATAAGGCCATGCAAGCTCCTCTGGGAAATATATGCAAATATCTGCAGCGCCACCTATTGGATGGCAGCATTCCTGAAAATCAATGTCTGACCCTTTATACAGGACTTTATAACAATGATTGGGACTTGAAAACCAAGCCAGAATCCATACACAGACAGCTGTTTCGGGGGTTTTGCTCCTCGTCAGTGTGCAGTAGGTTTCTGGCATGTCTAGTGAGAAGCCTTTTTACTAATTTCATGTTTTCACTGACGTGATGTTGAAAAAACAAAAATTCACAGCTTGCTCTATCTTTCTGCGATGTGCGATTTTTTTTAATCTCCCATTTTTCCCTATGGAGCCTGCTTTTTATCACATCACAATGCAACAAACATGCGTTGCGATGCGATTTTAATAACAGAAAGTCCCATTGACTTTTGCTTTAAAAAAAGCGCAATTTTATCGCGGACGGCAGCAGTGATATTATTCTAAAAAAAAAGCATTATTGACGCACAAAAATCGTGGCAACAAAGAGCCGATTTTGCCGCAGTTTTCTCGCAGCATAATCGCGATCGCCTCCACATATAACTAGCCTAAGGCCGCTTTCACACAGCCTCCTTTTTACTGCAATTAGCGCAGAGTTTAAAATGTGATTTCAATGGGGCCTCGCAGACCAGCGCTGGTTTTTGAACGCTGTCTGCTCTATTTTTGAGCGTTTTAGCGCTTTTTACCGCACCTAATCCCATCACAATGATGGTGTGCATTAAGAAGTGCTCTCAAACGCTGTAACATGCGTTTGAAAATGCTGCGCATTACCGCGGTGAACTGCCGCGGTTTCGGACGTGGCGTTTTGTGAATGCATGTGCCTAGGGCTAAATGAAGCTATAAATGTTCTGTGTGGGCTTTTATTGTGTTCTGTATATAACTCTCAGGCTGAACCATTTGTAATGTAAGTGCTGCAGATTTTCCGCAGCAGAAATACAGTGTTCTTACTAGGGCAGAGCTGCTTGGTACAACTTTCAGTGTGAGCGTTTGTCTGCGTTGTTACTGCACTTTCACTGATGTCACCACTTTCACTTTTCCTCCTCGTAACATAGAACGCTACATTCAAAAATGCGGTAGAACACTTCTATCTTGTATTTGATAGCGTTGAAAATGCTTCCCATTGATTTTAATGGGCAACACATCATGTTTAAAACTACTTAAGCACCCGAAAATAGAACTGACAGCGCTCAAACCCCAGTCTGAGAAGCCCCATTGAAAGCAATGGAGATGTTTTAGAGCATTTAGCGCGGCGTTTGAAACTTTCAAACCTTTTCAGTCCACATCATGTGGAATGATGCAGGCGACACTATGACATCATCGCGTCACCTGTGTCTCATAGAATGCACCGGATGGTGGAGCAGGAAGCCAGGCATGGCTTTCAATGCCAGTGCTGCCGCACTGTTAACCCTTTCAAATCCATTGTCTGATGTCTAAAGACATTTTGATTAAAGGCTGTATAGCTCCGAAGTTGGAAGACGTCCAGCAGGGTATTCTTACTGTATATTACTGGCTGCTCTGTTTTCGGGGGCCTCTCCAGCATGTCACACACTGCAGTACTGGCTCTAGCCAGCAGATGGCGCCATTGTATAATGGCAGAAAGAGAAGGCCCCCTAGAAAACCCTCAATCCAAAATTGGATTGCAAAAGATTAATTGTATCTACATCTTAAAGACGAAGATACAATTAATTTTAAAATAAGCCTGAATATAGGTAGTGGCTCTTCTCTGTCAGTTGGGAAGGAGCGCCGCCGGAGGCAGAGGACTCCACATGCCTCATTGACAGGGTACCCCTGTGTGTTTTATATATGCTTTATACTAAAGTCAACAGGAAAATTGTAATATGTCATATGAACCAATCCGCAGTTCCATTACTATAAGGACATTGAATTTTGCTTACTGTACCAGATTTTGACTCAACCTCTTGCTGTTTATAAAATACTTCAAGATTCAACTTTCCTATAGTATTAAAATATCAGAGTATAAAAGAGTGACTTGTATAATAGAGGTACAATAGCATATGGGGGTAAATGAATTTCCTTGGCAAAGTGTGAAACTGAAAGCCCAAAAAAGTATCCTAAAGGCCCCTTTACACAGAATGATTAGCATTCAAAAATTGTTCAAATGAGTGAAAAAGAACAACAGTCGTTTAGTGTAAACTAAGACAGCGATCAATAAATCATTTGCTTTTTGTTTGTCACTCATTTAATGCAGGCATAACAATCATTGTTGGTTCATTCACTAATCGTTCGGTTTTAATACTGATTGTTTAGTCGTTCTCATTCACTTATACAGTGAATGTGAATAACTAAGCAATCTCTCGTTTCACGAAGGCAACGATGTGTCTGCCTGTACAAGCATCACCAGATTGAACTCTGAAATGCTTCGCTCGTCTAAATGATATATAGTTTGGTGTAAACGGACCTAACACAATCTGGGGATGTGCCATTGGTGACTTTATAGTGCGCTTAAGGGACTTAAGTTTTTTCTGCCTCCTGCTTTGTTTGTCTTTTTTTGTTTTACTCTCTGGTTCCTATACGAAAGACTGCTCTCACATCTGTGTTAGGGCGCCTTCACACTGGCGAGAAAATCTTGCGAGATTTGTGCATTGCGAGTTGCACAAATCTCGCACAAATATAAAAAAAACCATTCACCTCATTCACATTTGTGATGTTTCCCTGCATGGCGTTGCGATGCTCTGCAGTAAACGCTTTGCAGCATGTCCATTCTTTTTGCAATATCGCCCATTGTTTTCAAGCAGCGTTGGCCCCATTTAAAACAATGGGAGAAGATCGCGATCTCCTGCCACAGCTGTGACAGCTGCAGCGAGGATTCCCTTAGCCCTGCAGGGATGCGAAGCAGTCGCATTCAGGGGCTTCCACATGTTTTCAATAGGGCCACCGGAGGGGACACATCAGTTCAGGGTTTCCGTTTCACTGCTCCGTTTTTAGAGGGGAGAAACTGAAATAAGCTGTACGCAGTTTTCAGCTATAGTCAACTACAGGATGAAGGGCGGAAATGGGTGATCCCCTGTGGACATTCAAAGAATGTTATTTTGTATAGTTCTATCTTAATTGCAATATGAGAAAGCATGGGATCAAAAGTCAGGAGATTAATTAAGGTGTTTGTGGACAACTACAAGAACTGGAAGCTTAACCTGCACTGATATATGCACATCTAGATATAGGTTCAAAGGGGTTTTCCTGGACTCAAGGGCTTATTTCCATGAGCGTATATCGGTCAACGTTTTCACGCCCGGTCGATATACGCTTCCATCTGAGCAGTACCCCCCTTCCCTCCCCCTCACCGACTCTTTGCTTCTCTCCTCCACTTCAGCTGTTTGCAATGGGAGGTGGTGACACAGGGCAGAGCTAAGCTCCTCTCTGCCTCGCCCAATCCGATTGCTGGCTGTGGACAATGGGAGGGGGCGGGAACTTAGCTCTACCCCACCCACCCACTCCTATTGCCAGCAGCCTGTAATTTATTATTTAAGGGCTTATTCCCAGGAGCGTATATCAGCCAGTGTTTTCATGGTCGGCCGATATACACTACCATCTGAGCAGTTCCCCCTCTTCCCTCCTGTTTCCCGGCTCTCTGCCTCTGTCCTTCCCTCCATCTGTTTGCAATAAAAGGAATAAAAAAAATGTGTGCTCCAGTGACTTTCTGTCCAGCTCTGGAGCCCCAGTCCCATTACTCACAGTTAGGAAAAAACTGGCAGGCGGTCATGTGGCATACATTGTGCATCTGACCAGTCAGTCAAAGGCTTTATCAACCATGGAAGAATAACACCTGAGGTCTGTGATTCACTGAGTGGTTACATGCACAATGTGTGGCACATGACGGTATTATTGTATCTTGACGCCACCGGAAGCTAGGGGTTTGACAAGAGGAACGCCCCTGTCACACCCCCAGCTCCTGATAGGGTCAAGGCAGGAAGGTCCTAGCACCACAGTGTGCCCTACAGCCTTAGCCTGACTTAGTTGTGTTCTTAGACATACATTATCAGCTGTAAATGCTGCCATGTTACCGTTGTACCATGGCAGCATTAACATGTAATAATGTAGACCTAAGAAGAGAATGTACTCTGCGTAAGGCTCCAGGCCAGGCACACATCAATGCACACACTGCAGATCCGGGGCAGCAGCCGCCACCTCAGTGATGCGTTCCGTGCAGCCGTCTGTCAGCTCCCTGCTGCCCCGCGCCTCTGTGCTCCCTCACCTCTGCTCCCCCGCTCACCGTTTTCAATGCTGCCGCAGATCCCGCTTGTGATCCGCCCCTGGGACAGACGAGTGCCCGGCATTCGCCTGTCAGCTTTGCGCCGGCCCTCGCTTGTGTGCTGCATGACATCTGCTCCCCTGCTCAGTGCTCCCACTGTACCTGCTCACCGTTCCCACTGTGCTCCATGAGGGCTGCTCCCCCGGTCACCACTCGCAATGTTGCCGCAGTCTGTGCTTTTGCTCTGCCACCGGGGAAGGCCCTTTCTGGGAATCCTTACTGGCCTTCCAGGACCTACAGTCCAACTAGCTGTCCAGCCAATCAGTTACAGGGGGTGTCACCCCCCCCTGTCAATCTTGACTCCACCAGGACTTCCTGGTGGCATCAAGGTACAATAATACCACACATGACCACCCGCTGACTTCTTCTGGTTTCCAAACAATGTGGACTAGGGCTCCAGCGCTGGATGGGGAGCCATTGGATGTATTTTCCTTTATTTTATACTATTTTAAGCTTCTAGATTTTTTTTAAGTCCCAGAAAACCCCTTTCATTTATTTACAGAAAATAATGATTGTAATGCAACATAGAAATGACATAGAAGTGATAAAAACACTACACTGTAAAATTAAAGCAGTAAATTAAATCTCATGTATTTAAGTAACATATACACCCAGCACAGAGGTATAGGGAGAACAGCTAATAATGAAACGATAAATCTCCAAGTAACAGCGCTGAAATATAAATTTACCTCCTACTAAAGGAAAAGCAACAAATAACATTGGACAAACAAATAACACTAATAAAAAAGCAGAGGCGTAGTTACTGGGCCCTGGTGCAAGATCTAGGCTTCCACTGAAAGTGTCATACTCCATTGTGTGCAATGAAATATTCATGGTACAGTATAGTAAGATATCACTTCCTTTATTTCTTAAAGCAACTCTTGGTTTTGGGACAGAATTTTGTCCCAGAACTGGAAGGGACCAAGGGTATATTACCTGTAGTTGTGCTGCTCTGTTGTCCTTCTGATCCACTGGTGCAAGATCTCATTTTCAACTGTTTAAGATGGCTGAGACAATTTTCAGCCTACCTAATCCCCATCGTGCATTCATAGTGTTAATCTACCAATGCACTATATTTGCTCTTTGATTGGCCACAACTGCTCACCTGACCAGCACAAACCAATCAGAGAGCAGCACAATGTGTATTTGCTAGTTAGAAAATTGCTGTGGCCATTTTCGATAGCTGAGAATAGAGTCCCGAACTGGGAGATCAAGGGAACGGCAGAGAAGAATAACTGCAAGTAAATAAAAATAAAATAAATGAATCTTGTTATTTGTATAGCACCAACCTATTCCACAGCACTTTCGAGTAATTTATTTAGTCTTCTTATTTAGACTTCTGCTCCGACCTCTGTTATTACGGCGCTGACAGCTTGTGCCTGCACAGCTAATCGGTCGGGGTCTGAGCGACGGACCCTGGCTAATCAACTATTGATAACCTATCCTGATGAAAGGTCATTAATAGTATTTTTGACTGGAAAACCCCTTTAATACTCAATTCCACTGTGGATTTGTTACCATGCAGGGCGGCGCTGGGTCCCGCGGCCGGCGCGCGCCGCTTCGAGCTCGGCTTCGGCGTCCCGGAGCTGTGCTGTCAGGGATCTCCCGGCGGCGTGGAGCAGCCAGCGTGCAGCAGCGTGGAGCAGCCAGCGTGCTGCGGCGTGGGCGTGTCCGCCCGTAGGGTGCCGCCCGCTCTCATCCACCTCCCTTGTGCAACAGTGGGAGAGTCGGTTCCTCCCACTCTCCGCCCCTGGGCGGAGGCTTTTAGTTAAAAGGCTGGCAGTGACCTGAACTCACTGCCAGTTATTGGTTCTGCTAGCCTCTAGTCAGGTCTATTCTAGTCTGTCCTAGTTGCTTGTCAGTATCTTTCCGTTTGCCTGTGAGCACACCTCCAGCCTTGATTCTCCTAGTTGTTTTGTTGGTCTGTTACACCTGCCTCTTCTGTCGGCACTCTGTCCCCTGTTAGTAGTTCCATCCAGGTAGTCGCCAGGTCCCTAGCCAGCGCAGGGTCTGCCGCCCAGTTGTCCGCCTGGGGTTAGCCAGGGCCGAGGCAAGTAGGCAGGGACAGTGGGGTGCGGGAAGATCAGGGCACCCCATCTGGCGCTCTGGGGGGCAGAGTGCCGTAACATAATAACTGGCCCTTTAAAACCGTTTTTGTCATGGAGGCGATCAGTTCCCTCACGAACCAGCTGCAGGCCCTGGTGCCTGTGATCCAGGATTTATCCGCCCGCATGGTGGCCCAGGAGCAGCGGGGGGTGTCGCAGGGGTCGGACGCCTCAACCAGCCCCGAACCCAAGTGCCCTCTTCCCGAGGTGTTTTCTGGGGAGAGGAACAAGTTTTTTGTTTTCCGACAGGCGTGTCGCCTGTTTTTTCGCATGCGTCCCCGTTCTTCCGGGTCGGAGGCTCAGAGGGTCGGGCTGATAATGTCCCTGCTGCGGGGCTCGGCACAGACATGGGCTTTCTCCATCCCCGAGGGTTCCTCCTGCCTGCAGTCCGTGGACTCCTTTTTTCAGGAACTCGGGGGTATCTTCGACGAACCGGACCGAGCGGGGTTGGCGGTTTCACGGTTGTTGGCGCTGCGGCAGGGGTTGTCGTGTGTGGAGGATTATTGCTCCAACTTCAGACGCTATGCGGGGGACACGACATGGAACGATAGCGCGCTGAAGGACGTTTTTCTGCAGGGCCTCTCGGACGCAGTTAAAGACCTGTTAATTTCCCATCCCGTTCCCGGGTCCTTAAGGGAGGCTATGGAGCTAGCGGTGAGAGCAGATAGGAGGCTCAGGTCTAGGAAGCAGGACAGGCAGACCCGTAGAGTCAGGGAGGTCAGTGGCCCTGGTCCCTCCTCCTCCTTACCAGTCTCTGCGCCCGAGCCAATGGAGGTGGACCCGCTGGACCCCAAAGAGCGACGCCGGACCCGTTTGTTGCATCGTCTCTGCCTCTACTGCGGGAAAGCTGGACATCGGGTGATAACCTGCCCACTGAGGTCTCAACGCCCGCAGCCGGAACCGGCGGAAAACTCCGAGTCCTAGGCGATTGCAGGGAGGATCGCCTAGGACTTCAGGTACTTCCTAAACTTTTGGTACCGTGTCATGTTAGATTCGGGGATTTTTCCCGATCAGGGCGGGCGTTTATTGATTCCGGAGCAGCCGCTAACTTGATAAGTCTGGGTTTCGTCCGTTCTCTGATGGCGGAATTTGTGGCGTTGAAGACGCCAATTCATTTTACCAGCATTGATGCTACCCCTCTCTCTACAGGCTTGGTACGATGGAGGACCCCAAGATTACAGTTCACGGTGGGGGTCCTCCACTCGGAAGAACTGTCTTTCCTGGTGATGGAAAAAATGTCGGTTGATGTGGTGCTTGGTATGCCCTGGTTGGCACTGCACAACCCCCAATTTGATTGGTCCACCCGGGAATTGACTCATTGGGGGTCATCGTGTCACAATCACCTGTCTACCGTAGCTGTGTGCTCCGCAGATACGGTGCTCATTCCGGAGTATTTGTCAGACTTTCAGGATGTATTCTCCAAACGACTGTCTAAGGCTCTGCCCCCTCATAGGGAGTGGGACTGTGGTATCGACCTGATTCCCGACGGTCCCATCCCTAAGGGAGCCATTTTCAATCTGTCAGGTCGTGAGCATGAAGCCCTCAAGTCCTATGTCTCGGAAGCTCTGGCCAACCGACATATCCGGCCGTCCAGGTCCCCTGCCGGGGCAGGTCTCTTCTTTGTAGAGAAGAAGGACGGGACACTAAGGCCTTGTGTGGATTATCGGGCCTTGAATAAAATCACCGTGAAGAACCAGTGCTCCTTGCCCCTAATTCCTGACTTGTTGAATCAGGTGGTAGGGGCTCACTGGTTCTCCAAACTGGACTTAAGGGGGGCTTACAATTTAATTCGCATCAAAGAGGGAGATGAATGGAAGACAGCGTTCAACACCCCGTTAGGACATTTTGAATGTCTGGTCATGCCTTTTGGACTCTGTAATGCCCCCGCTGTGTTTCAGGGTTTTATGAACGCAGTCTTCCACGACTTCCTGGGGGTATTTCTGGTCATTTATCTGGACGACATCCTGGTGTACTCACCGGACTGGGATTCACATGTGCGGCACCTGAGGTTGGTCCTGACCCGTTTGCGCGAGTATCAACTTTTTGTCAAATTAGAGAAATGTACATTTGGCTCTAAACAAGTATCCTTCCTTGGTTATGTAATTTCCCCCACAGAGATTCAGATGGAGTCTGATAAAGTAGCAGCAATCTCCCAATGGGTCAGACCCGACAACCTCAAGGCTCTCCAGCGGTTCTTAGGTTTTGCAAATTTCTACCGCAAATTTATTAGAAATTACTCAGTTATTGCTCAACCTCTGACCGACCTGACTAAGAAGGGGGCTGACTTGGGTAAGTGGTCGCCTGCAGCCCTGGAGGCCTTTAGCCGTCTAAAAAAGGCATTCACGACTGCCCCGGTGCTAATACAGCCGGACGCACGACTACCCTTTTTTATTGAGGTAGACGCGTCGGAAGTGGGGACAGGAGCAGTATTGTCGCAGGAAGTCAGTGGGAGGTCTGGCTATAGCCCATGTGCGTTCTTTTCGCGAAAGTTCAATTCAGCAGAGCGCAACTACGACGTGGGTAACCGTGAATTGTTGGCTATCAAATGGGCTCTGGAAGAGTGGCGACACCATCTTGAGGGTGCTAGACACCCAATTACCGTATATACTGATCACAAGAATCTGGTATATCTCGCCAATGCGAAAAGACTCACTGCTCGTCAAGCCAGGTGGGCGTTGTTCTTCGCCAGGTTTAACTTCGTCGTGACATATATCCCCGGAGAGAAGAACGTGAAGGCGGACGCCCTGTCACGGAGTTTCGGGGTACCAGACAGTGGGACCATGACTCCCGAGAATATCTTAGCCCCCGGCGTGGTGGTGGCAGTGTTAGAGTCTAACTTCGTCCCTCAACTACAGGATGCTCAGCAGGACGCTCCGTCAGGGGTGCCGGAGGGCAGATGGTTTGTGCCAGAGACCCTACGCCCTAGAGTCATGGATGAGTCCCACTCGTCGGCTCTCGCAGGGCATCCCGGGTTCCAGGGGACCCTGGAGCTTTGCTCCCGATACTTCTGGTGGCCAGGCATGTCTCAGGAGATCCGCAACTTTGTGAGGGGTTGCTCGGTCTGTGCTCGCAATAAGAGTCGGCGGCGTCCTCCGGAGGGTCCTCTGAGACCACTACCGGTTCCTGCCAGTCCCTGGTCTCACTTATCAGTAGATTTCATCACTGACCTACCAGAATCCCAGAAGTGCACCACTATCTTAGTGGTGGTCGACCGGTTCTCAAAGATGGCACATTTTGTGGCGTTAAAAAAGCTACCCTCGGCAAAAGAATTTGCCACGATTTTTGTAAAGGAAATAATTCGCCTACATGGGGTTCCCCAAAATATTGTATCTGATCGCGGGGTTCAGTTTGTGTCGCAGTTTTGGCGTGCCTTCTGCAGAAACCTGGGAACGTCGCTTTCCTTCTCGTCAGCGTTCCACCCGCAGACTAATGGTCAGACTGAGCGGAAGAACCAAGACTTAGTGCAATATTTACGGTTGTTTGCCAGCGAAAAGGCTTACCAGTGGGCAGAGTTCCTGCCGTTGGCAGAGTTTGCACTAAACAACCGCCTTTGTTCTTCTACTGGGGTGTCTCCATTTTTTAGTGTATACGGTCAGCATCCTCGCTTCCTTACAGCTATCCCTACTCCGTCGCTCTGCCCGGCAGCGGATGACGCCACAGATACGCTTCGGGGAGTATGGAAAGAGGTGCAGAGAAACTTGGAGGCAGCGGGGGCCCGTATGCAGTTGCGCAGTGGGAAGAGTCTGTCTGTGTCTGAACCTTACAGGGTGGGACAGAAGGTATACCTGTCCTCTAAAAATCTCAAATTGCGGGTCCCGTCCTTGAAGCTGGCGCCACGTTACGTGGGGCCGTTTGCCATCACACGTGTGGTGAACCCACTCGCCTACGAGCTGGGGTTGCCAGCCACATGGAGGGTTCACAGGGTATTCCATAAGTCGCTGCTGAAACCTTTTGTCCCTTCGGTGATACCCACCTCCGGTCCCCCTCCGCCCACCCTGGTCCGGGATGAAGTCGAATACGAGGTCCAGGAGATACTGGACTCTCGTCGGTGTCGAGGAATCCTACAATACTTGGTGGCCTGGAAGGGTTTTCCACCAGAAGATCATTCCTGGGTGGCCGCATGTGATGTTCATGCTCCCGTGTTGGTACGGCGGTTCCACCGTCGTTTTCCAGATAAGCCTGGTCGAGTTTCCGGGGGCCCGGAGGTCCCCCGTCAGAGGGGGGGTAATGTTACCATGCAGGGCGGCGCTGGGTCCCGCGGCCGGCGCGCGCCGCTTCGAGCTCGGCTTCGGCGTCCCGGAGCTGTGCTGTCAGGGATCTCCTGGCGGCGTGGAGCAGCCAGCGTGCAGCAGCGTGGAGCAGCCAGCGTGCTGCGGCGTGGGCGTGTCCGCCCGTAGGGTGCCGCCCGCTCTCATCCACCTCCCTTGTGCAACAGTGGGAGAGTCGGTTCCTCCCACTCTCCGCCCCTGGGCGGAGGCTTTTAGTTAAAAGGCTGGCAGTGACCTGAACTCACTGCCAGTTATTGGTTCTGCTAGCCTCTAGTCAGGTCTATTCTAGTCTGTCCTAGTTGCTTGTCAGTATCTTTCCGTTTGCCTGTGAGCACACCTCCAGCCTTGATTCTCCTAGTTGTTTTGTTGGTCTGTTACACCTGCCTCTTCTGTCGGCACTCTGTCCCCTGTTAGTAGTTCCATCCAGGTAGTCGCCAGGTCCCTAGCCAGCGCAGGGACTGCCGCCCAGTTGTCCGCCTGGGGTTAGCCAGGGCCGAGGCAAGTAGGCAGGGACAGTGGGGTGCGGGAAGATCAGGGCACCCCATCTGGCGCTCTGGGGGGCAGAGTGCCGTAACAGGATTCTTTCCACTATAAGTAAATGAGGTTTATGCAAATAAAGGAGATGGAACAATACCTCTGCAGTGCCACCCATTGGAAGGCAGCATTCCTGGAAGTCAATGTTAGACTCTTTATACAAGCCTTGTAACAAAAACTAAAGTTGAAAGCCAAGCCAGAATCCATACACAGACAGGTGTTTGCACTTCATCAGTGTGCAGTAGGTTTCTGGCTTTGCTAGTGAGAGGCCTGTGACGTGGGTCGGGAACGTTATCTTTCCTCCTTAGGGAGAGCACCTAGACGGTGAGTGAGTGAGACTTATAAGGTCATTCATGTTCCTTGGGGTTTGTTACACTTACATTGTACTGTACATTGCTGTGGAATTTCAGCATGAAATCTGCAGCCAAAATTTTATAATGTGTGAACTCCCCCTAATGCAAGAGCAAGCCAATGTCTTATGATTATGTGTGATATCTACCCAAATGATGAGTGGCTTCCCATGTAAGAATAGACACAAAAATGAGTACATGCCGTAAAGCAAATCAGTAATATTCTTGATCCTTAATACTATTTAATAATTCCAATCACAGAAAATGGCTATATACTTACTGACTAAGGAGGGCAGATAGCTGCATCCCCTCAACATGCAGGTAGAAAACTACCAAATGAGGGAGCTAATTACACCTGTGAAGGACACCGATGAAACAGCCACTCACACAGCCTCTTAATATAGCAGTGGGTAGCTGCTTGGTTTATACTCCTACACAGAGTGGATACAAAGTGGCAGACACCAAGCAGCTACCCCTCTCCAAACTAAGAGGCTGTGTGAGTGGCTGTTTCATCGACGTCCCTCACAGGTGTAATTAGCTCCCTCATTTGGTAGTTTGCTACCTGCATGTTGAGGGATGCAGCTTTCTGCCCTCCTTAGTCAGTAAGTATATGGCCATTTTCTGTGATTGTTTTTTTGTTTTTAATATTTCTCCTTCTGTGACTTATTTAATAATTTCATCTCAAGAGTATTTTACCAGAACTGTTGCTATATACACTACAATTTTTTGCTTGTTTTTAGAATAGGTGAATTACGTTAACCCTTTGTACATAATTAAAAAATTTAAAAAATTGCACAGTGGAATCTAAACTGTCAATTGTAAAACATTTTGGAGCACACTCAGCCCATATTGACATTGGGTAATTTTTGTGAGTTATGATAAATTGTGTTTCTCAGATCGGAAAATAACCAACATTAAACCAGCCAAACAGGGAGGAATTTCTTAATTATTATATAAAGCAAGCAATCAATTGATACCCTCTGGACATGTTGAGATTTCCTGTAGAACACATTATTTTTAATGGATAAACAGAAATTCAAGGAGCTATTGATTAAACATATTTTTCATGGGTCTTAATGTTTACCTGCCTGTAGCCAAAGTTATGACCTTACACCTTATGTGTCACAGCAAAAATATAATGTTTCATTGTTTTGAACATGGAATACACAGTTCTAAAACGAAAAAAACTTATTGTGTTCTATCTCGGCAACTTTGACAATTCTTCAACCAAAACAATTTTACTAAACTCAGTGCTAAGATTTCATCAGTAGACATGCAATTAGAGATGAGCAAGCATACTCGGTAAGGCGATATACTCGAGAGAGCATCGCCTTTTTCGAGTACCTGCGGGCTCGTCCCTAAAGATTCAGGGGGGCCGCAGGGGTCGGGGCCGGCGCGGGGCAGCAAGGAAGAGAGTGAGAGAGATCCCTCTCTCTCTCTCTCCCTCCTGATCCCCTCTGCAACACCCCGCTCACCTCCGTGGCCCCCCCGAATCTTCAAGGATGAGCCAGCAGGTACTCAAAAAAGGCGATGCTCTCTCGAGTATATCGCCTTACCACGATCTTCAGCGATTGTGCGCAATTACATTCTGCAAAAGATCGTAGGTCTTCCGCTGCAGAAATACGCTTGTGGAATCTGATCCGCTCGTGTGAGCCCAGCCTTACCCTTCTGACTCCTCTTCAGCTTTGGGCACCGCTGAATTGAGACCTGATCTGATCTTGCATCAGGTCATAGAGCACAGCAGTACACACAACATGCTGATGTTGGACAGCATCAAGACCTAGTAAGGCAGCACATGGAGTGGAAGAGTAGCCAGGAGGTTAACTATATGCAACGGTCTAACCTGGAGTTTGGTTATGTTTTGTCTCTGGTCTGGGCTTTGATTTATTTCGGTAGTCTGGTCTAAGGACTGAATAATTTAGATGTTCTGGTTTGACATCTGATCTGAGTTTGGAGATCTGGTATCTGATTAATTTAGCGGACTGAATTTATCTTGAGGTCTGGTCTGGGGTCTGCAAAAATGGAAGAGTTTGGTCCGTGGTCTGAATTAATTTAAGGGTCTGGTCCGTGTCAGAATTAATTCAGGATTTTGGTGTTGTCTGAATAAATTAAAGGGTCTGATCTGAAATTAGTTGAGGGGCTTAGTCTGGAAATCGAAGGAGATTTCAGAATACCTGCGACCGTGCAGAGGAGGATGAAAACACAACCGGGGAAGGAAGAGGTACAATAATGACACGATCAGTCACAAAGAGACCTCCACTGGCGAAACGTCAAATCTAGTAGTCAATATCTCCTCGCGATCCCTCTCACCAATGGAACTTAAGGTACTTTTTAGGGACCTATCTTTTTGCCCCACACCAACTATGGATTGGTTCCAACTCAGTCTAGATTGTGACGCTTTCTTTCATAAGATGCAATGCAAGGTTTATTTCTCCACCAGTGGTTCTCCTGTCAACAATACATCCTCTGTGATAGACACGGCTGATATGGCTGTATCTTCTACCACCTTCACTGCGAGGGATACGGGCCTATGTTGTAGAAGTAGATTCCAGCCGCCATTAATTGATCCAACAGTTGAGACCATTGCTAAATTGGTGAAGAGAGACATCGGCCGCCTTAGACACAATGATTTTAAGACTCATCATAAAAATAACATGACACACAAGGAGAGGCAAGCTTTAATGACATTGAATCAGGACAACTCGATAATAATTAAACCTGCAGATAAGGGGGGAGCTGTAGTAGTGATTAATGCAAAAGATTATACCAATGAAATAGATAGACAGCTGAGTGATATTCCCGTTTATCAGAGATTGGGTGGTGACCCTACTTTAGAGTTTCAGAACATCCTCTCAGGCATGATTGACTAGACTCTTGCTAAATATCTGATTAGACCATTTCCAGTCATTCCGTGTATGTATGCACTTCCTAAGATACACAAGAGTCTGGTCAATCCTCTAGATAGACCTATTGTATCTGGCAGGGATTCGCTTTTGAGTAACCCAGCATGTTTCTTAGAATGTGTCCTCAGGAATTTTGCACGTGGGGCACTTGGGACGTTCTTGCCAAGATTGAGAACTTGACCTTCCCTGATGGGACAATTTTGGTAACATTTGACATAGTGTCCTTGTATACCAACATTACACATACTAGGGGTATCCAAGCAGTTAGTGAATGGCTTTTGAAAACGGATTGGATATATGCCAAAATACAGTTTGTCCTTTCGATACTGGAGTTTGTGTTAACCAAGAACTACTTTCTCTATGATAATGTCTTCTACCGACAACCTCAGGGGACTGCTAAGGGGGCCAATATGGCCCCCACCTATGCTAATATTTTTATGAGCAATATCGAGGAGACATACATCTATACCTCCCCATCCTGGACCTCGATACTTAGATGGGGGAGGTATAGTGATGATATCTTTCTTCTCTGGACAGGTTCTGATGAACAACTTTTTCAATTTTATCGGGCCTTGGATTCAATTTTCGATTAACTGAAATTCACCATTAACTGGTCATCAAGTAGTATTCAATTTCTCAATGTGTTAGTTAGTGTCAAGGATGGTCATCTTCATACTGATTTGTATTCCAAGTTGACTGATAGGAACAATCTATTATCCTTCGATAGCTGCCATCCTCGGGGATGATTAAATCACTACCTTGGAGTCAGCTACTGGGAGTGAGACGGAGCGTTCATGACGATGTGATTGATGCGAGATGTGACGCTATGAGTAACAAATTCCTACAGAGGGGTTACCCCGTTGAGTTGGTGACTTCCTATGTAGGTAACGTAAAACGTTTGACACATAGAGAATTATTGGTCTCTTGTCCATGCTCCCTTTTATATATTGGGGAGACGATGAATGAGATCAGGACTCGAACTACAGGCCATAAGAGCACTATTCGCACAGGCAAGATAGATCTCCCCATTCCCAAGCATTTTGCTGAAGCAGCACATTCAATTAGCCAATTAAAATTTCGGGTCATCGATCATGTTCCCCCCTTCGTGAGAGGGAGTGACAGGCAAGTATGTTTGATGAAAAAAAGAACTGAGGTGGATCTTTGAACTAGACACACTAGCACCCAAACGGCCTCAATCTTGATTATAATACAGCACCTTTCCTTTAAGATACTCTATTTGATTATTGGTGGGAACCCGTTGGTCAGCATTGAAGAGGGTAATTGTTCTTTGGTTTTTACCTTATATCTTTGAGATATTAATGACTCTTCTTTTTTATGCTTTTGTATCTAGGTCTCTGCAAGTGGTATGATTTCACATTATGGCCTCTCCCCCCCCCCCCCCCCTGCGGTCACTCTGCACTATGATGCTGTTGTAATTTCTCTGACAGATGACATCGTTTGTTCCCAAGTATCATCCATATGGAGTAATGCGTGATTTATGATGGGTGGCTTTGATAAATAATTGTCCCCATCTAATGATTGTTTATGTTTTTTTCTTTGTGATAGTAATTACCAAATGTTGCATCTGGATTTATTAGTCTGTCTCCTTTAGGTATCATGCGATTATTAGTTGGAAATGTAAAACCCTAATATACTGAGGGCTTATATCTCATCTACATTGGTAAATGTTATGATATAGAGTTGATTGGGCTATGTGAGTTGCCTGGTACTGATATACTAACATGTCGGTGCATCCCGTTATGTTGGGCTAATTTTTTTTTTTAAATCTCCAAAAGAACCATTTATTAAAAGTCACATGATATGCCCCCAGTGCCGTTTTACTTTGGGTCCACATATACATTTATTATACGGCCTGGACTTGATACACTGCCCATGTGATATTATGCGAGTCACGCGATCTTGTGACCATGTGGACGCATATGAGAGACCACACTTGGGTATGCGTATTGCGGCCTTTGATGACGACATTGGGGTCCTTGCGTCTGTATATGTACTGTTCCTGCACTGTTGATGCGGCATCTTGATCACATGACGTTACGTTGGTCACGTTGGTAAAGTGACTCATGATGTGCCGATCACGTGCGCGTCACATGTACACCAGGTAGATACAGACACCAGGCTACATTTGGGCATGTGTCTGTCCATCTTTGATGACGACACTAGGACTTTAAAAGAGCAGCTGCGGTGGCCGTATGATATGGGAGCAATGATACCTATTGAGGTAAGTGCGTGTTTCTGTTGTGCTCACATACATCCACTAATTTTTGGCATATTGAGACCAGTGGGTGGTTGGCCATTTTGGTAGATATCTTCCACTGCTACAAAGCCGTTTTAGATATTTATATGTGTATGTGTTTTATGTCTGTTATAGGCTTGAGAAAAGCCCCTGATTGGGGCTGAAACGTCGCCTTTGCCTTTGCCAATTTGTGATAACTCCCTGTCTATGGAGGAATAAAGAAAGGAGGAACCAGGCAGCATTCATTAAAATCCTCTTCTTTTTAATGAATGCTGCCTGGTTCCTCCTTTCTATATTGATGACCAACGGTGGACCCGGGGAGTCGGGACCTTAACTGGGCTATTGCATAGTGCCTTGCACCAGCGGTGTGGCTGAATCTTTGGAGTGCTGCTGTATTTCTTTTCTTTTTTTCTTCTTATGAAGGAATAAACATTTTTGCTTAACTGCTGTGCTGTCAGACACTTCTTGGTTTCTCATAACACTTTGGGATGTGGATCTGGTCCCTGGTCCAGCGTGCACACACATTTACATCTGTAGGCTCCAGCCACTTTATTTTTTGGCTCTATTATTGAGTGCTGCTGACAACCTTCCCTTCATCAAGGACCTGTGAGGATGTCACTATCATGTGATCAGTCATCTGCATAGGATGAGTCCGGGGTTACATGACGGTAACGTCATCACAGATCCTAAGCCAGCACGTCGATGAAATGTATGTAATACAGCTGTGTGTGTGACATGTGCAGCTAGCAGAGGTGTGTGTGTCTGGGACATGCGCATGTAATGTAGCAGAGCTGTGTGTGTCTGGGACATGCGCATGTAATGTAGAAGAGCTTTGTCTGTGTGTGTGATGCACATGTAGCAGAGCTGTGTGTTTCTGTGACACGTGCATGCATCAAAGCTGTGTGTGATGCTCTTTAGTTGAGCTGTGTGTAACGCACGCATGTAGAAGAGCTGTGTGTATGTCATGCGTGCATGTAGCAGAGCTGTATTTGTGACAGCGCATGTAGCAGAGCTGTGTGGCTCATTGCTCCACCAGAAATACTGGTGCTATAATTTCCAAATAATTACTAATAAGCATATATAACCAAACGTACTGCACAGATACGGGGGAGGGGTTCACAAGTTCACTTTCGCCTACGCACAACCTCTCTTCACTGATGTCGGCCGCAATTCATCTGTAACATTGAATGACATCACTGGGTCTCTTAAGGGGCTAACTATGCAACACTTACAGCCATGGGTGTTAGAGAATAAAAAGAATACCAATTCCCTCACTATTTAAAGTAGCTAGTCAACAGTGACACTGCTCAATTTTCTAGTGTCCTAGAACCACATTGGATGCTATATTTTTAAATCAGTATACCACTGACTGTTGCTATATTGCCTATTCCATTTTCGATCACTTAGTCAGCATAATAACTAGTTGTGGTAACATTATTCCCAACATTATATTACAGTGATTGCTGTATAAAACTATACATCAAACCCCCTGACCAGTTTCACCATCTGCATGGCTTACTCAGAGATTGGGCTTAAGCTTCTGCATTTCGACCTAGTCTTCTTATAAATGATGACACAGTGTAATTTGTCATGTGTGGTTGTTCATCTGAGGTTGTAGTTATGTAATTCAAATCCAGATGTGTTTTACTTTACTATGGGTATACTTAGTTTTCATTATATATATATATATATATATATATATACACTACCGTTCAAAAGTTTGGGGTCACATTGAAATGTCCTTATTTTTGAAGGAAAAGCACTGTACTTTTCAATGAAGATAACTTTAAACTAGTCCTAACTTTAAACAAATGCACTCTATACATTGCTAATGTGGTAAATGACTATTCTAGCTGCAAATGCCTGGTTTTTTGTGCAATATCTACAAAGGTGAATAGAGGCCCATTTCCAGCAACTATCACTCCAGTGTTCTAATGGTACAATGTGTTTGCTCATTGGCTCAGAAGGCTAATTGATGATTAGAAAACCCTTGTGCAATCATGTTCACACATCTGAAAACAGTCTAGCTCGTTACAGAAGCTACAAAACTGACCTTCCTGTGAGCAGATTGAGTTTCTGGAGCATCACATTTGTGGGGTCAATTAAACGCTCAAAATGGCCAGAAAAAGAGAACTTTCATCTGAAACTCGACAGTCTATTCTTGTTCTTAGAAATGAAGGCTATTCCATGCGAGAAATTGCTAAGAAATTGAAGATTTCCTACAACGGTGTGTACTACTCCCTTCAGAGGACAGCGCAAACAGGCTCTAACCAGAGTAGAAAAAGAAGTGGGAGACCGCGTTGCACAACTAAGCAAGAAGATAAGCACATTAGAGTCTCTACTTTGAGAAACAGACGCCTCACAGGTACCCAACTGGCATCTTCATTAAATAGTACCCGCAAAACACCAGTGTCAACATCTACAGTGAAGAGGCGGCTGCGGGATTTTGGGCTTCAGGGCAGAGTGGCAAAGAAAAAGCCATATCTGAGACTGGCCAATAAAAGAAAAAGATTAAGATGGGCAAAAGAACACAGACATTGGACAGAGGAAGACTGGAAAAAAGTGTTGTGGACGGATGAATCCAAGTTTGAGGTGTTTGGATCACAAAGAAGAACGTTTGTGAGACGCAGAACAAATGAAAAGATGCTGGAAGAATGCCTGACGCCATCTGTTAAGCATGGTGGAGGTAATGTGATGGTCTGGGGTTGCTTTGGTGCTGGTAAGGTGGGAGATTTGTACAGGGTAAAAGGGATTCTGAATAAGGAAGGCTATCACTCCATTTTGCAATGCCATGCCATACCCAGTGGACAGCGCTTGATTGGAACCAATTTCATCCTACAACAGGACAATGACCCTAAACACACCTCCAAATTGTGCAAGAACTATTTACAGCAGAAGCAGGCAGCTGGTATTCTATCGGTAATGGAGTGGCCAGCGCAGTCACCAGATCTGAACCCCATTGAGCTGTTGTGGGAGCAGCTTGACCGTATGGTACGCCAGAAGTGCCCATCCAACCAATCCAACTTGTGGGAGATGCTTCTAGAAGCGTGGGGTGCAATTTCACAAGCTTACCTCAACAAATTAACAGCTAGAATGTCAAAGGTGTGCAATGCTGTAATTGCTGCAAAAGGAGGATTCTTTGACGAAAGCAAAGTTTGATGTAAAAACAATGTTATTTCAAATACAAATCATTATTTCTAACCTTGTCAATGTCTTGACTCTATTTTCTATTCATTTCACAACACATGGTGGTGAATAAGTGTGACTTTTCATGGAAAACACAAAATTGTTTGGGTGACCCCAAACTTTTGAACGGTAGTGTATATATATATATATATATATATATATATATAGTGGCAAGTTGGGGGTCACTCGCCTACAGGATCGCCATCCTTTCCGTCCGGAATAGGCACCGCACGTATAGAAATGGCTCAGGAGACGTGGATTCTCTTTAAAACACTCTAGCGCCTGACAGTATTTATTTCATAGACAGCAAAGTTCATTACTTCACCAAAGTCCATCCATACCCCACCAGAGTGGGAGACTAGGGTCACCCTCCCTGTCAGACTCGAGGCCTTTACTGGTCCACACTGGACCCTAGGCTTGCAGCCCTTTAAGCTGTGCTGCACTGTCAACTTCCCCCTGAGTGCGGCAGGAACTCATACTTTTATGTTGCTTCTTGCCACACTCACTGGTGTTCTCTCTAATTTCTACAGCCTGAGGCCCCCTGCACACGGGCGGAAATTCTGCAACGGGATTTCCTGCAGAATTTCCGCTCGTGGAAGCTGCCATAGGATTGCATTAAAAAATGCAATCCTTGGCAGACGACCGCGATTTGTTCGCGTGAAGTCACACGCGGAAAACAAATCGTGGCATGTTCTATTTCTGTGCGGGTTTCGCAGAGGCCCGCACAGAAATGTGACTCCTGGGCTGCCACCTCCGCTGTGAGCATGCGCTGGCTGGCCGGCAGCCGGCACATCAAAGAGCCGGAGCCGCTGGAGAGGTGAGCGCCGCACTGGTCCCAGCAGGGGCTCGGGTCGGGTCCCGCTACAAGAATTATCGCAGTGGGATCTGACCCGGCGGTCTGCAGGTGGCCTGAATACCTAACAGCAACCTTCTGAGGGCCATTCTGTGTACTGCAGCACCACAATATACATGTGTCTATATAAATAATGCTCTAGAGATATATTAGAGTATATTATTAGTTATAGAATTGCTTCATCTACAGCATGCAAACCTGTGAAATGATTGCATATTGATTTTGTGTTTTATCACTTACACTGAAAAGCTACTGTGGCTTTCACCCTTCCTATGTAATTTACAGCTTGATAATCTCTTTAGTGACTTCCACTATTATGTTGTTTTGGCTATTGATATTTGCATTGCCTCTGACATTATCATGCTCATTAATGTAACACATCTTATTTAGGTGTCAAGACTCTTCACTCACCACCTGCATGTAGATCGTTACATCAATCAATATAGCGTTCTTTTCTGATGGCATTTCACAGCACCAGGGATTTGTAATGACATATACAGTTTATGCTGCACTTCTCAAGGACCGTGACCCGTAGAGCAAATTAAGATACAGTAAAGCCCCGGTGCTATAGAAAATAGAATCTACTGATGGAACTCACAGATGTTTTTAACTGAATTAGACAGATTCCGTTATTTACAGGTGAACATACACATTCATAAGATTCTCAAGTTGTTCACAAATTGAATTATTGAGCTGTTGTCCTGTTCCTTGTACTAACATATCTTTATTTATTAAGGGAATTTATCATGCCACAACTGGAGTACCACACTTTTGGTGCAAGCATCACTTGTGCAAAAAATTGTGACTTTTTAACCTTATGTCAGCTCATGCCATTTTTTAAGTGGGTCTGACTTGTCAAGCCGATGTGCTGCTGTGTAAGAGGGGTAAAAGGGAAGAGAGAGAGAGAGAGTATTCAAAAAGATCTAGAAAAGCTTGCACAATGGGCAGCGACTAACAGAATGGTATTTAACAAGGAGAAATGCAAAGTCCTACATCTGGGCAAGAAAAATGAAAAAAAAAACACATACAGAATGGGAGTAATTGGGTTAAGCAGCACATGTGAAAAAGACTTGGGTATACTAATAGATCATAGACTGAACATGAGTCAACAATGTGATGCAGCAGCCAAAAAAGCAAACACAATTCTGGGAAGCATTAAGAGAAGCATAGAGTCTAGATCACATGAGGTCATTATCCCCCTCTACTCTTCCTTAGTCAGACCTCATCTGGAATACTGTGTCCAGTACTGGGCACCCCATTTTAAAAAAGACATAGACAAACTGGAGCAAGTTCAGAGAAGAGTTACCAAGATGGTAAGCGGTCTGCAAATCGTGTCCTATGAAGAACGGTTAAAGGAACTGGGAATGTTTAGCTTGCAAAAAAGAAGGCTGAGAGGAGACTTAATAGCTGTCTACAAATATCTGAAGGGCTGTCACAGTGCAGAGGGATTAGCCTTATTATCATTTGCACAAGGAAAGACCAGAAGCAATGGAATGAAACTGAAAGGGGGGAGAGACAAATAAGATATTAGAAAAAACTTTCTGACGGTGAGGGTGATCAATGAGTGGAACAGGTTACCACCAGAGGTGGTGAGTTCTCCTTCAATGGAAGTGTTCAAATAAAGGCTGGACAGACATCTGTCTGGGATGATTTAGTGAATTCTGCACTGAGCAGGGGTTTGGACCAGATGACCCTGGAGGTCCCTTCCAACACTACCATTCTATGATTCTATGAAATATGCTGTAATGTACACTATTGTGCAAATGTTTTAGGCAGGTGTTAAAAAAATGCTGTAAAGTAAAAATGCTTTCAAAAATAGAAGTGTAAGGCCTCTCTCACACAGGCCCTTTTACCGCGATTAAGACATCGTTTTGAATGTTGCGTTGATCGCGGTATAACGCTCCCATTGAAATCAATAAGACCTCCCAGACATGTTCTCGATCGCAGTGCTGGATGTTGCTTTGCAGCGCCGCAATTTTTGAGTAGAGTCTGCACTATCTTTTCCCATTTAGTAAACTTCATTAGCCATCACAATGATGGGGTGCGCTAAAACACACTGTCGGCTGTATGGAGTTGTGGCCAAAAGCAAAAGTACAATTGTGGCAAAGTGCTGCGTTTGAAATCACGGTGCTTTGCCATGTTCATTTATCAGAGCGGCCTTAATAACTTTTATTTGTCAATTAACAAAATGCAAAGTGAATGAACAAAAGAGAAGTCAGGGCAGCAACTATTTTTTTGTGTGGCCTTCACCAGATCTGTGCCTCCAAACAATCCTGTCTCTAAGCTTTACAGGAAATTATTTCCCCCTCATGGCTTGGTTTTGGCTCTGATATGCATTGTGAGCTGTGAGACCTTATATAGACAGGGATGTGTCTTTTAAAATGATGTCCAATCAACTGAATTTATCACAGGTGGACTCCAATTAAAGTGTAGAAACATCTCAAAGATGATCAAAATAAATGAGAAGCCCTCAAAGCTAAATGTCAAGTGTCATACCAAAGAGTCTAAATACTTATGTCAATGCAAAATGTAATTTTTTTTTCATTTTTTTTTTTTTAAATTACAAAGATTTCTAACATTCTGTTTTCACTTAACTTCTGTCATTATGGGGTATTGTGTTTGGAATAATGGAGAAAAACGTAAAATTTTGTTTTTAAATTTTCACAAGACCACAACATAACAAAATGTCAAAAAATTGAAAAGCTCTGAAGACATTATGAATGCACTGTATAAACTTTTCTATATATATCTATGTGAATTTACAATAGCTGTGCTACACGCACATCACACACACATAGCACTGCTACATTTACGTCACACACAGCTCCAGTACATGCACCTCACACACACATAGAACTGCTACATGCATGTCACACACATACAGCTCTGGTATATTCACATCACACACACATAGCACTGCTACATGGACATCACACACACACAGCTGTGATACATGTATGTCACACACACAGAGCTCTGGTACATGCACCTCACACACAGACAGCTGTGTTACATGCACATCACACACACACAGATCTGGTACATGCACGTCACACACAAATAGCACTGCTACATGTACATCACATACAGCTCTTCTACATACATTTTTCATTCCATACAAGAGGGATCACAAGCAGCACAGCAGAGTCCTGCACAAACTGATCACCCCCTGCTCATGTGACCCCGGACTCCCCCCACACACGAGGGAGTGCTGTTGGACTGTGGAAGAGATTGCATGCAAAGTTGGTATTTTCACAGGATCTGTGGACACCATGCTGTGAGAAGACCTGAAGATGTGGAAAGTTTCCTGCAGGTGGGTGCTGCAAATGTTGACTGCTGATCATAATGTTGGCAAGGCAATGTGACAGGCGATCTTGACACGTGATGACATCATAAATGGTGCCACCATTCTGTCAATTGTCACAATGGATGAAATATGGATGCTGTTTTTCGGACGGATGCTCTCCATGGTTAAACGTTTTCCAGTTCTGCCACCCTTGCATCAGCAATTTTCCAGTGGGCAAAACAGACCTGTAGAGAAGCATTCACAAGGGCCATTATGGCGTTAACTTGAAAAATTTGTATGTCAAGAGGGAGATTATGTTGAGAAATGACAATACTTTCAGCTTTCTGAGTTAGGTATTTTTTTTTTTTAGAAAGAAACATAGTAGGCCTTAGAACTTGAATGCATATTCTATCGAATGTGCATGTTATTGAGTCTTGCCCGTAAAGTATGTTATATCTTAAGTCATAAAAGACTTTGAAATATTGGTCTGCTTATACAAAATTAAAGAGCCACTCCGATGAAAACACCTTTTTCTATCCCTGCCCCTCTTATCTAATTGACCGTCATACTCTGGAGGTCTCCTTTGTATACTGCAGTTACTTCTATGCAGTGCTGCCTCCTGTCTGATGCCTGTTAGGCATCATCTTGATGCTAAAATTTCTGCCTTTTCACTTTCTTTATGCTCTGCTAACACTTCCATAATGCATCAGCACAGCATCACATGACTAGCTAGAGCCGGTACCATTTCTACCTGCTGGGAGGACACTGCCATTACTTTCATCTTACAGGTCATAGTTATACAGTCAGAAGGATGAATTGTGATTTCCTCTATTATAAGTGTGTAACATGATCCTCTCTTTAATCATCATTAGTAACTGTGATAGGAGTTTATGTCTTCCTTATATAGCTTGTGTGGTAGGGTCCATCACACCGGAATTATGCTGACTGAAGAACCGACTTATTCTGAGAACAAAAAGCCAAGTAATTCACAGGATGTCAGAAAGAGATCATATGACCACATGAGGAAAAGAAGTTTCAGATAGAAAGGAATAACTAACCACAGTAATAATAGCCAATTTATATACACTGAGGCAATGAAAAAAAATCACCAGAGTGGCCCTTAAAAGGATTACACTATGGTGTACTTCTCATGCCTAACATAAAGCACAAAAGAGGCACAGGGTCTTATTTTGGAGGCGTGTCTTATACCCACCTCAATGAATGGCTGTGATTGGTGCATCGAGCGCTGGCTCTGATTGGTTGAGCCGTGGCGCTCAACCAATCAGCAATCTCTTGCTGGAGGCGGGGTTTTCAACCCTGTTACCAGCTAGAGATGCTTCATTCTGCACTGAGAACTGCAAGCAAGACTGCTTAGAGCTTCAAAGAGCAGCAGGAGGGACCTTTTAATGGGACGATCGTTGGACATGACAGTCGACCCACAGACTATTGCTTCTGTACTTTATTGTCACTGGAGCAATAGTCGTTCAGAGAATGGAGTCAGAGTGGATCAAAGATCCCTTCCAGCCACCCACCTGCATTTACTGCAAGCATTCAGTCATTCATAGATGGATGGCTACCTGTTTACATGGTCTGATAGTTGCTTGGCTTTTAGGTAAGCTTAAAACTAAGCAACTCCAACAAGTGAGCAATTTCTCGCTCAGTGTCCTGTCGATGGCCGTATTTACACAGGACAACTCTCGCCTGAAATCACTTCATTAAAGGTACTGTTACGTCCAACTGGGCGCACTAAAGCACCGCGCCTCAGCACAGACGCAAGATATCCTAGTAAAACCACACACAGTATCTGCATAGACAAATTACACCACTCCAGGCAAAGGTAGGAAAAAGCTGTCCCTTACTAATCAGGGAAAGTGGGGGCAACCCTGCCTAAAAGCGGGGTAGGCGCCCTAATAAGAACGGCCCCAGCATCTTCATATCGGACTTGGCTATTCCAGATTAGGAACCTGCAGATATGCACCAAACACAGGACACATAACTGTTCCCACCTATACATAGAACAGGACTGTTCATACACCATGTGTTTTGCCACCTGCACAGACCAATGAACACGTTGCTGTTCACACCAACACACCAGGTAATGCAAACCACACAGAACGGTAACTCCACTCAGAACTCACATGCATACAGCTAAGAAACGATAGCTAGTCCAAATGTCCTCACACCTAGGGGAAAGAGAATCAGCCACCATGCTGATATAAAGGGAGCAGTGTCAGGAATCACTCATCTGACCATACGTGACATCAGACATCTGGAGGCCGCACCTGTAAAAGGGGAAGGGGGAGGGGGTCCGCATAAGATGCAGATGGGGACAACAGGTGTCCAAACAGTCCTCAGGGCAGTTGGGGGAAATACTTTAGACTAACATACATAACACTCAGCTCTGAGTGGAATTAACACAGAATGAGTAAAACGACCAGTATTCTTGAGCTAGCACAGCTGGTATTTATGAGCAGCAGAGGAGATTGGCTGGCTGGAGGAACTCCACACCCAGCCAGCTCAATTATCCCATAGCTGAGAAGGTGCACTCCTGGAAACCCATAGAACAACAAATCCCAGCAGCACAACCTAACATGTACCCTTAGACACAACATTTCTCTCTGCTCTACATCAACTCTTTCATTTCTAGAGTGCTCAAATGACCGGCAGTGACCTCACCATTAGTCAAAGTCGATGAGTGTAGGAAGACTGAGTTTGCCATTTGGCACAACTCATCATGATCTCACAATGTGTTATCTGTGGTTTTATATAGAACTGCAGTTATCTCAGTCGAAATTATTACAAAATACTAGCTATGAAGTGTGAGACAGATTGAATCCAGCCATACATGGGTTAAGCTGCAAAGGAAACTAAACACAAGAATAATACTATAAGAGACTCAACACAGGAAGATGACTCAAAGGACTAGGTGTGATTGCAGTATCGGGGGACACATATTTCTTTTACCTTATGCAAATTTTGACTACATTATCAAGTTGGAGGTTTGGTGACAGCTGGAGCGCTCTGCGGGAGTCACATCAGACTAACACAGAACGGCTCACATGGTGTACCCATCTTCTCTAGGTGGTGGAAAATGAATCATTCTTGAAGGAGGACATGATGAAATACGAGTGTTTTGGAAATCTATAGGAAAGATTTACCTTCAGTTAAAACTACTACTACTGGAGTGTTCACTAATACACATGAAGTCATTTTTAACAAAACTGTTTACTCACTGAACACATACAGTAACAGAATATCCAAAACAGCATGCTGCGATTTCCCGGCTGCGAACGAAGAAGGGTGGCTGCTCTTTCCATAGCAACGCTATGGAAAGCGTTCACTGCGTTTCCCGTGGCCGAATTATCACTGTGGGGAACGCAATGAAAATTCGCCTTTTGACAGGAGCCTGTACTCGATATGAACGGCACCGATGCGTATGATATCTAGTTGCCAATGTAACAATATAAAATATAGAAGCAGGTGAACAGGAATGCATGCAGCTCTGTGGTGCATTTAAAGCATTATCACTAGTTGTCAATGCAAGATGGCTCCAACATTGGATCAGTTTGTGTGATCTTTGTGGAGGAAAAACTGCCATCCCAATTACAGATTAGGCTGTCTAGTAACTCAGGGCCTGCAAAACTAATTGTAGATTCCGTACGTAAATTGTGGATGTTAATTCTTTTGCGCTTAGAATTGAATAATCATGTTAGGACCCATTAACTTTTCCTATTTATGACATAATCAATGCTTGTGCCTAATTTCAAGTTTCTATGACATTGGGAAGTGAGAGAATTAGATTTTATATGTAAAATGTGGACACTAATTCTTTTTCGCTTAGAATTGAATAATCGAGTTGGGACCTATTAACTTTTCCTATTTATGACATAATCAATGCTTGTGCCAAATTTCACGTTTTTATGACATCGGGAAGTGAGAGAATTAGATTCTGTACGTAAATTTTGGACGCTAATTCTTTTGCGCTTAGAATTGAATAATCGAGTTAGGACCCACTAACTTTTCCTATGTATGGCATAATCAGTGCTCGTGCCGAATTTCAAGTTTCTATGACATCGGGAAGTGAGAGAATTAGATACTGTACGTAAAATTTGGACGCTAATTCTTTTGCACTTAGAATTGAATAATCGAGTTGGGAACTATTAACTTTTCCTATTTATGACATAATAATCAATGCTCGTGCCAAATTTCAAGTGAGAGAATTAGATTCCGTACGTAAAATTTGGACGCTAATTATTTTGCGCTTACAATTGAATAATTGAGTTAGGACTTATTAGCTTTTCCTATTTATGACATAATCTATGCTTGTGCCAAATTTCATGTTTCTACGACACCGGGAAGTGAGAGAATTAGATTACATACGTACAATTTGGACGCTAATTCTTTTGCGCTAGAATTGAATTATCGAGTTAGGACCCCTTTACTTTTCCTATTTTGGACATAATCTATGCTCGTGCCGAATTTCATGTGTTTACGACATCGGGAAGTTGAAGAATTAGTGGCGAGTCAGTCAGTCAGTGAGTCAGTGAGTGAGTGAGTGAGTCAGTCAGTCAGTGAGTATTCAATTTCCCTTTATTTTAACCCTTTAATGTCCCGAGAAAACCCTTTTAATTATGTTAAACATAAAGGCCCCATTCAAAGTGCATAATTTCTCCACAAATTCTGTCCTCAAATCTGCACCATAGTTCATACTGTGTGAAGTTTTACATGTGTGGATTGTGAAATCTGCTTAGAAGAAAAAGAATTTTGCAGTCAAGTTTTAGCGCATTTTCTGCATAGAAATTGTATTGGGTGGCCATACACAGATTTTAATTTAGCTATCATTCAATGTCAGACCTCACAATAAATTAAGACTCACTAAATTATTAATGCTCCCACAATTGAGCCCTATATTAATGTAGATCCCCTCACCATTAAATGTAATCAGATCCATAGTTTCACCAATCCTCCTTTCAGTAAGATGGCAGCATTGACAGTGAGACTGTCATGTCCATGAGCGGAATCCCACCCTGCCCTCGGCAGCATTGACAGTGAGACTGTCATGTCCACGAGCGGAATCCCACCCTGCCCTCGGCCGAGGACACATATTTTCCTGTGTGGGTCTCCTGCGTCCCGTCCTGGTCTTTTTTCTTTTTCACTGCGGATTTGTGTGGAAGCGCTGGACGGCGTGCTGGCACACGCGCAGTACATTTTAAATTTTTTTCAACTTCTGCTTTCCCGCGGCATCCACGGTCCATCCACAATTCAATTGCGGATGGGCCGCGGATCGGACGGCTTCCATTGACTTCAGTGCAAGCTGTCCGTGCGGGATCCTCAGCAAATTGGAGCATGTTTTAACCAAAAGGTCCACAAAACAAATCCACATGCTTTCATTCATTTGCGGATGCCTATGTATCCCTATGGGCAGCAAATCAAATCCGTCTGTGGACATGAGGTCTTACTGAGTGAGTAATGGCCATGCTTGTCTTTGGAGGACAGTATTAGGGAAGAGACTTCTAGCAGATACTGCCTGGCATTCTGCACATCTGATGAATGGAGATGGAATAGATTTTTTTTTTAGCTTTTTCAAAGAAAGCAGTGGCTTGTTAAGTCACCCCTGAAGGGTTATGGTGGCAAGGCACCTCTGTTGAGAGTCTCTGCGCTATTACATGAAATGATAAAGCGTCTATAAATATTGTCTAATTTAGTAGTCAACTAAAAGATGGAATATTCGTTATTATTATTACATTATTCTTATGATTCAACAAAATAGTAGATAATTTCCCTCTTCACTATGCTGCCCATCAATACTGTATAACGCAGAGCCAGTCACATTATCTATAAATATTAATGATTCTTATGTGTCAAAATCAGCATTGTTATAGGGAATTCTTCAGCTTAATTAACATTTAATTTAGATTCATTTTTCTCAGAACAACCTTTTATTGCAGTCATCTACATATCCCATTTTACATATGACATTCCTGAGGCCATAGATTTTATAGCTTCCTCATTCTAGCCATGGTAGTTAAAACAGATTGTGGCTTCTTTGTCCACACATTTATGAAATCTACAGGTGAGGCAAAGGGTCTTGCAACTCTTTGCAAATCCTCTTGCAAAGGATTGTTACTTTGTCGTGGTACTGGAGCTTGAGCACTTCAATGACGCTATGATCGAAACCGTGAAGGGACACCGAAGATAGGAAGGTCATGACGGAGAGGTCAGACTAAATACGATCCCTGCGGAAGGTAATAGCAACCCACCCCAGTATTCTTGCCATGAAAACTAAATGGCAACTCAGCCCAGTAAACTAAATGGATCAGTACAACCAGAGATATGTTGGTATACCATCGGAAGATGGGACTCCTAGGTCAGAAGATGGTCAAAATGCTACTGGGGAGGAACAGATGATAAGATCAACTAGCTCCAATTGGGATGATGCAGCTAGCTCAAAGCTAACGGCCAACGGTGCTGGTGGTAAACGAAGAATATAAAGATCAACATACTATAAGAACCTGAAATGTAAGATCAATGAACCAGGGCAAATTTGACGTGGTTATTGGTGAGATGTCAAGATTAAATATAGACATTCTGGGTGTCAGTGAACTCAAGTGGACTGGTATGAGCCACTTTACAATAGATGACAACCAGATCTACTACTGCGGACAAGAGGACCACAGAAGAAAAGGAGTAGCCTTCATAATTAATAATAAAGTGGCTAAAGCAGTGCTTGGATACAATCTAAAAATAATAGAATGATCCCAATTCAAGTTCAGGGTAAGCCATTTAACATCACAGTCATCCAAATATACGCCCATATTGCACTGTTTAGAATGAGACTAAAGAGAATAAAGAAAACACACAGATCAGTTAGATATAATCTCACTAATATTCCTAATGAATATGCAGTGGAGGTGAGGAATAGATTAGGGGACCAGATTTAACAGATAGGGTCCCAGAAGAACTTTGGACAGAAGTTTGCAACATTGTTCAGGAGGCGGCAACAAAGAACGTCTCAAAGAGGAAGAAAACCAAGAAGGCAAGATGGTTTTCTGCTGAGACACTGGAAGTAGCTCAAGAAAGAAGGAAAGCAAAAGGAAACAGTGATAGGTAGATATATGCCCAATTAAATGCACAATTCCAGAGGTTAGTCAGAAGGAGAAGGGATAAGGAACTATTTCTAAACAAGCAATGCATGGAAATGGAAGAAGACAATAGAATAGGAAGCACAAAAGATCTCTTCCAGAAAATTAGAAATATAGGAGGTAAATTTCAGGCAAAAACAAAGATGGCAAGGATCTAGCAGAAGCGGAAGAGATCAAGAGAAGGTGGCGAGAATATACGGAAGATCTGTATAGAAAGGATAGTAATATCAAGGATAGCTATGAAGATGTGGTAAGTGAATTAGAACCAGACATCCTGAGGAGTGAGGATGAATGGGCCTTAAAGGGGTTGTCCCGCGGCAGCAAGTGGGTCTATACACTTCTGTATGGCCATATTAATGCACATTGTAATATACATTGTGCATTAATTATGAGCCATACAGAAGTTATAAAAAGTTTTATACTTACCTGCTCCGTTGCTAGCGTCCTCGTCTCCATGGTGCCGACTAATTTTCGCCCTCCGATGGCCAAATTAGCCGCGCTTGCGCAGTCCAGGTCTTCTCCTGTTCTCTATGGGGCTCCGTGTAGCTCCGTGTAGCTCCGCCCCGTCACGTGCCGATTCCAGCCAATCAGGAGGCTGGAATCGGCAGTGGACCGCACAGAAGAGCTGCGGTCCACGGAGGCAGAGGATCCCGGCGGCCATCTTCACAGGTAAGTATAGAAGTCACCGGAGCGCGGGGATTAAGGTAAGCGCTCCGGTGAGCTTTCTGTACGTCCCTGCATCGGGGTTGTCTCGCGCCGAACGGGGGGGGGGTTGAAAAAAAAAAAACCCGTTTCGGCGCGGGACAACCCCTTTAAGAAGCATTACTAATAACAAGGCAGCAGGAGACAACGGTATCCCAGTTGAACTGTTTCAAATCTTGAAAGATGATGTTGTCAAGGTAATGCATGCCATATGCCAGCAAATATGGAAAACACAATAATGTTCATCAGATTACAAGCTGGGTTAAGAAAAGGCAAAGGAACTAGAGACCAATTTGCCAATATCCGCTGGATAATGGAGGCAGGCAGGGAATTTCAGAAAATCATCTATTTCTGTTTTATTGATTTATTCTAAAGCCTTTGACTGTGTGGATCATAATAAATTGTGGCAAGTTCTTGGTGGTATGGGGATACCAAGTCTCCTTGTATGCCTCCTGAGGAATCTGTATAACGACCAAGTAGCAACAGTGAGAACAGACCATGGAACAACAGATTGGTTTAAGATTGGGAAAGGAGTATGGCATGGTTGTATACTCTCACCCTACCTATTCAACCTGTATGCAGAACACATCATGCGACGAGCGGGGCTTGGTGAATCCAAGGTTGGGGTTAAAATCGCTGGAAGAATCATTAACAATCTTAGATATGCAGATAATACAACTTTGATGGCTGAAAGCGAGGAGCAGCTGAGGAGCCTTATTACCAAGGTGAAAGAAGAAAGCGCAAAAGCTGGGTTGCATTAAACATAAAAAAAACAAGATTATGGCAAACAGATTGATTGACAACTGGCAAGTAGAGAGAGACAACATGGAGGCAGTGACAAACTTTATATTTCTAGGCGCAAAGATTACTGCAGATGCGGACTGCAGCCAGGAAATCAGAAGACGTTTATGTCTTGGGAGGAGAACAATGACCAATCTCAATAACATAGCTAAGAGCAGAGACATCACACTGACAACGAAGGTCCGCATAGTTAAAGCAATGGTATTCCCCATAGTAACCTATGGATGTGAGAGCTGGACCATAAGGAACACTGAGCGAAGGAAAATAGACGCTTTTAAACTGTGGTGCTGGAGAAAAATGCTGAGAGTGCTGCAGGAAGATCAAACCAGTCCATACTCCAGGAAATAAAGCCAGACTGCTCACTAGAGGGAATGATATTAAAGGCAAAACTGAAGTACTTTGGCCACATAATGAGAGATGGATACCTTGGAGAAGATGCTGATGGTGAGGAAAGGGGAAGGCAAAAAGAAGAGGGGCCGACCAAGGGCAAGATGGATGGATGATATCCTTCAAGTGACTGGACGTACTGGACCTTGGTGGAGTTGAGGGTGGTGACAGCTGACAGGAAGCTCTGGCGTGGGATGATCCATGAGGTCACGAAGAATCGGAAGCGACTGAACGAAAAAACAACAACAGGTGAGGCATATAAAAACAGTAAGATTCCAGTTGCCATTTCTTGGTGCAGACTTAGATTCTCAATTGTGCCCACAGGCGATATAAGCTCATATAGGTTACTTTGCCATTGCAAAGTTTTACACAATCCCTACCCACCCTCCAAAAAAAATCCACTATTTCTCCCCACTGGTCAGGAACCTCACAGCAGTTTAATTCTTTCCAAATCCTATCTTACACCTTTCTGCCTCTAGGCAACATGAGACTCTTCATGTTTGTGATCTAAGTCTTTTAAAGTTTGCAGTGTGTGATATAAAATAAATTCTTTATTCACTAGAGACCATCGACATCATAGCGGAATCTTGGGAAAAAAGAAATGAAAACAAGGGGGCGCTATATGGTGTAGTGTTTAAAAGATTATTCAATGAAAGATCACATAAGTAATGTTCTCATCCTGAAATGGTTGTGCTGATGAGAATGAGGTCAATCACATGCAATTGCTCTGGGATTGAAGGCTTATCCCAGTGATAATTCTGTTCCTGAGAGCTGTAAGCCATATTTCTGGTCCTACTGGGAGGGGTCCTTCCCTTTGAAGTCACAACAAGCCAATAGTGTGGAAGATATATATATATATATATATATATATATATATATATATATATATCCAAGGTGAAATGTCTATTTTACCTCCTGAGCCAGCAGAACGGAATGTGCTGGCCACATCCTGTTCTGCTAACCATTATCAGAATACGCAGCTTGATAGAAATACATGCTCATATCCTCATGGCACATTTGTTACCCGCACATAACCCTCAGGCATCATTTGACGACACGCTGCTCACTCCACCCCCTGCCCCCTCCATCGAACAGATGGCGCTGGTTTGCACCTGAAACCACGGGATGTTGGACGTCCATAATGTCAGAAACTCACGCAGGACCGGATGTTAAAATACCATAATTGGACCACTCAATCCCATGCTTTGATTTCCAATTATGTATTGCTTCCTCCATGCCCATAAAGGGCAGTTAACCCATAATGCTATAAAAGATGCTATACGCCTACTAATAAACAGAGTCCAGAAAGACTTTCTACACTGACAGTCTGCCTCTGTGTGATCTCTTCCATTGTGCGCACAATCTCTGAACATAAATCTGGAAGGGTGCAAACATTCCTATTGGTTACGCCATTGACCCAAAAATAAATCCACGACAATAGCACATGTAGTACAAACCCAACGAGAGGTTGCTCAAAGACAGCTGAGCTGACACATACAATGTCAGACTAGCTTTAAAACATGGATCGATCATTATTTCCTAACGCAGTAAAAGCGTTTCAACCTTGCGGTGGGGTCTTCTTCAAACATAATGACATAAAGAAAATGAACATTTATAGTAAACTAGCTGATATACCCGGCTTTGCCTAAGATAATTAGGTACAGGTGTTTACTTGTTGTTCACATGGAAAATTTTCATGAAGTCATGGTTACTTCAGAGGAATCGAGGAATAAAATATGTATACATATAAAGGAGCGTTAGATTCTCCTCAGGCTGCATGTACCGATGTCCCTCAGCAGAATCTGTCATCCCTCCCATTCTCCTTTCTTTTTACCCTTAAAGGTAACACCCTTTTTATTCAAATTTAACCCCAGACTGGAGGTTGCAGCCCTTTTTTAGCCTTAAAAGAATTCTCCATCCCTGCAGTCCATGGATGCTTCCTTATGTACTTTACAGCCTTTCAGTATATGCACATAGAGGTCAGTTAAATTGTTCTCAGTATATACACATAGAGCTGAGGTAGATTCTCCTCAGTATATGCACACAGAGGTCATTTAGATTGTTGTGTCAAATTTCACGCTTGTGCGACATCGGGAACTTACATTACATAGGGGTGCCAATACTTTTGCGATTAGCATTGAATAATCGAGTTGTGACTGCTTTACTTTTCCTATTTTGGATCTAAAGAATGCTCCTGCCAAATTTCATGTTTGTACGACACCGGGAGAGAATTAGTGGCGAGTCTGTCAGTCAGTCAGTCAGTCAGTGAATGAGTCAGTGAGGGCTTTCACATTTATAAATAGATGGGTATGGAGGTAATCTGTGTTTCACTATAGATGTTGTTAATTTTATATATGTCCTTATGCCTAAAGAAGGCCCCATCTCGAGCTTAAAATACATTGCTTATATTACAAAATAAATATAAATACATATTTTAAATGTGGACTGAGATTGTATGTGTCAGCCTTGTTTGAGCAGTGCCTATCCACTGCTTGTGTATGCACTATCTACGGTGTATCAACAGCATAGTGGCATTACTGTGTTCTCATGCTCTTCAATCTTCAGAACTGGAACACACACTCTCTGATCAAGGTTGACAGGTTAATAAGACGCACAGTCGCTCCCCTTTAATATACATACATACATGGGGTAGACAAAAATATTGAAACACCGTACAAAATGCATGTGATTTTAATGATTAGCACTGAACTGTTCTTTAGACACCTTCTTGAGCTTTCCTGCCAATTTTGTGTTTACTTTACCTCTTGCCCTGCTCTGGGTAGTTTTGGGAGCCAGCTGGTAACAGCAGCTGAGTGGCTCAAACCCCTGACCAATGAAACCTTGTGAACATCAGCATCTTTGTCATACTATCTCCATTTAAAATCTGCCTCTACATGTCTTATTGAAATATGATTTATAATACCATATAAAAGGCATGCATTTCATATTGTGTTTCCATATTTTTGTCCACCCTCTCTATATATCTATAACTCTTTGGTTGTTTATTTTTTGGGCTCAGCAACTCTGTTGTAAGGTATATTGTATACATTACATACATTTACACAATTTTTATTCAGCCTCATATTTATGTTCTTTAATCTCCAATATCACTCATTGCCAGTCAGACTTTATTTGATGGTTTGTAGTTTAGCACTAATGCTTTTATAAAGAAAAAGGTCATTGACTTTATTCTTTTCTATGTATAAGTCAAATGATGTCAACCAGAAATGTGTGTTACAAAAGTCACACAATGCCTCTCCATGTACTGTCAAGGGTCATAAAATCTGCACACCTCCAACCTAGAAATTGTATAAGAGTGCATTGTGTATACAGAGCAGACAAGAGGAACTGCATCTAGATATAAAGTCCTTTTCAATAAATAGAATGTAATTTAATTCAACAATAGAGATGAGCGAGCATACTCGCTAAGGACAATTGCTCGAGCGAGCATTGTCCTTAGCGAGTACCTGCCCGCTCGGAAGAAAAGGTTCGGGTGCCGGCGCGGGTGAGCGGTGAGTTGCGGGAGTGAGCAGGAGGGAGCGGGAGGGGGGGGGGGGGGGGGGAGAGGGAGAGAGAGATCTCCCCTCCGTTCCCCCCTGCTCTCCCCCTCCGCTCTCCACCCCCCGCCGCCACCCGAACCTTTTTTTCCGAGCGGGCAGGTACTCGCTAAAGACAATGCTCACTCGAGTGATTGTCCTTAGCGAGTATGCTTGCTCATCTCTATTCAGCAACCTTTTCTTGACTCTTCTTCTCCAGAATGTTCTTCTGCTGATGTGTTTTGTATTTTCATGCTTGGAGACCGATTTCACCTGCATGTTGTTCTGAGAAGGTTCAGGTCCATAAAATGGAAGAATCTGTCTCAAAATGGCCGCTAGATACAAAATGGAGCATTACAAGATGTAAATAAGCTTGTGTGTAGTGAAACAATAATTCAAGCAGAAATAGCTTTAGAGCAAAAATCTCCATCATTGTAAAACCAGTTTCATATGGTGTCCATATTACAGCCCCAGCATCTGATCCCCCAAGGTTCTACTGCATGGAATTTATACCATTGTGGAAGCCTATCATGTTTGGTTTGGTAGCACCTCAGAGGCTTCAGGAATTTATGAATGTTAATATGTGCACATTTTCACCCCCTGAAGTCAGCCTAAAGTGGACATTTCATTTTAAGTAACTTTCGCCAATTCATTGGGTTCCGAAACATTAACAATCCTGTTGACTATAGGTATCATTTACATAGTCTCATATGGTGATTGTTTGCACATAAGTAGCAGTACTGTTAAAAATGTTATGACTCTCCATAAGGGTGGACACCCACTGGCGATACGATATCCTTGCGATGCAAGAGTGAGTGAGAACGCATGATAATGAAACCAATGATTTTCAGTGGTTTCATTCTCATTAGCGATGTTTTCACTGTAACCTCTCATCGCAAAGAAGAATCTGTGATATCGCCCATTGTTTTCAATGGGGCCAGTGACAGGTCCCATTGATACAGGTCCCATTGCGCTCCCCTGATACAGTCGTGACAGCTATGGCAGGGGATTCCTTCATCCCCATGGGGATCAAGGAATGCCCTGTCACGGTTGTGGCAGAGGTCCGCGATGCTATCCCATTGAAAGCAATGGGGTGAAGGCTACCACCTCGGCAATGATTTTCAGGGGAGGTATTTTTAAATCTTATTACAGAAGATGACTGCCGGGGCCAGAGAGAAAAGCCGGTCGGCTCTTCTAGGTGAGTTAATCTTTTTTTTTTTTTTTACTTTTTTTTACAGCTAGCCATGATTTTCAAGAAAGGCCTTATATTTCAAGCCCTTTCCCAAAAATCATTGCCGCAGTGGTAGACTTCATTCCATTGCTTTCAATGGGGCTACAGCAGTGCCGGCCCCCATTGAAAACAATGGGATAGCATCGTGGACCTCTGCCACAGCTGTGATAGCTGTGACAGGGCATTCCTTCATCCCTGTGGGGATGAAGGAATCCCCTGCCATAGCTGTGACAGCTGTGTCAGGGGAGCGCAATGTACTCCTTATGTTGTCAATGGGGCTAGCGCTGCTGCCTCTGGCCCTATTGAAAACGATGAGCGATAACGCAGATTCTCTTTTGTAATGCGAGGTTATAGGGAAAACATCGCTAATGAGAGTGAAACCATTGAAAATCATTGGTGTCATTATCATGCATTCTCACTCACTCTCGCATCGCAAGGATATCGTATCGCCAGTGGGTGTTCACCCTTAGAGAAAGAAAAATAATCTTGTAGATATGATACCTTTTAATGGCTAACAAAAAGAAATGTTAACAGTTCAAGCTTTCAAAACAACTTAGATCTCTTCTTCACACACACGTGCGCATATATATTTCACATGTGTAAAAACCAAACACACCTAGGGAATGATGCCAGAAATTGCCCAACCTCCTGGAAATACCCTTCTAGTGCTCACATGACCACACAGGCGCCTTTTCTTGTGCTTTCATGGGTTGTGAGAGTCGATAGCTGTGCTCAGTGAACCACTAGAGCACGATGCTGTCTTGGCTTTTCTGTTTCTTTTCTTTTTTTGGAGAGCTACGTCTGATGGAGGAAAAGCCCAGAAAAAAGAAGCGGAGGTTCTGGGTTTACCCTCAGGTGTTGCAGCAAGCCAGTAAGGGCAACTTCAACAGCCTTTACAGCGACTTGAGACAGTATCCGGAAAAGTTCTCTGCCTTTGTGGAATGTTGTGGATAAATTCTAGCTAGGCAGTGTGGGGTTAAGTCTACATAGTAATTTCCTTTTGGTTTCAAGGTGGTTCACACAATAAGAGAATTTAGAGCTAAGTAGGTATATATGCGACCATTGTTCTATGGTGAAGGTTTTCTGAAAATCCTTTTCCTATCTAGTTATAAAGAGAAAAAACAAATAGCAGGAGAGCAACTTGATAGCACTACATATGACTTAGCAATACCTAGAGATTGATTCCCAGTACTGTATAGGTAGGACTCGTAACTTGTAATAGGTGTTATAGTTGGAGGGATAAATGGCGTAAGGAAGTGTCGTACGTGCAAATATTCACAAAATTCCTTGTGTGGTAGCTCAAATAGTTAATGAATCTGCATGAATGACCTAAGTGATGATTTCTCAAATAAATCCTCCACTCTACGAATATCTCTGTCACACCAGGCATTAAGATTTATGTCTGGGATTAACAGTTGGATCACTTCTAATGGGAGTTTGAGGATCCGCAGAGGGAGGCTGTCGAGTTTTGTAGACACCTGTTTACAAATGTACAAGGTACCTGAAATTATGGGGGAGGAAAATTAGGGAAATTTTTTCATTAATCTTGAAATCGACAATAAATGGGAGAGTTTAGGGTATTTAGTAATACTAGATTCAATGGTCATCCGATGTTTAGAAAAATCATCCACCCATCAGTTCTTCAGTTGGTCAAGCAATATACCTTAGTAATCATTTTTTATGCATGGGAATCCCAAACCTCCCTGAGAGGGATGAAGAAACAGAACTTTAGCTGATACTCTTGCCTTTTAATTATACCAGATAATAAATTCTGTATTTTATTTAGGTAATGTTTGGGATAATTATAGGAAGGTTGCAAAAAAGATACAAAATCTTAGGGAGTAGTAGCATTTTAGTAATGGCAATACGACCAACCCAAGAAACCATTAGGTTGGCAAAGTTTTTAATATCCTTCTCTAAGAGTGATAGTAAACTCTAAAATTACCAGCTCCTAGTTGTTGGCTAGGGGAATTCATCCCTCTGACCATTTGAATAAGCTTATTGTTTGTAAGTTTGCTTGAGTGGATTTAGAATTTCCCATGTTAAGGATTTGGGCTTTTACCAGGTTTAAGTAATAAGTACCCATAACCTCTCTGGAGGGGCATAACCCCTGCTCATCATCGCATTAAATACTTTGGTCAGATGAGGAGCTAAAATGATCTTATGAGCTTAGTAATATTCATTCGTAAGGCCGTTGGGGCCTGGGGACTTGTTCAGTTTTAGGGATTTAATAGTGTCCAAAACTTCAGCTATGTTGAATGGTTGTGACAAAGTATTTAACTCAAATCCAACAGTCCCGTTTACTTCACCCCTTCATTTTAAGTTCATCCACTGTAACAAAATCAGACATATGTAGCGTTATGGCTTACAACTAGAGATGAGCGAGCATACTTGATAAGGCAAACTACTTGAGCGAGTAGTGTCTTATTCAAGTACCTGCCCGCTTGTCTCTAAAGATTCATCTGCCGGCGCGGGTGAGAGGTGAGTTGCGGCGGTGAGCAGGGGGGAGAGAGGGAGAGAGAGATCTCCCCTCCGTTCCTCCCCGCTCTCCCCTGCCGCTCCCCGCCCCCTGCTAGGACCCGAATCTTTAGAGACGAGCGGGCAGGTACTCGAATAAGGCACTACTAGTAGTTTGTCTGCTACAACTACCTGGTTTCTTTTTAAACCTCCTTCCAATGTTTTCAAACAGCACACATAAAAAGTGCCACAAGTACGCATAGTATTTCCGTATGCATTGTGCTCGGTACACACCCACAGACAACAATAGGGCTATTACATGTGTATTATGCAATAAAATAGAACATGCTGCGCTCTTTTTTGCGTGTGGCACAATTAAAAACAATGTACATTCAATACTTCCTATTACCGCATATTACCTGAGCATACATTGCGCGCGTAATATGCAATCAACATACGCTCGTATGAGCCTGGCCTAATTTGCATTTAAAGAAACACACACACAAATATATATATATATATACAAAATATGGCAATTGAATCATGCCACATCTCTGCCCTTTGATGGATGTCTGTTTTTCTTCAGATATTTTGTTATACCAGCCGAATAGAAACCTAAGTAATCTTGAAAGCTTGCTGCAACGTCATTTATTTTTGTTAGCCATTAAAAGGTATCATATCTTCAAGCTTACTTTGTTTCTCTTACTGCGGACAATCACATTTAGTTCTACTGGCTAACACGGTACTAAACCTTTTTCTTTTTAGCATAATGTTGACACACGGTATGTTTCTATATACTCATTGCATTGGTTTGTGCTATAGGCATCTCATTAATTAGAGCACTCAGTTACTGCATGTAACTTAGGTTCCTTACATCTGCCTCCTGAACACACATGCACTGGCGTGACTATGGAGGATGCAGGGGATGCGGTTGCACCCGGGCCCAGGAGCCTTAGGGGGCCCATAAGGCCTCTCTTCTCCATATAGGGAGCCCGGTACTATGAATAAAGCATTATAGTTGGGGACCCTGTTACAGGTTTTGCATCGGGGCCCGGGAGCTTCAAGTTACGCCTCTGCACACATGTAATATTTATCTCTCACAATTTCATGTATTCATTAATGCAATATTTCACAATTTTACATTTAAACTATTTTGTAAGACCAGCTTCTATTTTACTTTAAATTATAGTTTCAAGAACATAGTCTATGATGCGGCACTTTAAGGCACTGATGTCATTTTTAGCTATCTGACATAAATTCCATATCATTACAGGTCGTTTTTATTTTCAAAGATGTCTTGAGTCAGTGTTTAATACCATCTCATATTAAAGAAAGCTTTACGCACATTTTGCTATCAGAATGCTGCTTAGGTCTCTCTTTTTCTTGATTGATGGTAGCCTAAAAATGCTGATCGATCTGATCAACAGTGTCAACCTCTAAAAGATTGGGCAGATAATAATGGCATGCTTGAGTAATAGATTCCCCTTTAAATGTCAAGCTGCCATGTTATCATGGGCTAATGGTAGTGTTTACTGCACAACAATGCAAAGATGTACATACTGATATAGTTTAACTGAAAAACAAATAACTAGTTACAGTGGTGTTTAAAAGTTTGTCAACCCTTCAGAATTTTCCCTATTTCTGCTTATATTTCACACAAGTCCTAAAAAGTGAAAATCAAACAAATGAGTCCAAAATATAAGACTTGGTCATTTATTTATTGAGGAAAATAATCCAATATCACACATCTTTGAGTAGCAAAAGTATGTGAACCTTTAGGAGTAGCAGATAATTTGAAGGAAAAATTATAGTTAGGTGTTTTCAATCAATAGGATGACAATCAGGTGTGAGTGGGTGACCAGTTTGGTTTAAAGAACAGGGCTCTATCAAAATCTGATCTTCACAACACGTGTTTCTATAGGTGCATCGTTGCACAAACAAATGAGATCCGTGGGGACCTTAGGAGAAGAGTTCTTGATGCTCACCAGGCTGTAAGAGATTATAAAACCATCTGTAAAGAGTTTGGACAGATTGTGTACAAATGGAGGAAATTCAAGACCGTTATTACCATCCCCAGGAGTGGTCGATCAACAAACATCCCTCCAAGAGCAAGACGTATAATAGTCCATGACGTCACAAAGGAACCCAAGGTAACCTCTAAGCAACTAAAGGCCTCTCTCATGCTAAGCATGCATGTTTGTTGAGGTAGTCAACACAGATAGCCAATGTGTATGGCTGGATTTAGCCTATCCTAAACTGACCTGTACAGCCTTTTTTGACCAGTCATCACATAACCATTACCTGGTTCCAAAATGTCCTTCACAACCAATTTCCTTGGTATTTGTAAGAGTGTCTGTCGTAACGTGTTGTTTAGGCATAATTAAGAAATTAGCAACCCAAAAGATTTCTACATGTTTTTTCTTTCCATTTTAAGTGTCCCTTAATGTGTTATGTGTTCTAGTGCGTGTCTGGATAATTTTTCATTCATAAATCAGCCTTTCTCTTGCTTATACATATGTATAAGTACTTTTGTTTTGTAATGAATGATTTAAAATGTAAATCATGTTGGATCAATGAATTAGGCTTTTTAAAATGAAAATTACATCTATCTACATATCTATCATTCATGATATAAATACATTTATTGTATATTTTTATGTCTTTTAGGTATGTATACTAAACTATAATATTTGCACCAAATTCAAGTAAGCCACAATTTTTGTGTATATGTCTAACAAAAAAAATGTTTTGCAGTTGTGTAACTCTCAACAATACTTAATTTCTTCAAAATTCAATTTCCTAGCAGCTGAGAATTTATATGGAGGCTCTCCTCATAATAACAGCTGTGCAAAGGGTCTCATAAGCAAGACCAGTAAATGCCCATTTAGATGCTTGTTAGCAGCTCTGTAGCTCATATATTAGGACCCCAATTGAGGGACACCTTCTTTGTCACATATGATTAAACTAGTTGGAGCAGCTTGAGTTGATTTTTTTCCCAAAACTAAGCACGGGGTACAATCGGAGGACAGATTAATATGACAACAAGGGTTAAAAGTAGGTGACTGGAATCGATAAATACTAAGAACTGTGATAGGAAAAGAAGCTATTGCCTGAACTGCCTAAATCGTATTGGCCACTCAAGGGGGTATCCATCCCAAAAAGGGCAACCCCACTGCAGGAGAGAAGCTGAGACCCAGTCTGAGATGTACAAGCTGAACTACCATGGAACGCCAAACCACAGATAACAGGATGCTGAAAACTGAACTGTAGAGCACAGAACCTCTGAGCACAGATTCACTGGCCCCAGAACTGCTGAGCACAATACATTGGCCAGAACACAAGGAGTATAACCTGCATCCTATACACAAAGGTGCCATTTAACTATCCTCAGAGAAAAAATGATAGCCCAACCTGCCTATCAGCTCTGGAATGGAAAGGATATGTTAATCCCTCTGTGTCTAGTGCTAAATAAGACTGTGCATGCATCACCTAGTGCATTGCATGGTCCAGGGCCAACGTTGTGACGTCACCCTGGACCAGCGATGTCACGGCTCTGTCAGCACTGTGACTTTCTATATGATGTTCGAATAGAACATAGGGACAAATTTATGAAGCTGTCTAAAAGAAAAACTGTTTTATTACTATATATTGAAAAAATGCTTCTCACTCTCAAATTGGGGATGGAATACAGTAAAAAAAAATTTTTTCCCCCAACCTATTGGAGGGTATTTTTGTTATCCAATGATATTATACAAGGATTAGACTCAATAGTACTCTCTTCTGCATTGCCTTATTGCCACAATACATGCATGAGCAGGAAGGCATTAAACTTCTCAATTTCCCAGAGGCCTCCTTGTAGAGTTGTAGGATTATTGTCATTTGCATCCCTTACCGACCTTAGTGAAATTATACAAACAGGCTGAAAACTTAATGGCAAAAATTATATTGCTCAGAGAACTTCAACTTTTTTGGCAGAAGGCAATACCAGATTGCTAACAGCAAATGACGTAGATTTTAATTATGTCTTACTAATGAGAATTTCAAACCAGCCAAGTATCTCTTGGGGAAAAGGAAATCAGAGGAACATTGCAATGGATGTAAAACATGATTGTATTTTCTTAATAACACATAGTAGATGTTGAAGAATATAGAAAGAAAAATGTTTTCTTTGAAGACAGAAGCAAAGATACCACATATTAGATTTATTAGTAAAATAGCTAAAATGCTCAAAATTAGTTTCAGAGAAGATGGGTCTCAGGGGACCTTATTAAAACATTGTATTTCTTATTTAAAAATTGCATGTCTTAAGATATTTTAAAGCTGTCTCATTCAATAATGTAGTTTGTACTTCCAGAGAAAGGAAATGTGTGGGTTGCACTTGGACCATAGGTTGGAAAACTCATAATTCAACTTTAGCAAGATTTCACATATGTTGCATTGTTTGTGGCTTTCTCCATCCATATGTGTAGCTAGTTTAAGAATCTTACTGGTTGCTCTTGAAAACATACAAAGACTAATATCTACTCCACTGTCAGACTATTAGCTGTTTTTCTTGCAGATGGCTACTAAGCATAAAAAGTTTAGTTGCCTAAAAGGACCTTTACACGGCCCAATACCTGCCAGAATAATCACTCGAATGAGCAGTTATGGGCAACTGTTGGCCCGTGTACCCATGGACTTCAATAAGGAACAGGACAGTGCTCCAGGAAATTGGTTAGACAAGACCAATGAGTGGGATTGACTCACTTGGTGTAGACAGCCTGACAAATAACACAGGCCTGCAAAAAAACCTTTATTTAAAATTGTTTTGATTTTGTTAAATCATCTTTATGTATTTTTTTGCACAGATTTCACAAATGACATGGGTTTTTTTCTATCACGTAAGGCTTGCCTACAAAATAAAGTTGAAGTATTTGGAAAAAATACAAAAAACGGAACATTTTTTATTTGTTTTTATTATTTTAGCATGAAGTAAAATAAAAAAAAACAAACAACAATACCTAGCTAAAATAAGCATAATAGTGATACACATGTGTTGCAAAGTTATTATAAGTCTTTGTAAAAACGTTTTCTTTTTCCATCACAGCTTCTTTTGGTACTTTTTCGGCTGTGTTCTTGTGAATTTTCCCTTTTTAACATCCAACAGTAGTCATGTTGACATTCCATCGACCTTGGTATCTGCGCTCCATTTCTTTTAGATCATGATGGAAACGTTCTCCTTGTTCCTCACTTACAGCCCCAAGATTTTCTGGAAAGTAGTCCAGATGTGAGTGAAGGAAATGGACTTTGACACTCATGTTGCAGCTCAAGATTTTGTAGTTTTGTAACAATTCAGCAACCAAAGTTTTGTAGTTTGGGTCTTTTTTATTTCCAAGAAAGCCTGTTACAACAAGTTTAGATGAATTCCAGGCATTTTTTTCTTCCATTTCAATTTTAGTGACAAAGATTTCATCTTTTAAAAGTTTTCTTATGTCAGGCCCAACAAAGACTCCCTCTTTCAGCTTAGCATCTGATAGACCAGGAAACTGTTCACAAAGATACTTGAAACACTCTCCTTCTTTGTGTAACGCTTTCACAAACTGTTTCATTAGTCCCAATTTGATATGAAGTGGTGGAAGTAAGATCTTTTTAGGATCCACTAAACTTTGTCTTTCAACATTTTTAACTCCAGGAATAAGAGCCTTTCTGATTGGCCAAGTCTGCTTGACATAGTGTTGTTTCCTGTCATGGCTATCCCATTCACAGAGGAAACATGGAAACTTTGTGTAACCACAACATGGAAATAACTTTCAAATCCCCACAAATGGTCCATTTATGGGCAGAGTAGCTGAGCTTATTAAGAACAAACCCAAGATTTTCGTAGCATTCTTTCAAATGGATTGAGTGTCCAACAGGCACAGAAGCATATTGGTTACCATTGTGAAGAAGTACGGCTTTCAAACTCCTTTTTGACGAATCTATGAAAAGTCTCCATTCCTCTGGGTCATACGTTATGTTGAACATTTCCATGATTTCAGGTACATTGTTGCAGAAAACTAGTTCACCCTATTGTGTAAAAAAAGGGACAAATTCCTTTTCTCTAAGTCTGTACCATGAAAATGAAACACCGGAGGCTAACATATGTCTTTCTTTAAGTCTAGACCCTAACACTTCCGCTGAATCCTTTGGTAGGCCCAGATCTTGTACTAAATCGTTTAAGTCTGATTGAGAGAAAAGTTCAGGGTCATTGGTGCCTGGATCATAGCTGTCATCATTATCGCTGCTACTATGTGACATTTGGTCTAAATCGTTTAAAATATTGTCCATGGTATCCGGAGGTGAAGGAATAGGCAAGTCAGGTCCATGAGGAACAGGGCAAAGAGCCGAACGTATGTTGGTTGGGTATGAAATGTCCTTCCTGTTTTTTAAATTGAAACCTTGCACTGAACAAGAACAAAAATAACAGTCATCACTGTGATTTTTAGGCTCTCTCCAAACCATGGGTACTCCAAAACAAAATGATTTCTTCTTACCTTGAAACCATTGTCTCAGTTCTTCAACACACACAGAACACACTATATGAGGAGCCCAAGATTTATCTTGGTCCCCTAATTTCATACCAAAGTATGCAAAATACACCTTCTGAACAAAATTAGAAATGTTCCTTTGTTGCTTCTTGACGGTATAAGACCCACAAATATAACAGAAACAGTTAGGAGAGTTGACACATCTTCTAGTAGCCATTTCTTCTAAATACTGTATCACAAAACTGTTTGATGCGTACACCACAGTGGCTGGCTCCACACTGAGTCACTGACTGCAGTCAAGGTCACGCCTAGCAGACAGTTTAGATTAGTTGTCGTACGCGTACCGAACCTGAAAAACCCTGAAAATAAGAACATTTCAGGTGAAATTTGTGACTTATCTAGGGGTGATGGAATTTTTCACTATTTTTACCGTAATCAGCACAAAAAATACTGTTAAACCCACTAATTAAATATGCTACAATTTTTTCATCGCAGACCTGTGATTATAATTGGGCAGTCAAACCTGTGATGCAGAAAAACTTCAAACAAACACAATGTGGCATCATAAGCAAGCACCTCGACATCTAAGACATCCAGGAGCAGAGAGTGCAAATGGAACAGTCAACAGGGATACAATACCTCGGTCATAAAAGCAAATAGGCAGTAAGTAAAAAATGGAATACAAGTTCTTTATGAAGCACAATCATCACTTCTTCAGGCTCATAGGCTGCTTTTAGGGATGGGCTCTATTCCACAACATGGGGATCAGCCTGACAGTCGCACCATGTAAAGGTCCCTTAAGAGCCTGTTCATACCTTCAAGATTTTGTATAGATTTAGGCATAGATTCCTACCTGAAGCCCTCGTGAAATCCGTTAATATTCTGCCTACAATGCATGTGTATGAAGTTTTTGTAACCCCTTTTACATGTTCCATAAAAGCTCTGGGTGGAATTTTGTTTGAGTTGCAGAAAAAAATCAATAGTTAAAAAGATGAGTATTTTTATTCTTCATGCAGATTCTACATGGAAAATCTAGTCTGTGGATTATTTCCACACAGATTGGTTCCATTAAATAGGGCTAACCCTTCTGCAGATTCATGGCATATATTAACTCCATGGTAAAACTCTAGTTGCAAATCTGTGACATATAAACATACCTCATGAGGCCTCATTCACAGAAGCATGTGTTTTGCGCACGTATAATGCATGCTTTTAAAAAAACCAATGGGTTCCTATAGAAGCGTTCATATGCGCGGAATCAGAAGCGCAAAACAGCGCACACCTAAAAGACAAGGACATAGGTGCATATTTTGCCAGAGATTCCACCTTTTAAATGTCCCACTATTAACCCCTTAGTCCCTGTGGGAATAAGGAAACTCCCTGAGGGTTCCGTTAATCCCCGCGGATAGTCCCCCATCGCTAAACACTGTGACAGCACTGCTACAGTGTTTAGTGATGAGGGGACTGCAGTGGGGACAAAAGAATCTCCAAAAGAGCACAATGCCATCTCATTGCTTTCAATGGGATGAAGGCAACCTCTGCAGCAATGATTTTCATGGGGCAGCTTGAAATATAAGCCCTGCCCCGAAAATCATCCCTAACTGTAGAAAAAAAAATTAACTTACGTAGAAGCGCTGTCCAGCTCTTCTCCCTGTCCCAGGTAATCTTCTTATGTATTCTGATGGCCGGGGATTGAAAAATCCCCGCCTCCAGAAAGCGCTGCCTGTGATTGGCTGAGCGCTGTGACTATATATCCACGCATAGCTTTAGTGCTGTCACAGTGTTCAGTGATGAGAGGACCTTAGTGGAGCAGCTTCTCCAGTGAACAGGCAAAGTTTTATGTGCTGTGCATATGAAACGTTGCCCGTTTACACGTTTCCCGCTCATGTGAGCAACGGGTCTTTTTCGCGTACATAGGCGAGCAAAAAAACCGCGCTCATCTGAATGAGGCCTAAGGGTGCATTCACACAGCAGATTTGGTGTGAATTTTCTACAGTGGAAAAATCCTCACCAAAATCTACATCAAAATCCGCACCATTTGGGGGGATTTTGACGTGGATCCACAGCAGATTACAATAGAAGGGGTGAAGTCTGCTGTGGGCCTGCTTCAAAATCTGCATCAATATGTGGTTTTTGCACGAGATTTTGATGTGGAATTTGATGCAGATTTTTGTGTGGATTTTTATGCTGTGCGCCAAATCCGCTACATGTAAACACACTCTAAGGCCTCCTTCACTCAGGCCGTACATGTTGTGGAATTGTGGAGGAGACTTCAACAATCTTCTTCAGATGGAGCAGAAAATTTCCCTGCTTTTCTTTGTTTTAAAAAACAAATGTTTGCTCACAAAGTGGATTCAGACATGGAATTTTGCAAGCAGAATTCGCATGTAGGACCACAGCAGAAATTCACGGCTATTCTGCCACAGTTTTTGCCATGTATCCACGCACAGCTTTAGTCCTGTCAATGGGCAAATTCCACATGCTGAATTTCCAACTCGTTGTCACACAGATCTGCAAGAAGTGACATGTCCATTGATCCATGCAGAAATGTATCAGTAATTCCGTATGTTGATTTTGCCAATTGATAGGACTAAATCCACGTGTGGGTCCGCAGCAGAATAGCTGCAGATTTCCATTGCAGTTTTACAGGCGAATTCTGTGTGGAAAGTTCTGCAGTGGATTCTGTCATTTGAACATACCTTAAATCCGCAGCATACGTATTTATGCTGTAGATTTATGCTGGGGATTTCAACCCTTTATTTTTTAACAAGGGTTAAAATCTGCTGCAGATCTGCAACATAAACCACAGAAAAATTACCATTTAGGTGTGGATTCGGCCAATGCAGCTTTGCACAATATTTTCTGCTATATGCGAAGCTACCTTGAGGACGAATTCAGACAAACGTTGGCGTAAATACACTCGGCGGCACAGAGTATAGTTGCGCCTAAAGGAGTAGAATCCCTTCCCCTTCGCCGGCTTTCCACATTTCGTGCCAGAGCACAGGAGTTTGAAAAAGACTGCAGGATGACAGGTGCCGCCCGATCTTTCCCGCACGTAACATTTACTATGTGCGGAAAAGATGGGACCGATCCTATCTTTTCTTGGCCTTAGTATTAATGGTTGAGAAAGGAGCTTGTGAAAACGAAACCACTGAAATCCTATTGTAATCAGTGGTTTCGTTTTGTTTCGTTATGCGGCCGTGATTATCACAGCCACATAAGGGGACAATACCACGCTTGTCTGAACAAGCTCTAACTGTGTAACTGTCAATCTAAACTCACACAATGCTCTCTGGTTAGAATTATGAATTTAAGTTTAGATATGCCCAGATAAGAAAATATCAAGGGCTTATTCAGTCAGTTGTAGGCGCAACTACACTTGGCGGAGCGTAGTTGCACCTAAATGAGGGGACTCCCCTTCGCTGGCTTTTCAAACTCTACGCCAGATGCTGCCCGATCTTTACATCACATAGTATACACTAGAGCAGAGAGAAAGGTTGTGTAGGAATGAACAGTGATGTGATCGTTGTTTCTGTGCAGGTGGCTGGACATAAGGTGAACAGGCATGTTCAGTGTGCATTTGTGTGAACAGTGACATGTTCCGTGTGTCTGTGTGGGTGGCTGGACATGTTGTGTGAACAGTCCTGTTCAGGGTACATGGTGTTCTGTGTTGTATGAAATTCCTGGGTGTTGATGTGAACAGTGTCCTTTCCTGCTTGTTTCATTCCATCAAGGCTGTGGCATGTCCCTAGGTTCCAGCAGGGCACAATCACCCTGCGTGCAGGTAGGATGCATGGGTAAGTTGTTTTGTGAGAGTAGGCACCTACGAAACAAGGAGGACCCTTGTCGGCAGGCTTGTGGGCTTAAGTGTCTTGGCCAAGACACAAACCCATACCTCGTACGTTCTGTAGTATTTCTATCTATCTATGCGTGTTGGTATGTTTGGTGAGTGTTGTGGGTGTTTGTTAGTCATTGGTCAATGTCTGTCCACAAGTTGCATTTGCAGCCTTTCAGTTCAGTTGGAGGAGTAGTTGAAGCAGGTTGGAACCCTGGGTAAAAGCTTTCCACATTCAAGTAAGTGCTGGTTTTCTCTCCTTTTGCTAGTCTTTACACAGTTTCTTTGTGGTGCTTAGTGCATCTCTCCAGGTGACTTATCAGGGATAGTCATGTCCTAGGTGAAGACCATGGGGCCATCCTTACCAGGACGCCTACCCCGCTTTTAGGCAGAGGTTCCCCATTCCTTTTATTTGTAAAGGATGGCTTTCTCCATCTAATCATTGCCTGGAGGAGTGTAGTCTGTTACAACATAGTATTGTGTGCTTTTTGTCTTTGAGTTGAACGTCGTCCTGCACCTGTGCTAGGTGTTGTGCTCTTGTGCGGCGCAGACGTTACAGAAAGGTTTTATCTTTCTTCGGCTGTACAAGTCACGGCTGAAAAAAGAACAAGTGAAAACATTTTGTCCCGTTATGCAGCTGTGATTATCACAGCCGCATATGCGGACAAAACCATGTTTGCAGAATATTTCCCATTCTTGTGCATTTTGCACATGGTGCGATGCTGCCGCAGGTCCCATTGAAAACAATGGGCGGTGTGATGCAAGAGCACGCACAAGATAAGACATGCTGCGATTTGATCCCTGCATCGCTGTGCCATGCGGGAAAATACCATTCATGTATATAAATCCATTCGAAAGAATGGGGTTCAAATTCGAGATTTGTGCGACTCAGAATGCACAAATCTTGTGCAATTTTCTCACCCATGTGAAGCCGGCCTTAATGAGATCTGTAACATTCTGGAAGTGTATTGAATAGAAATGATAGACTAACGGTGATCTTTTTTTCTTAATTTATCTAAACAATGAACATTTATTTGGACTGGCGTGCTTTGATACAATCGAGACATTGATCCATGCTACTCTTATAGCAAGCAAATGTTGCCTACTAACACAATGGCTACAGCCGCTAACTCCAAAACTGACAGACATAACACACCAACTCAAGCAATTTTTGTGTATGAAAAGATTGGAATTAGAACATAGGGTGGAGTCACGGACTTCGGGCTATTTTAGGAAATGGCGTTCGTTCATTGAAGAATGCTTTGTCACACAAGAAATGGTAAAATGTATTATGTCATTCAAGGATACCTCTTGGTACCTTAAACTACAGAACGCAAACCAGTTGGGCAGATTAAGAATAGATTAAGAATAGGGAGACGATAACCAATGGGCAACAATAGATAACAAGCTGGAAGCTGTAATACAAACTTCATAACAATAACAAGCGAATTTTCGATTTTGATGAAGAACACCAATATTCAGGTATAATATTGAGTGCAGAGAGCGGTAGAGTGACCTTGGTGCCCAGAAAGTTAGTTGGTTTAAGTTTATTAGTTTATTAATATTACTTAGCTAAATGAGACAATAACAGGAAGGACATGATATAACCTACTTTCACCTACAAGCCTCTTCATAGTCTAATGCAATGTACCAGGCCTGGGCGATTTGATACAGTAATGGAGATTTGTATAACTGTACAAGAAAGTAATACTACTTTTGGCACGCCTTTCTTTAATATGCTGTGAATTATTTTTGTACTTTGTACTATTTATAAAACCTAATAAAAAGTTAAAAAAAACAACAACTGACATGTTGGAGTAAAATGCGTCAAATTTATTGGGAGGCATGCACCTCTTAATAAGTTGGGTGCATCTCGGGCTGTCCTAAAGCCAGAAAAAGAAATCACTGCCTGCAACAAGGAGATATAGATTTGTTCTAGTTTTTGCAACATTTTCTGGCTTAAAATTGACTAAATTTGCCAAACTGCTATTAGCCTCCTACTAAAACACGCCAATTTTTCTTGCCACTTTACAGAATTGGCGAGGGAAGAGAAACATCACCAATTATACCACAGACATAGCATGTGCCATAATTTGCGTCTTTAGCACTTTATAAGGGTGTAGTCACACGGACGCATCGGTGCCACTGCAGGAAGAAGACAGCCGCACTTCAGGACTGACGTTTCTCTGCAGCGCCGGAAAAAAGAGCATGTGACCAGCTTCATTGCTGATCATGTGTTCTTTCTTTGACACTGCGGGAGTCATTCGTCCTGAAGTGCGACCGAACCTTCTTCCTGCAGTAAGGGCTCGGTCACACGGGCGCATCAGCGCCGATGCGCCCGTGTGACTAAGCTCTAAAAGAGGCACAAATCACTTGATAAATTCCCAATCCCTTAATAATCTCAAAATACAAAGTCAAGTGACATATCTTGAGTGTGAAACATATAAGAAAAATAACATTTATAATTAGTAATCTACAGAATCGTTACCAGTGAATGCACTTAGATGACCAGTTAAAGAATGAGTCAGATATTAATGATCATCTTTTTACCACAATGTCCTTATTTTGTACAGGTCATAATCCTGAAATTATCATGAGTATTAAAGATTTTTTAATGTAAAATTTTAAAAACCTCTATGCCATTAAATTAGTCATATCATAAACATAAGGCACGCTACTTCATCTACATGCGACAGTACAAACTCTGGAGTTGAGAAGTGGGGAAGGCGTGACCATGAGCTACTTTTTAATTAGTCACATGATCTAACATTAATGTTTATCTGTTCTGCTAAAGTAAGGTGACCAGATGTCCCAATTTAGCTGTGTGTCCTTCTTTCCCCAGGGTCCCTAAACGGGACTGTCCATTGACTTTCATTGACTCCATTCACCACACATTACGCGTCAGTGTAACGCACACGTGATACGCAGTGAAAACATGGTTGTGGACAAATGAACAGTTTATAGTAGTTCCTGAATCATTCTTGAGTTGGTAGTCCCATAATTCTGTGTTATTGTAGGTTATTGTGATTAAGTGCAGTAATAATACACAGCATACCTACTCTATATGGATTTGTCATTACAGTGTTATTGTGCACTGGTCTGGCATGTAATTAATATACTATATATTGATAATTGGAACAGTATTAGTGATTTATGTTTCTTATTTAACAACTTGTAAGCAATGTTTAATAATAACTGTATTGTTGCAGATAATCACTAGTTTTCTTTGTTATCTAGATTGTATAATTACTATATTTTTCTTCCTGGACCTGCATATTCTCTCTTGTATCTAATTGCACCATTAACTTGGCTTAGTGTGGTCTTTAGAATTTTTTCTTCAGCGCTCATAATAGCCGGTGGATTTACTGACACATGAGCTTTTAAGGCTTGACAAAGCACTTTCGATGAAAAGGCATAGTACCCGGTATTTCCGAGAAAGCGAATGCTTGATGCTTTATGTTAAGTTATATTTTACCAGGAAACAAATAAAATATGTCTTCAGTATGTTAGATTAATAAATCAGTTCTGTAACTAGTTTCTCGAGACTGGTACAATGATTGTGAAATACTCTGTTCACAGTAGAGGTAGACTAGCAGCAGCTCTCTGTACTTGATTTATGCCTGGCACATCTGAAGGTTAGGACCAAACATGTATTCTGGTATTTTTACCATTGTTCTGCATGGTGGCTGGGGGGCTTAAAGTGGTATTATAAGTCCATGCAACAGTTTGTATTGCAACTCAATGAAAAAAAAAAAAGTGACACTAATCTTATGTGTCCCAATTTCATTACTAGAACGAAATGCTTATTTCATCTTTATTTATATAGCATATGCATATTACACAACACCTTACATCACACGATATTGGGCTCTGTCCCTACTGGGGTTCATAATCTATATTCCCCTATCTGCATGTTTTGGAGTGTGGGAGGAAACCCATGCAACATGGGGAGAACATACAAACTCCATACAGATGTTATCCTTGGTAGGAATCGAAGAACAGAGAAGAACTGCCCCCTATGGTCCTAGGACAGAATTTTTTCCTGAAACTGGAGGTTTCTTTAAGAAGTGCCCTCCTCTATAAGATACAGTGTCCACAAGTGTTATAATGTCCTCTTAGTGTCAAGCAGTGCCCATAAATGCCATATAACCACCTAATTCTTAACTCACATGTTTCCACTATGACCTCAAGCCTATAGTCCATATAGCCTGGATATGTATGGAAAGCAGAATACTCTAGAATAGAGATGAGCGAGTATACTCGCTAAAGGCAATTGCTCGAGCGAGCATTGCCTTTAGCGAGTACCTGCCCACTCGAGACGAAAGGTTCGGGTGCCGGCGGCAGGGAGGGAGCTGCGGGGGAGAGCGGGGCGGAATGGAGGGGAGATCTCTCTCTCCCTCTCTCCCCCCCACTCCCTCCTGCTGACTGCCGCTACTCACCGCTCCCCCGCGCCAGCACCCGAACCTTTCGTCTCGAGCGGGCAGGTACTTGATAAAGGCAATGCTCACTCGAGCAATTGCCTTTATCGAGTATACTCGCTCATCTCTACTCTAGAACCATCAGACAGTGAAGGGGCTGGCTTAGTTATTGAAATGATCCAAACAGCCAACCCCCTGCAAAGACGTCACAGAAAATTGGACAATTGTATGAGGATAGAAAATATTAGATACAGTTTGTAATTACATTATATTAAATATACTTAATTGTATTTTAGCAAATTACATTTTAAGAAACATAGAAAAATTAGATTTGTAGGTCATATAAATAAAGAGAGTAGCTAAATTTGTAACGTTTTTACTAGAATCTAATTGTAAGTTTCTTTACTAAATGATTCGTTCAGTTTGACAACCAAAACTTTAAATAACACGTGATGGAATGTCTGGACCAAATAGTGGTGACAAAAGGCGACAAACATACATGGGGTCTCAGCTACTATGACAACCCGAAGACCTTTTGGCCAGTTACTGAAAGAAAACATTCTCTGTACTGCATCCTACAGTATATTCATTGTGCCTTTTCCATTTACTGTGAACCTGAAGCCCCAATTACTAAGGTGGCTGACCTGCCGAGTCATTGTATTGATCTCCTATGGTTGTTTTCTTGTATTTCTTTTATAAAAGTGACAGTCTAGTGGCTTTATTGAGAACCTGAAGTCAACAAAATCACAGTCTAGATTGCAGTTAAATGTTCTGATTTGACTGAGGATATTTATATTATTTTTACCCAAGTAGAGGTAAAGTCAATCATCTGTCTACTCTTGATGTGATATTAACTCGTTACAATATTGAGAAGGAAAAGATTATAAAATTGGGCTTGAAAACAAATTTTGAAGATATTTGGGAAATCAGCTATAACTAGGGTTGTCTCATCAAGATAATTCTTGCTCTAAGGACAGCTGGCCTGGTGATCAGATCATTGCTGTATGTTTGGCTCCTGGAACCTCCTGTCGATCACCTGTAATCGCTCTCTGGAATTTCATTTGGCCACATTACATGGTGCTTAGTAGACCGGGGCCCTAAGTGGGCCACCTCCCTTTGACTTGTTCATTCTCTTACAGAGCATGCAGGCAGGGAATGTTCCCATGAGATATCACAAGAGACATGAGTGTCCATTGAGGTTTTATGAGACTATTTTATCACTGACTAAAGTGTTTTTGGAAAGTCTTCAGACCCTTTCACTCTTTTACATCTTGTTATGTTATGGCCTCTTGAAAAATAAAAAAAAAACTTCAAGTGTTTCCCCATCATTCTACACTGAATACCCCATAATGACAATGTAAAAACATAATACTAGAAATCTTTGTATATAAAAAAAAAGAAAACCTAACATTTTGCGTTGACACAAGTATTCAGAACCTTTGGTATGGCACTCGAAATTTAGCTCTGGAAGCCTCCCATTTCTCTTGATCATCTTTGAAATGTTTCTGCATCTTGGAGTCCACTTGTGGTAAATTCAATTGACTGGACACAATTTAAAAAAAACACCCCTATCTACATAAAATCTCACAGCTCATAATGCATATCAGAACCAAAACCAAGCCATAAAGAAGAAAGAACTGCCCGTAGAGCTCAGATACAGGATTTTGATGGAGGCACAGATCTGGAGAAGGCCACAAAAAAATTCTGCTGCACTGAAAGTTCCCAAGAGTACACTGTCCTCCATAATTATTAAATGGAAGAAGTTTGGAACAACCAGGACTCTTCCTAGAGCTGTCCCATCACCAAACTGAGTAATCATGGAAGAAGGGCCGGTATTATTGTATCTTGACACCACCGGAAGCTAGGGGTTTGACAGGAGGAATGCCCTTGTCACAACCCTAGCTCCCAATACGGCCAAGGGTGTAAGATCCTAGCAGCCTGTGCATTGCTTTGTCCCAGAGCTGCTGGCTTCAGCTGAAGGAAACTTTTCTTCTTAGTCTGACATTATTATCTGTAAATACCGCCATGTTTCCGCTGTAACATAGCACTATTAACTTATAATAATGTCAGACTAAAAATTGTCCTTCAGCCTAAGCCTGCAGCGCTGGGACAAAGCGATTCACAGGCTGCAGCCAGCAGTGTCAGCGGACCAGCCGTCCCCTGTTGGATGTGTAGGGTAACACAGCCACGGTCTGTGTGCTGTGTTTCGCACGGCTGCATCCCGGCAGGTGGCTCTAACCTGCATGACGCCCACTGCCTGTGTGGTCCCTGACAGCCACTTCCCCCTAGAAAGCTGCCAATGGTGCGAACTTCGGCCATGAAGGTGCAGAGTGTGGGCTGGCGCGCGCTTGTGCCCCACAGCTGCAAGGGAAATATAAAAGCACTTCTGGGGACCCCGCACTGCCTTCTAGCGCTGCTGGGAAGCCACTTGCTGCTCCCAGCTGCCCTTCTACCGCCGCTGCGGAAGACACTTGCTGCAGTTCATCCTTAGTGGCCTTTCAGGACCTGCAGCCCAAGCAGCTCAGTAGCCAATCATGTACAGGGGGCGTTACCCTCTGTTAATCTTGACTCCACCAGGGCCTTCGTAAAGAGGTGATCAAGAACCAAATGGTTACTGTGTCTGAGCTCCAAAGAGCCTGTGGGCAGATGGGAGCAACTTTAAGAAGGTCAACCATCACTGCAGCACTCCACTAATCTGAGCTTTATGGCACAGTGCCCATCATTAAGCCTCTCATCAGTAAAAGATACATGAAGGTCTGTCTCTATTTTGCAAAAAGCACCTAAAGGACTCTCAGACTGTGAGAAACAAGTTTCTTTGGTCTGATGAAACCAAATTTAAGTTTTGGGCCTCAATTCTAAGTGTTATCTCTGGAGTAAACCAGGTGCCACTCTTCACCTACCCAATACAATCCATATGGTGAAGCATGGTGGTCGTAGCATCATTCTGTGGGGGTCCTTCAACTGAGTACAGTGTGTCAATACTTATGTTAATGCAAAATGTTAGTTTTTCATTAAAAATAATTACTAAGACTTCTAACATTCTGTTTTCACTTTGTCATTAAGAGGTATTGGGTACAGAATGATGGGGGAAAACTTGAAGTTTTTTTTTTATTTGCTCAAGGCCACCATATAACAAAATGTGAAAAAGTAAAAGGGTCTGAAGACTTTCTGGACCCACTGTATATTAACTCCTTAGTGACCGCCCTATAGTGTTTTTACGTCCTGCCATTGCAGAACGTGTATGGAGGGAGATCGCGTTGCCATCTCTCTCCATATATCGTGGACACTGGCTGTTTATTACAGCTGACACCCGCGGGTAACAGCTCCGACGAGCCGCATGGCCTATGTGCATGAAAAAAAATGTGCTCCTCACTTATGCGGAAAACGCATGAACGGGCAAAGTTTGCGCATGAAACTTTGCCTGTTCACAGGAGCAGCTGCCCCACAGCGCTGTCACAGTGTTCAGTGATGAGGGGACTAAAGAATCCCCTGTCACAGCTGTGGCAGAGGACTGCGATGCCCTCCCATTGCTTTTAATAGGGCAGATGCTGCTGCCACCCCATTGAAAGAAATGGAATAAAGGCAACCCCTGCAGTGCTGATTTTCAGGGGGTGGGTTCAATTGTATGCGCCCTAGCCGAAAAATAATCCATAGTTGTAGAAAAAAAAAGTTAACTCACCTCGAAGCTCTGTACAGATCTTCTCCCTGTCCCCGACAATCTTCTTCTGTATTCTGGTGGCCAGGAATTGAAAAATCCCTTCCTCCAGAAAGCGGTGCCTCTGATTTGCTGAGTGCTGTGACCAATCAGAGGCAGGGCTCAGCTACTCATTGAATGACAGCTGCTCTGATTGGTCACAGCGCTCAGCCAATCAGAGGCAGTGCTTTCTGGAGGCGGAGATTTTTTAATCCCCAGCCACCAGAATACAGAAAAAGACTGCCGGGGATGGGGAGAAGAGACAGACAGCGCTTTTAGGTGAGTTCACTTTTTTTGTTTGTTTTTTTACAGCTAGGGCTGATTTTCAGGGTAGGGCTTATATTTCCACCCACCCGAAAACCATCGCTGCAGCAGTTGCCTTCATCCCATTGCTTTCAATGGCGCGGTAGCAGGGCCGGCCCCATTGAAAGCAATGGGATAGCATCGCTGTCCTCTATGGCAGCTGTGGCAGGGGATTCTTTCATCCTCACTGCAGTGCCATCACTGTGATGAGGGGACTCTCCGCGGGAATTAATGGAACCCTCTGAGAGTCCCCTTATCCCCGCAGGGACTAAGGGGTTAACAACGGGACATTTAAAAGCTATGTACTGTTCTGTTAGTCACACCTCAGCTTTTAATGGTTGCAGGGATAAGATATTTAACAAACATTTTTTTTTCTTTTGTACCTGTAGTCAGGTTTTAAGTAAACTATGAAATCTGTGTACTGTGCCACTATTTATTGTACACTACAAGCTCAAACAAATATTAATTTGAAAGACCGCTAAGCAGAAATTGAGGTGTATTGTCTCTACAGAGTACACACTGCAGTAAAAATGATTTGATGACTTTATTCCGTGGGTCAGTACGATTACAACAATACCAAATGTATTTAGGTTTTTTTTTGCTGTACTATTTAAAAAAACAACAACATATCCTTAGAATTAAAATGATTTTCTACTGAACGCCATGACTTTTGTTTCTTTCCATTGATGGGGCTGTGCAAGGGCATGTTTCTTGCAGAAACATATGTGGTTTCTATTGGTATCATTTCGTAGTACATAAAAGTTTTTGATCGCTTTTTATAAAAAAAAATTCTTGCAGATGGTGTGATCAGTTTTGGTGTTGTTTATTGTGATGATGTTTACTGTGCATGATAAATAATGTATTATTTTACAGATGCCGCAGTACCAAATATGATTTGTTTCCTGTTTGTTTTGATTTTTTTATAATAAATACGGGAAAAGGTTTTTTTTTTTTAAAAACTTTTAGTATCCCTTATTTTTTACAATATTAAAAAACTTTTTCCCCACTTATTTTTCCCTTTTTTTTAAGCCCTCAATGGGGACTTGAACTTGTGGTCGTTTATACCATACACTGCAATGCTTCACTTAACTTATGGTATTCCTGCTGGCATTTTACATGGCAGCCCTGCAGCCTTCAGTAGGCCCTAGGTTGCCATGACAACCAAATAGTACCTCATGTTCTCACTTCAGTGGTGGCCTTTCAGGACCCTTGAACACTGATCAGGGCATTTAAAAGCTGCAGTGAGAATTGACAGCAACATTTCAAAGGTTAAGCGTTGATCCAGGGATTATTCTGATTGCTACATTGGAGTCAGGAAGGAATTTTTGCCTTAAATGTGGAAAATTGGCTTCTAACTCATTGTTTGTTTTTTTGCCTTCCTCTGGATCAACCTTGGGTGGTAATAGGCTGAACTGGATGGATATGTGTCTTTTTTTGGTCTTACATTCTATTTTACTGTATAACAGTCACAATCATCGTGAACACTGATTGTGTCTATTGCAGGTCGGTGTCAGCTGTCAGAGACCTAATTCTCGATCCTGCTCCATAATAACCCTGCCACTCAAGGGTGTACATGTACTCCATGATTTCTGAGACCTGTGTTTGAGTCATGTTTCACACTAGGGCCACGTGTGAGACATTTTTAAAAACTGCAGATTCAGGGTAATAAAGTTCTGGAAACCCAATTAATGGAGAAATTACTGCTATAGTTTAGTACTGGTACTGTGATTACCTACCAGATTGTGGATATGGATTATTCTCAAGTGAACCAGCTGATACTTGCCAATAACATTACCAGTAAAAATTTACAGAATATTGGTTAAGTATGTATTGGAACTTAAGAGTACCTTGATACTGTCTTAGAGGACTTCTTTCATTCTATTCTGGATTCAGTGTGCTGCCACCCTTGGCCATGGTTGAGTGCATAATTGCTTGTGTTCACTATAGTGTATACACCTCTTATTTCTGGTACCGGTTCTTTAAGAGCCTTTTTGCCATACATAACTTTTGTGGCAAGGCAGTACTCAGAATGACCTGCAGGGGGCTGTAAAACTGGCATTCTGTGTGCTAATCAGTAGGGACAGCGGTATAAAAGCTTCAGACACACTGAGCTACATGGCTGCTGGAGCTACTCCCTGGAAAAAAAGCTGGGAGGAGGCTGAAAACTTGAGGTCTGTGGTAGACCAGGCTGTGCTACAGCCACGAGTCTGACAGGGAAGGACGCCCCTAGACTGACACCCTGTTTGGTTATGCTTTTGGATATTGCTGTGATGTATAATGGCATTATGCCACTGTGGTAAACAGGAGGGAATCGTGTGTGATTTAGTAGCCAGATGGCTAGGATTTAGGTTGTAAATGCACATGCACAATGTGACTAAACAACAGTGCAAGGGGTTGTTACCTTTGTATTTATTACTTACTGCCAAAATAAAATGGACTTCCTTAATTTTACCACCTACCCTGGTCAGGATATGTGTCATGGAAGCGAGGCCACCCACCAAGGTAGAGGAAAGGTTGCAATCCAGCAAAGTGACTAATCCCCTAGTTGTCACACACACATTTATATATATATATATATATATATATATATATATAGTTTTTCCTCTAATGAAAAACAGTATATTTAAAGATGTTTGAACACAGCTATCCTTAAAATAATTTTATTTTCCAGTTTTCAGTAAAGTACTGTATAACTCTGTGTAAAGCCTTTCTACTATATTTATGGCGTCACATTCTGTACCTTTCACATCTTTGACTGGCATCTTACTTTTTTGATGCCTTATTGTTGAGCTGTAAAGAAAGTTGTTTTGGATAGTGTGGAAATAAATGACAGATGGAGACAAAGACAATTTTCAGAAAAACATTGAATTTTTACTGTACATTATATACATACAGACACGCTACAGAAGGGCACTACACTTTAACATTCAGTCAACTGAGCAGCAATTTACAGGATAACACAGCCTATGGCCACACAAGTTAAAGTGACACTCCAGATTTGGAACAAAATTCTGGGACTTGAGTTACATTACCTTCTGTTTGTCTTTTGTACTGATACCCCTCTGATTTGCTAGTTCTGGGTCACATTTTCAGTTGTCCAAGATGGCCGATGCAATCTTCTGACTACCAAATCAACACAGTACATTGGTAGTATTAGACTACCAATGCACTATACCTACTAACCGATTGTCCAGCATTGCTCATGTGATCAGTGCTGGCCAATCACAGAGCAGTGTACAGTGTGCAAATTCCAGCCATTTTGGATCCCAAACCAATGGATCAAAGGGGCCAGAGCAGAAAAGAATGCAAACAGGTAATAGACTCTCTCCTCTTTTGTCCTTGGAGGCTCACTTTAACATCTTTACATGGTCTCTAGTTGTCCTGTAGTCTTAAGAAGGACCTCCCGGTTGCTTGGGGGATGTTGTCCACCACCTCAGCACATTTCAGTCTATTTAGAAACAACTAATATTGGTTCAAAATCTAACAATTAGGACAAAAGAGGAATGACCATCATCCAACATGTTGTTGGCTAAACTTAAAGGGGTTGTCTTATGACACCACATACCTGGAATGCAGCACCGGCTTGTGTCAGTGCATCCTGAAATGTGGTCCTTGGAGAATGCATGTGCATAGCTTTGCTATATTTACTTCAATGGGATTGCCAGAGATAGCCAACTTGGCTATCACCACCAGTGTCATTATAGTTAATGCAGTGAAGGTGTGCATGCATGTTCTTAGCTATTCAATATTTAGGCACTTAGGAAAGGTGCTGTGACTGTATTTCAGGTATGGGATGTCATGAGACGTCCCTTTCAAGCTTTAAAGTTATCCAAGGTTATATAATAAGTGGCACTATACAATTACGTCACTATTGCTGATAGGTCCCTAAGCGAGTGGTGAAGCATGATAACAGATACTAAGTAAGTCAACATGTGCAGACTTAATCTACAGGGTCCTACACAAAGCTGTCACTGTGGTGAGGTGGTTCGGGCATTCACCTACATCCCACAATAGGTTAAATGTAGTGCCCATTAATTGAAGGGAAATCTGAATAGCAACAGGGTCCAATAGACCCTTGCTATTGGTTGCTGGCAGCCCCATTTCTCATTGGCCAGTCTGCTTTATGAGAAGGGTTTTTTGGTGGGTTGGCTGATAGACAGTGGTGTGACAGAGAGAGGCGGCCGGGGATTGGTCAAGGGAGGGAGAGAAGAAAAGGTTTCGCCCAGGAAGATTGAAAGTGCGCAGGGGGACTAAAGAGTTGTTCTAGGAAGAGCAAACGGAGTAGACATATGTACAGTGAGAGAGAGAAAGAGAGTAGTGAGAGATACAGTGAGAGGGAATGGAACAAGGAGCAGAGCGTGGAGAAAGTCCGGTACAGGTGAGCAGTTGTGAGGAACGAGTCCGGAAAAGCCCTTCTTCCCACAGAAGTCATGAGTGAACCTGCAACGATGAGTGAAAGCGCCCGAGCGCCTTAGGCCTGGTCCAGTCCCCTGGGTGAGAAAGTCAGCACAGCGTCTAGTGCCATAATCCATTCAGGAGGGAGTACACAGATGCCAGCGCTATAGTCTCCACAGCCACAGAAGCCTCCTCTTCACTAAAGGCTGTATATTTCTTATTTAGGATGCAACAGTGTTAGGGATAATGTTGACCCGCTGTGTTGCCCAACCAGTAGATGAAACAGACCGGCAGGGCAGACAGCCAACTCTGGAAACCCTGATGCTCATTGCTGGAAGGCGAGATTTTGAATGCAAGGTGACCAGGGGATCTAGCCATATGCTGGAAGCAGGAGATGGAAAGTCCCTGCCTATCAAAGGCAGCCCTGTGCAACAACCTAGGCGCTGATTAACCCTGTAAGGACTGATCACCAGGAAGTAGGATAACACCACACCGTCTGCAGAACCAAGAAGTGAGCAAGTTCAGGACCAGGCTGGAAGTACTTGAGCAAACTGTAGACCAAGTATAAACTGTAAACACAGGAACAAACAGTAGCAGATGTGACACGTGCATATATGAGGGCACATACACCAACACTGCAGCAGGGGCTATCAGGTCCAAGGCCTCTATATAATGGTAAAGAGATGACCAACAATCTGCAGTTAGATGGAAGAGGCAGAACCAATTTAACCATGGCAGTGCTGGAAAAAGGCAATCACAGATTCAGAGAACGACGCCCACGTCTGCCAGACCAAACAAGCAGGACCCAGTTTTATGCAAACTGCTAACCTCCAACTTTCCCAGATCATTTAGGCTACCTTACTGCCATTGTACAGTTGACGAATATTGTAAATAACTAGTACCAGTGTTTCTGGTGGCACAATGCACAACTTTCTAATATGATATAGTGAAAAGGATTGGGGTTGGTCAAAATATTTCCATGCAAATAATAAGCTGTAAGCTGCATGAGCTTCACGGTAGCATTGAACCCTCTGTGGTGATATGTTTGCACGACAGTGATGGTTTGTTTTAACACTGGACAGCGGTTCACGATTAGATTGTGAGGTGTCATTTATTTGAGTATCCACACAGGTGTCCAGCTGTCTCACAACCAACTACAAACTGACAGACTGATTACTACTGTATCCATAGCAACTGAGGCCGCGGGGGGTTGTGGGAGATTCCCGTAAGGCTCCATTCAGTGCACGGGGATGAAAGACCTGTGATGATATCACTGTCATGTGATCAGGGGCAGAGCTCAGAGCCCTGGTGACTGATCACATGATGGTGACATCATCATATGTAACTTACAGTCACTCAGTCACACATCACTCACAGATAGGTGGTCATTAGTATTTTGATTGTACGCTGAGAAACTGAACATTATACACCTGTAGAGTTCAGTAAACTGTTGCAACGTGGTTACACTACAACCTTCAGTCTCTGCCTGATTGCTTCTCTCACAACTCTGTGTTGTATAGCACTGGCGTCACGACAAGTTATCTGCCCACTTATTATTATCAGTTTACCACTGCAAACGCTGCAAGTACAGGAAATAGCTGCTATGACATACTTTCACATAACTACCACTCATCATCCGTGTGCCATCTAGCATACTGCACTAGTCCTCCTTTTAAACGAGCCAATTCTCTTTTGAATGAGCGAGCAAGCGAGTGATGTTAGCGCTAAATCGTTCGCACTTCTGTAGTCTGTTTAGACAGGGAGACGCATCATTGACTCATTCAAACGAGAAGCGTTCAGAATCGTTTAGTCCCTCTTTGAGCGAATACAGGGACTGAACGATTGCTGTTAAATTGAATGATAAGTGAAGGAGCCAACGATGATTTTTATGCCTGCATAAAATGAATGAAAAGTGAACGATTCTCGCTCTTTGTTCAGTCATTGGCTCGCATTTAGACAGAACGATTATTGTTCACTTTCACTCATTTGAATGATTTTTTTGAACAATAATCATTCTGTCTAAATGTAGCATAAGGCATACACAGATACAAAATGCTCTGCTATCTCTGTCAACACCACAGAGTTGAATGGCACGGCAGTGGGCATGCTTAGTCACCACTTCATTCAAGCTCCTGCCTACTGCGGGGCATGCAGTAAGGAGAAAAGGAGGACCCAAGACCCTCATTCTTGTTATCGATGGGAGTCCGAACAGTGGTGTTGTAGAAGGTTATATAATAACCGGCAGTTCACAGTTGCGACATTATTGCCACTATACCTCTAAGGATGCCATGTAGTGGCAAAACATGTCGGAGGGGGCATTCATCTTAGGTTGTAAACAGCATTAGCCTGTCCCCATATATACAAATATGGAGTAACTGTGGTTCTGGACTGCAACCACAGCAGCTGGTACTACAGTCAGAGCAAGTAGTATATTGACGTTAGTTATTCCCAGTGTGTTGCGAACATAAATGAAATATTCGTAGCAGTTTGGGGAACAGCAGTTTACAGAGCAGGTACTGTGTTTTTAACAATTTATGGGCTTAGGGTGGTTTAATTTCTATCATAAAACTTAAGCTTTAAATATTAATTCATACTAGAGTAGTAGCGAGATATTATTTGCCTTTCAGGCAATTGTGCTTAATTTATGTGCATATCACATCTTCAGTCCTGTACATGTAATCGCTAACTTCTTCTATTCAGAAAGCGGGATTTTATGTGTACTTTAATGCTAAAGGTTCTGCCTGGAAACAAGTGCATTTTAATGGCCTCTGTAGTAAGACACATTATCAAAGGGTTAACCCTTCAGAATACCGTGGGTGACTTCATAACCTAGCTGACCAGATAAGAATTTTTAAAAATTTAAAACGGACTGGCATGTGACAAACTAACAAAAGAGGAAGTACTTACCTCTCTTCTCCCCCGCTGCGCTGGTGACGATCCTGCTGTCAGCACAGACTAGAAATCAGGTGACCGTCGCAGCCAATCAGAGGCCACAGTGTCACCGCCCATTCTTTTGGCGTCAGAGCTCACATTTTGGAAACCATGATGCCAGGAGTTTTGAACCGTGACGATGCGGCCTCTGATTGGAAGCAACGGTCACCGGACTTTTGTTCTGTGCTGACACTAATATTGTCACTGGAACCACTCTCTGTTTCCTGGAGAGAAGAGAGGTAAGCACTGTCTCTTTTGTTAATTTGTCACAGGCCCAGCAATTTAAAATGTTTAAAAACTTGGACAACCCATTTAAGGCTTATGCACATCGCAGGGCAACTCTCCACTCAGGACTTCCCTCTATGACTCAGAACGGAGAGCCCATCGATAAGAGTGGCTTCTATTCTGGCGGACTTTCTGTCATCCTGGTATTTCAGAACAGACTTTCATGTGAATCACAATCCTACAATATTATATTTTCGATTGCTGTAGGGGAAATGTGTATCTGGGTATAATCAGTTGATTTCTAGGGGGTACTAACTAACTCACATTCTGGGACAGGCCTTGCATCTTGGCACAATTCCTTTAAGCCTAGAGATAATTAAAGGAGTTGTCCGGCCACACAGGGTAAAAATTTTTATAATGCTGCTGCTTCCCTTTCAGTAAGGATAGTAACAGACAGCATACTAGGGCTCAAACTGGCCGGCAGATCAGCTGCAATGTCAGTTTATTACCTTAGGCTGATCTTCTCTGCAGTTTTCAAAGATGGCACCTCTGTGCTGCCTTCTCACATGCCCTGCGCCCCCCCCCCTCTTGTGCGCGCTCCCGATGGTAGTAAGACATGAAAAGGCAGGATTTCCCTCAGCTCACGTCCTAGCCCCGCCCACGACACGCCCACCTCTATTGAACTGCTCTACAGTCCTCCCCGCCCAGGCCCCGCCCCCTGCTAAAGTAAAGTAAAACATTTCCCCACACACACATGCCCTCATAGTGCCCCTCTCACAATGACCCCCCCCCCACACTTCTGTCAGCCGGGTCAATGCACATACACATCACTGCACCCCCCCCCCTTCCCCTGCACACATCCATCCATCCATCCATCGATCTCTCCCACTCCACACCCCCCCCCCTTCCCCCGGGACTTCTGTCAGCCGGTCCGTGCACACCACACACACATCACTGCCCCCTCCCCCTTCCCCTGCACACATCCATCCATCCATCCATCCATCGATCTCTCCCACTCCACACCCCCCCCCTTCCCCTGGGACTTCTGTCAGCCGGTCCGTGCACACCACACACACATCACTGCCCCCCCCCCCCCCCGTGCACACATCCATCCATCCATCCATCCATCTCTCCAACATTTCTCCCCTTCTCCCCTACTCCCCTTCTCCCCTTTCACATACTTTTAAAGTCCCGACGGTCCCGACAGTGGCAGGCAGACACTCACTCCGCTCTGGTATATGAAACCAGGAAGTGAGTGTACTGCGCATGCGCCGACCGGCGGCGCGCGTCCGCTGCGATGAAGAGGTAAAGAGCGCGGTCCCGGCAGAAGAAAGAAGGACTGCGCATGCGCGGAAGGGAAGAGGAGCATTCCAGCGCCGACGAGAGCTGCTGCCGGCCCGACAAGAAATGCAGAAGATTTCTTGTCGTAACCTGGGACGACCGAGGGTCAACACAGGGGGGGGCACCCCTAAAGGTAAGTCCAAAACTTCTGTTTGCTTCATTTTCCATGCACAATGTATATTACAAAGTGCATGGAAATGGGCAAACAGAAGTAATGAGACCTGATGTTTCTGGCTGGACAACCCCTTTAAGTTGACACATATGACAGCCAGATCTTCCTTACATCCAGTGCTACTGCCTCACCCCCTCTATTTACGTGACCTAGAGAGGCCATATTTGCCCTTACCTTGTTTAATATTGTGTAATTGTTAATTTAACAGTTTAACCTGTATGGATATCATGATTCATTATTATCAGAGCTGCAATCTATTTCTACAGTGCTTCCACTGATGTAGAAGCTATGCTATTTGGCATGTTGGTATTAACCTCCGATGCCCAAGGAAAGGACAATTCTTCACTGATGGCTTCCTAGAGGTTTCTTTCACAGTGGGTTTTCCTCTCCTAAATGCTGAAGGATGACTGTATGAGTCTGGGGTTTGCCATTTTCAGTGTGTTCATGTGATTTGAAATAAACCTTTGACCATTTAACATCCAATTGAAGTGTTTTGTGTATTTATTTTCTATTAATTGGTTTGCTTCATTTTGCTTGGGAGTCAAAGTCTATCAAAAGTCAAAGTCATAAGGCTAGATATCTACTTCTCACATAGACTCAGAAAGAGTATGGTTTCTTCTTGGAGAAAGCATCTAGAAGGTTTGAGGAGACTTATAAGGCCATGAATGCTCCACTGGGAAATAGGAAGATAGAGCAATGTCTCTACGATGCCACCTGCTGGAAGGCAGCATTCCTGCAAGTCAATGTCAGACCTTGGTGCTGTAGAGGCATTGTTCTATCTTACTATTTGCATAATTCCCAGCAGGGGCGTAAGTATAAGGGATGCAGGGCATGCGCTTGCACCCGGGCCCACGAGCCTCAGGGGCCCCATAAGGCCTCTTTTCTGCATAGAGGGAGCTCAGTACTATGAATAAAGCATTATAGTTGGGGGCCCTGTAACAGAGTTTGCACTGGGGCCCAAGAGCTTCAAGTTACGCCTCTGATTCCCAAAGTAGCATGCATGGCCTTATAAGTCTCCTCACACCTGCTCTCCCCAAGAAGAAACCATACCCTTTCTGAGCCACATTAAGGCCTTTCACCCAGCCAAGCTAGCAACCTACTGCGCACTTATGAGGGGCAAAACCCCCTGAAACAGTCTGTCTGTACACAGTTATCATTTCCTTCTGGAGAAGATTCTGGCTTTGGCTTATTTTTCCAATCATTGATACAAGGCCTGTTAAAAGGGCAGACACTGACTTACAGAAAGCTGCCTTCCAATAGGAGGCGCTGTAGAGGCATTGTTCTATCTTACTATTCCCACATAAGTTCGAAAGCTACCTTGTGAGTTTGTAGCTGCCGCAGGACTACATTTAAAGTTCATGATGTCCTAGGCACTAAGACTGTATACACTCCATTAGAGATCTATTTACACTGACCAAGTAATGTGCTGTGTGCTCATTTGTGGCCAACTGTAGCACCAAACACTCAATGCCCCCTAAAATAGAGGCATATACGGTGTTTCTGCAGATAATACCACACCCCCAAAAACAGCAAATAGAGTCATAGAGCTGGTGACTCTAAAACACCCCTCAACAAATTGCGCCATGCAGATAGTAATTAGTAATAACTAACACTATACACATACTGCCCCCATTAAGGGTTCTTACAGTAAATGATCCCATAATGCAATGTCCCTAAAGTGCCCCGTATAAAATTTTAAGTTCTGCACTAAGAGTCCCATATAAGTTTGATCATGCGTATTGCCCCTTAAGTGCGCCATATGGTGAAAGCGCCCGTCAAAGTTCCTAATATATAATTATGACATAAGAGACTAGCTGAGTAGCAATAGGTAAACAAAACCCAGCGCTCCAGGGAGTATGGCCATATGTGGGCAAACAGTAAGAGTAAGTACCATTCACTTACTTCACAGGGGGATGTCAGATGAGAACACCCCCTAATCCTGGTTGGCAGGGTTCCACAATGGTATTCTCCAAGACTTGGAAAGATGGATCCAGAGATGATAAGGTATCCAGAATTTATTCAGAAATATATAAACATAACAGTCCTCCTTACACATTATAAAAATAACAAACATAGGCAATGGAACTGGGAAACGCGCTTCGGAGAATAGCCTAGCCTCCTTTCTCAAGCACATAACAGGGTGTCTAGCCAGGTGATGCCTTTATGAAGTTCAAGCATTGGTGAGCGTGTGTTTTTAATTACCCGCTATTGCGGTCACTTTCGCATGTAAAAAAAGTGAGAAAAAGAAAATTTACCAACGCTGTGCGTCCAGGCGTAAGGACATTCAGTGGAATGCACATTTCGCACTCCAACTGTCCAGGTGCGTGCAAACATTTTAAAAAATTGCTAAAATGCACACAGTTCCTAAAGGGGTCAAAGGCAATTAAGGTGCCCAGCCACCCAGATGTGATGTAGTATAATTCAAATGAAAAAATAGAATATTTTCAATAAAATTATAAACAGCCACTTATGTAAAAACTACACAAATATAACTTAATGAAAACTTATAGTTCCTAAATGAAAAGTATCATAAGAACCAACAAATTATCTTCAAAAATAAAATACAAGGAACATATACAGGAATGGGCATTAGATCATTCTAAGGGGTATGGGAAATGTAAACAAAATCTGATATCTGATGCCCAATGCATTTCCCAAATATCCCCTTATCCCCCCTTTAGAACAACATTTTAGTTTTAGTGTAAAAGTATAGTGGAAAAGTGTGTTACTTACACCCAGTCTAGTCTGAGACAGGCAGGCGGTAGCAGTGACTTGAGGCTGTCAGCTGCAGTTTGATTGGTGGAACAGCCACTACTCACCCCTCCACCAATGAGTGGTGTGCAGAAAGAGACTGTTCCAGAGTCTGCTGTCCCTGGTAAAGCTATGACTGCCCTCTCAACCCTTTCCAGACACGCTGCACCTCTGGATATCTTTAGGTTACTGGGGAATTCTTAACGACTGGTGGGAAGGTGGGGTCTGTGGTGTCAGCAGCGGGAGCCTGAAGTGAGGGATGTTCCTCTTTGGAGGGGGGAGTATGCCCCCTAATCTTAACTGACTCAATGTAGTGAGTCGGGGGAGTCAGTTTCTCTGCATACAATATGTGGGTTCGGCACTACAGTGAGTGAATTATGGGGATTGATGTAACGTCATGAGCCTAACTATTGGCTCACTTTTGGGAAGACACCCACTAACAACAATTAAGAAGGGGTGGCCTTCCAGCATTGGGGCAAACAAGTTAAAGGTACAGGTACCAACAAGAGGGCCCAGTGGTCAGAGGCATTTTGGTTAAGCACTGGAGTGCCCAGTATACAAATAATAGTCAGAAGAAGCTGCATGAACTTGCCTAACATAATATCTAATACAATGAACAATTGCTAATAATTGTTAGGTTCATGCAAGAGCGAAAGTAATGAACCCCTCATTGACCTCACTAACATGTCTGATCAAGATGTCTCTAATGCCCACAATAGATCAATATAGACATATATTATATCACCAAAATGTGGGGAACACAAGATAGGGCAAATAATAGTAACAGAAATACAGGGATGGGAAAGCTATTCCTAGCCAACTTTAGAAGCAGGGCGATCGCCCCAATAGGTACGGACGCATGTCAGGAACCTCAAGGACCTAACCTGTCCATAGATAAAGGTTGAGAATATGTTTTATACACATGGGAAGAGCAATTTATATAACACAGTATGTGCTAGAAGTAAATAAGCCCCACACAGAGTAAATAACCACAGATACATAGCTGACAGTAGTCCAATGCCTCACCAAACACCTCAACAGGACCATAACTGGCAACCATGTAGAGGTGGGCCCAGAATAATACAATTCCAATGTGGCTTATTAGCAGTACAGGTGAAACAGCTCCCTGTTGGAAATCAGTCCATACATCACAGAAGATATAGTGGCAAGGTTGAGAAGAAGAGCACATTATACACTTAGCTCACTGAGGAATTTCTGACAGAAGACCCCTAAGGGATCTTCTTTAATGACAGAAAGGAGGTACCTACTAAGGGGCACATGTGCCGAAGGCGCAGTCATGTGGGCCTGACTCCACTTCTTGATTGCAGCCGATGCACCACAACAGTAATCTAGATATAATGGCAACCCGATTATAAATGATGAATTATGAATCTAGAATTCTTGAGATTGTAATTAGGACTGATATCTACACTCACATCCTAGACTGTGGACATACATTGCTCTTATCACTGGAGCCTACACACTCCATTTTATTTTTAACATAAAGATTATAGGTATTACCATTTACTGGGCCTGGGCGTCACTGCTGAGATCAAGTGCTCTCATTAAATCAGGTCCACAAGCTGCTACCGTAAGAGATCTAACATATTCTACAAAGAAAAGTCTTATAAAACATTCCTGTAAAATAAAATAATTTTCAAACCATATAGGACAGAGTGAAAAGAGAAAGCATATTCACCCCTGAAAGTTTTTTTTAATGTTAAGTATAAATTTCTGATTTTCATTTTAATGGAACCAAAAAAGTCAGGTCAACTAAAAGGAATTGTATTTTACAAAGAGCTGATATAGACATAGGATATTAAAAGCGCAGGTTTTGTGAACCTCAACTTTCATATTAGGGAATTATATAAACAGCAATTCCTTACTATACTTCTATTATTGGACTCGCTCCCAGCAGGGCCTCTATCCCCTGCTCCATATTTTCAAACATAGAAGCATACATAAATCCTCACTGATGACTGTTATAACTCCTATGTTAGATCCTTTAAATGCATAACATATACACCAGTATTATATCTAAGGCCTACTTTCACACGATGCAGATTTAGTAAGTGTTTTACATTATACTTCAAAGACCAAACCAGGGCTAGATCCTAAACATAAGGGAAATGTAATGGAAAGATTTATACTTTTCTTCTTCTTTGCAGCCATGTCACAGGAATCCTCAGTGTATACAATGGGGCAGAATTATCAACTTGGCATAAATTAAAAATTGGTCAAGGAGAGGGGACAATGGGGCTAGATGAGTAGTGAAGCTATAAGAGTCACAGATGTTGAAGTTGTGGCTAGGCTCCTAAGCCAAGGGGTCCACTGATACCCACACCACACTAAGGCTGACGGTACTCTTACTTTTTTAGGCCTTATGTCCACGTGGAAAATCAGACCCGCTGCGGATTTGTAACTCGGATTTGGGCTGCGGATGCACTGTAATTGTCTTTTATTTTTCATGCGGGAGATCAATTGAGCTATGTGCTCTATGAGCTCCCGCACGCGTGATCCGCTCTAAAATGGAGCATGTCCATTTTTTTTCATGCTCCAGAAATTTTTTAATTACCATCCGCGGGTATTTATCTACCGGCAGGTGGTCAATGCATTCCTATGGAGCGCGGATCTGCGTGAGGGAAAAACGCTGCGGATTTTAATTCTTATTTTCCCCGTGGACATGAGGCCTTAGGGTACATTCACATATAGTGGAATTGGGGCAGATTTTCTGCAGTGTAAAATCCACATCAAATTCTGTGTCGAAAACGGTGTCAAAATCCACACCATTGGTGTGGATTGTGATGCGGCTTTTGACATTGATCCACAGCCGACTTCACGCCTTCAATTGAAAGTCGAAAATCAGCTGCAGACCTGTATTAAAAACCACATCTAAATCCATACCAAATGATGCAGATTTTGGCATGGATCCACACCAAAATCCATAGCTTAAAATATGCAGAAAAATCCACTATGTGTGAACATACCCTTAACGGGATTATGCAGGCAGGTATGCTTATTGCCCCAATTTGTTTCATTCTGAAATGCTGCGGAGTTTCAGAATTAACATACTTTGAAATTTGACTCCGAATGGAGAACCAGGTCAAGGAGGAGGGTTGTGCCGGACTCTGTCCCCCCACATCATGTAGAATGACAGATCTCTCCATATACACAAAATGGACAGAGCTGTCAGTCTCCATGCTACAGGCATCCAAGTAAAACTTCAAAGTATGTTTATTTTGAAATGCCGCTGTGTTTCAGTATAAAACATACCCAGGGGCAATAGGCATACCTGTCCCTGGTTCATGCTGCCTGCACCTGATGACAGCATCCCTTTGATGTCTCCTGTTACCATCCTGAAATTATGTAGCATGCAGCAGTTTGTATACTGTATCCTCCCCTGTCTCCTCCTCTCTGGTTCTTCTGGTGCTCTGAGGCACAGGAGTAGAGGATGTACGATGAAGGCACAGGCACACTACATAGGAAAGAGTCACAAGTCATTAAAAAAGTAAGAGTATTGTCAGTGCTGCCCTTGTGTCAAGAAGACCACAGTGCTTTAAAGATGTCAAAGAGTACTGTCTGGAAATGCATGGGGTATAATTACTTTGGGGGTGGGGGAATGGTGAGGGGGAAACTATTATGGGAGGAACACAAAGGAAGAGTATTGCTACAGGGAGCACAAAATATACAGTATATTATTATAATGCCAATTCACAAAGAAGATAACTATTAATATGAGACACAAATGAAGAATTTTTACGGTGTAAGAGCATAAAGGGGTACGATCACTCTGTGGTTACAAATGGACATATAAATGTGTTATTATCACTGTATGGGGCAGAACGGAGGGCACTCTTAGTGTGTAGTACAAAGACGGCATTATTATGTTGCCGTGGGCACGATGGATGAATTATAATATAGGGCATTATTACTTTGTGGGACATAAAATGGGGCACTAGTACTGTGTAGGGGCACAGTGAGTCACTGAAATTAACAGCATAGAACTGGAGTCTGACCATTATTTGGTGACTGCATTATTTAGAGGTATACTACCAAACACAGAGCTGAGCCACTGAATGTTAGCCTGCTGTGTTATAAACATCTTGTAGATATGCTGTCTCTGATATAAGTTCCTTTTTTGAAGAGGTGGAAGGAACATATGTCTTGCGGCTTGTGCCTGTATCGTAGCAACACCCCTAGATACTTTTGCTCCATTGATAGGTCACTTGCGAGACACAGCAATGCTATTAACTTACAGATGGGTTACTTGGAGGGGGGATGGGGGGGGCGAAGTTGAACTTTTTCACCATGGTCCATGGGACTTTAGCTACAATCCTGGTCTGTATAGTCTTGCAAACAGTTTTGCGGCCAGTGAATTTTTGATTACTGTTGCTCCTCACTATGGAATATAGAATAAAAACACTTCTGATCAGAATTGTCTTTCTTGAAAAATGTCAGCCATAATTAAATATTGCACCATACTGAGGCAAAAGTGAAGGATGTGCACCTTGCCCTTTACCCTTGCTTGTAGCCTCCCTGCTATGGTAGATAGTCTTCTGTTTTTTGGAGCCTCATTGGGAATGGCTGAATAGCAGGGACTGTTTATCAGTTATGAAACTCTAAAGCTGCATGTGAGCACCTCTCTTCCCTCACTGTGAAATCAGAAACAATCGCCATTGCATTTGAAGTTTTCTAGACACTCACTGGCCGAAGTATTCTGGTGGTTAACTTCAGCAGTCACATGACCCTGAAGATGATGATGTCATTGTTGCTTCAGAAAGTAGAAAAACGTGGGGATTGGTGAGAGATTGGTGAGGTGGGTATGGTTGTTCTCATATGTTTCTCTGCCACCCTGGACAAGTGTCCAAATTTTTTAGGGGGTCTGAATAACCTTTTTAATAGTTACAACAATGTAACATTATTTAAGGACTTCCCATTTTCAGTTTGAAGCCTTGGGGATCAGCTTATTACCATGGGTCAGGCTTCAGAAAAAAAAATGGTGATTAGCTGTTATCACTGGGGAAGCTGCAGCCAGATATATACATCTCTTGCAGTAACCTCTGAAATAAATGGACAACCATGTACAACATGAACAAACTGGACCACCTGATGGATGGGAGTTCATAGAGATGATCCATATGCTAATATAGAGGAGATGGAAAGGGACTGTCTTTGTGAAAACCTCATTTATAGTTCTATCTTCCCTTCATGGAAGAGAATAGCAAAAAAATATGTATGTAAAATGCTGGACCAAACTCTTCTAAATTCTATAGGACGTAGCTGCAGATTGAGAAAGAAGCAGAGATACACACAGAGACACTGCTGAAATCTCTAATGTTTTATCTCACCCCAGTGCCGTATTCACAGCTATACTGCTCAGTACTGCTACATAATGTCCTTCATAATGCAAGTGCTTCTGATAGGGCGCTACTACGATAGAGGAGCAAACTTAATATCTGATTGTATTGACAGGAAGATCAGAAATCCATGTGTTAAAACAGGAGATCTTATGAAGGATAGTCCTAAATTCTCATTACTGTGCACCATGCTACAGCTCCAGTGTCTTAGCAGACCCAGATCAGACCTGTTAATGGCTATTATCACATAAGGGAAATATTTCCCTTGTAACTGGGGCTCCTATGGATGCAGTGGAAAAGTGTGAAATAAAAAAAATACAACGTGAATGACCTCCAGGGTCTTACAGTATGTCATGGGGGACATACATTTAAAAAAAAAAAAAGTTAAAAAATAAGAAAAAAAAAATATTACAGAATAATATATATTGTAGTAGTGCAGTACACAGGAGGGCCTGTAGAGGGCCTGTAGAGGGCCAGAGACAGGACCTCTATTGCAAGGGTTAACCAAGGGGTGGAGCAGGAACAAGATAAAAAGCCAGTTCCTACCAAGGAAGGACGGAGAGTGTCTAGCTGAGAAGGTAACCAGCTCAGTGGAACTTTTGGCTGCTAGCCCAAAGTGTGTGGCTGATAAGGCCAGAGGTGGACAGGGAGACGCCCCTCACCTCAACACCTACCGGAGGTGTGTGTCTGGGAGCACCAGGCGGAGCGAAGATGGCTGCTGGACCCTGGCAGCCTGTGTGACTGGCTTGGAGGGAGAAACCCTGCTGTGCGCTGCACTGGCTAAGGGAGACATGATATCTGGACTATTGCCAGTTTACCTGTTATCTGGAATATGGACTATTATTTGTTTGCCTGAAGTTAAGGTTGGACTTTTTATGTTGCTGGTATACAAAATAAACGCAGGCCACGCCTGTATTTGGACTGCATCTGCTGGTGTTACGTCTCTGTGTATCAAGAAACCCGCACGCCTACCGAGCTTAACATATATATATATATATATATATATATATATAAAAAATGTGTGTGTATGTATATATAAAATGTGTGTGTGTGTGTGTATGTATGTATATATAAAATAAAACTACCTACCACCAATACCAACCTAAACCATCACTATATACACCCTATAATCCTGGACTATAGAAATGAAGAACCTGTTCTTGTACTTTATTTTAGCGTACATATGCTAATTTGAAAAATAACCAATAATAAATTAGAAAGAGCGGGGAAAAAATTATGTGAAAAAGATATTAAAAAATAGCCCTATATGTCATGGAAAATAAAATGTATCAAAAATAATATTGATAGCCGAAGAAGAAAAAATAGGACAGTAAAACCTTCACATGTTAAATCCCTAAAATGTGTTTGGTCCTTTTCGACTAAGATACCCTAGTCCTCAGCCCAGGCTCACACGACCGTATTGGAATACGCTGTGTAAAAATCACCATGTCTTACTGGCGTATGGAACCGCATATCTACTTATTTTTGCGTTTTCCATGTGAAAGCGCCTTGCATCCAGGGGTTTCCACATATTTTCAATGGGGCTGGCGGCGGCAGTGCCGGCCCCATTGACAGCAATGTGAGAACTCTGCAATCCCATCAGCCACGGCTGGGGGAATCCCATCAGCCACGGCTGGGGGAATCCCATCAGCCACGGCTGGGGGAATCCCTTCATCATCTGCTGGGGAATCCCTTCATCCCAGCAGGGATGAACGGATTTACTGCAGTGATGCAAGGCTGTTTTCACATGAAAACACCCTGCATCCAAGGGGCTTTCACATGGTGTAAATTGTGATATCGGGCCATGAATCATGGGACGATATTGCCCTCGCCCATGTGAAACTAGTCTAAAGATAACAAAAATGGTACAATTGTAATTATTTTCCTTTTTTCCCTACTTATAAATTTCAGAATGTTTTCCAGCACATTATATGCTATGTTAAATGGTGCCACTGAAAAATACAATTTGATTTACAAAATAAAGTTTTTGAAATTTGGAAGGTAAAAATGAAAAAAACAAACAGGGCAATAATGAGAATTATAAATGTATATTGTAAGACAGTGACTGACAAAGTGCTGGAGGGTGGATACGTGCCACCGAGCGGCCTGGGCTCGGTGGAGGAGAGCCAGCATTTCTGTGTCAGTAACGCTATGCTAGTTTTGTAAGTGGCTCCAAGCCGCATAGTCCGGGCCGGCTTTCCGGGAGTGGTCAAAGTGAAGGGTGGGATGGCCACTCCCACGTACCAGGTGGGGCTGGTACCAGGCCTTATAAACCCTGGGCCTGCTGGTTAGCAGGAAAGTGTCTGGCTGAGAGCCAGAGAGAGCGTCTGGCTGAGAGCCAGGGAGAGGGCTCGGCAGAGCAAGGAGCCCGGCTAGCCCAGCATGTGGGCTGAGAGAGCCAAAAGGCGAGGTTGACAGGGTAACGCCCCTAACCTCAACACCCAGGAGGGTGTGGTGAGACCTCCACAGGTCTGAGGACCGGACTGGCTATGTGACATTTTGGAAGTGAGTAGTCAGGGCCGGACTCTTGTGTAGTAAGCGCTCAGACGAGCAGGTGTTTATTTCCGTTTTGGTTTTGTTTCTGCTGCAATAAACCCAGGCAAAGCCTGGACTAAAGAACGTTGTTGCCCGGTGTCACTGTCTCTGGCCGCGGACGCCCACGCGGCTACTGCCCCTAAACGCTAATCCCTCACATATGGTGTTTGGATGCGGGCAGCGGTCTTAAAGAGACATACACCAGTTAATGGACATGCTGCTGCAGCAACTGGAGAACCGTTGCTAAGGGCAACCGCCCAAAGAGAGATTGTCTGAGAGTGCTGTAACCCCCCCCATGTCCTAGGTGAAAGCTGCAATGGCACAGCCATCAGATACTGCCAAGATGGAGGAACTGATAAAGCAGCTGGTACAAATGAACGTGCAGCAACAACAAGTGACGGCGACCCAGAAAAAGATCCATGAGGAGGCCATGAGAGCTCAGGCCGAGACTAATGCTCTCCTGGCGCAAGGTGTGCAGAGGTCGTCTGGTTCGCTCCCCACCACCTGTACCGCGGTACAGACGGCCTTACAAAAGATGACGGCAACCGATGATATCGAGGCCTATCTTGCGGTCTTTGAGAGGTTGGCTAAGGAGGAAGCTGATCGCCGAGTGTTGCTGCAACAGACGAATGTTCAGTATGAACAGCGATTAAAAGAGATGAGAAGTAAGAAAGAAAAGTTTAAGGAATATCTTTCATCAGCCCATGAAGAGATACAAGACCTCAGAGAGGTAGTCAGAGATGAGGCTGACCGCAGAGTATGTCTGGAGGCACAAGCTGCGCAGTATGAACAGGACTGTAAGAAACTGCAAATGAAAACCCAAGAGTTGAAAATGCAGCTAGCAAAGAAAAATGGTGACTGGGAGTGCCAAGTAAGTCAGCTCAAGGAAGAGCTGGAAATACAGAAAGCTGCGTACAGTAAGACCAAAAAGCAAGCAGAGTTCTTGGAAGACTTACTGGGTCACAAGGAAAACCAGGAAGTGCTGCTTGAGAGACTGGTGTCCCAGCTACAGATGAGCTTGGATGAGGAAGCTGAAGTACATGGAACCCAAATCCAGGAGCTGGAACGGAGTCATGCTGTAGCTGTGGGGAAACTGTCCAAGCTGTTGAAGCAACTTGAAAAAGTGAAAGAAGCATTGGAAAGTGAGTGTCTTGAGCTGTCCCAAAAGGTGAAGGGGTTGTTGGAAGACAAGTATGCATATGAATGCAAGAAAGACACCGTAGAGATGCAGCTTCAAGAGCTACAAATAAAGATAGCCGAAGGTGACCGTGTGCAGACCGCATTGTCTGAGCAGGTGAGCAGGCTGCAGGAGAAGCTGGAAGCTCAGACTGAAGAGTCTCAGAAATTACTGCAAGAACAGAAGCAGCAGAAGCTTGGTCTCAGTGCACACCTGAAGGCTATGCAAGATGAGAAAAATGTGCTCCTCAAGCAAGTAGGGGAGGATGCAAAAGCTAAGAGAAACCTATCAGAGCAGATTGCAACACTTCAGGCTGAGGTGGTGGATCTGGAAGATAGACTGGAGAAGAGTGCTTTGTGTCTGGATTCTGTGGAAGAGCAGAAAAGAGAAATACAAGGAGAATTAGAAACTACAAGGCAGCAGTGTGAAGAGAAGGCAGCTGCCTGTGATAAGCTCGAGAAGGTTAAAGTACATCTTCAGCAAGAGATAGAAGGTGCTTCTGTGAAGCTTGGTCTCCAAAAGGACCTTGTGTCCAAACTAAGAAAGACGCAGCAACTATGTGAACAGCAGCTTACAGAGGAGAAAATCAGGTCGGCAATATATGTCACTGAATATGAGCGTGCTGAAGAAAGGGTCTGTATGAAAGAGACCGAAGTGTTAACTTTAACGCACACCCTGAAAATGATGTCAGAGAGGGAGAAGAAACAGAAGATGTGTGAACAGTGGCTTACTGAGGAGAAGTCAGTGTTTCCTAAAGTTGCAAAAGAAAGGCGTAACAAGCTTGTGCACACTAAAAAGCAAGACTGGATTAGCGCTAAGCCAGATGCTGAGAAGAGAACCCGGATACGGGAAAAGCCCAAAGGTGTGTTCCAACGGCCGGTAGCAGAAATGGAGATCCTGCTGGAGAATATTAAGAAAGAGACTGAAGCGCTAACCCTGAAGCGCCCCCTGAAGGTAGTCTCAGGCAAAGCAGAGCTTCAGCAGTTCTCAGAGAAGTTGCGCATGAAGATAAAATGCTGTAAATCAGACAGCCAAGCGGCTGAAAGAAGTGTTCTGAGACCAGACATGTCTAAAACCCAGTTCAGACAGAAAAGAAAAAAGGGGATTGTGTTAAAGAATCCGAAAAAGTTACAAGTAGTAAAGAGTGCCAATTTATGTTTACAAAAGGAGACTACTGAGGCTCACAAGGTCTCACAAGTGGACGCAGAAGTCTTGAAAGAACTGCAGCAAAAGAATAGTGATGTACAAAAGCAAACCCCAAAAGTGAAGAAACTGTCCAAGTGGTAGAAGCCTATCACAGGGATGCTGGCTCCAAGGACCAGCTCATCAGTGAACTGAATACTACCAAGGAAAAGTCAGAGTCAGAGGTAAAGGAACTGGAAGAACACAAAGACAAGGTTCTTGCACTAGAAAGAGACCCCCGAGCCTAAAGCTTTGACCCTGGAGGGCCAAGAAGAAGAGACTTTGAGCATGGGACCGAAGGCCCAACACCCAGGCCTTGTCAAGGACGCATTTCAGGATAGCTAAGTGTCCGAACCCACGGGCTCGAACAGAGGGGGAGGGTATGTAAGACAGTGACTGACAAAGTGCTGGAGGGTGGATACGTGCCACCGAGCGGCCTGGGCTCAGTGGAGGAGAGCCAGCATTTCTGTGTCAGTAACGCTATGCTAGTTTTGTAAGTGGCTCCAAGCCGCATAGTCCGGGTCGGCTTTCCGGGAGTGGTCAAAGTGAAGGGTGGGATGGCCACTCCCACGTACCAGGTGGGGCTGGTACCAGGCCTTATAAAGCCTGGGCCTGCAGGTTAGCAGGAAAGTGTCTGGCTGAGAGCCAGAGAGAGCGTCTGGCTGAGAGCCAGAGAGAGCGTCTGGCTGAGAGCCAGAGAGAGCGTCTGGCTGAGAGCCAGAGAGAGCGTCTGGCTGAGAGCCAGGGAGAGGGCTCGGCAGAGCAAGGAGCCCGGCTAGCCCAGCGTGTGGGCTGAGAGAGCCAAAAGGCGAGGTTGACAGGGTGACGCCCCTAACCTCAACACCCAGGAGGGTGTGGTGAGACCTCCAGAGGTCTGAGGACCGGACTGGCTATGTGACATTTTGGAAGTGAGTAGTCAGGGCCGGACTCTTGTGTAGTAAGCGCTCAGACGAGCAGGTGTTTATTTCCGTTTTGGTTTTGTTTCTGCTGCAATAAACCCAGGCAAAGCCTGGACTAAAGAACGTTGTTGCCCGGTGTCACTGTCTCTGGCCGCGGATGCCCACACTGCTACTGCCCCTAAACGCTAATCCCTCACAATATATAAATTCTATGACTGCTAGAATCATAGTGAAAACCTAAGGACTCCTTCACACGGGCAACTAAATCACCTAGAAGCTAGCTGCACTAAAAAAAATCTCAGCTAGCGCTGCAGAACATCACGTGAATGGACGATTTCCCACTATCAAGTCCCAAGCTTAATTAGAGGTGAATTGCCCATTCACATGATTGGGAGCTGCGTGTTACAGCAAAAAAGTGCTGCAACTCCTGTAGGAGTGAGAGAGAGATGAAGGAAAGCCCCAGGGACCCCCCTTCTCGATGGGACTTCCCTTCATCTTAGCAGGGCTAGAGGAATTCCCGAGCAACGGCAAGACTGGGGTTCCTCTGCAGGGCAGAAGAAAGAATCCCCCAGCAGCGGCGAGACTGGGATTTCCCTGCAGGGTAACCCCTCTATCGCCACTGCTGGGGGATTTTTGCCTCTTCCCTGCAGGGAAACCTTGGTCTCACTGCTGCTGGGCAATTAATCACCCTTTGCTGGACCGCCTCATATAGTCTCCCATAAGATCCTATGGAGGCTTCTGAGATCTCCTGCAAAAAGATAGGTCTTGACCTATTTTTTCATACAGCAGTAAATTTTAGTTGCTGAATACTGACGCTGATTTCCTACCGTGTTTCCCCAAAAAATAAGACCCACCCTTAAAATAAGCCCTACCCTGATTTTCGAAGGCTGGGAGGAATGGGGGGGGGGCTTGAAATATAAGCCCTACCCCAAAAATAATCCCTAGCTACATTACATAAATAATTTAAAAAAAGGAAAAACATTATCTAGCAGGCGCCGTCCGGGTCCCTCCCGCTGGTCTCAGGAGTTCCAGCGCACTTGCTTCAGTCCTCAGCTACCGAGATAAGATTGCTTGCTGGTAATGGGGTTCATAAACTACACCTGTAGTAGATATCCGCCATATCTATATTTTCGGGACAATGGACATACATTTCATGTGGACAGGGGACCTGTTTTTATAAATGTATACCGATACCAGTATTACTCCATTTTGTTTGCCCTTCTACAGATATAGATGTACTCTTTGTGTATCCAATATATTTACTTCCTTAAATGAAAAAATGATGAAACGTTCCATTCTGTAAACTCCTATAGATGCAAGCAGAAGCTAGCAGTTAGCAAGAACGCTCTATTTCCCGATTCTCAGTAACTTTAGCAGGGGTACATCAGACATAAATAACCGCAGTCTGAACCATTACCGCTTCTAGCTACCGCAATAATAGCCCAAGCAGTTTTACTGGAAACGTATGCAAATAGCATGGGAAATTTATGCAATTAATAGTTCAAGCTGTAACCTCCAATCATATCGGAGAAACCACACGTGGGTCCAAGACAACCCACTCATCTCATCCTGCTACCACATGATGACCAATAACAGATGACCGGAGGATGGAAGAATTTCAAGATGCTTATCCAATAATTAAACAATACGTTGTATCTGTGTAATCTTTGACCTGCCCAGATGGGCAGATATGTTAAACTCTTTAAAAGAGGCTGCGTGCCCACAAATAAAGCAGAGTTGGGAAGTTTATACATGCTGAACCTGTGTCAGTGTGAAATCTTCTTATGCGCATATAATCAATTCAGAATTAATCTGGAAGGGTGTAAACATTCCTAATTGAGTAGGCCATGGACTCAAAAAGGAAATCCACGACACCTCCAGCAAGCAATGGCTTTGATTGGTTCTCGAGCTCCGCGGCTCAGCCAGTCATTGCAGCGCTCAAAGAACTATTCACATTGAATCAATGCGATGCTGTGATTGGTTCTTTGAGCACTGCATTGAATGGCTCAGCCACGGTGCTTGAGAACCAATCAGATCCATTGCTTGCTGGAGGCGGGGATTATGAACCATGTTACAAGCAAGTGATCTTCTGTCGGCGGCTAAGGACTGAAGCAAGAGTGACAGAGACCAGTGGGAGGGACCCAAACGGCGCATGCTAGGTAAGTATGATAAGACATCCTCTGAAAATAAGACCATGTGCCTCGTTTGGGGCAAAAATTAATATAAGACAGGGTCTTATTTTTGGGGAAACACAGTTTCCTTTTTTGTTGTGATCTTTTTTGACATGGCTACAAATCGTTCATTTGAAGATTTCTATAGGAAACCACTGGTTCTATTGGACGTGATTTTTTGATGCATGTAACTTTGCTGCAAAAAATCATCCATGTGAAGGAGGCTGTAGAAGAGCAAATCTATCTGTCTGTTTGTCTATCTATCATGGTGTGCATGGGAGTTGAGATCCATATGATATTTCAGGGATCTGTAGCTGTTAGTAATCCTAGAGATCAGCCTCCTGCTGTCAGGGCATATTGAGAGTTGTAGTTTCTCAAAAGCTGGAAAGTCACAGGTTAAGGATCACTGTATTGCTTTATAAAGCAACGTATTGAATTTATTCTGCGAATCAATGGGTTTCCAGTTCAACTTTTCTTGGATTGTAAATGCGATTTTCCCATGTGACCTAATGAGGATAGTTGTGTAACAAAGCAATCCTTGAGCTATTTACCTAATGGCTCTTTTACATGGGCTGAGAATCTCATGATTCTTGTTCCACTCAGGTAGCCCACTTAAAGTGCATGATTCTCATTGAGGATCGTGCAGTCCTTGGGCACTTACCGTTCAATGTTTTACATTCCTATGTGAAACACTGAATGATCAGTGTTTAAACTGCAAGATGTATTGTACGGTGCCTGAGCCAACGATGATTTTTATGCCAGCTAAAACTGAACTAATGAGAAATGCATGATTCTCGTTAGTCGTTGGCTCATGTCTAAACAAAACAATTATTGTTTAACTTTGTTCTTCTGAACGATTATCTCAATGATAATCATTCCTCTTAAATGGGGCATAAGTGTTACACATAGTATGTAATTGGACTGGGCTATATTTGGCAGTTATAAAATACGTATAGATAAGTGGGAGACTTGCTGGGTTAGGATGAGTATAGCCTCCACCCATTGTTTCTGTCCATAACAGGGCTTTTATATGGATCCACTGCCTGTGCTAAGAAGGTCTGTTGCTCGACGCATGTTATTAACGTCTACATGGGCAGATAATTGACTTTATGGGAGTGAAGAGTTGTTAATATGATTGTTTGTACCCATACAGCGTTTTCGGCACTAGGTTTGGAGCCGCGGGTGTAGCAACCATGCAGGTCCAGAGAGTACTCAGGGGAGAGCCAGGAGTCTGCTACAGGTGGTCTCAGGTTCAAAGTACAAATGGAAGAGGTGGGTATCATTGTTAGAAAGGGAATCCAGAGGTCGGTATCAGTATGTCTCCATTCGCTGTACAAATGGAGGAGATAGATATCGTTGTCAGGAAAGGAAGCCAGAGGTCGGTATCAGTATGCATCAATTCTCAGTACAGATGGAGGAGATAGATATCCTTGTCAGGAGGGAAGCCAGAGGTCAGTATCAGTGTGTCTCAGCAATTATATAGAGAGGAGCAGTAGTAGCAGGATCTAGACTAGGCTCAGGGCCAGGCTTTAATAGTTTACTTGATTGGGAACTGGGCAGAGCTAGAACAGAGGAAACTTTGGGTGAAGCCAATTTAGAAAACAAAAGAGCATGGCCAGGTGTTCAGTAGACGAGCTGTCCAAGTCCTCAATGGTTTAGAGGAGAGAGCTGCTGACTGGAGTGCAGGAGGTTCTAGTTTCGAGCCCTGACAGATTGTCTCATAAACACAATGGCTTCTTTAAAGAAAGCCATGCTGGAGATCACTTGAAGCTTCAGGTTTAATTCCTGGAAGATGCAGCAAGCCATAGATTTCCCCATGCCATATATTCTAATAAATGACAGACTAAGCAATACATGGACAGTCCAGATCTGCAAGACCAAGAGTTGCTCATATTTGGGGTCTCTCCAATCTGGCTAACATTAGCAGCTTACAAAGTTGAGACACTCCTCTATGATGTCCACATGAGTAATGAGGCAACTGTTTTAAAGTATACCTCCAATTATAAAAACAATTTCATTTATCAATAGTAAAAGCAAATATTAGAAACTTTATAATGTGTTTTATTAGAGAAGAATGCCTCTTTCTCCACCTATCAGACACTAGTCATCTGTGTCCTTAACTGTTCATTCTGAGCTCACTGATAAAATGTCTCTCTGGAAAAGTCATAGCTTTTCATCTTCACTGAGAAATCATATTAGTTTCTTAATCCCTTCACTATTGAGCCATTTCTTTTTTTACCCCATTAAATTTATTTGGGAAACAGTGTGACCAAACAAAGACAATTCTGGCACTGTGTATTTTTTATGGCATTCACTTTGTAGAATAAATAATACATTATTATATTAGATCAGACTAAAATGAGAAAAGGGTTTTTTTTGAAACTTTTAATATTTGTTTTTTTTTGGTAATAATTTTTAAGGGAAACCATAACAATTTTTCCATTTGATTGCTTATACAATGTACTGCAATACATTAGAATTGCAGTATATTGTATTTTTGCAGGTATTCTATTAAGCCGTGCCACGGGTATGTCTTAATAGGCAGGAATGCATGGCAGCCCTGGGGTCCTTCACAAGGCCCCAAGATGCCATGAAACTCAAATGACAAACTGCAATCTCATTGCACAGGGTAGGGGAGAGGGCATTTGGGAGACACAGGGTGCCTCTTTTCTTAGCTACGCCATTTAAATACTGCTGTCAGAATTAAAAGTTGCACCTCAATGGTTAATGGTTGTGACCAGAGCTATATCCAATCATGGCCATTGTGGCCGGGTGTCAGCAGTCAAAGACAGCAGATATCTGCTGTGTATTGAGCAGGCTTAGATCCCATTTCAACTCCATACACCCACCACAGCCACAGGGCATACATGTATACTCTCTTGCCAGCTGTCCATAAATTTCTGGATAGTTTGTAAAAATAGGAAACTTTGTTACACAGTTCATTAAAAAAATGGATGTGGCCATATTTATATATTTTTATATATTTTTTTAAGCAAGAGGAGCTTGTAAGTGTCATCATTTTACAACTCCCATTGAATGCTACCAATGTGTTCATATGAGTACTCTGTGCTTCAGACATGTATTACTTATAATCTTTATGATTCATTATGATTTTCCAAAGTATCAGTAAAAAATGTTGGTTGTTCTTTGATTTTTGGATGAGCTGTCCAGAAAAAAAAGCAAAAATCAGGCTGTTAAACCCTTTAAGGGGTTAAATAGTTTTATGGAGAGGGAGAGAGAGTAAGAGCAGCTTCAGAGAGAAAGACAGAGTTACACAGATAGGCTGATGAAGACTCTAGTGAGTTTTCTATCTCACTCATTTCATTGCAAGATTTACAGCTACAGTTCTCAGTACTGCCATAGTTGCTGCTGTTTCTTAGGGTGTGCTACAGAGTTATGCTATGTACACATCTGCGTTCATCATTTCTGGTTTTATGTTCCAGAAATGCTTTAGGAGCCACAAAATAATGAAAGTGACGAATCTTGCACATGACGGACACCAATGGCGCCAGATGGACCCCATTGACTATAATGGGGTCAGTCAAGATTCCATTATGGTGTCTATCACTTTCCTAAATTAATGAGCATGCTGCACCATAAGCCTTATGGGAGCAGGATCTTCTTTCTATGAGCCTCTATGAGAGATGACATAGAACCTAGTCACATGCTTCCTTCTGCTCCTTTTGCTCTCTATAGATTTCTATTAATAAGGCTGCATTCACATGGGCAAGTGCGATATCGCACTAGCAAACGTGCATTTTTCACGGCTGTGCGAAGTGAATTTTATTCAAAATCGCATCACGTCTGTGAAATTGTGATCCTTACGTGTGTGTTGTACACCTGTAAGTGTTTGCCATTGACTTCAATAGGAAACCTCGCACTCACATGCACATCACATGGCATGCGAGTGCTGTGCAATGGCTTTTAAGATCCCATTGAAAACAACAGGCAAGGCATTCTGAGAGAACGCCCAAAGATAGAACATGCTGTGAGTTTTTTGCCTCGCAAGAAAAAAAATTGCTTGTTTGAATGAATCCATTTAAAAGAATGGATTTGTTATTTGTGCGCGTTTTGTGTGCATCGCACAAAACTTGCATGAGAAAGTCCCTTGTGTGAATAAGCCCTAACTGTAATCTGATCACTCTGTGAAGCTGAAAAGCTGTCCCCTTTGAGTTGTATGTATTCTGTCAGTGAAATTAGAGTAATTAAACAGTTAAGGAGGTGGAGAGAGTACCATAAGCAGGGAAAATGCATAAATTTACCAAATTTATTATAGTCACTTGTACTACTGGTTTATGGAAAGTTGTTTATAATCAGAGTGGAGATACTTTAATTAAAACCCTTTAATCACAAATCTCTCAATTTACAAAGGATTTCTACCAAAAACATGAAAAATTGCGAAACATTAGTAATTGGTCAATACATTATCACAGTAGACAATGCGTAGTAATTGTCATCCTTTTACATACAGAAATATTTACATTTTTCAGTTTTTTTGTGGTGGACAGTTTTATAAAAGTGACAACAGGAAGTGCACTCAAATTGGTTGTCACTTTTGAAAGAGCTGAGAAACTGAAAAAACTGTAATTTTGTCATTATGTCCACTCAGTAACAAAAAATGCTACCATCAGTTTCTGAAAGGCTCATTCAAAAGTGACAATCAATATGGCCATACTGCTCGTCATCACTTTTGCAAAAATGGCCACTGCAAATGACTGTAAGAATATCAATATCTCTATAAACAAACATGGTATTGGTTACCAAACTTTGCCATAAGTACTAATCTATGGTTATTTTTGAGTGAAATGTAAGCCTCAATATTCTATACTTTCAGCCCCCACACTGCATCACAATAGCAAAATAAGTGTGACCACTCATAATTACCACCAGCTTTACAGTATGCTCCGAGTGCCATATCAATATAGAGACCTTAAAGAGATTTGGGGTTAGATGGTAAATTATCCCCTTTGCAACTATAAATATATCTGCCATATGTTTTACATTAACAATATATATATATATATATATCCCTTTGTCTGTCGATCTATCTGTGATTTATGAGATTAGATAGATAGATAGATAGATAGATAGATAGATAGATAGATAGATAGATAGATAGATAGATAGATAGATAGAGAGAATCTATCTATTTTGAGTCCCAGACTCTTTTGAGACAGAATAAAACCTGGTACATACCTTCTTTATTGAAGCGTTCCATCACCTTTTTAACCCACATACCTGCCACAGATGTGAGAACTGGTTAATGTGCTATGTAGCAGTTAATTGTGGTGTTATGAGATAGACTCCGTAGTATTAGCAACGATTATCTCACTTATCTTATCACCACCAACAATAGCAAATGGGGATCAATTTACATTACTTCTCACTTTTAGGAATTGCAAAAGTAATTTGCGGTTTCCGACAAAACTTTTCACAACTCTGGATGTCCCTGCCCGTGATGTTCATGTGTGGAATAGAAAGAGAGATGTATCATTATATATCAGTAATCGATGCCAACACTAGTGTATATAATCTTATGTATCCACATCTATATGATACGTATAGCACAGTTACAGTTTCATTTTGCATTTAACGTTTTGGCATTTACAGTATGCATCCTGTATGATCGGGACCTATAGCCATGTATGTGCATGAAAGAGTTAATGACGGATAGGGCTAGATTGCAGATCACGTATGAGTTATGCTAGTGTCCCTATCATAAATAGAGTATAGAGAAAGTGAACCACTCGATCGGGGGAAAGCTGTTTTCGGTGGAGGGTCACTTGCTGTTGCTGATCACACTTGGGAAATTTCATTCAAGTTTTTTTGTCAATGGGAGACTTGTGAATTTCACTTCCACTCCAGGTGTCACTGACGTCACCAAAGAGGCGATAAATATCTGGGCAGATAATTGGATGTGAGATTCATTGTTGTGATAGCAGAACTCTGCCCATTGCTCCAAGGATCCATTATTTATTCAGTAGAGGATCTGCACGCAATAGTTGTCAAGAGAGCGTCAGCTTATTAGGCAAGAGCTGCGTGATTGTGGAAGAGGCTCTGAGCTATAAAATCCAGCATCAAGGCATCTTATTGTAAGGAATTCCGCTCACAACCTCAAGACATGTCCTCCTAAGGAAGAGAGAGGGACCATAGCTGCACAGAGGGACAAGACAGAGCTCCTGCTCTCCTTCCATGCTGTGATATTGTCCATCCACACAACAGGACCCTCAGTGAGCGAGTAAGTTCAACTCTGCAACACTCACATCACATGCCGATGTTCTCCTAAGTTCTTCTATTATTCACACATGTACTGTAGGTGAAATAATAGTTTAGGAGGATTTATCTCACGTTCTAACGAATTCAGATTCCACCTAGGAACATTCAGTTATTCAACATTAGATGCTATGGGATTCTGTGTGATATCTGCTGTACTATAGATCTACTTTGATTCGATCAGATATGTATCCCTAAGTTTTTGCATTGCAAACTGGAATGATATATACTTTACATTTACCTTGCTACTTCTTACAGGATCTGATATCTCCACATTGCTTCAATAATATATTCATTTTTGCATTACTTAATGCTATGATTTTTTTGTTTTACATTTACTCTAGTATTGTGAGATATCTCCACATTATCACTAGTATATTTCCTCTGTTACTAAGTGGTATATTATCTGCTTCAAATTTGACACTTCTCATGATGTCTCATGTCTCAATTATATGGGTTTAGGTTAGTAGTGCTGTGTCTGCTGTAGTTAATTGGTGTCCTGATCTGATAATCTGCTATAATATTAAATCTTAATAATATTAATCAAAGACAAAGGCTTGGTACTGTAATGCTAATTCATAGCAGATATTGATAAAGTTATGAGAATAGGACTTAAATAGGAGTTGGACAGCAGCTCAGCAGCTAGCATTGAAGTTAAAGGTATACTGTGTTGGTAATATGATGACATGCTGTGACAATGGTTACATATATATATATATATATATATATATATATATATATATATATATATATATATATATATATATATATATATATATATATATATACATACATACAGATGCAGCCAGTTTAGAAGCTATTGTTTTCCTATCTAAACACAACAAATTCCAATGTAAAGTAATTTATAATGTAAATAAACAACCCTGATAGCACACTGTGATATCACATTTCATTAAGAGTCAGGCAAAAGAAAAAATACATCTGTATCTGGTAAAATGTTTAAAGGAAAATGGTATAGAACTATTCTTCATATGTCTTAGCAATGAAGCAAGTATCCATTCCCTGTAATCAGCACCGAGGGTTGAGAGTTTCAGCACCTTGGGCAGCTCCCACAGATCACTCCACCAACATAGTCTGTGCTTCCTCTCTCCCCCTTCTTTCTTCTCCTTCTCCCTCCTCTAAATGTTCTGTAATTTCTTGCCGGCTGCTTCCTCACTACCCCCCTCTTATTCCAGGTCTCCTCTGCAGGTCTTTTCCATTACAGTTTCGGTACTTGGAGTAACATGAAGTTCCAGGTCTTGGTGTGGACGGGGATGCTCTTGGTTGCCCTCTTTCCCTGCCAGGAATGCAGAGCCTTCAGCAAACCTCCAGCTTCTCCTGCCAGGGCTCCCCCGCCTCTCCTCTCTGAGTACCAGCCCTTTTTACTTCGTATGGGAGAAGAATATTTCCTCCGCCTGGGAAATCTCCACAAATATCCCCCAAGTTCTTTACTAGGAGCAAGCCACCTCCCTGATGCTTCCTCCAGTAACTTTGTCAGAGCTTTGCAGCAGTTGCAGCCTCAGCAGTGGGGTGGGCAGCAGCAGGGGCAGAGAGCTGGCATCCTAGAAGGAGCAGATTCCCAATTCAATCCTCAGGAGGAACCTACAGAAAGAGGCAAAAGATCAGAGGAGCCTCCCATATCCCTGGATCTCACGTTCCATCTGCTCCGAGAGGTCTTGGAAATGGCCAGAGCTGAGCAAATAGCCCAGCAAGCCCACAGCAACAGGAAACTAATGGACATCATTGGGAAGTAACCCACTGTCACCTGCCAAAGAGTTTCCTGCATCTAGCACAAACTATACAGTATGATGTACCATTGTGCTGCCCTGATACCATGTGTTTATTTTTCTATAGCTTCAGACATAGAGGATGCACTCACTCCATAACCCCTTGGGTGCCTGTGGGGCCAGCAAGACAAAGTAATGCTCTGCTGCTAGTCCCCGGGTGAGAGCCTACATCTGTTTATCAGCATGCAGCGGGCAAGAGATGTAATTTGTAATTTATTTTTATTTGGGTGGGGGGGTTACTTTTGTAATATATGAAAATCCTTAGGAGACACCAGATTGAGAATGAGCTTCACAGGCTGAACGAGCTAAACAAACATCTATTGGACCTGTTGGGTTTCCTCTAGGAAGTGAAAAAAAAACAAAAAATAATAATTTGCTGTAATTTATTTTGCATCAAAAGTTTATTGTATACATTTCCATAATAAAAAACATCTTTTCAGAGCTTGCACAACATTGGTGTGTAAACATAATGTTTAATATCTATATTTTTAATAAAATCTGCAAAGCTTCATCCGTCCATCTTAATTTATTGGGGGAAAATGTATGTAGTAGTAAGCAGACTGAGAGATGGTCCTGGCTGGCATTAAGTTCAATAAAAAGGAATGAGATCACAAAACAACAGAATCTTGATGATGGTCAGATAAAAACAATAACAAAGAATCCCAGAGAAGTGATAGCACTGTATAGAGTGTTGATTTCTGAGTTCTTACACTGGGGGTGTAGTATTTATTCAAGAAAACCTTAAAATTCTCTCATAAGGGAGGCAAAAAATTGTCAGGATCCAAAAGTCAAATGCAGTGCTTTCCGAACTGGTAAAGTTGACTATAAAGACTTGTGATAATGTGTATATGTGTATATATATATATATATATATATATATATATATATATATATAGTGAATGAACGAAATTCAAAGTGAATGAACAAGAGAGAAATCCAAATCAAGTCAATTTTATGTGTGATCACCCTTTGCCTTCAAAGCAGCATTAATCCTTCTAGGTACACAGTTTGAAGTCTCCTTGGTTGACCACTATGTCTGTGGTCCTCAACGTTGTCCATTTCTTTGTACTTCTTGAAAAGAGCTTGAACAGAACATCATGAAATCCTTATTATAAAATTCTTTGCCTGGAAGAGACCTTGCTGATGCAGTATAACTACCTTGTGTCTTCTTGCTGTGCCCAGACTTGCCATGGTCTATGACATGTGACATGAAACTGTCTTCCACGACCTCACCTTTGTAGCAGAATTTGGCTGTTCCTCATCCAGTTTTAAGCCTCCTACACAGCTGTTTCAGTTAATGACTGTGTTTTAACCTACATCGAAAAATGATGATCATTATTACCTATTTGGTATAATTGGTTGATCATGCCCTGACTATAATTCTTCAAAATCTCTGACATTGTGCAGGTTTTGTTAGAGGAATCAATGCTATTTTGAAGGCAAATGGTGATCACACCAAATACTGTTTTTATTTACATTTCTCTTTCCTTCATTCACTTTGCATTTTGTTAATTGCCGAATTTAACTATTTTAACTATTGCCGCTTTTCTTTTTAAAGCAGCCTAACTCTGCAGCATTTTTCCACACCTGCCTAAAACATTTGCACAGTAATATATATATATATATATATATATATATATATATATATATATATATATATATATATATATACATATACAATGTTTTAGGCAAGTGTGTTACAATGCTGCAAAGTAAGAAAGCCTAAAAAAAAAGGTGATAATAGATAATTTTGGATATATTATATATATTATATGATTTATTTATATTAATACATACACTCATTGTAAAAAAATCAAGCACCTAGAAGTTGTCAGAAGCAAATGAAACCTTCTCTGTGTATGATAGTAATGTTGATATAAGTAAGTGATTTCAATATCAGATTAAGGGTAATTTATTGCATAAAACTGACCCTTTGAAGGGAGGCACTAGTATCCTGTTGTACCGCCTCTAGCTTGGATGCAAGATGTAAAACCAGTGGGCATGGAGGCTCTAGTATCCTGTCGCTGACCTGTCATTGTTCCTCGTACCACTACTAGGGGTGACCAACTATCGTATGCGATGGCCCCCAGACTCCTCACCAGCAGTGAGGGCAATGTGCAGCTTCACAGCAAAGGCAGGATTGAGGCGCTCACCCTGAGGTCTCCAGACATGAACATGGCCTTCATCAGGACCCAAATGAAACCTGGATTCATCATTGAAGACAACCTGGTTCCTCTCCATAGCAGTCCAGTTTTGTTGTTCACAAGGCCAAGCGCAGGCAATGGTGGGAGGGTGTCAAAAGCAATACATTTAATGGGCACTGCGAGACCAAATGTTCTTCAGCCAAGTGCCTGGAAATGGGTCTGACAGATACAGGGTCCTGCAATGATGATGCCACCTGTCTCTGTCTGGTTGACAATGAAAAAGTTGGAGCTGCTTGGGCTTGTTGGAGGATCAGACGATCCTCTCTACTGGTGGTCTGTCAAAGGTGTCCTCAGCCTGGTTGAATTGTGTGCATGCCCTAACGCATCCACTGGTCCCAACATCTCCTAACAGTCTGGTCAGAACGGCCCAGGTAGATGGCAATTTGTCAATACAACCATCCAGCTTCTCGCATTCCAATATTCCTTTGGATTGCGTCATAGAGGTGTCTAGTGGTCAACAAGCTCTACACAAGCGTGAAAAAGAGGTCTACTACACGCAAGTAGCCTCTGAGAGCCTTTTTTTATAGATCATTCATCTAATCCCACCACAACTCTAATTATTTGCATCTAAGATGTAACTACATGCCGAGGTTTACAGCCAAACAATAACTCCTTCTAGATGCTTGATTTATTTTTGACAGAGTGTACATAGGTTTATTAAATAATGGAAGCACCTAGGATAGATATTACTCACCTAGGTGTTTCTATTATTTTGATAACCCCTTGCATGTGTTGTAGAGCTGTGTTATCACTCCAGTATGAGTTTGTTACCTGTGATTTCCCATATGACAAAAGACATAGAACCACAACATCATGGTAACTTAGTTATGAAGGTACCGGCCAAACGACACATTCAGCCTCGAGATATGATCTGCTGGACATTCCTGTGTTTTAAATTTGATTTCATTTAAATGGAAGAGATTGCTAGTAGGCACCAAGTATTATGGGACTACGATTACCAGTATGACCTGTCAGGTATTCTGGACAACAGTACTTCTCTTTGCTTGAGATAACTGAAGTTTAACAGATTTCCTTTAAGATTAAAAAAGAACATGAGTTATATAAATCAAGACATAATCTTTACTCATTATTTCCTAAAAAGAAACAGCAGTCACTAAAGGGTCTTAGTGCTTCTTGGAAGTTAACCCCTTAAAGTACCTGCATGCTTGAATGTAACTTTAGTCATTTCAAGTAGTGAAGAAAAAACTGATTCAAGTGGGTTATATAGCACTTAGTACACAGACATATACACACTACTCAGCTGATATTGAGGGGTACAAAGCAGCATGGGTGGAATTATCAAAGTAGTGTTTGGACCACAATGTGAGTCTATTACGTTTCTGTTGTATACTGATTTATTGGTAAACCCTGGGAGTCTAAACTCTCATCAGTATTATGGATGAGGATAGAAGAAGATTGAGGCAGAGACAATTAAATGTGCTGAAGATGAGTACTATGCGATAAGTGATAACCATTCACAGAAGGAGGTTCCCCTGCCTTGACACTTAGGTGGGTGTTTATATTGGTGCTGTAGACAAATGAAGGTTTCACACAGTCAAACAGCTATTCAGGTAATGTATTAAGCCAGGAGAAAGAGAAAACATGACGTGAAAGGTCTGTGTTGCCGGACTGATTAGATTCTTTAATCCCTGGAGCATCTTCGTGGGCTAATGTCTCAGAACCAGTCTGCAAGAAAAATAGGCTTGTATGAGATGGTGACATATAAATGGATATTACTGAGCATCAAGCTATGGTGATGAGCCTGATACCAAAACCTGGCAGGAGATTAAAATGAAATGATCAGATATGAATTTCTACTGTATTATTTTTGCCGAAGAGAGTAATAAATGATAGAAACAAATTTATTAAAGAGATTAAATTTTTTTAATATGTAATGCTCATGCTTATAAGTCATGTTACATAATGGCCTCAAGTGGGACATATTTCATTGGGCACAAGAGACCTCACAGCATTTTTAGGACTCTTAGATCTACATAAGTAATCAGGAATAACACCTTAAAGGGGAATTCTGGTTGGAGACCGTAATTTCATATTTTCACCGATTCACTGGATGGGTGAAAACTGATTAATGGGTGGAGGTATGATCGCTGGAACCCCCACCCATCCTGAGAACAGGGGTCCTCCTCACTATCCAGTGTCAATGGGACTGCCGGAGATAGCTGAGTACAGTGCTTGGCTATCTCTGGAAATCTCATTGACATTGGATAGACAGGCTGGACTAGATGGACATTGTCTTCATTCGGCCTTGCAAACTCTGTTTCTATGTATTGAATGGAGTAGCAGCGCACTTATGTGACCTGCTGTCTGTTCATTGCCATGGGAAAAGAAACCAAGAAGTGAGGAGGATGGGGGAACCAGACACCCAGTTCTGGGGATCACTGGGGGTTCTAGCAGTTGGATGAGTGAAAACCTGAAATTACAGCCACTTACCGGAATACCTTTTTAAATACCTTTCAGTATTGCTACTTAAACCACATAAAATGCCTTTTTTGTGAAATAAAAGAAATAATAAAAAACAATGAATTGACATTTAACATATACACTGAATGATCTATGTACTGTATGTTGTATTATGTAGACAGGTTGTCTGGTTGCTGCCCAAGATCCATACACCCTAGTTTCCATAACTTACATTGAATAGGCTAAGGCCTCTTTCCTATATATTTGGCCCTGTGTCGTTATTCCCTCTGTCATGGTACAACATTGCTAGAGAGAAACTGGTGACAATCATATAGTTGCATGCACAAAGAGCACAGAATTGTTATCAAATGTATCCAGCTCCTATAGAAAAAAGGGCCCAGACACAACTGATAAGTATCTACCCAATAAAGCTGAAGTAGCTGCTTACAAAGTAAACTAAGAATCTCTTATAGGCTATGTTCTGCTATACATCAGCAATTCCAGATGCATTATTAGCCACAGGGCTGAGATGAATAATTTGCATGGATTTGCCCAATAAACTGCTGTCAGACACCTCTGCTATAGGAACAAAGAGTAGTGCATGTAGTAATCCATCATATACGATCCTTCATTTTTCCAACGTGTGCCATTGGTGGATGGTGGGGAACTACCCATACACATAAGATTGTTGAATAATATAACCAACATTGGCAGGTTTGATCAATGTTTATCTAACTAGTATGGCCATTTCAAGTTCAATTTGACCATATACATAAGTGATAAATGGGTCTGGGCGTATAAATAGGTGCAACTGGAAGATACTACCATATTTCCCTGAAAATAAGACCCTCTCTTATATTAATTTTTACCCCAAAAGAGGCACTAGGTCTTATTTTCAGGGACGGTCTTATTATATTTACGCAACAGGCTTGGTCCACGTCCCTTCTGCTGCTGTCCACAGCTCCGACATGCTTCCCGCAGTCCACGGCCACTCATACAATATCACTTCCTGGTTATGGGTTTTATAAATCCTGCCTCTGGGAAGTGATGGTTGTGATTGGTTCTTCGACTGCTGCTGAACTAATCAATGCAGAGCTGGATGAACCAATGCAATGGCTTTGATTGGTTTATCCAGCACTGCATTGATTATTGGCTGAGCAGCTGTGGAAGAACCAATCAATAGCCATCGTGTTGTAGAGGTGGGATTTATAAATTGGCTGAGAGCGGTTGAGGACTGTGGGAATGGCGCTGAACCACACCGAACCTGTAGAGAGCAGTGGGAGGGACCTGGACTGAGACTGCTGAGTAGTGTGTTCTTTTTTTTAATGTAGTGTAACTAGGGCTTATTTTTAGGTTGGTCTTATATTGCAAGTCTCCCTGAAAATTAGGCTAGGACTTATTTTCAAGGTAGGTCTTATTTTATGGGAAAAGGGGTATATAGGCATATACAATAGGAACATGCTCATCTTCTGAATGCATTGACTCACAAAAAGCATGAAGGTGACAAACTTTTCTTTTTTTGCTGTATTGTGATATAAAGTATGTAAACACTTTGCAGCATGTCATTGCCATTGGAAACAGTGTAATAAAATGATTCACAATATATTATATATGCATTGGAGAAATAACTGCAGGTTCTGCAACCATGTTAGCTCAGATTGTATTAATCAAACTCACTTTTTAATCAAAAACCAAGAATGAGGAAATAAGTATGAAATGGAAAGAAAGGTAATTAATAAAGCTGCATTATTACATAAGAAGCCATCTGTAGTTTACAGAATCAAAGCATAGTCACTGCCTGTTATAAAAGTATCCCAAAGGACATGATTCAAAGTAATGTCAGAGAAGTAGATGCAGAAAAAGAAGAGGGTTGAGAAAAAGATTGTGACATGTCTAATAGATCTTCAGTGGTTCTCTAGTTGCCTGTTTTTAAGAACCAATAGAAGTGTACTGACTAGTGTATTTTCATTTCTGAACTATTTTATGACTATTTGTAGTTTGATAAAGTGGAACACAAAAGGTATTGGTGCCATTAAACTTTCATGTTGGCCACGTCATTTGATGCTTCCATTGAAAATTAGAAGATAAGGAATCCGTATTCATATTAAGCTTAACTTTCCCCTAGAAGTACAAACAAGCACACTGGAGCTTTCTTATATATATTAGAAGACACAGACAAAATACATTTCAATAATAAAGACAAGACATGAAGCATTGACGGTAAAAGAGCAAGAGGTTGGCCGGTAAGAGGAAATAGTATACAGTTACAGAAATCATGAGTGCCCCACTGAGAAGTAATGTGTGATATAAATGTACATTCTATAGAAAGTCTTTGATGAGTTTGCATTTACTTTTGGACTTTCCTTGTACTCCTCCTCTGTACATACTTAAGCCTTTATAATATAGAGTCCCAGAGCTTATAAGGTCCTGTTTTTTACATTAGTGTTTCAGTATTGACTTTTGCTGACAGAGAGTAACTGTATGTCTCCCTCTCAAACTTTACTGTTCTTTGTTGTAGATGTTTAAAGCAAATGCTCATAAAGACAATATTGTACCTCAAACTCACAATGTTTGAGTGAAGCAGGTGGTGTTGTGTATGGCGTAGAGATGAGCGAGCACCAAAATGCTCGAGTCCTCGTTATTCGAGTCGAGCTTTTCGTAAAATTCGAGAGCTCTATTTGAGTAACGAACCCCATTGACTTCAATGGGAGACTCAAGCATTTTTGTATGGGACCCGAGGGTTGCCAAGCTTTTTTTTCCCCCTGCGTTCGTGTTTCTCTCTCTCTCTCTCTCTCTCTCTCAGTAGCAAGCACCATTGAGTATGCTAATACTCGAACAAGCATCAAGCTCGGAAGAGTGCGTTCGCTCAACTCTAGTATGGTGTGTGGTGACAGATGACGGCAGAAGCAGTACACGTTTTCAAATAATCCAGTTGCCTGATCCTTAGCTCTCCTGGCATCTGCCATCGGGAAAAAATTGGGACGCTTCCATATACATGAGATGATTGGCCAAAATAGCTGAAATCAACAGATTCAGCTGATGTGCATGGCCACCTTTCTGGCAACCTTACATTTTTTTTGCAATGATGCTTCAGGAAAAATGAGTGGGCAACCATGTATTACTTGGTCAAGCTAAGTCTTCCAGAGCAATAGAGGAGGTTGAGTAAGAAAACTCTCACTGATGTACAATACATATACCCTAATAGGTTCCATTTGTCATTAAAGAGGTTATACTAGAATATCAAGTTAACTCCTATCCACAGGATAGAGAATAAGATGCTGATTGGTGGGGTATCACTGCTGAGTTCCTGGCCGATCTCAAGAACCAGGGTCCAAAATCCCCCATCCATGTCACTGCAGGGTTACTGCACCACTCTCAGCGAAGAGAAGACTGAATGGAATGCTAGTTGAGCAAGCGCACCAGCGCACCCATTCACTTTCAGTGGGACTGCCAAGAACCTGATCAGCACACCTGCTTGGGTATTTCTATAATTCCCATTGAAATGAATGGAGAGCTGACCGTTCATGCTCAGCCGGTGCTCCATTCAGAGTGATATCACTCTGCCTGTATAAAATGATAAACAAACAAATTAATCATTCAGTCGTTGGTCGTTTTTACACAGAAAGATTATTGTTCAAATAATCATTGAATTATGCGAAAATGAACAATATTCGTTCAGTGTAAAAATGACTGAAAGATGAATTTGTTCTCTTATCATTTTATACAGGCATAAAAATTATAGTTTTGTTGTTTGCCAGTCGTTACGTGTAAAACGCGATAGTTCAGTCATTTACAGGCACTACCAGACCTCTCTGACAGACCAACAATGGACTGAGCAAACCATGACAAAAAAAGACGAAAAATGTAAACGATTATCTGCGCATGTAAATGGACACAGTTTGAAAGCAAACAACTCGTTCATCATTGGCTCATTCCAACGAATAATTGCTCTGTGTAAAAGGATCTCCTAATACACTTCAATACAGAATCACCTTACATGTGCAGCCACTTCCACACCAAGAAGGACACATAGCATCCTCGCATTCTCCGGTTTAGTGAAAGTCCCAGTAGGCAAACCCCCACAGCAGCTCACACTTTTATGACATGTCTAATTGAAGTGATCTGGACATTGTTAGAACTTTTTCTATTATCTTTTTCAAAAATAATTTCAAGTTGCGTGTCCTCTCAATAACCCCCGAGTACATAATCTAACAATGCTGGTACAGATGTTTCTGTAATAGTATCATCTCCAGGTTTTATTGTCCACAGAATGCTCTTCATCCAATTTCTATATAATTGATGTCACGGACGTGATATATTCTGTGTATTGGAGATGGAATCCTAAAGTAGTATTTAAAATCAACCTTACAGGAAATACTCTGCTTATTATTTAAGTGGTTAATTGGGTTTCCTATAGTATAACTACACTCTTGGTCAAATAAAATCAAGCATGCAGCTACATCTCAGGCAGATATGCTAAGGATGAGAGTTGTGGCATGATTAGATGAATGGTCTTGCCACCTGAGGCCCTAAAAGTGGTTACACCCTTTGCTTATAAAAAGTTTCTCAGAGGCTCCTTGTGTGTAGTGACCTCTTTTTCCGCTGGTATAGAGCTTGTTGACCATTGAACTTCGCAAAGATTTTGCCCAGTTAACAAAGTTTGAGAGGGGGTGTATTATTGGGATGGGAGAAGCTGGATGGTCGTACTGAAATATTGTCCGTCACCTGGGCTGTTCTAAAAAAGACTTAGGAGGTGTTGGGACCAGTAGATGCATGAGGGTATGCACACATGGTGACCGGTCTGAGGACGCCCTCAACAGAGCACCAGGAGAGATGATCATCTGATTGTTCAACAAGCACCAAGCAGCTCCAACTGTTTCATTGTCCACTATGCAGAGACAGGTTTTATCATCGTTACAGGCTGCTGTGTCTGCCAGAACCATTTCCAGGTGCTTGATTGAAGGACATTTAGTCTCACAAGGCAATTACATGTACTGCCTTTGACACCCACTATGATCACCTCTGTTTGCAGTGGTGTTGGGAATGATGAAACTGGACTGCCATAGAGTGGAACCGCTTTGTCTTCCATGATGCATTTAGGTTTAGTTTGGGCACTGACAACAGCCATGTTCATGCCTGGAGATCTAGTGGTGAGCACCTCAATCCTGCCTTTGCTGTGGAGCGGCACACTGCCCCCACCGCTGGTGTGATGGTCTGGGGGGGTCATCACATGAGACAGTCAAATCCATTATATAGCAAGAAAGTAGCAGCATCAACAGTGTATTACAAAAATAAAAAAATCTTTATTGCTCCATGATATACAGGATAAAACAGGCACCATTTCGACCCTGCATTGCCTGTTTTATCCTGTATATGATGGAGCAATAAAGATTTTTTTATTTTTGTAATGCACAGTTGATGCTGCTACTTTCTTGCTATATAATGAATTCTACTTGGGACTGAAGGTTCATGGTTCCTGTGGAGTGGCTGTGCACTGGAAACCACCCCATCCATTTCTTGGATATCAACTATTGTGTGCTGCTAGATCAATTGCATTACTTTTCCTCCACAAACGACAGTCGGTCCCCTCTAGTAGTGGTATGAGGGACAATAACAGCTCAGCAGCATGTTTAGGACATCCTGCAGCCAAATGTGTTCCTCTAATGGCGAGGCTTCCAAGGGTTTTCAGCAGGATAATGCTCGGCCACACAAAGCAATGGTGTAATAGAAATATTGCCACATTGACACATTTTGATGGCCTGCCCGGTCTCCAGATTTATAGCCAATATAACATGTATGGGACCATCTGAGATGCCAAATACAACAGCCTACAATTTTCAGGATCTAGAGGCTCAGTTACAGCAAATGTGGACTGAAATGGTGTAGAACACCATATGGAACCTCCATTCTCACCCGTATCACATCTTGTATCCAAGCTAAAGGCAGTATAACATGGTACTAGAGCCTCCATGCCCACCTGTATCACATCTTGTATCCAAGCTAGAGGCAGTACAACAGGGTACTAGAGCCTCCATGCCCGCCCGTATCACATCTTGTATCCAAGCTAGAGGCAGTATAACAGGGTACTAGAGCTTCACTTCAAGTGTTCAGTTTTTCGCAATAAATTATAATTTCTCTCTGATATTGTAATCACTCACTTATATCAACGTTACAGTCACACATGGAAAGTTTCACTCCATCTGACAACTCCTTCTAGATGCTTGGTTATTTGACAATGAGTGTAAATGAACTGTGTCCCTAACCACAGCACTAATATAGGCAACTGTAGAAGTGTGGATAGATTAAACTAACATGGGGTGGTTATGTCATTAGCTATTGTCTTTCCAGGTTTCTCCTTTGATGTTATTTTAAAGTCCCCATTAAAGCAAGCATCAGCATCTGAATTTCACCAGGTAAGATATATACTGAGAACCATTTGCAGATGATTTCAATTCCATACCAATACACACTAAAGGTTATTTTGGACTTTTTGTGCCTGTTTTATATAAAGATGCAATTATTGACAAACTTTAATAACAAAAATATGTACTGAATTCAGCAGATTTACAGTCGTTTCAGAAAATATTTACACTTCCTCACATGAAATTATATATTACATACAATCCTTTTGTCCATTCTTTCATATTATGTATGTTAGGTTTGCTTCTTTTAGTACAGATGCAGCTTTTAGATTTATTTTAATTCCATATGTCATGAATTAGTAACACCCTCTCTTTAGGTTGTACAGTATTCGTACTCTGAAAAGAAAGCTTGGTCTGTAATAGAATTATCAATAATATGAAGATATTCTTCCCTATATTATTCTTAACAGTAGAGAGAATGGCCCATATTTATACCAGTATTAGTAAAGGAGATGGTTAGTACCAGGTGTGTTGCTAGGGTCTTAAAAGATCAGCAGATTGTGAAAGACGGACATTGCCTGTCAAGAAGCATGATAAGGGAAGGACGCCGACTATGATGACACCTTTGTTGGTATGAACTATGAACTACTGATGTAAAGTTGTGGCATTAAGCCTGTTAGTGAGGGTTTAGTTAGTGACCAGATGGCCAGGTGCTTGTTTAATGTTATACACTGTGAAGAGCCTCAAATACATTGAGAACATTGTTCTATTTTGATGAAAAGAAGCAACAAAAGGCTGGGAAAATGATTTTTTTAAGGGAAAAGATACATTGTGGATTTGAATTCTTGCTGTGTTGCCACTATACTATGAGGAGAAGTTGGCAGTCTGAGTGTGTCTAAACCCAAAGTTATCACAATAGTCACCATATATCACTGTTGCCGCTGTACCAGTATTAAATATTACCATTGTGCTGTAATTAAAATTTTCTAGATACCGTTACTGAACGAAATGCACTATACAAAGACCAATGTTACTACTATACAAGGAGCAAATAATACCATCACATCCTGACCACTTCTAATCAATAGTGCCTGACTAATATTACCACACTGTTATTAAATAAAACAACTATAGAAATACCAACAGTGCTAATAATACCATTACACAAAGCCATAATACAGTCACACCAATATAATCATTACACAGTGACTGAATATTACTCCTATACTGTTACCATATAATTACCACTGTACAATGACTAATACTGCCACCATACAATGACCATACAGTATATATCAGTTCTATACGCGTGCTCTGAAGATTGTGTAAGTGATTTTAGTACCGTTATATCCAGTGATCACAGGTGATGATGTCCATTCTAAGTGGAGTTGTTCACTTTTCCTATCTTTTCATAATGCTGACTTCTCTCAAGCACAACCTGTTTCTGCAAGTTTGTAACACCAAAGTCTTTGGCTCCTCATCTTTCGAGCACCCCAAAACCTTTACTAACCTACACAAACTCTTTATCTGCTACTCCCAAATCTGTGCTGGGTTACTTCCCTATTTTCCCCTATTAGTGTACCTGCTGAATGGCATAGTGCCCATAAATACTATATTTCAGAACTTATAGTGTTCTAGCTTTAATCCCCCCCCCCCAAAAAAAGACACATAGATAGCAAACTTGAAGAAATTAGGCTGAATAGACAGTGCCTCATATTTTGCTACAGAGATTATTACTGTACCTCACAATAAAAGTGCCCCCTTTGTGATACCACACAGTAATAATGCCCCCTTTTTGCCCCATGTAGTAACAAAATCCACTGTAGTGCTTCCTTGAAAGTAATAATATCCCCTGTGTGCCTCATAGAAATAGTGTCCTCTTTTTCCTCTAATACACTAATGCCTACTTGTAGAGAAAAAAAGTCCCACTTAAGTGCCTTCTTATAAAGTGGCACTGTAAATCTGTCAAATGGGTGGTCCTTGTCGGTAGGTGACATAGAACTGTCAATCAAGTCCAATGTAAACCCATTGACAGTGAGTGGTGGGGACTACCCAACTCAATAATTCACAGCACCAGAAGCCAGATCAAAGAGGAGCCTGTACAGGTGAATGGAGGTTAGTATACAAAAAAGTAAAGCAGTGATAGAGTTAGCGAGGCCGCAGCTGCAGAGCCATGTAGCCAGCACTGCTGACTTTACAACACGACAGGTCTTCTCTAATAAAATTTAATACATGATATGTCCTTGGAGTCCACGGTACTTTTCGTGTCACTTTCCAAATATGGTGAATGGTAAGAAAAGTCACAATTTTTGTGCAAAATATCTATTTGCATAGCCAGATAGATGTGGGTTCCAAATGTAAGAACTACGCTAAGCTCTACTACTGCCCCCACAGCTTGCAGTCCAGCTGTATGCGGTGGCCAGAGGTGGTTGGGAGTTGTGGAAACAGCAGAGTGGGCTGTCTTACACTGTTTCTGTAATTCCTATAGAAGTCAATGGGAGTTATGGAAACAGCTTAGCATAGCAAGCTACAGTATTTGTCCTCCAAACCCCCCTGGGCCACCTTGGAGAGAGGTAGGTTCAGCGTGGCCATGTTTAATGCATGGGTTCCCCTGTGGAATCACTGCAAGGATTGTCCAAAGCAGATAACTGCTGTATCTTTTATTCATTTAGTCATTTTTATTACTGTACAATATGTAATATACTTGCCTCCTCCAGTAGTTATATTAGAGATAAACAAGGCAAATGCTAATCTTGTTATTTGGTCTCTACTATTTGGTGCCTGTATTGTGTCTAGCAATAATAACATTTTTTTGGTCTATAATAGTCTAAATATATTGCAGATATTATTGTAATTTCTATTCTTAGAATACTGTATTTTGATATGAATCGTGCTTCTCTTATGTAGAATGCAGATTACTGTCATTTATAGCCATTTTATCTTGGAATATATTTCTTATTGGTGCCAATTTCCTTTGCTCTGATACCGGTAAAATCTATAAAGGTGTTTTATATACCACAGATCAGAAGAATCATGAGATATTTTAGCTAAGCCTAAATAATTAGATTTGAGTTAACAAGTTTTTGAGGGGAATAACCTATCCTCCAAAAATGGCAATCAATCAACAACACTAGTGAAGCAAGCTTCCAAAAATAAAAAAGCTCTTTCCGCGCTCCTGCTGGAGCTCCTCTTTGGAAAAAATAAACTGCCGTCGCAGACAGTATTTGTATAAATTAATCATACATTTATTTCCAAAATAAAAAATGCATGCAAGTGGAAACCTTGCAGCGATAGTAAATCAGTTATACAACGCGTTTCAGCGTTCTACAAACGCCTTTCTCAAGTATACAAAACGATTAAAGTGCAACATTTAAAAGGCGTTTTTAGAACGCTGAAACGCGTTGTATAACTGATTTATTATCGCTGCAAGGTTTCCACTTGCATGCATTTTTTATTTTGGAAATAAATGTATGATTAATTTATACAAATACTGTCTGCGACGGCAGTTTATTTTTTCCAAAGAGGAGCTCCAGCAGGAGCGCGGAAAGAGCTTTTTTATTTTTGGAAGCTTGCTTGTTTTAACCCATTGAGGGGAGTTTTTTTCTCTTTGGGATTGCTTTTTTCCGGCGGCTCTCCTTCCTTACCGAAGGATATCTGAAGTCTCTTCGTAGATCACTACAGGCATACTCGGACCACAGGTGCTGGCGGGTTGTTCCCTTAGGATCTAACGGTCCATGGGAACCCCGCTGGGCACCAGGTGAGTTATTCTTATTAATCACTACATGGTGGCGCGGATCGTTATTTTGAAACAACACTAGTGAAGTGACCTGTACTGCCATTACTGCCAGGAAAGCCTGGATGAGACAAATAGACAGTTTTTCCAACAAAGGTCTTCAGTGTCGCTCAGTAAAAGCTCATTCGTTGGCTGATTGCGTCATTTATGCAAGCATAAAAATGCTTGCTTGTCAGCTGTATGTGTGAATGGGAAGATGGACAGCCAAGCAATGACACCTCTATTGCCAATGACAGCTCTATGGGTAGGAATGATCATATTAACAATCGATCATCCCCCGTAAAGTCTAATGGATAAAATAAGTCCAATGGATCATAGCAGATCACAATGAATCCATCATATCTATCATGGAGCCTGCAAAAATGGAATCCATGTAGCTGATATAAACAAGGCCTTCAGAGGTGTTCCCAATTAGTATTTTTTTTATGGAAGGGACTGATGACAGAGCAGTTGACAGAGTTAATTAATTAGAGTCCCTCTGATGCATGCCAAAGTGCTTTAGTCTTCTTCATTACTACTGGGAGTAAGTATGAACTTATGTAGTATTAAAAAAAGGATCCTGGATAACAGTTAGTAAAAATGTCAGGACTGGAGTGCGGGATACTGGAAGTCCCTAAAAGCCTGCCGCCCCTGTCCCTACCTACTTGCCCCCTTGGGCTAAGCCCTAGGGCGACAACTGGATGATGGTCCCTACACTCGCTAGGGAAGAGGGACACGGGAACTGACAGACAGGCACTGGAACAAACAACACGACTATCTGGGTCGCCAATGGGAGGGTACGCAGTACAAAAGGGTTAGGCAAAGGCAAGTTGGGTCAGAGAGTCAAAACGGGAGTCAAAATACAAGAAAAACGTGGGTGTAGCTGGAAGACCAAGCTAACACTGGCAGGGATATGAGCACACAGCCACGTTTAAATGCTGTCAGGACTCCTGCCCCAGCAGCTAATTGGGGCAAGGAGTCGGACAGCCACAGAATACACACAGCTGTGCTGGGGAACGCACCCCCAGCCCTGCAGGACAGGCGGAGATAGACGCGAGCCTGGTTGCCATGCTGCCGAGGACGCGGAGGGGGCAGCACCCGCCGTATCCCTAACAACCTGGGATGAGGAGGAGCACGGTGGCCTGGGGAGATAACCAGGACTGCGGCTCCCCTGTACCGCACGACAGCCGCCTGAGTGACAGGACCGGCAGTGCGGGCACGGAGGACCCGTGAGCCGCCGGTCCTGACAAAAAAGCTATGTTTGAGCAATATATATATATATAAAAATATAATAAATTCATTTAATTACTGTCCTCCTAGTGTCCAGGCAGGTCATCCTACATTTGGAAATTCCTTCACATTTATCATTTTTGTCATAATACATGAATCATAGTATAATTCTGTCAAAAATATATTTGCATTTCAACCAGCATTAACAATAATACTTCAAGAAAATAATTGTCTGGAAATGACTTACTGCAGGTGTCTCATTTACAGGAGTGAAGATTAGGTAATTAATTGAACTAAGAAAGTGGATACTGGGGTCGTTATTGACGTGAAACTGCAAAGGTTTACTTTGGACGTCAATAAATGAGTTCCAAGGCAATATTGAAGCCTCTGGTCAATGAACTGTGCAGAACGCTCAATCATAGACTTGTTCTCTCTAGCTGCTGGTTGTAATTCAAGCCATTTAATGTATAATCTGGAATAGAATTATGGGTCATTCAACTATAGTTATCACTTACAAACTACAGAAAATGAGATATTCTATATGAAGAGCATTCATCCTATATAAAGGATACATTTCAAGTCAGTAAACTGCCCAATCAAGTCCATGAATGCCGCTTACCACATTTTCTGTTGCTCTTTGTAAATTTACTTTTACACGGGCCAATAATTGCCTGAATGATCGCTCAAACAAGTGATTGTGAGTGATTGTCAGCCCATGTAATTATGGCACCCAACAGGGTACTGAGCAAGAAGTAGCTCAGTAGTCACTAGTCGCTCCATCTAAAACCACCCAACGCCATTCAGCAGTGTTTACCTTTGTTCCTCTGTATGCCCCCGCTATTGCTATAGTGCATCTCTTGGTTTAGAGGACTCAGTGTTACCCTATGTGACATGTGACATGTTTGCCTATTTACTTGAATGGACAACATGTAATATTAGACTTATTTAGTCGCGCCACAATCTTTATTGCTTTTATGTGTAGCCGTGATTTCCAGTCTCGACATTTTCACTCTAGTTGTTGACTCACTGTCATCCAAACATCCCCTTATTAAAGTAGTTTATAGAAAAGTACTTCTTAGACATATTTATTTTTTAACATATTTAAATATATTGTATTTAAAAAGTTTATTAAAGGGAATCTGTCACCATGTTTATGCATGCTGCCCTATCTGAAGACAGCATAAAGTAGTGATAGACACCCTGGATATAGCAGAGGCTCACATCCTAGTTCTATTGCCGTAGCTTCCATACAATCACAGTTTATTAGGTGCAGCACACGCTAAACATGGAATCTTTGATATTTATGATATGCAGGCTCCTTTACCTTCCTGCTGCTGATTGACAGCTTTCTCCCTATGCATATTAATAGGCAGAATACGAGGACTTCACACTTGGCTTGTTCTGTGCTTAATAAAGTATGATTTTATGGAAACTACTGCAAGACAACCAGTAAATGGCACACCGCTATAATCAGGGTGTCTGTCACTACCTTATGCAGCCATCAGATAGGGCAGCATAAGCCTGGTGACATATTTCCTTTAAAAGCTTTTATTAGAGCACTGAATGGTCAATCCAGATCAGACTGACACCATAACAAGGTCAATTACCACTCAAATATATACAGTTGCAAGAAGAGGTAAGTGAACCCTTTGGAATTACATGGATTTCTACGCAGTTAGAAAAAGTAAGTGAACCTCTGTGCAAATGATTATCCCAAGAGCTAATTGGCCTCTAGTGTGTCTACATGGCTAACAAGTTATCTACCAATGTAGAAAATTTAGGACTATTGCTACTCTCCCTAGGAGTAGTTGTCCTGTTAGCCTTGGAGTTTTACACTTGGAGTGATCCTAACAGCTAAAAAACAATTCTACAGGAGACTCTACAAACAGCAAAAACCTCTGTTCCTGTGTCCACCATTAGAGAATCACTGAATAAGATTAGTGTTCATAGAACCCCACAAAACAGTCCCCGCTGTCCAAAAGCATTGTGACCTGCCTCATGTCTGCCTAAGACCATCTGGATGATCCACAATGACTCTGACCTATTCACTTCTGCCCATTGAAGTGAACAGGACAAAACTGCAGTACTAACAATGGCCACTACAAATAGTATAGCATTCTGAGTACAAAATGGATTGTACTTGCATATAAACACTGAAGAGGCCGCAGCGCTGCGGCTTATTCAATTAGTTGATCGTCAGGAGTCCCAGGTGGTGGACTTCCTTCAATCAGATATGGATGGACTTTTCAGAGGATAGGCCATCATGTTTCCAGAAGTCAGATAGCCCTTTGAAGGGTGAAAAATAAGGAGAACCATTAGACTCCACTTAACAGTTTAGCCCCCACCAAAACAACTGCAGCTCAAGGAACCAATTCTTTAGTGAGAACCATATGATATTATTAGTGGAAGGCAAGCCCTGCTGTGAATATATGAATAGCAATAAGCAGGGGTGTAACTATAGGGGATGCAGGGGATGCGGTTGCACCCGGGCCCAGGAGCCTTAGGGGGTCGATAAGACCTCTCTTCTCCATATTGGGGGCCCAGTACTATGAAAAAAGCATTATAGTTGGGGGCCCTGTTACAGATTTTGCATCGGGGGCCAGAAGCTTCAAGTTACGCCTCTGGTAATAAGCCACATATCCATCCAACTGCACAAAGTGTGACATACAGTTTGCCAATATAGCCTGGTGTATAATAAGTTCTGCTTAGGATACGTTGTAAAAGACCAGCAACTCAGGTGCCATTTTAACTATATAATCCAGGCTGCTATCAGCTAAAAGGCACAGATAATACCCATAATACTAATGATATACTCATCATATGCAATCTTATTCCCGATTGTTGTGACAATACTGTGCTCAGAAAAGGTGTAGATCCTATGTTGATCTTGAAGTTCTCCTGTAGCCTCTCAAGGATGCGGCCCTTTTTTTTTCATTTTCATTTTTTCCTACCCACTTTCATTTATTAATGATCGTAGCTATCTGAGGGCTTGGTTTTTGCAGGATGAGTTGTATTTGTCAATAGTACCATTTAATGTACCATATAATGCACTGAAAAATTAGGTACAGTGAAATGAGAAAAAAAACTAAATTCCGACATCTTTGGGGGGTCTTTTTTTACGGTGTATACACGGCGGCAAAAATGACATGATAACTTTATTCTATGGGTCTGTACAATTACTACAGCGCCAAATTTATATAGTTTTTTTTTTTGCTGTACTACTTAAAAAAAAATATATCTTTGGAAAAAAAAGAAAATTATTCTCTACCACCATCTTCTGACAGCCATACCTTTTATGTTCTTCCATCAGCATAGTTTTGTGGGAGCTAGTTATTTGAGAGACGCCCTATAGTTTCTTTCTTTCCTTTTTATAGCACATACGACTTTTAGATCGCCTTTTATTAAACATCTTTTTGGAGACATGGTGAGCTTAAAGGTAAAATTCTGACGTTGTGTATTTTTTTCTAATAACATTCACCGTGTATGATAAGTAATGCATTACTTTGATAGATCGGACTTCTACGGGTGCGGCAATACCAAAAATGTTATTGCTTATTTTTGCCTGGATTTTTAAAAAATTATAAATATGTGGAAAGGTTTTTTTAAAACAATAATAAAACTTTTTTAGACTTCTTTTTGCAATTTTTTTTGGCCCCACTGGAGACTTGAACTTGCAATCATTTGATCGCTCATAGAGTATAATGCAATAACATAGTATTGCAGCCTCATATACTGCGTTTTGACAGGCAGTCTATCAAGCTACCCCACAGGTATGGCTAGATAGGCAATCGGTTATGGCAGCCCTGGGGATTATCAGAAGATGCCTCACAATGTCATTGAAGGGGGAGGTTCAGGTCCCTGAAATACAGATTTGGGCATATAAAGTTTTAGCAGCTGCGATCAGCATTCACACTGTTAAGGGCGACTGTCGGCTGTCAAAGACAGCCAGCACATGCATTGTATGGAGCAGGATCAACCCCCGATCCAGCTCCATACAAATCCTTTGTAGCGTTAAGGAGTAAGGTAAAATTCCTGTTTCTACTTTTACTCATCTACATATACAATAATTAATTGTCATGTTTTTCCAGTCCTGTTGATCAAATCGACCAACTGATTCAGAAACATGGGATAGGGACAGGCTAAATGACGTGTGGACTGAAAGGGGCTTTGAAGTTTCTAGATGTCCGAGACAAGATAAGCGATGAAGATAGAAACGAAGGAGACGCCTAGGATCTTCCTCTGATAAGCCCTAATTAGACCTGCAAGCAAAGTGGAACACCCACCCCAAAAGGGGCAACCCTACATCTGGAACCTAAGCTGATTCCCTATATGTTCCTAGATGTAATATGAAGAAAATGAAATACATAAGAAATCGCGTGACAGATAAGCCAAATGAAAACGCAGAGGTAAGAGTACAAAAGCGATAATATGAGAAGAGCCAGAGAGAGCAGTAGACAGATGAGGTCGAAGTCCAAAGTCCAAAAAGGAAGGTATTACAAGAAACACTCAGAAGAACAAAGGCTAACACACTTAATCATACAACAGGACTGGTAAACTAATGTATTACTGGCATCCTCCATAAAGTGGAAGCGCAAGAAGAATCATGTGGTTTGGAGCTGACACTGTGACATCACACTGGATCTGTGCATGCGCGTTGGTGCCAGCAGCGGCGTGACATTAATGAAATGCACTCTACTTCGATTCTTTACTTTTATGCAAATTTTCTGCAAGAATGAACTTATTGAAAGTATTATTAACCAGAAGGATTTAAAACGAAAGACTAGAGTCCAGCGAGAGGAATTATGCAACAAGGGAGTGTCTGTAAAGGTATTTTGCCGTAGAAACACATAACAGATTATTAGTTCATGGTGGCAAACAATCCTCACTGCTGACATCCTTTATACTTTGAGATAATAGGGTAAAATGTTCTAGAAGAATTATATTATAGCACGTATATCTCATAAGTTTCTATATAGATACTTCCCAAAGGCCTATAACCTATATGTACTGTATGTGTACAGTCTATTTCATAAGATTTAACACAGGTCAACTTTTTAAACAGAAAGGTATGTAGAATATCAGTAAATTGAAAGCACATTTTCAAACTAGTTAGAGAGATGGTGAAAAAGATGATCTGTTAGTGAATGAATAAGACAAGACAAAGTATTTCCTACCCATAAAAGTATATATCATGTACTGAATTTGATTCCAGAGATGGTGCAGTATCATTAATAAAGTCAGAATTGATAAGCTGAGAACTAAGCCCTGTGAGGAAATAAGAAAAGATGCTTTCACCATTGACATTAGTATAATACAGACTTCAACAAGGCACTGTGGCTTTATCATACAAGCACTGAAAATGGTGCCATAGAAATAGAAGGACAGCTGTACTATTGAAAATGTGACAGAACATTGTGTTACCTGCTTTGAACCACTTTTCAGGTATGCTATAGACACTTTTTTCACCATGTTCAAAACAGGGTCAAGGTTTCAAGGGAAGGAAGCATGGCCTATATGCACCATTGTCCACTAAAAATTGTGCCAAAGCTGGCACAAACTAAGCTAATTAATAGGTAGTATAAAATTAAACAGCAATGTCTAAAGATGCAGCAGTTTTAGCATCACTCATGAGCCTCTGTAATACATTTGGTGTATTTTAGAACTGTTTACTCTAAGTTTACATTCTATCTATTAAGCTTCTTTCACACGAGTGTTTTATCGTGGTTATTTTGCCAGGATAAAACTCTGTCCGAAAATCACGACCATTGGATTCCAATGCAATTGTTCAGATGGTGATTTTCCCCTGCGTGAAATCAGTCTGTCGGAAAAGAGAGCGTACACGGTGCGCATTCTGGCCTGCTGCTTTTATGCAATGCTGGAAAAGATAGGACTTGTCCTATCTTTTGCGGGAATATGCCGCCCGTTTCCATAGACTCCTTTGGGAGCCTATGGAAGCTGACAGAAAAAAGAGGTGGGAGAGAGTTTAGTTTGCTAATGTCTCTCCCCCTCTCCTTGCCAGCAGCTCCCATAAGCTGGGGAGGGTGTTTAGTACGACTAGCTCTGCTAAGCTGACACCCCGTCCTGCCCCCTCCCCTTGCCAACAGACAGCAAGAGGCAGAGATGGTGAGGGAAGGGGGAGGGAGTTTAGCAGAGCTGAACTCTCTTCTCCCAGCCGACGGTATTCCGGGCTGCAGCATAATACACCACAACTCGGCCATCTGAATGGGCTAGAAAACAGAAGATGCAGCCACAACTTGGTTGCGGCTACCTCTCTTTCATGCAATTTTGGGCTGCATTGCCAAAAATTGCACGGTTCGTGAGAAGGAGCCCTTAGACAGTATTAGTACATCTGCCCCGTTATGTACAGCCATCTAAATAGCCCAATGATCCCAATAACGGGGAATTTGTTAGGATTTTAATCTGGTGTTCTACTTTATAAGTTTACCCTACAACTTTTGAATCCAGTTTTACAAAATTTAGTATATGGAAAAAACTAGCAGCACCAGAATGGTAATTCATATGTGAAGTATTACATGGATTTTATACAGCCATAGTACAAATTTGCAAAGGAGTAAAACAAATAACTATAACAGAAGACTAAGAGAAGTGGAAAAATAGTTAAAAATATAAATTGTGTGAGACATCAGAAACTTTTTTTTGGAGCTAAGGCTTTATGGCCAACATAGACAAATCTAGTTTTTATTGTGAAGCCAAAATTCTTCTCTCTATTCTTTGCAGGCAAATTAATAGCTCTTTAATAGCCGTAAGCTAAAATTCTCCAGCTGTACCACAATATCAGATAAAGTACACAGTTTAAACACAGAGACAAAGCATTTCCCAATAAACAGTAACATTATCACAATGCATGTTCATTATAGGAAACATCAATTAAGGTCTTAATAATTACAATATAATTAATTACAATGTAAAGAAATTCTGTCTGCAATGAATATGGTCATAAAGGGAGCGTAACCTGTATTACTTAAAAAACATTAATTAACCATTATTGTATTTCCTTACACAACGCCATTTCGTATAAGGGTGAAGGAGATATTTGTGAACTATTGTTGATCCTATATTACGAAAAGTTATTTTATTAACCAGTGTTAGTAATTACTATAAATAATAAGAAATTTCAGCAGGGCCCAAATATCTATTGATTTTAAATTAGAAATTCCAAATTTAACCCTTTGCAATCCAATTTTGGATTCAGGGTTTTCTAGGGGTCTTTCTCTTTCTGCCATTATACAATGGCACCATCTGCTGGCTAGAGCCAGTACTGCAGTATGGGACATGCTGGAGAGGCGCCCGACAACAGTAATATACAGTAAGTAATATACAGTAAGAAAACCCTGCCAGGCATCTTCCGACATCGGAGCTGTACAGACTTCAATCAGAATGTCTTCAGACGTCAGACAGTGGATTGGAAAGGGTTAACAACAAGGTCTACATTATTATTCATTTTACACTTTATAGGTCAGGTGTCCTGTCTCCATTAAAATGAATGTCAAGATAAATTGAGGTTTATATTTAAGAAAAGCGTCTACTATTGGAAAACTAAGTTGAGTTATCTAGTTAGTTAATTGCTAAATATGAACCCCGATATTTCAAGCCATTTCTAGGTTTAAAGCTTAAATTTCATTTTACAGTTAACATGTTATTTAGTCACCATCCTAGGTTCTCAAGCTCTGGAACATGTATACCAGAGGCTGAGAACCATGTGTTTTAGGGGTATTTGCATGGTCCTTGTACTGTGCTCTTAATAGGTTCAGCACATGCGTGACCACAGACTTGGTAGTACTTTGATGTAAATTTATTATCTATGAGGTACTTGGATTTGAACATTGGAAATGAAATGAAACATCTTTGAAAGGACCATCCAAAATTGCATTGAAAAGTGGTGTTCTAGACAGTGGTCTTTTACATAATATATGGTGGAGCTTAAAATTTGTCACAGGAAGTTTGGCACAGATAAGGAGGTATTCTTCTCAATGAGTTAGGGCCCTTTTACATGCAATGATTATTGCTCAAAATTTGTTCAAACGGCTGAAAGAGAGCGATAATCATTACATGTAAACGCAGGCAGTCATACACTATTTTTTCAATTGTCATTCAGCATGGTTTTTAGCCCGCATAAAATCCATCATGAAGCTGCTCAGAATTCATTCCATTTGAATGCAATTCCTTCAGTCTTTTCAGCAGAATAATGATGGTTTTGTATGCTTTGCATGCACAATGAGTGCTGTGTTTACTCATGCCAGGAGAAGACAATGTACTCATTGTGTATGCAAGGGAGAAAGACAATGGAATCTGCAGGGCCAGATAATCTCATGCCAAGCTGTTACTGAGTTTACTTTAGCTAATGAGAGAAAATACAGATTATTAGGTTCAAGTAATATTATTCAAAAATGTCAGCAGCTCATTCAGTCGTGCAGTTGTTTAAGTGTTGCATGTAAAAGGGCCTTTAGTCTTTTAGAAAGGTTTCACTGTACATTAAAGAAACCCTCCAATTGAAAGGCAAAATTTGTCCTAGGTCTGAAGGACAGAAATTATATTACCTGATGCCCTCCTTTCTTACATTTCTCCTAAGGATCTACCAGTTGCCAGACCTCTCTTTGGTCTTGCAAGATGGTTGCATTGCTTCCCTTACTGCCTGATGAACATTGTGTATTAGCAATGCTTCTGGTAGTTGAAAACACTGCACACTGCTCTAATTGGTCAGTACTGCCTATGAACCAACAATTCAAAGGCACAAGTGCATTTAAAAAGGGTACCATGTAATATTATGCCCCCTCTTCGGTCCCTAGACAAATTTTGTCCCTGAGATCGAAGGGTTGCTTTAACTTCCCTAACTGTATCACAGCCTAGAGACAGATGCCTGTGTAGCAAATCTCCTATGATGGAAGAAATATTTATTCTCCATATCAAATTACTATATAACGTTTGGAGTAAAAACTACAATATAGGGTTGGTCGTTGTAATTGGCTGGCGGGTAAAATTGGACTGATTTTTGCAGAATTGGATCACGCCAACTTGACCCAATTTTGGCAAAAATTGTTGGAAAATCGTCTTTCCTATAACATATACTGAATGATGTTGATGGTGGTGGCGGCGGCGGCGGCTCTTCAGTGAATGTGGTTCAGTGGTTAGTACTGTTGCCTTGCAGTGCTGGAGTCCTAAGTTCAAATCTCCTCAGGGACAACATCTAGATACAGATGATGCCTTTGGACAGATTTGAATCTAGAACTCCAGCACTGCAAAGCAACAGTGCGAACAAGTGAGCCACCATGCTTTTTTTTCTTCTCCATAGGAGGAGAAGAAGGAGAAGATTAAACACAAATGGAATATAAAAACTCCATATAGATGTTGTCATTGGACAAATTTGAACCTTGAACTCCAGCACTGCAAGGTAGCATTGCTAACAACTGAGCCACATTCATTGGATAGGTGGCACCACAACTACAGCTACAACAACCACCACCACCACTACCAAATGTGTAGCTGTATTCTCATGCAATGTGACTGACTTTAATAGAAATCGAATCGGGATTGGTTTGTCCTGATTATTTTTGGGAAATTGTTTCAATCATGCACAACCCATTATTTAAATAAATGCTCATCACGACTATAATACTCTTCCAGGAATGAAAATGATCAGAACTAGCTCTGTACAAACTGAATGGGCAAGGAATACAGATTTCAAGTAAAGATAGGTTTTGCAATTATCTCACCTACAGATTCCAGATAAATAAATTATATCAGCTGTCTATGACCACTGCATGGAATTGCTTGGAGGTAAGGAAAGTACAATATTGACTACAACCAGCACCAATGTGACAATGAAAGTTTATTCAGAATCTATATAAAATATAAAGAATCTCCTGAGAAATTAACTTGATTGTCAACCTGAAATTATACATTCTAAGGGCTCGGTCAGATGAGCGTTTTTTTTGTGCACCTATGTGCGCAAAAAAATGTGCTCCACAGTTGTGCAAAATGCGCGAGACCGAAGCTCCGTGCTTTTTTTTTCATGTGCCCAAAAAAGGGTGTGCAGGCCTTTAACGGGCAAAGTTTTAGATGTCTGTTCACTGGAGCAGCTGTGCTTGTAGAAGCGCAGCTGCTCCCCAAATTCCCTTCATCACTGGACACTGTGACTGCACTATCACAGTGTTCAGTGATGAGGGGAATCCCCGCAGGCATGAAAGAATCCCCTGCCACAGCTGTGGCAGAGGACCACAATGCTATCCCATTGCTTTCAATGGGGCCCGCGCTGCTGCCGCCCCATTGAAAGCAATGGGGTGAAGGCAACCCCTGCAGCAATGATTTTCAGAGGGGGGCTTGAAATATAAGCTCTACCCTGAAAATCATCCCTAGCAGTAAAAAAAAAAAAATTAACTCACCTAGAAGCGCTGTCTGGCTCTTGTCCCTGTCAGTCTTCATCTGTATTTTGGTGGCCGTGGATTGAAAAATCTCCGCCTCCAGAAAGCGCTGCCTCTAATTCGCTGAGCACAGTGATCAATCACTGCAGGAGTTACCTTCATCCCATTGTAAGCAATGGGATAGCATCGCGGTCCTCTGCCACAGCTGTGGCAGCAGATTCTTTCGTCCCTGCTGCAGACCTCTCATCACTGAACACTGGGACAGTACTGTGACAGTGTTCAGTGATGAGGGGACTCCTTGCGGGGATTAACAGACATTACACGATGCCTTTACGTGCAGCACGGACCTTACTGGTGCGCATTATAGGCACGCATGTCCTATCTTTTGCAGGTGCAAGCATTTTGCGCCTCTAAAAAACTGACATCCAAACACTTCATAGGAAATCAGTCAATTAGAACCAATGGTTCTAATAGACACAATTTTTTTTGTGCATATAGGCACGCAAAAAAAATTACGCGTCTGACCGCGGCCTAAGGGCTGACACCCACTAGCGTTTTTTTCTCTATTGCGCTGCGAGAGCAAGTGAAAACACTCGCCTCACAGCGTGAGAAAAAAGCCAGGATGATGCCGGGATATCGCCAGTCTCCGCAATGGGGCCAGCGGCAGCAGCGCTAGCCTCATTGAAAAGATAGGGAGAATACCGCGGACAACTGTGACAGCTGTGGCAGGAGTTTCCTTCATCCCCGCGGGGACCAGGGATGAATAGCTAAGCGCTAGCTGTAATTGGATGAGCGCTCAGCCAATCAGCACAGCCCTTTCAGGAGGCGGTGATTTTTAAATTCCCGCCTGCTGAAAGTGCTGGACAGCAATGTCGGGGAGCCAGCCAAAGGACGCGTCTGAGCGGCGGAGAGGTGAGTAAATTTTTTTTCCCTTTTTTACCACTTAAAGGGGTTTTCCCGCGAAAGCAAGTGGGGTTAAGCACTTCTGTATGGCCATATTAATGCACTTTGTAATATACATCGTGCATTAAATATTGGCCATACAGAAGTTATACACTTACCCCCTCCGGTGCTGGCGTCCCCGTCTCCATGGCGCCGAACAAAGCCACCTTCTGCCTGGATTAGACCCGCTTGCGCTGAAGGGGCCGCTCCGGCGTGCTCGCGCCGCACAGGTCTTCTGCGCATGCGCAGAAGACCTCTGCAGCGCGAGCACGCCGGAGCCGGACAGAAGAGGGCAGACTGCACAAGCGCGTCTAATCCAGGCAGAAGGCGGCTTTGGTCGGCGCCATGGAGACAGGGACGCTAGCACCGGAGGGGGTAAGTGTATAACTTCTGTATGGAAAAATATTTAATGCAGCTGTGGCAGAAGTCCGCGGTATCCTCCCTATCTTTTCAATGGGGCTAGCGCTGCTGCCGCTGGCCCCATTGAAAGGACTGGCGATATCCTGGCCTTATCCCGGCATCTTTCTTGCGCTGCGAGGCGAGTGTTTTCACTTGCAGCGCAGGAGAGAATAAAACGCCAGTGAGTGTCCAGCCTAAGGCTGCATTCAGACGGTTTTCAGGCCGAGCCAATATACGTTGTCCTCGTGTGCAGGGGGGTGAGGATGAAAGAGCCAGGAGCAGGAACTGAGCTCCCGCCCCCTCTCTGCCTCCTCTCCACCCCCTCTGCACTATTTGCAATAGGGGGAGGCGGGATGGGGGTGTGGCTAATTCTCGAAACTTAGCCCCACCCCCATCCCGCCTCTCCCCATTGCAAATATTACAGAGGGGCGGAGAGGAGGCAAAGAGGGGGCGGGAGCTCAGTTCCTGCTCCTGGCTCTTCCATCCTCCCCCCCCTGCACACGAGGACAACGTATATCGGCTCGGCCTGAAAACCGAGCCGATATACGTTCGTCTGAATGCAGCCTAAGGGTGCTCTTAGTATAGCAAATGCTGTATGGTTTAAATGCAGTCTGATTAAACTAGATTATATCGTCATTGGTGCTGGGCGGTTACTCTAGGTGAATACTGATTTCAGCTCTGAGTCTTGTACAATTGTAAAAATTGTAGGATTATACTAGAACTATAAGAATTAATAAACTATGTAATTTATACATTTTACAAGCTTTTATGTTCATTATGTGTCTATGTAAACCTTGAAATGAACGTCCGGGTGAACCTAAGCTATATGCTAAAAAAATAAAACCAGAAAATAGTATTACAAGTTTAGGCATTAGTGATTCATAAACTACAAAGAAGTGGGATAATCTACTTCTAAATCTTCATTGCGTAAATGTTTGTCCTTGAAGCAGCTGAGCATTAGCATAGGACCTTTTTGGCTTGGACTAGCATAGCACAGATATTGCACAATTAGGCAACATGGACATGATCACTGACCTGAGGATTATCTGCAGATGGACTGGTTTCCTTACCAGCCACTACCCCATTTTCCTTAAGGAGTCCCGCTGCTGGGTCTATTTTCTTTACAGTCAATTTCTTAGGATTGGAAAGATCTATTTTACCCACAAAATCATTCAGCGGGAGCTTGTTTGGTTTGGATTGTTGCTGTTCTTGACTCTTATACCAGCTAGGGTAAAGCAAGGGATCTGAGGTTTCTGCAGTTGAGAGCACTTGAGCGTTAGGAGTCTGTTGAATACCACTTGGCTCAACACCACCCTTTATCAGAACAAATAAAATAGAAAGTCATGTTATGGTTTGGAATGCAAGCTCAGTCTTCTGAACACTGTATACATATTTAGATTCAGCTTGTAAGGCAACATAGTGCAGAACAAGTATTGTCCTAAGATGAAATAATGTTAAGTTCCTAATGAAGATTATATGGTTAACTGATTCACAAGTAGTTTAGAATGTAATCATGTATGGAGTTAAAAGTAATAAAGAGTCAATCATAAAAAGCCAGCATAAATAATAATACAAGACTTATCATGCAATCATAACACTTGCCTTCTGAAACCCGAAACATGGTTTGAAACCAGTATGAGGGAAGCAAGATCTCGAGAAATTAATATTTAGTAATAATTAGGCCGGCCTCACACAAGTGGATTTGAATTGCAGATTCCGCGATCGCCAACCATGCGTATGATACTGGGTAATATGTGGGCATTGAAAGGCATTGAGTTTCAAAGTTTCGCTCACATTTGCTGGAAGGTATTGTTGAGTTTGCAAGCGGAAGAAAAATGAGAGCAAGCTCTAATTTACTGCAGATTTTGCACATATGAACTCCATGGATCTCTATGGATGTATTTGATCCACAGTGCATGCGCAGTTAACATTCCATATGGACGCAGATTTGCAAGCATGCTGCTAGAAGACCAGATACAAAAGAAATAAAGAAAGCAGGATTTTGTGGGCAGACAATGCAGGACAGTCTGGGGAGCAACACACCATCCGGACTGCTGTCTGCAACCTCTGCTTATTCTTCTGGGCTCTTCCTCCACAATAATTAATGTTTTTGTTTTTTTAAGTGCTTTATACTACTTTTAAAAAAATTAGTATAAAACTAGCCAAGCCAAGAGAGCAGTATCCCTTTCTTTAAGGCATGACTCCATGACAGCACAAGGGAATGTCGCCTCGGTGGTCGTCTGAGCAATAGAAGGGTGTTTCCAGGCGGTTTGGCAACTTTCTGATGTCATTCCCTGCTTTTGATCGTTCTTCTGTGTGGACGATACGCTGTCATACGCAGTACATCCACGCAGAAAACTGTATGGGTATGCGCCATACGCAATTCCTGCGGGCGATCATTGGCAGGTCTTCCTGTGGATATCCGACCTGCTTGTGTGAGCCTGGCCTCATTGTGACAGTAGTTGACATGGATGGTTTAGTTCACACTTAAGAAAATAGTGTGCAGCTTTCGGTGTATGGGATATAAAAGGAGCACTAAACCTAAAACATGAAAATTATAACAGCAACACACAAAATAAGCAGCTAATGTCATTAACAAATATAGGTGTGATTTGTTTTAAATCCCAGAGCGGTCAGTCTCACCTCCATAGTTAACCTAGAGGCATCAACAGATTGCACAGAAACTATAGCTTTAAAGAAGGCCAAGATACAAATTAGGGAGAAATCTACAATTAGACAGATCCTAATGTCTTCACCAACCTACATTTTCCAGACATGACAATGGATTTTCTGAAATAACCTTGTTCATATTTATCTAAAGTAAGCAGCCAAGACAATAGCATATTGATATAGAGGTTACAGAAAAGATGCCATAGTCATCAAATCCATTTTCAACATCTTTTAACCCATTCTCGTCAGCCATATAGCTACAGAATTTGCATATGCTCCATGCAGTCAGCATATATATAATAATAATAAAAATAATAATAAAAATCTTTATATAGCGCCAACATGTAGTAATTAATTGCTGGAAACAGTATGGGTGAGGGACCTGCTTCAACATGCTACAAATAATGGGGTGATACAAAAGGTAAAGCAGCTGGAGATGTGAACAGTAAGGCGAGGTGAGAGTATGGTATGCTATATGCACAGACAATGGTCAAAATTAAGCCGCATAGTGGCTAAATCGGTATGACTGCAGGGGGCGGTTGATTGCGGCTAGCAGGGATTGTAGTCAGTAGGACAGGTAGCATATTATCAGGAGGAGTACAGAGAGGTTTGGTTTAGGTGATATGGTATGCCTCCCTGATGAGGTGCATTTTTAGAGCACGCCTGACGTTTTGTGTGTCGGGATTGCCCATATAGTTTGGGGTAGTGCGTTCCAGAGGACTGCTGCTGTTCTGGAGAAGTCTTGGAGGCGGGAATTAGAGGTCGCGTTAAAGGCGCACTTAATCTGTTTTCGTTAGCAGAGCAGAGGACAAGGGCTGGGTGGTGGATTGGCAATGTAAGGTGCGGTGCTTTGGAGAGCTTTGTGAATGAAGCTAGTGAGTTTGAATTGAATTCTGTATTTGATGGGCAGCCAGTGCTATGACTAGCACTGGGCAGAGGCATCCGTGTAGTAGCTGGACAGGAAGATAAGCTTGGCTGCAGCATTCAGGATAGATTGGAGAGGGGAGAGTATGGTTCGAGGGAAGCTGATAAGCAGCGAGTTGGAATAATCGAGCCAAGAGTGGATGAGGGACAACAGTGAGTGTTTTTAGCATGTCCATGGTGAGAAAAGGGTGGATTCTTGCGATGTTCTTGAGGTGCAGGTGACATGTTCAGGCAAGAGATTGGATATAGGGGGTAAAGGAGAGATCAGAGTCATATATAACCCCAAGGCAGCGGGCGTGCTGTCTGGGAGTTATGGTGGTGCCACACACTGAGATGGAGATGTCAGGATGAGGTCGGTTAGTAGAGGGCGGAAACAAGAGAGGGTCAGTTTTTGTAAGTTTCAGTTTTAAGTAGAGAGAGAAGAGGAGGTAGAGCCAGTGAAGGAAACACTGAATTAGCGGTCAGATAGATAGGAAGACAACCAGGAAAGAGCAGTGTCCTTTAGACCGATGGAACAAAGCATATTAAGGAGGAGTTTGTTGTCAACAGTGTCAAATGCTGTGGAAATGTCAAGGAGGATCAGTAGGGAGTAGTCACCTCTCGACTTGGCTATCAGGAGGTTGTTTGACACTTTAGTCAGGGCGGTTTTTGTTGAGTGCAGAGGGGGTGAAAGCCAGACTGTAGGGGGTCAAGAAGAGATTTTTCTGAGAGATAGCTTATAAGGCAGGAATAAACTAGGTGTTTTAATTGTTATGAAAAGAAGGGGAGGTTGGAGATAGGTCAGTAGTTGGCAGCATAGGATGAGTCAAGGGTCGGTTTCTTAGGCAGTGGGGATATGATAGCATGTTTGAATGAAGAGAAGATGCCAAGGGGTCAGAGAGAGGTTGAATATAGTGGTGAGGTGGGAGATGACTACCAGAGAAAGGGACCAAAGGAGGTGTGTGGGAAGAGGGTCGCTAGCGCAGGTGGTGGGGCGAACAGAAGAAAGCAATCCGGATACCTTTTCCACTGTTGCTGGTCTGAGTACAGAGAGTGAGCAGGAGCTAGATGCAGTACTGAAGAGAAAAGGGTCAGGGTTAGTCTGGGATTGGGAGCTTATTTCCTGCTGGATGTCGCCAATTTTCTTTTTGAAGTAAGCAGCCAGCTCTTCAGCACTGAGATTCGTCATTGGGGGCTGCAATTTAGGGCTGAGGAGGGAGTGAAAAGTGTTGAAGAGTCATTTAGAGTTGTGAGATAGTGAGGAGACGAGAGGTAAAGTAGACTTATTTGGCATGGTGGATGGCTAGGTTGTAGGTTTTGAGCATGAAGTGGAGAAAGTCTGCAGACTTTTGTGACTTACTCCACATCTGTTCAGTACACCTAGGGCACCGCCGGATGAAATGAATTTCAGACGTGAGCCAGTGTTGCCGTGGTCTGCATTGGATGGCTTGAGCCATTGTGTTGTAATGTGTGGCTACCAGGTTGGGGCAAGAGAGGAGAGATATAGGGGACAGAGAAAACTGTATGGTCTCAGCAAAGTTTTGGGTGGGAACAGCCTGAAGGTTTCAGTATGTATGATAGGTAGGAGGGTCTGGAGAGATGCTAGGGTGCTTGACAGAGAAAGAGAGGAGGTTATGGTCTGAGAGCAGGAGCAGGGAGTTAGTGAAGTGAGAAGTAGAGCAGAGATGTAGTAAGACCAGATCAAGAGTCTAGCCATCTCTGTGAATGGGGGAGGCTGAGAGTTGTGAGAGACCAATATAGACATCAACGATACATCCTGGGTATACAGTACTCTCAGGAGCTGAGCCTGCTCCATACACTAAGGGTCTTGGCTGAGTTTGACAGCCGACACTCGTCTGCACAACCACGATCAGAGGTAACATTAATAAAGGCTTTTAACCCTTTTTTCAAACTGTCAATTCTGACAACAGCATTTAAATATCCCAACTGATCGAGATTGAAATATTGCATTATCTGCCAATGGTCTCATCAAACTACTTTCTAAGAATTTCTTACTATCAACCAAAGGTAACTGTAATCAGTTTAGGTGATCACAATGAAGAGGATGCTCTTTTTCTAATAATAAACAAGTTTTTAAAAAAAATTTTTTTTTACTATATGCACAATTGCTGGGTTCTAATTTTAGTTGATTTGTTGGATTAGGCACACTTAGTTTACTGATTGTGTTGACAAGAAGAGCAAAGATTCATAAGTTAGTACAGGAAACCTTATGAAGGATAGTTTTCATTTCTCATTACTGTATGAGTTCATTTATGGACTAGTATTAGTGATGGTTAGACCAGTACAGGATTAACCCTTTCCTGATGTGTGGCATATGAGTACCAATCATGTTGAGAGCCAATGCCCACATGCAACTGCCAGGATCAGAGATAACTCCGATAAAAGTTCTGCCAATGGCATTTAAATGTCTTGATTGGGATTGAGATGTCCTGAATGCCCCCCACCCTGGCTATGAGATCAAGGGGTCCCATCCAAGTGTCATGTCAGCATGGGGCCTTTTAAAGGACCCCATTGCTTCCAAAATTGTTTGTCAATGGCATATCTTAATAGGAAGCCTGTTAAAAAAAACAGTATAATGCAATACTTTAGTATTGCATTATACTTTAAAAGCAATCAAATGATCGCAAGTACAAGTCCCCTATGGGAACTTGAAAAAAGTTTAGATTAAAATAAAGCCTTTTGAATTATTGCAAAAATAAATATATTAAAAGTTTAAAAAAAACTTTCCCCCAAAAAGTAAAAAAAAATGTAAAAAGTGGTATCAGTGTGTCACTAAAAGTTAATAATTTCATTAAAATATCATATTATTAATCCTGCATGCTGCCTGCATCAGAAAAATACATGTAATGCCAGAATTTCTCTTTTTTTTGTCATACATCTTCATTAATCGCAACATAAAATAATTAATTTTTCTATTTAAAAAAACAATTTTTTTAAGTAGTACTACATAAATTTGGTATCACTGTAATTCTACTGACCCACAGAATAAAGAGAACATGTCTTTGTTACTGCATCTTGAATGCTGTAATAACAAAGCCCTCATAAAAAATTTTTAAGTAGTACTATATAAATTTGGTATCACTGTAATTCTACTGACCCACAGAATAAAGAGAACATGTCTTTGTTACTGCATCTTGAATGCTGTAATAACAAAGCCCTCATAAAATGATGCAACTGCATTTTCTTTCCATTTCACACTCCTTTTTTTTTTTTTTAAATCCTTGTAATACATTATATGGTATATTAAATGGTACTATTAAAAAATTGAAGTCTTCACACAAAAAACAAGCCCTCATGTAAATATGTCACCTAAAAAATAAAAAAGTTGTGATTTTTGATGTAAGTAGTGGGAATTCCACAACTGCAAAATATGACCTGGACACAGGAGCATCTTTGACCCTTTGGTCATTAAAGGGATAAGTAACATTGGGTACAGTTATAACAAGCAGTATGACATGATTGCTGATAGAAGGTCTTTACATGCAAGAAATATTGAAATTTAGAAAAGCAGCCTTGCTTGCTACTCGTGGCAGTACCAGTGTGGTTCACTTTTGAGGTTCAGGGAAATCTGCCAGGCTGAATCATATGTGGCATTAATAATACGTTGTGAGCCTTCATGATGCGCTACATGTACCAGTTGGTCTGCCACTTTTTGTATGCCTCATCTATGTGCAAGAATAATACTAAGCAGCCCCCCTCAATATATGGTAGTAATGTGAGTGGTTGTGCAATGCTCCTCCAGATAACAATTAGGCTGTCTGCATGTTGAGGGACGTGGTGTCTACATCTGCCCTTGTAATTTGTATCGTGATATCATTAGTATATCAAGAAGTATGGCAGTAATTTTTGAATTGATATGCCCTTTTTATGTGATTTATATGCAATGTTATTGTAGGAACCCACAAAAGGAAGAGGACCCTTGATATGGGTTGTAGGCTTTTGTATTTTGGCCAAAATATTAACTAATACCTCGTATTTATCTGTATTCTTCGTTATTTTTGCAGCAAGCAGTCAGGCTTTAAATGCTGGAGGAGCCAAGGGTTGCAGTACCAGTGCAGTTTACCTATAAGGTGCAAAGCAACCCTCCGGGCTGAACCATGTGTGGTGTCATTGATATGTTGTAAGCTTGTATGGTGCATTATATGTACTATGTGGTCTGACACCCTTTGCATACATTATCCATGTGCAAGTATAATGCTAAGCAGCAACTGCCCTCAGTATAATGAAAGTGTGTGAGTGGTTGTTCATTATTCAGTATTTAGCATCTGTGCAATGCTCTGCCACATTGCAATTTGGCTGTCTGGTTTTATACCTGCCCTTGTATTGTGTATCAGTGAGTATGGTCGCTGGCAGTGATTTTTGTTTTGAACCAATATGTCCTCTTTCTGTAATTTTTTTTAGCCTTGTTTGCTACCATGAAAAAATGTCTGATTAAATAAACCTTGCCACCGGGGAAAGCTGTCTCCTGGTGGTTCAGGCATCTATATAATACCCCATACAGGCCGATGTATTGAGCGCTAGTTCCTTTAAGTACCAATCAGATGACTAGAAGAAGCAAGTTTCCCCCTTTTTACAGTAGACCTTTCAGTTCTCCTGTCATGTCTGTGTAAGTAAATACTTGAATTCCCCATACAATAATGATTCTGGACCTTTTTTTACCTTAGAATTCTTGACATGTACTACTGAGGTACAACATAAAAAAATCTATAAAGCAGTAAGAACAGTATGCTTTCAGCTCTGCGGCTATTTTTCACTAAAGCTTTATAAGGGCATTCACAATGTTTTTTATGCTAATGTACCGCACCACTCATGTTTCCAAGGAAGGAGCAGATTTTGGCAAGTCATTGTAGACACCAACAATCATTTGAACCTCCCTTGCTGTGCAGCAGTGGTCCGCAACAAGTGGCCGGAGAGTCACATGTGGCTCACAACCTCTTCCTGTGTCGCTCACCATGGCAGTCAATTCCTGAATTGACTTCCTGAATTATAACTACATGCACTGGCAATTACTATTATTGCAGACAAATCTTCTCGGTTGTTGGAGAAATAGGAAAAAACTAAATAGTGAAAAAAAACTGTATATACAATAATATAAATAGATACCTGAATATCTTTAGTCATTTCTAACTGGTCATAGGGAACAATCAATGAAAATGAATGAAAATAGCCGCTAAACACAGAGTCTGTCCTCCTAGGATTAGTAACATAAGGACACGGAACTGGCCTAGCTAAGCACTCCTTGCTTCTCTGCCCCACAGTAACACCTCTGGCAAAGGACTATACGATAGTATTATGTATTATTATCACTGCTGAGATATCATCTCAGCTGTGTCAGTGAGTCAGACAAGGTGACGTTTTCATGGCAGACTGTTTTTTGCAGGGTGGTTAGCCATTGCCTTCCCCTGTCATCAGTCATCTGAGTACTCATTTTACCAACCTCAGAAGGATAGAAAGCTGAGTCAACCTTGAGCCGGCTACCTGAACTACACGACGACTGATCCTGAAACCCTCAGGTCATGAGTGGGAGCTTAGGACTGCATTTCTGCTGCCTTAACACTCTGTGCCACACAAGACTCATGAGTCAGACAAACTGAGCTTTAAAATGACATGTGAAGATGCAGAGAGCACTGCGGAGACAGGCTGTTGTAGGGGATGTGTCTGCCAAAAGTGCATGAGGAGTAGCAGTAGCCCAGGTATTCACAGGCTGTGACTGTAAAAGGCCCATTTGTCCATCTCACTGACGCAGTTGAGATGTTGTTTCAGCAGTTATAATGATACATACTACTGTCGTTGGTCCTCTATCAGGGGGATACTAATGCACGGTTCAGATCACATTTTAGCCATCCACCAAGTGTTTTAATCTAAAAAGGTATTAAGACATATAAGACATACCCGTAGACTTTAATTGGTGAAGCATAGTTTGAAAGTTTGTGAACCTTTTTTTTCCTTTTGTGGGATAGAAAAGCATAGCATACCATGTTTTGTGTCCCACAAAGAAATACATGTTTGACATATACATTTTTTTTACATCACCATCACTAGGAAACATAAAGATGTTTAACGTATATGTTTTTGTTCTCAAATGCCTAATAAAAAACAAAAAAAGTGTACAACTACAAAACTTTATTTAAAAGTAAGACGAGTAAAAAACATACATTTTCATGTAAAAACCAACTCAAACGTATAGCAATACATTTAACATATACGCTAAAAAAGGTAGACGTTAAACGTACAATAAAAACGTTATGCGAAAAGCCCTATAAGCCATATTTACATGGGCAAGTGTGTGATGCAGGTCTGTGAAAATATGACCTAAGTCGCATTTGGTTTTTTTTTTGTGATTTTCATGCATATGCTGTGTTTATGCATTAGAAACGCGGGATTTTCATCGATGTGCATGTGTTTTTCACTCCCATGAAAAAAAAGGCGCTTGTGGTACCAATAGGTAAAATGATAAAAAAAAATAGCATAGCATAGTGCAATGCATTTTTTTCTGCCATAAGAAATAATGGGGGATTTTTGAACAAGAATCAGCCAAAAACAGGACATGCTGCGATTTTTCTATCTTGGACTGTCGGTCCAAGAGAAAAATCACAAGTGCACATAAACCCATTTAAAATCATTGTATTCACTGGGTGGGTAGGGGTATACTCCCCCCTTGGGGCCTTTTCCGCTTCAGTGACTACATTAAAATCATTGGGTTCTTTTCTCATGTGAGCCCTGTTCAAAGTCAGAAGGAACTTGCACAGGAATATCGCCCGTGTAAATACATCCTTAGTAAAGTGGCATTTGCCAAAGATCAAGCCTTTAAATTAGTTGCCTTTGCAAAAAATATTCACCTTTCAAAATGAGTAGATCTGCACATTTATAAAATAATGGTTTACTACAGTTTATGTTCCATACAATGACAGTTACGAGTATAGCTTCTATAGGTTGGTGTTCTAGCACTATTATTGTTATAGGTAGCAATGCACTGATTTTCTTTGGAAATAAATATCTAAAGAAAACATCTAGCCTTCTGATATTTGGGCTTCAGACCTGTCAATGCAAGATCCTACATGAACTCACTGTATGTAGTATAAGTGAGGCCCTACTAAACAACCAGACACATCCTAATTCTACAGGGTTAAGCAACAGGGTCCATGCATTTCTTTAGATAACTAATTGAACAAAACATATGTAGTGGCCTAGCGGATCCTACAGAACATTCACAGCACACTTGTCCTGTCACACCTGTCTATATGCCATCCATGGATGTAGAAGGTGACGTCTGTAGGAGAGACCCAGTGTCTCCTCTTCTTCTCTAAGCCTAGAGCTTAACACTGATGTCAGCTGGTCTCCCATTGGCTGATAGTCAGATTCAATTTCACTGGTGCAGAGTCCAAGGGTGGGAAAGCCACCACACAAGTCCCTATGCAAGAGTGGGAGGATTCCAGAAAGTGCAGGAAAGAAAAAGAAAAGATAAAAGGGAGTGACAGTGAGCAGTTAGGCAGACTCAGTCAGGTGTGAGAGAAGAGAGGTTGCAGTTCAGTCGTGTTGAAGAAGAGGAGATACCCATACGAGAGCAAGCCGGCAGTTCAGCACGTTTTTCTTCCAAGGTCGAGCGAAGTGTAAACCTGCTTCCTTGGCACCCCACAGTGGAGGAAAGAAGAACCTTTCTAAAGTCCATCTTCTTCAAACAGTGGGTCATAGCTACCCGGTGAATTTAAAACCAGGATTATTAGCCATTCAGCCACTTGTCCCTCTGCTTCATATATACTTCACTAAATCTAAATCAATCCTTCTTCTAAAGCAGCTAGTGGGGAAATTGTCTTAAAAAAGAATACACAGGAAAGGAAAAGAGAGAGCTTTGAATTCAGGTCTTAATCAAGTCAATATCACTGTATCTTGCATCGTGATCAATTGCCTGCTTAATACTGCATCTTTGTGTATCTGTTTCAAGTACTTTTTCTGCAGAATTGTAAATTCCATTTGTATTTCAAATATTAAAGTTAGTAAATCTGTACACTCCCAGATTTCTAAAATATTGCTGGACTCGACTCTGTTATTTCTTTGGCATACCACCCTGAGAGTCCAGTCGGAGTGTTGGCGTCACCATGACAAAACTAGGCCTCCGGCCATACGTGCTACAGTAAGTACTTTGAGGCCGCTGCACTTACATATCCAATCCATTGAACCAATCAGTTTAATAGCTGCATTCACTTGACAAAATAATTCACATAATCACATAAACATAAAGTTAGCAGGCGGCCTCCAACTGAGACCATGCTATTCCAAAAAAGATTAAAGGATCATCTGGGACTGAAATATTGATGATCTATCCTGAGAATAGGTCATCAATATCTGACTGGTGGCATTCTGACTCCTGGGTACCCCTGCTGATCAGCTGTTTGAAGAGGCAACAGCATTTGGGTAAGTCCTGCAAACATTGTTCTGACCTGTGACATCATACCCATTAGTCAGTTGGCCTATGTGCAGCTCAGTCCTATGACAGTGAACAGGACTAATCTATAATACCATGCACTACTTCTATGAAATGTATGGCATTGGGCCTAGATTACCGTGAAGAGGCAACAGTGTTCAGAGAATTCTGTGGCCCCTTCATGCAGTTGATCAAGGGGGGTGGCGGGAGTTGGTCACCTTTACAGTTCGTTGCGTCATCAATATTGTAGTCATGGAAAAGCTCTTTAAGTGTATTATGTGAGATTATAGCGTGTCCATACAGATGTAGCAATGGTTAACATGACGGACACATCGTGATAACTCAGTTTACAGCATTGTTCTGCACTGTAGTTAAAGTATCATAACCCGCTGAATGTCAAGTTAACATTTGTTACATCTCTACATTTTCAATTTCTTATACACAATAACTAAATTCTTATCTTGTTCTTCAAACCTAAGGCTAAGCAATGTGATTTTCCTACATGACATTATCTTCACTGGGTGTATTAACATGTTAATTATTAGCATAAGTGTCACAGACAATTACAATATTAGATTGAGTTATGCTTATATTACTTGTGGGGCAGGGGGACTTGGAGTTGGCTTTTCTGCCTCCTGAGATGTGGTTTGTTCTTCAATTAGGCTTGTGGCTGTAACTGTGGTCTCAGGTGCAGGGGCAGGTTTTTTAGTCACTTTCTCAGACACGTCCTCTTCTCCAGAAGACTCTGTATGAGCTTCCTCTGACTCTTCATCCTCTGCCGCTTCTTCTTCTTCCTCTTCAACATCTATAATAAAATATATATATACAGTATATAAAATGCTATTTATAAATGAATTCTTGTTTATTCAAACTAAATAAAATCCACCAACATATGTAGCATTTTTGTAACCTTTCTCCATTACTGTTCTCACATATTTTTTTCATTGCATTTTTCTATGAGGTGGAGAATAGAGATGAGCGAGCGTACTCGCTAAAGGCAAATACTCAAGCGAGTAGTGCCTTATGTGAGTACTTGCCCGTTCGTCTCAAAAGATTCGGGTGCCGGCGGGGGTGAGCGGTGAGTTTCAGGAGTGAGCAGGGGGAGCGGGGGTGGGGGTTAGGGGATTGGGGGGAGGAGAGAGAGATCTCCTCCCCACTCTCCGCTGCCGCTCCCCGCCCCCCGCCTGCACCCGAATCTTTTGAGACGAGTGGGCAGGTACTCGCAAAAGGCAATACTCGCTTGAGTATTTGCCCTTAGCGAGTACGCTCGCTCATCTCTAGAGGAGAGCAAACGTCCTTTGGAAACTGTCAACAAGCAAACCAATTGGTGTTGATGGATATTAATATGGATTTATTATCATTCTAATTCTGGTAAATTAGTATATAAATAGTACATTGTATTAATATGTATTGATGCTTTCTTTCATTCCAAGAATTGTGTTGGATTTTTCAAAATAAAAGTTATAGAGCTTCTTTTTTTAAAAGAAAACCAATGTATATGACCTTACATCTTATATGCCAATGGATAGTAATTATACAGAGTCTGTATAATCTGGTACAAATCTAGATTGCAAAAGAGTTTGCTAAGTAAAAATGGTGTATTAGGCTAGTGCTGAAAGCACAATAAACTGCAATACATAAATATTGCAGTATATTTTATAAGAGATCAAGTGATCGTATGTTCAAGTGCACTACTGGGGCTATATAAAAAAGTTTAACAAAATGTTAATGTTTTAGTAGTGAAACATAATAAAAACGATATACAGTACACGTGATATAATCATAATTGTACTGACCCTTTGCTTATTATTATCATGTCAATTATATCACACAGCGCATGCCATAAAAACTAAGCCCAAAAAGCAATGGCATAATTGCACATTTTTTCCACTCCGCTCCACACTGTTTTCGGTACATTACACGGTGTGCTATGGTGCATTAAAGTATATATAACATGTGCCACAAAAAACAGTCCCTGAATATGCCTATTCAATGAAAAAAATGTATAGCTCTTGGAAGGGCTGAAAAAAAATGTCACCACCAAAAATGACTATGGTCAGAAGAGGTCAAGTTCAGGACTTGATAGGATTTATCATAGCTGTGTAACGGACAGAAGTACAGATGAGCGAACGTGCTGGTTTAGAGCAATTACTCGATCGAGCATCGCTTTTTTCGAGTAACTGCCTAATCGGGCGAAACAAATCGGGGGGCTCCGGGGGTGAGCGGGGGGTTGCGGTGGGGAGTGGGGGGGAAAAGAGAGTGAGAGAGAACTCCCCCCTGCTACCCCCTGCTCCACCCAGCCGCCTCCTGCCCCCCGGCGCCCCCCGAATCTTTTCGCCCGAGTAGGCAGTTACTCGAAAAAAGCAATGCTTGATTGAGTAATTGTCCTAAACGAGCACGTTCGCTCATCTGTAGACAGAAGCCATTATGTTAATGTAAACACAGCCTAAATAGGTAGCACTGTAGATATAAATCTCTTCTTTCAGCTCTGAGAAATCTTCTTTTTTTTGGATCCAAATGTTTATTTACAATTCACAATGGGCACATACCTTTATAAAAGTCAATTTCTCTAATTATTCTCTCTTCTCGTTTGAGGTCCACTGTTAAGTAATTCATATTTTCATACCCGGGCTCAATTTTTTCCACTTGCAATCCTCTAGATGCGTCTGTAATTCTAAAGGAGTGAACATTGTATCTCAGGGTGAACAAACTAAGACAAAACAATAGTCAGGGGTTTGGATCTTAAATTTAGGTACTTACTTTTGTAATAAACCTTTAGAATTCTGTGGGTAAAAAAGGAAAACATCATACTTAGATGCAATTATCCAATTTCTGTAGGCAAATGTAAATTTAGTTATCCTTTTTAAAAGGAAACTGTCATGTTGAACACAATGTCTGAGCTCGAGGCAGATTGTTATAGAGTAAAAGGAGCTGAGCAGATTAATATATAGTTTTGACGGGAAAAAAATTGTGTAAGGCTATATTCACATGGGTGAGAGTGATATTGGGCTGAGAAACCTGACCCCATATCTCACTTGTCAATGTGCGGTTTACCCATGCAAAACCCATAGATGGTCCTAAGGAGCACCGACCTCAGATTTCCCCTATAGTGCCAGACCCTGATGCTCCCAACAAATGCTGTCCCCATCTGAGCTCTAGCTGAGCAACATTACTACAAGCCTGCTGACCTCTTCCAACTCACTGATTACAAATACTCCGGACCCCGCAATCACCTGACTCCTGCCCAAATCCTGTGCTACTGCTAATAAGTGTGTGTACAGAGTTGCTCCAATGTGACGTCCAGAGCGTCTGTAATGAGTGAGTTGGAACAGTTCCCATTGGTACCTTGCAAATTGCATTTCAGGGTGCCTATAGGGGACACAAAGAGTCCCCTTCCCCTGTCACCTGCTTACACACTACAGTTGCTATTGTTTGTGGCAGGTAAGGGGTTAAGCTGCCAGGATCTAAGGTTTCTCTATTCCTGGCTGTTAGAGCAGAAGCCTGGCTGTCAGTAGTTAGTCAAGCCACTGCCTTAAAAAGATGTATGTGTAGATTTAAGACCGATTAGTGAGGCCAGTAAAAAGGTGTATTGCGGCTATGAAGGGGTTAAAGAGGAGAGAGAATAAGGAGCGGCTCTCTGAGCAGGAAGAAGGGACAGGAAGTAGTGAGTCTGTGCAGCTATGTGCAGTTTGAGAAATTGGTAAAGCTCCTCTGTGTGAAGCTCTGCTGCAATGTGTAGAGCTGCTGATACTCCATTGAGTCTGTGCAGCCATGCTGTGGAGTGAGGAGCAAGGGATACTCCCTGTTGTCAGTGAAATTGCAGTGTGCAGGATTAGCCCTATGGCAGTCAGCTCTTTGACGGACATATTTTTTTAGATAAAGGCTGCTCTGATTGCAAGCAATGAAGAAACTTCTGCCACCTCGTTCCCCTCCTTCCATATGTTGATGTGATACAGAGCTGCCAGAAACTACATTACTGATGATTGGGTAAGGACTTTTGAGAAACCTGCTACACAGGGAGAAGACATGGATTGAAATCCTTATCATCAGCTAAAGATTTTGCAGAAACTCAATATATGGATACTAGACTTTTACCACAATACACCTAACGCAGATCCTCTGCAGTAGCTGACTGGTACACGGTTGTGAGTCCCCCCGAAACTGGACTTAAACTTTTTATGTTTCATTAAAGTTTATGGCTGAAAAAAATACACGTTGGCTCCCATACCGAGGCATAACTTGAAGCTCCCGGGCCCCGATGCAAAACTTGTAACAGGGCCCCCAACTATAATGCTTTACTTATAGTACTGGGCTCCCTATATGGAGAAGACAAGCCTTATGGGCCCCCTAAGGCTCCTGGGCCCGGGTGCAACCGCATCCCCTGCATCCTCTATAGTTACGCCGCTGCTGCCGTACCCTATGTGAGCTATACCTGGAACCTCCGTGCTACTAACACTGTCTTAGATCACTGGGGAAACCCCAAACCAGATATCAGGGCCCCCTCAATCAGACCTGAAACTACCAAACTCAGTATTAAGTTTCATTTCATTGCTGCTTCATTCAGACTACAGAATAACCAAAGACTTCTTCAACAGTATGTGTTGAATACAAGTTAAAAAGCGCATGTATCCCAATACACTCACCTGAAGGAACATTGCCATTTCAGGCTCCTCCATGAACTGAATTCCTGATTCTACCAGCTTTGAGACCGTTTCTGTATGATCTGCATACTTCTTCATTAAAGACTTAACATATTCAAGTTTCTCCTCTTGGTCTCTAGTAATAATCTGAGTCAGTTCACCCTTTCTTTCTTCAAGAACTGCATATAAATAGTCAAATCTCTCACTCAGCTGTTCTTTCTGTTTTCTACAGTTTTCCTAAAAGATGAAAAAAATCATTATTTCAAATGCTGTCTTGCATATGTTTTCTTTTTAACATCTTACGCCCAAACCACGAGAAGACAATGTTTTTTATGGACACATTGGACACCTATAATGAATCATAAAGCATATCCGTCTATTGATCAAAAAAACGATATGAACACGGCTTAAAAAAAAATCATATTTTTTTCCCGGACAATGGAAAAAAGCCCCCTATTATTATGGACTGTCTTGGAATTCACAGACGACTGGTAACCCTGGTCATGAAAATCGGGAAACCCCAAAAATCAAGGAAACCCCAAAAACATCCATAAATATTTCACAATAACACCATATAATAGCTTACAGACAGCATGCATCATTGCCAGCTGTGTTTAACAAGACTGGAGATGAGCGAGCATACTCGCTAAGGGCAATTACTCGATCGAGCATTGCCCTTAGCGAGTACCTGCCCGCTCGGAAGAAAAGGTTCGGCTGCCAGCGACAGCGGGGAGCGGCAGGGGAGAGCGGGGAGGAACGGAGGGGAGATCTCTCTCTCCCTCTCTCCCCCCCGCTCCCCACTGCTCACTGCCGCAACTCACCTGTCACCCGCGCCGGCAGCCGAACCTTTTCTTCCGAGCGGGCAGGTACTCGCTAAGGACAATGCTCGATCGAGCAATTGTCCTTAGCGAGTATGCTCGCTCATCTCTAAACAAGACCCATAATCACTGCATAGCATTTTTAACTCATTATGTTCCACATAGAATAAATATGATTATTATACTGTATACTCTTCTGAGTACACTTATTACTATGTTAATTGTGTTGGTTTTAGCCAGTTTCATAGAGAAGAGCTCACGTCAGACTGGTGAGATTAAAAGCCATAATCACTTACTATCACATTCAGCATCCATTGTGTATATAAAGTACAATATTTCAACTGCAGGTGATTTAGATCTTTCTTTTTCTTCTTTTCTGCATTTAAATAGTTCTTTTGACCCTATCTGAAACCAATATACCTTCACATTTAAATCCAATAAACATTCACTGAGCTTTCATTACATCCAATAAAGCCAGCTTACGAGACAGTGACCCAAACCAGAATGTGACCAAGTCACTAACACTTTTCATTCTTAACTATGTGTCACATAGAAGAATAAAAAAGGTTCAAGTGAAAGATGATTGGTCTCATAGTGTACTTCAATTAGGATGCTCTTTCTAAAGGCCATCCCTGAAATAATCAGTCACCTGTGAGGTCATCCAGAATATTACATCTCCAAATGTTATGATGCTGCATTTCTAACTGCAAACTAGTATGATATATTAAACCACAGGAAGGAATGTCATATTTATCTTCTATTCATCATTTCTGTTTGCATATTTTATCTACAATGTGTTTTCATTATTGATGCTTGTGATTGGTAGTTTATAAAACATTTAAAAAGACGCCACCAATGCATGCAAGGCTCATGATCAAAGCAAGACTCAACCAAAAGGCACAGTCAAGGTTACATGTAGGCTTTCCTTCACCCAGGGCAAAGACTCAGTTAAATGGGTGTTCCCATTTCAGCTTTTCATGGCCAAGATGGGAAAACCCAGCGCTCTGTCCCGACCACCTGTCGGAAAGACCTTAGTGCTTCGGCTCTCATTGAAGTGAATGAGAGCTATGGAAACAGATAAGCATGCTGTGCTACACGGTTTCTGTAACTCGGGGAGTTATGGAAACAGCGCAGTGTGCTGTGCTATACTGTTTTTTAGGTTCTATTGCCTTCATTGAGAGCTACGGTAACAGCACAAAAAGGTTGTATTAACTATGGGGAACAAAAGATTCTCAATTACGGTGGCAGAAAGGGGACATTATTACTTATTGAGGCAGAAAAGAGGCATTACTAATGATAGGGCAAAAAAGGGGTAATATTAATTATGGGGGCAAAAGGCAACATTACCAACTCGGACAGAAAAGTTGTCAATAGTAATTATGGGGGCAAAAAAAAGCACTAATAATCATGGGCCAGAAAAGGGGTATTATTAATTATTAGAGCAGAATAGGCAGCATTATTACCTATTGGGCTAGAAAAGGGGCATTATTAACCATGGTAAGCAAAAAATGGGCATTGAGTATAGGGAAAAAAGGGGAATTATTAATTGGGGCAGAAAATGCAGCATTATCAACTATGGAGGCAGAAAAGGCAGCATTATCAATTATGAGGGGGAAAAGGGGTATTCTTACTTATTGGGGCAGAAAAGAGGCATTATTAATTATGGGGCAGAAAAGAAGGAGAATTATTATTGATGGTGCAGAAAAGGAGCATTATTGTTTATGGAGGCAGAAAAGTGGCAATATTAATAATGGGGGCCGAAAAGATGGCATTAGTTACTGAGGCAGAAAAAGTGGCATTAGTTAATTATGGGGGCAAAAAGGGAGAATTATTGCTCATGGGGGCAGAAAAGCGGCATTATTAATTATAGGGACTGAAAAGATGCCATTTCTTACTAGGGTAGAAAGACAGCATTAGTAATTATGGGGGCAAAAAAGGGCATTACTACTCATGGGGGCAGAAAAGGGGTATTATTATTTTTTTAAGCAGGCAGCATTAGTATCTATGGGGCTAGGAAAGGGACATTATTAATGGTTGGGGAAGAAAAGATGTGTTATTACTGATGAGGGCATAAAATGGAGCACTTTTAATGTGCGGAAGGCACCCCAAGCAGCACTTATTGTATGGGGCCTAATTACTATCTGGGGCACCATCGATCGTGTAGATGGTGATGAAAAAGCAAGGAACTAAAGATGTCTGTATATTAAATTCTGCAGAGACAGGTTGTGGCCAAGAAAAGTCATGGTAGTGGTCTGGGCCGGGATAGAGAGGAAAAAAGAAAGAGAATGACATCAATCAGCTGTGACTGGAGGTAACAGTATGATAGGCCAAAAAAAGACATATGTCCATCAGGTTCAGCCTATTCCTCCCCCAGAGTGAACCAGGGGAAGGAAAAAAAATCAATGAGGTAGGAGCCAAATTTTTCCCATTTAAGAGGACAGAAAAGTCTCTGCCAAGAAGAACACTGCCCCTTTATTTGAAAGAGTTGCCAAATGAAAGTTTTAGAGGACGTGGACATTGATCTCGCCACCTTTTGCATGCTTAGCAAGTGCTCCACCATTTGAGTTATCCTCTAACTGCACTGTAATCACTATGTAGAGTCAGTAGTATCTGATTATTTAGAGGTATACTATTACTGTGAGGGGGTCACTAATTGGCACTATTAATGTGAGGAGATCACTAACAGCTACTATTACTGTGAGGGGATACAAAGGACCTGAACGTAAAAAATTGCTGTACAAGATTTTCTTCTTTTTTCCTTGCGCAAAAGTTGGAAAGTAAGAAAAAAAAAGAACCAACCCTCATGTCAATGGCTTTTCTACCTGTTCCCTAATACTGACCATCATGTCTAGGAGGGGGGGGGGGGGGGCAACCTTTGACACCTGATTGTGATACACTGATTCATAAGTAAATTACATGAGTTTATACAACAATGTGCATCAGGTAGTTAGAAAAGTGGTGATTCTGTATTATAGTAAGTGCGAATTTATCAAATCCCTCATTAAAGAAATATCACTTTACTTGAAGATCAGTAGTGCTCTAGTGCAAAATCCTGTTTTCAATGTTAGAGAAGTGGGACGCATAGAATACTGCATGCACTTTGTCACCAATATCAATTGATTTTGCAGCAGATTAGCAGAAAGCAATGTACACAATTGTCTTACTATAATCATAAGGTTTCTATGTAACCATATGCATCAATACCCATTTTAACCTTGTTTACTTCTCTGTGATCATGACAAGGTCATTGTGTGTCTGTGGGAAAATGTACCACTTTGGCATTGTCATCTGTTCTCCCGTATTCTCTGGTTTAAGACGGTGCCAGAAGTTTAAGCAGAAAGGAAAAAACAGCCAAACCAAATTCTTTACATATAATCTCTGATCAGATGGTAATCCTTTCTGGCCAAAGTGCATGTACATGAGTGACAACTGCCATTGCACAAATGTCATCAAGTTTATACCTATGAAGAAAGAAAATGAGACCCCCCCCCCCCCCCTTCCCCGCGCACACACAATCCAGACAAGAAGGATCTTAGACCCTTGTGAAAAAAATCAATGACAGTAAAATTCATTTGTCTGGACAGTTTGGAGTTGTAAAAAAAGTGGCAACATAACTAAATTATACCGTATGGGAAAAGCTGGATGTATGTCAAGTCTTCATAGATGGAATAAGCAATCGCATGGGTTCAAAAGTGTGGAGTTAATAAATTGTAGAAATGCTAATATTTTTTTTTTTAGCTTTGAAAGGTCAGCTAAGAGTTTGAGACCCTGGGGTCTGCGGCTGTCGCTGGTTCTGTGCTTGTACATATATACATTAGCTTTCATGAACTTCGAGCACATATCATTTGCACATATAAGCTTCTGTATGGACATTCATATGTTAAACACAACACTGCCAGCAGTAGTTCCTGTGTCAGATTTTGGATTTCTATATTGTTCTTCTTTAGGTTCGGAGTTTTGTTCAGTCACAGGGAATTTTTACTATAGTGTTGCAGAATATGCAGTCCTGGAATTCCACGCCAAAATCTGCACAGCTAACCACGAATTTCAAGGTGGTGCTGCCAGCAGAATTCTGCTATTTTCAATTCTCCATCAATGCGGAGTTTGGTGCTAAATATTCCGCAGGAGGGCATATTCTGCAATGCTGTCGCAGAATATTCTGTCCCATGTGAAAGGTCCCTTTTTAGTATAAGGGCTGATGCCCACGGCCGGATTTCCGATTTCTATTGAACCTAATAGCTGAATGTTCACGCTGCTGAATTCCGCAGCGTGAAATAACCTGCAGCATGTCCTATTTGCCCCGGGAATATGCGCAGCTGGCTTCCATTGTAGTCAATAGAAGCCGGCCGTCACACTATACTTCCGCTGTAGCACAGCGGAAGTATAGCGTGAACACGCACCCCGCCTACCGTCATATGACACTGCCAGGGCGTCATGCGGGACTCGCGCAGCGGATCCGAAGGTGAGTATGGGGTCTTGGGGGGGGGGGGGGGGGCGTGATGGACTCCGCTAAGGTATTTTCCGCTTGCGGAGCCCGTCACGGCCGTACGCATGAGCCCTAACTATATACCATATTTTACTATATAAAAAGGACTTTTGCAATGTTTTGTGTTTCATTTTCTCACCATTTTCAATATCTATGCTTGCTGCCAATGCATGGAAATATAGTAGGTACTAGTTATATTCTGAGAAAAAAAAACTGGTACAGGCTATATCCTTTTCACTGTAAGATTTCATTGAACGTATTTGAATTGCAAATTGTGCGCGTGATGTACATGCGTATAATATGCAGTACATCGCAATAATTCAAATACATTGATTTTCGCATGTCCCACTCATAGTAACATTTTTGCATTGCATATAATGCATGCTTAAAAACAATGCAGCATGTTCAATTGTAGTGCGGATTAAGCGTGATAGAGCTCTATTGTTCTCTATGGTTGCGTATGAAATGCTGTAGATATGCAATTAAATTTTCCTTCTCCCTCCTAAACTATTTACTCGCTGTGAAAAACAGTTAAAATCACAATTCACTGATAGCTCAGATTACATGCTGCCCATAGATGTTTATGGTAACTGAGGGTGAAGGAGCCGAATGAGAGAGAAGCAGAGAGACACACATTGAGATGCAATAGCTAACGGAATTTTATCTACACTGTTTAGTACTTATTTATAATGTCCTCCTGCCATTTGATTAAGACTGGTAGGGTCCATTTAGACGGGATGAATATCGGGCAAATAATGCTCCACACTCATCCCTGTGTGTCCTCACTCCCATGCTCCTGCACAGGAGCTAGTAGTGCTGGCTCGCTCACAGAGCAGCCAGCAGGGGGGCTGGGTGGCTGCAGGAGATTTATCTCCTCTCGCTCCCCTGCCTCTCTCCATTGACTTAACAGTCAGTTATTTACAGCGATCAGCTCATTGTACATCGTTTAGGCTGCATAAATAATGGACGATGAGCTGATCGCTCATCGTTCAGTGTAAATAGCAGCCGTTCAGTACTGAACGCCCGCTATGTTATGTCAATGGAGAGGGACGGGGAAGTGCGAGGAGAGAAATCTCCTGCAACCTCCCCACTAAGAGCTAATGATACTAGCTCCCATGCACGGAGCTAGTATGTGCGGGGATGAGAGTCGGGCATCATTAGCCTAACATTCAGCCTGTCTAAAAGGGCTATAGTTCTAAAATATACTTTATTCATGTTGGTATCTTTAGGTTTCTATTAATGGTTCTTGTATTTTTGATGACAATAATAGTGTAGCCTGCAGCAATATTCTTGCCATCAAAAATACCAGAACCTAGACAGAAACTTGACAGGCTCCATTATAAGTCAAGATCTGTTCAACGATGTTGAATAGCTGTCATGGCTCCACTTTGAACAAAAGCCATGACATTAGTGAGATAGGGACCTTCACAGGCAAAATCATAAATGTTCCAAATTTTTCCCCAAAAAGCCAAACCAGAACATTAGAGATGAGCGAGCACTAGAGATGAGCGAGCACCAAAATGCTCGGGTGCTCGTTACTCGGGACGAAATTATCGTGATGCTCGAGGGTTCGTTTCGAGTAACGAACCCCATTGAAGTCAATGGGCGACCCGAGCATTTTTGTATTTTGCCGATGCTCGCTAAGGTTTTCATGTGTGAAAATCTGGGCAATTCAAGAAAGTGATGGGAACGACACAGCAACGGATAGGGCAGGCGAGGGGCTACATGTTGGGCTGCATCTCAAGTTCACAGGTCCCACTATTAAGCCACAATACCGGCAAGAGTGCCCCCCCCCCTCCCAACAACTTTTACTTCTGAAAAGCCCTCATTAGCATGGCATACCTTAGCTAAGCACCACACTACCTCCAACAAAGCACAATCACTGCCTGCATGACACTCCGCTGCCACTTCTCCTGGGTTACATGCTGCCCAACCCCCCCGCACGACCCAGTGTCCACAGCGCACACCAAATTGTCCCTGCGCAGCCTTCAGCTGCCCTCATGCCACGCCACACTCATGTCTATTTATAAGTGCGTCTGCCATGAGGAGGAACCACAGGCACACACTGCAGAGGGTTGGCACGGCTAGGCAGCGACCCTCTTTAAAAGGGGCGGGACGATAGCCCACAATGCTGTACAGAAGCAATGAGAAATATAATCCTGTGCCACCGCCATCAAGAGCTGCACACGTGGGCATAGCAATGGGGAACCTATGTGCCACACACTATTCATTCTGTCAAGGTGTCTGCATGCCCCAGTCAGACCGGGCTTTTTAATTCATAGACACAGGCAGGTACAACTCCCTATTGTAAAGTCCCTGTGGACCGACAGCATGGGTGGCTCCCTGGAACCCACCGGCGGTACATAAAAATATCCCATTGCAGTGCCCATCACAGCTGAGGTAGTAATGTCATGTTTAATGCAGGTGGGCTTCGGCCCACACTGCATGCCCCAGTCAGACTGGGTTTCTTTACAAGTGGAAACAGATGCATTTATAATTCCCTGTGGACCCACAGCATGGGTGGGTGCCAGGAAGCCACCGGCGGTACATAAAAATGTCCCATTGCATTGCCCAACACAGCTGAGGTAGTAATGTTGTGCTTAATACAGGTGGGCTTCGGCCCACACTGCATGCCCCAGTCAGACTGGGGTTCTTTACAAGTGGACACATGTAGGTTAAACTCCGTGTGCACCTACAGCATGGGTGGCTCCCTGGAACCCACCGGCGGTACATAGAAATATCCCATTGCATTGCCCAACACAGCTGAGGTAGTAATGTTGTGCTTAATACAGGTGGGCTTCAGCCCACACTGCATGCCCCAGTCTGACTGGGGTTCTTTACAAGTGGAAACAGATGCATTTATAATTCCCTGTGGACCCACAGCATGGGTGGGTGCCAGGAAGCCATCGGCGGTACATAGAAATATCCCATTGCATTGCCCAACACAGCTGAGGTAGTAATGTTGTGCTTAATACAGGTGGGCTTCGGCCCACACTGCATGCCCCAGTCAGACTGGGGTTCTTTACAAGTGGACACATGTAGGTTAAACTCCGTGTGCACCTACAGCATGGGTGGCTCCCTGGAACCCACCGGCGATACACAAAAATATCCCATTGCATTGCCCAACACAGCGGATGTAACGTCAGCTGTAATGCAGGTGGGCTAAAAATTCATTTGATTACACTGTAGGCGAGGGCCCACAAAAATTGCTGTATCAACAGTACTAATGTACATCCAAAAAATTGGCCATGGCCAACCAAGAGGGCAGGTGAAACCCATTAATCGCTTTGGTTAATGTGGCTTAAGTGGTAACTAGGCCTGGAGGCAGCCCAGTTTAACGAAAAATTGGTTCAAGTTAAAGTTTCAACGCTTTTAAGAGCATTGAAACATATAAAAATTGTTTAGAAAAATTATATGAGTGAGCCTTGTGGCCCTAAGAAAAATTGCCCGTTCAGAGTGATTACGTGAGGTTTCAGGTGGAGGAGCAGGAGGAGGAGGAGGAATATTAAACACAGATTGATGAAGCAGAAATGTCCCCGTTTTGGATGGTGAGAGAGAACGTAGCTTCCATCCGCGGGTGCAGCCTACGTATTGCTTACGTATCGCTGCTGTCCGCTGGTGGAGAAGAGAAGTCTGGGGAAATCCAGGCTTTGTTCATCTTGATGAGTGTAAGCCTGTCGGCACTGTCGGTTGACAGGTGGGTACGCTTATCCGTGATGATTCCCCCAGCCACACTAAACACACTCTCTGACAAGACGCAAGCCGCAGGACAAGCAAGCACCTCCAGGGCATACAGCGCGAGTTCAGGCCACGTGTCCAGCTTCGACACCCAGTAGTTGTAGGGGGCAGAGGCGTCACGGAGGACGGTCGTGCGATCGGCTACGTACTCCCTCACCATCCTTTTACAGTGCTCCCGCCGACTCAGCCTTGACTGGGGAGCGGTGACACAGTCTTGCTGGGGAGCCATAAAGCTGGCAAAGGCCTTGGAGAATGTTCCCCTGCCTGCGCTGTACATGCTGCCTGATCTCTGCGCCTCCCCTGCTACCTAGCCCTCGGAACTGCGCCTTCTGCCACTAGCGCTGTCGGATGGGAAGTTTACCATCAGTTTGTCCACCAGCGCCCTGTGGTATAGCATCATTCTCGAACCCCTTTCCTCTTCGGGAATGAGAGTGCAAAGGCTCTCCTTATACCGTGGATCGAGCAGTGTGTACACCCAGTAATCCGTAGTGGCCAGAATGCGTGTAACGTGAGGGTCACGAGAAAGGCATCCTAACATGAAGTCAGCCATGTGTGCCAGGGTACGCAACACATGGCTGTCTTCACTAGGAAGATCACTTTCAGGATCCTCCTCCTCCTCCTCTTCCTCCTCCTCAGGCCATACACGCTGAAAGGATGACAGGCAAGCAGCATGGGTACCGTCAGCAGTGGGCCAAGCTGTCTCTTCCCCCTCCTCCTCATGCTCCTCATGCTCCTCCTCCTCCTCCTCAACACGCTGAGATATAGACAGGAGGGTGCTCTGACTATCCAGCGACATACTGTCTTCCCCCGGCTCTGTTTCCGAGCGCAAAGCATCTGCCTTTATGCTTTGCAGGGAACTTCTCAAGATGCATAGCAGAGGAATGGTGACGCTAATGATTGCAGCATCGCCGCTCACCACCTGGGTAGACTCCTCAAATTTTCCAAGGACCTGGCAGATGGCTGCCAACCAGGGCCACTCTTCTGTAAATAATTGAGGAGGCTGACTCCCACTGCGCCGCGCAAGTTGGAGTTGGTATTCCACTATAGCTCTACGCTGCTCATAAAGTCTGGCCAACATGTGGAGAGTAAAGTTCCACTGTGTGGGCACGTCGCACAGCAGTCGGTGCACTGGCATATTAAACCTATATTGCAGTGTCCGCAGGGTGGCAGCGTGCGTGTGGGATTTGCGGAAATGTGCGCAGAGCTGGCGCACCTTTCCGAGCAGGTATGACAAGTGGGGGTAGCTTTTCAGAAAGCGCTGAACCACCAAATTAAAGACATGGGCCAGGCATGGCACGTGCGTGAGGCTGCCAAGCTGCAGAGCCGCCACCAGCTTACGGCCGGTGTCACACACGACCATGCCCGGTTGGAGGCTCAGCGGCGCAAGCCAGTGGTCGGTCTGCTCTGTCAGACCCTGCAGCAGTTCGTGGGCCGTGTGCCTCTTCTCTCCTAAGCTGAGTAGTTTCAGCACGGCCTGCTGACGCTTGCCCACCGCTGTGCTGCCACGCCGCGTGACACCTACTGCTGGCGACGTGCTGCTGACACATCTTGATTGCGAGACAGAGGTTGCGTTGGAGGAGGAGGAGGAGGAAGGTGCTTTAGTGGAGGAAGCATACACCGCCGCAGATACCACCACCGAGCTGTGGCCCGCAATTCTGGGGGTGGGTAGGACGTGAGCGGTCCCAGGCTCTGACTCTGTCCCAGCCTCCACTAAATTCACCCAATGTGCCGTCAGGGAGATATAGTGGCCCTGCCCGCCTGTGCTTGTCCAAGTGTCTGTTGTTAAGTGGACCTTGGCAGTAACCGCGTTGGTGAGGGCGCGTACAATGTTGCGGGAGACGTGGTCGTGCAGGGCTGGGACGGCACATCGGGAAAAGTAGTGGCGACTGGGAACCGAGTAGCGCGGGGCAGCCGCCGCCATCATGCTTTTGAAAGCCTCCGTTTCCACAAGCCTATATGGCAGCATCTCTAGGCTGATCAATTTTGCAATGCGCACGTTTAACGCTTGAGTGTGCGGGTGCGTGGCGTTGTACTTGCGCTTGCGCTCAAACTGTGGCACTAGCGACGTCTGAACGCTGCGCTGAGAGACATTGCTGGATGGGGCCGAGGACAGCGGAGGTGAGGGTGTGGGTGCAGGCCAGGAGACGGTAGTGCCTGTGTCCTCAGAGGGGGGTTGGATCCCAGTGGCAGGTTGGGGCACAGGGGGAGAGGCAGTGGTGCAAACCGGAGGCGGTGAACGGGCATCGTCCCACCTTGTGGGGTGCTTGGCCATCATATGCCTGCGCATGCTGTTGGTGGTGCCTCCCCAGCTGATCTTGGCGCGACAAAGGTTGCACACCACTGTTCGTCGGTCGTCAGGCGTCTCTGTGAAAAACTGCCACACCGTAGAGCACCTTGACCTGTGCAGGGTGGCATGGCGCGAGGGGGCGCTTTGGGAAACAGTTGGTGGATTATTCGGTCTGGCCCTGCCTCTACCCCTGGCCACCGCACTGGCTCGGCCTGTGCCCACACCCTCACTTGGCCCTCCGCGTCCTCGGCCGCGTCCACATCCTCTAGGCCTACCCCTACCCCTCAGCATGCTGTATTACCAGTGATTTGATTTCCCAGGCAGGAAAGAAATTGGCGCAAGGCTGCACTCAACCGTAGCTGGTTGCGTCTGATTTTTGTACGTTCTCCACGCAGCACACACGTACACGGAGACCTTAGGACTGACACAGGCAGGCCAAATATAATTTTTTCGCTTTTTTGCAAAGGGAAGGCCCCACTGCGTATATTCAATGAACAATACGTTTAATAACTGTGGTGTGGCCCTGAAAAAGTGTCACACAACTTTAGTGTAGCAGAGTTATTAACTCTGGCAGAGCAGGTATTTGCCAGTCAGGAAAGACAATGGCGCAAGCCTGCAGTAAACCGTAGCTGGTTGCGTCTGATTTTTGTACGTTCTCCACGCAGCACACACGTACACGGAGACCTTAGGACTGACACAGGCAGGCCAAATATAATTTTTTCGCTTTTTTGCAAAGGGAAGGCCCCACTGCGTATATTCAATGAACAATACGTTTAATAACTGTGGTGTGGCCCTGAAAAAGTGTCACACAACTTTAGTGTAGCAGAGTTATTAACTCTGGCAGAGCAGGTATTTGCCAGTCAGGAAAGAAAATGGCGCAAGCCTGCAGTAAACCGTAGCTGGTTGCGTCTGATTTTTGTACGTTCTCCACGCAGCACACACGTACACGGAGACCTTAGGACTGACACAGGCAGGCCAAATATAATTTTTTCCTTTTTTTGCAAAGGAAAGGCCCCACTGCGTATATTCAATGAACAATAACTGTGTTGTGGCCCTGCCTACACAATTCTGTCACTGTAGTATCAATGGAGGGTGCAATGCTCTGCACAGACGATTTTTAGAAAGAAAAAAAATATGCAACACTGCTAACAGCAGCCAGCACAGTACTGCACACGGTTAAATTTGGCCCTAGAAAGGACCGTTGAGGTTCTTGAAGGCTACACTCACTCCTAACACTCTCCCTGCCTAAGCACCACTTCTGTCCCTAATACCGGGTGCAATGCTCTGCACTGCCGATTTTGAGAAAAAAAAATAAAAATTTTCCACTGCTAACAGCAGCCTGCACACACGTAGATGTGGCCCTAAGAAGGACCGTTGGGGTTCTTGAAGCCTACACTCACTACAAACACTCTCCCTACAGCAACTCCAATAGAACAGCACTTTCCCTCACTAACTCACACGGCATCTGAGCCGAGCCGCGGGAGGGGCCGACTTTTATACTCGGGTGACATCTGATCACCCCAGCCACTCACAGCAGGGGGGTGGTATAGGGCTTGAACGTCACAGGGGGAAGTTGTAATGCCTTCCCTGTCTTTCAATTGGCCAGAAAAGCGCGCTAACGTCTCAGAGAGGAAACTGAAAGTAACCGGAACACCGCGTGGTACTCGTTACGAGTAACGAGCATCCCGAACACCGTAATGTTCGCACGAATATCAAGCTCGGACGAGTACGTTCGCTCATCTCTAGCGAGCACCAAAATGCTCGGGTGCTCGTTACTCGAGTCGAACTTTTCGTGATGCTCGAGGGTTCGTTTCGAGTAACGAACCCCATTGAAGTCAATGGGCGACTCGAGCATTTTTGTATATCGCCGATGCTCGCTAAGGTTTTCATTTGTGAAAATCTGGGAAATTCAAGAAAGTGATGGGAACGACACAGAAACGGATAGGGCAGGCGAGGGGCTACATGTTGGGCTGCATCTCAAGTTCCCAGGTCCCACTATTCAGCCACAATAGCGGCAAGAGTGCCCCCCCCTCCCAACAATTTTTACTTCTGAAAAACCCTCATTAGCAAGGCATACCTTAGCTAAGCACCACACTACCTCCAACAAAGCACAATCACTGCCTGCATGACACTCCGCTGCCACTTCTCCTAGGTTACATGCTGCCCAGCCCCCCCCCCCCCGCACGACCCAGTGTCCACAGCGCACACCAAAGTGTCCCTGCGCAGCCTTCAGCTGCCCTCATGCCACACGCTGGCCTCATAGCCACACCACCCTCATGTCTATTTATAAGTGCTCCTGCCATGAGGAGGAACCGCAGGCACACACTGCAGAGGGTTGGCAGGGCCAGGCAGCGACCCTCTTTAAAAGGGGTGGGGTGATAGCCCACAATGCTGTACAGAAGCAATGAGAAATATAATCCTGTGCCACCTCCATCAGGAGCTGCACACATGGGCATAGCAATGGGGAACTTATGTGCCACACACTATTCATTCTGTCAAGGTGTCGCATAGCTCAATCCACACTGCAAGGGGAAAGCTGTCTGCGCTCTGCCCCCTACCCAAGTCAGTCAGTGTCTTTGTGCCAGACAGGTCAAACACCGAGATGGGAGCTAAGTTAGCACCAACAGCATAGGTGGGTCCTAGGAAACCCAAGACATGAACCAAAAATTGATCTGACTGGCCAAACATGGCAGACTTGCGACATAGGCCTCGGCCCCCAGCTTCAGCAATCCTAGGCAGGAAGCGGACTTTCACTGCACCCAGGACATAGGCCTCTGCACAAACCCTCAGCAATCGCGGGCCTACAGCGGACTCCAATGCTAGCGTAGCTGTGCACATCTCATTAGCGCTGTATTGCTCCTGTAGTTTGTCCCAAAGCAGTGCCCCGGATAGTAGAGCTAACGTCAGATTAAATACAGGTGGGCTTCAGCCCACACTGCATGCCCCAGTCAGACCGGGGTTTTTTATAAATAGTCACAGGCAGGTACAACTCCACAATGGGAATTCCGTGTGCACCGACAGCATGGGTGGCTCCCTGGAACCCACCGGCGGTATATAAACAAATCCCATTGCAGTGCCCAGCACAGCTGAGGTAAGGTCAGGTCTAATGCAGATGGGCTTCGGCCCACACTGCATGCCCCAGTCAGACTGGGGTTCTTTATAAGTAGACACATGCAGTTACAACTCCGTGTGGACCGACAGCATAGGTGGGTCCCAGGAAGCCACCGACAGTACATAAATATATCCCATTGCAGTGCCCGGGACAGCAAAGCTAACGTCAGTTTAAATGCAGGTGGGCTTCGGCCCACACTGCATGCCCCAGTCAGACTGGGGTTCTTTATAAGTAGACACAGGCAGGTACAACTCCCTATTGTGAAGTCCATGTGGACCGACAGCATGGGTGGCTCCCTGGAACCCACCGGCGGTACATATATAAATCCCATTGCAGTGCCCAGCACAGCTGAGGTAACGTCAGGTTTAATGCAGGTGGGCTTCGGCCCATACTGCATGCCCCAGTCCGACTGGGGTTCTTTATAAGTAGACACATGCAGTTGCAACTCCGTGTGGACCAACAGCATAGGTGGGTCCAGGAAGCCACCGGTGGTACATAGATATATCCCATTGCATTGCCCAGCACAGCTGAGGTAACGTCAGATTAAATGCAGGTGGGCTTCGGCCCACACTGCATGCCCCAGTCAGACTGGGGTTCTTTATAAGTAGACACATGCAGTTGCAACTCCGTGTGGACCGACAGCATAGGTGGGTCCAGGAAGCCACCGGCGGTACATAAATATATCCCATTGCATTGCCCAGCACAGCTGAGGTAAAGTCAGATTAAATGCAGGTGGGCTTCGGCCCACACTGCATGCCCCAGTCAGACTGGGGTTCTTTATAAGTAGACACATGCAGTTGCAACTCCGTGTGGACCGACAGCATAGGTGGGTCCCTGGAACCCACCGGCGGTACATATATAAATCCCATTGCAGTGCCCAGCACAGCTGAGGTAACGTCAGGTCTAATGCAGGTGGGCTTAGGCCCACACTGCATGCCCCAGTCAGACTGGGGTTCTTTATAAGTAGACACATGCAGTTACAACTCCGTGTGGACAGGCAGCATAGGTGGGTCCCAGGAAGCCACCAGCGGTACATAAATATATCCGATTGCATTGCCCAGCACAGCTGAGGTAATGTCTGATTAAATGCAGGTGGTCTTCGGCGCACACTGCATGCCCCAGTCTGACCGGGGTTTTTAATACATAGACACTGGCAGGTACAAATCCCTAATGTGAAGTCCCTGTGGACCCACAGCATGGGTGGCTCCCTGGAACCCATCGGCGGTACATAAATGTATCCCATTGCAGTGCCCTGCTCAGCAGAGCTAACGTCACATACAATACAGGTGGGCTTCGGCCCACAGTGCATGCCCCAGTCAGACTGGTAATATGTACCTTAACAGTAACCGCGTTGCTGGGAATGTGGTGGCGACTGCGGACCTAGTAGCGTGGTTTTATTTAGTTGGTTTTCAGAAGGTGGCCAGGATTAAGTGGGCCGTGGCGGGGGGATGGTGGGGGGGCTCTCTTGTTGTGTCGGTAAAGGTGAAATTCTTGGACTACCACCAGATGGACCAATGCAAAGGTATTTGCCAAGAATGTTTTCATTGTTGGAGGAGGAGGGGGATGTTTTTGAGGTACTACGTGTCCTCTCCACGTGTCCGTGGTTATATGCACCTTAACAGTAACCGTGTTGGTGGGAAATGGCATCGCCACCATCATGTCTTTGGGAAGCCTCTGTTTCTACACCCCAGTGACATAGCATTAGCAACGGTATAGGCAGAGCCCAGAATCAGTAACATTTCAGCGGTAGCATTAGGGACAGGCCCCAGTAACATATCACTAGCAGCATTATAGGGGGAGCACAGTATTAGTTCCATTTCAGTAGTAGTAGCAGTCCAGACAGGCCCCAGTTACAATTCCGAAGCAGCAGTATAGGGGGAGCACAGTCTTAGTTCCATTTCAGTAATAGTAGCAGTCAAGACAGGCCCCAGTAACAATTCCGAAGCAGCAATATAGGGGGAGCACAGTATTAGTTCCATTTCAGTAGTAGTAGCAGTCAAGACAGGCCCCAGTAACAATTCCGAAGCAGCAGTATAGGGGGAGCACAGTATTAGTTCCATTTCAGTAATAGTAGCAGTTAGAGATGAGCGAGCACCAAAATGTTCGGGTGCTCGTTACTCGGGCCGAAATTATCGCGATGCTCGAGGGTTTGTTTCGAGTAACGAACCCCATTGAAGTCAATGGGCGACCCGAGCATTTTTGTATATCGCCGATGCTCGCTAAGGTTTTCATTTGTGAAAATCTGGGCAATTCAAGAAAGTGATGGAAACGACACAGCAACGGATAGGGCAGGCGAGGGGCTACATGTTGGGCTGCATCTCAAGTTCCCAGGTCCCACTATTAAGCCACAATAGCGGCAAGAGTGGGCTCCCCCCCCTCCCAACAACTTTTACTTCTGAAAAGCCCTCATTAGCAATGCATACCTTAACTAAGCACCACACTACCTCCAACAAAGCACAATCACTGCCTGCATGACACTCCGCTGCCACTTCTCCTGGGTTACATGCTGCCCAACCCCCCCCCCCCCGCACGACGCAGTGTCCACAGTGCACACCAAATTGTCCCTGCGCAGCCTTCAGCTGCACTCATGCCACACCACCCTCATGTCTATTTATAAGTGCGTCTGCCATGAGGAGGAACCGCAGGCACACACTGCAGAGGGTTGGCACGGCTAGGCAGCGACCCTCTTTAAAAGGGGCGGGGCGATAGCCCACAATGCTGTACAGAAGCAATGAGAAATATAATCCTGTGCCACCGCCATCAGGAGCTGCACACGTGGGCATAGCAATGGGTGACCTATGTGCCACACACTATTCATTCTGTCAAGGTGTCTGCATGCCCCAGTCAGACCGCGTTTTTTATAAATAGTCACAGGCAGGTACAACTCCGCAATGGGAATTCCGTGTGCACCCACAGCATGGGTGGCTCCCTGGAACCCACCGGCTGTACATAAATGTATCCCATTGCAGTGCCCTGGACAGCAGAGCTAACGTCAGATTAAATGCAGGTGGGCTTCGGCCCACACTGCATGCCCCAACCTGACCGGGGTTTTTAATTCATAGACACAGGCAGGTACAACTCCCTGTGGACCCACAGCATGGGTGGGTGCCAGGAAGCCACCGGCGGTACATAAATATATCCCATTGCATTGCCCAGCACAGCTGATGTAATGTCAGCTTTAATGCAGGTGGGCAAAAAATTAATTGGATTACACTGTAGGAGAGGGCCCCAAAAAATTGGTGTACGAACAGTACTAATGTACGTCAGAAAAATTGCCCATGCCCAACCAAGAGGGCAGGTGAAACCCATTAATCGCTTTGGTTAATGTGGCTTAATTTGTAACTAGTCCTGGAGGCAGCCCAGTTAAAATAAAAATTGGTTCAGGTGAAAGTTTCAACGCTTTAATGAGCATTGAAACGTATAAAAATTGTTTACAAAAATTATATGACTGAGCCTTGTGGGCCTAAGAAAAATTGCCCGTTCGGCGTGATTATGTGAGGTTTCACGAGGAGGAGCAGGAGGAGGAGGAGGAATATTATACACAGATTGATGAAGCTAAAAGGTCCACGTTTTTGATGGTGATAGAGAACAATGCTTCCATCCGCGGGTGCAGCCTACGTATTGTTTAGGTATCGCTGCTGTCCGCTGGTGGAGAAGAGAAGTCTGGGGAAATCCAGGCTTTGTTCATCTTGATGAGTGTAAGCCTGTCGGCACTGTCGGTTGACAGGCGGGTACGCTTATCCGTGATGATTCCCCCAGCCGCACTAAACACCCTCTCTGACAAGACGCTAGCCGCAGGACAAGCAAGCACCTCCAGGGCATACAGCGCGAGTTCAGGCCATGTGTCCAGCTTCAACACCCAGTAGTTGTAGGGGGCAGAGGCGTCACGGAGGACGGTCGTGCGATCGGCTACGTACTCCCTCACCATTCTTTTACAGTGCTCCCGCCGACTCAGCCTTGACTGGGGAGCGGTGACACAGTCTTGCTGGGGAGCCAGAAAGCTGTCAAAGGCCTTAGAGAGTGTTCCCCTGCCTGTGCTGTACATGCTGCCTGATCTCTGCGCCTCCCCTGCTACCTGGCCCTCGGAACTGCGCCTTCGGCCACTAGCGCTGTCGGATGGGAATTTTACCATCAGTTTGTCCGCCAGGGTCCTGTGGTATAGCATCACTCTCGAACCCCTTTCCTCTTCGGGTATGAGAGTGGAAAGGTTCTCCTTATACCGTGGGTCGAGCAGTGTGTACACCCAGTAATCCGTAGTGGCCAGAATGCGTGTAACGCGAGGGTCACGAGAAAGGCATCCTAAATGAAGTCAGCCATGTGTGCCAGGGTACCTGTACGCAACACATGGCTGTCCGCACTAGGAAGATCACTTTCAGGATCCTCCTCCTCCTCCTCCTCAGGCCATACACGCTGAAAGGATGACAGGCAAGCAGCATGGGTACCCTCTGCATTGGGCCAAGCTGTCTCTTCCCCCTCCTCCTCATGCTCCTCCCCCTCCTCCTCCTCCTCCTCAACGCGCTGAGATATAGACATGAGGGTGCTCTGACTATCCAGCGACATACTCTCTTCCCCTGCCTCCGTTTCCGAGCGCAAAGCGTCTGCCTTTATGCTTTGCAGGGAACTTCTCAAGAGGCATAGCAGATTAATGGTGACGCTAATGATTGCAGCATCGCCGCTCACCATCTGGGTAGACTCCTCAAAGTCTCCAAGGACCTGGCAGATGTCTGCCAACCAGGCCCACTCTTCTGTAAAGAATTGAGGAGGCTGACTCCCACTACGCCGCCCATGTTGGAGTTGGTATTCCACTATAGCTCTACGCTGCTCATAGAGCCTGGCCAACATGTGGAGCGTAGAGTTCCACCGTGTGGGCACGTCGCACAGCAGTCGGTGCACTGGCAGATTAAACCGATGTTGCAGAGTCCGCAGGGTGGCAGCGTATATGTTGGACTTGCGGAAATGTGCGCAGAGCCGGCGCACCTTTCCGAGCAGGTCTGACAAGCCTGGGTAGCTTTTCAGAAACCGCTGAACCACCAAATTAAAGACGTGGGCCAGGCATGGCACGTGTGTGAGGCTGCCGAGCTGTAGAGCCGCCACCAGGTTACGGCCGTTGTCACACACGACCATGCCCGGTTGGAGGCTCAGCGGCAAAAGCCAGCGGTCGGTCTGCTCTGTCAGACCCTGCAGCAGTTCGTGGGCGGTGTGCCTCTTCTCTCCTAAGCTGAATAGTTTCAGCACGGCCTGCTGGCGCTTGCCCACCGCTGTGCTGCCACCCCGCGCGACACTGACTGCTGGCGACGTGCTGCTGCTGACACATCTTAATTGCGAGACAGCGGTTGCGTAGGAGGAGGAGGAGGGTGGTTTAGTGGAGGAAGCATACACCGCCGCAGATACCACCACCGAGCTGGGGCCCACAATTCTGGGGGTGGGTAGGACGTGAGCGGTCCCAGGCTCTGACTCGGTCCCAGCCTCTACTAAATTCACCCAATGTGCCGTCAGGGAGATATAGTGGCCCTGCCTGCCTGTGCTTGTCCACGTGTCCATTGTTAAGTGGACCTTGGCAGTAACCGTGTTGGTGAGGATGCATACAATGTTGCGGGAGACGCGGTCGTGCAGGGCTGGGACGGCACATCGGAAAAAGTAGTGGCGACTGAGAACCGAGTAGCGCGGGGCCGCCGCCGCCATCATGTTTTTGAAAGCCTCCGTTTCCACAAGCCTATACGGCAGCATCTCCAGGCTGATCAATTTTGCAATGTGCACGTTTAACGCTTGAGCGTGCGGATGCGTGGCGGCGTACTTGCGCTTGCGCTCGAACAGTTGCGCTAGCGACAGCTGGACGCTGCGCTGAGAGACATTGCTGGATGGGGCCGAGGACAGCGAAGGTGAGCGTGTGAGTGCAGGCCGGGAGACGGTCGTGCCTGTGTCCTGAGAGGGGGATTGGATCTCAGTGGCAGGTTGGGGCACAGGGGGAGAGTCAGTGGTGCAAACCGGAGGCGGTGAACGGCCTTCGTCCAACCTTGTGGGGTGCTTGGCCATCATATGCCTGCGCATGCTGGTGGTGGTGGCTCCCCGGCTGATCTTGGCGCAACAAACCTTGCACTCTCAGTGAAAAACTGCCAGACCTTTGAGCACCTCGGCCTCTGCAGGGTGGCATGGCGCGAGGGGGCGCTTTGGGAAACAGTTGGTGGATTATTCGGTCTGGCCCTGCCTCTACCCCTGGCCACCGCACTGCCTCTTCCAACCTGCCCTGCTGCCGCACTTGCCTCCGCCTCTGAAGACCTGTCCTCAGTAGGCGTAGCAAACCAGGTGGGGTCAGTCACCTCATCGTCCAGCTGCTCTTCCTCCGAATCCTCTGTGCGCTCCTCCCTCGGACTTACTGCCCTTACTACTACCTCACTGATAGACAACTGTGTCTCATCGTCATCGTCCTCCTCACCCACTGAAAGCTCTTGAGACAGTTGCCGGAAGTCCCCAGCCTCATCCCCCGGACCCCGGGAACTTTCCAAAGGTTGGGCATCGGTCACGATAAACTTCTCTGGTGGGAGAGGAACCATTGCTGCCCATTCTGGGCAGGGGCCCGAGAACAGTTCCTGGGAGTCTGCCTGCTCCTCAGAATGTGTCATTGTAATGGAGTGAGGAGGCTGGGAGGAAGGAGGAGCAGAAGCCAGAGGATTCAGAGTTGCAGCTGTGGACGGCGTAGAAGACTGGGTGGGCGATAGATTGCTGGATGCACTTTCTGCCATCCATGACAGGACCTGCTCACACTGCTCATTTTCTAATAAAGGTCTACCGCGTGGACCCACTAATTGTGAGATGAATCTGGGGACCCCTGAAACTTGCCTCTCTCCTAATCCCGCAGCAGTCGGCTGCGATACACCTGGACCAGGAGCTCGGCCTGTGCCCACACCCTGACTTGGGCCTCCGCGTCCTCGCCCCCATCCACATCCTCTAGCCCTACCCCTACCCCTCAGCATGGTGTATTACGAGATTAGCAGAAACAGAACGCTGTAATTAAATGTGCCGCTTATTGGCCTGTGGTTGGAGGCTGACTTCGCGTACGTAACGCACTGCAGAGGCAGGAAACAATTATGCGCAAGGCTGGGTATTAATTCACCAATTACTACACCCAGCAGAGACGCTGTAAACGGAAGGCACTGACAGGCAGGCCAAATCTTGTATATTTTTTTAACTTGGTGGGAACAACCACACTGCCTGTGATATGCACTGTATTTCGATTGCCCTGTTGGAGGCTGACTTCGCGCACGTAACGCACTGCAGAGGCAGGAAACAATTATACGCAAGGCTGGGTAATAATTCACCAACTACTACACCCAGCAGAGACGCTGTAAACGGAAGGCACTGACAGGCAGGCCAAACCTTGTATATTTTTTAACTTGGTGGGAACAACCACACTGCCTGTGATATGCACTGTATTTCGATTGCCCTGTTGGAGGCTGACTTCGCGTACGTAACGCACTGCAGAGGCAGGCAACAATTATGCGCAAGGCTGGGTATTAATTCAACAACTACTACCCCCAGCAGAGACGCAGTAAACTGAAGGCAGTGACAGGCAGGACTTTTATTGTATTTTTTGGAGGTTTTTGGGAAAAAGCCCACTGCCTATATAGCCAGTATACCTCTTTCCCTGCCTCACCAGTACTGCCCCTATACTGAGTAAAATGACTGCAGACTGAGGACGCTATGGTCTGCACGCCCGATATACAAAAAAAAAAATTGTGCAACACTGCTAAAAGCAGCCTCAACAGTACTGCACACGGTCAGATGTGGCCCTAAGAAGGACCGTTGGGGTTCTTGAAGACTAAAATAACACCTAACACTGTCCGTATAGCAGCAGCAGCATCAGCAGCACTTTCCCTGATCTCTGTCAGAATGCATCTGTGGCGAGCCGCGGGCGGGCTGATTTAAATACTCGGGTGTCATCTGATCTCCCCAGCCACTCCCTGCAGAGGGGTGGTATAGGGCTGGAACGTCACAGGAGGAAGTTGTAATGCCTTCCATTTCTTTCTATTGGCCAGAAAAGCGCGCAAATTTCTCAGAGATGAAAGTGAAAGTAACTCGAACATCGCGTGGTGCTCGTCTCGAGTAACGAGCATCTCGAACACGCTAATACTCGAACGAGCATCAAGCTCGGACGAGTATGCTCGCTCATCACTACAGAACATGTTTTATACTTAAGATTCTTCTAAGTAGCCCTTTTTTTGCATTGATGGTATCCTTGCGCAGTCTTGGCACTCTCCTAATCAGCTTCATAAAGTAGTCTTGGAAGAGCTCCCAGAGGTGCTGAGCAGTTGTTGGCTGCTTTTCCTTTACTCTGCGGTCTGGCTCATCCCAAACCATCTCACTTGGGTTTAGGTTAGGTGATTGTGGAGGCCATGTCATCTGACACGGCACTCCATCACTCTCCTTCTTGGTCAGATAGCTCCTTCTAACCTGAAGATGTGTTTGGGGTCACTATCCTGTTGAAAAACAAATTCTGGTCCCCCTAAGTGCAAACCAGATGGGTTGGCATGTCACGGCAGAATGCTGTAGTAGCCATGCTGGTTAATTATGCCTTTAATTTTGAATAAAAACCAGCAATGTCATCAGTAATATCACCAGAAAACCATCACACTTGCTCCTCTGTGCTTTACAGTTGTAAGTGCTCCTTCAAGACTGTTGTAAAATCATTCCAGGTGACTACTTCATGAAGCTGATTGAGAGAATGCCAAGACTGCGCAAAGATATCAAAGCAAAAGGTGGCTACTTGAATCTAAAATATAAATATTTTGGTTGAACCTAGTTATGGTGCTGTTAGGGCACATGACAAGGAGACGAGTGATGTATTTATAATACTCACCCACTCCCGCAATAAAGCAGTGTCCCCTTCTGAAGTCCCAGCGGCGCCTGAAAATCTGACTCTTTTCAGAGTCCCATTAGCGCACTCTCCCATAGACTTGTATAGGAGAGCAAACATATAGGACTAAAAAGAGTCTGATTTTCGTGCTACGCACTGACTTCGGAGGGGGGGCACTGCTAGAACGCAGAAGCGGGTGAGTATAAAAAATACACCAGCCAGCTCCCTGTCATGTCCCCTGATGACACCATAACTTAGTTTGTGGTGCTGTTGGGACCTGATGGGTTCCCTTTAATTCCATACAGTATGTGTTCCTTCATAGTTTTCATGTTTTCAATATGAATCTATAATGTAGAAAATAAAAATCAAAGCAAGAGATACCATCGAATGAAAAGGTGTGTCCAAAACGTGACTGGTACTGTACAGAATGTCAATTATTTGTTTAATATTTTAATGACACTTTAATTTCTCCCTCGCTCCGCTATAGAATATAGAGCTACATAGTTAATGGTATGAGCGGTGGAGTGTCTGCTTGCTCTGTAAGGACATAATCACCAAGACCTTTTCCAGCTGAATCCTAGCAGTGGGTGGGCATGACACACCAATATGTCAAGCCAGATATAAAAAAAGAGCCATTAGCTGATTCGAACTCATTAGATGAAAACTTTTGCAGATGCCCTTATAACAGAATAAAGTAGCAAAGAACAATAGCTCAGAATTAACTTTCAGATGTTTTTTATATACGTTGTCTGTAAATGTTTTCATCCTAAGTATTGTATTATTTCAATAGCAGATATCTTTAATAGCCTCCAGGAGAGATGCATTAGGACTGCTAAAACTATTTTCATCTGCACTTCAACACCAGGAGAGCCCACATGCACAAGGAAAGAGCTCTGCCTTATGTTAATCCCACACAGCTAGAAGAAGCTGAACGCTGTAAAATGTAAAGCAGATGAGAGTCTGGAGCATGTTGTGTTAAATGAGGCTTTCTAACCATCGAGCTTGGCGCGTTTAGTGGATCCCTGTCTTTCATATTTGGGATTTCACATTTTATATGTGGGGGAATAAAACCAATATAATTGTGACAGCCGTGCTCTGAAGCTTCACTATAGCTGAAACACTTGAAATTATTTCTTTCATGTCTGACCAATTTCATTCTGTTTACACAGTCCTTTTTTTCGAAACTGCTAGCCCCTTAATGACCAGCCTATTGTAGGCCCTAACGACCAACCAATTTTTCAGTTTTTTTTCATTACTGCATTTGAAAAGTCATAACTTTTTTTTAATTCTTCTGTCGAAACAGTTGTAAGGGGGCTTATTTTCTGCAGGACAAGTAGTACTTTTTACTGGCATCAAGAGATGAGCGAGCGTACTCGCGAAGGGCAAATACTCGAGCGAGTAATGCCTTATGCGAGTACCTGCCCGCTCGTCTCAAAAGATTCGGGTGCGGGCGTGGGAGAGCGGTGAGTTGCGGGAGTGAGCAGGAGGGAGCGGGGGGGGGGGGAGCTAGTGAGAGAGAGATCTCCCCCCCGTTCCTGCCCGCCGCTCCCCGCCCCCGGCCAGCACCCGAATACTTTGAGACGAGCGGGCAGGTACTCGCATAAGGCACTACTCCCTTAGCAGGGACGCTCGCTCATCTCTACTGGCATCTGTTTGGGGTGTAAATAAGATATTGTATAGCTTTTATTAACTTTTATTTGGAAGAGAAGAAAAAAAAGGAAAATCCACAATTGTTTATCGGGTTTTGTTTTTATGGCATTCACTGTGCGATATAAATAATATGATTTTGTGATTCTCTGGATTATGGCGATACAAAGGCTATATAGGTTTCTATGTTTTACTACTTTTGCAGACTAAAAGGCTTTTTGGCTATGTTTTTTTTATATATTTTTAGTATTGTTCACTGTACGGGTTTAATAATGTACTAACTTTTTACTGGGGTTTACTTTTACATAATAAGGGGGAAAAGGAGGGTGTTTTAATAAACTTTTTTTGCACATTAACTTTTTGGCCCACTAGAGGACTTGAACTTCCTTCACTTTTAGCACTTATAGAATACATTGCAATACTTCATTATTGCAGTGCATGCTGCAAATCTACTAGCCGCTGTCTCTAGCAGGACCTAATAGGTCACTGTGGATGGCAGACCTGGAGGCCATTATTAAACCTCCAGATGCCATAGGAACTCAATGGCACCCTGCAATTGCAATGCAGGGAGAGAAAGAATGGGTGACAGAGGGAACCTCCCTCTTGTTTCTGTCAACTACTTTGATGCCATGGTCACTATTTACTGTGGCATCCAAAAAGTTAAACAGCTGAGGATGGAGCTAGCTCTGACCCTGGTCATTAGAGTGTAAGCCCAGAAGACATCAAACAGTGAAGTCTTGGCTTTTTGTGGCACAGAACATCGGTGCTTGTCTTCCAATACAGCACTGTAAGCAGGCAGATGGAAGCCCATTAGTGACTGCCATGAGGGTCATTCCGTGTCAGTTCAACCAACGCTCCCGGTCGAACATCTCAGATTTCAATGAAACTTTGCACAAAGATAGACCCTGACTAGAGATGAGCGAACACGTTCGGCCCCGCCCCTTTTTCGCCCGAACACCGAACTTTGCGAACACCTCGGTGTTCGGGCGAAAAAGTTCGGGGGCCGCCGTGGCAGCGCGGGGGGGTGCGGCGGGGAGTGGGGGGGAGAGGGAGAGAGAGAGGGCTCCCCCCTGTTCCCCGCTACTGCCGCCCGCGCCGCCGCGCATCTCCCCGCCCCCCGGCGGCACCCGGACACTTACGCGCGAACACTGCAGTGTTCGCTAAAGCCGGTGTCCGGGTGCGGATGTGTCCGTAACGGACACGTTCGCTCATCTCTAACCCTGACCCTAAACTAAGATAGCCAGAATATTAGGCTTCAAAGTGCTTTGGTTCACGAGCTACAGGTCTTAATCTAGGGGGTTGTCATGTGATTACAGCGCGCAACCTGAAAAAAGTGGCGATTTCAATCTATTGCCAAGCCAGTTCCAATGACTCTAGAGCAATGAAACTTCACACACTATGAGAACTTTTGGTGCTGAATCCAGCTAAGCTACTCAGACTGCCACTCTTATCATCATTCTGCCACCATTGCATGTCAAAGTAGCTGAAAAATTCTATTGCGCAAAATAAAATTCATATTTTAAGCAGTAATAACTCATAATCAATGCAATCCAACTCAGCTATGAATTTATCAATGTGTACTCCATAGAAATGTTTCTCATTATTCACATTATGGACCCAAAAGGATGCATAGCTCTTAAGATACAATGAGTCAAAAATGGCAAAAAACACTTTTTTGCTCATTTTTCCCTTTTTCAAAGGCGAAAATCGGAATGTACTCCATTTTTTTTTTTCATTTTTGTTCTATTTGGAAGAGAATTTTTTGCTCTACAAGATTCGATGTTTTTCATTTTGTTCCCAGACCTCCTAGATGGGAAAATATCAATGCCTGTGAAGGTCCTATGCACTCGCGGAGGTCAAATAATAAAATAAGTGTAAGTTTTGCATGGATGTATAATTAGTTTAGAAATCATGAGAAGGTAAATTATTTTTGGAATGAGACAACTTTTTGTGCTCCAGAAACTTATGTGATCAAAAATTGCATGGCGAGTTCAGGTGAGCCACAAGCTTTGGCCTAAGATGGTCAGAATATCATTGAGTGTTGCATAATGATTGTGGTATATTAGTGATCACTGGGCTTATTTAGCACTCTATCCATATTGGATACTAAGATTATCTAAGGCTAGCATTTGTGTAATAAATAACTAGTTATGTGATCAAAAATTGCATGGCGAGTTCAGGTGAGCCACAAGCTTTGACCTAAGATGGTCAGAATATCATTGAGTGTTGCATAATGATTGTGGTATATTACAGTGATCACTGGGCTTATTTAGCACTCTATCCATATTGGAAATAACTAGTTATTTAAAAAAATGGAGTACATTCCGATTTTCGCCTTTGAAAAAGGGAAAAATTAGCAAAAAAGTGTTTTTTGCCATTTTTGACTCATTGTATCTTAAAGGGGTTGTCCCGCGCCGAAACGGTTTTTTTTTTTTTTTCAACCCCCCCCCCGTTCGGCGCGAGACAACCCCGATGCAGGGACCTAAAGAAAGCTTACCGGAGCGCTTACCTTAATTCCCGCGCTCCGGTGACTTCTATACTTACCGGTGAAGATGGCCGCCGGGAACCTCTTCCTCCGTGGACCGCAGCTCTTCTGTGCGGTCCATTGCCGATTCCAGCCTCCTGATTGGCTGGAATCGGCACGTGACGGGGCGGAGCTACACGGAGCTACACGGAGCCCCATAGAGAACAGGAGAAGACCTGGACTGCGCAAGCGCGGCTAATTTGGCCATCGGAGGGCGAAAATTAGTCGGCACCATGGAGACGAGGACGCCAGCAACGGAACAGGTAAGTATAAAACTTTTTATAACTTCTGTATGGCTCATAATTAATGCACAATGTATATTACAAAGTGCATTATTATGGCCATACAGAAGTGTATAGACCCACTTGCTGCCGCGGGACAACCCCTTTAAGAGCTATGCATCCTTTTGGGTCCATAATGTGAATAATGAGAACCATTTCTATGGAGTACACATTGATAAATTCATAGCTGAGTTGGATTGCATTGATTTTGAGTTATTACTGCTTAAAATATGAGTTATTTTGCGCGATAGAATTTTTCAGCTACTTTGACATGCAATGGTGGCAGAATGATGATAAGAGTGGCAGTCTGAGGAGCTTAGCTGGATTCAGCACCAAAAGTTCTCCTAGTGTGTGAAGTTTCATTGCTCTAGAGTCATTAGAACTGGCTTGGCAATGGATTAAAATCGCCCCTTTTTTCAGGTTGCGTCCTGTAATCACATGACAACCCCCTAGATTAAGACCTGTAGCTCGTGAACCCAAGCACTTTGAAGCCTAATATTCTGGCTATCTTAGTTTAGGGTCAGGGTCTATCTTTGTGCAAAGTTTCATTGAAATCTGAGATGGTCGACCGGGAGCGTTGGTTGAACTGACACGGAATGACCCATGAAAAAGAGTAGTGGCAGTCACTGATGAGTTAAATTAATTACTTGCATAATTACCATCAACGTAAAGAAAAATGACTCAAAAGCTGAATCTCTGTATAATGAAAAATGATGCAACTTTCTAATATACTATACTGTATGTTTCCCAATTTCTCAAAGTTTTCATGATTTCTGCTTGCTGTCAGTGAATGAGGATATTCATCTTTATATTCAGTGGCTAAAAACCAATCTATACTTAATACATGTACCAACAGAGGGGTTGTTGTTCTCAGTCCAACCAATCCCGTTGACCTTATGCAAAAAAAAAAAGAAACTGAACAGTTGTCAGGAAATCACATACATCTGGTAAGAGCAGGAGCATATGCTACAGCTTAGCAAGTGTCCACTCTATGTTGATAGCAAGCAATGTATACATTTTTCAGCAGGATATCAATGTGAAACAAAGATAAAACTAGTTCTAAATATAACTATAAAATAAATGACTCTTCTGTAAGGGTCAATCACCTGGGCAAACCAACTGTGTTCAAATGATATCTGGTTCTGCGTCACACTTGTGAATAAAACTTCTGAAAGTATTAGGAAGCTGAGGAAAGAGTATTTCTAGTTATTGCTCACAATGGAGCAGATCTATTAGTATGCCACATGGCATTATAGAAATCTGGTGCATAGGCACTTGCACCTCGGTGTAGCAGATCACTATCACAGCTGACAAATTGGTGAATCTCTGTTTAGACCAAGTAGTTGTTGGTTTATTATGCGCCACTGTTTAATGCCAAAATCGAACTTAAGACACTCACAAATTTAAAATAATGAAATCAAGCAATTAAAACCCCTGGCGTGGGAGTGAATAGAGCCTTGAAAGGATAGTCCCATCTCAGTTAAACATTGTTAAATTGAGAAGATCAGCACATTTGACTCAACCAGAGGTGGCCTGGATTATAGAAATAGACAAACTGGTTGTTATACACTTTCTCTTTAACTCCCAGAAAATAGACTGAGAGTAATGGAGACAGTGCAGCACAACGAGCTATACTGTTTCCATAATTTCCAAGTTGCGGAAACAGCATAACCCACTGTGATACATTGTTTATGTAATTACAATACATTTCTGTGGGAGCTACAGAATAATCATGGAGCAGCCCATTTGGCTGTTTCTGTAGTCCTGGTCATCTGTGGCTACGTCGGTGAGCTGGGATGAGGTCATAGGGCCCCTATTCTGGGAACAGGTCCTAGCCCCAAAGATAGGACCAGCACCTATTAGATATTTACAGAATATCCTGTTCTACTTTAATGTGGCTTGAAGCAGCCTTTTCACTCATGTGACTAGCACCTGACCCTGACAGCAGTACTTTCTGCACTGACCACTTACCACAAGTGTTAACAAAAAAACAATGTACTCACCTCTTTCACTCCCCCTGCCACTCTGCTGAAGTTTCTCCTTCACTTCCTGGTAACTTGATCATGTGCTAGATGGCATGTGACCACTGCAGCCAATCACTAATCTTAGTGTCAGAGCCCAGGGGTTGGCCGCAGTGGTCACGTGCCCTATAGCATGTGATTGCATTATCTGGAAGTGAAGAAGATCCGAATTTCAGTTGAGTAATGGAGGAGCGCAAGAGATAAGTATAGTTTATAAAGTAGAATTTTAGTAGTAGAAGTATAGTATAAAATAGAATTTTATAACACAAAAGGCGACATAATTACTGCTGGAGCATAAGAGGCAGCATTATTATTGATGAGGATATTAATGAAGCATATATTACTACGTGAGGAAAGAAAATGGATCATTATTACTGATGAAGACACATAGAGGCATAATTATTGTGTGGAAGAAGGAAAGGTGGCATTAACACAGAACGACCATAATGGAAAGTCCTTACTCTGTGGGGCAGAAAATGGGCCATTATTACTGATGAGGACATAATGGGAAATTATTTCTATGTGGTGTCAGAAATGGAGGCATTAGTACTGCGTGGAGGTAAAAATTGGGCATTATTATTGATGGGCATAAGGAGCCATTATTACTAATAGGGGCATAAGAGGACATTATTGCTGACTGATGCAGAAAAGGGGGCATTATTATTGATTGAATTTTAAAAGGGAGCACTTTTACTGTGTGGAGGGCAGTAACGGGAACACTTACTGTGTGGGGCCAAATTACAATCTGGTGCACTATTGAGGTGTGGAAATGAAGGAGTGTCCTGGAAAAGCAAAAAGATAATGTTTATATGTCAAATTATGCAGATACAAGTAGTGCCTGGGGGATATCATCATGGTGATCTGGTCCAGATGGAGAAGAAAGGGGAAAGCAAACAACTTCAGTCAGAGAAAATGGCACCAATGATTACTGGATATAACAGTACTGTAATAACCTATGCAGTCTACTGAAGGCATAATTGGAAATCTAGTTTTATTGTGTTGTTTTAAGTGCAACCTGGCAGAAAAGTGTGTCCTTATATGTGCTTTTACATAGGGCTGGTAAATGATCATGCTTACGGGGATCCCTATTAAAATATTTGCTGTGCGGTCCAGCCCTTTCTAGTTATGCCCCTCATTGTACTTTATTGGCTGGAAGCAGGTCTTGCTACTTTGAACTGCCAATCACAGGAGGGCACCAGGGCAGGGCAGTGATGATGGAGGAATAAAGCAACTGTGTTTGGAAGGCAGGGTAAAGTGGGCATGCAGGATATTTAGATATAAAGGAATACGAGGCAGGTGTAAGCCTTTCCACTTTACCACTAATAGGTTGAGTGGTGGAAAAGGGTAGCTGTGCCTCAAAATCCCAGGTGAGCTACAATGGTGACTTTGCAAGTATTTTTTTTTTTTACCACATCTCCCATGTATATTATCGATAGTCAAGCAGGGAACCTGTTGCTAAAAACTTGAAACCCTCCCTGTCCCAGTCTTACATTTCTTTTTGAAGAAGATTGTAGACTGGCCCATTTCTAGTAATAAAGAGCATACGATGACACTATATTACAGCCGGAAGATATGACTTGAATGTACAAGTAATATAGAGCAAAGAACTGCATTATTCATGTCCAGCTTCTGCCATTTGCGCCATCAACTGCTTTTCATTTTAACTCATACTACCAAGGTACAAAATGACTCTGAATTTCTTATTATAGTTTCAGCCAAATTTGGCAGATTGTAGAAGAATAATTAATGACTTAGGTAGTCCTCTAATTGGAACCATAGATTTAATCGTGACTTAACTTGTGACTGATTGGCCTTAAGCAACTTGAAAGAACAAACCTGTGAGGGAGACAGACAGAAAAATAAATGATTCTCCCCAGTAGTTTGAGTTTGTAAATGTCACATTGTAATCTGTTATTCCCTAACTTACATACTTGTTTCCAAAAGTCGAAACAATGACATAAGGCTTAGCTTCACTTCAGCCTATCAGTAAACGTTTTCATAAGATGCGCCAAACAATGTTAGAAGTATCAGAACACCTAAAATATCTTATTTAGATTATGAAAATAAGAGATCTGATGTACTAAGACACCTAAAACTAGTATTATTAATAAAAAGAGAGAAAAATATATTAAAGGCTATTTGTTATAACTCAACTAGTGATGAGCGAATGTTTGGCTCTTCATACTCTTGCAAAAAGTTTAGCTTGGTCCAAATTAGTTCGAACCAAACCAGACGTTCACCAAACCCCCTAAAACTTGAATAAAGCCAAAAAAACCTTAAATAACACTCTAAGGCTTCATTCACATGAACACATAAATGGCCGATATACGCGACCATCTAAGCCATGGGTTTCCAATGCATCTGTTCATATGGGTGAATATACGGCGCATAAAAATATCAAACTGACAAAAATGGAACATACACGACTGAAATACACGCCGACGCATATACGCAGGGCAAAAAGATAGTTCTGGAGCTGTCTTTTGCCTGATATACGTCGGTGGCTCCCATAGACAGCTATGGGAGCTGGTCAAAGAAAGAAAGGGGGAGGCGTTTTAGCAGCGTCCAACGCTGCAAAAAGCTTACAAGTGCCTCTATATAGGCTTTTTACAGACAGTTGAACAGCGCTTTGTGAAGTAAAATCGCATCTCATTCAACACATATATGATAGAGGGCTTACCTGGTGCTTGGCAGGGTTCCTATAGCAAGGACAACCCACCAGCACCCCAGAGTCCAGGTTCGCTGGGTATTGATGGTGGTGCTCTTTTATCCTGTCCATATCCAGAGTATCCGGAAAGCAGCCGAGGAGGGTATGCCAACTGGTCCTCAGTAAGCATATAAGTAAAATCCAAGAAAAGCCCAGAAAAAATTCCCTCCGCACTCCATGGGATCAGGAAAAAAGTTTACCACTGTGGCTATATATTAATGATCCACATTTATTTGGTGTAGCATAAAGTAAAAAATCCAAATACAACACAGAGATTTTTTTCTGGACCTTTCTTGGAGTCTATATAGGCATTGGAAGGCATCCCGAAAATTTTTGCAGAACGAGGGTATTTCAGGGTTCAACGTATTTTTTCGCTTAAAAACAACACTCACGGTCATATGAATAAGCGAGCAAACGCTGGCTATGATCACGGAACAAAGTCTATTCATGCTAATAAACGTTGTGGACGTGAAAATGTAAAAATGCCTACACTCGTGTGAAGGAGCCCTCAGGGTGGTTTCACACGGGTGAGAAAATCGTGTGATTTTCGCCAAATGCGTTCGTAAAAAAGCAGCTTTTTTTTAATAGAAAGTTTCATAAATCTCCTCCATGGTGTCAATAGAATTTTGTTAACAATTTGTATAAATCATGGTGATATAGAAAGTTTGGCTAAAGAAAGACATACGGTTTGTCCATCAAGTTAAGGTCTTATTCTGACGTGCGTATATGGGGCGGGTTTTCATGATATACACAGTCTTTCTCTTCAGAGGGAGGAGGCGGGCTGGGAGCAGTGCACTCGGCTCCTGCATCCTCTCCGCGGCTTGCCACAATTTGCAATGGGAGGGTCGGAACATAGCCCCACCCCCGTCCTACCCCTCCTATTGCAAACAGTGGCAAAGGGGGCAGAGAGGGGGCAGGAGCTCAGTGCACTGCTCCTGGCCCGCCTCCTTCCCCTGAAGAGAGAGACAGCGTATATCGTCCGGGCGTGAAATCGGTTGTCGTTTTCAGTGGCCGATGTGCTATTTTTCCAGGCACAATTTTTTTGGCGCGCCCAAAAATCAATCTAGATGAATACATTAGGATCGAATGCTGCAGATGGTCACGATTTTTGGACGCAACTACAATAGCTGTGTATATGCGGTGTGAATAAGGCCTTAATGTGATGATCTTAAAGTACTGCAAATAACAGAAGTAGTGAGAGATGGAGTAACTAGTATATAAACTTTCAAAGAATGCACAAAATCCTGGGATATTTGCTCAGAAGCACAGAATTTAACAATATAACCAATATAAGACATTAGGGTGGTTTCATAACTGTGCTGGGGATTCTGCTTTCTTGCTCCATTCGGGGAATCCCTGTGGCTGAATGGTTCACTCTCTGCACGGAGCTGAACAGCGCCGGACAGATCCCATTGACTTTCCACCTAGTTGCCTGGCTCTTGCATGCAGCGCTTTTTCTTCCAGCAGGTTCCGACGCAGATGTGAAACCGCCCTTACATTGCTTAAAAAATTAAGGGAACACTGAAAAGGGAACCTGTCTCCTGCCTAAAACACTATAAACTAACTTATGGTGCTATTATGGTGCTATTAGGGCAGGTGACAGGGAGCCAGGTTCTGTATTTCTTATACTCACCCACTTCTAGCTTCGCACAGTGCCTGCCTGTTGCAGTACAAGAGGAGCAGCCAGGTAGCGGAGTTGGGGGAACCCAGGATTCAGTACACAGAGCAATTGTTTGGAGATATAGGAGCAGGAAAGAAAGGCACTTGATTAAAGGATGAAAGCTCAATAATCACGCACTGAAGGAGGAACAGGGCTAGGTTTTTATAGTATGTCTAATTAGCAATCAGACTGGAGCCAAAACAGGAACTGGATGGCAGGAGCTGGGAACAAGGCTACAGTTCCGCAGGGGAGCTGTCCAGAAGGCTGGATAACTCGACAGGAGAGCTGCCTCCTGGAGCACAGGAGCTCCTGAGTTCGAGCGTCTACATAACGTTTCAAGTTGTTGCTGATATAAATTGATTAATGGAAAACAAAATCATGTGAAGAGAATGTGGCGCCAATGATGGACCTGCCAATCCTGGTGTTCTCTGAAAAATGCCAATCAAGCTGCACAGTGCTGGGCTGTGAGCACAGGTCTTACTACAGGACATCAGGCCCTCATGCCCTAATGGAATCAGGCCTCAGACAGTGTGGTCAGAAACATGAAGACTAGTAGCTTGCTTGAGGTCATTTCGTAGGGCTGTGGAAGTGCTTCTTTTGTCCCTTCTTGCACAAAGTATATTTAGTGGTCCTGATGCTCAGTTGATGCCCCTCTACAGTCCCGTCTAGCGCTCCTCATGTAACAGCCCGTGTCCTATCTCCTGTATGTTCTTGAAACTGTGCTTGGAGACACAGCAAACCTTTTTTACAATGGCATGTACTGATGGATGTGCCATCCTGGAGGAGCAGGACTACCTGTACAATCTGATTGGGCTGCAGGTACTGCCTCATTCTACAAGTAGTGACAAGGACACTATCAAAATGCAAAACTACAGAAGAATCAGCAAAAAAGGATAAGGAGAGAGTAATTGTATATAGTCACCACCTGCCAAACCACTCCATTTTTGGGGGATGTCGTGCTGTTGCCTCTCCAGCGCACCTGTTGTCACTTTCATTCGCGCCAAAGCAGATGAAATTGATTCACAATCACTTATGCTTCCTAGCTGGACAGATTAATAACCCTGACGCTCAAATGACTTAGACTATGATGTTTAAGTGTTCTCTTAATTTTTTTTTAAGCAAGTGTATATATACTGATCAGCCATAACATTAATTCTACTAGTAGAAGTTTGATATCCGTTTTATTTGATAATCCATTAGATCTCCCCAAAATAAATAATGTTCTGAATACGATACATTAAAAAAGACGCAGCATATGTCTGTGTAAATGACCTGACTCCCCACTAGAGTTTGCTCTGAATTAACGGGTTCTTTGATCCCAGCATGCACAGCACCTTCTCATGAGTCTCCATGGCACCATGTGGCATCAGGACATGAGATAGTTTTCATAAATCAGCGCTGTCTGCAGTATTAACTCAGCAGTTGACAGTCGGTGACATGAAGACAGTTGTTACTGATTGGTAACTGCTGTGTCCCGTGAAAAGTATGAGATCTAACATTCTGACCCCACATGACCTCTACGTGTACCGTTGCTTGGACAAAAGGAATAAATGCTTTATTCCAAACTCATTTCAAATTGCAATAAAGTTTGAAATAGTTAAAAAAAAAAAAAAATTAAATACCTTAAAGGGGTTGTCCCGCGCCGAAACGGTTTTTTTTTTTTTCAACCCCCCCCCCGTTCGGCGCGAGACAACCCCGATGCAGGGACTTAAAAAAAAAACAGCACAGCGCTTACCTGAATCTCCGCGCTCCGGTGACTTCTATACTTGCCGGTTGAAGATGACCGCCGGGATCTTCTTCCTCCGTGGACCGCAGCTCTTCTGTGCGGTCCATTGCCGATTCCAGCCTCCTGATTGGCTGGAATCGGCACGTGACGGGGCGGAGCTACACGGAGCTACACGGAGCCCCATTGAGAAGAGCAGAAGACCCGGACTGCGCAAGCGCGTCTAATTTGGCCATTAGACGGTGAAAATTAGACGGCAACCATGGAGACGAGGACGCTAGCAACGGAGCAGGTAAGTGAAAAACTTTTTATAACTTCTGTATGGCTCATAATTAATGCACAATGTACATTACAAAGTGCATTATTATGGCCATACAGAAGTGTATAGACCCACTTGCTGCCGCGGGACAACCCCTTTAAAGGTTGTCTAAATTCTAACAATACCAATCACAACCTCTGTGACACTTTAAAGAGAAAGAAGGAGCTGCCTTTTATTTAGGCCTTTTTCACACAGGCTACAAAATCTTGTTACAAAATCATTGCTACAAAACACATGTGTGTGAAGCCCAGGGTTCCCGATGGGTTTTTTCACATGAGATGTTTTGTAGCCTGAAAGAACCCCTTGGAAACCCTAAGCTTCACATACATGTGTTTTGTAGCGAGATTTTGTGGCGAGATTTTGTAGCCCGTATTAAAGAGGCATAAGGGCTAATGCCCACGCTGCGGATTTCTGCTGCTGGAGTACCGCGTTTAAAACCGCAAGTGATCGCGGAATTCCACCGCGGATTTCCACGGTCTCCATTAATACTATATTAATGGAGACCTTCCACTGCGGAAATCCGCGGTGAAATAGGACACGCTGCGTTTTTTTCTGCCGCACAAATCTGCATCAGAATTCCGCAAGTGAGCATTGGCAGCGGGTAAGCTGTTAGGCTCAATAGAACCTAATAGCTGCGGGGTTCCGTCTGTGGGCATTAACCCTAAAGGCCATAAATCCCTCTTTCATTTCTTTGTGTTAGATCTACCAGAACCTTTTTCTAAGGCTAACTTCACATGGGGGAGTGTGATTTCCCCACGGATGCGAGGCGTTTTTATATGAAAAAAGCTTTGCATCACTTCGGGGAGGTAACGTTCCAAAGTGATGGGGAAACATCGCATCGCACCACATGCCCCAGCATGGAGAATCTATGCCAGAGATAAAACGTAGGATAGCATTGGGGCGAAGCGCGATACTAAACATAGACGAAATCTGGAAAAGTAGCGATATCGGTATAGCAACTAAACGCAGAATGGTGCAAACCACCATGTTCCCCATAGCCATGTATGGATGTGAAAGGTGGACTGCCAAAACAGCTGATAGAAGGAGGATTGATGCGTTGGACCTGTGGTGCTGGTGAAAGCTGCTGTGTATATTGTGCAGCAAATTATAATAGAACAGCTGCTATAGGTAGCTGAGAGCTTGCTAAAATGAATGTGACTGTAAATTATTGTAAATGTTGATTTATACAGTTTGATAAGTCTTAATCTAGATACAATTATATTTGTTAAATCTGCTGTAACTTTATAAGGATGGGGAAATTAGGTAACTTAGGTACGAATGGTGGTTGGCTCTCTGCCAGTAATACAAATGGTAGCTGTATCAAAATGATTTAGTGATTTTGACTTTGTGATTTTGGATGTGTAGTAAATAAGGTGAGGAACATACTTTTCAGAGAGGTTTGTTTTTTTATGTTTTGTGTAATGTTTAACAAGAAGAAGTGATTAATAATTTCTAGTCAATTGGCAAGTCTATTAGGATAAAGCTGCCTATGGCAAAACTCGTAGATACCTTCCATCTGGAAGCTTCGTTCTTGTAAGAAAATACACAACAACTTCTGGGCATGTACCAACTAAAATATATATACATTGCATACATACTGTGACATTAGGGGATTAGTCACGACTCACGACTCAAGATCGCCATCTTCTCCACACAAGATGGTTGGCTTCACTCTCAGTAACTAACTTGATAAACAGAACATTCTTTATCTGGCACCTGCCAGTTTATTCTATCACAGCAAAGATTTACAATACTCCACAGTTGACAGTAAACTGGTACATAAGTAAACACCTGGCCAACTGGCCACTAGCTATACATCAGATTTGGCCCTAACTCAGAAGCCTAGTGCCACCACACTTCACATAGTCATGAATGCAGTCCATTACCCACACTTGGGCTGCAGTACAGAGGACATCTCATCTCTGACAGACTGGATGGAGAATCCCACCTCCAAGCTTAAGACCCTTTCACACATAATGATTATCGCTAGAACAGCCACACAACTGAACGAACTGATGGCATTTTTGCATAAAATTACACATACAGATAAAAACTTTTAACCCTCTGCATTAGGCCTCAGTCACACGACCGTTTTGTGGTCTGATCTGGAGACGCGCTTGCGATCTGCAGATCTATAGACCAAATGCATCCTAATGGGATCGGTCACATGTCCGCTTTTTATGTGGATGTGCGATCAATTATAGGACACAACGATTTGCAGAACGCGCCTATCTGTGTTCTGCGCATCGCTGTGTTCTATATATGCACTCAATGGGGCCGGCGGCAGCAGCGCCGACCTCATTGAGAACATATACTTAAAGATCGTTCTCCTCTGCCACAGCTGTTACAGCTGTGGCAGAGAAGAATTATGTTTGCCCATTGAATTCAATGGAGCCGGCAATGCAGCCGGCTCCATTGAAAGCAATGGGCTGCCGGCGAGCACGGGATGAATTTTCGGGAAGGGCTTAAAAATATAAGCCCTTCCCTGAAAAACATCCTAAAATGTGTAAAAATAAAAAATATATATATACTCACCTTTTCCCTGCAGACGGAGTTCAGCCGTGTCCGGCCGGCAGTTCTCCTGAACTGCTCTGTGTAGTATTCAGCAGCCGGGGATTTAAAATCCCCGCCTGCTGAATGGGCTGCCTCTGATTGGTCATAGCCCTCACCAATCAGAGGCAGCTCCCACTCACCCATTCCTGAATTCATGAATGGGTGAGTGAGTGCTGCCTCTGATTGGCTGAGCGCAGGGACCAATCAGAGGCAGCTCTCAGCGTCATTCAATAGCTGAGAGCTGCCTCTGATTGGTCCCTGCGCTCAGCCAATCAGAGGCAGCACTCACTCACCCATTCATTTTGAGCGACAGCTTTGAGTGATTATTTTGCATAAAAAAATAATTGGTATTCAAATAGCTACTCAGCTACTTAAATACCAATTATGTATGTAAATGAAGCCTTCCCTGAGCAAAGGGTAATAGCCCAAGGCTATTATCTGCACTCAGATCCTTTGTTCTCCATGGGAAAACAATGCTATCAGCACCCCCCCCCCCTCTACCCCGCTCCCCCACCCCCTGGGAGAACGACTGATAAAAGTGATCATTAAAATCAAGTGACCTTGATTTTAAAGACCACCAAAAAGTGCCCAAAATGCTAGTGCCCCGTGCTCATTTACACCCACCGATTATTGCTAAAATAATCACTGATTAGCGAATTTTTAGTGATAATCGTCCAGTGTAAATGAGCCTTTACCCTCATTAGCTAAAGTAAACTCAGTATTTACTGTTTGCTCAGGTGGGTGTGAGCTTATGCAAAGGATTATCTGGCCTGCAGTTTCCATTGTCTTCTCCTGGCATGAGTAAACAATGTACTCATTATGTATGCAAGGCAAGCGAAAACCATCATGCAGCCAAGCCGTTCAAAAGACTGAACTTTTGAATTCAAATGGAACAAATTTCGAGTGGCTTGCCGATAGTTTTTATGCTGGCTAAAAACACGTGGCTAACGACAAGTAAATGAATAGTACATGACTGCCTGCGTTTACACGTAATGATTATTGCAGACTTTCGACCATTTGCACAAATTTTGAGCGATAATCAAGCGTGTAAAAGGGCCGTTAGTTTAACTGTGAGTGGCATGCCCGCTTGTTTCACAACATGCAGAGGCATCCTGCTGGACCAACTGTCACAGAGCCCTCCAGAAGCCCCTTCCCATGCTGTTTAACCACAATAGTTATAAGTGTGCACGCTGTCATGCGCAGTCTGATTTGTTTCTTTTCCTGCTCTGTTGCTTAGCAATGTTGCATATAAGCGGCTCACATAAACAATGTAATTGCATATTATAGTGTTTATTACGCGCCGATAGAAAACAATAGTGCTTTAGCGCGCGTAATAAGCGATAAAATAGAACATGTTGCGTACTTCTTTGCGCATGTATTATATGCAATGTATATACGGAAGTGTGAATGGATCAATGAAAATCAATGTACTTTTTTTTTACTCCATTCGATGCGTATTATGCGCATGTAATACGCTATTAAATTACGTTCATGTGAGCCTGCCCTAATTTATACAGAAAACCTCTTTAACATGACTGCACTTCTCGCATGCCACTAACATTTCAGCATATCTCTACTGATAATGATTCAGCTGATGTTCCTTTACCAAGCGTGTTATTCACTCCTGACACTTGAAGCAAAAGATTGCAGGAATTCTCAGACTGGGTTATTTTGGGTGATGTTTGTATCAGTGTGACCTTTTAAGGAATCTACAGTATATGCTGAAGTCAAAAGTAAGATAAAGTATCAGCAGACTCACTGCCAAGAGACAAACTACTTCAGATTTCAAGGAGAAGCGTTTTTCAATAATTGGCTACATTAATAACTATTTACTTCTGCTAGTAATAATAATGTAGCAAACAAGGCTCACAGTAGATACTTATTATACCCAAGCACTGCTTCCAGTTCATGCAGTATATCATCTTTGAGACAAGACTTTAAAAAAAAAAATGTTAGATTTTAAACAAAAACACAAATCTAGGAAATGTTATGCTAATAGGCCTCTCTTGCAGTACTGGGAGCCTTAGCGTTTTCTCATGGCTGCCATCATTTATATCATTTTCCTGCTGTGCATTCTGTAAATACAGGTCCAAAATCCAAGAGGTGAGACAAGTGACCTTAGAAACTGACCCCATGAAAAATGCCATCCTTACACTATAGAATCCAGATGGTTGTTCTATGAGCAACTTGTCAATTAAGATTGGCCTGTGAAGGTTGTCTTTCTGGACAATAATATAATAAGTTAGAACAATAAATTGCTAAAAATTAGTAGATCGCTTTTGCCCTTGGTCTGTAACCTGGGATGGATTAGGTCAGGCCTAGACTGGGAATAAAAATCAACCATGGTTGACAAATGGCCCGACCACTTATTTAGTTAGTACATGTACTCGCTATCTACAAGCATTTAGAGAGAAACATTTGCTACTTAGATATACACTAATTACATATAACTAGTGATGAATGAGCATGCTCGGTTAAGGCAGTTACTTGAGCGAGCATCGCTCTTCTCAAGTAACTGCATACTGGTCCGAGCAGATTCGGGGGGGCGGCGGGGGTTGGTGGGGGGTAGCGGGGGAGAGAGTGAGAGAGATCTCTTTCCCCCCTGCTAACACCCGCCGCCTCCCCTGAATCTGTTTGGACCAGTATGCAGTTATTCGAGAAGAGCGATGCTCGCTCGAGTAACTGCCTTAACTGAACATGCTCGCTCATCTCTACATATAACCAGACATATAGTGCTGAAGATATTAATTACGTGTTTATCAATAGCAAACATAATATACAGTATATGTAGAAATACATACTTACAGAAAATAGCAACACGTCTCTCAGCTCATACCTGAACCCTCACTATTATTCTGCTCTCGACTTAGTGATGCGCACTTAGGCCGCCTACGAACGGGCAGCTTTGCATTGCAGAATCTGGAACGGGCGTCCGCCTCCAGATTCCGCGTCAAGTACAGCCCATAGCACGCTATGGCAGAGCCCGATTTCATCTGGTCAATGGAAGCCGTCCGATCTGTGGCCCTTCCGTAATGACACTGCAGAAAGGTTGCGGATTCCGTGTCATCGCTAGGCGAAGAATCCGACCTGCCTGTGTTCCCGGCGGCCTTAGGCAAACAGTATTTCATCTCTGTGAGCTAGTTGGAGAAAGGCTTCATACAAAAATAGCTGTTACCTTTCGTAAATTATTCTTCCTAATTAGAGAATTGCTATTAAGCAACCTGCTATACACTTACAGATCTCAAACAACCTATCACACACACGCCTGTCAGATGTTGTGATTTTTGCAGTTTATGAGCTACTGAACTACAGGCATCCATGGCTGGAGTAACTTCAGAAACGGTGAAGATAATCTGAGCCAACAGCTCAGGAGTCTTGGCCAGGGTCTCACTTTGCTTTTCACTTTATCCATGGCAGATTAATGTGCCTTTATCTCTATGGTACTTTAGGATTATCTATTTGTTTTTGTACAAGGAACCGGCCTCTCTATATTTAGCAATTATTCACACTTCCGGATTTTTTGTCTGTGTGCAATCCATGTTTACAGCGAGCTGCTCACAGAGAGGACACGGACCCATTGATTTTAATGAGGCTTTTTAGGTATGCAACTTTTTATACAGATCCGAGGTCCGTGCACAAAAGCCAAAGCATGTCCGATTCTTGTCTGTATCACGCATGAGAGTAGGACCTGCAATGCCCATTGCCCACAGCATTTGGACAGCACACAGATGGATATAAGTTATGTCTGGGACTCTTCGGTGCAACTTGCATACCCCTGTGTAAATAAGCCCTTACTGGGAGCTGAGCCTGGATGGGTTGAACATCTTTCAATTGACACAAATGATTTTCAAGGTATTGCAAAAGACTACCAAAATGACAGATACATTTTTTTAACAAATATTTACCTTTCATTGGAGTCTGTCCCATTTTTTTGTGTCACAACAGGGTTTCAACAGCTATCTGCATTCTCTGATATATGACCTGAGTAGAGATGAGCGAGTATACTCGCTAAGGCACTACTCGCTCGAGTAATGTGCCTTAGCCGAGTATCTCCCCGCTCGTCCCTAAAGATTCGGGGGCTGCCGCAGCTGACAGGTGAGTTGCGGCGGCGAGCAGGGGAGAGCGGGCGGGAGAGAGGGAGAGAGAGATCTCCCCTCCATTCTTCCCCGCTCTCCCTCGCAGCTCCCCGCCCCCCGCCGGCCCCCGAATCTTTAGGGACGATCGGGGATATACTCGGCTAAGGCACATTACTCGAGCGAGTAGTGCCTTAGCAAGTATACTCGCTCATCCCTAGACCTGAGTCTTCCTACCATACAAAAGTTACATTGGTGGTACATTATTCATGTACAATTGCCTGACTTACATCTGAAAGCATTTGTCATAGCATACTGCCATATGAACACATTCTTTCCCATCACTTGGAGGTGGGGGTCAGTTCACATTGTGCTTCAGGCAACAAAAAGTTAAAGTGTCTCTGTCTTTAACATAGTAAACTAATACATAAATATAAAGCATATGACTGGTCACCATGGGCACCATCATTGTTCTCCATTGCATGGTCTCTATTGTGTTTTAGGCTAAGACACAGCTTTGATTTTCCATTCTGTGTGCCAATTTCTGGATTACCTCCTAACTAAGCCCCATAACATGAGTTGTTTGTTGAGTCATTAATTATTGCTTCTTCCCTGATACAACAGCTATAGGATTCTGAATTCTCTATCCTGAGATTAACTTTGACTCCCCAGTAATGTTAAAATGTTTATTGTTATCTCAATGAAAGATACATAGAAGAGTGACTGCAGAAAAAGACCACATGGTTAATCTACACTGAGTGATTACTGCATTAGGAACACCTACTCAATAACAGGTTGGTCAACCTCTTGGCTTCCAGATGTCAGGGAACAGATTACACAAGGTGGTAAACATCTTCAATACTCAACTTGACCCATGCCTACTGCAGCAGCTCTGCCAGTTGGTGCACATGTTGCAGATAAGTGGAGGCAGATCTCGCAACCTTTTCCAAATATGTTCAATGGGGTAACAGGCATGGGGGCCAAGGCAGTGCGGAGAATTCATTGTTGTGTTCTTTTAACCATCCTCCAATGATCCATGAATGTTGTGCTTTTGAAAGACTTTCTGAAATTATGGGTGCAGATGGTCAGCTAACAGGTCCCTGTAGTGTTCACCATTCTAGGCTTGTAGTACAATTACCAATGGACCTAAGCCATGTCAGGAAAATACTCCCCAGACCATGACACCAACACCACTGACCTGTTGAACTGTAATGATATACCCATCGGATACAGCTTCATGCTGTTTACACCAGAAATGGACTAGGTCATCCATATGGTTCAGCAGTACACAGGACTTGGCACTGCAGACGACCTTCTGCCATGTATCCAAGGTCAATTAATATCTCTCCTGGGCCCATGCAAGGAATAGTTAGTGATGATGTGGGTTCATCTGGGGAACCATTGTTGGTCTTCAGCTATTGAACCCCAGTCATTGCGAGGTACACTAAATAGTCATTGTGAAAATTTGTCTAATTTCTCCACTGTTGTACCACTGGTTTAGTTGGTCCACTGTACCACATCGTTTCTGAGATATTAGACATGCCACCCAACATTCACACCTAGGATTAACCACATGTTACCTGCCATTGTGTAATCTTCTGTTTGATGTCTGTATGCGGTACAACCACTCTTGGTACACTCTTGATACTGTAGTTCTGGAACAGCCAACAAGTGCGACTGTTTCAGAAATACTGGTACCAAACCTCCAGGCACCAACAATCTGCCCGCAGTCAAAGTCGCTCAAGTCACAACATTTTCCCATGACTGCCAAATATTGCCTTCTACTGTGCAGAGGAGAGGTCAGCACATTATCTGAGAACAGATCATGATGTGACCATGACATGGAAATAATAATAATCTTTATTTATATAGCGCCAACATATTCCGCAGCGCTTGGCACCATGTTACTGATCACAAGATGTCACTCATCATTTCTTCCTTATGCAATGATCATTCAGTGTAGTCTACCCTTATAGAATTTATTTTTTATAAAGCTATATAGCTATAGCTATATAGTTATCCCAAGTATGCTTAACCCTTTCCAATCCGATTATTTTTTCTCATCCATTCTCCCCAGCTCCAAATAAATTGAAGCTGGTGAGAATGGATGAGAAAAAATACATTTCCCTGCACCCTCCTGAACTGACAGAGTTCAGGAGGGTGCAGGTGCTCACTGCACCGTGGGGGGCCTGCTTACCTGTCTGGCGTCTTCAACATTCTCAGTTCCGCCTCCCCGTTCGGCGATCATGTGACCGCTGGGGTCAGGTGGCACCCAGCGGTCACATGATCGCCGAGCCGGGAGACAGAAGGGAGAATGCGGAAGACGCCGGACAGGTAAGCAGGCCCCCCCCCCCACGGTGCAGGCTCCCCGCTCGGCGTTCATGTGACCGCTGGGGGTCAGGTAACACCGGCGGTCACATGATCGCCGGCCGGAATCTCCGTGCATTACATAGCGCTAATTGAGCACTATGTAATGTGTAAAGGAGAAGGCAGAAAGGGTTAAAAACCCTTTCTGCCTTCTCCTCTGGGGTCCTCAATGAGGACCAGTGCAGGAGTGTATCTGAATGTGTCTGATGATCGGGTGCAAATGCACTCCTGCACTGCAGTGTGGGGCCTGCCCCGACATCGGAGCTGTGGAGGGAAATTATGATGTCGAGGCAGGCCCGACATTGGATTGGAAAGGGTTAAATGTGCTTACTGTTGCTTTTCCAATCACACTTGGAAGTTTATTCTATGTATCTACTACTCCTCCAGTAAGATAATATTTCCTGACATTGCTTCCGATCTTTTCTCCAAGGCCAGCCAAATTAGGAAAAAACCTTTAAGCTACAATTTCTACTTTTCAAAATAAGGATAAATGTCATAGATATATAGAGAGAAGCTACTGAATAGAAGGGATAAGAATAAATCCAAGGAGAATGAGCTACGAATGCCCTGTAGATCATTTCTTCATCCTGGATATCAATGATACTGCACTCTGTAAGTCATGTTACATAAATGTACAGAGTGCCTCTAGTGTAATCTGGTAGCTCACGTGTATTTATCAGCTTTGTAGGAGCCTTCTATTATGTAATGTTCTAAAGTTGCCAAATTATTTGTCAAGCAGGGTGTCTTATGTGCCTCAGTATTTCAAGCTTAACAGGCTTGCATAAGCGCATGCCAAGCTTGCAGTGTATGGGAAACAAACCAGTATTATGTTTATTTCCGTGCTCTTCGGCTTCTACATACATCAGAGACAGGCTTCATTCTTGTAACACTAGAACAGCCTAACAGTTCAGGCTTTGCAATGATAATTACAACTTATTTCACTTGATAGAATTAAAGTCATGATAAACAGCACTCGTGATAATATGTGCAATGATGTGTAAGCTATTGCAGTAGTACTAGCTGCTGTGGGTATGCAGTATAGTGCAATCATTCATATAAGGAATGTCCATCATGATCTGTACTTACCTCTAAAGTTTTACATGTCTCTTCTAGCTGACTGATCACTGCTTGAATCAGATCATTACATCCAACCAGAATAGCAATGCCATCTGATAATTCAGTCTAGGCAATAAAAGATAGACATGGTTAATTAAAGTAAATACTGATTTAAAGGGTAGGGCACATAAAAAATATATACAATATTGTGCTGTCTATGAGGAATAATGATACGATTCACAGAAAATATCCTACTTATTAAACCTATTAGAGTTGCAGATCATCAAATCTACAGCCTGGTAGCACAATTATAATATGAAATCTACAATGTCCTATATGACAATTTTTTGTTAATTCCCACCAATATCAGCGATACTACAATGGCATCTTTTTTCAGACAACGGGAGCAGCCTCCTTCTCGTATTGCTACAATATGTATTTGTCATCTGGCCATAACCTTTGGGTATTCCAGATAAGCCTGTAATCATTGAAACTGTTAATATTAGACCATGTTTGTAAGGCACTTAAATTAAATTTGGTAATGAAATGGGTCATTTCAAAGGCAAGAAAGAAAGAAAATTATATTTAGAAGCTTAGGTAACCACTAAATGTTTAGACACATTTTTTTAGATACATCTGCTGTGCAACAAAGTTTCCCTGAGAAGTATTTTGAAACATTGTAATTAGAGATGAGCAAGCATACTCACTAAGGACAAATACTCGAGCGAGTATTGTCCTTAGCCAGTACCTGCCCGCTCGTGAGAAAAGATTCGGGTGCCGGCAGGGGGAAAGCGGGGCGGGGGGGGGGGGGGAGATCTCCCCCCTCCCCCTCCTGCTCACTCCCGCAACACACTGCTAACCCCCGCTGGCTCCGGAATCTTTTCTCACGAGCGGGCAGGTACTCGCTAAGAACAATACTCACTCGAGTATGCTAGCTCATCTCTAATTGTAATATGTGTAGATGTCCTATCTGTTATTAGTGTTATGCATTTGTACTGTATAGCCATTATCATGCCTATCTGCAAAGAAGGAAATAGCTATTTACAGATATATAAATATATGTCTTCATCAGTCTTAGCCATACTAATGCTTATGTACAGAAATACTTTTTCCTTTATTATAAGCAGCTATTTGTAATAGACTTTAGCCTTTAGACATACAAAAGGCATGCAGTAGCTCCACTTGCCTCTGTTTTATACAAAGGCATTCAAAGGCTGCTTTCATATGGAACCTATGACAAAAAAGACTGTATCCCATGCCTCATAGAGGCGACATACAGTGGCACTAGAGATGAGCGAGTATACTCGCTAAGGCACATTACTCGAGCGAGTAGTGCCTTAGCCGAGTATCTCCCCGCTCGTCTCTAAAGATTCGGAGGCTGGCGCCGGTGACAGGTGAGTCGCAGCGGGGAGCAGGGTGGAGCGGGGGGGAGAGAGGGAGAGAGAGATCTCCCCTCCGTTCCTCCCCGCTCTCCCCCGCCGCTCCCCGCCCCCCGCTGGCCCCCGAATCTTTAGAGATGAGCGGGGAGATACTCGGCTAAGGCACTACTCGCTCGAGTAATGGGCCTTAGCGAGTATACTCGCTCATCTCTAAGTGGCACACATTGTGTAGATTACCATACTGTCTTTACAGGATCTTTGCACACAACATTGCTATGTGCATAAGCCCTAAATGGCTTGTTTAAGGGGTCTTCCAGGAAAATACTATCAATAACATATCCTCAGGCCAGCGCTTGTAACTGCAGGCACAGATCCCTTTGATTTTAACGAGAGTTGCACCTGCAATCACCAGCACCAGCCACTACATAGGGATTAGAGCAGCAGCTTCTGTTCCATATCTCTGTATATTGCAGCACTGACAATGGGCGCCCAATCAACTGATCGGCCAGGGCATCGAGCGGTTGGCCCAGCTGATCAACCTGTCCTGAGTATTTTCCTGGAAAACCTCTTTAATGAGACATATCATTAAAGTCACATAGGACACAGCCCAGGTGCTGGGATCCCTATTCATGTCAAGGACAAATAGATGCCTGATTTTAATGAAGAGCTGCCTTGGTATATATAATTTGTGTAGTTCTAATGCTCACCGATGTCTCAATAAAGTCGTCTTTTCGTTATTCATTGGCTGCTATAAGACCATCACATCATGCAGATAGTAATACATCATTCCTGTGTATATGGCTCTAGTTCCCTGAAAGTTTTCACTCCTGGAAATTCCTACTCAGAGTTCTACCTCATTGAAGCTTATGTTGTTTCAGGGTAAACCATTGTATAATGCTAGATTTTACTGACTGCTTCGCCTGTACCATGGAAAGCATCTGCTTTGCACACTGAGTTTGCCCTGCATGTTGAAGAAGTGACAACCTTTGCTGCTACTTTCTTCTGGGGAACCCCTGACCGGGGAACCCTGATTGGAAAACCCTACTCTAAACACTTAGGTGTCATTTGTTTTACAGCACTTTGTATATAGTTATACACTGGTGTGTGACTGCTAAAGGGGCATTTCATGTCCATGGTTATTACGTATAGTTATAATGCACAAGTTACATAATATACAGAATGTGCCTAATCATAAGAACTACATTCTAATTTGCAATCCTTTAACAGATATGTGTTTTTAGAATTTTTTATTTAAATCATTAAGCAAAGTAATTGTAAATGTCTGCAGCTTTGATCTTTTCTTGAATTTAAATGTAAATGAAGTTACCTTAAAAGTAATAGCTCTGTCTCACAAAGAGCAGTAATCATCTTTTCAGATGGTGTTGCATTTTATTCCTACTGCTAATAATTGTCTATATTAAGCCCATGAGCCACAAAGAACTGACAGCGAACATGCAAATTAAGTACAATTATGTTATTAGCCATACCATAGTTTGCTTTATAAAGTACTAATTCACATCATTTCGGAACAAAATCAATAAGACCTGAATAGGGCAAAACACGTTACAGATATAGATGTTATTAACGCTTTTAAGACAAGGTGTATGCTTTATATCTGGCTCCTCTATCTCCTGTGGATGATATCACATTCTTCCATATCTGATGACATCATGTTTTATAGCACCTTTATATGCTAGAAAAATGCATTTATTCATAGTCCACATATGCAATCAAACAATAGATTATTAGAATCAGTTTTTTTTAGTAATATTACCTTTTGGCCCTGGAAAACATGAGCAAGAGGGGCTACCTCACAATTTTTGTGAGCTCCAAATACTTTACACATGGAACATGTTGGCACCTCACAAGTTAGACAGTAAATGTTAATTTTTTCCTCTTCGTGTTCTTCGCACATGGGTTGGTTAGCTTTTCTTTCAGGCCTGTGAAACAGCAATTCAAAACAAATGAGTGCATTATATCTAATATTATTATATTGATGTTATTTATAGAGGATTTTTTAAAACTTTGCCATAGAATATTAGGGACATTTCATTAGTTTTAGCATAAAAAAGTCATGTCTCTATGGGCTGCCTAACTTTATATGAGTATTGCAGATATACCAAAAACTCCCAACAGATGCCCTGCAATGCCTTGTTTAATATAAACTCAATGCCCATTTGCATGCAAAGACAATCTTTCAAACAATTGAAAGATTGACAGTTTTAGCAATCATTTTGTATAAAGTGGTAATGGACACTAATGTCCATTAGCACTTTATAATCTTCATTTGCGTGTAAAAGTGCCTCCGGTTGCTGTTTGCAGATCCCAGCATGTGATCTGAGCTTTGCACACAGCTGCTTTGTTCTCACATAGGCTGTCAGCAGAATATAAAGTTATCTGTGGCTCCCGTGGAGAACACAGCTTGAGGTCTGTGTTATCTCTCTACAGCTGAACTATGGATTTTAAGCTCGCCTTAAAATCATCATTCAGCTGAAAAGTAAACAATGGTAGCATTCATACGCAATGATTATCGCTCATATGCCATCGTCTGAACGAATTTTAAGCAATAATCGTTGCGTGTAAATGGGTCTTAACTTTTAATTCCAGTTAGCGATGATAGCTGCTTAGCAGCAGGGGAAGTGGGAAGAAAGAAAACATTTCTGCGCTCAGGGTAACCACAAGAGGGAAACCTTGTCAAGAGGCCATACGTGTGTATGGTCAAGTGCAATGACTATGCAATGACTTGAAGAAGTGGAGTTTTATTAAAACAGGACAAAGTAGTGCAACGCGTTTCGGAGCAAGCACAGTATGACCTGTCAGATGCTGCTCCTGTGTCACAGGGTCATACTGTGCTTGAGAAAGGAACCGTGAGAGCTCAGAAACATGTTGTACTACGTTGTCCTGTTTTAATAAAACTCCACTCCTTCAAGTCATCACCGACTAGTCTTTTCACCTCATTGCATAGTCATTGCACTTGACCATACACATGTATGGCCTCTTGACGAGGTATTCCCTCCTGAGGTTATCCTGGGCGCAGGAATTTTTTCTTTCTTTGCACTTCTACTGTTATTTGTCCTGGGGGCCCACCTGGCTTCCCAACCTTCATTCCATGCATGCTCTCATCTGATGTCCTTGCATAGGGACGGGGTTTTCTCTTTTTTCACCACTCTGACTGCATCAAACTATCACCATCTGTGAATCATTATAGGTCTATCAGGCCAAGACACATAGTGGCAACCACATTTTGATTAGCAGCAGGGTAACCCATAATCAGCATGACTATTGGGGACTCATAACCTGAAAAAAGAAGCTGTACAAACTGGATACTTAAAAAAAACATTCTGCGTATTGAAGAAAAATGACTGTTTTAAATAGCTACAATTTATAAAAACTAAAACAAGAAAGATTATGACCAGTGTCGAAAATTTAGGTCTACAAAGGACATGAAAGGGATATCACTGGAATACTTGACTCTGCGGCATGACGATTTGCCATCACATTTGCCCCTATATTTCACAGATCTTACAATACTGTTTTGTTCCATGTTGTGACATTTTATGATCGTTTGGAGGGAACACGATCAATTTTTTAAATATCACATTATTTAGTAAGAGGAGTTAAGAAATGGATTCTAAAGCTCTAATTAATCACTTGCTTTCATGAAGTATCCAATGAGCAAATGTCATATTATCAACACCTCCACTTCCTAGCCGGCAGGAAAATAAACTTGTGAATGTTAGGCTGGAAGGTGTGCGCTCATTAAACCTGCTGACTCATTGGAACTTACTGAAGAGCTGAGCTTATAAAAGTATACTTCAGCTGAGTCCTAAGGAAAATGACTGCAGTATGCAGCATACATTTGAACTGGCCCTTCTAAATTGGAGAGGTTTGCCTATTATTAATTAGCAATAAATAGTGAACAATAGAGTTGTCATTTCATCTTGGTGAACTATAAACTGCAGCTGACATTCAATAAATCCATAATGGAGTCAGACACAGCTTAGAAAAAAAGTCTGCTTTTATTCAAAAACAGTATCATGCTGACATGATGACAGAGTTTTAATATCAGCTCCAGCCAATGGGAAAGATGGGATGCCTTTTCTGGATCAGTCAACAGACCTTTTTTAAGTATTTTCCGACAACACCTTTACGCCTTTAAGTAGTCATCTCGGCCTATTTGAGGTCCACTATATGAAGTTCTGTTCAACGACCAGTGTCTCGAGAGTCATGAACCCCGACATGTGGCTCCTCAGCTGAGGGCAACACTAAAGACTATTGTGTCCTAGTGATACCAGGAATGTGAAAGAGTTACTGAAACCTGGCAAAGGGATCAAAGCTATAACAGTAGCAGTTAACACCAAGATAAAGGTCAAGATAAATTAGCATATACATTTACTCTTTGTACTGTCCATGTCATAAACATATAGCAAGTCTAGAGTAAGTGGAGATGTTTTACTTCAATTCAGTCTATTAGGTTGTGTTCACACAATCGTTCACCCTTTCTCCTTGTGTTCTGTGTTGGGATTCAGGTGGAAACCCAGGACGGAACTATAGGCTATTGTTGCTCAAACTGAGACAAAGAAGGTATTTGTAGTATTTGCACCAGATAAATAGTGTAGCTGACCATACTATTCCATAGTCACTAAATGCTGAATTAAAGACTGAACAACTCTAACGGCCATTATGGACTAAAATGTGCATGGCTGCATGAGCCAAATGATCAATGACTGGAGGCTAGTTTGTTGAATGGTTGTTCAACCATAAAACTACATCTATCTAATGTGTATGACCATCTTTAAAGTTGCTTTTACCAATACACTTATGGTGTGGTATAAACTACTTGACTATCGTAAGGTTTTAAAGAATGTTGCAGACTTGACATATGTGATCTCCAGAGCTGTTGTATGTTATCTGACACCTCGCTCCTATCTGTTCTAATAGCTTTGTTAAGGAATTAATCGACCTTTCAGTCTGATACCCTCTGAATAATAACAGAAAAAGTAACGAACTGCAGCACTCATATTGAAAATGCAGTAAAAGCTCAAAAAGCTTTATTTGTGGATCAAACCTTACACACGTTTTTCTTCCATAAAAAGACCCATATAAAGGTTGAAACATTGATTTGTTTGATGAATAAAATTCCCTTCACTTGAATAGGGCTGGATGCATTTACCTGCAGAGTATAATGAGACCGGCTGGACAAAAGAAAGCAAAACTGGACTTTACCTATAGCAGTTGCCTTTTCCAGGTACTACTGGCATCCCCCAGTATTCAGATACCTCCAGGACTTACAGTAGTGCCAAATTATGTAACAACCAGACAGTTGAATGAGCGATATTATTAAGCAGTTATCAACTCTTTTAGGCAACAAAGGTGCAAAAATAAGAATTTACCAACAGTTGACAAGAACTGAATGGTGATAGTAATCAGATGATGCAAAAATGGATGATGATGATGATGGTAGTCAGATAGTGGAGTAGATGGATAGTGGTAAACAGATAATAACAAACGGACAATAACTGACCCTAACTCTCGATTTGCTTTAAATCTTTTCCTAATCTCTCCCTGATGCTGACAACACTGTCTCTGAGTATCCCTAAAGATATCCCCCATGGAAATCCTATCTGAAACACAGAGACTGACAAAGAATGAGATGGCACCAAGTACCAGAGACAAAACCAAGTGTATAGAATAGAACAAAGAAACAAGATAGAGGCAAATACAAACAGTGAAAAAGTCAACAACAAACTACAAGGCTAAGAAGCAATAACTAGACTAGAAAAAAACACAAGAACAAAACTACACTGACAAGAAACATGACTACACTAGGCTCAAGATACTATAAATAAGCAAGGAATACTGCATTTAAATGCACATAGCGTAAAATGTAACCAGCGACACATTGCAGAAGCCAGAAATATTTAAAGAGAGGCTAGCCAATCAAGATTCTACCTTCAAACGAGCTGAAGCTGCAGCAGTATAGTCAACTGACCCACTCTAGTCACTCAGCTATGAGAGAGTTGTATAGCAGCTGCCCCAACAACAAACTAGTAGACGAGATGATAAAACAGCAGGAGCATTCCTGTTTAAAGGGGTTGTCCCGCGCCGAAACTTTTTTTTTTTTTCAACCCTCCCCCCCCCCCGTTCGGCGCGAGACAACCCCGATGCAGGGACTTAAAAAAAAAACAGCACAGCGCTTACCTGAATCCCCGCGCTCCGGTGACTTCTATACTTACCGGTGAAGATGGCCGCCGGCATCTTCTCCCTCCGTGGACCGCAGCTCTTCTGTGCGGTCCATTGCCGATTCCAGCCTCCTGATTGGCTGGAATCGGCACGTGACGGGGCGGAGCTACACGGAGCTACACGGAGCCCCATTGAGAACAGAAGAAGACCCGGACTGCGCAAGCGCGGCTAATTTGGCCATTAGACGGCGAAAATTAGTCGGCTCCATGGAAACGAGGACGCTAGCAACGGAACAGGTAAGTGAAAAACTTCTTATAACTTCTGTATGGCTCATAATTAATGCACAATGTACATTACAAAAGTGCATTAATATGGCCATACAGAAGTGTATAGACCCACTTGCTGCCGCGGGACAACCCCTTTAATGTAACAGCTGGAGTGCCTGGAGGCTGCTGTGCAGGGTAGGCATCAGTGCTGTGTCCTTTCATTCTCAGACTATTAGAAGTTTGGAAGTGGACATCAAGTGACTATGTGCAACATGAAATAGGAGAGTAATCATATGATCAGCTGAAAGATATGCTATATGTTTACAGACCTACCAGAGGAAAAGCTAAGCTTTCAGAAAAGGTGCAAAGTCTTCAGAATATAGTTACATTGAAACTCATTAAGGAACATGAGTATTTTCTTGAGAGAGCAAAGGTAACTCTTCAGAGTGTTGAAAGAAAATACACTTTCAATATACCGGCCTGTGGAAGCACGTGACCCAAAGATGTAGGAGGAACAGCAGTCAGTCAAGTACCCATACTGCTCAAGAACAGGTACCAGTTTCTCACACAAGAGAATAATGAAGTGGTACATCAAGATATGACTTTGCCCACAAAGAACAGTCTAGTAAGCTCTCAGAAACCTCTTGGATGGAGAAAAAGCAGTGCTGTTGTGAAGAAGAAATGAAAAGAAGAGTTGTGGGAGATTCTCTATTGAAGGGAACAAAGGCAAATACTAATAAATGAAGGGACAAATGACACTACAAAAAGCATCTTGCAACTATGTACAAATACTTTGAAGATGTAGGCAAAAAAGTGAAGGAACTGGGAGCGCAGGTACTCTTCTCATCCATTTTCCAATGGATGGTCATGGAATAAGGCGATGGAACAGGATTCTAAAGGCAAACAACCGGCTATTTTGATGGTGTTATCAGCAAAGATTTGGATTTCTAGACCATGGAGTGAATTACCTATATGATGGACTCCTTACTAGATACAGTTGCACCTTACAAAGACAGGAAAGCATATATTTGTCAGGTGCCTTGCTACACTCATCAGGAAGCTTTATACTAGAACAATATGGGAAGGGAAGGAAGTGAAAGGCCAGGCAAAAATATACAGCTAATGAATACAATTGAGAACCTTGCTATTAGAAGAGGAAATAAAGAACAAATCTAAAAAAAATCAGAAGGAAAGTAGAGGAGCAAGAGACACCAATCACAAACTAAAATGTTTCTATACAAATGCACAGTGCATGGGAAACAATGGAGAATTAGAGCTCCTAACACAGGAAGAGAAATATGATGTCATAGACATCACTGAAACTTGGTGGAATGATACACATGATTGGAATACAAGGCTTGAGGGATGCAACTTATTTATAAGAAACAGACTTAACCTTTTCCAATCCACTGTCTGACGTGTAAAGACATCCTATTTGAAGGCTGTACAGCTCCGATGCCGGAAGACATCCGGCAGGGTATCCTTACTGTATATTACTGTCCCGCTCTAATGTCAGGGGCCTCTCCAGCATGTCCCATACCGCAGTGCTGGCTCTAGCCAGCAGATGGCGCCATTGTATAACGGCAGAAAGAGAGAGCCCCCTAGGAAACCCTGAATCCAAAATTGGATTGCAAAGGGTTAATAAAAAGGGTAGGACGTGTTACATTGTATGTTAGGAAACCATATATCTTCACAGAGATTCAAGCTGCAGTGAATGGTAGTTCTGTAGAAACTGGTTGGATGAAAATACAAGGAGAAAACAACAGAGATTACATCATTGTAGGCATTTATTATAGGCCGTCTGGTCAAACAGAAAATATGGATGAACTCTTTCTACATCAGATGGCCAAGCTCTCAAAAAAGCATGACATAGTGATTATGGGAGATTTTACCTATCCAGACATTTGTTGGGAATCAGGTAAAAGTAATGGATCCAACAAATCCGTATTCGCTCTTGCTGACAAATTTATCTTCCAAAAGGTAGAAGAGTAAACAACGGGATCTGCTATCTTGGACCTGCTTTACTAACAAGAAGGAAATGGTTGAGGAAGTAAGAGTGGCTGGGAGCTTAGGAGGCAGTGATCATGCCATTCTTGAATTTTGGATAATAATGGGAGAAGGACTCGAGAGGACTCAGACTTCAAGTTTGGATTTCAGAAAGGCAGATTTTAATGGTCTTAGAAAGAGGGTAGGAAGAATCCTATGGCTGGATGTTCTTAAGGACAGAAATGTCCAAGAAGCATGGGAAATTTTTTGAAATGAGATTCTCAAATCACAATCATTTACAAACTCGGAAAGAAGGAAGAATGGGAAGCATTTAAAGAAACCAGGATGGATAAACACAAAACTTAAATGCATGCTAAAAAGGAAAAAATAATGTTTTTCAAATGGGAAGAGGGGGGGGGGATATCTATAGAAGAATATAATGCAGTCTGCAGATTTTGCAGAGCAAGTGTCATAATAGCTAAAGCTGCTAATGAATTGAGGCTTGCAAGAAAGGGCAAAAGCAAAAGAAAAGTCAAAGACGCTACAGGATTTGAGAAGGCCAAACTTTTAAATTCCCCTTTTGTATTTGTTTTCTCTCAGAAGGTAATATCAACTAATCTTCCATATGCTATTGACGGGATAAAATAAACTAGGTTATCTATAAACAGCTGGCTAATTTAAATGAATTCAAGTCTCCAGGACCAGATGGATTACATCCCAAGGTACTAAAGGAAATAAGGGAAGTAATTACTGAGCCACTACCCATAATCTTTGAAAATTTAGGGAGAACAGGAGAAGTCCCAGAAGACTGGAGAAGGGCAAATGTTGCCCCTAACTTCAAAAAAGGAAAAAGGTGGACCCAGGAAACTACAGGCCTGTGAGCCTGACTTCTATACCGGGAAAGATCTTTGAACAAATCATTAAATAGTATGTATGCAAGTACTTGGATGAGAATGGAGTAATTAATATCAAGTGGAATACCACAAGGTTCTGTCCTGGACCTAGTGTTGTTCAACGTTTTTATAAATGATCTAAATGAGGAAATTGAGGGAAAACTGATTAAATTTAACAATGACATCAAGCTAGTTGGGATAACTAACACTAACGAGAAAGAGAGGATTCAAAAGAGATCTACACAAGTTTGAATAGTGGACTGTGGCTAACAAAACAGTATTTAACAAGGAAAAAGCCATATATCTGGGAAGGAAAAATGAAAAAAGCACATACAGAATGGGAGGAACTCTCCTAAGCACCAGCAAATATGATAAAGACTTGGGTATAATAATAGATCATAGACTGAATATGGATCAACATTGTGATGCAGCAGCAAAAGGCACACACAATTTTGGGATGTATTAAGAGAAGGATACTGTTTAGATCATGTGAAGTAATTATCCCCCTCTACTCTTCCTTGGCCAGGCTTCATCTGGAATACGGTGTCCAGTTTTAGGCACCCCAATTTAAAAAAGATTTTGACAAACTGGAGCAAGTTCAGAGAAGAGTTACCAAGACGGTGAGCAGTTTGCAAACCATGTCCTATGAGGAATGGATAAAGGATCTGGGAATGTTTAGCTTGCAAAAAAGAAGGTTGAGAGGAGACTTAATAGCTATCTACAGATAATAAGGGCTGTCATAGTGCAAAGGGATCAGCCCTATTCTCATTTGCACAAGGAAAGACTGGAAGCAATGTGATGAAACAGAAACAAATTAGATTTTTGGAAAAACTTTCTGACAATGAGGGTGACCATAAAGTGGAACATGTTGCCATGGGAGGTGGTGAATTCTCTTTCAATGGAAGTCTTCAAACAGAGGCAGGACAGAAATCTATCTGGGATAATTTAGTGAATCCTGCATTGAGCATGGGGTTGGACCCGATGACCCTGGAGGTCCCTTTTTAACTCTACAATTTTATGATTCTAGAGGTCAGATCCCCCCAATCACAAAGTGATTGCATATTCTAGTGATATGCCATCAGTGTAGGAGATAAAGCAACCTTTTAATGACTTGTGAACGTTTAGGTCCATTTCTCAGTTGTTCATAAAGAGTTTGTTCTCATTCTGTGGTTGTCTATTCAGTACTGACTATGATAAGCCTGTCATCTGAAGTGGATTATAACTTTTTTTGCGGAAATGTTGGCAAGACAAGGTGGGGTAAATCAGTGGATGGGATATGGCAATTAAGAACATGTAAAATAAATAGGATATTTAGATAAGTATTCTATTGTAATGAGTGAAAAAAGCTAAATACATAAGGCAAAGAGCTTTATGCACTCTGTAGGCCTCAGGTATCAAAACTTATAGAAAACAGGGCTGTATTGCCTAGATCAAGTAGTTAGAGACCAGCTTACATTTTCTAATACGCAACTAGAAAAGTGAACACAATAAGTAGCTGTCAAGGCAGCGGATATGGATCAACTTTTTCGGCTTAGGACTAGATTCTTGAGGCAGCACCTGGGGTTCCATGGCTTTTACCTTTTAACACCACCAGCTGGGATCTGGTCTTTGCTGCAGGTAACCACAGACCATTACCCCAGAACTATCTTGGTTATGAGGGAGCTGACACAATCTGGTCAGAGCTACTGTTGCCCGGTATGGAGGTGCAGGCAGAGACAAGGTCATAGAACAGAGCAAAAGTCAGAACAAGCATAATTCTTGCATAATAGTGAATCAGGCCAAGGGTCAGAGCAGGCAGCTGACAGAATTACCATGGTCAATAACCAAGCTGAGGCAGGAGTGGAGAAGACAGGAAACACAAGTAGAACACCATGGATCAAAACTGTCAGAACAATATAACATTTTTACAATAGTGAGACTAATTGCTCAGGCATCCTCCAGTGAAAGATGTAGCCTCTAATACACCAAGACCTACCAGAGTTGGCTAGGGACAGAAAAACTGAGTAGATAGGCTGGCCTTTTAAGAGGTGGGTCATGTGGCACACCCCTATGAGTAGGAGTGACAGCCAGCCTGGGATGCAGGAGGATGTGGTGCCTGCTGCAGATGACAAGAGCATGCAGATGAGAGCTGCTACCACCTGAGAGAAGAAGAGATAATTCAGTGGCCAGAGCCCCAGAACATATGAGCCACTACATGCCATTTTTCTCTGAGACAACATTGAGAAAAAATGTTTTCAGTAACGTACTCACGTACTGTATATATTGTTATACTTCACTGGTGCTTGGAGTAACAGAACAATTCATATGGATGAGTCTACCCAGCAGTGGCGCCTTTATTTTACATGGTTGCCAACTACAGTGTATAATGATGCAATAATCCTTCATTGCTATTTTACTATCTTTAGATAATGTACAAAAGTTTTTTTTTCAATACAACCTGTGTAATTCATGGCATGAAGAGTGAGGTTATAGATAAGAGTTCAGCAATGTTAAGTGCATACCCAGAACAAAATGGAAAAATTGTATCTGTTACTCATAGTGAAACGAAAACAACTCTTCACGACTGGCACAGCACACATCCGCCTTACATAAGCGGCTCATCATAAATATCGGTATAATTATGACTCATGATAAAATCACTTTAATGGAAAAATAACAAGCCAATTACCACCTCAGTGGTGCTTCTTCTTGATCATTTCCACTCTTGTTCTCTGCACTGTTATACTTGCTGTTTTATATGTTGCTTCTCCATGGCACTGAGTAATAAGAAAGCTTATATCAGAAAATATGTTTAAAATCCTCAATGTGCTTAACCCTTTCAAGACCAAGCCAAATTTTGGAAGCCTGGTATGTGTCCCTTTAACAGAGACTAGCTCTGCAAAGGTTTTACACATTCAAGTAATCCTGTTTTTTTTTTTTTTTGTTACATAGTATACTATGTTTAGGTGATAAAAGTAGCCCGATCTAATTTCATATATTTATTAAAAATACACCAAAATTAAGGAAAATTTTTACAAATTGTAATTTATTTTCAGATTTTCAACAGTTTTACGCCAAAATTGTACTTATATACTGTACACATCTTTTATTAGATATATAAATACAGTATTTCCATTTGTTTACTTTACTTTGGAAGCACATTTCAAAAATTGTATATGCTTTTAAGCAATTTAGGAGACATAAATTTAACATAAATTTTTAAAATCTTGAAGTATATATTGTTTTTAATTTTAATTTATATTTAATTGAGTTAATAAATGAAACTGTAAATGCAAAATGTAATTTAAATGTAATAAAAAAAAAACCTGAGGTAATAAATGAATGTAATAAATTTAAGGTATTTCGAGATAAATAAAAAAATGAACTCCACACTATACAATCATCTTGCAAGCTAAACATAAATATATTAATATGGATTAAGTAATTAAGGGGGTTAATTTGCTGTTAATGTGCTGTTTCACAGTATGTTCTCCTTCTCTCTCCACCAATCTTACACTGACAGGAAACTTGGGGAGGGAGAGGGTTTTATGGTGCAGAAGTACTGGGAAAGTTTATTACTACAAACTTACTACAACAAACTTTCCCTGCCTTTGCTATGAGTGTCACTCGGATCGCATCATCAGCACCTGAACCAATCATGTCCTGATGACCTCAACCAAACAAAAGGCTGTTAGTAACAGTGTGTTTTGAATTCTTCAGCATCTCTGGTGCACATGATTACCGTCAGAGTGGTCAACATACATTTGTCGCTGCTGCACAGAGCTCAGCAAGCAGCAACATAAATTTACCATTGGCGGTCACAAACCGGTTAAACAGGAGTTTTAATTTTCAAGTGAATCGGTCAACTAAGCCGCAATAGTAGAAAAGAATGGGGCTCCATTATAGGGAGGGCATAAGAGGCATGTTCCCCAAGGCTTTTACAAATATAAGGTCCTCGAAAGCCTCCACCAGCCACCCTTCTATCTTAAGCAGCTTTTTCTATGACAATTGTTAAAATTACAACTGGATCAAGAAAATTGATCATTCAATGGTCAAAGACTAGTGAAAGATGAATGATGGATGCCATTCAAAAGTGTGATATGGGATATGGTACTATTTATGGGGAGGGGTACCCAAAAGAAACAGAAAACTTCTTCTGGTGGGTGCAGCAATACTAGAACAGGCGTCTGTTGCTACCAGTAGGTGAATGTCTGCAGAACCCTTCTGAGGTGGTATGCTAGTTGACATTGTTGGAGAAGGTAGCATTTGACTCCAGTGATCTTTTTTCAACAAGTTGTTTAGTGTTTCACCTATTATGCGATACTGATTCATATGAGCAACTAGCTGATATACCTGTCCTCGCCCAAATTAATTTGATACAGGTGTTTATGTGTTGTTTGCACGGAAAATTTTATGAAGTCAAGGTTACTTTAGAGTAACCGAGGAATAAAATATGTATACACATAGAGGAGCATTAGATTCTCATCAGTCTGCATGTACTGCCCCTCTGCAGAATGTGCCAGCCCTCCCACTCTCCTCATTTAGAACCTAAAGAATGCTAGCACCAAATTTCACGCTTTTACGACACCGAGAAGTTACATTACATAGGGGTGCACTTACTTTTGCACTTAGGATTGAATAATTGAGTTGTGACCCCTTTACTTTTCCTATTTAGGACCTAAAGAATAATCGTCCCAAATTTGATGTTTGTGCAACACCAGAAAGTTACATTACATAGGGGTCCCAATACTTTTGCACTTAGCATTGAATAATCAAGCTGTGACCCCTTTACTTTTCTTATTTGGGACCTAAAGAAAGCTTATTTTAAATTTCATGTTTGTACGACATTGGAAAGTTAGTGACTTAGACTTCGTACATTACACAGGGGCGCCAATACTTTTTCACTTAGCATTGAATTTTCGAGTTGTGACCCCTTTATTTTTCCTATTTAGGGCCTAAAGAATGATCATCCCAAATTTCATGTTTGTACGACATCGGGAAGTCAGAGAATCAGATATCATACATTACAGAGGGGCACCAATACTTTTGAACTTAGCAGTGAATTTTTGAGTTGTGACTCCTTTACTTTTCCTATTTAGGACATAAAGAATGCTCCTGCCAAGTGTTATGTTTGTACGACATCGGGAAGTTAGAGACTTAGATTTCGTACATTACACAGGGGCGCCAATATTTTTCCACTTAGCACTGAATTTTTGAGTTGTGACCCATTTATTTTTCCTATACAAGACCTAAAGAATTCTCCTGCTAAATTTCATGTTTTTACGATATCGGGAAGTTAGAAACTTAGATTTCGTATATAACACAGGGGTGCCAATACTTTTGCACTTAGCATTGAATTTTACAGCTGTGAGCTCTTTATTTTTCCTATTTAGGACCTAAAGAATGATCATCCCAAATTTCATGTTTGTACAACATCGGGAAATTAGAGACTTAGATTTCATACATTACATAGGGGCGCCAATACTTTTGCGCTTAGCATTGAATTTTTGAGTTGTGACCCCTTTACTTTTCCTATTTAGTACCCAAAGAAGGCTCATGCCAAATTTCACGTTTGTACGATATCGAAAAGTTAATTAGATTTGGTACATTACACAGGGGCGCCAATACTTTTGCACTTGGCAATAAATTTTTGAGTTGTGACTAGAGATGAGCGAGCATACTCGTCCGAGTTTGATACCCGTTCGAGTATTAGGGTGTTCGAGATGCTCGTTACTCGTAACGAGTACCACGCGGTGTTCGGGTTACTTTCATTTTCTTCCCTGAGAAATTTGCGTGCTTTTCTGGCCAATAGAAAGACAGGGAAGGCATTACAACTTCCCCCTGCAACGTTCAAGCCCTATACCACCCCCCTGCAGTGAGTGGCTGGCGAGATTAGGTGTCACCCGAGTATTAAAATCTGCCCCTCCCGCGGCTCGCCACAGATGCATTCTGACATAGTTTAGGGAAAGTGTTGTTGATGCCGAGCTGCTATAGGGAGAGTGTTAGGAGTGATTTTAGGCTTCAAGAACCCCAACGGTCCTTCTTAGGCCATAGAAATCGCAGATCGCACCTTTGTGCGATCTGCGATTTCTGTTCTCTTCTCTATATGCGCTCAATGGGGCTGGCGGCAGCAGCGCCGACCCCATTGAGAACATATAGAAGACAAATCATTCTTCTCTGCCACAGCTGTAACAGCTGTAGCAGAGAAGAACGATGTTTGCCCATTGAATTCAATGGAGCCAGCAATACAGCAGGTTCCACTGAAAGCAATGGGCTGCCGGCGATCGCGGGATGAATTGTCGGGAAGGGCTTAAATATATAAGCCCTTCCCTGCAATTCATCCAGAAATGTGTTACAATAAAAATATATACCGGCGTATAAGGCGACGGGGCGTATAAGACGACCCCCCAACTGTCACCTTATACGCCGGCAATACAGCGGAGCAAAGAATAAAAATCATTCCTCACTTCTCCTGGCGTTCTGCGGTGCTGCTGCAGGCTGTCGCTCCCTCCTGGTTCCCGGCAGAGCATTGCTTTCTCTACGAAGGGCTTTAAATCCCCGCCTCCAGAAACACACATGCCTTCAGCCAATCACAGCCAATGACAATGATGTCATTGAATGGCTGTGATTGGCTGAAGGCACGTGTGTTTCGGGAGGCGGGGATTTCAACCACTGCGTCCAGAAAGCAATGCTCTGCCGGGGACCAGGAGGGAGCGACAGCCTGCAGGAGCACCGCAGAAGCACCGGTGAAGTGAGTAATGATTTTTATTCTTTGCTCCACTGTATTCCCGGCGTATAAGGTGACAGTTGGGGGGTCGTCTTATACGCCCCGTCACCTTATACGCTGGTATATATTTTTATTGTAACACATTTCTGGATGAATTGCAGGGAAGGGCTTATATATTTAACCCCTTCCCGACAATTAATCCCGCGATCGCCGGCAGCCCGTTGCTTTCAGTGGAACCTGCTGTATTGCTGGCTCCATTGAATTCAATGGGCAAACATCGTTCTTCTCTGCCACAGCTGTTACAGCTATGGTAGAGGAGAACGATCTTTATGCTGACAGTGGGGGGGGGGCCCACTCTTGCCGCTATTGTGGCTTAATAGTGGGACCTGGGAACTTGAGATGCAGCCCAACATGTAGCCCCTCGCCTGCCCTATCCATTGCTGTGTCGTTCCCATCACTTTCTTGAATTGCCCCGATTTTCACAAATGAAAACCTTAGCGAGCATCGGCGATATACAAAAATGCTCGGGTCACCCATTGACTTCAATGGGGTTCGTTACTCGAAACGAACCCTCGAGCATCGCGCAAATTTCGTCCCGAGTAACGAGCACCCGAGCATTTTGGTGCTCGCTCATCTCTAGTTGTGACCCCTTTACTTTTCCTATTTATGACCTAAAGAATGATCATTCCAAATTTCATTTTTGTACGACATTGGAAAGTTAGAGACTTAGATTTCGTACATTACACAGGGGCGCCAATATTTTTGCACTTAGCATTGAATTTTCGAGTTGTGACCCCTTTATGTTTCCTATTTAGGGCCTAAAGAATGATCATCCCAAATTTTATGTTTGTATGACATCGGGAACTTAGAGACTTAGATTTCGTACATTACACAGGGGCGCCAATATTTGTGCACTTAGCACTAAATTTTTGAGTTGTGACCCATTTACATTTCCTATATAGGACCTAAAGAATTCTCCTGCTAAATTTCATGTTTGCACGATATCAAGAAGTTAGAAACTTAGATTTCGTATATTACACAGGGGCGCCAATACTTTTGCGCTTAGCATTGAATTTTCGAGTTATGACCCCTTTACTCTTCCTATTTAGAACCTAAAGAATCTTCCTGCCAAATTTCATGTTTGTACAACATTGGGAAGTTAGAGAATTAGTGGCAAGTGAGTTAGTGAGTCAGTGAGTGACTTGAGCAGAAGGGTCTTCTGCCTTCGGCTCGGTTCGGCAGCAGCGGCGTTCTGGCTCCGCCCCCTTCTATGCGTCATTGCGTAGCTCCGCCCCGTCACGTGTGCCGATTCCAGCCAATTAGGAGCCGAAGGCAGAAGACCCTTCTGCGCAAGCGCGTCTAATCGGGTGATTAGACGCTGAAATTAGATGGAGCCATGGAGACGGGGACGCCAGCGCAGGGAAGGTAAGTGAATAACTTCTGTATGGCTCATAATTAATGTACGATGTATATTACAAAGTACATTAATATGGCCATACAGAAGTGCTGAGCCCCACTTGCTTTCGTGAGACAACCCCTTTAAAGGGAACCTGCTACATGCCCACAGTACCATATACTAAGTTATGGTGCTGTTAGGGAATGTGATAGGAAGCCAGGTGATGTATTGTTATACTCACCCACTCCTGCGATCCAGCGGTGTAACCCTCTGAAATTGGCTTCTGGCATGAAAATCTGACTCTTTTTAGACTCTTGTACTCACCCTCACCCATAAACCTATATAGTAGAGTGTGTAAAGGACTCAGTGGGGGACACCGCTGGATCATGGTACCAATGAGTATAAGAATTACATTACCCAGCTCCCTATCATGTCCCCTAAGAGCACCATAACTTAGTTTAAGGGATGGTAGGTGAAGCTAATTTCTGCAATTCAGCATCCAGCTGACATCATTGCAAGTTCAGTCATTTAGTCTGAAGTACAGCCACCGATTATACTGACTCCAAAAATAATATTATATTACATTAATTAATCTCCTAATTACTAACAATGAAGGTGCATCATTCTGGAAGTCATGTAGGACTGGGGTGGTAGAAGATGTTTACAAGACCACACTTGCATCTAATAGATGTGAGATGTGTTCTCACCAGTTGGATGTTTTGTAGATATCGTAACTGGGTCACTCTCAATGTCCTTTAGTGATCTCATCATGTATCATGTGTTTGGTATTTGTCGAATAAATTGGGTGTATATAGGACATGAACATGAAGCATATTATTTAGCTCACATCTGTTCCTCTCACATTTCCTCATACGAAGCAGATTCTAAATCACACAACCTACCAGTCTTTAGTTTAAGTGGCAATATTGATACTATTACTACCCATTCCACATGCCCTGCTGAATGAATGTAATTCATTATGTGTGTCTATCATTGAGGCACTTAGTTCAGATGGTAAGAAGATTGTAATTATCCATGAAAAGCTGACATTCAACTAATGTTTAACTATACAGAACATTTCTTTTAAATAAAGCTCTATTGACAAATGACTAACGGCCTCCATCAGTTTCCATCACTTTTAAGGCAGAAATCGTAGTGAATGGAGTGTTATTTGTGCCATTAAAACAACAGTAAACTTAACCAAAGTTTGACACATTCCATTAGAAGTCAATGATGCTAGGTAGTCACCACTTAGATGCCATACAATAGATCTGTGTCAACATTATGGCATCTGTTACAAGTGGCAGCTATGTTACTAGTGTGAAAAGAGCTTAAGATAATGCAGCAGTGGATGAATTGATTTCATGATCTATCCAGTGGTGTAGCTATAGGGGGTCACAGGAGTTGTCACAGTTGCCCCTTTGGCTATGGGGGCCTACAGGACCCTACTCGCCACACTGAAAATCTGAACTCTTCTCCCTTTATAATATACATGTCCTTCACCCTCCAACCACACACATCCTCCTCGCGACTGCTGCACCTTGATATGAGAGGTTGTCAATGTTTTTTCCTCCCCAGACCTGTCTTTTCTAGTCCGGTACCTTGGAAAAAAGGAGAGGAGGATCTCTGTGATGTTTTAAGGCACTGGATTGGAGGAACGGGTCTGGGGAGGAAAACGCACTGATAGCCTCTGATATCGAGGTGCTGCAGTTGCGGAGAGGATGTGAGTGGCTGAAGAGTGAAGGGGGCCAATACATAGAAAGGTACAAAAATAATAAAATCATATTCACCTCTCTGGCTATATCCTGTAATTTGCTCCAGTTCCTCCTGTCTCTGAGTACTGATCACATGATAGTGGTCATGTGACCACTACAGTGTATAAGATGATTATTGATGTACAAGAAATAAGGCATATAATGTGACATCTCCCTGCTAGACTAAAAACTTCTAAGGCCAAACTGCCCCAAGAAAACTACATTTGAATGAGGCTTAATACAGAGACATAAGAACACCAGGACAAGCAACGTAAACAAGTGAACCACATAATGCAGGATGATTCAAAGGTCAAGGCCACATGGAATATCTTCTGAATGAAAAAAAAAGATACAAGTGAGAAACTTTGTAAAACACTTAGATGGGTGAAGAAAAACTTCTTGGCACTATGATGGTGCCTGTAGACCATCTTGGTGGTAGCTATCTTGGATTCAGCCCAAGAAACTTCAATAAAAGGAGGAATTGGGGTACATGATTTCTGTAGAAATTGATAGGTGTAGTAATTTTTTTAATATCGGCAAACGTTTTTGAGTTATGGATGATGTTATGTTTAATTTTAATAAATTTCTTATGTTGAATTATGTGACATGGAAAACACTAATCACATGTCTTTTCGGGTACCAGAAGATGCAGTTAACAATCTAGGATTTAATTGAGATCATCTTGATGGTTGGTAACAGAAGATCACCTGTGGTGGCCGTGGCTTTCAGTCAAGAACACCCAGCAAGGCAGCCAGTGAGTGTACGAACTGTTAGGAAACTGATTCAGGAGTTCAAAGAAACTGGTAGTGTCCTGGGCAAACCGAGAACTGGAGAACTTGACTCACACTGTGCTCCAATGTCAGTCTCCTTGTGCTTATCGGTGGACTCTAAGTAATAACAGCTAGCACAGCTGTCGACATCTGGGAATCAGAAACAATGCTTGAATGACCAGTTATCAATTTGTGGCAAAAGGCTTTTCCCTATCCATCTAAGTGTTCAACAAAGTTTCCTATTTGTATCTCTTTCCATTCAGAAGTTATTTCGGATGGCCCTAACTTTTGACTCACACTATACTATTTGATGATTGAGCATTATAGAAAATTGAACATAATTTCCAACAGATGTCATATGCTAATACACATGAATGCTCTGGGTAATATCATATGGGCAGTGTAGATAGAAAGGATGCCAACAGCACGATCTCAAAGCTGGATACAGCCGGACAAATATATGCAAAGCCACCGTAACGGGTCCTGAACCAGAAAAGACCCCAATCATAATATCAATGTAGATAAAGAAGATGGCAGCATCCGTGGTGTGATTAAAAGTTGCTTTTAATTCCTCCAAACGATAAAACGTTTCGACCTCAGCAAGGTCTTTTTCAAGTATAAAAATGACACCCACATGCAACATTTAAATACAGACACCATATAGTTCCCACACCAATCATAATGATGGTGACACCACTATAAAATATACACAGATGTTCCTTGTGTACTAATCACAATATGGTTAGTAATTACCAACGGATGCTGCCATCTTCTTTATTTACAATCATATGGGCAGTGGTCTTAATCGATAGAACCTACATCTCCACTCCATACACAGGAGGCTGGTAGTGAAATCCTACAGGAAATGCTTAGAAACAATAATGTCCTCTAGAAAGCCATAATACTTAAAGAACTAAATTGTAATACAATGAGGACTGGAGCCCCCACTGATCATTGAAATGGACCAGTGCCAACCAAAAACGGAAAGTTTGCCATACATGCACAACCAATGTCCACTACAATAAATAGGAGTTACCATAGAGCAATACATTGATGGTCAGCATGATGGGATCAGAGGGGGTACAAGCAGCCAGAGCCTCCACCAATCAGATTTCAAAGCATCCATTATCAACCTGTCATAGAAGTCATTTTTGCACAACGTCTTTAAGTTTGAGATGTTAAAGTGCAATGTTGTAGAATCAGACTATAATGGATCTGCTATAAGGTATCTTGACTTTTCAGTCTTTATTAATTGAAACTCAGAATTCACACACATTTCATTTTTTATGCTATATTTTTGAAGTTTTGTTTGAGCTAGAGTCAAAAATGAATCCAGCAGGAAATGCATAAGGCCTTCCTTTAGGTTTTCTATTTCTTTTGAACCCACGTTTGGCTATTGCTCAAAAACCTACAAAAAAAGCTGCTACAAAACTGTTGTATTTTTCAAAAACATTGCCGGACGCGAAACCACCTTCATGGAGATTCATTGGAGGATGCAGCAATTTAAAGGAGAATATATGTGTGATTTAGTAGGCAGAGAATAAATAAGAGTATAGTATTGTAGAGATTTTAACATCGTAGTCATGTTTGGCTGTGTTATCTCCCTCATTAGAAAAGGGTAATTCAAGATTTCTAAAGAAAATCCATATCAGAGTAAAGCTCACATTGATTGTTTAATCCACCAAAACAAGCTGACATAGCTGATCAATTAAATGAATTTCAAGACATTATTGAAACACATAGAATGCTATAACACCAGGATCCTCACATGACATGCGATAAGAGAGAGAAAAAAATAGAAAAGACACATATCATACACAAAGCTAGTGGAATATGACACACAAATCAATACGCTCAGAATCAGATAACATATACAAGATAACATATACAGATGCATTCAGAAAGTCTTCAGACCCTTTTACATTTTGTTACGTTGTTCCTCGTATATATTGAAAAAAATGCAAGTTTCCCCCATCATTCTGCACTCAGTAACCAAATGGATAACCATGGAAAGTGCAGCCTACTGCACACAAGCGGAAAATCATTGCGATTTTCCACTCGAGTGATTAAAATTTTGTATGCCGCGATTTGCTGTGATTCTCCGTGGTGAGCCTATCATTAATATACGCTCATCGTGGAGACCTTTTAGTACTCCCCCTCCATGGTGGAATATCGCTAGCGATATTCCGTTGGGGCTGTGGACAGGCGGCCGTAGAGACTTTAAATTCTAAGCATGATCAATGAATGTAAAGACATAAGGCATAGATATAGGTGGTGAAGACATAGCAATTCCATACAAGCCCTGATGTCTCTGCCAAGAAGACACCAGCCATATACAGTAACATGGTGTGGTGGGAGCCATATTACAGATTTTGCATTAGGGCCCAAGAGTTTCAAATAACCCCTCTGAAGAGGTTCCTTAATAAATATGCCATAGGGAATTGCTATTATGTTTTTCTCATTCAATCAACATAAAATGAATTGCAAAGTTCCATTCATGAATAGTAAGTAACCATAAAAAATGATATTACCTTGTAGTTTTTGTTGATTCCTGTTTATAGATATCAATGATATTTTCCACTAGAAGATTTCTCTGTAATCCATATACCCCATGTCGATCCAAAACCACTTCATGTCTGCAGGATGGACAGCGGAAGCGACCTCCTGTTGCTACAGTATTTCCTCCTCTTGTTGGTAAATATGGATTGGAGGCCTATTTAAGAAGAAGTGCAAGACATATGTGTCATAAGATTAATGTCCACATTGTATTTCGTAGATCTAGTTGGGGAAGATTATATACTAAAGAAGGAACAGCTGCACATATGTGTAAATCTATAGTTTGATTGCATGGAAATGCTATAGTAGCTTTACAAAGTAATCAAATGTAAGAATGTAATGTGCTATTATTAGTCCTTTCTATAGTATATTTAGTAGCTCAGAGGACAAAGGCAGGGGTGGGCATAGCATACCTACACAGGGGCTCTGTAATCAAAGCTGCCCACAGCCCTACTAGACAGAAAATAAATGCTACCAATTGTTTACTTCATTGTATGTAAATTACTGATTTAATTATTTAAGGCCCATCTACACGCAAAGATAATCTTTTAAAGGACTGAAAGATTAAAAGAAGTTGTGGTCTATTTGCATAAAGTGTTAATGGCCATTAATGGCCATTAACACTTTATCATTTTCAATTGCATCTAAACAGGCCTCCATGAGCTGTTTGCAGAGCCCAGTGTGTGATTAATCACAAGCCCAGCTGTGCACACAGCTGCATTGTTCTGCTTCTGGTTGCCGGCAAATTATATTGTTATCTGCCGACTCCCGTGGAGATAACAGCATGCTGTATATTGAGAGACACTTTATCTCTCAGTGTCTGCACAATAGATTTTAAGTTCACCTTAAAATCATCATTCAAACGAAAAGTGCACAATAGCCGCGTTTAAATTTAACGATTATCGCTCATTTTCGGTCAATTGAACTTACTTTTGAGTTACAATCAGTTAAATTGATAAGACATTAAAGGAATTATCAGAAAAGATTTCTATGACAAGCAGTTCACTCCCAACAAACAAGGGGACAATATATTTTTCCAGGGGCCCGATGTTGTCTATGGCCACCTCTAAACAAGGGTATTCTATAAAAACGGGGAACAGATGAACAAATGCACTTTTAAACTCTGACATTTGTCCAGGAGCCTTCAAAACATACTAAAGGAATATTCTGAGCATTTAGCCTCTTGCATTATTGATGACCTATGCTCAGGTCATTAATAGCTGCTTAGCTCCATCAGGTGGTGTCAGCTCCTGCATTCACTGCAGTGGGGCCAGACATCCACATTGGGGTTGAAATTGAAAGTGCAATAGAAGGGTTTGCTCTCATTGAAATCAATGGGAGCTATACCTTCTATTGCACTTCTGGCTCCGTCCACAATGCTGATGGAGCTGTTAACATCTGGACCCTCACTGCAGTGCAGGAGCTAAGATCAGCTGATCACCAGGGGTCCCAAGTAGCATACCTCCACGATCAACCATATATTGATAATAGGTCATCAATTTTGCAAGGGGTTAAATGCCTGGAATACTCCTTTAATGACTAGATAAGAAGAAGACAGTCCATATCTACATCCTCATGGCTGAATTTTAGAGGACAAAGTATTGGATTCGTTATTTGAGGTTATTATTTAACAATATTTCTCACACAGAGAGAATGCCAAGCTTGCCTAAATTTTCTGGGACTTTTAGGATTTTTTTCTATTGATGATCTATGCTTAGGACAGTTCATCTATAGATGATCGGGGGAGGTCTACTGCTTGAGATCTCCGCCAATCAGCTGATTCCCGCTGCGCCATTACTTAGCTCCGCCCCCGTCTTGCCCCCTCCTATTGCAAATAGTGGCAAGGGGAGGAGAGGGGGCGGGAGCTCAGTTCCTGCTCCTGGCTCTTCCATCCTCCTCCACCTGCAGACAAGGACACCGTATATCGGCCGGGCGTGAAAACCTAAATATGTGAAATTTGCTGTGGATCTGCAACTAAATCTGGACAAAATGGTGCAGAACGTGATGTGGTTTTTGGTGCAGATTTGCTGCAAATTTGTTCCACTACTGAAAATCCACAGCAAATCTGCTACTAGTGAACGCACCCTTAGACCGCTTTGTAAATCTCCCTTTATTGTTACGCCTGTTTGCTCATAGTTTATTTTGCCAGCACATCTTGTTCTGTCCAGACTAGCCAGGGTTAACATCTCCTGCGCCTTCCAGTCAGGTTAATTACCCTGCTATGTGTCTGAGTAGTGTGCTGGTGATTGACAGGTCCATCTACCTGTCGGCTCCTCCCACCTTCCTATAAGATTCAGCCCATGCTGCCTGGGAGGGGCCGATTACTGTCCAGATTTTCAGTTGTTCAGTGTTTGCTGAGTAGCCCTGCTGCTCTGACCTGCTGGTAACCTGGCCCTGGTACTTTGTGCCATTTCCTCAGTGTGCTAGCCAGTCTGCCTCTGTTTGTATCCTGCTTCTGTCAGCTTGTCTGCTAGAGCTCGCTGTTATCAGCCATGGTTTTTCCAGTGTGCCTCTGTTTGTATCTTGCTTCTGTCAGTTAGTCTGCTAGACCTCACTGTTATCAGCCAGGCCTTACCATCTGCCTCTGTTCTGTTTGTATTGTTTTGTGTTGTTTCTTGTCATCTGCCTTTCCTGTCAGTGCTAGTGGGTAGTAGTCTCTTGCATAGGTATGGCAGGCCATGCCCCCCCCCCCCCCCCAGTAAGCGTAGGGTCAGTGTTGGCGGCCCGGACATGCCCACATTCAGGGCTATCTCCAGTAAGGGTCAGTGGCGTGGGTGTAGATCAGGGAGCCCCATGCCGTGCGTGATCTGATTGGTTGCAGAGCTAGATGGGCTGCAGGTCCTGGCAGCCCACTAAGCTCATGCTGTAGCTGCAATGTAGGGAGCCGTGCACCTGGGTTACTTACCGGCCCCCACTGGAGGGCCGCATTTGGGCTGCTGATATACCCTCCTGGCCGGCACCCCCTAGCAATGCACAGACACCTGCATCGGCGTTTGTTTGGCGCCCCCGCTGGACCCCCGCTTTTGCTCAGGTCAAAGCGTGTCTCCGCCAGCCGCGCAGAACAAGGCACCCTGCTCTGTGTGACATTGCACACCGGGGTCGCCATGAGGTAGACCACAGGAGCATCAAGCGTCTATGCCAGCGACTCGCTGAGTGTCCTCCCCTCCCACCCCACCTTCCTTTACCCCGGTCGGCATGTAAGAGAACACAGCGGCAGCCCTCTATTAAGTAAGCCATGCCATCCACCCACAGCATCAGAACAGGAGAGAGGCAGCAGCGGAGGCAATACTTCCACACATGTACAGCACATGGCCAGCCCGGCAACTGCGGCGGGGGAGTGAGCGTTACAGACACCGTGCTGCATACAGCAGAACAAGAAGGAGAGCTGGGAGGCCAGGGAAACAAATGCTTAGATGCTGCAGGTGAGCTGCAGCTAACATACGGAGGGCTCCACTGTCACTTACCACGGCACGTCTCCATCCACTTTACTGTCTTCCACGACCTCAGTTCCTTGAGCCAATCGGGAGCTAGGGGTGTGAGAGGGGTGTTCCTTCTGTCAAACCCCTAGCTTCCAGTGGCGTCAAGAAACACTAATACCCTGTTACTGTATATATGTTGTATCAGATCATTTTAAAACTTTAGATTGGTGGGGGGCCCACAATCTTAATACAGCCCCAGGCCCATGGCAGCATTAATCTGCCTCTGGTTGGTAGCAACCAAAAATAGTCTAAAAAGGACAACTGGCCAAGCTGTGACGTGGTTATGGGTGCCTAAAGTACACTGATGCTTCTTGGGAGTGAAGTCTAGCCTGTATGATCTAATCCCACAGAAGAGCTACAGTAGCACAAAATGATTAAAATGTTAATGCTGGCAGTGGTAGAAAGGTGTCAGAACACACAGAGCATCTCAACTTACTGCATATGGGGCTGTGTAACCACAGACCGCTTAGAGTGCCCACGCTGACCCCTGTCTACTGCCAAATGTGCCTACATCACGCATGTGAGCATCAGAACTGATATATGGAGCAATGGAAGAAGGTGGCCTGGTCAGAGAAACGACACTTTTCTTTTATATCACTAGGATGGTCTGGGTATGTGCACACTGCTTACTTGGAATAAGACGACACGAAGAAGACAAGCTAATAGACTCAATTTCATGCTGTGGGCAATGTTCTGTTGGAAGAACTTGGGTCCTGGCATTGATGTGGATATATGCCACATATATCACATACACCACTTTGACATATACCACCCACCTAGACATTGTACAGACCAAGTACACCCCTGCCACACTGCAAAATTGTCCAGGAATGATTTGAGAACATGACACAGAATTCGAGGTGATGACTTGTTCTCTAAATTCCCCAGATCTGATTGAGCATCGGTGAACCATCCTGGAAAAACACATCCAATCCATGCAAGCCCATCCTTGCAACTTTAAGGACCTAAAGGATTTGCTGCTAACTTCTTGGTGCTAGGTACCACAAGATACCTTCAGACATCTTGTGCCGTCTGTGCCTGATTTGGTGGCGCAAGTGGGACCTACACAATATTCAGCAGGTGGTTTTATTGTTACAGCTGATTGGTCTATAAATATAAGCCTAAGAATCTATCCTGATGGATCCCTTTCTATGGGATCTTAACAAGCAAACAACATGTAGGAAAATGTTAGTCTCATAAAAGTGCATTCAGATTGAGGTCATCATTTATTTTTATTTTACATTTACATTTTCCAGCTCCCATAGGAGTCTATAGAGAACACGCACCAAAGATAGGTCAGGTCCTATCTTTTCACGCATCACGGACCTTTAGATGCGCATTGCACTCGCATGTCCTATCTTTGGCAGGTGTGAGTATTTTGTGTCTAAAAATCGATCATGTGAACGATTCTATAGGAAAGCATGGGTTCTTATAGAAGCGATCTTTTTGCCCGCCTATTCTGCAATAAAAACACACTCGTCTGGACGAGGCCTTAAGCCCGCTTTCAGTTGAGTATATTTTCCATCAGTATTCCATCAAAATTTTTCTGTCCATAATGGATCAACACTGGGGGGTAATAGGCTGAACTGGATGGACGTGTGTCTTCTTTTGGCCTTACATACTATGTTACTATGCAGAGCTAAGCAGGGGCGTAACTATAGAGGATGCAGGGGATGCACTTTGCACCCGGGTCCAGGAGCCTTAGGGGGGCCATAAGGCCTCTCTTCTCCATATAGGCAGCCCAGTGCTATGAATAAAGCATTATAGTTGGGGGCCCTGTTACAGGTTTTGCATTGGGGCCCAGAAGCTTCAAGTTACGCCTCTGGAGCTAAGGTTAATCTATGAGTCTAATCACATGGCATATGAAATATGCACATATTTTAAAAATGCAACATTCACTAGTTTTACCCATTTTAAGAATGTAATATGCCCATGGAAGTCTATAGACAGTAATTAAAATATGGGTGCATCCATCCGCATTGTGTCTGTATTTACATTTTTGGTATTATTTTTCCTGTACAACATTCAGATCCATTGTTGTTCAATAGAAAACAATACCGATGAATTCCAGTATGGAAGCAAATACTGATGCTACAGTGATACATCTTGTTTCATACTACAGTATGTCTTTATTACGGATGTTTACAAATATGCTCATGTGAAACTGGCATAATGAGTATATAAAATAGTCATCTCTTTGTAGACTGCACACAATATAGACCATGAAACATTCTGTAGGTCTCTCAATAATCACAAAATATTTCTATATACATTTTGTCAAATAAAGCAGTGCAGTTTTTGATGATTTTTTTTCGTTTAGTCAAAACCAGGAATTGATTCTATTAAAAATGATAAAGCCAAGGCTCAGGCCTAGTACCGACAATAACAATGTTATATTTCCACTACGTTTTTTCTGCAGTGAAATACATGTTAGGCCTCATTCACATGAGCGTGGTTTTAGCGCATTATAGGCGCATGAAGAGATCACGTCTATTAGGAACAATGGTTTCCTATAAAAGCATTTACATGAAGGAATTTTAGATGCGCCAAATACTTGCACCAATCAAAGACAGGACATGTGACTGCAAACTCGCATCTAAAGGCCCATTTGGACAACAATTATCTCTCAAAATTCATCTCAAAGGCTGCGTTTTGAGCAATAATCGTTGCGTCTAAACACGCAGCCATCAAGCACTTTTCGTTCATTGCTCATTTCTAGCCAGCTAGAAATGAGCGATGAGCTTATCAGCACTGCACGCTGATATCTCAGAGGGTGGTGCTGATAGCAGTCTTTCAGCTGGTATCCTGCTGGCAGTTCTCAGTGGGACACCAGCTGAAAGTGCAGAGAACAAAGCAGCTGTTTGCATATACAAAACAGCTGCATTGTTCTTGGAGCTATCGCAGTGGTATCCCGCTCTGTCTGCATTAGCTCTTTAGTAGCTAATTAGCTTCTCAGATTTATGCAAAAATGATCGCTGAAAACTTTGATTTTGATTTTTGAGCGATCATCGTTCCATGTAAATGTGCCTGAAGGTCCGTGCTGTGAGAAAAGATAGGACCTGACCTATCGTTGGTGCGTGATGCATGGGAGTTTCTATAGACTCCTATGGAAGCTGGATAACACGCACCATGCACGTGAACGGCCAATGTCACAGCTAATTAAGCTCGAGACTTAATAGCTGGAAATCACCCATTTATGCGATCTTTAATGCAGTATAGCCGTGATCTTTTCACACGCCTATACTGCGCTACAACCACATTCGTCTGAACGAGGCCTCATACACAGATGCTATGTCACTGGAATTAGAATTTTAAGTATTTGAAGCTATTTTTTGGAGATAGCTGTGTTAACAATACAGCACACCTTTTTAATGCAGTTTTGATGTGGGATTTTTTCATGCGGCATCATGATTTCAGTTCTAGGATGGCTTTCCTAGCAAAATGTCTTCGAACTTCTTCTTGAAGAAGAAGCAACTGTGATTGCTGCAAAACTGCATGTACTAAAATTTGGTTTTATTGCAATTTTTTGCTGCACCACAATTATAAGTGCGCATATGATTTTACACTTATTTGGAGCCAAGACAGCCTACATGAAAGCTGCACAGTAGGATCAAGACCATAGTCATCGTCTAACACATAGAAACTTGAAAATCATCCAATTTTATGAAACCAATATACCCATTTTGCAGTAAGACATATTATTTATTTATAACTTATTTGATAATTTACTTAATTAGAAGTAATTAATTATGTTTTTTAATTGATTCATATGCTACTAAAGTTCTTTAGACACCAGTATATAAGCCCCAATGTTCTGTAGTTAACGCAAATCTAATTTTCTTTTCGGTTAAACCCAATACTGTAGAACTTTTCATTCTGCATTTATGTTGTCCTATTATACTGATACGTCTTGTGTCTTACCTGAAATATGTCACTGGCGCACTTCCTGCAAAGATTATGCTGACAAGGAAGGATTACCACTGGTTTGGAAAACATTTCTAGACATATTGGACAAATAAGTTGCTTCTCCAAGTTATCCATAGCTTGCTGTTCTTTGCTCAAGGACTGGTAAGACAGAGAGGTGCTCATCTCCTAGCAATTCCAAGGAGAGTAAACTCTAAGAGAAATATGTTGTGCTGTCAATTTCCGGCTTCGTTCTCTTCAAATAATTCCTGGACTTGTGTGATCAAATGTCCTATGGGTTTCCTCAGCTGGATAACATTGTTTAAAGGTTCACTTGAAGAGCGTTCAATCTGTTTTTAGTAGCACTTTGTCACATGTTGCCATACTGCTCTGCCCATATATGAAAGTGACAGAGGGATAGATTCAGACAGGTGACGAATCCCAGGGATGTCTGTAACACATTCCGCTCTGTGGGAATAGGGAGGGCCTGAGCAAGTGGGCAGAGAGACATCTGGAGAGGAATGACAGCTGTCACTAAATGTGTCTCAGGGCTGGGAGCAGTGTTGTGGCAAAGTGTTTCTAAATGCAGAACTGCATATTCCTTAATGGAATTCTTCAATTAAATCTAAACTGCTTATTCAACATTATATAGTAGTCAATCAAGCCGTACTGTGCAAAGCATTCAGTGTAGGACAAGTGAATGTTCAGTATGGTCCTATAGCTACATAGCTGATACATGTTGCAACACTGTTGATACAGAAAAGGAAAACGAATTACTGTTATATATAAAGATGGACCAACACTCAGTCTTCCGTCATGGGGTCAACTTTTAAAACTCCTAGCAATCATCTGTTATTCTGATGGATCCCTTTTAGAGATGAGCGAGCATACTCGGTAAGGCAATATGCTCGAGAGAGTAGCTTTTTTCGAGTACCTGCTGGCTCGTCCCTGAGGGGGTGAGCGGGGGGTTGTAGAGGGGATCGGGAGGGAGAGAGAGAAAGAGGGATCTCTCTCACTCTCCACCCTGCTCCCCCTCGCTGCCCCGCGCCGCCCCCGACCCCCGCGCCCCTCCCGAATCTTCAGGGACGAGCCAGCCGGTACTCGAAAAAGGCGATGCTCTCTCGAGTATATCACCTTACCGAGTATGCTCGCTCATCTCTAATCCCTTTCTATAGGATCTTGACAACCAAACAATATATAGGAAAATATTAGTCTCTTAAAGGAGTTGTCCCGCGGCAGCAAGTGGGTCTATACACTTCTGTATGGCCATATTAATGCACTTTGTAATGTACATTGTGCATTAATTATGAGCCATACAGAAGTTCTAAAAAGTTTTTTACTTACCTGCTCCGTTGCTAGCGTCCTCGTTCCCATGGAGCCGACTAATTTTCGCCCTCCGATGGCCAAATTAGCCGCGCTTGCGCAGTCCGGGTCTTCTGCTCTCTTCAATGGAGCCGCTCGTGCAGAATGCCAGCTTCGTGTAGCTCCGCCCCGTCACGTGCCGATTCCAGCCAATCAGGAGGCTGGAATCGGCAATGGACCGCACAGAAGAGCTGCGGTCCACGGAGGAAGAGGATCCCGGCGGCCATCTTCACCGGTAAGTATAGAAGTCACCGGAGCGCGGGGATTAAGGTAAGCGCTCCGGTAAGCTTTCTTTAGGTCCCTGCATCGGGGTTGTCTCGCGCCGACCGGGGGGGGGGGGGGGGGTTGAAAAAAAAAAACCCGTTTCGGCGCGGGACAACCCCTTTAAATGTGCCGTGAGCGCTATAAAACTCCTTTTCTGGGAGTTCTCATACATTTTATTGGAGGGCACAACCTGAACAAAAATAGCCACCTAAATAATTGGAAATACAATTTAACTGTAAAACAAGGTTCACAGAAATCTTCCCAAAGGAAAACTATTATATGCATATTTTTTTTAACAAGGGTATAGCTTGAAGTTCCTGGGCCCCAATGCAACATCTGTAACACACTGCCCCCCTCCTTCTAGGTCTTCCTATGTTGCAGAAAGACCTTTGGCCACCTTAGGCACCAGGCCCTGGTGCAGCTGCTTCCTTTTTACCCCATATAGCTATACTCCTGCATTGACATTAAACTCCAATCAAGAGACAACAAAACCACCATGAATATGGCATGTTCAGGCTTAAAGGGGAGGTCTCGCGAAAGTAAGTGGGGGTATACACTTCTGTATGGCCATATTAATGCACTTTGTAATATACATCGTGCATTAAATATGAGCCATACAGAAGTTATTCCACTTACCTGCTCCGTTGCTAGCGTCCTCGTCTCCATGGTTCCGTCTAAATTCGCTGGCAGCTTGCTTTTTTAGACGCGCTTGCGCAGTCCGGTCTTCTCCTTTCAGCACGAGCCGCTTCAGTGTGCTCCCCGCTACAGCTCTTCTGCCCATGCGCAGACGAGCTGTCACTGCTCGGGAGCGCGCTGGAGCAGCCATTCTGTACCATCCTCTGTTAGAGGAAGGTGCAGAAACTGGAGCTGCCCAGCGGAGAAGCCCAGCCCAGCAGCCCAGCAGCCCCGAGAAGCCCCGAGAAGCCGCCCAGGTAAGTGATGGGTCGGGGGGTGATCTTCACTAACAGGTGAAGGTCCCAGGCCACAGCGGTAGGCCCCGGAGCCCAGCGCTAGGTTCCGGAGCCCAGCGCTGGGCTCCGGGGCCTAGCGCTGGGCTCCGAGGCCTAGCGCTGGGCTCCGAGGCCTAGCGCTGGGCTCCGGAACCTAGCGCTGGGCTCCGGGGCCTAGCGCTGGGCTCCGGGGCCTAGCGCTGGGCTCCGGAACCTAGCGCTGGGCTCCGGGGCCTAGCGCTGGGCCGAGGGGGGCTTCGTCTGTCAGGGTCTAGCGCTGGGGAGCCGGGGCGGTAGCGCTGGGGAGCCGGGGTGGTAGCGCTGGGGAGCCGGGTCTAGCGTGGGGGGGCCGGGGGCTGCGCCGGTTACCTGCTGCCTGGCGGTGGGTGACTGGTCGGCCGTGTTCACTCCAGGGGTCCGGTCGGCGGCTGCGGGGCGTCGTGTTGTCATGGAGACACAGCTGGCAGCGTCTCGGGAGCGCGCACGTCGGGCTACAGCAAGCGACGGGAAAAGAGCCGGCGGCCATCTTGGGGAAACTTTTATAAGTTGCTGAAACGCTGGAACGGTAAGTACAAACCAGCTAGAAAAGTCATTTACAGGGGGGCTTAGTAATGTATGCTTAATTAGGGGGACTGGGCAAAAAAAAGAATTCACTGCTTCCTCGAGACATCTCCTTTAACCCTTTAATGACCAGGACATTTCTGGGCTCAAGGATGAAACAAATGTTCCTCCTTTTGTGTTGTATAACTTTTTTGTATTGACACAGCTGAATAAATCCTGGTGTGTTTGAGGAATATATACTTCCTTCTTTACTATTTTGCAGTATTCATATGTTTATTTGTTTTCATTTTTCTGAATTAATGTTGGGGGTACAAGCAACCCCCCCCCCCCCCCCCAAAAAAAAAACAACTGCTCTTTTGTGTTTTTTAACCTATATGATGTATTTTTGTTTAAGGAACAGGTTATTTACACACATGGGGATACCAAATATGTGGAGTTATATCTATTTCATTAAATCAAATATGTTGTTTTAAAAATCTGTTTTATATGTATATCTTATTTACTTATAACAAACTTAGTTTTTATTGTCCCAGATCAGGAATTGAACTATATATTTTTTTGTGTTTTATTACCTATATATGCTGGCATAATTCTGTATGATCCAATATAGTATAAATGGATCAGCAGCTCCACTAATAGGAACCCTTTCAAAAGGAGGCTACTTATATGCTAAAACATGTTTTAGTATATAAGGGGGTGGGTGAGGAGTATGACACATGCTTGAAAAAGACCAATAACTGGTCGAAACGTTGCATGGTCATGTTTTACCTGTGAATGGAGAAATAAACTTATCAAAAGTTTTATGCATTGGAGAAGACTCTGCTGCTGTGAATTCTTATTGAACTTTATAATTCTGTATGATAGCATATTATGTCTGCACAGTTATTCCTTAGTGGGCATACAAATGAGACAGCCCTTAGACCTGTATTACATGTGGGGCCATCTCCATGGTTATGCCAGGCTCAGCAAATATGCTGCTGGGACCCTTTTTTGTACAGTACTGCAATCAAGTGAAATTGCAACACTGAAGGTGTCAAAGTGACTATCAAGTTTTGGGACATAATTCTGTCCTGTGACAAGAGGGAGGGGGGGTACTTTTTTTAGGCCATGCTGAGAGTTTGTACTTGTCGGTCGCAACAGCATTGTGGCATGGTGGCCTTGATGTAGGCCCAGACCTGTCGCCTTGTTATGCAGTACAAGGGTTAATGCTCCATGTGCAGAGACTGCTGGTGCTGTCTCTCTTTGCTGTATGATGCATGCTGGGAGAAGTTTGGAGGTGTGCTTCTCTAATTGCTGTGCTAGTCCTCAGGTGTGGAGTAGCTTTATATTCTCACCCCTCCTTGTGCTCAGTGCTGCTTATTCAGCTCCATTGAGGAGTATTGGAGTTTGGAGCTTCTCTGTGGTGGGTGTACAGCTACGTACAGATAAGTTGCTGCGGTTGGTTTACTTTTCAGTTGTATTTCTGTTTTCATTTCTGTTTTGCTTTGCTGTTCAGTTTGTCTCTCCAGCGGTCTCCTTAGGGACAGTCAGGGCACAGGATAAAGACCATGGGGCCACCTCTATTGAGGCGATTACTCCGCTTCTAGGCAGGGACCCTTCACCCCCCTGCTAGCTTAAGGTCAGGCTTCCTTCTCCCTGGTGTGGTGCTACTGTTCAGCATAGCGTGGTGCACACTGTTCTACACTGCATAGTATGTTCAGCTGCAGTGGTTGTGAACGTCACCCTGCATCCATGCTGAGTGTGGTGCTTGTGAGCCGCATGGATGTGACAGTGATTTTTGTGGTGTTTTTATTTTACCTTGACTTGGCCAGCAAGTATATCCTGAGACCAATTTTACATAAGCGTATTTGCTAGCATATTTATAGATGCAATCTGCATAAAATAGAAGCCGTTGATTTCAATGGGTTCGTTCATATACGTGTATTTGGCATGCACAATTCAGTCATGCAAACAATATGCAGCATGCTCTATTTTTCTGCACATTTGCACAGGGAAAGACAACATTTTGAACTCATGAAACTATAGGCCATTTCAATGGCTGAGAGTGTTGGTGTGTTTCTTTGTTTGTGCAATTGCACATGACTTGTGACCACAAAAAGTACAGTAAAATACACTGATGCACTGCGAAAGAGTAAGCAAATCTGCTTATGTTCATGTGAAGCCTTATTCTAATTTTCCCATGTATCTGATAGATGCCCAGTACTTTCTAGCTATACCCCTGGAATAGAGGATAAATGGGCCTAGGAATTATATATTAATACATTGATCATTGACTTCATTTTAATACACTTACCAGTTTGTTGCATTTTAGCCTGGATTTTAATGAAAATATACTCAGTATACCTAGCATAGTGTAATGGGTAGAATTCATATCACCGTTATTACCGTGAAATCCTAATACTGTCCATTTTCAGAATAACGTATTTACCTTTGCACATTGTTTTAGGAGACAGAATGGAAAACAATTTAAATGAAATTATATAAATCTTCATTATAGCCAAGTGTAATATTTACAGGCTGATCGGTTTTACAGTCAAATAACAATGTATGTTCCAACATAAGGAAACATTTTTCTGACTTGTTACTGTAGATTTTCTATAGAATCTTGGAGAGAACAATTTAACCAGATGGATTCCAAAAATTATAATATCTAGAGCTCAAGTGTCAAACAGCCAACATCCACAGTCACTTTATAGCACTGCAGGGACTGTAACAGAAGTACTAATGACTATCTGGGAAATAGATAGGAAATATGGACTCTGATAACTGCCTTTAGGTTATAAGTTATAAAACCAGCAATAACTGTGGGTGTCTTAGTGGAACGCAGAGAATTTGAAACCTTTCAGGGGTAATTATAGATATTAACATTATCTTTAACATATCTTAAATCTAATCTGATTTTAATAGAAAAAAGTACAATAATATTTGTCCTTGAGTGCTTGTTATTTAAGCAGGATTTTACAATCTTAATCTTAACAAAAACATTTATACACTTGCAGTCAAAGTTATTGGGTACTAGGGTATATGGCGATTTTTCTGTGAGTTATGTCTTTGTACATTTTTCTCTCACCTCTGTCATTTTAATCTAGTTATTAGTGAGAGAGGGTAGGTTCTGATGTACGCGTGGTGGTCTTGCCGTGGCCCGTTAGCTTACATGTTTTGACCAAAATACAAACTAACACCTGCATTTATCAATGTTTTTGCATGCAGTCTGCTATGGATGCAGGGGGAACCCAGGATGTCATGCCAGTGTGGCGCACTGTGCTAATACAAGGAAATCCACTGCTTTTGTATCTCTGTATGGTGTGGTCCACTTATCTATGGTTGGCATACTTGGTATCAGTACATATGTGCAGTCTATGTTGTCTGCAGTCACCCCATTCCCAATCTTGGGTTGAGTTGAGTGGCTGAACATGAGTCTGCACAGATGATTTAGCTTCTTCATGTTGAAATCTGGCTTTCTGCATGCTACTAGGGGATACGGTGATTGAGCCTGTCCTGCAGTGTATCAGGTGATGCATATTTGGTGTATTTTTCTGGGAGTTATGTCTTTGTACATTTTTCTCTCACCTCTGTGATTTAATTTAGCTATTAGTGAGAGAGCGTAGGTTCTGACAGACATGTGGTGGCCTTGCCATGGATCATCAGCTTACATGTTTTGGCAAAAATGCAAACTAACACCCACATTTATCAGTGTTTTTTGCATGCAGTGTGCTATAGATGCAGAGTGAACCCAGGATGTCATGCCAGCGGTACACTGTAGTAATACAGGGTAATCCACTGCTTTGCTAGTAGGGGTTCCATTCCTGTATGGTTTGGTGCACTTATCTACGGCTGGTATCCTTGGTATAAGTTCATATGTGCAGTCTATGTTGTCTGCAGTCACCCCTCCCCCAATTTGGGTTAAGGTGTGTGGCTGCACATTAGTTGGTACGTACACATTTAGCTCCCTCATATTGCAATCTGGCTTTCTTCATGCTACTAGGGTATATGGTGATTGAGCCTGTCCTGTAGTATCATGTGGTGCATTTTTGGCTTATTTTCCCACTGCAAAAAACAATCAAACAAGTACAATTTAGCTCAACACAACTAATATAATGAGTGGTGCACACTCTCCAAATTCAAGACAAAAGACCACTTTTAATGTTCTTTTCAGTATATGCTTCATTCTTCCTCCTCCAGTCATACCATCAATCTATAGGCCCTAAAAGTTCTAGTTTTGGTTAATCACTGCAAGGGACAGAATACCAAAGCTTCTGTGGCTTGTTTCTATGTTTTTTGGGGGGAAGTTCGGGCATAAAGACCTTCAGCAGGGAACCCTCTGTGTCTGCTGCCACCAAATCTTGCTGCAGGTCTTTTGGAGTCACTCGAGGATTGTTGACCATGTACCTCTTCAGAAATCTGGTGGCAGCTGATGATAGCTTCCTTTTTCTACCATGTCCATGTACTTTTCCTGTCTTCCTTTAACTTTGAACATGCAAATTATCTGTAAGCGTCTTACCGATGCTTGATTGGAGCCGAGACAGTCACTGGAGAGTAGTCAGAATAGCTGGGAGTCATTATGAGGAAGTCACAGTATACAGTACAAATGGGATGAGATGGAAGCATAGTCAATAGAAGCCAAAGGTCAGTTGCAGGAGGTATTTGTATGCTTGTAGAGGAGTAGTGGGAAGAGGAGCTTGATCAAGGTGGTAAAGCACAATAATCATGTACTGAGAGAATGGCAAAGCCAAGCTTTTATAGGAGATGCAATCAAGGCAAGAGGCAGGGTCAGGAACAGGAGGCAGGAGCTAGATAACTGGGATCAGAGAACAAGGCTGAGAGTTATGCAGGGAATGTGTTCACAAGCTGGATAGCTAAATAAGAAGGGTCAGTGCTTGCAGTACAAGAAGTTCCTAGTTCAAGTCCTGACAGTAGCCCGCCCTTTTCCAGGATGTCCTCTGGATGTCCCAAGGGCTTGCTTACAGGGGTACCTGTGGAACTCCTTGGGCGTCTTGGGAGTTCTCCTCTGGCCCACTTCACAAGGTACTATTTACCTCTCCGGAGTCTAGAATCTTCTCCACGAGGACAAGTTTGTGGTTTCACAGGGGGAGGCGGTTGATGTCTTCCCACAAACGTATTAGCATGGCTTTAGTAGGGAAACTCAGGCTGCCTGGGAGCTTCAGCTGGCATGCCACCTGGATGAGTCTTTCTGCAATTGGAAAATGTCCCAATAGTCTTTGCCCAAGTTTGGGAAAGGGTGCATGCGGCTTCAGGTTCTGGGAGGCTAACCAAACCTTTTCTCCAACCTGTAAGGTAGGAGCTGCTTGGTGATGACAGTTGGATACTCTTATAGGTATTCTGGACTTCCTGTAAGGTTTCTTTCAGTTGGTTCTGTGTTTCTGCTAATGCTGTCAGTCTATGGTTAACCGTTGGGACCAGAGTGTTGATAGGGAGGCCAAGAATAAAGACAGGATGTGTACCATGGTTAGAAAAGAATGGGCTCTGGGCGGTTAAACTGTGTTGAGCGTTGTTGTAGGTGAACTCCGCAGTTGACAAATAATCCACGCAGTCATCCTATAGATGGGAGATAAAGCAGCGAAGAGATTGCTCCAAAGTTTGATTTGTTCTTTCCATCTGGCTGTTAGACTGTAGATGAAAGGCAGAGGGGACATTTATGGTAATACCCAGGGCCATGCAGAATTGTCTTCAAAACCTTGAGGTAAACTAGACCTCCCTGTAAGAGACCACATCATCTGGAATTCCATGTAATCGGAAAATTCCCAGATCATCAACTCTGTGATGTGCTCAGCAGTGGGAATCCTTTCTATGCGGATGAAGTGAGCCATCTTCGTAAGTTGGTCCACGACCACAAGGACAATAGTCATCCCTTTCAAGGGGGGCAGATCTACTATAAAATCCATGGATATAGATCCTCATGGCCTGGATGGGACTGGAAGGGGCTGTAGAAAACTCAGTGGCTGAGCTTGTGGCATCTTGTTCCGAGCACATACCTTCGCAAGGGATGACATTCTTCATCACATCCCTTTTGCAGTCAGGCCACTAGAAGGAACAAAGTAGAAGTTCTGAAGTCTTTGTGACCTCCAGCTTGGAATCATGGACTAAATTAAGGACTTCATGTCGATCAGCTTCGGGAACAGTTGGTGTTCCCGCCTCCAAAGCCCTTCTGTAAAGGAAAGCTTCACATCCTTAGAAGGACAACTCAAGAACGAGTCCTTTTCGTATCCTCCCTTAAGCTTTGTTAGGAGGTTTTCAGAGTGTAAGATGCCCAAAAAACTTTTGGGGGACAGAATTGTGTTGTCTGTATTTGCCCTTTCTTCAGACTCTGCACGTATTCTGGACAATGCATCTGCCTTGCCATTTCAGGAACTGGGGCGGTAGGACAGAATGAAATTAAACCTGGAGAAGAACAAGGCCCATCGTGCTTGTCTCACAGAAAACCTCTTGGCAGTGCGGAGGAACTCTAAATTTTTATGGTCAGTAGGAACCATCACTGGATGATGGGCTCCTTCCAAGAGGTGTCTCCACTCGGTGAAGCCACTTTGATGTCCAGAAACTCCTTGTTCCCAACATCGTAGGTTTTCTCTGCAGGTGACAACATGTAGGATAGAAATGCGCAAGGGTGTAGTTGCATCTTATCTCCCATTTGCTGTGACAGAATGGCTCCCACCATGGAGTGGGAGGCATCCACCTCCACGACAAAAGGCAACTCTGGGTTTGGGTGGATAAATATTGGTGCTGAAGTAGAGTCCTTAGTTTCTCAAAAGCAGTTTGTGCCTCTGGGGACCAGGAAAACGTGTGTGCTTTCTTTGTGAGGGAGGTGATGGGAGAGATGATTTTTTAAAACTCCTTGATACATTTTCTGTAGAAATTCGCCAAACCAATTAGGCACTGTACTTTCTTCAAATTTTTTAGAATGTGCTAATCCAGGATGGCTTTAATCTTGCTGGGATCCATACTTAAGCCCTCTGGGGAGATAATGTATCCCAGGAATTGTATTTGGATCTGTTCAAACTCACATTTCTGTAACTTGATGTAGAGGTTATTCCTTTAAAGTCATTCCAAGATCACCCTAACATGTCTGCAATCTTCCTCCAAATTGTTAGAGAATATGAGGATGTCGTTGAGATATGCCACTATGAATTGATCCAACAGGTCTCCAAACACATCGTTGATAAAGTGCTGGAAGGTAGTGAGAGCATTGCAAAGACTGAATGGCATCACTAGGGATTCAAAGTGTCCATATCATATCCTGAAGGCCGTATTCCACTCGTCTCTGGGCTGGATCCACACCAGATTATATACTCCTCTGAGTTCCACTTTCATAAAGACCTTGGCAGCTCAAAGCCTCTCCAGCAGTTCTGGGATTAACGGGGGAGAGGAAGGATTCTTAATGGTGGTCTTGTTAAGTTCCCGGTAGTCAATGCATGGCTGAAGAGTCAAATCTTTCTCTTTAACAAAGAAAATGGATTCTCCTGCAGGAGAGGAAGAAGGCCGGATGAAGCCTTTTTCTAGATTTTCATCGAGATGTTCCCTAGGGGCTCCTAACTCTGGTTCTATGCCAAAATTGAATAGAAGAACCAGGGAGCAGCACAATAGGACAGTCATCCAGCCGGTGAGGTGGCAGCTAGTCAGCCTTCTTCTTGCTGCAAACATCCTTGAACATTTGGTAGTGAACTGCTAATTTCTCTAGGTCCTGTTGGTCGTCCTTGAGGTCATGCACTTGTTTAGGGGCAGATGGTGCCATCTGTCAGTTTTCCTTACAGTAGTTTGAAGGGAAGACAATGGTCCTGGTTTCACAATTGATAGAGGAATTATGGATAGAAAACCAGGGAATCCCGAGACTCACTGGAAACTTGGGGCATGAGATGAGCTGGAAGCTCATTGTCTTGTGATGGTCAGGGTTCATGTGGAGTGCTAGTTCAATTGTCTCCTGTGTGACAGGGCCTGAAGACAAGGGTGACCCATCCACGGTTTCCATATCAATCGTTATGGACTTATCAGTCGGGTTGCAATGTTCTTGTCATCAGCAAATGTTAAGTCCATGAAGTTCACCCCTGCTCCTGAATCCAACATTGCTGAGCACTGAGTCTTCTGATTGCCTGTTATAATCTCATGTGGGAGGGCAAAATGGTGGAGCAGGGGAAGGGTTTCCACTCCGTCCTGAATTACTGGTACAAAGGTGTGTTGGATGACATCCTTTTGTTTCATGATGGCTAGATTGGCCATTGGCTTGGCATGGGCCAAGTCGAGAGTCCTTTAGGGCTTTCTGGGACTGTTTAGGGCATAATGACCTGCGCTCCAAAAATAGAGGCACAGATTTTCAGTCCAGCGCCTTTTTTTCTGTGATAGAGAGAGGTCTGCAGATGACGTCCACCTGCATGGGTTCAGGGGTGGCTTCAGTCCTTGGGTGGGGATTAAACATGGGTTGACTGAAAGAGCATGGGTTGCTGTTGCTTGAATCCCGCAATCTTTCCCTTCACTGCTCGAAAAGTCTTTGGTCAATCCAAATGCATAACTGGATGAAGTCTTCCAGATTATCAGGAGTTTCCACTTTGACAAGATCATCTTTTACCCACTCAGATAATCCCCGGCGAAATTAGCTCTGTTTAACAGTAGCATTTCATGTGGTGTCATTTGCCCAGCGACGAAATTCTGCCGTATATTCTGCAACGGAACATCACCCTTGTCGTAGGCTATGCAACCTCACTTTATCCATGTGACAGCGATTTGGATCATCAAAGTTTTGACCCGCAGCGGTCATGAAGGCATTGAGGCTGTAGAAGAAATTGCTGCTAGTCTCTATGTATAGCGAGGCCCAGGCAAGCACCTCGCCAGTGAGGAGATTAATAATAAAGAATACCTTTTTCCGGTCACTGGTAAACAGGGTAGGCTACATTTGGAAATAAATCTGACATTGATTTAAGAAACCTCAATATTGGTGCTGATCACCTGCAAATTTCGCTGGCAGTGGCGTGCGGACATTTGAGCCTAAATGATGCAAATCCAACAGTTATTTCTGTAAGGTAATTATCTCTGTCTGCTGATCCAGCACCAGTGTCTGTAATCCAGCAAACTTCTGCTGGTAGGAGGCACAGAATTCTGTCACTTGTTTCCGCAGGGTGGACACTGCGGACTCCATTTTAGGTGTGATTATTTAGTAAGCATTTTACCAATGCTGGATTAAAGCCGCAGGTGTAGTAGCCGAGCTGGTCATTGGAGAGTAGTCAGAATAGCCGGGAGTCATTATCGGGAAGTCACGGTATGCAGTACAAATGGGATGAAATGGAAGCACAGTCAATGGAAGCCAAAGGTCAGCTGCAGGAGGTATCGGTATGCTTGTAGAGGAGTAGTAGGAAGAGGAGCTTGATCAAGGTGGTGAAACACAATAATCACGCACTAAGGGAGTCGCATAGTCAGACTTTTATAGGAGATGCAATCAAGGCAAATGACGGGGATAGGAACAGGAGGCAGGAGCTAGAAAACTAGGATCAGAGAACAAGGCTGAGAGTTATGCAGGGAAAGTGTTCACAAGCTGGATATTTCAATAAGAAGGGTCAGTACAAGAGGTTCCCTGTTCAAGTCCTGACATTATCCTTCTAACTGTGTATCTAGGAACATTCAGTGTCTATGCTATCTTTTTGCTTCGTTTTCCTTGGTTGCGCAAGGCAGTGATCTCTTCTATTACCTTTGTTTGCACCACTCTTGACTTAGGGTGCTTTTACAAGGAATGGTCTGTCATTCAGTTTTTTGCATACAGAAACTGAACAAATGAAAAGTGAATGAATTCTCATTCTTTGTTCAGTCAGGGTATGTATTTACACTGTAGGATAACTCATTCAGATTCCGGCTGGATGCGGAAATCTGAAAGATTTAACGGCCCATGTAAAAGTGCCCTAAGCCATATTTCTTATATGTAATCAAATGTCACAGTCAATAAAACCCTAGCCAGTCGAGTTTGTGTGTTTTATCTCAAGCACACCTGATACAACTAATGAAGCCCTTGATTAGTTGCATCAGGTATGCTTGAGATAACACCTGACTTGCAAATCTGTGTTCTTTTGATTGATTCTACTCAGAAGGGGAAAAATTCTGAAACTGCAGTAGTCATTAGAAGTTCAATTTTGTGTTGAATGTGAAGAAACCACTGGTTATATTAGTTGCGTTGAGCTATTTAAATGGCTCTTGTTTGATTGTTATTTTTGTTTTTTTTTTCCAAACACCTGAGAGTTTGTAAATTTGACAAATACATCTAATTATCAGTAGGGGTTATATAACTTTGATTTTAATTGTAATGGTAGCGGATTTTAAATTTACATTATTTAATGATTATTCTTTTGTTCTATAGGTATAGAGATCCATCGTTCTTATCGTTATTGCTCCATATCTTAACACTGAGATATGTCAAAAAATTACTAGTAATGACAGTAGTCTAATTTCCATAGAGGCAGAACATGACATTGATAAAGTATGGAGACACAAAATTGTAGTCCTTCAACTATTGATTCAGAGATGGGTGATTCAGTTTCTCAACTTCTCTCTGTCAAGAACTAATAATAATACTAAAAATAAGGCCAATTTAGAAGATGAGAGTTGGATGTGCACAAAGCGGTAACAATGGATCCTGTTATTACTCTCCACCACTGCGCATACCCATAAATGAGTTATATCACACAGGAAGTCATAATAAAGGACACAGTCTACATGATATAATATTCCCTTCATTTAATAACGATAGATGAAAAGTGTTTTGAATATACAAGTTTATTAATGCACAAGTCCAGTTCATTGCGTCTAAAATATGTCACCAGTTTCATGATAATGGTGTTTTTTCTTATTTTAGCTTATTTGGCATGCTTTACAATCCTTTAAAAAATTATCTAACATACAAACTGTGCCATTCATGAATATATTGCTGTCAATATTGTGAATCAATTGCACTTAAAAGTTATAAAGGAAAAATGCTAACAGCTGAGCAGAGCGCGAAGAGAAGCACACATCATTAGAATTAAAGGGATGTTCCATGAAAAGAGGTTGTCCTATATCCACAGGATAGGGGATATGAATCTGATTGGTAAGCGTCTAATGCTAGAGTGTCTACTGAACACAAGAGCAGAGGTCATGAGTATCCGTTAATGAATGGAGAGGTGGTTATCCATGCGTAATACCAGTAGTGTTCCATTCATTTCTATTGGACTCCTAGAGATAGCTGAGTCCAAGCACCCAGCTATCTCTGGCAGTTCCATTCAAATAAATGAAGTGGCAGTGAGCATACCACCACTCCATTTATTCAGAAACGCTTAGGACCCCCATTCTTGTGATCATTGGAGGTCCTAGAAATTGGACTAGCACCAATTAGATACTTATTCCCAATCCTGTGGATAGGGGATAGCTACTTTTTATTGGACAGCCCCTTTAAGATATTGGTATTGTTAAAGTGCTGTATGTACTTGTGTTTTGTTAAAGTGGTCTCCAAGATTTGAAAAAAGAGGTAAGAGTCAGCATTTTTCCAGAAACACCACCACTCTTTTGATCATTTGCCGTGTCTGGTATTGCAACTCAACCCTAATAACTTCAAAAGAGCTAAACTGCAATACTAGACACAACCTATAGTCAAGAGCTGTGCAGTTTCTGCAAAATTGTAGACCCCTTTCTCTAATTAGCAGTGTGAGTGTATTGCTTGTCTTACTGTTACAAGTCTAAAACAAAACCTTTTGTTGCACACATAGTCATGTAGATAGAGGAGTGAAGCCCCCATAGTAGAAATCTAAATGGTTTCTTTCCAGACTGTCCCTCAAGAGAGTTCAGCACTTGTTATCACAACCTTTTGTTTGAGAGAAGGGGCGCAATATTTATACCACCCACAAGGAAGAAGAAACCTGGAGTCGAAAAGTCCACTGTCTACAGGCTCCCTAGCAGTTGCATAAGCCGCTCTATAGTATGTGTGGTCTTGTGCACACAAGTACTTGAATCTAAATGTTTGATGCAACGAATGTGTGTCCGAAATCTAATTGGTCATTTTGGACTTTTTTTTAGTTTTTTTTTGGGGGGGGAGGGGGGGTTACTAGCTGAAACTATATGTATGACGTGCACTTTATTTGTTGCCACATTTTTTTAGGCCTTAGTCAGACGGGCATTTTTTGCCGCGATTTGCGCATGCGCATGCGTCCGGCAATTTTATAAAACCATTGCTTTGCAATGGTATCGGACACATGAGCGCTTTTTATGCGCTCGTCCGATAAATTATAGAACAGAAATCGCAGATCGCACCTATCTGCGATCTGCGATTCCTGTTCTCTATGTGCACTCAATGGGGCCGGCGGCAGCAGCGCCGACCCCATTGAGAACATATAGAAGGCAAATCATTCTTCTCTGCCACAGCTGTAACAGCTGTGGCAGAGAAGAACGATGTTTGCCCATTGAATTCAATGGAGCCGGCAATACAGCCGACTCCATTGAAAGCAATGGGCTGCCGGCGTGCGCGGGATGAATTGTCGGGAAGGGCTTAAATATATAAGCCCTTCCCTGCAATTCATCCAGAAAAGTGTTAAAATAAAAAAAATATATATATACTCACCTGCTCCCGGCAGCCGGAGTTCCGTGCGGCCGGCCTGCAGTGGGTGTGAAGGGGGTGTGAGTCAGACCTGCCCCCTGATTGGCTCAGCGCTGTATTGCCGACTCCATTGAATGCAATGCGCTGGACAGCTCCGGCCCGTTTCTAATGAAACGCGGCTAGGAGCAGATTTTCGGGCGATTTTCGGGCACCGGTCACGCGATTTGCGGATGCGCATCGGTCATGCGATCCGCAAATCGCGCGAAAAAACGCCCGTCTGACTAAGGCCTTACAGTGTAACTAAATATTGAAAAACCTTTGACATGTTGAAAATTTTGATTGCTAAGGTCCAAGTGCTTCAGAGATCGCTAAAATGAAGGGGCAGAAGCAAATACTATGTCCATTTCGCTCGTTTTGGCTTTCCTCAGAGTGGTGTAAGGGCTCTATAGAAAGTCTATGAGTCTGTAACAGTCGAAGGCACACAGTGTTCTGCCTCTTCGTTTTAGCAATCAACGAGGCATCTCTTTTCCTAACTGTGAACTTAGCATGAAATGTTGGTGGTCAGGCCTTTTACTAAATGCTTTGATGTAGCATTTGTGTCTGATTCCAGTCATATGTGAATGATCAACTGTTCTCTATGGGCAAATTGTTCTCAACTGTCTAACTAGATAATTATTTGACCTTTTGTGTTTAACTGTTAACTAATGTCAGAAAGCAGTATTTTTGGTAACAAGATATTTATTGATCCAGGACAGAATATTAAAACTGTTATCTGATTGCTATTGACAACCATACATCCCATATTTCATTTAGTTTTCAAAAAGTATATACCGTATATACCGGCGTATAAGGCGACGGGGCGTATAAGACGACCCCCCAACTGTCACCTTACACGCCGGTATACAGTGGAGAAAAAAAAAAAAAATTTATTACTCACCTCCCCCGGCGTTCTGTCGCGCTCCGGCAGGCTGTCGCTCGCTGCGGCAGGCTGTCGCTCGCTCCTCGTCCCCGGCGCAGCATAGCTTTCTGAATGCGGGGCTTGAAATCCCCGCTTCCAGAGAGCTAATACACACGCCGGCAGCCATGACATCATTGAATGGCTGTGATTGGCTAAAGCACACGTGGCTTCAGCCAATCACACTATTCAATGACGTCATTGAATAGTGTGATTGGCTGAAGCCACGTGTGCTTTAGCCAATCACAGCCATTCAATGATGTCATGGCTGCCGGCGTGTGTATTAGCTTTCTGGAAGCGGGGATTTCAAGCCCCGCATTCAGAAAGCTATGCTGCGCCGGGGACGAGGAGCGAGCGACAGCCTGCCGGAGCGAGCGACATCCTGCCGGAGCGCGACAGAACGCCGTGGGAGGTGAGTAATAAATTTTTTTTTTTTACACTTTTTTTTTTTTGTATTACCGGCGCATAAGACGACCCCCGACTGCAGAGCAGATTTTTCGGGGTTCAAAAGTCGTCTTATACGCCGGTATATACGGTACCAAAGATGAAGCTTTCGAAAGGTCATCAGTGTTATAATGTAAAGCACAATCAAGGAGGGAACTATGAAAGATATATTGTTGGTGTTTGTGACATTATTAGTTTTATATTTCTACATTAGGACTTTTTGCTCTACAGTAGTGTTGAGTGAACCAAACCACTAGAACCCTATTTCGGAGTTGAAATTTACTGAACATTCATCATAAACCCTAACAGTTTTTAGTAAAGTTCTACGTGAAACAGTTGGGTTTTGGTGAACTTCTGGTTCAGTTCAAACTGATTGGGACCAAACCAAACTGTTTGCAGAAGTTCTGCGAACCGGCCGAACCAAACTTTTCAAAAGCTAGCTTATCACTAATCTACAGTATTTAACATCATACATGTGGGGGAAATGCTTAGAAGGAAATGTGAGCAGTTTTGCATTTCTGTCAAAATTATGTTTTTACCCCATTCAGGTGCAGTTGTTATGTTATTTCCAGACGGGCCCGTCACCACATTTCATGAATACCCTGAAGATAATTCAGTTTGATCATACATGTAGTATGTTTATATTTTGGAAGAACCCCTTCTAGTAGAAATCCAGCCACGATGCTCATGTGAATCTAGAACTATATAATTGTCTGTGTAGGACTTTATTAATGTATAGGTTGTGGTGGTGATATAACTGTGATCCTTATTGATTAGGAATCCGTTTGGTAAGTACGGTGACTGTCTCCAATCAGCTGGGTTTTCTCATTTGCATTTGTTGGTTGCATTACAATGGGAGTATGACCATCTAGGATGAAAATAACATAAAACTAAAATTATTATTTAATCGTTTTCTTGATTTTGCACATTAATTAGAATAAGGAACACATATGTACTAAATATATTACAGAGGATGAGAACTTCTGAATGATAAGAGTATTGGATTTCTCCAGATCACAAACCTGTTTCGCTCAACTACTAAGATGTCAGACAGATTTTTCAGCCAAAATAAGATGTTGGTTTACAAATCTTCCAAATTTACAAGGATCCAACACAATCGTATAAGTAAGGAGGCGACTCAACTGTTCTTAAAGATTTGACAGATTGAATTTGTACCCGTATGATCATTTGTTTCTCTGAAACATATGCTGAGCTCCAAGGAAATGTTTATGTGGGAGGCAAGATAGATAGCTGGCCAACAGGTACCTTATTAAGTACAAAAATGAACATCCATCTTTTATCAAGTCATTTTCTTGCTCCAATTAATCTCTTTATCTTCAGAGGAGTTGGAGCTCCATTTTTCTTTTACAATGCTTAAAACCCTAAACATGGTCTGGCCTGTTACACCTGGTAACTTTTTCTATTAATTGCTGACAGCTCATGAATATATGACTGGCAGGAATCCGCTGCTCAGATCCCTGCCAATCATCTGTTTGCCAGTGCCGCTGTCGCTATAGGCAGCAGAGGAAGCAAAAAGCAATGACCATCGAATTCAACAGGAGCTGTGCTGCAATACCAACCCAAGTGGCTGCACTATGGTCGGAACTTTCTGCTTCCTTCGCTGACCATAATAACAGGGACTGGGAATCAGTGGGTACCTGCCAATCATTTACTGATGACCTGTTGGTTATCAATAGAAAATGTTAACAAAATCCTGGAATACCCCTTTAAGGTGAGGTTCTGGCAGCTACACGAATATTAGACTGCTGGTAAACCTCCATCCGATCCTTAGTAACTACCAACAATTCCTAATATGTATTACAGTGTTTAAAATTGCAGTTAAATGTATACTTAAGACCGCCTGCACGCGGCCAAGTCGGATCCCGCTGAGAGAATTCTTGCAGCGGGGTGTGACCCGTGCCCCGTTATTGACCTTATACCCCCCCTTCCCCCGTCCAGCGTCTTCTCTCACTGTACTGCGATGTGCCGGCTGGCACACAGCAGCACATGCGCAGTGCAGAGCCGGCGTGTCAGCGGTAACGTATCTGTGCAAGGCTCGCACAGAAATAGGACATGCCGCGATTTGTTCACCACGCGAGTTTTCATGGGGTCAATTCGCGGCTGTCTGCATAGGATTGCATTATCTTATGCAATTCTATGGCAGCGTGCATGGGCAGAAATTCTGTGGGAAATCCCACTGCGGAATTATGCAGGAGGCCTTAAGGCCCATTTACATGGAGTGATTTTCACTCAAAAATCGCTAGAAAGCGATTGTTTGAGCAATAATCATTGCATCTAAACACGCGCCATCGTGCACTTTTTGTGCACTGCTAGCTGATCGTTAAATTCAGTCCAACCTAAAAATCGTCTTTCAGCCTTATCAGCAGTTCTCCAAGGGTAATGCTGATAGCATTGTTTCCCGTTGGAGAATAAAGAAACTGAAAGCAGATAAGAGCCCTCGGGCTATTAACTGCTTTCAGCTAAGGCTTGATTTGCCCACTTAATTGCTCCTAAGTAGCTGAGTAGCTACTTAATAGTTTATGCAAAATGATCACTCAAAGCTGTCACTCAAACTGACGTTTGATTGTCAATGGGCCTTTAGGCATGAATTCTGGAACTTGCAAATTAAAATGATTAATTTTCACTGAAAGTGGACTTTGATCATTTTACCCCCGAGCCCTTCAATTATCTGCCATATTAATTTTTAAATCTTGTTTAATTTTTCCATCACTTTCAGTAATAAGAATAGTAAAAAGTTATAAACTCGAGTTATGTATGTTTATTAGAGGTTGAAGTTGCACCTTGTCTGTGAGAAGAACGTGTTCATCCCTACAACACGTATTGCCCCTATTGCTTGCTGTTATTGAAGAGACACTTAGCTTCATGACCGCGAATAAGATCCTGTTTTAATTTTGTGTTAGAAAAATTAAAACTGGAGTCTGATTTCTTGCTATGCGGCCAGGTATGACTCAACGTCTTGACTAACATCAAATCAATAATTGAGCATTGTAAGAAAATGTATTGAGCTCTTTTAATGGTCAGAACTCAACATCTCACAAGTTGGCAACTTCTCCCTTTTGTGTTCAATGGACCAAACACATCATCTCCTTCTTTATGTATCCTGTATCAGGCAAAATCATCAATCCGTGCCTAAGATCAGCAGAGCTATATTATTACACAGCCCCCGCAACATTACAGAATTGGAAAAGATAAAAACTGTTGTTGGGGTTTGTAGGATTTGCCTCGTTGTGCCTATATGGTAGGTTTATCACATATCATTGAATTGCTGTTTATGCAATTCTTTAGTAAACTCGAGTACAATGTGGAATTTATGCAATGATTTAGTGTGATCACCATATGTACATTTTGTACACTTGGAGTAGTGGACCCTTCTATTGGTACTTCAATATACTATATGGTTCTTGACAAAGACATTAGAAAGCTGCACTTAGGAGTACAGCAGTCATGAAGATATTCATCCTAAGACGTATTCATCTGCTATTAAGAAAAATATCAACACGGTGGCAAATTCATGAAAAATAAGACCTGGCTGAGACGTGCTCGTATATGGGAATTCTCTTTTCTTACTATTATCACTTTGTGAAATGAATTCTCAGCCTTGCACACATATACAACTTTTGACAACCAGCATTGGGGTCTATAAGCTAGAATATACACATGTGAAGTTTTTCGTGATATATTTGCATAATAATGTAGTAAATTGCTTTCTCTATCAATTATTTTTCCATCTCCCCTAGAATCAGATAGAGACGCACCATAAGTCATATTTCTCAAGGATCTCTATAGACTTGCAAGTGACGCATTAAAAAATGGTGATATCAATAAATAATATGAGATGTAAATCAAGTTCATAGAATCATCATAGAATCATAGAATGGTATACTTGGAAGGGACCTCCATCATCAAGTTGATGATGTCAGAAATATATTGCTTCTAAAATAGAAAGAGATTGAATAAACAAAATTGTTTATAATGCGGTTCATCTGTTTGTTACATTATGGACATGAAATTTACCTTATACTTATTCAAATCCAGAGAACAATAGTTCTCTGCATATTTTCACTTCTAATGCCTACATTTGCATTTTGTGAAAGGGACAGGCTCATCCTTATAGAAAGTGAATAATAATAGAAAAAAAGTCATGAATGCTGTTAACCCTTTCCAATCCAATTTGTATCCTGGTTTTTCTAGGGGGTTTACTTTTTTTCTGCCGTTAGACAACAGTGCTATCTGCTGGCTAAAGCCAGTACTGCATGAGGTGACACATTGGATAGGCTTTGACAGCAAAGAAGCTGGCAATATACAGTAAGAGAACCCCAACGGATGTCTTCCAACATCGGAGCTATACAGCCTTAAATCATAATGTCTTCAGACGTCAGACAGTGGATTGGAAAGGGTTGAAATATAACATTGTCCAAAGAATCTCTGCCTGGTAAGGGCATCCTCAGAAATCACAGCACCCCACAGCAAGAAAAAAGAAGCCCACCCACACTAACAGCTCCATCTCATGTACTATTTAACATTCCATTTGTAGGTCAGCTGAATAATATAATAAAATATCTTTAATAGGGTGGGAGCTGCATTTTTTCAGACATAGAGCCAATCACTGGCCTCAGTGGTGATGCAGTGAGTATGGTACATGAAACCCTGAGGACAGTGTTTTGCTGTAGTGGTCTCGTGCCGGTACAGGATCTCATTGCTCCCAGGGAGGATCACTAGAGCATCAGCGCTGGAATGTCCAGGAATTTAAAGGGAATATTTCACCAATTTTTTTTCTTATTATATAAAACCAAATAGTGAAACATATTTCATTTTTTCGAATCTGTTTTAATTTTATGACTGTAGAATTTTTTTTTATTCCGTTTTCTGTACATAACTATGAAAGCTGCCATCTTGCCTGAGCTATATTTAACAGCAGCTTCATGGGCCATTCACATAATGGCCAGGAGGAGACCTACGGACTAGTATGGCAGACTATTATAGACCTGCTCTGTGACCTGTGCATGGGTCATTTTGCTGGGAGGGGGAGAAGATAGTCACAGTTTATACCTCTTGTGAAGGGTGAATCCTGTGTAATCTACTTGAAGGTGTTACCTCTCAATGTAATCCTGTCTGTCATGTTAATGAGATGACTGCTGCAAAACTTTCTCTACAGATATCAGGGATTATCAGCCCATTATTAGGCTCTGTGGTCAGTGTGAAAAATGCAATTTGCCACCATGTGAAAAAATAAATAAATACAGATTGTGACTGAAAACTTAAAAAAAAAACACCAAAAGTTCCTAAAAACTATATCGAACACAAAAATGTGATTTATATAATAGGTTATTTTCTGAGGATACCTTCCCTTTAAGGAGTAGTCTTGTGTTTTTATGATATAACATTTGCTGCTAAGCTTTTCTTACTCTTGATCAATGCCTTTATTAAATAATAAAATTCTAGTTGCCTGCAGTAATCACTAGGGGAGCTGTAAAACTCTGTGTGCAGTAATCTTCATGTAGTAGTGTAGTGGGGTACCCTCACAGCTCACCAGAAATTGTATAGATGTTTTTCAGAGCAACTGATCTGTTTTAATTATGGTTCGAGACTGGCACCTAGTGTCCACGAACTATAACTACAATTGCTTAACTCCTTTTATACTTCTTTGTTTCTGAATATTGATTTGTTGCAAAATGTCACATGGTGAGTAAAGAAAGACCTACGGCTGAAAGTATGAAACTCAGATCCACGCCTGGAAGTGCGCGCAAGAGATTATCACGCGTGAGAGGAGGCATTGCACCAGGCCTTTCTTCGCATCATTGCCTAGTCTCTGGTGGTAACACTTTGGTGGTTTCTAGGAAACCGGTGTCCAGGAAACAAGTTGAGTTGTCAGTTTTCGAATCAGTGACCTTTGAAGAGAAGTTCCCGTGGTATCCGTCCAACAAGCCCAACTATGCCCAACATCCTTTAACCTCTGGCACTTCCATGGACTGTCCCATTAGTCCCATGGACTAATGCTTGAGCCCCCAGAGCTTGTCTTGCATGTTTCCTGGGTCAACAGGTCTCTGCTTTTGGAGTCATGGGAGGAAAGCTAACTTTTTGCACATTTGGTCAAATTTCCCTAGGCATTGTCGCTTCTGGATTCAAGTTTACTCTTTAATATTTACCATCACAAAGCACCTTGGGAAGCACTCCTCAGCAGGCAGATTTCTGATACACCTAAGCACACATTTAGATTGGTCTCACTGTGTTTTCTGTCTGCCCGTATAGCTATTGTTTGCTTCTGGAGGAAAGCATCGGTCGGTATTGACCTTGTTAACATCAAATAGTCCTGGATAATGGTCAATAAGAAGTTGGCAGCTACTCTTACTGATCATGAGGAACTTTTCGAGCGAACCTCAGTATCTTGATGTCAATATTCCCTCAAAATGCAGTTGTGGGACCCCCATAGTCCAAGCTCAGATTCTCCCGGTATAGATCAGTCAGTCTATTAATTCTTCTTCCACTCACTCTGTTTAATTTATAGTCTGGTCCATTTGTTCTCGTAACCTGGGAGTTTGTGGGGCTGTACAGTCCCCTCGCACTCCCTTCAGTTGGTTAGCCCATCTCGTCCCCTTCCTTACATCTGCCATTTTTGTATCTGTCTTATCTTCCCAGGTTCCTTGTTGAAATTACTACTTTTTGGGGAGCACCCTCTTTTAATATACAGAGGTTGCATTGCAGAGGGTTTTAACACTTTGCAGCTTATTGCCCATTTAGTTCAATCTACTTATTTTGCTTTGGCCCCAGTGGGTCGGACCCCGCATACAGGATTCCTGCAGCTTACCTGACCCCTGCTTACCTGTCCGGTGTCTTCTCCTCTGCTGCTGATGTGCTGGCCGACGCGCCGACACATATGTGTAGTACTGAGGACACCTCGCCGTCGCTATGGCGATGACACGGCTACCGCAACCGTTCTGCAATGATGATTGCAGAAAGGTCATGGGACAGATGGCTTCCATTGACTTCAACGGAAGATGGCCATGCGCAGTCTGCACAAAATCGCAGCATTCTATGCTTTTTCCCCCCGAGAGTGGAAAATTGCAATTGGTTTCTGCTCGTGGGCAGGAAATCGCGTTTTGCCAAAACACGCTTTGGGCTGGATTTGCTGCAGAATCCGGAGGCGGAATCCCACTCCGCATTTCGCAATGGAAATCCACCCATATGCAGTTGGCCTTAAAGAAAAGCAATGTAAATCACAAAAAAATCATAACTTTATTTATTATTACTGCTTTTGAATAAACTTTTTCCCTGTTCCAAAAAACTATGACACTTCTCTTTCCTATGACTACCACAACTGTTAGGGCACACCAAACCCCTAATGTTTTTCTTTTTTGACTGTTCATACCTTGACGCTAACACGACTCTTGGTTTAGCAGCAGTACTACGCCAGCAGTACCTTCAAATGCTCTTGCATGCCACTGCACACCCAGATCTTGCACCTCGGCTTCTGGTCCCACCCATTGCTCTGTCCCCCTTTTATCTTTACTCTTTTTCGATGACTTAGCCATATGAGGGCTTGATATTTGTGGGACAAGTTGTATTTTTTAATGCTACCATTTAATGTACCATGTAATAAATATTGAAAAAGTTTTAAAAATTTCTAAGTTGGGTGAAATGGAAAAGAAACACAATTGTGTCATTTTTGTGGAAAGTTTTGTTTGTATGGCATTCACAGTGCATGAAAAATGGTAACTCTATTGTATGGGTCTATACAATTATGGCAATACCAAATTTATATAGTTTTTCTTTATGTAGTACTAAAGGGTGGGCCACAGAAAAGTAGTCCGCCACCACACTATTATGAAAGCTGTCTACAAGGAAATCTGTCTTTGTTGCCCATAGCAACCAATCCCAGCACTGCTTTCATTTCTTATACTGCTGAGGTAAAATTAAAACTATATTGTCGTTTGTTGCAATGAGTAACAAAGACAGAGATTCTTTTATACAGCTTTCATAAGAGTGTGGTGCCAGCCTACTTTTCCATGGCCCACCCTTTACTCTATACGTTAAAATAATTATGGGGGTTTTTTTTGGTTTGTTTTTTAAATACTGTCACCATATTCTGACCCCAATAACTTTTTTTTTCCATCAGCTTAGCTGTGTAAGAGCTTGTTTTTGCAGCGTAAATTGTAAATTGTACGATTTTGGGATACATCTGACTTTTTGATTGCTTTTCATTTAATTTTTTAAGGAGACAGGGTGACTAAAAAAAAGCACAATTCTAGCATCCCGTATAATTTATTCTTATGGCATTCACCATGTTGGATAAATAATGTTATTTTTCTATTTTTGATTACATTTTTAAATGAATACTATCAAGACAGCAGATGTGGAGCCACTGTGCCACCAAACTGATTTGCCTTAGTTTTAGATCCAGAGGCAGCATTTGAGTTCCCATGGTTTTCACGCTTTTACCCCATTAATCGGTATCTGCTCTTCACTGCTGGGATGCCTAGATCATCATCCCAGAAGTAGTGTTGGTTAGGTGGCAGCTGATGCAGAGGAGCAGACAAAAGACAGGTCATAGATCAGAGCCAAGGTCAGGAGTTCTTGCTTAATAATGAAACAGGCTAAGAGGAAGACAGAGAAAGCATTGTCAATAAAAAAGTCAAAGTCAAGAGCGGAGAAGGCAGAAACATCTGATGGCCAAATCGAGGGGCGATTACTTCCTATTGATCCTCCTTGATCTCTCCGCAGCATTTGACACTGTTGATCACAAACTCCTCCTCAGTATGCTTCGCTCCATTGGACTACAGGACACTGCTCTCTCCTGGTTCTCCTCCTACTTATCTAACTGCTCCTTAAGAGTCTCCTTTGCTGGCTCTACCTACATCTTCCCCTTGCTGTTGGGGTCCCTCAGAGCTCTGTTCTCAGCCCCCTCCTCTTCTCCAACTACACAGCCCCAATTGGACAGACCATCAGGAGATTTGGCTTTCAGTGCCATCTCTATGCTGACGATACCCAGCTATACACCTCCCCCTGTAACATCACAGCAACATTCCTCCAGAATGCCACTGACTGTCTGTCCGCTGTCTCTAGCACTATGTATTCTCTCTACCTCAAACTGAACCTTTGAAAAACTGACCTAGTCCTGTTTCCGTCCCCTGCTAACCAACCTCATCCTGACATCTCCAACTAAATGTGTGGCACCACCATAACTCCCAGACAGCACATCCACTGCCTTGAGGTTATATTCGACCCGATCTCTCCTTTACCACCTATATCCAATCTCTCGCTCAAACATGTCAGTTACACCTCAAGAACATTGCAACAATCCGCCCCTTTCTAACCGTGGACACACTGACAACCCCTCACTGTTGCTTTCATCCACTCTCGGCTCGATTATAGAATTTAAACTCACTACCTTCATCCATATAGCTCTCCACAATACCTCACCACCCTACATTGCCTCCCTCATCTCAATACACACCCAGCTTGTGCCCTTCACTCTGTTAATAAAATCAGATTATATGCCCTTTAATTCGAACCTCTCTTTCCCACCTCTAAGACTTCTCCAGAGCAGCATCAGTCCTCTGGAAATACACTATCCCAAAGGCAGGACTTAATTGGCTAGAGTCCATGAGAGCCCTGGGGAGCTTTCACAAGGCCATAAACTGCCATGGCAACTGAACAGTAGCCAAAAATATTGTTGTGGGGGAGCTATTTAGGGAACAAAGGGCACCCTCTCCCTTTGTTAAGCCATTTATATGCTATCATCACTGACTATGGCATTTAATGGGCTAACAGACGGGACTGGAGCTATGTCCAATCCTGACCACTGCAGCCAGGTATCAGTTGCACTTGAAAGCTGGCACCCACTGCATACGGAGTGGGCTTAGCTTCCTAGTCCACTCTATACTAGCACTAAACAACACACATCTTACATTAATTAACATTGGATTGTATGAAGGGGTTAAGCTCATCAATGTTGCCTTCTTGGTTTCTGATCTCAGGTATGATTCTTTTAGCAAAGAGAATAAAATAATGGCATTTTAGTGTTGAGACACGTTATAGAAGAGCTTTTGTACAATATCTCTTGTATCTATCAGGTGTGACCAAGAGGAGCTCAGCAGCAGCTAGAGACAAAAACCTAATCTCTTGGCCAGAATCCATGAATTAAAGAATTATATGCTTTTTGAGGGGTATTTTAAAGCAACTTTGTATGTAGGTTTGGTGGTCCACTTGGTTTAATTTGACAGTCGTTAGCTGAATATTGTTTCATGTTCCTGCATCGTGGCTAAGCCTTGGATGACTGAATTCATTAAGATTTAATTCATCTCTAGGAGATATCACTTTGACCTAAAAGAAAGAATTCTGCCAACATCCTGGCAGGCATTAGTGTCCGTGACACACATAGATAACTTTATTACAATAACAAGATTTCATGCAAACCTTCAAGTATTTTGGCTGCTTCTATAAGATGCATTAGATCCAAGAAAGACAGGTGCATAGACACACTGTGTTCATTTTGGCAAGCCTACGTAAAACTATGCAGAAAACGAGGTATTAGTCAGTACACAGGTTTAAACTGCAAAAAACTTTTACTTAACTTTTTTACATGTTTCTTCATTTTGATTGTCAAAATAATATATGATGCGTTTGACTTGTAAATTGTCAACATAAGAGCTTTTCACACATTTGTGTTTATCATATAGTGTTTCCTTGGTTTTGTTTTTTACTGTTAATGGATAGTTGATTGTTAATGCCTGGGCCATTTTAGGCAAACTGTGCAGCTATGAACAATTAAGAATCAGTTAATACTCAGTTGATTTGCAAACTACACTGACTTTGGGCTTTTGGCCACATTACAGCTTCATCTGGACTCCGTGGTAATCATGGGGTGGAAGCTGCAAGAGACCCTGCCCTTAGAGACCATATTTATTTCCTATTCCACCATATACAAACTCATGATAATATTGTGTATATAATCCAAATAACCCCTTAAAGACAAAACGGTCATGTCCTATAAGCCCCATAAACTAATTTTTAGTGCATATAGGACAGGGGCCAAGGTGTTTGGCAGTCTACTTTTTATACTTTCCAGGCTCCCCATTCCCATGCTATTACCCCAGGAAACCGGTGCCCAGTCTGTCAGTATGACTCTTTTCTTCAATCAGATTCATCATTGTAGGTAAGAAAATATATTCTTCCATTATCAATAATATGTGAGAAAATATAAGTAAGGCTTTTTTCCCCACGAGCGTATATCAGCCAGAATACGTTGGTCGCTGCATAGGCTCCTATGGGAGCCCATGGCAGCGGCCGCAGGTGGGAGGGAGTTTAGCAACATGGCTGCTAAACACCCTACCTCTGCTCTCCCCCCCCCCCCCCCCCCGTGCAGGCTGACCATTCTTCTCCTCCCTGCTGGCTCTCTGCAATGGGAGGGGGAAGGATGGGGTGGAGATAAGCGCCAGCCCGTCCCACCTCCTCCCATTGCTGGCTGTGGACAAGGGGTGGGATGCAGGCGGAGCTAAGCTCACACCTTCTCCCCACCCCTTGTCCATAGCTATCAAGGGAAAGAGGCGGGATGGGATGGCTCCTAGCTCTGCCCTGTCCTGCCCCCTCCCATTGCAAAGAATGAGTGGGGAGGAGAAGAATGGTGAGCCTGCAATAGGGAGGGAAAAGGGGCGACGGCATGGTAGTCTCGGCGCATATGTGCTGGGACCCATGCCGTCTGAACGGGCGCACAAACGTTTGATTTGTGTGTCTGTTCACCAATTTTATCTCTCAGCGAATATTGGCCGGCTGATATACGCTTGTGGGAAAGAAGCCTAACTTTGAGTAGTATAGAAATAATATGTGTTATTAACTATTTTTACTTCTAGCATAACCGGAGGAGAGACAACAGTTTGTCAGAGGCCGAATTAGAATTATGTATCCATGTGGACGAGAAATCTTTAAATTTCTTTAGTGTTCCTCTTTTAATGTTTTTCCATGGCTACAAGCCAATTAATTGCATTAAAAGATTATCTGTTGGAGGAGACTATTAACCCCTTGAGTGGCGGGTTTCCTACCACCCTGTCGTACCCACCAGGGCAGGTTTTTTTAAATGGTCTAATCGTTGAATTTCAACTAATTTTGCAGTTGCGTCTCAAGAGCCATAACTTTTTCATTTTTCCATTGACATGGCCATGTAAGGGCTTGTTTTTTGCGGGACAAGTTGTGATTTTTTTAAACAGGGGGGAGGAAAAAAAGAAATGGGGAAAAAAGAAAAAAAGGGGCAACATCATTAAGGGGTTAAATAATGTATTAACTTCCTTCTCTGGGTCATTACGACGCATGGATACCAAATGTGTGATTTTATTTTTGATTTTTTACAAAGTAAAGGGAGACAAGTGTTTTATAATTTTTTTAAATAATTTTATTACTTTTTTTTTTACTTTTTTTTTTTTTGTCCCTTTAGTGGACTTCCACAGGGACCCATCAGGACCCCCTGATCACATTCCGGGGGTCCGATGGTGACAGCCCTTTACATGCTGCAGTCACATAGACTGCAGCATGTAAAGGGTTAACACAGCAGAGATCTGAGGTTTTCTCTGATCTCTGCTGTAAGAGCTCGTACCTAGCTGTCCTCTGACAGCCAAACACCAGCTCTCCCTGCCACAGAGACAATCGGCTGGGTCTGTGCAGGCAGAGCACAATGCCACAGCTTGTGGCATTGTGCTCTGCAGCTCCTATAGTGATACATAGCCCGGAAATCTTCCGGGCTATATCACTATCGGCAGTGCAGCTCGTCCCGGAAAATTTCCGGGCGTGCCACTCAAGGGGTTAATATTCAAGCTAAGTATAATAGTCTATCCACTGCTAATTTTGTGGATTCCAAAGATGGTAAGTCTTCCACATAACCGAGGATACATACATATGGTGTTGTAGGGACAGGTACATTAAAAACAGAATTTATGAGGTCAATCCCATCCTTCCAAAATCCAAGACATGTCAACATCATGTGTAGGAGATCAGCAAAATGGGCTTTGCAACAGTTACAAAGAGATGTTTCTCTAAGAGCAATGTTATATAAGAAAAGTGGGGTTTTATACACTCAATGTAAGAAATATAAATGTGAAATTTTATGAGCTTCACTAACAGAAAGCTGAGGAATTCTTTCCAGCATCTCAAATGGACCAAGGTCTTTTGACTATTTTTCTTTTATCATCAAAGGTGCTGGGCCATGTATTTGAATATCAAAAATTTATATAATCTTGAAATGAGACCTGAAGTCTCTTCTGCCTTCCCTATCATATTAATAATTGGGTGATTAGTTAGTAATATAGGTTCCTCAGCATAAGCAGACATCAAAGCTGTAGATATTTCTGAAACTGGTAATATGGTAATTTAAATAGAGATGAGCGAACACCAAAATGTTCGGGTGTTCGTTATTCGTAACGAACTTCCCGTGATGCTCGAGGGTTCGTTTCGAACAACGAACCCCATTGAAGTCAATGGGCGACCAGAACATTTTTGTATTTCGCCGATGCTCGCTAAGGTTTTCATGTGTGAAAATCTGGGCAATTCAGGAAAGTGATGGGAATGACACAGTGACGGATAGGGCAGGCGAGGGGCTACATGTTGGGCTGCATCTCAAGTTCCCAGGTCCCACTATTAAGCCACAATACCGGCAAGAGTGGGCCCCCCCCCTCCCAACAACTTTTACTTCTGAAAAGCCCTCATTAGCATGGCATACCTTTGCTAAGCACCACACTACCTCCAACAAAGCACAATCACTGCCTGCATGACACTCCACTGACACTTCTCCTGGGTTACATGCTGCCCAACCGCCCCCCCTCCCCCCCACAGCGCACACCAAAGTGTCCCTGCGCAGCCTTCAGCTGCCCTCATGCCACACCACGCTCATGTCTATTTAGAATTGCGTCTGCCATGACGAGGGACCGCAGGCACACACTGCAGAGGTTGGCACGGCTAGGCAGCGACCCTCTTTAAAAGTGGCGGAGCGATAGCCCACAATGCTGTACAGAAGCAATGAGAAATAGAATCCTGTGCCACCGCCATCAGGAGCTGCACACGTGGGCATAGCAATGGGGAACCTATGTGCCACACACTATTCATTCTGTCAAGGTGTCTGCATGCCCCAGTCAGACCGGGCTTTTTAATTCATAGACACAGGCAGGTACAACTCCCTATTGTGAAGTCCCTGTCGACCCACAGCATGGGTGGCTCCCTGGAACCCACTGGCGGTACACAGAAATATCCCATTGCATTGCCCAACACAGCTGAGGTAGTAATGTCGTGCTTAATGCAGGTGGGCTTCGGCCCACACTGCATGCCCCAGTCTGACTGGGGTTCTTTATAAGTGTACAGATGTAGTAAAAACTCCGTGTGCACCTACAGCATGGGTGGGTGCCAGGAAGCCACCGGCGGTACATAGAAATATCCCATTGCATTGCCCAACACAGCTGAGGTAGTAATGTTGTGCTTAACCCTTTCCAATCCAATTTGTATATGGTTTTCCTAGGGGGCTTACTCTTTTTCTGCTGTTATACAACGGCGCTATATGCTGGCTAAAGCCAGTACTGCATGAGCTGACACGTAGGATAGGCTCCGACAGCAGAGAGGCTGGCAATATACAGTAAGAGAACCCCGACGGACGTCTACCAACAACGGAGCTGTACAGCCTTAAACCCTAATGTCTTCACAGGTCACACAGTGGACTGGAAAGGGTTAATGCAGGTGGGCTTCGGCCCACACTGCATGCCCCAGTCAGACTGGGGTTCTTTACAAGTGGACACATGTAGGTTTAACTCCCTGTGGACCCACTGCCTGGGTGGGTGCCAGGAAGCCACCGGCGGTACATAGAAATATCCCATTGCATTGCCCAACACAGCTGAGGTAGTAATGTCGTGCGTAATACAGGTGGGCTTCGGCCCACACTGCATGCCCCAGTCAGACGGGTTCTTTAGAAGTGTACAGAAGTATTAAAAACTCAGTGTGCACCTACAGCATGGGTGGCTCCCTGGAACCCACCGGCGGTACACAAAAATATCCCATTGCATTGCCCAACACAGCTGAGGTAGTAATGTCGTGCGTAATGCAGGTGGGCTTCGGCCCACACTGCATGCCCCAGTCAGACTGGGGTTCTTTACAAGTGGACACATGTAGGTTTAACTCCCTGTGGACCCACTGCCTGGGTGGGTGCCAGGAAGCCACCGGCGGTACATAGAAATATCCCATTGCATTGCCCAACACAGCTGAGGTAGTAATGTCGTGCGTAATACAGGTGGGCTTCGGCCCACACTGCATGCCCCAGTCAGACGGGTTCTTTAGAAGTGTACAGAAGTATTAAAAACTCAGTGTGCACCTACAGCATGGGTGGCTCCCTGGAACCCACCGGCGGTACACAAAAATATCCCATTGCATTGCCCAACACAGCTGAGGTAACGTCAGCTGTAATGCAGGTGGGCTAAAAATTAATTTGATTACACTGTAGGCGAGGGCCCACACAAATTGCTGTATCAACAGTACTAATGTACATCCCAAAAATTGGCCATGGCCAGCCAAGAGGGCAGGTGAAACCCATTAATCGCTTTGGTTAATGTGGCTTAAGTGGTAACTAGGCCTGGAGGCAGCCCAGTGTAACGAAAAATTGGTTCAAGTTAAAGTTCCAATGCTTTTAAGCGCATTGAAACTTATAAAAATTGTTCTGAAAAATTATTTGAGTGAGCCTTGTGGCCCTAAGAAAAATTGCCCGTTCAGCGTGATTACGTGAGGTTTCAGGAGGTGGAGCAGGAGGAGGAGGAGGAGGAATATTAGACACAGATTGATGAAGCAGAAATGTCCCCGTTTTGGATGGTGAGAGAGAACGTAGCTTCCATCCGCGGGTGCAGCCTACGTATTGCTTACGTATCGCTGCTGTCCGCTGGTGGAGAACAGAAGTCTGGGGAAATCCAGCCTTTGTTCATCTTGATGAGTGTTAGCCTGTCGGCACTGTCGGTTGACAAGCGGCTACGCTTATCTGTGATGATTCCCCCAGCCGCACTAAACACCCTCTCCGACAACACGCTAGCCGCAGGACAAGCAAGCACCTCAAGGGCATACAGGGCTAGTTCAGGCCACGTGTCCAGCTTCGACACCCAGTAGTTGTAGGGGGCAGAGGCGTCACCAAGGATGGTCGTGCGATCCGCTACGTACTCCCTCACCATCCTTTTGCAGTGCTCCCGCCGACTCAGCCGTGACTGGGGAGCGGTGACACAGTCTTGGTGGGGAGCCATAAAGCTGGCCAGGCCCTTAAAGACTGTTGCACTGCCTGGGATGTACATGCTGCTCGATCTACGCACATCCCCTGCAACATGGCCCTCGGAACTGCGCCTTCTGCCACTAGCGCTGTCGGCTGGGAATTTTACCATCAGCTTGTCCGCAAGGGTCCTGTGGTATAGCAACACTCTCGAACCCCTTTCCTCTTCGGGAATCAGAGTGGGCAGGTTCTCCTTATACCGTGGATCGAGCAGTGTGTACACCCAGTAATCCGTCGTGGCCAGAATGCGTGCAACGCGAGGGTCACGAGAAAGGCATCCTAACATGAAGTCAGCCATGTGTGCCAGGGTACCTGTACGCAACACATGGCTGTCTTCACTAGGAAGATCACTTTCAGGATCCTCCTCCTCCTCCTCCTCCTCCTCAGGCCATACACGCTGAAAGGATGACAGGCAATCAGCCGGTGTACCGTCAGCAGCGGGCCAAGCTGTCTCTTCCCCCTCCTCCTCATCCTCCTCATGCTCCTCCTCCTCCTCCTGTACGCGCTGAGAAATAGACAGGAGGGTGCCCTGACTATCCAGCGGCATACTGTCTTCCCCCGCCCCCGTTTCCGAGCGCAAAGCAGCTGCCTTTATGGTTTGCAGGGAATTTCTCAAGATGCATAGCAGAGGAATGGTGACGCTAATGATTGTAGCATCGCCGCTCACCACCTGGGTAGACTCCTCAAAATTACCAAGGACATGGCAGATGTCTGCCAACCAGGCCCACTCTTCTGAAAGGAATTGAGGAGGCTGACTCCCACTGCGCCGCCCATGTTGGAGTTGGTATTCGACTATAGCTCTCCGTTGTTCATAGAGCCTGGCCAACATGTGGAGCGTAGAGTTCCACCGTGTGGGCACGTCGCACAGCAGTCGGTGCACTGGCAGCTTAAAGTGATGTTGCAGGGTGCGCAGGGTGGCAGCGTCCGTGTGGGACTTGCGGAAATGTGCGCAGAGCCGGCGCGCCTTTACGAGCAGGTCTGACAAGCGTGGGTAGCTTTTCAGAAACCGCTGAACCACCAAATTAAAGACGTGGGCCAGGCATGGCACGTGCGTGAGGCTGCCAAGCTGCAGAGCCGCCACCAGGTTACGGCCGTTGTCACACACGACCATGCCCGGTTGGAGGCTCAGCGGCGCAAGCCAGCGGTCGGTCTGCTGTGTCAGACCCTGCAGCAGTTCGTGGGCCGTGTGCCTCTTATCGCCTAAGCTGAGTAGTTTCAGCACGGCCTGCTGACGCTTGCCCACCGCTGTGATGCCACACCGCGCGACACCGACTGCTGGCGACATGCTGCTGCTAACACATCTTGATTGTGAGACAGAGGAGGAGGAGGAGGAGGAGGGTGCTTTAGTGGAGGAAGCATACACCTCCGCAGATACCAGCACCGAGCTGGGGCCCGCAATTCTGGGGGTGGGTAGGACGTGAGCGGTCCCAGGCTCTGACTCTGTCCCAGCCTCCACTAAATTCACCCAATGTGCCGTCAGGGAGATGTAGTGGCCCTGCCCGCCTGTGCTTGTCCACGTGTCCGTAGTTAAGTGGACCGTGGCAGTAACCGCGTTGGTGAGGGCGCGCACAATGTTGCGGGAGACGTGGTCGTGCAGGGCTGGGACGGCACATCGGGAAAAGTAGTGGCGACTGGGAACTGAGTAGCGCGGGGCCGCCGCCTCCATGATACTTTTGAAGGACTCCGTTTCCACAACCCTATACGGCAGCATCTCAAGGCTGATGAATTTTGCGATGCGGACGGTTAACGTTTGAGCGTGCGGGTGCGTGGCGGCGTACTTGCGCTTGCGCTCGAACACTTGCGCAAGCGACGGCTGAACGGTGCGCTGAACTACACTGCTGGATGGGGCCGAGGACAGCGGAGATGAGGGTGTGGGTGCAGGCCATGAGGCGGTAGTGCCTGTGTCCTGAGAGGGGGGTTGCATCTCAGTGGCAGGTTGGGGCACAGGGGGAGAGGCAGGGGTGCAAACCGGAGACGGTGAACGGCCTTTGTCCCACCTTGCGGGGTGCTTGGCCATCATATGTCTGCGCATGGTGGTGGTGGTGAGGCTGTTGGTGTTGGCTCCCCGGCTGAGCTTTGCGCGACAAAGGTTGCACACCACTGTTCGTCGGTCGTCAGGCGTCTCTGTGAAAAACTGCCAGACCTTAGAGCACCTCGGCCTACGCAGGGTGGCATGGCGCGAGGGGGCGCTTTGGGAAACACTTGGTGGATTATTCGGTCTGGCCCTGCCTCTACCCCTGGCCACCGCACTGCCTCTTGCAACCTGCCCTGCTGATGCCCTTGACTCCCCCTCTGAAGACCTGTCCTCCTGAGTAAGCGTTGCACACCAGGTGGGGTCAGTCACCTCATCGTCCTGCTGCTCTTCCTCCGAATCCTCTGTGCGCTGCTCCCTGGGACTTACTGCCCTTACTACTACCTCACTGCAAGACAACTGTGTCTGATCGTCATCGTCCTCCTCACCCACAGAAAGTTGTTGAGACAGTTGGCGGAAGTCCCCAGCCTCTTCCCCCGGACCCCGGGAACTTTCGAATGGTTGGGCATCAGTGACGATAAACTCCTCTGGTGGGAGAGGAACCGCTGCTGCCCAATCTAAGCAGGGGCCCGAGAACAGTTCCTGGGAGTGTTCCCGCTCCTGAGCAGGTGTCATTGTAGTGGACTGAGGAGGCTGGGAGGAAGGAGGAGCAGCAGACAGAGGATTCGGATTGGCAGCAGTGGACGGCGCAGAACTGCGGGTAGACGATAGGTTGCTCGAAGCACTTTCTGCCATCCAGGACAGGACCTGCTCACACTGCTCATTTTCTAATAACCGTCTCCCGCGTGGACCCATTAATTGGGCGATGAATGTGGGGACGCCAGAAACGTGCCTCTCTCCTAATCGCGCAGCAGACAGCTGCGACACACCTGGATCAGGAGCTTGGCCTGTGCCCACACCCTCACTTGGCCCTCCGCGTCCTCGGCCACGTCCACGTCCACGTCCTCTAGGCTTACCCCTACCCCTCAGCATGCTGTATTACCAGTGATTAGATTTCCCAGGCAGGAAATAAATTGGCGCAAGACTGCAGGCCAAATATAATTTTTGCCCTTTTTGGAAAACGAAAGGCCCCACTGCCTCTAGTGAATGAATTATCTAAGTTTAATAACTGTGCTGTGTCCCTGCTTATGTGTCACAGAACGTGAGGGTAGCAGAGTTATTATAACTCTTGGAGAGCAGGTATTTTTTTTCCCAATTAAGGAAAGCAAATGGCGAACCCAGCAGTAAAGCGTAGCTGGGTGCGTATGATTTAGCAATGTTTTTCACGCAGCTCACACGTCTACACAGGCGTAAGGACGGACACAGGCTGGACAAATAGATTTGTTTTCAGTTTTTTCCCACCAACAGGCAGCACTGCGTATATTCAATGAACCTGCGAAGTTTAATAACTGCGCTGTGTCCCTGCTTATGTGTCACAGAACGTGAGGGTAGCAGAGTTATTATAACTCTTGGAGAGCAGGTATTTTTTTTCCCAATTAAGGAAAGCAAATGGCGAACCCAGCAGTAAAGCGTAGCTGGGTGCGTATGATTTAGCAATGTTTTTCACGCAGCTCACACGTCTACACAGGCGTAAGGACGGACACAGGCTGGACAAATAGATTTGTTTTCAGTTTTTTCCCACCAACAGGCAGCACTGCGTATATTCAATGAACCTGCGAAGTTTAATAACTGCGCTGTGTCCCTGCTTATGTGTCACAGAACGTGAGGGTAGCAGAGTTATTATAACTCTTGGAGAGCAGGTATTTTTTTTTCCCAATTAAGGAAAGCAAATGGCGAACCCAGCAGTAAAGCGTAGCTGGCTGCGTATGATTTAGCAATGTTTTTCACGCAGCTCACACGTCTACACAGGCGTAAGGACGGACACAGGCTGGACAAATAGATTTGTTTTCAGTTTTTTCCCACCAACAGGCAGCACTGCGTATATTCAATGAACCTGCGAAGTTTAATAACTGCGCTGTGTCCCTGCTTATGTGTCACAGAACGTGAGGGTAGCAGAGTTATTATAACTCTTGGAGAGCAGGTATTTTTTTTCCCAATTAAGGAAAGCAAATGGCGAACCCAGCAGTAAAGCGTAGCTGGGTGCGTATGATTTAGCAATGTTTTTCACGCAGCTCACACGTCTACACAGGCGTAAGGACGGACACAGGCTGGACAAATAGATTTGTTTTCAGTTTTTTCCCACCAACAGGCAGCACTGCGTATATTCAATGAACCTGCGAAGTTTAATAACTGCGCTGTGTCCCTGCTTATGTGTCACAGAACGTGAGGGTAGCAGAGTTATTATAACTCTTGGAGAGCAGGTATTTTTTTTCCCAATTAAGGAAAGCAAATGGCGAACCCAGCAGTAAAGCGTAGCTGGGTGCGTATGATTTAGCAATGTTTTTCACGCAGCTCACACGTCTACACAGGCGTAAGGACGGACACAGGCTGGACAAATAGATTTGTTTTCAGTTTTTTCCCACCAACAGGCAGCACTGCGTATATTCAATGAACCTGCGAAGTTTAATAACTGCGCTGTGTCCCTGCTTATGTGTCACAGAACGTGAGGGTAGCAGAGTTATTATAACTCTTGGAGAGCAGGTATTTTTTTTTCCCAATTAAGGAAAGCAAATGGCGAACCCAGCAGTAAAGCGTAGCTGGCTGCGTATGATTTAGCAATGTTTTTCACGCAGCTCACACGTCTACACAGGCGTAAGGACGGACACAGGCTGGACAAATAGATTTGTTTTCAGTTTTTTCCCACCAACAGGCAGCACTGCGTATATTCAATGAACCTGCGAAGTTTAATAACTGCGCTGTGTCCCTGCTTATGTGTCACAGAACGTGAGGGTAGCAGAGTTATTATAACTCTTGGAGAGCAGGTATTTTTTTTTCCCAATTAAGGAAAGCAAATGGCGAACCCAGCAGTAAAGCGTAGCTGGCTGCGTATGATTTAGCAATGTTTTTCACGCAGCTCACACGTCTACACAGGCGTAAGGACGGACACAGGCTGGACAAATAGATTTGTTTTCAGTTTTTTCCCACCAACAGGCAGCACTGCGTATATTCTATGAATAATAACTGTGTTGTGGCCCTGCCTATACAATTCTTTCCCTGCAGTATCAATGGAGGGTGCAATGCTCTGCAGAGGCGATTTTGAGAAGCCCAAAAAAAATGCAGCACAGCCAACAGCAGCCTGGACAGTACTGCACACGGATAAATATGGCCCTAGAAAGGACCGTTGAGGTTCTTGAAGGCTACACTCACTCCTAACACTCTCCCTGCCTATGCAGCACTTCTGTCCCTAATGCCAGGTGCAACGGTCTGCAGAGGCGATTTTGAGAAAAAAAAAAAAATCCCACTGCTAACAGCAGCCAACACACAGCTATCAGTGGCCCTAATAAGGACCTTTGGGGGGTCTTGAAGCCTACACTAACTACCAATTCTTTCCCTACAGCAGCTCCGGTATAAACAGCACTGTCCCTCATCTAACTCACACCGCATCTGAGGCGAGCCGCGGGAGGGGCCGACTTTTATATTAGGCGAACACCTGATCTCGCCAGCCACTCACAGCAGGGGGGTGGTATAGGGCTTAAACGTTGCAGGGGGAAGTTGTAATGCCTTCCCTGTCTTTCAATTGGCCAGAAAAGCGCGCTAACGTCTCAGGGAAGGAAGTGAAAGTAACCAGAACACCGCATGGTGTTCGTCACGAATAACGAACATCCCGAACACCCTAATATTCGCACGAATATCAAGCTCGGACGAACGCGTTCGCTCATCTCTAAATTTAAACTCTCCCTGCAAAAGCTGAAAATGGTATGAATTGACTTTTGGCAAAATATGAAATAGGCATCTTATGCCCTTGAATTTGAAAGCATTAATCAATCAGCGCCTCAAATTAGGCCAGGTGCATGTCTTAAAAAGCAACAGGTGGGTGGGTACTCACCTGGTGCTCAGTGGAATTCTCTGGATAGAGAACCCACTGGCACTCAGTATCCACAGTAGCCTTGTATATTAATCTGGGTACTCGATCCAGTCCACTGGAGAGTCGTCCTGGGGTTGCAGCCCCTATCCTGGCTGTAGATTTTAATGAAGTGCAGTCAATACAAGAAAAATCCCCGTGCTCAGGAGTCCAGAAAAATCAGTGATCCGTTCCTCGATTAATACATTTATTGTGCGACGCGTTTCGGCAATAGAACTTTGCCTTTCTCAAGCATTACCCTAATTTTCTGAACTCCTGAGCGCAGGGATTTTTCTTGCATTGACTGCACTTCATTGATGCCCTTGAATTTCCATCTTTGGAAATTTTCCAATCTGTATAATTCAGATAGCCAAGGTGTGTCCCAAATTGATGCTCATAGTAATATTGCTGAGAAAAATATCTATTCCTTTCCACCATTTCAAGGATATATGCTTGTAATTCTTCTACTGTCTGTAAGCAATCAGCCTTATGAGTATCTGTTGGTTGACAAACAAAAACTGCTTCTGTTTCATTTGCCCATTAATGAAGTTCCTGTTCAATTTGTCGGCTCCTGGCCTTTACTCTACTGATATTGTGTATGAACAAGCCCCGAATCAACGTCTCCATAGCATCCTAGACCATCGCAGGATTTGTTGATCCGTTATTGAGTGTAAAATATTCCCCAATTTGCCACGCAATAGTAGATTCATCAAGATGTGGAATTCAAGAAGGATTTAGACGCCATATGAGGGACCCCATTCTATTCCTCCTCAAAAAATCAATATACAGTAAGTAGCATACAATGCCACAATTTAATGGCCATGTTTGCTAAAATCTTTGAAAGCTGGAATAATACGATCTTCCAAATTATGGCTCTCAGCTGCAGTAGTGCATTCAGATACTTTCTAGATATTATGCCTAAGGAAAAAAGTCATATCCTCTTTCAGATTTCCTACTTGAAAGGTTAGAGAAGAAATGGTTTCATTGCTTTTATTATCAGCCAAGTATATATCTTAAAGCGTAAGTTCAGGTTAATTAACTTATGGAGCTTTAGGAGCAAAAACAATGCGCAAAAACCCCGGAAATCAATGGCTTCTATCCTCTGTTTTATGCGCCCAGTTTTTGCATGCACAAAAACACATGCATATACGTCCATTTGATGAAGCCTTTAGAGGGGTATTTTGGTTATGCAAAGTTGCAGTCAAATGAATGATAATCAAATGTTATTAACCCTTTAAGCACCAAGCACATTAAATTCAGGGCGCTTATGCAGTGTCTGAGGAGCGGGCCACGGCCAAGGAGACAGCGGGGAAGAGTTTGGGCCTTGTCACAGTGGCTCTACTGTCTCCCACCCGGTGGGTAACTGGTGACACATCCATGGGCCGAGAACAAGTTAATAAAACGAGAAACCCAATATTGGATTACCTTAGTCTCTTTTGTCACAGGTGATCCCACCATTTCTTCTGCAGCGGGGAATTCCTAGATGGTGGAGTAAACCCTCTCTTGCGCAGCTTCCCTGTGGTAATTCCTGGTTGTCGGAGTAAATCCACACACACGCGGGTACTTTTTAAGATGCAGCCTCTGGAAAAGGGCATGAGATTAAAGCTTCTGTTCCTGCAATCAAGCAGGAGCAGGACAGATCCTCGGCTGTTGGACACAGCTGAGAACCCAGAGGAGAAGGGAGAAGTAGTTTTTAAGCGCCTTCTCCTTTCCAGGCTACATCGTGCTCAATGAGAGCTATGTAGTGCAGAGAGATAGAGATAGTGGATCAGCTCTGTTACTCATTATTGTTACTATAGGGGGATGTTTTCCCCTGTGACAGGGGCTGCTATGGATGCCGCAGCTACATTGGAAAAGTGTATGGGAGAGTCATAGATGATGAGAAAAATAGTAACAAAAATAAGTTGAAAAAAATTACAGAAAGAAATAAAAATATATTCCTAAAAAATAAAATGACCCACCGCTGACACCAACCAAAGCCATATGTACCATGTAATCCCAAACCATACAAATTATATATCAAAACATTCAAAACAAAATGAGGAACCCATTCCCATACTTTATATTAGCATAAAAATACAAGCTTGACAAAGGCTTACTTAGAAGCCGAAACGCGTTGCACTTATTTGAACTAAACGTCTATTCTTGGAACTTTGGATAACATCTCTATCAACTTATATTATATGCCTTCTGGGATTGAGGGGTGCCCCTACAAAGTAAGTCCTATTCCATTTATATCCAGTCCACTGGAGCACTGGGGTTTTTTTCTTCTTGTTTACTGCTTTTCTATAGAAATGGAGAGAGATCAATGCACAATGCACTCTGAATAGAAGAGAATGAAGAGGTGGTCACACATGTGCATCACCAATGCATTCACCTGGGGAACTTGAGCTGCACAAATGTTGGGATAGTTGGAAGTCCAAGCAGCTGACTCCCAGCGATCAGACATTTCTCCCGTATCCTGTAGATAATGAATATGTGTCATTAGTGGGAAAATCTCCTTTAAGTCCTTGTGAATCAATATGTTTAAGAGTTATGATATGGCACCATTTCCCCACTGCTAAATGCAGGTGAAGAAACTGATTGCAGTTGGCACCTGGACTTGTCATACTGTTTGCATTGATGAGTGCATGTGCAGGCTGTGCAGCGTCTGAGGAGCGGGCCGAAAGCTGGGGAGATGGCAGGGTAGATAAGGGCCTTGTCACAGTGGCACTACCATCTCCTCCCCTGGGGGTAGCTCTGGGCCTGTCCAAGTTACTGCTGGGGAAGGTCACAGGAAAGATGTAACCAGAGGTTACCTGCAATCTTCTTGTCACTCGTGACGCCATCATTTCGTCCTCTGCGGTGAATCTCAGTGAAGTAAATAACTTAGTCCACCCACAGGGATATTTTCTGGGCAAACCAGGAATGCTCGGTAATGTCTGTTTACTGTAACTTCAGCAAGTTTCAACATATAACAGTAGTTTGGCACAAATTACACTTCTAGAAGGTGGTGTGACAGGGAGGACTTCTGAGGGTAAGCTAGACAATCCACAGTCCCAGTTATCTGTGTGATCCCGCTCCCGTTGACTCTCTCTATCTCCCTCCAACACTTTACTGGTCAACACTCACGCTTTTGATGTCTTTCTCTCTCTAACGCAGCGGTCCTTCTTTCTCTCTCACTCAGTGCTTAGTGGTAGCACCGGCACATCCTGGGTAGAGTAGGGCTAAGCCAAGCAGAAGGGAATCGCTCAGCTTCTTCCATTCTCCACACATAGACCAATCAATGTCTTTGGGGTTCACTCGCTTGCAGTCCCTGACTTGCTAACTGACTCCTACTCTTTAAAAGAAGACTACAACAACCCCCCCCCCCACTCACTGCACCCTGCACACACACATATATATGACACAGTTACATGACACAGATCAAGATACATTTTACAGACATAACCTAGGCATTAACCCATTCAGTGCTGCAGAGGTGCAATACACATACCAAACACACACTACAATTAAGACACTGACAAGACAATGGCATGAGATGGACATATAACATTATGGAGGGGCCCCACTGGTTCTGGGCCACTACAGCTGCATTCACCATTTCTGTGCACGTATTTTGCAGGGGAGAAACACTCATGTTATAGCACCTTATTGTGTTTTATATATGTTATATTACCTGATTCCATGTCTGTTTTAATCTGTTCTTCCAAGTCCTCAGGTGACACATAGTACTCATAATCTTCTCCAGCTGAGGATTTTGGTTTGCATTTTCCAAAGCAACAATTGCAGCAACAGCAGAGACAACAGCAAAAGTAACATCCAGTCAGAAGTCCACAAATGGCAAACAACCCCTGATGTCAAAGATAGATACAGTATTTGATCAGATACAGTATTTGTACTCGGCATCAAATAGGTAGTTTGAAATAGGCATCATAGATATGGCAGAACTATGTGGTGGAGTCTGTATGCTGGCATATGGAGTCCATGCATCTCCATACTACAGAGCCATAGCCACTTTATGTGACCCTCAAATAGTGCCTAAAATGGAAAAGTAACTGTATGCCTCCATGTAAATTTTGGGCAAATAGAAGTATAGCAGAGACCACAGGTTTCAATGGGTACCCTTTAATGTCAACATAAATCTAGAAGGTTGTACCGTAATACAGTCATGTGCATGGGGCCTTTAAAACGACAGGATTTACTCAATTAGCATATGCCCACATAGAGGAATCCAACATGTAATTTTCCATGCCAATTCCACCTCTAAAACTTATCAGTTCTTTGAGAAGATTCACATAGAAACGTGTTGAAAATGCCGTCGGACACAGATTTTGTTCATTGACAGGACTAAATCTGCATCCCTTAATGTGAAGAACCATTTTTGAAGCTGCTTTAATAAATTAGTGACTTGCATTATGTGCACAATCATATGATAGCTACACATTGTCCAGAATTGGAAATATCTACGGATTATCATTCAGATTCTCGCTGGATCATGGGAATCTGAATGATAATTGTTCAGTGTAAATGCTGCCAGTGACTTAACGGCAAACAATAATTTGTTCGCTTATCATACGTCATTCAACATCAGCAGGCAAATGAGTCAAGCCACAGTCGGACCGTGTAAAAGGGGCCTAAGGCTAGATTCCAATCTGCATTGTAGGCTCTATTCTGAGCCTCCGGTAGAGATCTGGGGTGATGCCAGCTGACAAGCTAGAAGTTGGACAGACCCCATTATAGTCAATCAGAACAAATCTGTTTCGGTCCGTCATTTCTGGCTTTAGCCTTCTTCAAGCCGTAGAATGAAGCCAAACAACAGAGACTCACAGCACTAATATGAATCTAGCCTTAAAAAGGGAATTTTGAAAATATTGATTATAAAAAACCATTTAAAATAAAATTAAAAAACAAGAAAACATACTGTTCCATAGTTTTTTTTTGTAAATAGGCACTTTAATAATGTGAACATTATTCAGCATATTAAAAGGTCATGCATCATAAATGTTAAAACACAAAAACTGACATCTTGAATAATTTGGTGGACAGTTAGTATGCCATACTAATGTTAGGGCTCGACGGCTACGACAGGGTCGTAGCATAAAGGCCTCGCTAAGGCACGTTATGACACTTCTTTGAATGTATGTCTATTATCCCTTAGGGTTCCCACATTGCTAAAGGGTCATTGGGAGTCTTATGTTGAGATTCCTTTACATGTTTTTCCTGGTGGACCTATCTATTAGTTATCTGTTCTTACTACTTGCTGATTATTCACCTATTGTGGTCAAGTTGGTCTAGTTTATATTTTTGCTTGTGTTGCTATCCTGATTCAGGTAAGTAAATGCTTTATTTACTTGTATATTGGAGTTGTTTCTGTCATTGTCCCTGCTGCCAATAGTTGTTCCAGCTATTTTTATACATTCCCTGCTTTCACCTAGGGTCAGTGGAGGTGGCTTATGTTCGGGATGTGGGGCCATCCTTGTCAGGGCGATCACCCCACTTTAGGCAGGGGTTTTTGCTCTTCGGGTTGTTAGGGCTATATTTCCCTTTCCCCCCTCCTCCCTTGTGTTTAATGGTGCTTTTGGTGTTTTACATGGAGCCTACCGATATTTATTTGTCCCATGTGAACATTGCCTTGTGTCCGTGCTGGGCGTGGTACGTAAACGGTCAGCACCAATGTTTACTAATGTTTTATTCAATTTTTATTCCAGATAACAACATCTCCAACAGTTTTAAACCAGAAGGCATGGTTCAGCGGTCACCATATTCTCACATATGTATGAACATAATAAAAGTGAACATGCATAACCTAGAACTGCCATATTGACTCTTTTCCAGGTCTGGTTGACCCCTATTTCCTTTTTAGAAAAAATAAGTATTGTTTTTAGATAATTTACCTTTGCCCACCAGCTAGACAACATGAAATACGTATTAACATTTTCTTCTCCAAACTGCTCTGCAACGTACAATCCGAGGGAGCCATACTTGTCATAAATATTCCTCTTAGATATGTCAGATAGTATTGAATGAGCATTGTTAATCTCCTTGAATGTTTCAGCTGCTTGGGGATTGTCAGGATTTTTGTCTGGATGATGCTTGAGAGCCAGTTTTCTTTCATCATGAGAAGACACAAATGAAAAGATGTCTTAGTATGTTAGTAAAATCAAAGGGGAGTAAATAAACTGGCATTATTATCTAGTTTTTCTATTACTCTATAGCACTATCCAATCCTTTCTGCCCACTGTAGTTGTAGATATCTAAAGTTGTAACAGTAATTTGCCAGCAAATATAGTGCCGGGCAGCAAAGATAATCCTGGAACTATCTTTGTGCCCGGAATACGTCGGCCACTGCTTAGACTCCTATGGGAGCCAATGACAGCGGCCGGAGAAGGGAGGTGGGAGAGAGTTTAGCAGTGTGACAGCTAAACTCCCTCCCCCTTCTCTCCTCCTCTCCGACTGTTTGCAATGAGAAGGGGTGGGGCAGGGCTAAGCTCTCCCATTGCTGGCTGCAGACAAGGGGCGGGGAAGAGACGGTTGCTTAGCTCCACCCAGCCCCGCCCACTCCCATTGCAAACAGCTGGAGGGAAGGAGGGAAGGAGAGAGGAGGTGAGACGGCAAGGGGGAGGGAAGGGGAGGCAACGGCATTGCAGCCTCAGTGTATATCCGCCGGGCCCGTGCCGCCTGAAGGGGCACACAAACGTTAGACTTGTGCGCCCGTTCATGCGTTTTTATGATGCCGGTGGGCGCACGTGAAAACGCCTATGCTCATGGGAAAGAGCCCTAAAGGCAAGAGGGAAGAGGGAGAAAAGCAGAGATTCACACACAGACATGCTGTTAGTGCAAATGGTAGGCAATTTATTGTTATTTATTCACATGATCACTGTTTAGTACTTCTCTAGTATCCTTCCTGATAATGTTATGTGTCTGTGTGTGTGTTATGGCTCATTCACACAAGTGTGATTTTAGCGCTCTAATTGCATTGCAAAGAAATTGCATCTCGCTCGGAAAAAAATAGTGTGAGTGGCCAATTTCCAGCTATTAAGTCTCAAACTTAATTAGAAGTGAAATTGCCCAGTCAGGTGATCGAAGGCTGCGTGGTGCATGTTATCCAACTCCCATAGGAGTCTATGAAAACTCCTGCGCAGCTCACACCAAGGATAGGTTGGGTCCTATCTTTTCTCGCAGCACAGACCTTAGATGCAAGCTTTGCACATGCATGTTCTATCTTTGTTATGTGCGAGCTTTGAGTGCATCTAGAATTCCTTCATGTGAATATTTCCATAGCAAACCATTGGTTCTATTAGACACAATCTTTCACATGCCTAATCGCTAAAAGCACGCTCGTGTGAACGAGGCCTTACAGTTAGGGAGCAGAATATACAGTTTTCTCTGTGCACTCTGTATGCAAGATATTATAACCACAGCTTCTTTCAACCAGCTGAGAAACTACTGAAAATCACAGATACAGCCTGCAGAGGGAAAAATGGTGATTAGGGCAGGATACAAGTCATATAATACACACAAATAGGGCTATCCCTCATACACACAGCAGCTTGTCAGGGAAAAGAAGGGTTGAGTTTCAACTTGCCCAATCCTTTATTTCTCAGGGGAGATAAATCATCACCACCCCCTCTCCTCATTGAGCTTTAAAATTCTGTAAGATAAGCCAAGTTCTCAACCCAATCTAATGAGCAATAATAAACACGCATGTCAATTGGTTCGTATTTAATTTTCTTTTACTCAGATGGAAAATTGGCTTATGGGGATGAACGATAGCTAGCATGATTGCTTGTCCAAATAGGTCAGCTGGTTTAATAGACCAGCAAGAGTTTTAAGGTATATTTGGGCCCAATAATTGGTCAATGTAAAAGGACCTCACTGCAACTCCTTGCATTGAATGAAGATTATAATCACCCCTTTTATCTTATTGTTTGGCCCAGTCATTATTTTTCCACTCCATTAGAACTGAGGAATATTTATATTTTCATATATATATATATATATATATATATATATATATAATCCCCCAATTCCCAAAGAGTTGAGATGCTGCAGAAAATGTTAAATGTTAAGAAAAAAGAATACAATGATTTGGAAGTCTCATATAACCATATTTTATTCACAATAGAACACATATCTAAAGTTGAAAGTGAGACATTTTTAACCCATAACTCATTTAGAAATTGACGGCAGCAATTGTTACTAATGAAAAATAGCTTGGGGGTCAATTTTCTACTAAGTCACATGATTGTGTGTAAAAAAAATGTTAGAGAGGCAGAGTCTCTCAGAAGCAAATCTGGTCAGAAGTTTTCCAACCTGTGAAAAACTGTCTTCAAAATGTGGAATAATTTCAGAAAAATGTTCCCTGATGTAAAAATTGTGAAGACTTTGAACATCCCACCTTCTACAGTGTATATCATTAAAAGACTCAGAGAATCTTGGGAAATTCATGTAGACAAGGGACAAGGCTGACCATCATTACTGGATGCTCAAGATTCACAGGCCCTCAGGCGTCACGGCATTAAAAACGGGTATGATTCTGAAATACAAATCACTGCATGGGCTCAGGAATACTTTCAGAAATCATTATCTGCGAACAGAATTCGCCGAACAATCCACAAATGTAAGATAAAGCTGTATCATGCAAGGAAGAAGCAGCCATATATCAGCACAATCCAGAAACCCCGATGTCTTCTCAGTGTCAAAGCTCATTTACATTGGATTGATGCAAAATGGAAAACTGTTCTGTGGTCAGATGAATCATAATTGGAAATTCTTTTTGGAAACCATGGATGCTGTGTCCTGTGGCCTCAAGGGCAGAGGGACCATCCAGCTTGTTATCAGCGCACAGTTCAAAAGCCTGTATCTCTAAAGGAATGGGGTTGTATTAGTGGCTATGACACGGGCAACTTACACATCTTAAAAGGCGCTATCAATACTGAGCAGTAGCGGTTTTAAAACAACATATGCTCCCATCCAGACAACATCTCTTTCAGGGAAGTTTTTCCATATTGCAGCGAGACAATACTAAACCACATACTGCATCTATCACAGCAGCATGGCTTCGCAGAAGAAGAGCCTGGGTGCTGAACCGGCTGCCTGCAGTCCAGACCTTTCACCAACAGAAAACATTTGGCCCATTATGAAATAAAAAATCCAGCAAAGATGACCCAAAACTGTGAAGCACGACTTGGGACACGAATGGGACAACATTCCTTTACCAAAACTCCAGCTCCTTGCTTCCCAGACATTCATAGACTGTTGTAAAAAGAGAGAATGCTGCACAATGGTAGACATGCCCCTGCCCCAACTTTTTTGAGATGTTTTGCTGCCATCAATTTCTAAATGAGTTTTTTTTAATGAAATGGAAAATGTCTCCCCTTCACCTTCTGATATGTGTTCTATGCTCTAGTGTGAATACAATATGGTTAGATGAGATTTTCAAATCATTGCGTTACTTTACATTTACTTACATTTTACACAGTGTCCCAACTTTTTCGGAATTGGGGTGGTGTATCTATATTATTGATCTACACACTAGAATATTTTCTCTAGCACTGGTTGGTTTAAGAAGGGCTGGTATCAATGGTATTACCAATAACAAAGGCATTCTGCAAAGTGGAGCTTCACTTGAATACTTTTCTCATGAGCTAGTACATTTATGCATACATAATTTATGTAAAGTAGTATAATTTTAAATGTTACTTGCCCATTATGTGCAATCAGATTTGTCTAAAGTGTGTAACACTTGTGTGCTTTTTATTGGAACAAAGCAATTTGGCAAATAATTCTAAGTTAAAAATTAAAAGAGAAAAAAACCTTAATTTTAGCACCATGAATAATATATGTAGCAGAGTCAAGGTTTGAAATATTTGATCAGACATACAAAAGATTAAATAGGAATAAAAATAGCTTAATTAATTAAAGATTCTTAACACAGATGCATCCGAGTCATCGCAATTAATTCCAAATTAGACAGCATGCTGTAAAAAATACCAAATCAATTTACAATGATACGATTCAAAATAAATTAAGAGGCGAATTGGTACCAAATTACCAGAAAACTATTTCTGCTAATAAAAAAGTGTGACAATAGATTAGCATGCATTATCATAGCAATTAAACATTTTAGAATGAATCGGTTAACTCACAAGTAGTTTTGACAATTCAAAATGCCGTAGAGATATCTACTTAATTCACAAGTGCTATCTAATATCCTCCTAATTACTCATTATGCAGAAGCAACCATTATTGTCCATCTTAACAATGATCGCTAGCTAAATATTCCACTGCTGTCTGTAATGCTAAATTTAATTTTCTTCAAAGTGAATTTCCCAATAACAGAGTTCATCTTTAGCAAATAAATAATGAGCCGTTCATTTATATATGACACTTCAAAATAAACATGTCTACGCAAATTTTGTGTGTAATTAATAAGGCAATGTTCTATGCCACACCATAAAAAGTCAAATACATAAAGCCATGTGCAGAACCAATCATTTTATCTACAGATAAGAGCTGACCTATGAAACTGAGGCTAGGGTTCTAGGCTGCGGTAAATGACATGTGGTAAAAGCTCTGCCCACCCACAGGGGCCAAAACCCAAAGATTTTACTAGTAGAATTATAATATTACCAGCAAAACTGTGCAGTCAAGGGCTTGTGCCAAGTTTAAAACATATTCTCCATCCACAGGGCAGATAAGTGTCTGACTGGTACGGGATCAACCACTGGGACCCCCACCTATCATGAGAATGGGGCTTTGTGTATCCTGAATGAATGGAGAAACAGCAGAGCATGCACACTATAGCTCCATTCATCTCTATGGGATTGCTGAAGATTGCAGGTACTGTACTCGGCTTTCTCCGTCAGTCTCATAGTCCCATTAATGGAGTGGCAGTGCATATGCTCAGCTGCTGTTCCAGAAGATGTGTGGGGAGACTTATAAGGCCATCCATGCTCTTCTGGGAGATATGCAAATAGGGAAGATAGAACAATACCTCTGTAGTGCCAACTATTGGAAGACAGTACTCCTGTCAGTCAATATCAGACTTTTTATACAAGCCTTATAACAATGACTGTGAGGGATACACAGGACCCCTGTTTTTCTGAATAGTGGAGGTCCCAGTGGTCAGAATCTCATTAATTTGACACTTATCTCCTATCCTGTTGAAAGAGGATATGTTATAGATTTGGCACAACATCTGATGATGATCCTGTGTCTAACGATGCCTCCTAACAGCAGAAGTCAGGTAAAAATAGGTATATTCAATTTCAACATGCCCAATTCTTTGTTCCCATGGGAGATAACCACGCCATATGTGTGTGGTAATGGCCAATTCCCTCTCCCAAATGAGCATGCATAATCATGGGGAAGTCAGGGGAGATAGCTTTCAGGCAAATTAGCATTTTGGATATAACTATCTTATGTGTATGGCTGGCTTTGGACTTTCACAGTCCATTCTGGATTAAAATACCCTGGAAAATATTAAACACTATAAGTACCATGCCAAGACGTTGTCATTAACTTTTAGTTGTCCACTTTGTGATAAAATCTATATTCCTACTCTCTGTAGCTGACTGATATTTTTAACATTTTTTTTACATTAATGGCAAAGAGGGGACAAGGTGCGCGTAAAATATACGCACAAACCGCTGTGCGCTGGTCCTCCGCTGTTGCTGGCTGCCACTCTGGTCTCTATAGCATCAGCTGCAGCAGTGATAGGGTTTGATTACCAACTGTTTCAGCCTGGGAGGCCAGAAGTGATGTCCCATAAACCTGCCTTGGGGCTTCTACATTAGAAGCCCATATGAAAGGTTTTCAGGACATCACCAGGCCTGCTGGCTCGATGGTATCACCTGTCAGATGGTACAATGCCAGACTGCCAAAACAGCGGTCCAGTGCTGTGGTGAGTATTTTTCTTTTTTATAGTTTTAGGCATGTGGAGCCCAAATCTGTATAAAATAAATAACTCAGAAAACCCCTTCAGAGTTTTTGGCAAAAAGAAATCATTGCATCTGTGGAGCCCTTTCATCTACAGTTCAGTGGCTTGAAGAGGAGATGATTGTTTTTCCAAAACAAAATCCTAAGAGATTTAAAGTTTTCATTTCTTTTTGTATTATTGTTTTGGTCCAGCCTGGGGAACTTTTATTTTTCTAACAGACCATGTTCTAACAAAACTGTATATTATTTAACAGAAAATCTTATAGTTCTTGGCACCATATATGACATGTGATTGTATTCAATGGTGGTCAGATTTATCAAACCATCTGTATTTCTAATAAGGTAACGGGGTCCACATTATGTTATTACAGCCGTTTCTTTCAAGCATTGTTATTCTATATCCTATTCTCCTGACCTCAAGTTGTACTTGAAGGAGATAGGCTCTATAGGCTTTAAGATGCAGATGAAAAGAGTTGTATCCAACAGATGCAACTGATGCAAATCTGTTCTATCACTTAGAAAATGTATCAAACATATTCTAAAATCTATAAAGTGTAGCTACCTTAAAGGTAATTGTCCCACAATTAAATATTAATTTACACTGCTAGATCATGCAGAACTTATAGGGACACTTTGGTTATGTGCTATTAACGACCTCTCCTTAGGATAGGTCATCAGTAGTTGATCAGTAGGATAGGTCATTAGTAGGATCCTGGCTGAGCAGCTGATCCTCCGGCCTTCTGCTAGTGCAGCGCGGCTGGACTTCCCCATTGGTGGTCAGAGCTGGAAGTGTAATAGAACACTTGATCCCATTGGAATCAATGGGTCCGATGTCTTCTGTTACCCTTCCGGCTAGTCATTGCACTTAGAGCTGGAAGTGTAATAGAGATAATGAAGAAACTTGGCAGCATTACAAACTTTACATAGCTTGACAAAGACCATAAGGGTCGAAACGTCGCTGTAGGTTTTTCGTTATGGGTGAATAAATTGGAACATTTTCTTTTGCACTTACATATGCTACCAAGTTTCTTCATTGTCTGGATGACTTCAGGGGATTACGGTTCAGGTCCCACTTTGGCTACTGCATTTTTTCACTCCTACCCAGAGTGGATTACTTGATGGTGCTGCTGGTACAATTTTGTCTTTCTGTCTAGCTGGAAATGTAATAGGTGGCTTTGCTCCTATTGATTTCAATGGGAGTGAAGCCTTCTATTACACTTCTGGTTCTGATCACCGATCCGGACGCCCAACCCTGCTACACTGAAAGTGGTCCAGAGCATCAGCTGATCAGCGAGGAACCTGTGCATCAGACCCCTGCTGATTAACTACTGATGAGCTATCTTGAGGTAAGTAAATGACCAAAATGCCCTTTTAACAATTTTTCAATTGACATCATGAAAAAATGTTCCTGTGTTTAGATATTGGTGCTACATATCTATTATAGTGTCTCCTGGTGTTATTTTGATTCTTTCTCAGAATGTCCACTTAATGTATCCAGTTCCAGTGGTCACACATGCTCAGTAGCTCAGTCCTACCACCCAGATATCTCATACACGGCAAGTGCAGTATTACTGACTGTTGTGACGGCTATGTAATTACTTACTAAATATTTTGTTATACTATGTCTGATAAAGAGACCAAAATAGTCTTGAAAACTCTGGCTGTTAACATTAATTTTTTGTTAGTCATTAAATAATATCATATCTATAAGATTATTTTTGTTCTCCCACTGAGAGCAGTAAGAGTGTATGCATGGTTATCCTGAAATTATCCTATGAGTGCTGCCAATACTGTTGGCTAGCCAAAATGGATACTTTTTGGAGATATTTATACAAAAATGGTAAAAATATTTTTTGAGGCGGTATGCGGCGCGACCTCCAGGCATAATATAATTACATTAGATTTGTATTCCCAAACTTCTCTATTTATTAATTTAAACCAGCATGTATATGTGTTTTGAGGTTTATAAACCTCTCCCTTAGTACTTGCTGAGGACACACGTTTCTGAAGGATATAGCCTCAGCCTCATACTAAAAAAAAATGTCTTCCATTATTGTATATGTGGTTAAAACGTTTACCCAGTTGGATATAACGGTACTTGCATGTGGGCCACACCTATTATACATGAGGGAACCTCTCCCAGTGTCTATAGAATAAGGAAAAAATCCTTAGCTTACTACCCTTTCAAAAGAGGACATAGTTTTCAATGTCGTATTTCCATTATCTACTGGGGTTGCTTTGCCATTTGTCTCTACTATTCTGTACTTTTTGAAGCCTGGAATAGAAGCAATGCCATTAAAACTAGTTACACATGAACCAAAAGGCTGGAATACAATGCTGGCTTATATGTCCATCATACTTACAAGGGCATTAGAGAAAATAGTCATATTACATTTACACTCATACTGAATAAAATCCCATGGACCTCCTCCCTATAGCTAACCAAGATAAGATAAGGACAGTGGCATTCTAGCTACCAACGTATGAATTACAAGTGATTACATGCCCTTTCATTCTCCAAACTGCACTGTGAATAGCACTGCTGTTGGCTGCTAGTAGATTATATGTATTTTCGTAAGCACATCTATAATCATTGCTGCAGAATTTCAGAGTAATGCAGGCAATGCAGATGATATAATGGGTGTCATAATAATTCGGAATCCTGTTTGGATGACTTATTTGGATGGGTTATTCAAGAGCTGTATAAACAGGTACATCACCAACTTGTAAATATTCATTGGAAGACACAGCAAGCAAAGGAAGAAGTAATATGTTAACCCAGAAAGTGCTAAGCAAGTATCCCTTCTATTAAATATTATTGTTCTTTCTTTTAATACAAATATTTGGTCAACACTAGACTAATATGAAGCAACGCTTGTACCATAATGCTCTCGTCATGTACCAAAGTGGAACTTGATAAACTTTCTTCTTTTAAATACATGACGGAGCAATAAAAGTATCACTGTAATAATTACCTATATCGCACCGTTCAGCTGGTTCCATAGCACGTCACATGACCCAGCTCTGCCTTCTTAGCTGCCTTCTGCCAGCAGAAGGACCATTCAAGTAGCTACTATAAGTACAGTACTGTACTGTATGTGTGAGTACGAGCACCCTGAGGAGGGCTGCAGGGGAAAGCTTCAACAAAGAGAGCACTGTGACTACCAGGAGCCACAAGGGGAATGATAGGACTACCAGGAGCCACAAGGGGAGCACTATGACTACTAGCGGTCACAAGGGGAGCACTATGTATAGCAGGGACCACAAGGCATGCTGTAACTACCAGGGCCACAACAGCAGCCCTTTTAATACCAGAGACCACAAAGAGAGTGCTATGATTACCAGAGTCCACAAGGGAAGCACTATTGCTACCAGGACCACAAGCAAAGCACTATTACAATTGGGGCCAAAAGGGGGGCACTATTACTACCTTGAGCCACAAAGTGAGTGCTTATACTATCAGGGGCCACAAGGGGAATGATATGACTGCCAGGAGCCACAAGGGGAGCACTATGACTACTAGCGGTCACAAGGGGAGCACTATGAATAGCAGGGGCAAGAAGGGGGTGCTGTGACTACCAGGGCCACAACAGGAGCGCTATTAATACCCTAGGCCACAAGGGAAGCAGTATTGCTACCAGGAATTTCAAATGGAGAGCAGTATTACAATTGGGGCCACAAGGGGGGCACTATTACTACCTTGGGCCACAAAGTGAGTGCTTATATTATCGGGGGCCACAAGGGGAGTGCTATTACAATAGGGTGCTACAAAAGAAGTGCTATTACAATCAGGCACCACAAGGGGAGCTATTCGTCACATCGGCCACAAGGTTAGTGCTATTACTATTAGGGGAGTGCTTTTACTTCCTGGGACTGCAAGGGGAGTGCTATGACTACCATGGGCCATATGGTAAGTACTATTACTGACTGATAAAAAGAGTTTTAGGAAGAGGATACTACAAGTGTTACTGCTAGAAGGACTGCAACTATTATAACTATGATAAACCGGTCTTCTTCTGTGAAGGCGGATTACAGTTGCAGTTATAGCTGGTGACAGTCGGTGGCACTCTCTCCATTCACCTTAGTGAAACAGTGAGAAGTGCCAGCTGATCATGGGTTTTGTGGGCGGAGTTTAGCATTCATGAGATGTGGGAGGAGGATACTGTACTGTCTGAGATGCAGCCAAAGGGATTATGGGAGTTGTAGTAGGAGCAACACAGGAAGTCTGTGAGCAGGAAGAGCAAGATGTAACAACAATAATGTACAATGGATTCCACAGAATGAACAGAGAGTAAAAAATCAAGATGAAAGTGCAAAGCATGAACTTACTATAGCATTGTGTGATCATTTATGACTATTTTGAAATTTGAGTTTGGTCTCAGAAAACCCCTTTAAGAGAACAGCACTTGGCTGATTCCAGGCTAAAAAAAAATCTTATTTGTATAGCGCCAACTTATTCCGCAGTGCTTTCAGTTAATTTAGCCCTAAATGGGCTACATTGCTCATTTACTGCTTGTCTAGGCCCTGACATGAAAATAATATATTTTAATACATAATATGGGGATATAAACCTTTGTAAGGAGTTTACTCACTCGTTCCACTATTTACACCACCAAATGGATAGTCAGAAGAAAGTTGCTTTCTTCAAATATCTGCTGAGTTGTAATAAGGCTCTGTAAATGATCTTGAATTATTTACTATACATGAATAAGCTTTGGCATTCTGTTTATTACTGCTGTGTCGTAATAGTTTCCACTTATTATTCCATAATAGTAATTGAAATTTGCATTTATATAAGAAATCCCTTCTAAGGGGGATTCAATTTGTTTTTCAATCACAGGTCCGTGCGTCTGTTTCTTTCAGCGTTGACGTGGCTTCTATCACGACTGTCTCATCCAACAATTGTAGAAGAGTAGACGAATAGTTTTCTATACATAATACGCTGAGGCTACGAAAACGGATAATACTATACATCAGGCCTTATACAATACACCAATGCATAATGTATTAATATATGTTAATATGAAGAATGCATAGAATTCATTCGTGCTCTTCTGTTACTGAAAGTTTATATCTACGGTAATAATAATCTAAACGCATCCTTGATTCTAGATAACAGTGTTTGGTTGAGAAATACACTGAATATCCAATTATTTCCTATGTTGGCCATAGAAAACTAGTGGTATAGAATTGGCTGGACCCTATATAATAAAGCTGTTGTCAGTGATAGTCTATTGCTGAAAAGCAGATATTACTCAGATTTTAATGTGTCAATGGCTTTCATTTTTTAACCAGCTGCATACCGCTTAAATATTTTAAACATCATGAAGGTATGCTTCTATCTATTCACTGCTGTCTTTGCATGGCAGCTGAATAAACGTCGGCTGACATCTGAAGGCATTGCTAATCCCTGTGATCACGCAGTGGTTGCAGGGAATACTCCAGAGGCCAAAGACAGTGGTTCCTGGGCACATGATCACAGTAACGGGCTGTCAGAGTAGTCGATAAGATAAGTTAGGTCATAAAGAAAAGTTTATAAAAAAGTGCTCAACTCTTTTTTTAACACCTTCCAATTTTGACTGTGCCCCAGATACCATTGCACAATTAACATTTCTGTGATTAAACACATTGCTGTACCTGGACAGGGAGGTAGTAGTCATATTGGATCTATACATTACAAATACTTGTACCTAACATAGTCATAGTATGTTAGGCCGAATGAAGACAATGTCCATCTACTTCAGCCTGTTTCAACCTCCTTGTTGATAATCCAGAGGAAGGAAAAAGAAAAACCCAAGAGGCAGAAGCCAATTAGCCCTTTCGGGGACAAAATTCCTTCCCAACTCCCTAATGGCAATCAAACTAATCCCTGGATCAACCTCTAATAGTTCCAACCTGTCTGTAAGACCCGGATCAACAACCCGCTGGTGACCTAAAAATTATATCCTGTAATATCCTTCCACTCTAGAAAGACATCTAGTCCCCTCTTAAACTCTTCTATGGATTTTGCCATCACCACGTCCTCAGGCAGAGAGTTCCACAGTCTCACTGCTCTTACAGTAAAGAACCCTTTTCTGTGTTGGTGATGAAACCTGCTTTCTTAGAGACGTAGGGGATGCCCTCTTGTTACCGTTGCAGTCCTGGGTATAAACAAATCCTGGGAGAGATCCTTGTATTGTCCCCTCATGTATTTATACATAGTTATTTGATCGCCCCTTAGCCGTCTCTTTTCCAGGGTAAATAATCCCAATTTTGATAGCCTTTCTGGGTATTCCAGTCCCGTCATTCCATGTATTAGTTTAGTTGCCTTTCTTTGAACCCCCTCAAGCACTGCAACATGGCTTTATACAGGCCAACTATCAAACAAGCGATTCTGAGTGATAGTTGTCTCATGGAAATGTGGGACTCGGCAGAGTACGTAGCAAGAAATGACTCAGTAGTTAGTAGTCACTTCAATTCAGCTCACTGAAACTAAGCGACTAGTGAGCGAGTTCTCGCTCAGTGTAATGGTCAGTCTTTCATCTTTGAATGTCTGCCTATGCACATTGAATAGAGGCAGATGTCCAGAATAGATCTTTGGCACACTCCGTCTCCATCACTCCTGCGATACTTGTTGGAACAGCTGGCAGGCGCTCTTGCTCCCGACAGTAGTCCCATATAAAGGGATGAGACAGTAAATATGAAGTACACAGTCTTTCTCAAGCCAATTGTTTTTGGTGAACACTTTGTAGAGGGGAACTTAATTTTTTTCTAGATACAAAATAATTTGTCATTGTGAATAGATGTTACTGCAATTCCTTACCTCTTTGCCTATTATGAGACCTTGCCCCAAACAACCTGTAATTACTTGTATTTCAATAAAATCCATATCAGAACTTTTGTACTTTTTGTAACTTTACTAACTCTTCTAGAAATTTACCTACATTACTAATATGGTCCAGTTACTCTAGAAGTTGTTTTTTCTGCACAGAAATTAACTTTCATGCAGTAAAAAAATATAATAATGTTTATTTATATAGCGCCAACCTATTCCGTAGCGCTTACAAGACAGAGCGAGCAAAAACAAAATCATAGTTACATGTAGTAATCAATTGCTGGAAACAGTAGGGGTGAGGGTCCTGCTCCAACGAGCTTACATACTACAAGTAATGGGGTGATACAGAAGGTAAAGTGGCTGGAGATGTGCACGGTATGGCGAGGTGGAGAGTGTGGGATGCTATACACATAGTAAATGGCCAGACTTGAGCCGTATAGTGGCTGAATCGGTGTGACTGAAGGGGGCGGTTTATGGTGGCTAGCAGGGATTGCAGTTAGTAGGACAGGGAGCATGTTATCAGGCGGCGTACAGAGGGGTTTGGTTTAGGAGATATGGTATGCCTTACTGAAGAGGTGCATTTTTAGAGCAGGCCCAAAGTTGTGTGAGAGGACTGGTGCTGCTCTGGAGAAGTCTTGGAGGCGGGAATGAGAGGTTCGGGCCACAGGGGTGCCTAATCTCATTTCATAGCGAAGCGGAGGGCGCAGGTTAGATGATAGATTGAGATGAGGGAGGCAATGTAGGGAGGTACAGTGCTATGGAGGGCTTTGTGGATGAAGGTAGCGAGTTTAAATTGAATTCTGTATTTAACTGGCAGCCAGTGCAGTGACCGGCACAGGGCAGAGGCGTCCGAGTAGCTACTGGACAGGAAGATGAGCCTGGCTGCTGCATTCAGGATGGATTGGAGAGGGTAGAGTCTGGTGCAGGGGAGGCCGATCAGCAACGAGTTGCAATAATCGAGACGAAAGTGAATGGGGGCAACAGTGAGTGTTTTTAGCGTGTCCATAGTGAAAAAAGGGCGGATTCTTGCGATGTATACTTATTTTGTGCTAGTAACAATTATTTATTAAGGGGTGCTGATTAAGACCAGTTTCACACAAGTATATTGTAACACATCTATAATATAGATCCGTATATAGACGTGTTACAGATGATATTGCAACCGTACGCCATCACTATTGTCATCACCATTTGAGCTGTATTTGTTGTTATTGATTTTATTTTCTTCTGGGCAAATACAGATTTGTATTTGCCCAATAGAAAATATTGCAATAAATACAACTATGGAGGCAAATACTGTTAAAGCTGATGATACACTGATGCATCCATATTTTAGTCATTTTCCATTGACTATAATGGGTGTATTTTTCATACAAGAAAAAATATTGGCTACTGCACAGCACAAACCTGGATGCATGTGAAAACGGAATATCAAGAAAAGTCCCTTTAGGTGCACGGCTGGCCGTGAGTCAGGGGCTCCACATGATGCAAAAAGTGTAGGAAAAGCCAGCTCCTTAAAAGGGATTCTTTCTCACTACATAATATATAAAAAGTTACATAAAAGGGTCAGCTTAAACACAATGCCGACTCATACGCGTTTCGGGTCCTCGTGCATTTTGAGGTCGTCATGCTCACTATGCAGTGAACGAGGAGCATTTCTGCCCCGAAACGCGTATGCATGGGAATTGTATTTGTCCTGACCCTTTTATGTTAATTTTTACATATTATTTAAGAAGCATCCCTTTTTAACGATCTGGCTTTTCCTACATTATTTGCATTTTTAAAGCAGTATGGACAAAAGTATCGCATGCTACGCCTTTAAAACACTGCTGTGATTAATGCACAATAGTAAATAGATATATAGATTTACATTAGCTGTATTAGGGCCCACAAAAGACAAACCAAATACTTAACATTAAGCTAATCTGAAAGCGGGCTAAGATATTTTAATATAAGGACCCATAAAAGATATACAGACCATCTTCAAGCAGGCCAACATCATCTACAAAACAGATGCAGACAAAACACACATGTAAACGATAACAGCAAGAAACTAATATTTTAGAGAAAAATAAATAAGATTAAAGTGGATGGATTTTTAGTGTTTTTCCAATATTCTACTGCACTCACTGAGGCTTCATTCATATATGCTTTGGAGGTTCCATTAGGAGCCTCCTTTGCAGATCTTGTAAAGGTGCAGGAAAAATAGCGCAGTATGCTGTGGTATTTTTTTCCCAATAAATAATTTATCTCTAGTAGACCGCATGCTGTGTTCTCCATGGAGAGCCAGCAGATTACATTGTACTCATTAGCAGTCATGATGAGAACAATGTAGCTGCTTGCACAGCTGGGTGTGTGTCCAATCACAGGTTGGGCTCTGCAAACAGCTCCTGGAGGCTCATTTACATGCAAATGAAAATATAAAGTGTTAATGGCAATTAACACTTTACGCAAATAGATTGCAAAATCTTTTAATCTTCCAGTAGTTTGAAAGATTGTCTTTGCGTGTAAATGAGCCTTAAGGCTTATTGAACTCTATTGAGAAGAGTGAATTGGTTTATGCATGCTGCCTTCTGTCCGCTGGAAACAACCCCCAGGGATCGCTCTTTTAGGATATCCCTTGGGTTCTCATCTCCCTGACTCACATCAATGTAACTTTTTGACATATGTGATTGACTTTTCAGAGGATCATATCATGGGGACACTGCAAAAATATGCAGTAAAGACTTTTTGAACATCCAAGAAAGTGAAATATTTCTATTCCAAAAGTTGCTCTGTCGTGTCATTGGTTACTTGATCTTATAAAGCTGATTTAGTGTTAATGAGCACAGATGAAATACTGCAATGTTATCACCACCCTTATTTGAGAAAACTCAAGATGGTTAATTCTATACCATCTGCTTAAATCCTGCATTAAATGCTGATGGGTGGAATCATTTTAAAGCCTATGTAAGAATAAGCCCAATATTGGTTAAACAAATTATTTTCTCAGTAACAATAACAGAAGGAAAATAAAGCAAATTATGGGAGAGCGGATTATATACTCTGAGGATTTGTTATCCAGCAGTATTCAATCTAGGCAGTGCCTGTCTGCCTGTGTCATGTCTATTCTCACCGGGTTCTAGAACAAATCTTAGTCTAAGGAATATGAATTTGTCAATTAGACATATGTGAAAACCTGCTGTAGCATATGCAGACACTAATCAGTAGTGATAATATGTCTATATTTATATACTGTTAATGTAGTTAATGGAAATGAGCGTTTTTTCATTATTTTCATACTTGTGGATACTTCAATAAAGAACACCATGCATATATCATTTCATTTTACTTTAAAACACCATTTATTTATCAAACGTATAGCTTTTTCTATGCAATAGAACTATGGACAGCATTAGTGCAAATGACATGGGTTAACCACATTGTGTACAAGCTAATTCACAGCCCATTATGGACCTCATATAGATGCACTACTTTAAGGAGAGTTTGTCTCATGACAAAAAGTTTTTAAAGGGAGTCCATCAGTTTTGACCGTTCAAAACTGCTGACAATGCTATGTAGAAACTATGAAGAGGGGATAAGACACACCACTGTCCATGAGTGTAATGTCACCAGCACTAATAAAATAAAGTTTTATTCCTTCGTGCATCGTTGCCACACGTAGCATAAAAGTAGTCATTCTTGTAGAAGTGCTCTTCGCTCTCTCCATTGAATGGCTCCACAGCTCTGAGTGACAGTGGCAGTGGTCTCCTGGCTGGACATTACGACTGTCGATCAGAGCTCTAGAAGACCTCATTGGAAAGAAAGATGGAAAGAAACGTCTAATACACTTCAGTTGGTATTTCCCTCCATTCATCTTGCAAACATCTGGTGAGTTTCAAAGAAGATACTTGAGCCTGTCTATAGTAGTGCAAGGAGTGTCGTCATTGAACAGTTGAGCAATGGAAGAATGTTCTATTGAGTGAACATCACGCTACTCTGTCGTCAAATCAGATAAATGTACCTGGGTGTGGAGGATGCCTTGGGAACACCTTTTGCCTGAGTGTGTTGTGCCAACAGTTAAGTTCAGCGTGGGTTCTGTTATGGTTTGGGGATGTTTTACCTGGCATAGTGTCAGTTCGTTGGTTATGGCAAGAACCATGAACATGTAGATGTACCTTAACATTCTAGACAATAATGTGCTGCCGACAATGTGACGATAATCTGGGAATGGTCAGCAATACTTCTAAAAAGACAACCCGGCCTGTCACAGATCCAACAGTATTTTACGTTGGTTTGGGGATATGGATGTTCCACAATTGGACTGAGCTGCACAGAGTCCTGACCTGAAGCCTATTGAACATCTTTGAGACAAACTAGAATCCTTTGTACGTAAATATAAACAATGTCCATCTTCTTTGATATAACTCACTAGATGTTTGCAGGATGAATGAAGGGAAATAGTAGAAAGTATTCCATGGAGAATATCCAATGTCATTAAGACCAAAGGAGGCTGCCGTAAGCATTAACATTAGAGATGAGCGAGCACACTCGATAAGGCAAACTACTTGAGCGACTAGTGCCTTATTCAAGTACCTCCCCGCTCCCCCCTGCTCACCGCCGCAACTCACTTGTCACCCGCGCCGGCTGCCGAATCTTTAGAGACGAGCGGGCAGGTACTCGAATAAGGCACTACTCGCTCGAGTAGTTTGCCTTATCGAGTATGCTCGCTCATCTCTAATTAACATACTTTATGTAAATAAATACTACTTTAGATTTTTGTTCAGGTGTCTAATCTGTCTTCATGGTACAACACGAAGACAGATTTATACTGATTCAAATTGGCAATCGAATAGATGACAAGATACCAGCAGACTAGAGATGAGCGAACGTACTCGTCCGAGCTTGATATTCGTGCGATTATTAGGGTGTTCGGGATGCTCGTTACTCGTAACGAGCACCACGCGGTGTTCCGGTTACTTTCAGTTTCCTCTCTGAGACGTTAGCGCGCTTTTCTGGCCAATTGAAAGACAGGGAAGGCATTACAACTTCCCCCTGTGACGTTCAAGCCCTATACCACCCCCCTGCAGTGAGTGGCTGGGGCGATCAGATGTCACCCGAGTATAAAAATCGGCCCCTCCCGCGGCTCGCCACACATGCCTTGTGACTTAGCTGAGGGAAAGTGCTGCTGCTGGTGCTGCTGTAGGGAGAGCGTTAGGAGTCAGTGTAGGCTTCAAGAACCCCAACGGCCCTTCTCAGGGCCACATCTACTAGTGTGCAGTACTGTGTTAGCACAGTATTTTTTTTTTTTTTGTCCAAAATTGGATCTGCAGAGCATTGCGCCTGGCAATAGGGACAGAAGTGGGGGTTAGGCAGGGAGAGTGTTAGGAGTTAGTGTAGCCTTCAAGAACCCCAACGGTCCTTTCTAGGGCCACTTCTATCCGTGTGCAGTACTGTCCAGGCTGCTGTTAGCAGTGTTGCATATATTTTTTTTTTCTCAAAACCGGCTGTGCAGAGCATTGCACCCGGCATTAATACTACAGGGATAGAATTGTGTAGGCAGGGCCAGAAGACATTTATTATTCATTGAATACACGCAGTGGGGTCTTCCCTTTGCTAAAAAGGAAAAAAATTATATTTGGCCCGCCTGTGTCAGTCCTAAGGTCTGCGTGTACGTGTGTGCTGCGTGTACAACGTACAAAAATCTGACGCAACCAGCTACGCTTTACTGCAGCCTAGCGCCATTGTGTATCCTGACTGGCAAATACCTGCTCTGCTAGAGTTAATAACTCTGCTACACTATAGTTGTGTGACACTTTTTGAGGGCCACACCACAGATATTAAACTTCTTGTTCATTGAATATACGCAGTGGGGTCTTCCCTAAGCTAAAAAGGAAAAAAATTATATTTGGCCAGCCTGTGTCAGTCCTTAGGTCTGCGTGTACGTGTGTGCTGCGTGTACAACGTACAAAAATCAGACGCAACCAGCTACGCTTTACTGCAGCCTAGCGCCATTGTGTATCCTGACTGGCAAATACCTGCTCTGCTAGAGTTAATAACTCTGCTACACTATACTTGTGTGACACTTTTTGAGGGCCACACCACAGATATTAAACTTCTTGTTTTTCATTGAATACACGCAGTGGGGTCTTCCGTTTGCAAAAAAGCGAAAACATTATATTTGGCCTGCAGGCTTGCGCCAATTTATTTCCTGCCTGGGAAATCAAATCACTGGTAATACAGCATGCTGAGGGGTAGGGGTAAGCCTAGAGGACGTGGACGTGGACGTGGCCGAGGACGCGGAGGGCCAAGTGAGGGTGTGGGCACAGGCTGAGCTCCTGATCCAGGTGTGTCGCAGCCGACTGCTGCGCGATTAGGAGAGAGGCACGTTTCTGGCGTCCCCACATTCATCGCCCAATTAATGGGTCCACGCGGGAGACCTTTATTAGAAAATGAGCAGTGTGAGCAGGTCCTGTCCTGGATGGCAGAAAGTGCTTCGAGCAAGCTATCATCCACCCACAGTTCTGCGCCGTCCAGTGCTGCAAATCCGAATCCTCTGTCTGCTGCTCCTCCTTCCTCCCAGCCTCCTCACTCCACTACAATGACACCTGCTCAGGAGCGGGAACACTCCCAGGAACTGTTCCCGGGCCCCTGCTTAGATTGGGCAGCAGCGGTTCCTCTCCCACCAGAGGAGTTTATCGTCACTGATGCCCAACCATTCGAAAGTTCCCGGGGTCCGGGGGAAGAGGCTGGGGACTTCCGCCAACTGTCTCAAGAACTTTCTGTGGGTGAGGAGGACGATGACGATGAGACACAGTTGTCTTGCAGTGAGGTAGTAGTAAGGGCAGTAAGTCCAAGGGAGCAGCGCACAGAGGATTCGGAGGAAGAGCAGCAGGACGATGAGGTGACTGACCCCACCTGGTGTGCAACGCCTACTCAGGACAGGTCTTCAGAGGGGGAGGCAAGGGCATCAGCAGGGAAGGTTGCAAGAGGCAGTGCGGTGGCCAGGGGTAGAGGCAGGGCCAGACCGAATAATCCACCAAATGTTTCCCAAAGCGCACCCTCGCGCCATGCCACCCTGCAGAGGCCAAGGTGCTCTAAGGTCTGGCAGTTTTTCACAGAGACGCCTGACGACCGACGAACAGTGGTGTGCAACCTTTGTCGCGCCAAGATCAGCCGGGGAGCCACCACCAACAGCCTCACCACCACCAGCATGCGCAGACATATGATGGCCAAGCACCCCACAAGGTGGGACGAAGGCCGTTCACCGCCTCCGGTTTGCACCGCTGCCTCTCCCCCTGTGCCCCAACCTGCCACTGAGATACAACCTCCCTCTCAGGACACAGGCACAACCGTCTCATGGCCTGCACCCACACCCTCACCACCGCTGTCCTCGGCCCCATCCACCAATGTCTCGCACCGCACAGTCCAGCCGTCGCTAGCGCAAGTGTTGGAGCGCAAGCGCAAGTACGCCACCACGCACCCGCACGCTCAATCGTTAACCGTCCACATAGCCAAATTTATCAGCCTTGACATGCTGCCGTATAGGGTTGTGGAAACGGAGTCCTTCAAAGCTATGATGGCGGCGGCGGCCCCGCGCTACTCAGTTCCCAGTCGCCACTACTTTTCCCGATGTGCCGTCCCAGCCCTGCACGACCACGTCTCCCGCAACATTGTACGCGCCCTCACCAATGCGGTTAGTGGCAAGGTCCACTTAACTACGGACACGTGGACAAGCACAGGCGGGCAGGGCCACTACATCTCCCTGACGGCACATTGGGTGAATTTAGTGGAGGCTGGGACAGAGTCAGAGCCTGGGACCGCTCACGTCCTACCCACCCCCAGAATTGCGGGCCCCAGCTCGGTGCTGGTATCTGCGGCGGTGTATGCTTCTTCCACTAAAGCACCCTCCTCCTCCTCCTCCTCCTCAACCTCTGTCTCGCAATCTAGATGTGTCAGCAGCAGCAGGACGTCGCCAGCAGTCGGTGTCGCGCGGCGTGGCAGCACAGCGGTGGGCAAGCGTCAGCAGGCCGTGCTGAAACTACTCAGCTTAGGAGATAGGAGGCACACGGCCCACGAACTGCTGCAGGGTCTGACAGAGCAGACGGGCCGTTGGCTTGCGCCGCTGAGCCTCCAACCGGGCATGGTCGTGTGTGACAACGGCCGTAACCTGGTGGCGGCTCTGCAGCTCGGCAGCCTCACGCACGTGCCATGCCTGGCCCACGTCTTTAATTTGGTGGTTCAGCGCTTTCTGAAAAGCTACCCACGCTTGTCAGACCTGCTCGTAAAGGTGCGCCGGCTCTGCGCACATTTCCGCAAGTCCCACACGGACGCTGCCACCCTGCGCACCCTGCAACATCGGTTTAATCTGCCAGTGCACCGACTGCTGTGCGACGTGCCCACACGGTGGAACTCTACGCTCCACATGTTGGCTAGGCTCTATGAGCAGCGTAGAGCTATAGTGGAATACCAACTCCAACATGGGCGGCGCAGTGGGAGTCAGCCTCCTCAATTCTTTTCAGAAGAGTGGGCCTGGTTGGCAGACATCTGCCAGGTCCTTCGAAACTTTGATCAGTCTACCCAGGTGGTGAGCGGCGATGCTGCAATCATTAGCGTCACCATTCCTCTGCTATGCATCTTGAGAAGTTCCCTGCAAACCATAAAGGCAGCCGCTTTGCGCTCGGAAACGGAGGCGGGGGAAGACAGTATGTCGCTGGATAGTCAGAGCACCCTCCTGTCTATATCTCAGCGCGTTCAGGAGGAGGAGGAGGAGGATGAGGAGGATGAGGAGGAGGGGGAAGAGACAGCTTGGCCCACTGCTGACGGTACCCATGCTGGTTGCCTGTCATCATTTCAGCGTGTATGACCTGAGGAGGAGGAGGAGGAGGAGGAGGAGGAGGAGGATCCTGAAAGTGATCTTCCTAGTGCGGACAGCCATGTGTTGCGTACAGGTACCCTGGCACACATGGCTGACTTCATGTTAGGATGCCTTTCTCGTGACCCTCGCATTCAACGCATTCTGGCCACTACGGATTACTGGGTGTACACACTGCTCGACCCACGCTATAAGGAGAACCTTCCCAGTCTCATTCCCGAAGAGGAAAGGGGTTCGAGAGTGTTGCTATACCACAGGACCCTTGCGGACAAGCTGATGGTAAAATTCCCAGCCGACAGCGCTAGTGGCAGAAGGCGCAGTTCCGAGGGCCATGTAGCAGGGGAGGTGCGTAGATCGAGCAGCATGTACAGCCCAGACAGTGCAACAGTCTTTAAGGGCCTGGCCAGCTTTCTGGCTCCCCAGCAAGACTGTGTCACCGCTCCCCAGTCAAGGCTGAGTCGACGGGAGCACTGTAAAAGGATGGTGAGGGAGTACGTAGCCGATCGCACGATCATCCTCGGTGACGCCTCTGCCCCCTACAACTACTGGGTGTCGAAGCTGGACACGTGGCCTGAACTAGCGCTGTATGCCCTGGAGGTGCTTGCTTGTCCTGCGGCTAGCGTCTTGTCGGAGAGGGTGTTTAGTGCGGCTGGGGAAATCATCACAGATAAGCGTACCCGCCTGTCAACCGACAGTGCCAACAGGCTAACACTCATCAAGATGAACAAAGCCTGGATTTCCCCAGACTTCTCTTCTCCACCAGCGGACAGCAGCGATACGTAAGCAATACGTAGGCTGCACCCGCGGATGGAAGCTACGTTCTCTCTCACCATCCAAAACGGGGACATTTCTGCTTCATCAATCTGTATCTAATATTCCTCCTCCTCCTGAAACCTCACGTAATCACGCTGAACGGGCAATTTTTCTTAGAGCCACAAGGCTCACTCATAATTTTTCTAAACAATTTTTAGATGTTTCAATGCTCTGAAAAGCGTTGGAACTTTAACTTGAACCAATTTTTCGTTAAACTGGGCTGCCTCCAGGCCTAGTTACCACTTAAGCCACATTAACCAAAGCGATTAATGGGTTTCACCTGCCCTCTTGGTTGGCCATGGCCAATTTTTTTAAGGTACATTAGTACTGTTGATACAGCAATTTTTGTGGGCCCTCGCCTACAGTGTAATCAAATAAATTTTTAGCCTACCTGCATTAAGCACGACATTACTACCTCAGCTGTGTTGGGCAATGCAATGGGATATTTCTATGTACCGCCGGTGGGTTCCAGGGAGCCACCCATGCTGTAGGTGCACACGGAGTTTTTACTACATCTGTACACTTGAAAAGAACCCCAGTCAGACTGGGGCATGCAGTGTGGGCCGAAGCCCACCTGCATTAAGCACGACATTACTACCTCAGCTGTGTTGGGCAATGCAATGGGATATTTCTATGTACCGCCGGTGGCTTCCTGGCACCCACCCATGCTGTAGGTGCACACGGAGTTTTTACTACATCTGTACAGTTGAAAAGAACCCCAGTCAGACTGGGGCATGCAGTGTGGGCCGAAGCCCACCTGCATTAAGCACGACATTACTACCTCAGCTGTGTTGGGCAATGCAATGGGATATTTCTATGTACCGCCGGTGGCTTCCTGGCACCCACCCATGCTGTAGGTGCACACGGAATTCCTATTGCGGAGTTGTACCTGCCTGTGACTATTTATAAAAAACCGCGGTCTGACTGGGGCGTGCAGACACCTTGACAGAATGAATAGTGTGTGGCACATAGGTTCCCCATTGCTATGCCCACGTGTGCAGCTCCCGATGGAGGTGGCACAGGATTGGATTTCTCATTGCTTCTGTACAGCATTGTGGACTATCAGCCCGCCCCTTTTATGGGGGGGTCGCTGCCTAGCCATGCCAACCCTCTGCAGTGTGTGCCTGCTTTTCCTGTGGCAGACGCACTTATACATAGACATGAGGGTGGTGTGGCATGAGGGCAGCTGAAGGCTGCGCAGGGACACTTTGGTGTGCGCTGTGGACACTGGGTCGTGGGGAGGGGGGGTTGGGCAGCATGTAACCCAGGAGAAGTGGCAGCGGAGTGTCATGCAGGCAGTGATTGTGCTTTGTTGGAGGTAGTGTGGTGCTTAGCTAAGGTGTTCATTGCTAATGAGGGCTTTTCAGAAGTAAAAGTTGTTGGGAGGGGGGGGGCCCACTCTTGCCGGTATTGTGGCTTAATAGTGGGACCTGTGAACTTGAGATGCAGCCCAACATGTAGCCCCTCGCCTGCCCTATCCGTTTCTGTGTCGTTCCCATCACTTTCTTGAATTGCCCAGATTTTCACACATGAAAACCTTAGCGAGCATCGGCGAAATACAAAAATGCTCCGGTCGCCCATTGACTTCAATGGGGTTCGTTACTCGAAACGAACCCTCGAGCATCGCGATAATTTCGTCCCGAGTAACGAGCACCCGAGCATTTTGGTGCTCGCTCATCTCTACAGCAGACTGATGTAGCTCATCAGTAGACAGAACTGGATATGCTTTCTGTGGTCTTGTAATGTCACTAAATATCAAATAAGACAATATCAGTAACTTTCATCTTATTATGATTTCTCCATCCAGACTCATAGTACATGGAATTGTAAAAAGTGAATAGAAATGTCACACGATAAAAAATTAAATATTATCCTGATTGAAGCCATCTATAGAACATGGAATAACCCTCTAATGAAATTGCTGTTTCAAAGGGCCACTTCAGTGTTTTGTTTTTATTCATTCGTTATGTAGTTATCCCCCAAGTATATATTAGTTGGCTAGTGTTACCTTGGTTAATTATTTGTTTCTGTCTGAAACTCCTGGCCTCTTTTTCCTCAGATGGTCATATGATCTCAGTTCGGACCAGCTTAGCTCTACTTGGGGGCTATGTTTTCATTTTCTAGTCAGATTCTCAGTTTGTGCTGTTACATGGATCCACCACAGCAACTGCTTGCCAGGGGACACAGGCACTCCTGTCATAACCACTGATGATGATCACACAGTTATAATAGAGGAGATTACAGCTCATGCTCCTAACTGTATACTTATAATCTGTAGTTTATATAGGTAAATACAGAAGGTAATAATGATTAAACTGTACCCCCAGTAGACAGAATGGATAATCTTAGCTAAATGCTGTGCTGATGCATCATGGGATATAGGTAAAACTGAAAGTAAAAAATCTGAGCCTCAAGATGATGTCTGATAAGCATCAAACAGGGGGCTTCACTTCCTGGAATGACTGGAATACACAGAGGTGAAGTCCAGACTGACAGGCAATCAGGTAAGGGAGGGCAGCGATGGAAAACTTTGTTTTTGCTAGAGTGACCCTTTAAGGAAGAATAATATACTATGACTCATTCTACTACACTGTATGAAATGAACATATTTATTGAAGCTCTATGCAGTTGTCATTAGAAGAGGAGAATTTAATTTCTGAAAGTTAAAAGGCCTTTGCCAAGAGACCAGAAGCACATTAAGTAAGAATATCTCGAATATTTCCATAAAGAGTTAGAGGGTACAAGACCTCCTGCTATAAAGCTCCAAGAATCAGAGCTTGGTTGTATACTGTGTCTGTCATCCAGCTGAAAATAACATTTTAGTGGAATAATGTGAGCTGCTGTCTGTTAGCTCTCTGCCAATCAGCTTGACAGGACTGGACTCAACATTGGCTAATAGCAGACATACAGGGCTTTACATGCAATATTCCTCTCAAATGTCGGTTTCATCTGGGCTCCAGACACTTTATTCAGTAACCCACAGTTAATCTTAAAGGGGTATTACCATTTAGGTCCAATATAGCTCAGATGAGAATACCCCTTGGTATGCCGGATGGCCGGAAATATGGAAACAGTCAGGAAGGCTATGCTATACTGTTTCTGTAAGTCTCATAAAAGTGACTATGAGAGCCCACTCAAGACTCCGTCCTCGGCCCCCTCCTCTTCTCCATCTACACAAACTATTGGACAAACCATTAGGACATTTGGCTTTCAGTACCATCTCTATGCTGATGACACCCAGTCATACACCTCTTCCCGCGACATCACTGCAACATTCTTCCAGAATGCTGTTTCCATCCACCAATTACTACATGTAACAGTGTTTTTTGTATCTTTGTTTTTTGTATTTGTCCTTCCCTGTATTGTAAGCGCTGCGGAATATGTTGGCGCTATATAAATAAAGATTATTATTATCATTTTCACGTTTGTGCTAGAGGCTCAATTTAAAGCCTCCATTGCAGAAGTGCCTCAAAATGCCAGACAACAAAGCACAGGATGTTGTGCTATTTTGACCGGGAAATTCTGGAAGGTATGATGGAAGATGGATGGACTTCACTCTACTGAATGGGGTCTGTCAGGTGCCATTAATTTCTGTCATAGGATGAATCCGGCATTCTGATTTCCTGATCCCATGACAGAACAGGAAAACTAAAAGCTACATACTATTGTGAACACAGCCTTATCCTGTCTACAATTATATATTATTATGCTATGTCTTGTCTGCATACGCATGTATGTGTGTATCTATATAATTTTTGGGGTGAAGGGTGGGCATATGTATTGAGGCTTGTGTCCATGAATTTTTATGACTCTGGTAATGTTCCTGGCTGCTCGTAACTCATTAATGGGTCACCTAAGCAATGCAACTGAACGGTATGGAGTGCTCATGTGAAGCAGGACTGGGGAGCCCAAACTGAGCTTTTAGTTACGCCCCAGGGTGTACAATAAAGAAATAAACTGTATTCACTCCTATGTGCAGCCCCACTGATTTAACTCCCACCCATCCAATCCTGGAAGTGACTGCAGCAGTTACATGCAATTTATGGCTCATCTGACCCCTCAGCCAATCACTGACTGTAGCAGGTATTTGTGCATAAATGGCACATGACTGCTGAAGTTAGTGACTGGTTGAGTGAACATGTGAGCGATGAGTGGCACATGACATCTCCAGTCGCTTCCAAGACTGGACCAGCGGGGATCAGACCGACAGCTCTCAACCAGAAAGGGAGCATTTTCTTAGCCCCGCCTATTTCTTGACTTCCTATCAATAGTAGTGATTGTTATATTCCACAATATGGTGCCTCTGTTAGGTACTTTTTTCTTGCATAGATGTAAGACTTTAAGGGGAAGATATCGCCATAATATCGCACTCAATGAAGCATGGCAAATTATTATTATTTTTAAATTTCATATAGATGAAAAAAATGTGGCTTTATATACTAGTAATCAGAGGCTCATAGAGGTACAGTATAATATGGATCTGTGCAACACAGATCTGTAATACAACTAGCCCTAAATAGTATATCTGAAGTCCTGTCAGTGCAGAGGGATCAGCCCTATTCTAATTTGCACAGGGAAGGAGTAGAAGTAATGAGATGAAACTGAAAGGGAGGAGACACAGATTAGATATTAGACAGTGAGGGTGATCAATGAGTGGAATAGGTTACCACAGGAGGTGGTGAGTTCTCCTTCAAGGGAAGTCTTCAAACAAACGCTAGACAAATATCTGTCTGGGATGATTTAGTGAATCCTGCACTGAGCAGGGGGTTGGACTGGATGACCAACTCTACTGCTCTATGAATCTAGTAACTTCCCTGACAAAATAGTCATCTTCAGTTTCAAAGTAAATGCTAGTTAAAAGTTACCTATAAGATTTCTTGATTTCATCATGAGTTGACCCTTTCTCCAAGCCAAGAATTTGATACAAGGCCTCTCCAGATGTTGACAAAGAACGCTGCCTTTGTTCGGTCATTTTGACCTGAAATTATTTTGATAAAATTAGCATTTATTTTATCCATAAGAAAATATTTTGACTGAATAGACGTAAAATATATCACAATAATATCAATTGCTAACGAACATTAATTAACTGATTGTTTTCAGGAAGTTTTGTGAATTTATAATTTACTAATAAAATTTAGTAAATGTGTACTGTAGCTTTATCTTATCACTGCACCCAAATGTAAAAAGAGATAGAGATAAGATGTGAAATCTCAGAAAATGGAAGATGATTTCAATTCCTTTTTTAAACAGGATATTAACCCTTTACAGATCAGAATGTTTTGGCACTAAAGTGCCACACACTTTTGAAGAGAACCTGTTACCCGCCTTAATCACTATAAACTAAGTTATGGTTCTGTTAGGGCAAGGAGCCGGGTGCTGTATTTTCATACTCACCCACTTCCCAGTTCCTGTGCTCTCACCCGTGAGTCCGCGTGCCAGTCAAAAATCCACATTCCCGTGCTTGTCTGACTCTTTTGAGAGTCGCGTCTGTGCGCTCTCTTATACAAGCCAGTGTTAGAGAGCAACCATGGGACTCTGAAAAGAGTTAAATTTTCGTCTGGTGTGGACTTCACAGGCTGGCAACTGTGGGAACCAGGAAGCCAGCGAGTATGAGAAATACAGCACCCAGCTCTCTACAGCATCTGCCATAACAGCGCTATAAGTTAGTTTATGGTGCTTTAGGCGGGTGACAGGTTCCCTTTAAGCACTTTTATGCATGTCGTGGTTTTACGACTGTATATTTTCTTGGACTACCAAAATTATAGTTCCTGTGTTTTTTTTTTCATGACATATGAGGCTGAATTTTAATATCTTTTTTCACTGATTTTATTTCCATTTTTTTCTTCTACTAGTTGTAATATAGAAAGTTAACATAACATTTGTTTTCTTAATTTATAGTTCTTTAATTTAAAAAATTGTAAATTAGCGCTGAAATAAAGTATAGGAATGAGTTGCCCAATTTGGTTTTGCAAATTTTGATATATAAATTGTATGGTCTCAGATTACAGGTTGACTGTGGCAACGGTTTAGGTGGTGTGGTTGTTTTTTTTTCTTTTTTATGATATATTTTATTGATTTTTTTAACTTATTTTTGTATGTATTTATTAACATATGTTCCCCCCATGATGTCATATACGACCTCTGGGGGACTTTCACAATGTATTTTCTTTTTTTATTGAGCAGTTTCAACTGTAACTGGGACATCCTTCGGAGCTCCAATTACAGGGAAAACAGTCCCCTTTGGTGGCAGAGCTTATCTGGAACTGCTAAGACCCAGCAGCTCTGCCATGACTGGGGGTCACCAGTGACCACATGATTGCTGGGTCCATTAGAGGAAATGACACTGCCACTTCCTCTACTCTCTATATAATGGGCATTGAGCCCTATGCATGCTGGGAAATACAAGACAGAAGAGGTTATAAACTGCTTCTCCCTTCTCTTTGGGGTCCTTGGCTGAGCACCCGATCTGCTCCTGCTAGACTGCAGAAGCTTTAAAGCTGCACCATATATTTACAATAGGGTGGATTTAAACCCCAGAACAAAGTGCCATATGTATACAGCGCTTGGTCCTTATTGGGTTACATTAAAGGTACATTGAACAAAACCTTTACACTGTGCTATACCTAGTACAAGGCCTGAGTGGGTGCTGCACTACACAAGAATTAATGACCCCGGAGAGTGAAACCTTGAGTCATGATTCACACTCCTGTGAATGGAGATAAGCTGCAGTGCTACATGCAGCCCATAGAAAAGAGTGGCACTGTTTCTGGAAGAAAGCTGCCATGGTTTTTAATTTCATATAACCCCTTTAACCTCTTGAAGCAAAGTCTGAATTGGACAGATTTCCACAAATTTCAACACATAACAATATATTTAATTGAGGTTGTAAGAATGAAACATCCAAAGTGGTAAAACATATTGTAGTCTGTATTAAAATAACACAAGTATAATGAATTCAATTTGCCATTGTGAACAAAGTGGTTTTAGTTTTGTGTTGTATGATACCTGAAGGAATTATGTTGCTCTTCTGTAAACTAACTCCACCAGCCAAACCTTATATGCCGTAGGGAAATCTAACGGCAATCATAGGTGATAAAGTTCATTACTCATTTCCTTTCTGTTTCATGTTTTATTGACTGGCTTACAGCTTAAGCGATTTAGCATCAATTCAATTTATTCTTATTGTTTCTTATTTGTCTCTTTATGTAGGCCAATAAATACCTCGTTTAGGATACCCTGGTGTTCTATGCTTTTTTTTTTTTTGAACATGGAGAGGTTTAGGAAACTCGGTGTTAAGAGACATACTGAAATATTAAATCACAAAATGAAATAATGGGTTGCAGTATATTATTTTGTAACTTTTAGTAAATTGCTCTTCTATTCTGGAGCCAGTCAGCCTAAGCTTTCAGCTGCAAGAAACTAAATCCACTGTTCATTTATAATTAATCAAGGCAGGTAATAATCAGTATCCCGACAGTAAAATAGTTGTATCATGCAGAGGTTTAAGGCAGTCCGTATATAAAGTGCAGGTCAGTCTAGAGATGATGCAGATACAATTGTGCATTAGAGAAAATGAATTATCGAAAATTGTTTAACCACTTAAGAACCAAGTCATTTTTTACCTTAAAGGGGTTGTCCAGCTTTAACATTTGATGGCCTATGCTCAGGATAGGACATTAATAGTAGGTTGATTGCGGTCTGCCACCATGGACCACTGCCAATTAACTGTTCACCGGGCCAGTGTGTCTGTGCACAAAGTTGTGTGCAGGAAGCACATAGTTCCATTCAAAGTCCAGTGAATGGGAACTTTGTCTGCAATACCAGGTCGAGCCACTGTAGTGGGAATGGAGCTGTGTGCTTCCTGCATCGGTCTGGGATCTCAGTGGCAAACTCCCAACAATATATTGTTGATGGCCCATTCTGGTGATATTTTAAAGCTGGAGAACCTCTTTGAGGACCAGACAAATGTTTTCATTTATGCATCTTGCAATTCCAGATTCTAAAACTATTTTATTCTTTTATCAATGGGATTAAATAAGGCCTTGCTTTTTGGGGGACATGCTGTACTTTTGCCTTTGTGGGAAATGCATACAGTTCCTCCATGTTTTGTCTTTTCTTCATTTGTAACCTAAATTAAATGAACATATTTAAGTAATAGGTTGCTATGCACATGGGAATACCAAGTATGCGGGGATTATTTCATGTTATATGTATTTTATTAAATAACATATACTTTATTTGAAAAATGCATAACCTAAATGCAGCATTGTGCACCAAGTAGTATGCCAACATTTCGGGACAAAGAAATGGCAAAAATAATGAATGACAGGCGAGAGCTGTCTGTGATTGGCTGAGCGCCTCAGCCAATAAGAAGCAGCTCTTTAAACAGGCGGGGATTTTAATTCCCTGCTGAAAGAACTTTAGTGCAGAGCCGGGGACAGCGGAGACAGGACGCGGTTGAGCCCCGGCAGCTGAAGAAAGGGGAGTATGATTTTTTTTTTACACCTGTTTGGGTTGTTTTTCAGGGAAGAGGTTATATTTAATGGGATTAAATGATAGAGGTAGAGGATCCAGCTGAAAAACAATTCAGCTGGATCCTCTACCGAAGCTGTCATCTGTGACAGCTGCGGTAGGGAATTCTTTATTTCCCGTGGGGATGAAGAAAACATTTGTGCAGATGGCATGTGGCAGATGTGTTCCTCATCCCCGCGGGGGACACGGCACCAGTGGACAGGAGTGTGTATATATATTTTCTTTTTTTTTCTTTTTTTTTTTTTTTAATATACTAAAAGGGATGATTTTTTTAGGGAGAAGCTTATATTTAAAGCTCTTCCCTGAAAATTACTTCAGGGGTGCTGGCAGACCACTGCCTTCAATGGAGCCGCTGGCAGCAACCGCGGCTCCATTGAAAGCAATGCATGGACCTTTATACACATGTGTTTTTGCGCGTAAATGGGTGCGCACCTATGTACGCACACGCTCGTGTGAAGGCTTCCTTAATGAGACTAAAACATGTCTTCATGGGCTGCAATCCCCATGGCCCGACCAAAATACCAGCCTGTAATATGGTCAGTAAAAAAAATAAATACCGGCACCGGCCTAACGGGAAAAATACCAGCCAGGCCGTTGAATTACCGGTCGGGTGGAAACCTTAGCTGTAATCATGTTTGATCACAGCACTTAAGGGGTTGACTGCCCAGGTTAGAGTTTTTTCAATCCTGATACTGATCTTTTGGGTGCAGCCTATGAGGTACATTTTAGAACTAACCAAAGAATATATAAGTCATTAGGAAAATCAACGTTACCATATGTTCCCTTGAGATTCTTGACATTTTAGTGTCTTAGTATGCTTTAAATAGATTTGGTCGTGTATGAGGAAGCCTGTATAGACGATTCTGTAGACTTGCTCATTAATAGCTTTCACCAATCACATTTAATGTTGCTCAGTATTGTATGTGAGGTCACATTACAAGCCAGTCAGCTGCATGTACAGAAAGCTGCTAAATATTGAGTTTATGTATATGTCACAGCAAAAATAATTTTGGTAGTCCAGGACAAAATAGGGCTGCAAAACCATGACATCCATAAAATCACTTAAAGGGAACCTGTTACCTGTCTAAAGCACCATAAACTAACTCATGGTGCTGTTAGGGCAGGTAACAGGGAGCTGGGTGCTGTGTTTTTACTCACCCGCATCCTGGTTTCCACGGTACCAGCCGCTGAAAATCCTACTCTCTTCAGAGTCCTGTGTGCATGCAACCCTATAGGCTGGTATAGGAGAACGTGTGCACGGGACTTTGAAAAGAGTTGGATTTTCGGACAATGCATGGACTTCAGAGACGGGTACCATGAGAACCAGGAAGTGAGGGAGTAGGAAAAATACAGTACCCAGATCCCTGTCACCTCGCCTTACAACACCATAAGTTACTTCATGATACTTTGGGGAGGTAACAGGTTCCCTTTCAGAGGGCTGGACAGTGGTGCAAGCCGTAATTAAGAGGAATAGGAAGACATTTTTATTGCATTAATATTGTTTTTTTAGTTGTTCATAGTAACCAGATTCCAGGTCATATTTGTCAAAGCCCCTTTTGATAAAAGAAGCAACCTGATCGCTTCTTAAAGTCAACTCCTCCATTTTATCTTTGCACTCTTCCCCACTGTGAATTAATGGAAACATGACATCTTGTCTTCAAGATGTGCACCAATTTTATAAAGGGAAATGCCAACTTTTTTTTGGACCAAAATGAGTAACACTGTAAATCTCTTGGCAACTTTAAAATTTTTTGTCTTACTGACTGGATACTTTTTGAGTTTTAATTTCAAACTCATGTTCATGCAAAAAAAACTGGAGACTAAAAAAAAAAAAAAAAGAAAAAAAGCTTTCATGGCAAAACTACAGGTCTTTTAGTGATTTTTTTACTGCAGTTTTTAGATATGGTTTTAGTTTATGCGACTTTGGCTAGCTGCTAAACATAAACTCTGAACCCAGCCCAAAAATGAGCATGATTAAGGATCTGAACTTTATATGATATATTTATGAATACTGAAAAGTCATTTTTTCAGTGACCTGAATTGACCTCTCAGCCTTCCAGCCCTTCCTATCAGTAAGACACGGGACTATGAAAAGATGTAAATTGCAGCTCCGTGTGTCTAGGAGATGCAATCATGCAGCTTTTACTAATATTTAGAACTAGGGGTCAGAACTTTATTCTCCTTCTGTATTGCTAATGAGGAGACATCTGATAACCAAGCATGCATGTTGCTTCCCAAATAGGGACAAGCAGCTATAAGATAAATCTGGCTCCACTTATCTCCTGATTGAGGAAAGGATCAGGCATAATAAATCCAATATGCCTTGTTTCCTCAGCAGATGGTACCTGCAGACAGTGGAGCTGTTCCGATGGTTATTAGATGGTCATCAGGTCCTCTTCACCATTATTAATTGGTCTGCTTACGCGTTACATGTATTATATGACACTGTTACTAGGACCCACATTTTTAGGCAGGACCCCCACTGACCTGGATCTACGTTGCTACAAGGCAGTTTTCTTGGCATAACTATGTCCACTTTTTAATTAACCGAAAGTGGAAATCAATTTAATGGCTGAGGAGCTTGGATACAGAACAGACAACAATCATATTAGCATTGGGATTTCAAGCCCCCAGACATACGAACAACCATGTATGATGCTGTAAAATAATACCATTTCAATGCTGTTCTTTTCCTCTAAGTGCTCCATTTGTTATCCTGCCTTTACTAATGTGAGTTAATCACACCTTGTCTCTGATCTGCTGTGTATATATGTGTTTCCTCAGATACAATCTGACTATAGCCTGATGACAAGGCCTTAGCCTCAAAAGCTTGTTTATATAATTGTTCTGGTGACCAATAAAGATGTCACCTCTATAATACTTATGTCATTTATACAAGAGTACTTAACATCATATAGAGTTCTCTATATCACGGGATATAGAGAAATACATATAGAGAAAATAGATAGAAGTAATTAAAGTGACCTGTTTTTCTCTGTCGTACCTACAATACACTGGGTCTAGGTCCTGTTTTCGGCTGTCCAGGATGGCTAATACAATCTTCAAAGTACCTAATCTCCACAGTGCTTTGGTAGTGTTAGACTAGTAATGCACTATACCTGCCCTCTGATTGCCCAGAGCTGCTCATGTGATCAACCCTGGCTAATCAGAAAGCAGTGCACAGTATGCGCTAGCTAGAGAGAAAATGGCTGCAGCCACCTTGGATGGCCAAAACAGGGTCCTAAACGGGAAGATCAAAGAGGTAGAAGAGAAGAACAGCTGCAGGTAGTATACCCTCTGCCATCTCCTGCCCTGTGACAGAATCTTGCCCCGAAACTGGAGGGTCGCTTTAACCTACAAGTTACCATGTAGCATATACAGTATATTTAAAATCTGGTAGAATAGATAGAAATATCTCAAGAATCTTTCTCTATGAAATATTGTGTTCCTATTCTAGATAGATAGATAGATAGATAGATAGATAGATAGATAGATAGATAGATAGATATGAGATGGATAGATATGAGATAGATAGATAGATAGATAGATAGATAGATAGATAGATAGATAGATAGATAGATAGATAGATAGATAGATAGATAGATAGATAGATAGATAGATATGAGATGGATAGATATGAGATAGATAGATAGATAGATATGAGATAGATAGATAGGAGATAGATAGATATGAGATAGATAGATAGAGAGATATGCAATAGATAGATAGATAGATAGATAATGAGATAGATATGAGATAGATAGATATGAGATAGATAGATAGATATGCGATAGATAGATAGATAGATATGACATAGATAGATATGACATAGATAGATATGACATAGATAGATAGATAGATAGATAGAAGCCATCAAACAAGATAAACTGTATGCACGACCGTAAGATCTATCTAAGCTGGGGTTAGAAATCAAAATAGCAGGAGTTGTAATGTTAATCAAATTAAGATGAGTAGGGGTCTCAGTAAATGATGTATAAATCAGGAATGATGGAAAACTTGTCTGACCTTAATATGACAATGAAATCAATGTAAGTAAAACACTACGAGAAACATTAGTAGCCTTCATTATTTAACCTAATGTTTTACTGTAATACCATCAGGCTGTTATATTAATAAAAAATAGGCAAAAAAACAATGAATGGTAAGTAAAGGAGCGGATCATACATTTACATCACTCTTTTCCGGTCACTGAATTCTATTAAAAGGACGTAAAAACAATATAGGTCTCTCTTACCTGCTGCAAGGTTGCTGCTTGTATTCCTCTCCAGGTAAGAGGATGGGACTTGGTGGAGCAACTGGGTCAAATTACTCATTGTCACTTTGAAATGGTATCCTCTCCGGAAAACCTAAGAAGTATTAAAACATTAATGAACTCAGGTAGCTGTTGTGATGCCAGAGATATAAATTGATGTTTTAAACAGGTTTGACAATACCGTAATATGGAGTATATGAAGAATACCGATACGGAATGTACTGCATATCAACAAATGAGAAAGAATACAGCAAGAAGTCGAAAGTTTGAAACAGGACTAGTCAGAAAACCGATGCCTACTCCTCTACTCCTGCATGTGTAATGCATACATATTACATAGAAATAAACAACATGTGTACTTCAGCATTATTTATAGGGGTTGTGCGGGAGAAAAAATAGGCCCCCTTTTTTTGCAGAAAGAGCATTATCCTTGCCCGTGGCCCGAGTCTGGTATTGCATATCAATCACAAACCTTAATGAGAATGGGCTGTAATATCAGACAAAGCACAAGCGTAAGAGTGGTGCTGTCTCCACAAGGAAAGCAGTGCTTTTTATTCTAATCTCACGTTATTGTTGGGGTGACTTTACAAAACAGAATTTTTTTTTTCAACTCACTTACAGTTTTTGAGGCACTTTTTTGAACCAAAGCCAGAAGTGGATTAAAAAAGAATTAAAACTATAAAAGGAAGGATTTATACTTGTCCTTCCTGCTGGATCCACTTCTCGCTTTGGTCCAAAAAACTGCATCAAAAATTACAAGTGCATTTTCCAAAAAATGGTGCGTGTGAAGCCACTCTAATTTTCTTTATTTGACATACATGGTATACGTCTGTCTGCCCTTCTGTTTCTCTATACAAAATTATTAATATAAACATACAAATACTTTAATGCTTCCTCAAATGAGCGCTTTTGACCACGATTAGCATGGCGCTTTCTACACCACGTTAATCGTGGCATAACGCTCCCAACACCCCAGCTACACTACATGTAAAAAAAAAAGAAATACTCACATAGCAGTCGCTGTCCGGGTCCCTCCCACTGCTCTCCCGTGTTCCTGCAGGCTTGCAGCGACAGAGCATCTCTTGCTGGTAATGGCGATAGAAAAGCCCACCTCCAGCAAGAGATTGCTCTGATTGGTTCTTGAGTGCTGGCTCAGCCAATCAAAGCTGACAACTGCACGGAAACCTGTAGGAATGCTGAAGAGCAGCGGGAGGGACCTGGACGGTGCCTGCTAGGTGAGTATTGCTTTTTTTCAGCTCCCTTGGCTGAGTTTTCAGCTGCGCTGAAAATGCAGCCAAAATGCATGCCAACGCTGCTGAAACCACAGTAAATGCAGCGTTGAAGAACACAGCGTTTTTGCAAATGCCTGTGTGAGGGAAGCCTAAATTGTCACCAATTTTTCCGACAACTAATACTTATATGATAGCCAATGGGATAATTAGCAAGAGTGCAAATCACTTTATATACCTAAAATGATGTATTTTTGCTGCAAAATCACTAAACTGCTGGCCACTAGGGGTCTCCCTTTTAACTTGCTGACCACTGCCTGATTTCATGTTCTGATTTATAGCAGCAGCGACACTGAAAGAAATTACAGGAAGTAGGGTAGGAAGCCTTTGTATATGGCTATCTCATGCTGCCCATAGAGGTCTATGTAGAGAGGGGGGGAGGAGGAAGGTGTTGCTGGAGGAATCCATAGATAGAGAGACACACAGACATGGCTGCAGTTTCCAGTAAATGTTTTATCTCACCGCAGCGCTGAATTCACAGGTACAATGCTCCATACTGCTGTATAATGTGCTCCATTCTGCTGTTTCCAATGGTGTGCTACAGAAAGAGAAGAATATATACTGCACTTCTATGTGCGTAGTGCATAGGAGACAGTATAGCAGCTAGTCTATAAAATGGTAGACGATCTTTCTGTTCCCACACTGATGGTACCGAGTGGCAATTACTGCTCCAATGTGTCCTGGACCTGAAGCCTGCCGGCCTCCTCAGTAATGCAGGAGGTGATGTGACTAGTGTATCACCAGCTGTGAAGACCCTGGAATCCGTATGGAAAGTGTTGTGGCTAAGCTCCACACTAGCATGACACAGCCATATGTCATGACAGGGAATATTATTTAAGCATTAGATGGATGCCATCAAGGCAGAGAATAATGTAGCAACAGCTGAAGTGATGGAGGCCAGCCATGGAAAGTAGTGTGTGTGTGAGCGGCCCCTTGGTGAGAACCAAGTCATTAGCCCCAATAGAGGCCCACTGAAAGACACGACAGCAACAACCATAGGTGGAATTTTGCCCTATATGAGTGCCAGGCAGGGGAACCCCCCCAAAAATAAAAAAAGTGATGGGGGTCTTGTGGCCCGGGCCCAGATTGAGCTAAATAGGGCTTGTTGAAGGCCTGAGTAGACTGGCCAAGATGATTGGGGGACAAGCATTGAAGGCCAGTGCAGCAGCTGCTGAGCCAGTGAAAGTTAGTGGGACCAGTGCAAGATGGTCACGGACGACCACATGGCCGGGGCCAAGCAAATGAGCACCAGCGTATGGGACGAGAGGGAATCTTCCTCCCTGCTGTACTGTGTGATATGACTGACCAGAGAGGAAGCAAAGAGCTGATGACCAGGCTGCTGAAATGACGTATATGACTCCGGCACGGTTGCGCAGCATGAGTCACAGGACATGCTGAACTGTATGCTCCCATGGGTGTGTTGTGTTTTGCTGAGAAAGTAATTTCTCCAGCAGGGGCAAGTAAGCAGATGAAGCGGGCATTGTGGAGATACCCAGATCAAGTGCCGCGTCATTGCTAAAGTATGCAGAGCTCCACTGGAAAAGTCAAGTGCCTGGGGAAGCGAGACTGCTAATAAGTGTATGTAAGTAAATATCCCCATGATGGGAGCAGATCCTAACCCAGCCAATTAGGAGAACATCTATGAGGGTGGCCCCTCTTGGGACTAGGGCAGAAACTACATCCTTTCTGATTGCAAGCCCAGGTTTAAGAGGTTGTCTGTATGATGGGCATGGGTATTAAATTTGCTGACAAAAGTCATAGAATCATAGACTGGTAGAGTTGAAATGGACCTCCAGGGTCATCGGGTCCAACCCCCTGCTCAATGCAGGATTCACTAAATCATCCCAGACTCTCCCCCCCCCCCCCCCCCCTGCCCCTTCCCAGCTCGAGTATCTGTCCTTACCGAGTACACTTGCTCATCTCTACTGCACACCTTTAACACATCGTAATCAGTTAAGTTGTGTGTCCGCCTGCCTTGCATGACAAAAACACATAAGTATGCCATAGGGTTCCTCTTTTTCATTCCAGTTTTCAAACTTTCGGCTCTGGTATCAGGTTGTAGATGAAAGTTTGGAAGCACAAAGTGTACGGTCACGACGTAGTTGCAACAGGCAAATCATTGCTGCTTGCCATACTGCATGCAACCGTATTGGAATGCAAGCGATGCAGCAACTTTTTTTCTGTTCAGCTTTCAAAATTTTGGCTTTGGTACCTGTTTGTAGATGCAAGTTTGAAAGCCGGAGATGTTTAGTTGCCACGTGGCTATAACAAGCGTACCTTCGCTGTCTTGCTCACTTCCGATACTGCATATTGCCATATTGGAAAGTGAGCCAAACAGCGACTTTACTATTGTTTATTAGGAACAAACTTCAACATCCTGTTGCTGAAGACACTTTTTGTAATGGTCCATGCTTTTCTTTTTTCTCTTTATGATGGAATGTACTTTGAATTTCTGCAAGATTTTATTGAAATGTACCCATCTTTTCCCTGTGTGTGTAAAGTGAAGAGCTCGGAGTATTGCAATTGGCAAAAGAAGGTGGAGGTGACATAAAAACACTATCCACAAGCTGGAGTAGATGTCCGCAAGGAGAAGCAAAAGATACAGTCTCTTCACATGGTGTCCAAAAAAGAACTAGACCGTTGAAAGGTCCCCAAAATCTGGAAATTGTGCAGAGGATGTCTATGTGCAAAAACCATAGAATGTGACCTTTTTGACTTCACTAGAGACCAAGAAGTGTTAAGGCCTTTTACTTGCCTACTTGGTACCCGGGAATCTTTGATAGAAGGCGGTGAAGCTGGAGTGGAAGACTCAGCTGGTTGAGTAATGTGTAAGTACTAGAGTTGAGCGAACATACTCTGCTGAGCTTGATGCTCGTTGGAGTTTAGTATACTTGATGGTGCTCGCTACTCAAATGACCATCAAGCCGTGTTAGACCCCGCGCCAGTTTTTGGCTCCTCCCCGCTGTGACGTGCCTGTTTTGGCCCCTCCCTGCCGCGATGCAGCGTGTGTCATTGGTAAATCTTTAGAGAGAGAGAGACTGAGACTGAGACTGAGATTCGGCACCCAGCGTCCCACATACAAAAATGCTCGAGTCTCCGATTGTAGTCAATGGGGTTCGTTACTCAAGTAGAGCTTTCGAATTTTACAAAAAGCTCGACTCGAACATTTGGGTGCTCACTCATCTCTAGTAAGTACATGAATGCCCCCTGAATAGTCAATAGCTGTGAGCATTGGGTATTTTTCCAGAATAATAACTATTTCCTTCTGTTATACGATCCTGTTGTCGGGTCTAGGCGCATCGTTTCCGGATAACGAAAGTATTTGCCTATGGTGGGACTGAATTTTTTTTGACATGCGGACTGTACCGTATCTCAAGTCTTCATGAAAATAATACTCACACAAATATGCATAGCAGCTTATTTCCTGTTTTTCCACCAAAAAATAGAATTAGGAAATAGCTGAATAGAATTTTTAACAGAATGACAAAAATAGAGATTTTTAATATTACCTAAAATGTTCATCAATATAACATTTTATTGAAAAAAAGAAATCTTTTTCAGACTGAACTTCCAATAGTAATAGGTGTTATTTAATAGGCACACAGGATAAGACTTTCCCAAAATAAAACAGCCTTCATTGTTTGAGATCTGCAAACTAGCTGAAAACAAATATGTCCATGTAACTGACAAATATAGATAAATGTTACATTGTTTTCCAGCACTTTATTATGTGGTCTATTATCATTGAAAAGCATCATATTCTGCAAAATGGAATAGGAAAATTGTCATTTATTTATGGAGCGCTGCTCATGATATATTACAAGCGCATAGCCCCTCCTGGTGGTGATCAAGCTTAATAGCTATTTTCTGCTGCAAACACTTGCAAAACTTTCAGAACATTTTGGTAAACATCATATATGAAGCAAGGTTGTCAACCTGATTATTTATTTATTTTAGACAATATATCAAAAATCTGTGACAGCTAATATTTGTAATGGTCAAATTGGAAAACCTAATAAATCTTAGCGATTCTAAGTGATAGGCAGTGCAGCTTCTCTGTATGGCAATTAGACACGTGGACCCGGAGCGCAACATAAAGTCAAGACAGAAAACTTTCGGGAGATCAGTTTCAGTGTGAATCCAACATTAGACAGCGAAACGTGAACGATCTGAGTGACTGCAAATGAACCTGATCATTAGTGCCAGACTAGCCAGGGGCAGATTTTCAAAAATTGCCAACCTTTTTGGGTTTTCAACAGTGTCAAGAGTATACCGAGAATGGTGTGATTGAGGAAAAACATCCAGTGTAAGGCCCCTCTCACACAGCCGTTTGTTTCAGCGTTTAACGCTGCGCTTTCGTAAACACTGTCAGAGACTCCTATTGTTTTCAATGGAGCCTCTCAGACTTGCATTGGATGGCGCTTTCTAGCACCGTGATTTTCAAGCGCTGTCCGTTCTATTTTGTGCGTTTAGTGCACCTCATCAATGATGGGGTATGCTAAAGACGCTTTTGGAGGTACAAGTGCTGCCTCCGAAAGTAAAAGCTCGTAGAGCGCTGCGATTTCAATCTTGGCGCTCTGTTGCACTCATGTGTGGGAGAGCCATAAGGGGATCCTGTGAATGTAAATAACTCTCATCAACAGAAGGGGTTAGAAAAGGATATCAAGAATCGTTCCAACGAACGGGGAGTGTGCAGTAAAGCATATTGCAGCCAAATACAAAGCTGGTGCTATAAAAACATATTCAAATGCACAGTTCATCCTTAACATGGATGGGCTATAACTAGAGATGAGCGAGCGTACTCACAAAGTCAAATTACTCGAGCGAGTATTGCCTTTTGCGAGTACCTGCCCGCTCGTCTCAAAAGATGCGGGGGTTGGGGAGCTGCAGGGGAGAGCGGGAAGGAACGGGGGGGGGGGGGGAGATCTCTCTCCCACTCTCCCCACCCCACCCCCCCCCACCCACTCCTCCCTGTTCACTCCCGCAACTCACCACTCACCCCCGCCGGCACCCGAATCTTTTGAGACAAGCGGGCAGGTACTCGCAATAGGCAATACTCACTCGGGTAATTTGCCTTAGCGAGTACGCTCACTCATCTCTAGCTATAACAGCAGATCCACCGTTCAAGTACTATTGCATGCAACCTAAAGGCCAAGACCCCAGTGCGCAAAAGAGCCCAAAAAGTGGTTCATTGAGTAGTGGAAAAATATCTAATCAAATGAATCCAGATTTCTATTGCATCATGAATTAAAGCAAAGTGGAGGTGAAATTTAAGCATTTCAATTTTTTGCAGATTTTTTAAATTTTAATCTTGTTTTTTTCCGTATTACTGCTGGTGTTATCAGAGAAACAAATTGCAATAGTTATTACCCTAAAGTTGCAGTTTCTAGAAACATCCCACATGTGACCATGGCATGCAACATGTTAGAAAAGAAAAAAAACGGCTCCATAGTGCAGCAGGCATAATACTCAAAGAGCAAAACCACAACAGTAGGAGTAAAATCACCTGGAGAGGTGGTGCAGCCGCACAACTCGCTATAAAGCCAGTCGGATGAAGCAGCAACCTCTCCAATGGATTGAACAACTTCGTAATCAGAACAGCAAAGCAGCAGAAATAGGGGGATCCGGGCGCACTGAGGACAGGAGAACCAGGGTGAAGGAGCAAAGACTTATTGGCTATATGTTTCAACGCCACACTGGTGTCTTCATCTGCCTTAACGGGCCTCCATCCCCCCTATTTCTGCTGTCTTGCTAGTTTGCAGCACAGGCTTCATTAGTAAGGAGCACCTTGTGGATGTCTCCTTTTTATTGGGGCATTTTCCAAACATCATTTCAGGTAATTATGCATAGCAGGATTTGACATGAATTCCGCCTCTAAAACCACAGCTGAAATCCATGACTAAGGCGCATTTTCTGGACAGAATCACGACTTTCTGACACGGCTTTTGTCATGGATTCACCCTGTCAATTCCAATGCAGAAACAAACGTTTCCCCATTAAAAAGTGACATGTCACTGCTTGGTGCAGATACTCAACAAGATGTGATTTTGTGCATCAGAATTCTGCACGTGGATTTTACCCATTGACAGGGCAAATTTTGCATGTGGATCCGAGCAAAGAAAAACTGGCAGAAGGCCATGGATTTTGATGTAGGTTTTGAGATGGAATTCACCAAGGAAAATTCCACTGTGAATTCTGCTTGGTGAACATACCCTTACTATGTGTGTATAATGATTATAACAGATAATGGATAATTATATACACCTATCTTGCTCCCTGACGTGCTGTGACAAGAGGGAGACTGTTAAAAAAGTTATTTCTAACTAAACTTTACTGTGATTCCTGTGACTCGCTGTTACTGCAATCACATGGCCAGAGACAATACTGGTGAGTCTCTGTGGGTCACTGATGAAAGCACTGTGACTTCTGCTGTCTTAGGACAGCTGGGTCACACAGCTACATGCAGGGGAGCCAGCAGATGATCTGTCTGAACTCCGAGATGCAGGGGTACAGCACAGCAGCGCCTTCTCACTGTGATGGCTGTGACTGGCTGTCACAGCCATTACATGCCTGGAGACCATATTGATCGGTCTTCAAGCAAAGCTCTGTGATCTCAGCTGTTAAGTGCTCCTGCACAGTGGGGACCTCTGCGGGATATTCTAAGATGTCCCTGTAAAGATAGATGAGGACTGCCTGGACATTTATAGTCTATGGGCGGCGCTTAAGTAGTTAAATCCAATTTAAAAGTAAACAAAGTATTGTGATTGGAGACTTAAAGGGGTTGTCCCGCGAAACAAAGTTGGGGTATACACTTCTGTATGGCCATATTAATGCACTTTGTAATGTACATTGTGCATTAATTATGAGCCATACAGAAGTTATTCACTTACCTGCTCCGTTGCTAGCGTCCTCGTCTCCATGGTGCCGTCTAATTTTCAGCGTCTAATCGCCCGATTAGACGCACTTGCGCAGTCCGGTCTTCTCCGTGTTGAATGTGGCTGCTCGTGCTGGAGAGCTGCTCCTCGTAGCTCCGCCCCGTCACGTGTGCCGATTCCAGCCAATCAGGAGGCTGGAATCGGCAATGGACCGCACAGAAGACCTGCGGTCCACCGAGGGTGAAGATCCCGGCGGCCATCTTCACAAGGTAAGTAAGAAGTCACCGGAGCGCGGGGATTCGGGTAAGTACTATCCGTTTGTTTTTTTTCAACACATGCATCGGGTTTGTCTCGCGCCGAACGGGGGGGCTATTGAAAAAAAAAAACCCGTTTCGGCGCGGGACAACCCCTTTAAGCTCTGAAGCCTACAAACTGACAAATTAAGTAATTTTATGTATAAACTATAAAATGGTGCTCAAAGCTGTATATTAGAATTTGAAGGAATCCTAGTCATCGGCTTACCTGCAACCCTTTTCTTCATAGAAGCACTAACTGCGTAGATTTTAAATCAATATTCCAGGTCATCGAGAGGTCCCATCTCCTCCTTTCTCTGTGCATAGATCAATTCTTGACTCTTATGCTCTAGGTATTTGGTCTTTTGACATTAAACGTGTTCTGAATGCAAAACCAGATTTTTATTTAAATATGTTAATAGATACATCTTATTAAACTTATATGAGATGATTAAGTCCAATAAGTAATTCTAATTTATCCCCCCTTCTTGTGTTCTATATTCTATAACTGGTACCAGCTTCAGAATACCAACAGGATATTGAAGAAGGTGGGGGGGGGGGGCATTAAAAAGAAGTACAGTCATACATTGCCTTTCCCCATTCCCTCACACTGTAAATTGCTTCAAAAAAGTATTACAACTTTACTACTTAGTGCAGCGACTTTCTCAGTTTGTATTACTGGTCAAAGAACTACACATACAAAATTTGTTCAATCGGGAGGGCCGTGGTGGTGAGCGGGGGTTTGCGGAGGGGATCGGGAGGGAGAGAGATCTCTCTTACTCTCCACCCTGCTCCCCTCTGCCGCCCCACGCCCACCCCACCCCACCCCCCCGAATCTTCAGGGACAAGCCAGCAGGTACTCGAGTAAATCACCTGAATGAGTATGCTCGCTCATCTCTAAAAGCAAGCTTTCTTTGGGCAGATTTATCAGGAATTCCTGAGGGTGAAACTATAAAGGCTGGGGTCACACGGGTCGTATTCCCGGCAGAAATCTCGCGGTTTTGCCACAGCCAAAAACTGCGAGATTTCCGCCGGGAAAGCGCAGCTTCAACACCTGCGGCACTTAGCCACAGGTTTTAGAGCAGCTTTTTCTTTGCAGGCGGCGCTCCCATAAAGAGGAGCGAGACCGCAATGGAAATAAAAAAATAACAGATATTGCTGCAGCCAGGCTTCTGCCAACTTTGCCGCGACGGATTGGCCATCCCATGTGGACAAGATTTTTGACAAATCTTTGACAATTCCACACAGAATTTCCGTGGCAAATCCGCCCTGTGTGAACCCAGCCTAAAAGTATCATCCTAAGCTTTTCCAATGCTCAACTGCCTTTATCTCAATAGTAAAGAGTCTAAGCTTTCATGCCTAGGCATATTCCAATCTAACTATACATAATTCTAACAAGAGCTGAAGAAGCATGACATTTCCTGGTTGATACTAGACTACAATGACAGTTAAGATGATTTGATTGCCAAAACGGCTTGGCAAAACTACATCCCCATTATTCTTAAATATATTTGGAGGCACACAGGCCTAATTAAAACTAAAGTGATGAACAAGCATATCTCTAAGGAGGGTCTGGGTGCCACTAAGTAATAACATTTTCTGAAACACATTAACATTTAGTGTGGATGAATGACATCTCCAAAGTTTAGATTGAGATCTAGAGATTGCGAGAGTATAATTATCTATCTTTCTTATTGCAAAAAAGAAGGCTGAGAGGAGACTTAAAGGGGTTGTCCCGCAGAAGCAAGTGCAGTTATGCACTTCTGTATAGTCATATTAATGCACTTTGTAATATACATCGTGCATTAAATATTGGCCATACAGAAGTTATACACTTACCCCCTCCGGTGCTGGCGTCCCCGTCTCCATGACGACGACTGAAGCCTTCTTCTCTGGTCGCCGCAACAGTCGCGCTTGCGCAGAGAAGAATCCTCTTCTGGAGGGTCCAGGCTCACGAGCTACGTCCTGGCCCCTCCCCCTTCTCAGCGTTATCGCGTAGCTCCGCCCCCGTCACGTGGTACCGATCAGCCAATGAGGTGGCTGTAATCGGCAGTGGAGCTCAGACTGGAGAAGAACATCCACAGTGCACCATGGGAGAAGACCCGCAGTGCACCATGGGAGAAGACCAGCAGTGCACCTTGGGAAATGAAGGCGGCCATCTTGGAAGAAGATTTTTATAACTTCATGAAACAGCTTCATGGTGAGTAGAAACGCTCTAAAAAACTGATTTACAGGGGTAGTTTGTGATGCTTGCTTAACATGGGGGACTGGGGTGTGAAAAATGTTTCGTTTTGGCCGCGGGACAACCCCTTTAATAGCTGTCTGCAAATATCTGAAGGGCTGTCACAGTGCAGAGGGATCAGTCCTATTCTCATTTGTACAACGAAAGACCAGAAGCAATGGCATGAAACTGAAAGGGAGGAGACACAGATTAGATATTAGAAAAAACTTTCTGACAGTGAAGGGGATCAATGAGTGGAACAGGTTACCAAAGGAGGTGGTGAGTTCTCCTTCAATGGAAGTGTTCAAATATCTGTCTGGGATGATTTAGTAAATCCTGCACTGAGCAGGGGGTTGGACCCAATGACCCTGGAGGTCCCTTCCAACTCTTTCATTGTATGTATGTATGTATCTGTCTGTCTTGTGTCAAAACTGTATACACACTCCAATAGAGGTTATCTATACCCATTTTGAAAATCCGAATTGAATATATGGTGGCAATATGTAGTATTATCTCTATAGATGGGAGTAGTCACAGGATTCCTAAAGCCACCATGGGGCTGTCAGGATAGTCAAATAAAAAGGCGGACGCATGCTTGACTTTCAAGCCCAAAGTTGTTCATGCAGTAGTTCAGTGAAATCAGAAGTGTCTGGATATTAATGGTGACCACTTGGAGCACTTTATGTTTATGCAGAAGTCAAACGTGACTTACAGCCTTTGATGTGTATATAAATCTAGTAATGAAGCTAACATGCAGATAATTTTCATGTAGAAGTGTGTATACAAGTTTTGGGACAACCTGTACATACACAGCATGTTTTTACTGGGACAAGTAAAGTTAGCTCATGGGATTGCAATCATCAGGATGAAATGGTTGACGCAGAAAGAAATTCTCACTCCAATACAGTGAACTAAGTGTAAAACTGGTCGCAACCAGCGTTATTATTTTTACACAGAGCAGTTTTATAGCAGAGTGCAGAAGTAAACCGTGAGGCCATTCTCATACATGCCACTTTTTACCGCAATTAGCGCAGTACCCGAAGTGCCGTGTTAACTGTGGTACAACGCTGCCTAGCAGACATGCACTAGAATGCGGCATTTCTAATGTCGCGATCTTTGAGTGCTTTCTGTTCTATTTTCGATCATTTTAGCGCTTTTTAATGCACCCATCACAAAGATGGGGCGCTGTCAAACGCTGTGACATGCATTCAAAAACACCACTCAAAATTGGGGTAAAAATTCCACGATTTTGAGTGGCGTTTTCTGAGAGTGGCCTAAGTCATCTAGCCTCTATACAAACATATACAGTGTCCCTCACCGCGAGAACCTGGGCCTATTATCCAGTACCTCAAGACAAACAAATAGCTCTTTCTCTGCTGCATACACCTTGCTTTCCTGAAATATGCCATTCCCAAAGCTACAGTGCCATGATATACGATATATATATATATATATATATATATATATATATATATATATATATATATATATATATATATATATACATAAACATAATGTAAAGTAGAAGAGATGTTAATGGATGGAGGATTGTTTCCTTTCTTTGAGTAAGGTTGGGTTTACAAACACAGATTTCAGACTAATATCAGTATAGTGATTCAAGTTGGCTACACATTACTGTTTGCAGATAAATTGTACATTAGCATAGTATTTGAACAACCCTTCAAAAATAATGGCCATTAGAGGTGTTTAAAAACAGCTCAGAATGCTTTTTAGATAATAAAAAAGTAATATCTTACCAACTTCTGTCAGTCCCCTTCCAGTACTTCCTGGATACCCCAACACAGACATTTGACCCCAGTAACTGGCTAAGGCAGTCACATGTTGGTCACTGTGTTCACAGAGACCAGTATTAGTGATGAGAGATTAGTGGAATATTCGGTTCATATCGGGATCGGGCCAATTTCACCAAAATCATTGTGAATTGGGACAGCCAAATCTGACCCTCATTAAGGTCAATGGTAGTAAAAGTTTGCCCTCCAAAAGGTCTCCAGTGCAGCTAAAAACCCCAAATTGCATGGGAATACAGCCACACATCTGGGGAACACTGTATTCCTCTCACAAACTGGTTAAAATAGTGTACAGTGGTGTAGGGGTCAATCGTTGCACAGGCGTATCCCTGAAAGCAAAAGAAGGCCCACACAGGGTCTCTTAGAGTAAGAAATGTGCCAAGGAAGATAGCAGGTATGCTGCTTTTTTTTAAAAGCGACATCATACATTTTACAAATTCTGCTAGGTGAATACAACACTCAAGCACGGGCCTGCTCCAAAGAACAGCTGCAGAGTTACCAAAAATGACACTATGCAAGACAGCAGGTGTGCTGCTGGTTTTAGAAGCAATGTCATAAATGTTACAAGGAGAAATTCTACCAGGTGAAAGAAAATACTCAAGCACAGGCCTCCTCCCCCTCCAAGGAAGAGCAGTACAGTTACCAAAAATGACACCAAGGGAAACAGCAGGTGTTGTGTTGTAAATGTAATGTCTGGTGATTGGCTGCACGCTGACCTCTGTAGCAGGTATTATGAGAAATTTGATTTCCCTAGAAATTCAGTTGGATTCACCCAATTAGACGATCATGAAATTGGACCGATTTTATCGCTCAGCTGCTCAACACTAATCAGAATGGCCAGTGATTGACTGAGACGATCACATGTCCTTTTAAACAGAGACTAGGGGGCTTACAGCCTGGTGGAGACCCAGAAAGTGTTGGAACAGGAGCAACAGAGGATCAGTAAGGAGAGTATTACTGTTTTTAATATTTTAATACATTCCGATTAGAGATGAGCGAGCGTACTCGCTAAGGGCAAATACTCGAGCGAGTAATGCCTTATGCGAGTACCTGCCCGCTTGTCTCAAAAGATTCGGGTGCCGGCGGGGGTGAGCGGTGAGTTGCGGGAGTGAGCAGGGGGGAGCGGGGGGAGAGAGAGAGATCTCCCCCCCCCCCCCCCCCCCGTTCCTCCCCGCTCTCCCCCACCCCCCGCCGGCACCCGAATCTTTTGAGACGAGCGGGCAGGTACTCGCAAAAGGCAATACTCACTCCAGTATTTGCCCTTAGCGAGTACGCTCGCTAATCTCTAATTCTGATAATTTTTCATAAATTTCAAGCGGTCAGGCAAACACTTCAATTTTGTACACAGAGTCCAAACATGCACAGTCTTTTTACACAATTAACAGTAAGGACCATACAAGGTCATTGTGCCTCTCATTATAAAAAATAGATAAGTCAATCAATTACGTCTGGTTGTAGATATATATGATATGGCTAAAGGCCCTTTTACATGGGATGATTATCATTCTGGTTTTTCAGGCTCCTGTGCTCCCGCGGGGTTTTGAAAGGTAATTGTCCCATGTAAAAGCATGCAGAAACTGAATGACTGGATGAGAATCGTCCAGATGTTCAGCTTTAAGCATGCTTAAAATCCCGAACGGCCATCGTTCAGTGTAAACAGCAGCCATTCAGTACTGAACAGCTGCTACTTACAGTGAATGAAGAGGGGCGGGGAAGAGCAAGGAGAGAACACTCCTGCAGCCGCCCCACCTCCCTGCTGGCCGCACTGTGAGCGATCCAGCAATTCTTGCTCCTGTGTAACAGCACTGGAGCGAGTATACACGGGGGCGAGTGTCGAGCATCGTTTGCCTGACACTCATCCCGTGTAAAAGGGCCTTAAGAGTTTGTGGACACCCTTTCTAATTATTCTTTTCATGTGTTTCAGCCACATTTACTGCTAACTGTTGCATAAAGTCAAGCATACTGCCATACCACGTTCATAGACTGAAATTGGCAGTATAGGTGCTACCGTAGTGGGTGAAAATTAGTTGGTTTTATATTTCCTACATGCAGTACAGGCTGTATTTGTCATCATCACAATCCTGTGGCCGAGCATTTTGGTAGCTAAGGATACAACATAGAAGATATAAGGGTTATTATATTAAAAGGTGACTTCAAATCCCCCAAAGACAGAAGGGTCTGGATACACAAGTTTATGACCATGTTTGATACCCTGAACACAGGTCTGAATATCTCTCAGGGCCTTATGGCAGGGTGGGCTATCTGAGAGATCTGGTGCAGTAATAGAGGGGGCCTCACAACTAACATTAATTTAGAGACCATAAAATCTTCACATCCTTATCTGTGGATTAATTAAGGATTTACTTGTGTATGTACCTTGTTTCCCCAAAAATAAGACACTGTCTTATATTATTTTTTGCCGCAAAAGAGACACAGTGTCCTATTTTCAGGGGGGTCTTATACTCACCTGAATGACATCACTGAGTGGCTGTGATTGGCTCATCGAGCGCCGGCTGTGATTGGCTGCTGGCGCTCGATTAGCCTATTACAACGCTTGCTTTGCTGGAGGCGAGGTATTTAAAGCCCCGTCACCAGCAAAGCTGAGATGGCAGATGGGGAGGACTCTGAAGTTTGCCGCCCGGGACCATCGGGATGCCGCGGACCAGGTGAGTATAGATTTTTTTTGGGGGGGGGCATGTTATTTTCGGGGGAGGTCTTATATTTCAAGCCTCCCTCCTACTATCGGGGTAGGACCTACTTTCGGGGAAACACGGTATATATTATATATATGCTATTAGAAGCCTCACAAAGAGGCCAAGGAGCCTCAAATCTTGCTGCAACATAATCTCTTTTTGTTAGCCATTAAATGGTATCATAGCTATAAGATTTTTTTTTCTTAGGCTAGGCTCACACGGGCACATGGTTACCGTGTTAAACGAAAAAAAATAGTTTGGTACTGTGTTAGCCAGTAGAGCAAGGTGTGATGGTTCTCAGAGCAAGAAACCAAGTAATCTTGTAGATATGATACCTTTTTATGGCTAACAAAAATGCATGATGTTACAGCAAGCTTTCGGGGATATCTCACTCCCTTCGTCAGGCTATTGAATGAAACTAGTTGGGATGGCACATAATTAAAACATACAGATGCAGAGGGGGGGGGGGTGAGGAGAACACATTCCTCTTCATCTAAATAAATGTTCACACAGAAATTTGGAACTGTTTTGCACTCAAAACTTAAAACAACAGACAACAGAGCGGAAACATACATCGTAAATCAGTCCACTGAGCACAGGACAGTTTTATGATGAGTCTTATCTCTCCCTCAACCTGTACATGGAAGGAGATGCAGCACCACCTAGTGAATGGCAACATGATTACAAGTCAAGTTCTTAATTTTTATGAAGTTTTACAGCAAAAGGAAAAAAAAATGTTTTCATTCAGAAGTGCACATCCCTCTTGACCTCCTTCAGACCTTTCATATTTTCCACTTATGTAAGAATCCCGGGCTGAGGTTCAATCCATTCTTTAGGGTGTGAAACGTGACCATAAATGTGTACTCCCAAATTCTTCTGTGATGCTGCGACTTGAAATTGCCCTTCAGTATTATAACTCTCATCTGCTTTATGCTATGTCCCTGACCACAAAAAATGTTTTGCCACTGGTAGTTCAGTCTTTCCCTCTGTAATTGAGTGGCGATGAGATCTCATCCTGGCTCTCAGTTTTTGTCCTGTTTCCCCGATATAAAGCCCCCCAACAGGACATGTACTGCACAAGATCAGGTACACAACATTGGACGCGGAACATGTGAATGTCCTGGGAATCTTATAGTCCTGCTGTGTGTTAGGGATTTGTATCCTGTCTGGGGTCAGTACATGTGAGCAGGTCTTACAGCTTCTTACATTACAGGGATAGGTTCCTTTTTGTGTCTCAGAGGGCAATGCATTCCTGATTATACAGTTTCTCAAATTTGGAGGTTGCCTGTAGCACATAAGGGGAGGGTCCGGGAATATGGTTTTCAATCAGTCATCCTTGTGTAGGGTATGACAGAGTTTCTTTGCAGTCTTCCTTAGTACCTCTACTACAGAACACAGCATGTTTTATTTTTCTGCATATATACGTGCGATAGAACCCATTGTTCTCTATGATTGCATATATACGCGCACCCATACACAATTACATTGTGTATTGGCATTGCGTATATGCGCCATTGTGAAGCGACGGCATAGGAAATGTAAACAAAAAAAACCAGGTGGACTGTACAATTTCTCTGGCTTCACAGTTCTAAAAGGCTGGGTGACCCATGCAGCGTTTTACTCTTATGGCCATGTGAGTCCGGCCTTACAGAGCACAACAACATTTTGTTCCTCTGGCTACCACAGCAACAAACTTTTTTTCTCATGATTTTTGCATGACTTAGATTTAAAAAATGCACTTGAAAATCTACACCATTTAGAGCATGTGTCAAACACAAGGCCCGTGGGCTGAATTCAACCCTCCACTTCATTTTATGTGGCTGCAGCGTCCAAGGAGCAGGCCCTCAGCCGAGGAGACAGCAGAGTAAACAAAATATCAACCTGTCACGGAGCTCTAGTGTCGCCTCCAAAGGGGTGGCTAAGAACCTGACCTCATTACTAACAGGGGGAGATCATGTTTAGTAACCTGTGTTACCTTAAGTTCCTGCTTTGTCACCGTGACGCCAATGTTCCTAAATCAGTGGTGGATTACCCAACTTGAGTAAAGAGTAGTCCACACACAGAAAGTAAAGTACTTTTTCTACAAGAACAAGGAACGTGCAGTCTTGTTCTTTTACTTCAAAATCTTTTTCAATTAACAGAAGAACAACTTGTATGAAGTAACTTGTACAGTATTAGATTATTATTAGTAGTAGGCTTACATTCCTAACCGGTTTTCCTTTCACTCGTGCAGTTCGGGTTTCCCAAGGTAAAATGGTATTAGTTGTACATAAATTGTGCGCGTAATACGCTGTGCAAATACACACGTGTGAACTGTCTTATAATTACAAATCAACCCTTTGAAGCCAGCTATAAGGGTGACTACCCACTACAGTTTTTTTTCACTGCGAAATTTGCAGCGTTTTTTTTTTCTGCATGGGGTCTATGGGACTTGTAATGTTAAAATCGCGATTGCGCAAAATCGCAATTTACCGCAAAATTGCGATTTTGCGTGATCGCAATTTTAACATTACAAGTCCCATAGACGCCTGGAGAACAAAAAACGCTGCGAATTTCGCAGTGAAAAAAACTATAGTGGGTAGTCACCCTAAGGCTGATGTTGCTCTCAGTAAAAAATGAGTTTGACATCCGTCATCTAGAGTATAGATTGGGTAAGCATTCAAATGAATGGGGCACTTTTTGGCATGCATTTAATATAGAATCCATGTAGAATTGATGCAAATTGCTAAAACTCCTGGTTTACAAACAAGACCAAACCCATTGCATTAGCCCCTTTTTAACCATAGATACTGCCGTTAGATTAGTGCCACACACACACGTCGTAAAATGTTGCAGATGAAAGAAGATAGACATACAACTGCAAATGGCCTGGGTGGTAATATATAGTAACATAGTATGTAAGGCTGAATGAAGACAATGTCCATCTAGTTCAGCCTGCTTATCCTCCTATGTTGTTGATCCAGAGCAAAAAACCCCAAGAAGCAGGAGCCAATTAGCCCTAATGGCAATCAGACTAATCCCTGGATCAACCCCTAATAGTTCCTACCTGCCTGTATACCCGGATTAACAATTAACCTAAGATTTATATCCTGTAATATCCTTCCGCTCTAGAAAGACATTGAGTCCCCTTTTAAACTCCTCTATGGATTTTGCCATCACCACATCCTCAGGCAGAGAGTTCCATAGTCTCACTGCTCTTACAGTAAAGAACCCTTTTCTGTGTTGGCGATGAAACCTGCTTTCTTCTAGACATAGCAGATGCCCTCTCGTTACCGTTGCAGTCCTGGGTATAAACAGATCATGGGAGAGATCCTTGTATTGTCCCCTCATGTATTTGAACATAGTTATTTAATCGCCCCTTAGCCGTCTTTTTTCCAGGGTAAATAATCCCAATTTGGATAGCCTCTCTGGGTATTTCAGTCCCGTCATTCCATGTATTGGTTTAGTCACTCTTCTTTGAACCCCCTCAAGCACTGTAACATCTTTCCTGAGCACCGGTGACCAGAACTGTACGCAGTATTCCATGTGGGGCCTGACAAGTGCCTTATATAGCGGTAGAATAATGTTCTCATCCTTCGCCCCTATAACTCTTTTAATGCACCCCAAAACTTTATTAGCTTTTGCAGCAGCTGACTGGCATTGGTTACTCCAGTTTAGTCTATAATCCACTAGTACCCCCAGGTCCTTTTCCATATGACTTTTCCCTAGCAGTACCCCATTTAGTGTATATTGGTGACATCTGTTTCTCCTGCCCATGTGCATAACCTTACATTTATCAACATTGAACTTCATTTGCCATTTTTCTGCCCAAGCCCCCAGCTTATCTAGGTCCGTTTGTTGCCGTACATTGTCCTCCTTTGCATTGATTATATTGTATAATTTTGTGTCATCTGCAAATATTGCTATTTTACTGTGCAGGCCCTCTATCGGGTCGTTAATACATATATTGAAAAGAATGGGGCCTAGTACTGAACCCTGTGGCACCCCACTAGCGACTGTGGCCCAATCAGAGTATAAACCATTTATTACCACCCTCTGCATTCTTTCTCTGAGCCAATTCTTTACCCAGATACACGTTTTCACCAAATCCGAGCTGTCTCATTTTGTATATCAGCCTATTATGCGGCACGGTGTCAAATGCTTTAGAGAAGCCCAGATATACGAGATCAATAGACTCTCCCAGGTCCAGCCTAGAGCTTCCTTCATCGTAGAAGCTGATCAGATTGGTCTGACATGATCGACTCTTCATGAACCCATGCTGGTGAGGAGTTATTCCGTTGTTCTCCTTGAGGTATTCTTCGATGGCGTCTCTCAGAAACCCCTCGAATATTTTTCCAGTTACTGAAGTGAGACTTACCGGCCTGTAGTTACCAGGCTCACTTTTGGACCCCTTTTTGTAAATTGGAACCACGTTGGCAATCCGCCAATCCAATGCTACAACCCCGGTCTTGATAGTATCCACAAATATTAGATATAGTGGCCTAGCTATCACATCACTTCCTTAGCTAAGATAGTGCTATTCATGAATGAATAGCTAAGCACTATCTGTAATTGGCTGAGCGCGCAGCCAATAGCTAAGCACTAGCTGCTATTGGCTGAGCGCTCAGCCAATCAGCACAGCCCTTTCAGTTGGCAGGGATTTTTAAATCCCTGCCTGCTGAAAGTGCTGGACAGCAGTGTCAGGGAGCCAGCCGGAAGACGCGTCTGAGTGGCGGAGAGGTGAGTAATTTTTTAAATTATTTTTTTTTCCACTTATTGATGATTTTCAGGGAAGGGCTTATATTTCAAGCCCTTCCCCGAAAATCATACTGCAGGGTTTGCCACAAACCACTGCTTTGAATGGGACTGGCAGCAGCGCCAATCCCATTGAAAGCAATGGGATAGCATGCTGCACTTCTGCCACAGCTGTCACAGCTGTGACAGCTGTGGCAGAAGTCCGCGGTATTCTCCATATCTTTTCAATGGGGCTAGCGCTGCTGCTGCTGGGCCCATTGAAAAGACTGGCGATATGCCGGTCTTATTTCGGCGTCTTTCTTGCGCTGCGAGGCGAGAGTTTTCAAGTGCTCTCGCAGCGCAAGAAAGAAAATATCGCCAGTGGGTGTCAGCCCTTAGTAGTAAGGTTTCAGTTTCTTCTGTTGCTTTTGGTGGTCTATAGAAAACCCCTATCAGGATTTTGTTATTTTTTTCTTCCTGTATTTCTACCCACAGAGATTCCACGTGTTCATCTTTTGCATCTATATCTTCCCGTAGGCTTGGCAATAAGTTCAATTTAACGTACAGACATACCCCTCCCCCTTTCTGGTTTCCACAGTCTCTTCTAAAGAGGTTGTAACCCTGTAAATTCACCGCCCAATCGCACTTTTCATCAAGCCATGTTTCCGTTATTCCGACTATATCATAGTTTTCATCAGCCTTCAAGCTCACCCACTTTGTTGATCAGACTTCTTGCATTCGTGGTCATACAATTTATACAGTTTATTTTTGTTCTTTAAAGGGGTTGTCCCGCGGCAGCAAGTGGGTCTATACACTTCTGCATGGCCATAATAATGCACTTTGTAATGTACATTGTGCATTAATTATGAGCCATACAGAAGTTATAAAAAGTTTTATACTTACCTGCTCCGTTGCTGGCGTCCTCGTCTCCATGGTGCCGACTAATTTTGGCCAAATTAGCCGCGCTTGCGCAGTCCGGGTCTTCTTCTTTTCTGAATGGGGCTCCGTGTAGCTCCGTGTAGCTCCGCCCCGTCACGTGCCGATTCCAGCCAATCAGGAGGCTGGAATCGGCAATGGACCGCACAGAAGCCCTGCGGTCCATGAAGACAGAGGATCCCGGCGGCCATCTTCAGCAGGTGAGTATGAAGACGCCGGACCGCCGGGATTCAGGTAAGCGCTGTGCGGGTGGTTTTTTTAACCCCTGCATCGGGGTTGTCTCGCGCCGAACGGGGGGGGGGGTTTAAAAAAAAAAAAAAAAACCCGTTTCGGCACGGGACAACCCCTTTAAGTTCGTTTTGTTGCTAATGGTAACATTGGCTGATCTGCCAGTTCTAACTGTACTAACCCCATCCCCTGCTCGACCCCCCCTTCCCATTGCTCAGACCCAGGTCGCTAGCTACACTGACTACCCCCCTATTTCTCTTTTTGCCTTCCCCCCAGTCCCTAGTTTAAACACTCCTCGAGCCTTCTCGCCATCTTCTCCCCCAACACAGCTGCACCCCCCCCCCATTAAGATGTAGCCCGTCCCTACGGTAGAGCCTGTAGCCAACAGCAACGTTAGCCCAGTTCTCCAGGAACCCAAATCCCTCCTTCTTACACCAACTCCGGAGCCTCTTGTTTACCTCCCTAAGATCCTGCTGCCTTTCTAGTGTGGCCTTAGGTGCAGGTAGTATTTCCGAGGAAACTACCCTGCAGGTCCTGGCCATAAGCTTGGACCCTAAGTCCCTGAAATCATTTTTGAGGGCCCTCCATTGACCTCTAATGGTATTGGAACCGCATGGACCAGGGTCATTGGAAGAGGTAAGTACTACTTATTTCTTTATTTTACTACATTCCATGGCCAATAGATTTTTTTCTTTCACTCCTATCTTGATTTGTAGGCTATGAAGAGATTACTCCATAAATTAGAACTGTGCACATGGGTTACAGTGCCACCATAAGCCTGTTGGATTAAGTTGTGTATTTTCTGTTTTACAGATTTCAAGATGGCTTGTTAACCCTTCTAATGCTGCACTGTTTCAGTTTCATTATATACACTGAACTATTACTGCTTTATGAACACCTATTTTATAATGGGTTGATCTACAGTTTTGGGAGACCACGGCTTTCAGACATCAGGGCACAGATTTCATAAGGTGGCAAACATCTTCCACACTCAACTTGATCAATACGCTCCAGTTGCAGTTTTGTCAGATGGTGCACATTTTGTGAACATGTGGGAGCAGATCTCGCACTTATCTCCAGCATATCCCAAAACATGTTCAATGGGGTAACAGTCCTGTGAGTTTGGAGGCCAAGACAGTGTATAGAATTCATTGTCCTATTCCTCCAACCCCTCCTAGTCATCCAAGCCTGATGACTTGGAGCATTGTCCTGTTGAAAGATGGCACTGTGGTCATGGAAGACTTCCTGAAGATATGGGTACAGATGGTCAGCTAACAGGTCTCTGTAGTGTTTACCATTCAAAAATTGTGTTATTATGACCAATAGTCCTAGGCCATGCCAGGGAAACACTCCCCAGACCAGGATACTGCGAACACCGGATTATTGAACCTGAACAATATACGCATGGGACACGGCTTAATGCTATTTACACTAGATTTGGACCCATCAATCTGTATGGTTCAGCAGAAAATGAAACTCATCACTACAGACGACCTTTTGCCATATTTCCGAAGTCCATTGATATGTTTACTGGACCCATGATAGGCATTGTTGGTGTAGACATGGGGTGATCAGGGGCACCCTTGTTGGTCTTCAGCTTTTGATCCCCAATCAATGCAAGGGACACTATATGCTCATGGTGCAAATTTGTCGAACTTCTCCATTGTTGTATTGCTATATCTGTTGGTCCACTGTGGCACGTCACTGCTGAGATGTGCCACCTGAAGCTCACCTCTGGTATAACCCGCACATGGCCTGTCATTGTGTGATCTTCTGCTATATGTCTGTCTATGATTCAAACAATCTTAGCACACTCTTAATACCATGGTTCAAGAATAGGTAACAAGTGTGACTGTTTCAGAAATACTAGCACCAGACTTCCAAGCACCAACAATCTACCCATGGTCAAAGTCACTCAAGTCAACTTGTTTACCCATGACTGTCAAATGTTGCCTTCTGCTATGAAGAGAAGAGGTCAGCACATTATGTGAGAGTGAATCGTGACGGAGCCATCACATGGTACAGTGTTACTGATCTCAAGCTTGTAAGTGGGTAGCGCTCTTACACATATCAGCTGCTCAGCCACTCTGCAGGATGGGAGGATGAGAGCAGAGTCCAGTGGCACTTTTAAGCTCATAGGGCTGTGTATGAGGTTCCCCTCCACCTGCCAGAGTCACGGCCAAGAAGGGGAGTCTCACAATCCAGTTCAGAGCCTCTTGCTGCAACCAGTGCGGGCCGATAGTGTAGTCAGATAAATCCAGAGGTTGATACACAGGAATAGCAGTATCAGTTTAAAGGAGCAGGCAGGAAGGGTGGTCAGGTAAAGCCAGAGGTTTGTACACAGGAGTAGCAGTATCAGTTTAAAGGGGCAGGCAGATAGTGGAGCGGGACTACAGGCGGATGGCACAATAATCTCGCAAGGAACTGGAGGAAGGGCCAGGCTTTATTAGAATGTCCAATTAGTAAACTGGGTGGATCCAAAACAGAAACTAGATCAGGAGCAAGGAACAAGGACATGGTTATGTAGGGGAGCCACCTGAAGCACAGGAGCTCCTGAGTTTGAGTCCTGATAGGGTGGGAGTGCAGATAGCACTTGGAAGTGCTATGTGAGAGGTCCACTCCCCTGCCATAGAGCAGCAGCCAGGAGTGGCTGATGACAAGTGCAAGGCACATTTTGTTGAAGTTTTATATGAGGTTGCAGGAGGGAGCTCTTCCCTTTCAGTGACATGGGCAGTGACGCAGAAGAACTGGCCCTCAATAGGGACAATGTATCGAACACCTACCATACCAAATATTCGGGACTCTTCTATGCCCTCTGCAGAGGCATATAAAAGGGTCAGGGGCTCTGTCACATGACAGAGTGACAGATACTACAGTAGAGATGAGATCAGAGTATTAAGAGAGAAACACACAGCAATGGAACCAAGCCCAGCAGCATTATTGGACATCTCCATGCTGCGCAGCAGACATGTACCCGATTGACCAGACACCGATGGAGCCCTGATGACTCACTGGCCGAAACCAGCATGCTGTGTGTAAGGAGGGGGAGCCTCCCTTTCCAAAGGGAATTCGGTTCCTGAAGTAACAGACATTGCCATAAACCAGGATTTGATGATGGTGCTATGGATACAATTCCAACAAAGCTACAGGACTCACAAGAATGGTCCAACAAGTGTAGTGACCCAGAGTTAATGGATCCACTCCAGAATGTTCTACGTTTGTCATATGTCAGTCTTGTTTGTAGGGTGCATCACATTTATGCGTATTATATGGCTGCGGACCTGAAAGGGTTAGTGTCTGGGTCATGTCTGGAAAATGTATTGTTTTGTATGTATCGTTTGTGAGTACATGATGAAGCTGGATGTTTTTGCAAGAATGTATTGAGTGGTATTGCAGTCAGGAGAAGAAAGTGTGTGGAGTATGGAGGAGGCTGAGCGTCATTGCCTGACGCTCAGCTTGGGTCGTTCAACCCAGGAACCCTCTGTACTACTGCTGAGTACTAAGAAAAAGGAACCACTTGTTGGTAAGAGAAGAAAGCAATTGTGAGTGTTGTTGCCAGTGGAGAAAGTGATGCCGGGAATGCAGATAACTTGGCTTGTGGATTGCTCCAATATCCTATAAGCTCCCCGAGATATAATTTTTGTATGTTGTGATTTTCTGGAACTGTTATTGACTTAAAAAGTTCAAGTGAACGAACAAGATCGACCATTCCCGGTTTTGTTCCAAAATATACTTCTCTGGTGTTGGACTATTTTATACGTCTACAAGATCCACTCCAGTAAAAGGAACGGTGGTGTCATGAGTAACAACTGGACTTGAGGTAACCCCTGGTTACTATCCCTGTGATCTCCCCCAGCTCTAACGAGGTTCTGTTCCGAGCTACCCTTAGGGAGGAAATGGTAGAGCCCCGTGACAAGGTTAACATCTCTACCCCGCTGTCTCCTCGGCTGAGGGCCTGCACAAGCCATTAGTGTGCACCAACTATAGGGACTGTGACGGAAGAGTGCAGACTGGGTGAGTATCTCTCCAAATGGCACTCTAGTAATGTGGGAATTGTTACACAATGTTTATGGTCGACCGGTTTACTTAGCAGAGTATGACACTGTGTAGTGAAGTAAAGTTGGGTACCATTGCCATGTGCATATGTTGTGACAGGGGACAGGGCACTTCATAGAGGCAGTGCTCTGCACTAATTTGAGTTCACATGAGATGAAAGTGTACTGGAGATGTGGTTTTGCACCTATGTTGTATTGAGCCCACAGTGACATGCAACTCCTAAATTGGGGACCTACTCTGGCACCTACTGTGCATGAGGCCATGATGTTGCTGTGCCTTTGAGAATATAGTGCAGAGTATTAGGTTAAATATGGAGTACTACCAGGACACTGGTTTGTCATGATTGAGGTTTGGCCTTGTCTTGCAAAAGCGATCCCCTAATACAGATATGTGATAGTATGTTATAAGTGTGAGTTATGCTTAAAAATATGCAACATTTAAAGGGGTGGTCTCGCGAAACAAAGTGGGGTTATACACTTCCGTATGGCCATATTAATGCACTTTGTAATATACATCGTGCATTAAATATGAGCCATACAGAAGTTATTTACTTACCTGCTCCGTTGCTAGCGTCCACGTCTCCATGGTTCCGTCTAAATTCGCCGGCAGCTTGCTTTTTTAGACGCGCTTGCGCAGTCCGGTCTTCTCCATTCAGCACGAGCCGCTTCAGTGTGCTCCCCGCTACAGCTCTTCTGCGCATGCGCAGACGAGCTGTCACTGCTCGGGAGCGCGCTGGAGCGGCCATTGTGTACCTTCCTCTGTTAGAGGAAGGTGCAGAGCTGCCGAGCTGTCCGGAGAAGCCGCCCAGCTGTCCCGCCGTCCAGCTGTCCTGGTAAGTGATGGGCCGGGGGGGCTGCCGCTGCGTTGGGGGGGCTGTCGCTGCGCCGGGGGAACTAGCGCTGGGCCGGGGGGGGGGGCTGTCGCTGGGCCAGGGGGGGCTGTCGCTGCGCCGGGGGAACTAGTGCTGGGCCGGGGGGGAGGCTGCCGCTGCGATGGGGGGGGCTGTCGCTGCGCCGGGGGAACTAGCGCTGGGCCGGGGGGGGCTGCCGCTGCGATGGGGGGGGCTGTCGCTGCGCCGGGGGAACTAGCGCTGCGCCGGGCGGGGGGCTGTCGCTGCGCCGGGGGAACTAGCGCTGGGCCGGGGGGGCTGCCGCTGTGATGGGGGAACTAGCGCTGGGCCCGGGGGGGGGGGCTGCCGCTGTGATGGGGGGTGGGGGGCTGCGCCGGTTACCTTCTGCCTGGCGGTGGGTGACAGGTCGGCCGTGTTCACTCCAGGGGTCCGGTCGGCGGCTGCGGGGCGTCTGGTTGCCATGGAGACACAGCTGGTAGCGTCTCGGGAGCGCGCACGTCGGGCTACAGCAAGCGATGCGAAAAGAGCTGGCGGCCATCTTGGGAAAAAGTTTTATAAGTTGCTGAAACGCTGGAACGGTAAGTAGAAACCAGCTAGGAAAGTAATTTACAGGGGTAATTAGTAATGTATGTTTAATTAGGGGGACTGGGCAAAAAAAAAAATTCACTGCTTCCTCGAGACATTACCTTTAATGATATGTACTGTCCCATGGAGTGTAATTACGTCTATTTCAGTACAGTTTAGTTCAGAAAAAATGTATGCTGCCTCCGCCTGTCACCCCCCGTGCCATAACACAGTACTAGTACAGTGATCGTTCAGTATGTATGACAGTATATTATGTTTCAATTGCATATGTTTTGCTTTGTACTGCATTGTATGTTGTATGATCATGTAAACTGCATGGCTATGATTGCTTCACTGAGATTTGTGTGCAGGACTGTGGTCACATGACCAGGGTTTGCAGGTCCTCGAGGCAATGTACTGCTGTTGAGGAGAGAAGCAGCTCGAGGCCAGAGCAGTGTGAGACCACACTGGCATAAGGATGCTGCAATAGTCCCACCGGCTGGAGCTTAATTCTAATAACTGTTAAAAGAAGTAATTGAAGCCATCAAGTAGGGTTCTCAGCATATGGGCTAAAGCCCTAAAGTAAAGGGAGACTGATTTGGGGCAAAAAATCTCAGTTGTTCACAATGTCTGTAGGACAGCCAGGAATGATGACAGTCAAACGGCACGGTCAAAACTTAAAGGCTATGCTGAGTGAGTTGAGTGAGTCCTTGTATGGAGCAAAAAATAAAAATCAGAGAGAAGGAAAAATATATATAAAAAAAAAAATCACAGAAAGTATGGCCCTATATAGTTGCCAAAGTACTGATAGGACATAGATGGGAAGGAAAATGCATCAACTCCCATGAGATGAGACATTGAGCTTATATTGGGTGCAAAGTATTGATGAACTACCGCTCACATGACCACCCTATAAAGAGGGCAGCGGCTACCCAGTGCTACACCTGCATATAGCTAAAGCATATAAAGGGTGCCAGGCTGATTGGAATGTGTAATGCTCCATGCAGATCCAAAGCCCACAGTATAAAACTCAGCGGCCTGAACTGCACCCCTGGCTCAGTTGTTAGCACTGCTACAGTGCTACGTTCAAATCTGACTCAGGGCAACATTTGCATGCGTTTTTTATGTTCCATTTGTGTTTTTTTCCTTGTTGTTGTCCTTCTCATCCATAGCAGAATGGGCAAGAGAAACCCCTGGATGAGTTTTTCAAAGTCCATGCAGATGTTATCTTTGACAGAATTTGAACTTAGGACCCCAGCACTGAAAAGCAAAAGTGCTAACAATTGAGCCACATTCATAGAAATAGGAACAGGCTAGCACTGTCAAAGAAATGTTGAGAACCTTGCAGAAGGCAACCCAAAATCATTTCAGATCAGTTTCTACTTCTGATTCAAATGTGATTGTGTTTCAGACACAAGTGCCAAACTATCAAAATTTCTGGATTATTGTCTGCTGCAGAAAAGGAATTTAATTTAACAAGATGCTTGTATATCCATGTTTAACCACAAGAGGGCACTGCTATATCTGCCAAAGTAGAATGCACAGAAGTTACTTTAAAGGAGATGTCCCGAGGCAGCAAGTGGGTCTATACACTTCTGTATGGCCATAATAATGCACTTTGTAATGTACATTGTGCATTAATTATGAGCCATACAGAAGTTATAAAAAGTTTTATACTTACCTGCTCCGTTGCTGGCGTCCTCGTCTCCATGGTGCCGACTAATTTTTGGCCTCCGATGGCCAAATTAGCCGCGCTTGCGCAGTCCGGGTCTTCAGCTTTCTTCTATGGAGCCGCTCGTGCCAGAGAGCGGCTCCGTGTAGCTCCGCCCCGTCACGTGCCGATTCCAGCCAATCAGGAGGCTGGAATCGGCAGTGGACCGCACAGAAGAGCTGCGGTCCACGAAGGTAGAAGATCCCGGCGGCCATCTTCAGCGGTAAGTATTGAAGTCACCGGACCGCCGGGATTCAGGTAAGCGCTGTGCGGGTGGTTTTTTTAACCCCTGCATCGGGGTTGTCTCGCGCCGAACGGGGGGGGGGTTTAAAAAAAAAAAAACCCGTTTCGGCGCGGGACATCTCCTTTAATCACTAAATGTATACAAAATATTTTGTTTATATATATTTTGGACTGCTTTTTTTAACTTTATATACTATTCTAATTTGCTGTTTGTATAATTTGTATAACTTCTCAGTTATTTTTCATGTTGTTAGAATTTGCTACTAGAGATGAGCGAACGTACTCGGTAAGGGCGATTTCGCAATCGAGCACCGCGATTTTCGAGTACTTCACTACTCGGGTGAAAAGTACTCGGGTGCGCTGTGGGTGAGCGGGGGGTTGCAGCGGGGAGTGGGGGAGAGGGAGAGAGAGAGGGCTCCCCCCTGTTCCCCGCTGCTACCCCCCACTCCCCTCCGCAACCCCCCGCCCCACAGCGCACCCGAGTACTTTTCACCCGAGTAGTGAAGTACTCGAAAATCGCAGTGCTCGATTGCGAAATCGCCCTTACCGAGTACGTTGGCTCATCTCTACAAGTTGCTACTCTTCTAGCATGTAGAAACTGACTTTTCAGTAAACTTCTCATAAAACAAGGCACGTGGATGCTATTGTACCTTAATGTGGTATTTGTGCTGGTTAGTTTAGAAAACAATGAACTTTTGAATCTCTCATTGGATTTAATAAACTCACACCAAGGAAATTAGTTAAAGCGCTATCAAATTTGAGTTCAAACATAATAGTATCATGACATCCATTTAACTAGCTTAAAGATTGTGATAATTCATTTTGCTACCTTTCTATAACATAGAGACATTGTCTATATACCATTTACAGATGTTATTAACAGACCATTCAGACTGTACTATGTGTTCCCCTTCAAAAGAATCCAAGCAAGGAGCTACAGGCAAGCCCATACTTACTAGTTGTAACTCTAAATATTCCTTATCAAACCTGAAATAATGTTTAGTTATAACCATTTCCAGTAATGTTATTAACCCTTTCCTATCCACTGTCTGACGTCTAAAGACATTCTGATTGAAGGCTGTACAGCTCCGTTGTTGGAAGACGTCCGGCAGGGTATTTCTTCTGTAGATTACTGGATGTCTGTTGTCGGGGGCCTCTCCAGCATGTCCCATATCGCAGTACTGGCTCTAGCCAGCAGATGGCGCCAGTGTATAATGGCAGAAAGAGAAAGCCCCCTAGGAAACCCTGAATCCAAAATTAGATTGCAAAGTGTTAAAAATGAAATCATCTCCATGCTGTGTTACAGCACAGCCTATGTCTAATGCCAGTTGCAAACAAGTGTCTTACGGATGCCTTTATACTGCTGTATACCGATTTGAACTCGGGCATCATAAGAATCTACACATTTCAATACAAATATACAAATAATAACATAAAAATAACACATTTTAACAAAAAATGTTTCATAAAAATGATCACTTAAAAAATGCTAAACAACAATTTGCATATTGGCTAAACAGAAAAATACATAAAGAACAGCATCAGAAACAATTTATACGTAGTGAATATTGGTAATAGTGATACTAGCATGAACAATATTTGTACAGAAAGGGAAAAAGGGGTCAGCACTACGCATTGGAAATATAGGTGCACGTTAAACCATGGCTGCAACACACAGTAGAAGCAGAAACCAAAAATGGCAACAGAACGCAAAATACATTTACTATCAGAGGTATACATACCTATAATCTAACCACATTAAAGGGGTTGTCTCGCGCCAAAACGTTTTTTTTTTTTTCAATAGGCCCCCCGTTCGGCACGAGACAAACCCAAGGGATGGGTTAAAAAAAATATATATATATTACTTACCCGAATCCCCGCTCTGCGACGACTTCTTTCTTCCTTCTCCAAGATGGCCGCCGGGATCTTCACCCACGATGCACCGCGGGTCTTCTCCCATGGTGCACCGTGGGCTCTGTGCAGTCCATTGCCGATTCCAGCCTCCTGATTGGCTGGAATCGGCACACGTGACGGGGCGGAGCTACGATGACGACGCGGGACCAGCTCTCCGGCACGAGCGGCCCTATTCACCAGGCAGAAGACCGGACTGCGCAAGCGCGTCTAAAAACGCCAGAAGACAGCGAATTTAGACAGATCCATGGCGACGGGGACGCTAGCAATGGAGCAGGTAAGTGAATAACTTCTGTATGGCTCATATTTAATGCATGATGTATATTACAAAGTGCATTAATATGGCCATACAGAAGTGTATGACCCCACTTGCTGCCGTGAGACAACCCCTTTAAATAATGCAAGGTTCTTAGTATATAATTTGATCAAATTACATTGGCCCATCTACCAACGTCCAGGTGACCAAGCTCTCAGATGGTTTGAGGATTAGTCCCAAGAGAGGAGCATTTATAGAGGTAGGAACTCAGCTTTCCCAGGTTAAGATATCCACCTGGTATTAATGTTAGGACTAGAGATGAGCGAGAGTACTCGGAAAAGCACTACTCGCTCGAGTAATGTGCTTTATCCGAGTATCGCTGTGCTCGTCCCTGAAGATTCGGGTGCCGCTGCGGCTGACAGGTGAGTCGCAGCGGGGAGCAGGGGAGAGCGGGCGGGAGAGAGGGAGAGAAAGATCTCCCCGCTCTCCCCTGCAGCTCCCCGCTCCGTGCCGGCACCCGAATCTTCAGGGACGAGCACAGCGATACTCGGATAAAGCAAATTGCTCGAGCGAGTAGTGCTTTTCCGAGTACGCTCGCTCATCCCTAGTTAGGACCCATCTGAGAGCTTGGTCACCTGGACGTTGGTAGATGGGCCAATGTAATTTGATCAAATTATATACTAAGAACCTTGCATTATTTAATGTGGTTAGATTATAGGTATGTATACCTCTGACAGTAAATTTATTTTGCGTTCTGTTGCCATTTTGGGTTTCTGCTTCTAGCATGAACAATATTGATAGGGCACAGTAATAGTGAAAAACATCATAAAAAATAATTACTGTAATAAGACCCAAACAATTGATAAGAACAGAGCCAGGACATTAAAAAGTCCAAGTGGATTAACACAATAAAATCTGCATGTATAATAAATACAAAATAGACAACAATATGACACACTTTTAATAAAAGGTCATTTCTGAATATTGAGATAATATATTAATACATAGTTATAATAAAAATTAGAAAAAAAAAAAGACAATGGGCAGAGATATTACTAATAGTGAAAAGGTGGTAGAGATAAGAACAATGGGAGTGCTTCCTGATCACCGTGTGGAGCTGAAGACAATGTGGTGTATGTGATCATTTTTATGTTATGACTTTGCTATTATTTGCGCTGTTTTCCTTTTGTTTTCCCATACCCCAATGTAACGTATACATGTATAGTGTGGCCCCAGCACTACTGATGAAGAAGCATTGTGTTGCTTCAAAACACATTTTTTAAGCTGGTATTACCAATTAAAAACTGAGAAATGTATCCAACAAACCCCAGTATTTGGCTCCTCCCCGCTGTGACGTGCCTGTTTTGGCCCCTCCCCGCCGCAGCGCGCCATTGGCAAATTTTTTGAAGAGAGAGAGAAAACACCTAGGGGAAAAAAAGCTCGGCACCCGGCGTCCCACATACAAAAATGCTCGAGTCTCCCATTGTAGTCAATGGGGTTCGTTACTCGAGTAGAGCTCTCAAATTTTACGAAAAGCTCGACTCAAATAACGCGGACTCGAGCATTTGAGTGCTCGCTCATCTCTAGTCTACACCAATTAGACAAAAATCAAAGTCTGCTCCACTTAATGTTGGCCCAAATTCTAGTCCTGTGTTCAATACATTTTTATTGCTATCAGTAAGACCCTGCTGGGATATATTAATTACTACAGCTTCTGCTTTCTTCATTTTTTCTTTGGCTTGCCTTGAGCTGTTTTCTCTATATCCTTTTTTTCCTTACAATGTTGCTTCATCTATATGTGTTGTCTCCTGTATATTTTTGTTTTTTCCTTGTTTCTTTTCCTTGTTCTAAAAAATATTCTTCTACATTAGGATTGTAATACCATTCAATGAAATCTCAAGCTATTATCGTTCTATGTTGTTATACTGGAATTAGAAAATCTTTTGGATACTACAGATCTTCAATTTTGTCTCAGCGCCATCTTATTTTATCAATATCTTTAATTTCAACATTCAGATGTTGTAAGTCTCCAAGACCTAATCTTCTTCTACAAGGAATATTTCTTTATGTCAACATTGTAGAAAACAGATATGGACTGCACATAGCATACATTGATCTAAGGCTTCGCATAGTAGTGCAAGGACCAACTAAAAAGAGGTCACCATAAAGTGGCTAGTGGGTGTTAAGGCTCTCCGGTCGTGTCAGATTGGGACCGGGGTGACATCACAGCAGCAGACCTAGTCCACGTGATCCACACTTCGGCGCATGCCCTGTTATTTTGGTGCTGCACGTTGACATGAGCACTTCTCTGCAGGTGTGTGGAGGGATTGGTCAGCTGGGAGGTGCTTCTCTGTACACATTGATTCTGGCTCCTCCTCACAGAGGACGCCAGTTATACTCCAAGTCTGCAGACGTTTCTGGTCAAGTCGGCAGCTTCTGTCCTTCTCCTCAGTTCAGATAATTCTATTTGGCTTTTAGTATACCGACTATTGCATTTTATGTAACATCTGGTTCATTGCGTGCTTATGTAACATCGAACTCTGCATATACTGTTGTAAATTCTTTGCAGCCATTATCTATGTTTCCATCTAGGAAGAGTCAAGGTCACTCCAGGTTCCTGATATGGGGTTGCCTTCATCAGGGTGAGTGCTCCAATTTAGGTAGGGTCTGTTCACACTAGTAGGTTAGGGTCAGATTTCTCTTTTCCCCCATTTTTTGGTTATATATGTATAGTTAATCATTAGTGATGAGCGAGCATATTCGCTAAGGGCAATTGCTCGAGCGAGCATTGCCCTTAGCGAGTACCTGCCCGCTCGAGAGAAAAGGTTCGGTTGCCGACGCGCGTAACAGGTGAGTTGCGGCAGTGAGCAGGGGGGCGGGGGGGGGGGGAGAGAGGGAAAGAGAGATCTCCCCTCCATTCCTCCCCGCTCTCCCCTGCCACTCCCTGCCCGCCGCTGGCAGCCGAACCTTTTCTGTCGAGCGGGCAGGTACTCGCTAAGGGCAATGCTCGCTCGAGCAATTGCCCTTAGCGAGTATGCTCGTTCATCACTATTAATCATGTTAATATATGATGAGTATATCTGTCCTTTTAGGATAATATGTTATGTCCAATTTGGATTATGTGTTTTGCATCCTGCTCAGATGTGACAATGGGCTTATACAGTTTGATCAAAATGTAACTATTAACCTCTTGTTCATATTTATTAATTCTGCTGAAAAGCCATAGATCAATGTATGATGTGTGGATGTGAGGTTTTGTCTGTTTTCTTCAGTGCTGGTGTATTTGCATAGTCTATGCTGTCATTTTTGGTTTTGCCTTGGTATCAGCACTGCAACCCTTTTGGCACAGGTGTTTTTAATTAGCAGGAGACTGCATAAGGTCAATTATTTTATTGGGTCGCAGACTGTTTCTGGGAGTTTAGTGTATGGACAGGAAAGCTCTAGAAACCTGTTGTAACACCCACTGGGCGCACTAAAGCCCACTCCACAGGTGGGACGCAAACGTGTCCATTTAAACCCGCAAACACACACATATAATACTTGCACGGACCAATTGCAGCTCTCCAGGAAACAGAATGGACAACTGTCCTTGACTGATCAGGGAAAGAGGAACACCCCTGCCTAAAAGTGGAGTCATCGCCTCGATAAAGGTGACCCCACTGTTTTCTTCTAGTGACCTGGCTATCCCTAATCAAGAAGCTGGAGAGATGCACTAAACAGACTCACAGGACACAATACTGTACTGACACACCAAACACAGTACAGGACTAGACATACGGAACATGTCTGGCAACCAGCATAGACATATCAAACACGTCGCTGTTCACAGTAAACATACAACAGATAGTGCATATAACAGGAACCCCACCCAGAGCTCACATGCAAGCAGATGAAATACCACAGCAAGTCTAACTGTACTCACTCCAGGGGGATAGACAGTCAGCCACCATGCTGACATAGGGGACTGCATCAGACCTCAACCATCTGACACACAAATGAGACATAAGACGCCTGTAGGCTGCACCTGTCAGGGGAAGGGAAGAGGGGGTCTGCATATGCTACAGACAAGGACTACAGGTGTCCAAACCATCTTAAGAGAAGCAGAGAGACACCAACAAACAGACATGCAAACCTAGCTCTGAGTGGGTAGAAGACAGTGATATCCAAGCAGTAAAATGACCAGCATCAACTACTGAGAGATGCTGGTTTTTATATGCTGCAGACTAAAGGGTATTTGCTGGCGGAGAATACCACACCCAGCCAACTCAATTAACCCCTACCTGTGAAGGTGTGCACCAGGAAGCCCAAAGAGCAACAGGTCCCAGATGCACAACCTAACACCTGTTCCCATGTGAGGTGCTGCATTGTGGCTGCTGCTGGGCGGTGTCTGTGGAACAGTGTGGCCCAGAGCCATGGGGGCTTGACTTGGCCTGATGTTGTTGAGCTACTGGCTCCATCTTCTGTGGGCACTGTATTGTGGTGGCAGTGGTTTCCATACTGAGTTGAGTTGAAGGCCACTATAAAGAGGTTGACATGAAGTGGCTAGTGGGCTTACACCGCTTAATCAAAATGAAACAAGGAATCTCATGTTTATTTTTACTGCTGGGAAGCCACAGATGAATGTATGATGTGTGGATGCACAGTCCTGGTCTTTTTTCTAAAATGTTGGTATATTTCTTTATATATTTGCTCTCAGTCATATGCAGGTCTTGTATCATAACCAACCTTAAGCCTAATGAATGACGATTGTTCGTCACATACTGGTGCTTAGGATAAAGCACATTATCATGTAATAATATTGGTGAGAGTATTTCTTAATCCTCTAGGGATACATATAACGTTAAGATGTTATGTTAAGGTGGTAGCATGCAGTGATAGGCAAACACTTAAAGATCATGTTTTTACATTGAACATATTTTTAAAGAAGTTTTGGTGATTTCTTTTTTTATTTTGAATGTTACAATCTGTATTTTTTAAAAAGCCTGAAATCTTGCAGTTTTCGCACTGACTACTAAACCTACTTCCCTGTTCTGTAGACAAAACTGTTTAGCAGTTATCAAACTACTAACGCCCACTTGTCAGTTAGTATGTGAGTACTTCTTATGCTCCGCCCCTGGTGACATCATCGCCCACCCCCTGGTGATGTCATCAAAGGTCCTACAACATATATAAAACACAGAGCCTGACTGACAGAAGAACAACAAAGTTAGGGCTCTTGAAAAGTGGAGGACAAAAATAACAAAATGAGAATACAACTAAGCCATTATTATCTCAGACACAACTCAGCGGTCCTGACAGAAGACACAGACCTATCCTCACCACAGAGACCTGGTGGGCTGAAGGACCTGATGTGATGTCACTGTCATGTGATCACCTGTGTGGGTGGAGTCCGCAATCACATGACTAGGGGTGATCACTGTATCCAGGAATCTGGTGATGTGTGGAATAGCAGAGCTGTGTGTGTGTGAATCAGGATGTAGCAGAGCTCTATGTGTCATGTGCTGTGTGTGTAATATGGGGTCAGGATGGATGTACAATGTAGCAGAGCTTTGTGTGTAATATGCTGTGTGTAATGTGTGAGAATCAAGAGGGATGTACTACAGCTGTGCGTAGTGTGTAGTAGAGCTGTGTGTGTAATGTGTGGGGTCACAATGGATGTAGTAGAGCTATGTGAGTGATGTGTGGGGATCATAATGTATGTACCATGTAGCACAGCTGTAAAATTTGGAAACAATGTACAAAAATACAGGTAATAAGGTAAACTGACTTCTCAGACACAGAAAAGTCTACCTGTCAGCGGAGTGATTACTTTGATGAGGCCCCACATTGGGAACCTGGGGTGACCTTTACTCTTGCAGCGTCCCAGTGGCAACCTAGACACAAGGCCCACACTGAGGAGCTGAGTGGGTAGAGTTGGCCCTACCAACGGGGGCTCTTACCAGACTCCTCCCCAGAGGGACGCATGCAACCTCAGCCCAAGTACCGCTAGGCCTCTTCCAGCCAATGCTGGGACAACGGTTACCTGTAAACATGTGGTGAACTGTAGACTTGTCGTGCATGACGCCACCATTCCTTACACACCGGTATGATCCTCGGCGGAGAAATGAAGAAAGTACACACACACAATTACTTTAGTACCTCAGTCACTGGGAATGGACAGTGACCAGAACACTTTACTTGAAGCTTGTCAGGTTACACGTTACACACACCAGTGCAGGAAAGATAGAGACTGTGAGGTCAGGAGGAGACACCAGATAATACCGGCCCTACAGTCCACCTTATTTGTAAGGTACCGCTCCTGGAAGAGGAATACTCCTGTGAGGGTTATGAACATATTAATTTATATATGTATGTATCTTTGATACACGTTTCCGGAGGCTTTAGTCCTAAATTGTACACTCTATTCTGTGTCCTATGAAAAGCTTGTACATTTAGGTTAGTACTTAATTACATTAAGTAGAGGTGTAATCTTAAATGTCCATCATGTCTCCAAGATCTTGTTAAACTCGTTACAATGATCAAAGGATAATGGAATGCTTCGATCATTAACTGCTGTCTAGGGCATGTGATTAAAATGTAGATTGTGATAAAGAATCAAGGTACTAGACAGTCAGTCTACATTCCAACAAAAGAAGCCATGTTTATTGAGAAAACGCAATTATTCACCACCTTAGTACTTTGACCTCAGTATAACAGATTGAACTTTGTAACACTAGCCTTTGCACTGATACGCCTACTGATACGCCTACTGATACTCCTTCTATTTTTTGTATAAGAAATGACAATGTACAGAATAAACACAGATTGCTTCTAGACACAGGCCTGATCTCTGTGTTTCATTGCTTTCTCACGGCGGCCGCCATAACCACCTCTGATTTGGAGCCTCACAGCATATTGACGGAACATTGAATTCCACAACAGTAATTGGTGCCCAGAACGTGGGGCTTGAAGGAACAAGAGGACCACCTGCACCTCAAACCCCCCCGGACCCAGATGGGATAAGGAGCCACTCGGAACCACGGATTTACAAAAACTGCGCAGTAAGGTAAGGCTTTATCTTGCCACAATCTATCCGTGCTTCTTGGCTGCTCCTTTCCTGTCCGAGGGGTAAGAAGTGCATGCCTCTTATAAATCTTCAAGTTTTTTTTTTTAAGAATTCATATGGTGGGCTGAATATGCTGTGCAGGTGTTCTTTAACTGTTATTGTCTTTATTTGTTACTTTGCATGGTCAGTGTACAGAATATGAAACCCTCTTGCCGATCTCTGGAAGGCATGGTATAAATTGTACCAGGGAAGCCTAAAATTATCAGGGGATAAAATCCCTGATGGGAGCCTCTTATAGGTATAAGAGAAGTAGTTGAGACGGGGGAAAAATAAGCAGGGTTGGGAGGTACCGACACTTACAGACAAGTGAGGAAGTACTGGCACTTAAAAAAAAAGTAGTAACTGACATTCAAATGTTTTTGTCTTTATGTGTGCCTGTTTATGCACGAGTGAGTGATTGATGAGTTGACCTGATCGACGGAACCTGACCTCCGGGGTGCAAATATAAATCTCTGTGTCCCGTGTTAACAGGAACCTGATCAGTGACGCTGAAAGGAGTCCCTAACAAGGCCACGATTCTGGACAGGGCCCCCTGCAGTTCCGTTTGTATATTTCAACGGTCAGGGGATTGTTTTATGTGTGTGAAAGGATAAAATAATAAGCCTCTTGGTGTACATAAACCGCCAGCCATGGGCAATACTGCTGGTAAAGAGGATAAGGTATGGAAGACAGCTAAAGAAATTGTACAAGAAAGAGAAGGCAGAGCTGCAGTTGGTAGAGGATGTGATAAATTGTTTAAGCACATAGGATATAAAGGGACAGGAGTATTAGATCTCCAGCAGTGGGAAAGGTTTTCAGACAGTCATGCTGGGTGGGCAAAAGATAATGGATTACAGGAAATGTTGAATAGTTGGAAAAAGGCAAGTAGAGATATAGAAGATGCAGGATATCAGAGAAAAGAATTCAAAGGACAGATATATTATGCTCCCCCATTGCCAGGTCAGTTCCCTCTTCCACCTCCACCCCCTCCTTCATCTCAATTCCAACAGTCTCCCCCACCCTATGCCAAGCCATCCACTCCAAGGTCAAACACTGGACAGGAGGGATGGACCTGCTGGCATTGTGGACAACAAAACCCGGATTGGAGAGAGAGCTGCCCTGCTTGCGGAGCTCCTCGGCACAAACCGGTTATGCCTATGCTCACTAGATCCAAGGCTAGTGAGTGGAAGCATGGAGAAGAGGACAAGGAGGAGATGCAGGGAGCGGAGAGTGGTATAGGAGCTGATGTAACACAGGGGGAAGGCAGAAGGAGCCAATATGATATGACCTCACAAAAAGTTAAATATAGACCATGGACACCTCAAGAGCATATGTCACTTATACAGCAATTACCAGACCCCATGACCAGACCTATGCCTTTCTTTAGACAGATAGCACAAATACAAGACACATACTCTGCAACATCAGCTGATCTGGGTCCTTTGATTATGTTAAAAACAGGGGAGGCAGTGGGAACTATAATTTTAAATTATGTGAAAGACTATTGTGGCACAGATTGGGATAAAATTAAACATAGAGAATTAAAAAGTGGTAAGATATTTTTAATTGGTCTAGAACGTTGGGCAAAAGAAAAATTAAAAGAATCCTCCCTGTCTCTTTCTAATGTCACACAAGAGAAGGATGAAAGTGTAGAGCAATTTTATGCCCGCCTTCAACAACGTTGGTCAGATCTGGGGTATAGGGGCATACAAGAATTGGGTGACCATGTACTTAGCATGGCCTTTGTAGAGGGGTTGCGAGAACCCTTGAGGTCTAAACTCATGGATAACAAGCCTGAGTGGAGACAATATGAAGCAGCAGGCCTGGTGCAAGCAGCCAAGGGCATTGAACTAAATTTAAAAATCAAAAAAGGACATAGCTCTGTTATGATAGCACAATACAGCACAGGAGAGAACAAAATAAAACGGGGCACCCATCCCAAACATAACCTTAAGTGCCATTTCTGTGGTAAGCCTGGGCACTTTAAACGGGAGTGTAGAAAATTCCTCCAGCAGAGGGGTAGTGAGCAACCCACAAAAGCACGAGTCGCCAAGGGAGAAATAGAAAACCAAGATTGAATAGTCGGCGACCCTCTGCCCTTCTTCCCCATGAGCAATGTAAAAGAGGGTGTGGCCATTTTTCTTAAAGGGGAAGTACTCAATAAGGAAATTCCTTTCCTTGTTGATACAGGGGCAGCAACCTCAGTCATCCAAAGCCACCTAATTCCTCCAGCATACCGGCAAAATACAGCTCAAACTGTTGTAGGTCTTGAAGGAGTTCCTAAGAAACTTCAGGAAACAGACCCTCTCCCCATAAAATTCAGAGACCAGACAGTGTTAACAAAACTATTGGTGAGTGATGATATTCCACTGTCAGTTATGGGCACAGACATACTCTCTGCCCTGTCAGCTTCCATTCAGTTTACTGAAGAAGGAACAGTGCAGATTGATTTTGCAAAAACAAACGCAGAACAATTTTGCCAGATGGTGGCTTCTCTAGATGATCCACAGCCAATTTTCCTCTTAACTACAGAAGAGGAAATAATATTACAGGAAGTTCCACAGGAACTCTGGGCCAAGTCCAAAACAGATATTGGTCATATGAATGTGACACCCATGGTAGTCACACTAAAACCAGGATGCGTAGCCCCCCAAGTAAAACAATACCCATTGGGTAGGGCCCAAGAGGATTCTATAGGCCCACAAATTACAGACTTAATTCAAATGGGGGCACTACGGGAAATAACATCACCAGCCAATACTCCCCTCTTCCCAGTTAAAAAGAAAACACAAAAGGGACAACCAGATGTTTATCGCATGGTACATGATCTTCAGGAAATTAATAAAGTAACTGTACTCGACACCCCAGTAGTGCCAAATCCACATACGCTTTTAGCACAAGTCCCGCCCACTGCGACATTTTTTACAGTGATAGATCTTGCAAATGCGTTTTTCAGTGTACCGATCCATCCGGATTGCCAGTACCTTTTTGCTTTTACCTTCAAGGGTAAACAATACGCTTGGACCGTCCTGCCACAAGGTGCGCAGAATTCTCCAAACATGTACACCCAGGCACTCCAGTCTGTTTTGCAGGCCTGGACTCCACCTGATGGAACTGTGCTGTTGCAATATGTTGATGACCTTCTGCTTTGTGCTGAGGATCTGAAAACATGTCAATCTGCATCCATTTCTCTTCTAAAATTTTTAGCAGAAAATGGCTGCAAGGCTTCAAAGGAAAAATTACAGCTTTGTAAACAAAAGGTTGTGTTTCTAGGCCATTGCCTAGCTCAAGGAACCAAACATCTCACAGAAGAACGAAAAGCTGCAGTTCAAGCCATTTCTGTACCTTCTTCTGCTGCCAAACTCCGCACCTTTTTGGGGCTTGTCTCATACTGCCGTCCTTGGATCCGTTCTGCCTCATCCCTGAGGCAACCACTCTATGATTGTCTTCCAAGTGTTCCTTTCTCTCTCACTCCTGAAGCAACTGACAATTTCCATACACTAAAACTCTCTATTCTCAGTTCTCCAGCACTGGGAATTCCTAATTACACTCTACCTTTCACTCTCTTCTGCACTGAACTTTCTGGTCATGCGACGGCAGTGTTGACACAAAAACATGGAGGACGTCCACAGCCACTTGGGTATTACTCCATGAGATTGGATCCGGTGGCCCGAGGAGCCCCCTCCTGTGTCCGTGCGGTAGCAGCAGTACAAGCAATGGTTGACAAATCTTCTGAGTTGGTCCTGGACTACCCCCTAGTGGTTCTCACCCCCCATGACATCCAGAGTATACTCACTCAAGTACAACCTAAACACCTGTCTCTAGCTCGCCAAATAAGGTTACAATGTGCCTTGCTCATGCCTCCTAACATCTCCTTCCAACGGTGCACTACCTTGAACCCGGCTACTCTTCTTCCAATCGAGTATCCCGATTCAAATGGGGGGGTGGGGGATTTGGGTACTGCAGATCAGTTATTTTTAAATTCTGTACAGCATGATTCTGATTTATTTGATTCAAAACACCAGCATGATTGTCTAGAATTGATGCAGCAAGAAACTGCAGGTTTTGAATCAGTTACTGAAACGCCTATTGACAATGCACATTTTGAGCTTTTTGTAGATGGTTCACGGTACCAAGGTGAGGATGGCCGATTCCATACCGGGTATTCAGTAGTCACACAACATGATGTCCTAAAAGCAGAAGCTCTGCCTCCGCATGTCTCAGCACAAGAAGCGGAATTGAAGGCCCTCACTGAGGCGTGTAGAGTGGCAGAAGGTAAAACAGCAAACGTTTACACTGATTCCAGGTATGCATTTGGCATAGCTCATGATTACGGCCCAATATGGAAGGCCAGACAATTTTTAACTTCTGTAGGACAACCCATTAAGAATGGTGCAGCAGTACAGAACCTTATGAAAGCCCTACTCCTACCGGATAAAGTAGCAATCCTAAAGGTGAAAGCTCATACTAAAGCCGACACTGCAGAAGCAAAAGGCAACGCCCTCGCAGACTTCACAGCAAAGGCAGCGGCCCTCAAACCATGGAAGAAAGAAGAAAAGAAGATACTGACCGCACAAGTCAGAGACTATGATTTGGACTTTGATAAAAAATATGGACATTGATGTACTAAAGACATTACAGTCACAAGCCAGCAAAGAAGAAAAAGATAAATGGACTAATATGGGAGCAGTAGAACAGGGTGGCGTATGGCAAACAGTCAGTAGAACTTGCCTACCACGATCCCTGTACCCCATGATGGCCCAGCTGATCCATGGAAAGACTCACCTATCGAAGGCAGCTATGCTACTGACGCTTGAGAGAGAATGGGTGGCCCCTGGGTTCTCTGTAACTGCTGCATCATTTGTCCAATCTTGTATGATCTGTGCCGTGAGCAACCCAGGACAGAAAGTAAAGGTCCCGCAAAAACACTTGCCTAGGCCACTCTACCCATTTCAGAGATTGCAAATTGACTATATTCAGCTCCCACGTGTGGGGAAATATGAACATGTGCTTGTTGTTGTTGATATCTTCTCAGGTTGGGTTGAGGCCTACACCATCACCAAGGCAACTGCTCAGGCAACAGCAAAGAAGCTCATGAATGAGGTAGTCTGCAGGTATGGGGTACCAGAGGTAATCGAGTCAGACAGGGGTACACATTTCACAGGTGAAATAATGCAACACATCATGTCTGCCCTGGGTATTTCCCAAGCATTTCACACCCCTTATCATCCACAAAGTAGTGGGAAGGTAGAAAGGATGAATGGTACCCTAAAACTAAAAATACAGAAAGCAATGAAAGAAACAGGCAAACCATGGACTGAGTGCCTCCCATTGGCCCTTTTCTCAGTCAGATATGTGCCTAACAGAAAAACAGGATTATCACCATATGAAATCTTGTTTGGGTGCGCACCCAGGTTGGGTCTGTACTTTCCACAGGTACTGCAGGCCCAGTATGGTACTCTAACTGACTATGTTATGTCCTTAAATGCACGCCTAAAGGCAACACACAATCAAGTGTTTTCTTCAATTCCAGATCCAAATTCTCTTGAAGGAACGCATGATCTGCAGCCCGGAGATTGGGTAGTGACAAAGAGACACGTGAGGAGGACATTGGAACCAAGGTTTGACGGCCCGTATCAAGTGCTGCTCACAACCAGTACTGCCGTCAAACTAGAGGGTAAAACCAATTGGGTACATGCCTCACATTGCAAAAAGGTTAAGAAACCACAATATGAGAGAAATGAGACTATTCCTGGTGCTTGGAATTCTCCTGCTTATCGCCAGGGCCTGGACCCTGACGCCAGCGGGAAAGTTGAAATTGGCACAAACTAAGGAAGGAGGTGTTGTTAGAAGCTACTGGGGTTGGGCAAATAAAACTAAAGCCAGACAGCAAGACGAGTTCATATGTGAAGGCAATCATAGGTGCATAATAGCCAATTTTACACTAGGAGAGACCAGTGGCTTATATGTCCCCTCCAATAAATTTAAAGGTCGTTCATATGTCATACAGGAAGGAGAGCATCCTTGGATAAACATTATCAGTAGAGTAAATATCTCATGCTATAAACTAACCCAAGGATGTGTGGCTCATATAGATAAGCAGTTCACATATGAGCATCTTTCAAAAACGTTAATGTGTAAGGGTGACCAAGTTGGAAGAGGAGGCACAAACCAGACAATATCTTTAAAAGATACATATACTCTCCTGTGCATTAATGGTACTCCTATAGCCAATTCTCTAATGTGGTTAAACCTTTTGACCATCCTGGAAACAACCCCTGTGGTACACACTGACAATTTAGTTAGGCTCCCCCATACATGTAAAAATGTCTCAACCAAACAACAGAGGACCGTAGTGCAGTTTAATATATCTTTCCCTGTAATGAAATCATGCTCTAGAATGAAGAGAGAATGGTACGATACTCTTCTTGGAGGAATAGGAGCAGGCACAGGGGTTTTAAATTCAATAGATTTAGAAGTAATGAAAAATAAGATGGCAGGGGAAGGAAGAGATGTGTCTAATCTGGTCAATATTCAGGCACAATGGATGCCCTCCATATTCCTCCCCCAACATCTTGCATTAGGATATAATAAGGATGTATTAACGCTTTTTAATCTGAGTTTTGGGGTTCAAAATGATTTGTTTGTAAATATGAGTAAATTCATAAACTATACACAATGTAGCCTGCAATATGTATATATGATTCACGAGAAGGATAAAGCACAGTCAGATTTGATGACAAAGAATGAAAAATTGTGGAGAAATATTTTCAAGAATGTAATTCCAGTAGCATCCTGGATACGGCCCCGGGCTGATAGTGTAGAATGCTCTGATGAATATTGCACTGGAGAAATGACTTTTTATGATGTGAAGGACACAAGCCTGATGTGTAAGTTTGTAGTACTACCTGTGGTGTTCGGACCGCCTCTATATGCTTTCCAATATTGGTTGCCCAAGTTCACAGGTACTATGATTGATAGTGAAAATAAAACCCATGGCATAGAGAACTGTGAAGAAACACTGGATGGCCTAGTATGCGGACGGAGTACAGCCGCATATGAGCCATGTTTCCTGCAGCCTTCAGTCAGCATATGTGATTGGATGGTGCTACCTGCGTCTTTCCATATGCTGATAGAAGTTGGCCCCCAATATATATGCTTTGTTACCAACCAAACTAAAACCACCAGTATGTATAATCTCACCACTCCATTTTCTGGATGTTTACAGAACATATCGGTGATACATTGGTTTACAGAAACTTACACCTTTTTGCCAGATGCTGAAGCTGCAATAAAGTATTACTGGCACCCAGATGCTATCCCTATGTCAAATCTGACTATATCCTTGGGTAGAATTGTAAGACTAATGAAAGACACTGAACACCTTCAAAAGCATTTGGATGTTACTAACCTCTCCCTTATAGAATTAGAAAAACAAACTATATGGGTAGGAGATAAGTTGGTCAGCATAGGTAATAAAATCCAGATAGACACCGAATATAACTGGTATGATATTTTTACTGGATGGTCACCTACAGCAGGAAAGATGATGGATTTTATGTTTCACCCATTACTAATACTGTTTCTTTTGTTCATTCTTTTGAGTGTTTGCAACTTATGGACATTCTGTGGGATACGGAGACAAGCAAATTATCTGGAATCGCTCCCTCTACGATATCGTTAAAACAGTCAAAAGAGTAAAAGAGCACCAACAGTGGGGATCCGGCGAAGAGGATAGAAAGACCGGCAGGGGTGGCTTAGCACCCTTGATAGTACCACAACAAAGGCGCTTTTCAAGATGGACTGTTTCAAATGGGGGATTGTGAGGGTTATGAACATATTAATTTATATATGTATGTATCTTTGATACACGTTTCCGGAGGCTTTAGGCCTAAATTGTACACTCTATTCTGTGTCCTATGAAAAGCTCTGATAAATGCTTGTACATTTAGGTTACTACTTAATTACATTAAGTAGAGGTGTAATCTTAAATGTCCATCATGTCTCCAAGATCTTGTTAATCTCGTTACAATGATCAAAGGATAATGGAATGCTTCGATCATTAACTGCTGTCTAGGGCATGTGATTAAAATGTAGATTGTGATAAAGAATCAAGGTACTAGACAGTCAGTCTACATTCCAACAAAAGAAGCCATGTTTATTGAGAAAACGCAATTATTCACCACCTTAGTACTTTGACCTCAGTATAACAGATTGAACTTTGTAACACTAGCCTTTGCACTGATATGCCTACTGATACGCCTACTGATACGCCTACTGATACTCCTTCTATTTTTTGTATAAGAAATGACAATGTACAGAATAAACACAGATTGCTTCTAGACACAGGCCTGATCTCTGTGTTTCATTGCTTTCTCACGGCGGCCGCCATAACCACCTCTGATTTGGAGCCTCACAGCATATTGACGGAACATTGAATTCCACAACACTCCGGAGGTAGGATCACTCCACAGGCACTCACTCAGTATTTGCAAGCAGTTCTGCACGACGGACTCTTCACTTCAGTCGCTCCTTAGAGGTGGTCCCTATAATAGCAGGCCTCAAGATATCTCTCCTCTTCTTCCATCACTTCACCACATGAGGGTTGAAGGTACCCCCATGTGGCCGGCACTCCACTCCTCTCTCAACCGTTGAAGATGATGAAAGACCCTTTCCCACTCTCAGGGGAAACATACCACATTTATAGGGTCTAACATACCACGTGACAGGACATAAATTGATACTTTTCAGACATATCCCAGCCACTTTAAGACATTAAGCTCTCATATGCTGCAGCTGTGCAATACACATAACAGCAGACAAGACATTTTGCACAGTGCATCCACATAGAAGATATGACATGTATGATAATTATGGAGGGGCCAGAAATATAGACTTTGGGCCACTACACTCTCCCTGATAGCGAGGAACAGTAGCAAAGATGATATGTAGTATGATACTACAGAGTACAAGAACATGATGTCACAACACACCAGCATATAAGTAAAACAACAAACTTATCTTAACAGAGGTGCAGGACCGTACCGGGTGCCTCAGATGAGACCAGAAATACCAGAAGTATCTTCAAACAGAACTCAGTGAAGGCTCAGACAGGAATCAAGCAAGACTTAGACCTCCTGTCCACGGGCGATATCCCGACGCGGGAGCCGCCACCAGGGAGCAGGGGAGAGCTAACAGCTCTCACCGCTGAGCCTATCTGACAGATAGGCTCACAGCGGAGAATCGCGGCATGCTGCGATTTCAATCCTGCGAGCAGAGAATCGCTATGATTCTCTGCTCATGGATAGCGGGACTGCGCTTTCCATAGTAGTCTATGGAAAGCGTTCACTGTGTTTCCTGCGCACAGGTTATCGCCACGGAAAACGCAGTGAAAAATCGCCCGTGGACAGGCAGCCTTAGACACGTCTTAAGGGTCTGATCAGAATCTGACTGTGTTCAGGCCATACTCTGGAGTGAGACATGATATCCTTTGATGGAATTTGCATTTAGACAGCTTGTTGCATATTGATGGGATACATATTCATGTACAAAATGGACACAATAATTCAAGAGAGGAGATATAATATTGATTTAAAGAATATAAGCTAAGATTTACAGTCTATAATCATACATGTAGGATCTATCTAATATATTATCCTCAATGAAATGTAAAAACAGCGATCCTGAGTCTTGATAGTGGCTGCATACCAACTACTGTATTTAATTACATTTACTACCCGCCTAGGATGCTTGAATATTGCTTTGGCAGAATTTCTAACTCCCTGTTTCCAACTGGGGCACATGACGGTTGCTAGAATGACTTCCATTAGCTTAAATAGCAACAGCTGTCTTCTTTTCCGAGTCTGAAAGAGGAGGACGCCCTTTAGACACCCCAGGCGGGGTTAGTGACGAGGACACTGTGGGTTAGTGAACCCGGGACATTTATGATATATGTGCTGTATGTGCGCCGATGGGCTGTGTGCAATAAATATTGGCAGGCGCCAGTCTAAAAGGAAACCCTGTCTATGGAGCCATTTTTACACGTGTGGTGCCCATTTCCAGTCCGAGGGGTCGGTGATGAACAGGCGAGTAACCCCAGCTTGCCACAACAGGCATAAAAATCATCCTTGGCTCATCCACTAATCGTTCAGTTTAGGCAGTGCTTGTTCAGTCGTTCTCACTCACTTATACAGTGAATGTGAAAGACTGAGCAATTGTGAACTATTTTTTCGTTTGAACTAGCCAATGATGTATCTGCCTGTATAAACAGACTGTGCAAGAGCAATCGAGCTAGCGGTGACGTCAGTCGCTCGTTTGCTTTGTCCAAACGATAATCTGCTCATTCTAAAAGGACTTTTACATTGCTTTCAGGATACAATATTTTCAAAGTACAGTGGTCTTTCCTGAGGGGTTTTATCTTGAAACAAGACTCAACATACAATGTCTCAGATAGTCTGAATCTGCAACATGTTCACTTTGCTGGAAAATCCAGCTAATCAGCATGGGCATTTCACCTGTAAACTCCTGTATTAGTAAGTACTTGCACTGATTGCCTGTCTGGTAACATATTACTATAGTACAGTGTGGTGCCACCTGTCCTATACTGCTCTTTACCTGTGCCAGGAAGACACTGCCTTGACAATTTTTCCTACGAAGGACCCATCTCTGTACACAGGCTCACTATCCTGCTGTCCCAATGCCCCAACACACAGCAATACAGAACGCTGTGATGCCCCACAAAGTAATAATACATCCATGTGCCCTCATATATAGTATTACTGCCTCATTATACACTCATTCACATTCTGTGATAGTGCCCCTCGTGCCCCCAAACACTGTTACCATGCCCCTTGTTTCCCAACGTTCTCTTATAGTGTCCTTTATGCTCCCAGATTTCTAACAGTGCCAGTTGTGCCTTCATATTCTGAAATAACATACCTTGTACCCCCACATTCTCCAATAATGTTCTTTATGTCCCGACATTCTCTAATAGTGCCTCTTGTTCCCCCATGTTCTCTAATACTGCGATATCTGTTCCAACATTCTTTAACAGAGCCCCTATAATCTTTAATAGTGCCTCTTATGGCCCCCATTTTCTTATAGTGCCTCTTGTGACCCTACATCCTCTAATAGTGTCCCTTGTGATGCCACATTGTATAATAGTCTCTCCTGTGCCTTCATATTCTCTAATACTGCACCTTCTACTTCCACATTCTCTAATAGCACCCCTTATATCCCCACCTTCTGTAATAGTTTGCCTTGTGCACCCAAATTCTCTAAAGTGCCCTGTTTGCTGTCACATTCTCTAATAGTGCCTATTATGCCCCCACAGTCAGCAAAAAATACCCCTTGTGCCCTCACCACATTTGCCACTAGAATAATTCTCTTTGATTTCCTAATTTAATTCCAGTGTCTCACAGAGCATGCCCAGTGGCGGCATTTGTCACCTGAATCGTCCTCCCAGGTCTCTCCTCTCCAGCACCTCGGAGCACCAAAGAGGAGAAGACTTGGCAGGACGATTCAAGTGACACACTGCTGCACAAAGCGCTGAGTATGAGACCAACATCAACAAATCATATAGCACAAGCAGCATGCAGTGAGGTGAGAGGGGCCACCGTAGCTTAGGGGCCTACTGCTTGGGCCTTAATGACCAAACACATTTTTTCCCTCTCTGCATTTCAGCAGTTATATATATTTTTTATTCTTTCCACTTGCCGCAGCTAGCTGTGTGAGGCCTTATTTTAGGTGTGAGAGATTGTGAGGTTTTTGGGGTGCAGTTTGGGGAGTACATATAAGTTACAGTGTAATTCATATACAATTCTTTTGCGGAGCAAATATAGAGAAAGAAAGTAAATTTTTACATTTTTTTTATACTGTTCTTCTTTAACACCGAGTAGCCTATTAAATAATACTTTTGGCTGTTACAGTTGTGTGAGCACTCAGGGTAGATTCACACAAGCGTCTTTATGTGTGTACAATTGTGCGTGCAAAAACACGCGCCTATTAGAACCATTGGTTCCCTATGGTGTGTTCACATGTCTGTGTTTTACAGGCATGCAAACGCACGTACCTGCAGAACACAGGACATGCTACCCCATAACTCCATGGTGCGAGAGGATTGCATTGTTCTCCCATTAAATTCAAGGTAAAAAAGTTATCCAAAAGCGCTTCACGGGATGAAGGAAAAAAATGTATTCTTTTATCAAATAGGTGAGGTTTATTGCAACGCATTTCTGCCTGCTAGGGGCCTTTTTCAAGCATACAGAATAAAAATTCACAATCATTCATATAGATAAAAAAGTATAACTTACAATTAGATGTCATTAGAGTCCTCATGGTGGTCGCCATATTGTGGGAGGGGTTACTATGACGGCGCTATGACGTCAATACGTTATGATACACATAATGAGCTATAATAGAAAGGATTGAACCTTCGTCATTGGGAATACTCTGAACAAGTAAAATCGGACCTAGGATATTTAACTAAAGAAATTATTATCTAAAGAGTATGCTTAGATCTGTGGGCTCGGCTGGTAGCACCGGTCACGTGATGCGTGTGCGTGGTGACGTCATCACGTATGGGAAGGGACATAGAGGGATCACCTGACAGTAGGGGCGTTTCAGATTCACAGAATGTACGCCCTTGGAGACTGAGGACCTGGCATGTAGCACCGGTCACATGATGCGTATACGTGATGACGTAATTACATGAAGGAAAAAACATAGAGTGATCACATGATAATAAAAGGGCGTAACAGAGTCACCAAGGGTACGCCCTGTAAAAACCCGGATCTATAATCAGAAGGAGAAAGCAAAGATAGCATATAGTTATTGATAGAAACGGCATTATGTTGTAGTAGCTCCTCCGATGTTCTTTCTGGTTAATACTGACAGAAAACAGACTAACTATACTAAATCAAATGGAGATGTCTATACATTATTGTTTTTAAACAGTATATTATATTATTCTTATAATACCGTGTATTATGTTTAGTTGATGAACTGTTTATTATTATATTGTTGTTCATAATGAATTATAGCCTGCGCTTATAAAATAAATGAACTAAATAGCATATGCATTATTCAGTTATACATGTTATCACTGCCAGATTAGGATTGTAATCGTAAAAAAATGTAATGATTAGAGATGAGCGAGCACCAAAATGCTTGGGTGCTCGTTGCTCGAGTCGAACTTTCCGCGATGCTCGAGGGTTCGTTTCGAGTAACGAACCCCCTTGAAGTCAATGGGCGACCCGAGCATTTTTGTATATCGCCGATGCTCGCTAAGGTTTTCATTTGTGAAAATCGGCAAAACCCAAGAAAGTGCTAGAAACGACACAGCAACGGATAGGGCAGGCGAGGGGCTACATGTTGGGCTGCATCTCAAGTTCCCAGGTCCCACTATTAAGCCACAATAGCGGCAAGAGTGGGCCCCCCCCCCCAACAATTTTTACTTCTGAAAAACCCTCATTAGCAAGGCATACCTTAGCTAAGCACCACACTACCTCCAACAAAGCACAATCACTGCCTGCATGACACTCCGCTGCCACTTCTCCTGGGTTACATGCTGCCCACCCCCCCAACCCCCCCCCCGCACGACCCAGTTTCCACAGCGCACACCAAAGTGTCCCTGCGCAGCCTTCAGCTGCCCTCATGCCACACCACCCTCATGTCTATTTATAAGTGCGTCTGCCATGAGGAGGAACCCGGAGGCACACACTGCAGAGGGTTGGCAGGGCCAGGCAGCCACCCTCTCTAAAAGGTGCGGGGCAATAGTCCACAATGCTGTACAGAAGCAATGAGAAATCCAATCCTGTTCCACCTCCATCAGGAGCTGCACACGTGGGCATAGCAATGGGGAACCCATGTGCCACACACTATTCATTCTGTCAAGGGGTCTGCATGCCCCAGTCAGACCGGGGTTTTTTATAAATAGTCACAGGCAGGTACAACTCCGCAATGGGAATTCCGTGTGCACCCACAGCATGGGTGGGTCCCAGGAAGCCACCGGCGGTACATAAATATATCCCATTGCATTGCCCATCACAGCTGAGGTAACATCCGATTAAATGCAGGTGGTCTTCGGCCCACATTGCATGCCCCAGTCTGACCGGGGTTTTTAATACATAGACACTGGCAGGTACAAATCCCTAATGTGAAGTCCCTGTGGACCCACAGCATGGGTGGCTCCCTGGAACCCACTGGCTGAACATAAATAAATCCCATTGCAGTGCCCAGCACAGCTGAGCTAACGTCAGATTAAATGCAGGTGGGCTTCGGCCCACACTGCATGCCCCAGTCAGACTGGGGTTCTTTATAAGTAGACACATGCAGTTACAACTCCGTGTGGACCGACAGCATGGGTGGGTCCGAGGAAGCCACCGGCGGTACATAAATATATCCCATTGCATTGCCCATCACAGCTGAGGTAACATCCGATTAAATGCAGGTGGTCTTCGGCCCATATTGCATGCCCCAGGCTGACCGGGGTTTTTAATACATAGACACTGGCAGGTACAAATCCCTAATGTGAAGTCCCTGTGGACCCACAGCATGGGTGGCTCCCTGGAACCCACCGGCGGTACATAAATATATCCCATTGCATTGCCCATCACAGCTGAGGTAACGTCAGGTTTAATGCAGGTGGGCTTCGGACCACACTGCATGCCCCAGTCAGACTGGGGTTCTTTATAAGTAGACACATGCAGTTACAACTCCGTGTGGACCGACAGCATGGGTGGGTCTCAGGAAGCCACTGGCGGTACATAAATATATCCCATTGCATTGCCCATCACAGCTGAGCTAACGTCAGATTAAATACAGGTGGTCTTCGGCCTACACTGCATGCCCCAATCTGACAGGGGTTTTTAATACATAGACACTGGCAGGTATAAATCCCTAATGTGAAGTCCCTGTGGACCCACAGCATGGGTGGCTCCCTGGAACACACCGGCGGTACATAAGCGTATCCCATTGCAGTGCCCTGCTCAGCAGAGCTAACGTCACATACAATACAGGTGTGCTTTGGCCCACAGTACATGCCCCAGTCAGAGTGGTAATATGTACCTTAACAGTAACCGCGTTGGTGGGAATGTGGTGGCGACTGCGGACCTAGTAGCGTGGTTTTATTTAGTTGGTTTTTGGTATGTGGCCAGGATTAAGTGGGCCGTGGCGGGGGGATGGTGGGTGGGCTCTCTTGTTGTGTCGGTAAAGGTGAAATTCTTGGACTGCCACCAGACGGACCAATGCAAAGGTATTTGGCAAGAATGTTTTCATTGTTGGAGGAGGAGGGGGATGTTTTTGAGGCACTACGTGTCCTCTCCACGTGTCCGTGGTTATATGCACCTTAACAGTAACCGCGTTGGTGGGAAATGGCCTCGCCACCATCATGTCTTTGGGAAGCCTCCGTTTCCACACCCCAGTGACATAGCATTAGCAGCGGTATAGGTAGAGCCCAGAATTAGTAACATTTCAGCGGTAGCATTAGGGACAGGCCCCAGTAACATATCACTAGCAGCATTATAGGGGGAGCACAGTATTAGTTCCATTTCAGTAGTAGTAGCAGTCCAGACAGGCCCCAGTAACAATTCCGAAGCAGCAGTATAGGGGGAGCACAGTCTTAGTTCCATTTCAGTAATAGTAGCAGTCAAGACAGGCCCCAGTAACAATTCCGAAGCAGCAGTATAGGGGGAGCACAGTATTATTTCCATTTCAGTAGTAGTAGCAGTCAAGACAGGCCCCAGTAACAAATCCAAAGCAGCAGTATAGGGGGAGCACAGTATTAGTTCCATTTCAGTAGTAGTAGCAGTCAAGACAGGCCACAGTAACATTCCAGTTGCAGCAGTTTAGGGAGATAACAGTCTCTTTCACATTTCAGTAGTTGCAGTATAGACAAGGCCCCAGTTACATTTATGTAGCAAAAGTGTAGGCCAACCCCACACACCTTGCTGTAGCATGAGTGCAGGCGAAGCCCATAAAAATTGCTAGGATTACACTGTAGGCGAGGGCCCAAAAAAATTGGTGTACCAACAGTACTAATGTACCTCAGAAAAATTGCCCGTGCCCAACCAAGAGGGCAGGTGAAACCCATTAATCGCTTTGGTTAATATCGCTTAATTTCTAACTAGGCCTGGAGGCAGCCCAGTTAAAATAAAAATTGGTTCAGGTGCAAGTTTCAACGCTTTAATGAGAATTGAAACGTATAAACATTGTTTACAAAAGTCATATGACTGAGCCTTGTGGGCCTAAGAAAAATTGCCCGTTTGGCGTGATTACGTGAGGTTTCCGGAGGAGGAGGATGAATATAATACACAGATTGATGAAGCTAAAAGGTCCCCGTTTTTTATGGTGATAGAGTATGATGCTTCCATCCGCGGGTGCAGCCTAGGTAACGCTGCTATCCGCTGGTGGAGAAGAGAAGTCTGGGGAAATCCAGGCTTTGTTCATCTTTATGAGTGTAAGCCTGTCGGTACTGTCAGTTGACAGGCGGGTACGCTTATCCGTGATGATTCCCCCAGCCGCACTAAACACCCTCTCTGACATGACGCTAGCCGCAGGACAAGCAGGCACCTCCAGGGAATACAGCGTGAGTTCAGGCCACGTGTCCAGCTTCGACACCTAGTAGTTGTAGGGAGCAGAGGCGTCACGGAGGACGGTCGTGTGATCGGCTACGTACTCCTTCACCATCCTTTTACAGTGCTCCCGCCGACTCAGCCTTGACTGGGGAGCGGTGACACAGTCTTGCTGGGGAGCCAGAAAGCTGGCAAAGGCCTTGGGGAGTGTTCCCCTGCTTGCGCTGTACATGCTGCCTGATCTCCGCGCCTCCCCTGCTACCTGGCCCTCGGAACTGCGCCTTCTGCCACTAGCGCTGTCGGATGGGAATTTTACCATCAGTTTGTCCGCCAGGGTCCTGTGGTATAGCATCACTCTCGAACCCCTTTCCTCTTCAGGTATGAGAGTGGAAAGGTTCTCCTTATACCGTGGGTCGAGCAGTGTGTACACCCAGTAATCCGTAGTGGCCAGAATGCGTGTAACGCGAGGGTCACGAGAAAGGCATCCTAACATGAAGTCCGCCATGTGTGCCAGGGTACCTGTACGCAACACATGGCTGTCCTCACTAGGAAGATCACTTTCAGGATCCTCCTCCTCCTCCTCCTCAGGCCATACACGCTGAAAGGATGACAGGCAAGCAGCATCTGTACCCTCAGCAGTGGGCCAAGCTGTCTCTTCCCCCTCCTCCTCATGTTCCTCCTCCTCCTCCTCAGGCCATACACGCTGAAAGGATGACAGGCAAGCAGCATGGGTACCCTCAGCAGTGGGCCAAGCTGTCTCCTCCCCCTCCTCCTCATGCTCCTCCCCCTCCTCCTCCTCAGGCCATACACGCTGAAAGGATGACAGGCAAGCAGCATGGGTACCCTCAGCAGTGGGCCAAGCTGTCTCTTCCCCCTCCTCCTCATGCTCCTCCCCCTCCTCCTCAACGCGCTGAGATATAGACATGAGGGTGCTCTGACTATCCAGCGACATATTGTCTTCCCCCGGCTCCGTTTCCGAGCGCAAAGCGTCTGCCTTTATGCTTTGCAGGGAACTTCTCAAGAGGCATAGCAGAGGAATGGTGACGCTAATGATTGCAGCATCGCCGCTCACCATCTGGGTAGACTCCTCAAAGTTTCCAAGGACCTGGCAGATGGCTGCCAACCAGGCCCACTCTTCTGTAAAGAATTGAGGAGGCTGACTCCCACTACGCCGCCCATATTGGAGTTGGTATTCCACTATAGCTCTACGCTGTCATAGAGCCTGGCCAACATGTGGAGCGTAGAGTTCCACCGTGTGGGCACGTCGCACAGCAGTCGGTGCACTGGCAGATTAAACCGATGTTGCAGGGTCCGCAGGATGGCAGAGTCCGTCTTGGACTTGCGGAAATATGCGCTGAGCCGGCGCACCTTTCCGAACAGGTCTGACAAGCGTGGGTAGCTTTTCAGAAACCGCTGAACCACCAAATTAAAGACGTGAGCCAGGCATGGCACGTGCGTGAGGCTGCCGAGCTGCAGAGCCGCCACCAGGTTACGGCCGTTGTCACACACGACCATGCCCGGTTGGAGGCTCAGCGGCGAAAGCCAGTGGTCAGTCTGCTCTGTCAGACCCTGCAGCAGTTCGTGGGCCGTGTGCCTCTTCTCTCCTAAGCTGAGTGGTTTCAGCACGGCCTGCTGACGCTTGCCCACCGCTGTGCTGCCACGCCGCGCGACACCGACTGCTGGCGATGTGCTGCTGCTGACACATCTTGATTGCGACACAGAGGTTGCGTAGGAGGAGGAGGAGGAGGAGGAGGGTGGTTTAGTGGAGGAAGCATACACTGCCGCAGATACCAGCACCGAGCTGGGGCCCGCAATTCTGGGGGTGGGTAGGATGTGAGCCGTCCGAGGCTCTGACTCGGTCCCAGCCTCCACTAAATTCACCCAATGTGCCGTCAGGGAGATATAGTGGCCCTGCCCACCTGTGCTTGTCCACGTGTCCGTTGTTAAGTGGACCTTGGCAGTACCCGCGTTGGTGAGGGCGCGTACAATGTTGCGGGAGACGTGGTCGTGCAGGGCTGGGACGGCACATCGGGAAAAGTAGTGGCGACTGGGAACCGAGTGTTTTTGAAAGCCTCTGTTTCCACAAGCCTATACGGCAGCATCTCAAGGCTGATCAATTTGGCTATGTGCACGTTTAACGCTTGAGCGTGCGGGTGCGTGGCGGCGTACTTGCGCTTGCGCTCAAACAGTTGCGCTATCGACGGCTGGACGCTGCGCTGAGAGACATTGCTGGATGGGGCCGAGGACAGCGGAGTTGAGGGTGTGGGTGCAGGCTGGGAGACGGTCGTGCCTGTGTCCTGAGAGGGGGGTTGGATCTCAGTGGCAGGTTGGGGCACAGGGGGAGAGGCAGTGGTGCAAACCGGAGGCGGTGAACGGCCTTCGTCCCACCTTGTGGGGTGCTTGGCCATCATATGCCTGCGCATGCTGGTGGTGGTGAGGCTGGTGGTGGTGGCTCCCCGGCTGATCTTGGCGCGACAAACCTTGCACACCACAGTCCGTCGCTGGTCTGCACTCTCAGTGAAAAACTTGAGCACCTCAGCCTCTGCAGGGTGGCATGGCGTGAGGGGGCGCTTTGGGAAACAGTTGGTGGATTATTCGGTCTAGCCCTGCCTCTACCCCTGGCCACCGCACTGCCTCTTTCAACCTACCCTGCTGCTGCACTTGCCTCCCCCTCTGAAGACCTGTCCTCAGTAGGCTTAGCAAACCAGGTGGGGTCAGTCACCTCATCGTCCAGCTGCTCTTCCTCCGAATCCTCTGTGCGCTCCTCCCTCGGACTTACTGCCCTTACTACTACCTCACTGATAGACAGCTGTGTCTCATCGTCATCGTCTTCCTCACCCACTGAAAGCTCTTGAGACAGTTGCCGGAAGTCCCCAGCCTCATCCCCCGGACCCCGGGAACTTTCCAAAGGTTGGGCAACGGTCACGATAAACTCCTCTGGTGGGAGAGGAACCATTGCTGCCAAATCTGGGCAGGGGCCCGAGAACAGTTCCTGGGAGTCTGCCTGCTCCTCAGAATGTGTCATTTTCATGGAGTGAGGAGGCTGGGAGGAAGGAGGAGCAGCAGCCAGAGGATTCAGAGTTGCAGCTGTGGACGGCATCGAAGACTGGGTGGTCGATAGATTGCTGGATGCACTTTCTGCCATCCACGACAGGACCTGCTCACACTGCTCAGTTTCTAATAAAGGTCTACTGCGTGGACCCATTAATTGTGAGATGAATCTGGGGACGCCTGAAACTTGCCTCCCTCCTAATCCCGCAGCAGTCGGCTGCGATACACCTGGATCAGAAGCTCGGCCTGTGCCTACACCCTGACTTGGGCCTCCGCGTCCTCGCCCGCGTCTACGTTCTCTAGGCCTACCCCTCAGAATGGTGTATTACAAGTAGAGCAGAAACAGAACGCTGTAATTAAATGTGTTGCTTATTGGCCTGTGGTTGGAGGCTGACTTCGCTTACGGAACGCACAGCAGAGCCAGGAAACAATTTTGCACACGCCTGTAGTGAGACGTAGGTGCGTAGGACTGAGCTAGTGGAATTCACAGCGCAGAAGCAGTCAAGTGGCCAAAGGGCAGTGGTAGGCCTTAAGTATTTTGCTTCAATTTTTTAAATGGTGAGCTGAAACACCAGACAGATACTGTATGCAGCGTATCTATTGTATACTGTTTCCCTCTGGCGCTATGACGGCGGTGATGTAACGGGCACAGCAGAGCCAGGAAACAATTTTGCGCACGCCTGTAGTGAGACGAAGGTGCGTAGGACTGAGCTAGTGGAATTCAGAGCGCAGAAGCAGTCAAGTGGCCAAAGGGCAGTGGTAGGCCTTAAGTATTTTGCTTCAATTTTTTTAAATGGTGAGCTGAAACACCAGCCAGATACTGTATGCAGCGTATCTATTGTATACTGTTTCCCTCTGGCGCTATGACGTCGGTGATGTAACGGGCACAGCAGAGCCAGGAAACAATTTTGCGCACGCCTGTAGTGAGACGTAGGTGCGTAGGACTGAGCTAGTGGAATTCACAGCGCAGAAGCAGTCAAGTGGCCAAAGGGCAGTGGTAGGCCTTAAGTATTTTGCTTCAATTTTTTTAAATGGTGAGCTGAAACACCAGACAGATACTGTATGCAGCGTATCTATTGTATGCTGTTTCCCTCTGACACTATGACGGCGGTGATGTAACGGGCACAGCAGAGCCAGGAAACAATTTTGCACAAGCCTGCTGTAACGCTTAGCTGCGTATTAATTAGGACTACTACCCCCAGCAGACACGCAGTACACTGAAGACGGTCACAGGCAGCCCAAAGATAGTATTTTTCCTCAATTTTTTTGCCTATATAGACAGTATATTTCTTTCACCTTTCCCTCTTTCCCTGCCTCACCAGTACTGCCCCTATACTCTGTACAATGACTGCAGACTGAGGACGCTATGGTCTGCACGCCCGATATACAAAAAACAAAATTGTGCAACACTGCTAAAAGCAGCCTCAACAGTACTGCACACGGTCAGATGTGGCCCTAAGAAGGACCGTTGGGGTTCTTGAAGACTAAAATAACACCTAACGCTCTCCCTATAGCAGCTCCGGCACCAGCAGCACTTTCCCTGATCTATGTCAGAATGCATCTGTGGCGAGCCGCGGGCGGGGAAGATTTAAATACTCGGGTGTCATCTGATCTCGCCAGCCACTCACTGCAGAGGGGTGGTATAGGGCTGGAACATCACAGGAGGAAGTTGTAATGCCTTCCATGTCTTTCTATTGGCCAGAAAAGCGCGCAAATGTCTCAGAGATGAAAGTGAAAGTAACTCGAACATCGCGTGGTGCTCGCCTCGAGTAACGAGCATCTCGAACACCCTAATACTCGAACGAGCGTCAAGCTCGGACGAGTACGCTCGCTCATCTCTATTAATGATCCATATGTATGCTTAGTTACATAGATATAATATATAGCTAAAATGGACAATAATAGACATAGTAATAAAATTTCATAAATTTTATAAAGAATATGCTACAATATAAATATGTATGTGTAAAACATATTATATATTATTAAAATATTTTTATTTTATAAAAATAATTTTTTTTGTGTGTTTTTATTTAAATATGTGTAATATATAAAATTATGCCTTCTTAGAGGACATTATAAAATCTATACAATATACATTATAAATTTGCTATCCGTGAAAAAATAATCTGAATTTTCAAAAAAAATTTTCTAATACTTCGTTTAGTCCACTTGGGACCAGAGTATTTAACTTGAAGATCCAAAACATTTCTTTTTTTCGGAGGTCTGGGATGGATTTATTGGATATATGTTCCAATGGAGTGACTTTCAGATCTGATGGATCGCATTTATGTGTCGTAAAAAAATGCCGGGAGATGCTATGTCTTAGGGATCAAGGCCGTCTGCCTAGGATTGCGTTCTTTAATGCAATCCTATGGCAGCTTCCACGGGCGGAAATTCGGCTGAAAATCCCGCCGCAGAATTTCGGCCCGTGTGCAGGGGGCCATACAGGGATATATGAATATATTTATACCCCAATCACACCCTCATCGATTAGGATCAGACGGAGCTGACAACCAAGAATCATAGTGTTTTGTAACTAGGTTTATTTTAGAAAGTGCTTTGTGTTTTTCACATTATGGGGAAAACTACCTGATAATAGAGACTAATTTTAAAGGGATTGTCCCAACTGCACCACCCACTTGTCCAAATATTGGTATATTAGACAGGAGACCCCACTTTGGGACTCCCTTTATTAGCTAGAGCAATGGGGGGTGGGGCAAATACATGCACAGCACGCAAGGAGATGCGTAAAACACTGCGTAATTCAGCTGGAGAGAGAGCACATCTGGAACCTCAGGCCCATTTACATGCAACAATTATCACTCAAAATTCGTTCAAATGATGGCATATAATGAACGATAATCGTTGCGTGTAAACTCTGCCATAGTTCACTCTTCCTCTGAACAATGAATTTAAGGTGTATTCTGCCAAAAGCCCATGCTAGAACAACAGAGCTGTGTGCAGAGCTCTGACCACATGCTGTGCTCTTCAAATAGCTCCCAGTTTACATGCAAATGAAGCTGATAAAATGTTAATGGACATTAGTGTCCATTAACACTTTATGCAAAACGATCTCTAAAACTGTCAATCTTTCAATCATTTGAAAGATTGTCTTTGTGTGTAAATGGGCCTTTATTAAGACTAATTAGCCATTTCAATCAGGGTGTCTTTGTTTGCCGTGTGCAAATGAACATGCCTTGCAGGCAAAAAAAAGTACAGTAAAATACGCAGATGTGCCTGCAAAAAGCATTGTTCATTCCACAAATATGTTATGCTCATGCACGCCCAAATTTGCATACTCTCGTGCGAAGGAGGCCTTAGGCCACTGTATAGGCATACAGTGGCATATGTTGGCCATAAGCCCCATTATAAAAATGTATACCACGCAGTGGGCTATTTTTGGGTGGCCCACTATACAGAAAAGAGCAGTATGTTATACTTTCCGATACAGTTGGAAAAAATATATATTCTTACGCATGCCACCACAATGGGGGTCAACCAGATACGACTGCCATGCATGTCAGGAGCTTTCCCCAGCGAATACACTAAAGTTTGGGCTCAGTTAGACGCAATGTGAACAGAGCCTAATAACCTTTTCACAAATCTGGGTCTGCAACAGACTTGGAGCTGTGTCAGTAAGCGAATGTATAAATCGCCAAATCTTAGAGAGCCAGATCTCAAATAAAACCGAGCATATGTGGGATGAGATGAACAAGCTGTTCGGAATGCTTCTTCTACAGCTGGCTCCCTCTCAAGAGCTCCGTGATGCAACACGTTGGGCTGAGTCCTTGGCCGTACCCTGGAAGAACTGTTGCAGGAAATAAATTGAAGAATAGTAAGTAACAACATTTTACTAATATTGGGGGCATTTAATAACCCTTAGAACGAATTTCCAAGGAGAGGGGGCAAGAAAGGAAATAAAAACAAGAACAAATTTGATTTGAGACTGTAAAGAGGTTTTCTGAGTACCTTAACATTAATGGCAAGGGGGGCACGCACAGTATATTAAAAACAAACCACAAACCACAATACTCATCTTCTAGCGCTCCGATTTTCTTCCCATTACAGCTGCAGCCAATAGGAGGCCGGACATCACCAGTAATGTCCTGTAAATCTGCCTTAGGCTAGTTTCACACGGGCGATCGCCATTTTGCTGCGAGAAAATAAAGGCAAAATCACGTCTTTGTTACCGCGTTTTTTGAGCGGCCGTGATCATTTTTTTTAGAATAATCTCATACTGCATCACTGCTGCGAGCGATAAAATCGCACAGTGAAAACTCACGATTTTTAATTGCAAAAGTCTCTGTTTATTACAAATGTATCTATTGCAAATAAAGTGTAGCCTACTACACACTAAAGGCCCATTTACACGTAACGATTATTGCTCAAAATTCGTTCAAATGACCGAAAATGAGTGATAATCGTTACATGTAAACGTGGGCATTATGCAGTTTTCGCCTAAACGATGATTTTAAGGTGAACTTAAAATCCGTCATTCATCTAGTGAGAGATAAAATATCGCTCAATAGACCGCAAGCTGTTACAGCTGATAACATTGTAAGCTGCCATCAGACACAAAAAGAGAACAATGCAGCTGTGTGCACAGCTGGGCGTGTGAATAATCACAGGCTGGACTCTGCAAACAGCTCCTGGAGGCCCTTTTACATGCAAATGAAGATTATAAAGTGTTAATGGACATTAACACTTTATGCAAATAGATCACAAAATCTTTCAATCTTTCAGTTCTTTGAAAGTTTATCTTTGCATGTAAATGGATTTAAGAAAGGCATTGATCACTAAAACTAATCTTAAAGACACAATGCTGGAGAAAGATCACACCAAGATCACAATGCTTGATAAGAATAATAATGAAACATTAATTCCCTTTTAAAATGTACAACCCCAATTCCAAGCAAATTGGGACACGGTGTAAAATGTAAATAATGTAAAGAAAAAAAGAATGCAATGATTCATATATCACATGACGTCGATATATTTTATTCACAATAGAACACATAGCAGAAGGAGAAAGTGGGACATTTTGTCATTTCATAAAAAAAAAAATTAAAGGAGTTTTCTGAACATAAAAAGTTAAAGGACTTAAAATTAATAAAAAATGGAATACTCATGTATTCCTGCCACTTTGCCCCCAAGGCTGCAGCCTTGGAGCCTGCCGCATGGAACTGAGGAGAAGAGGTGAGCGGTCATGTGTCATACATTATACATGTGATCATTCAGCCACTGCTGAAGCCTTTAAGTGGCTGAGTAGTCACATGCACAATGAACAGCACGTGACTGCCTACGGCTTCTTCCGGGTTCCGTGCAGTGGGCACAGGGGCTGCTGCGCTGCATCAGGGGGCGGACAGGATAGGTGAGTATTTATTATTTTAAATTAATTTTAGGCCACTTTAACAGTTTTTTAATATCCTTTAAATATTTCAATCTTTCAGACGTTTGAAAGATTGCGTGTAAAGCCCCATTTACATGGGATAACTATCAGGCAAACAATGCCCGACACTTGTCCTCGCATGTGCTCGCTCCCATGCTGTTGCACAGGAGCGAGTATCCTTGGCTCATAGCAGGGAGGCTAGAGGAGATTTCTCTCCTTACTCTCCCCTCTCTCCATTCACTTAACAAAGTGGCTGTTCAGTACTGAACAGCTGCTGTTTACACTGAACGATCATTGTTCAAATCATCATTCATTGTTTAGGCTGCATAAAATCCTGAACCCTGATCGTTTAGTGTAAACAGCAGCCGTTCAGTACTGAACGGCCACTATGTTAAGTGAATGGAGAGGGGTGGGGGAGAGCGAGGAGTGAAATCTCCTCCAGCTGTCCCGGCCCCCTGCTGGCCAGTCTGTCAGAGGGCCAGCAATACTCGCTCCTGTGCAACAGCACACGAGCAAGTACACACTGGTATGAGTGTAGGGCATCGTTTGCCCGACATTTGTTCCGAGTAAATGGGGCTTATATGGGCCTTTGCTTGAGCCTTAGCAACGTCTCTTCCCTTTGTGTACTACCGTCTGCTGAGCTATGTATCTAATCCTATCCTGTGTGATACTGCTGCTGATCTGTAGCTGGTATACACTATGTAATTGGATACCAAGAAGAAAGTAGCTGCACAGATGTCGGATGGCACATCAGCAATACATATAACCTATTGGCTAACTTGTGTTAACTCTTTATATTGAGGCTGGATGCACACTTCCCATGGGCGCAGCTCACACCGAATAGCACATGGACATGCATTAACGTCTCATATCTAGAGATAAGTGAGCACCAAAATGCTCGAGTGCTCGTTGCTCGAGTCGAACTCTTCGTAATGCTCGAGAGCTCGTTTCGAGTAACGAACCCCATTGAAGTTCATGGGAGACTCTAGGATTTTTCAAGCTGACCAATGCTCCACATGGGGGAGGTTGTGTGAAACATCAGAAATTATGAGAAAGTCATGGAAACACCACAGAAACGGATAGGGAACGGCAGGGGCAGCATGCATGACTGCATCTGAGGCTCCCAGGTCACACTATTAAGCCAAATTGTGGGCAAGAGTCTGGAGGTCACCCCCCTAACAATTTACTTGGGACAGACCATAAGCAGCAAGGCACATCTTAGCTAAGCACCACACTAGGTGCAACGAAGGACAATCACCACCTGCAGGTGACACCGCTGCCTCTTCTCCTGTGTTACATGCTGGCATTGCTGTCCAATCCCCCACACGATCCTGCGTCCACAGCGTACTCAAATTTTACTCTGCGCAGCGTTCAGCTGCCCTCATGCCACACGCTCGCTTGATGGCCACACCACCCTCATGTCTATTTATAAGTGTGTATTGGATGAGGAGGAACCGAAGACACACACTGCAGAGGGTTGGCAGGGCCAGGCAGCGACCCTCTTTGAAATTGTTGCTGATAGCCCACAATGCTGATGAGAATTGCTGAGAAATTAACGTACGATCATAATTCCAGTTTCATGCCACCTCCATAACAATATTGTCTGAAGCAACAAACGTGGCCATAAAGCGGACTTAGAGGCCAGTACTTCTACTGTCACGAAAGTAGCCACTACAGGTCTACAGTGAAACTGTCAATGTCTCGTGAAAATTTTTTTGCATCACTATATTTGAGGACCCATACATTTTTTTTTGTATTCTGTCAATGGGGCTGTGTGAGGGCTTATTTTTGCGTGGGGTTCATCCTTTTATTGGAGCAGCACAGCCAGGCCCTCTACTGTAGGTTCATCAGTTTATAAGCTTGGCATCTATGCAAATGCCTTGCTATTCTTTATTTTCTACCCAGGCCGGGAATCCTTTTTGTTTTCTATTTATCCTACTATTGATTTCTTCTGCTGGAGCTCCTGATTAGGCCATTAGGGTGGCTTCAAACGAGCGTGTTTTGGTGCGTACATACGTGCGCATGCATGTTCGTGCAAAAACACGCGTGAATTGCAGGTCCGTGCATTGACTTCAAAGGAGCTGCCGGCGGCTCCATTGAAGGCAATGGTCTGCAGGCACCCCATAATTGTTTTTCAGGGAAGGGCTTTACATATAAGTCCTTCCCTGAAAAAACAGAATTTTAGTGTAAAAATAAAAAATAATGCATGCATTGTCTTCAATGGAGTCGCTGCTGCCGGCGGCTCCGTTAAAGACAATGGTCTGCCGGCACCCCTGAATTGTTTTTCAGGGAAGGGCTTTACATATAAGCTCTTCCCTGAAAAGCAAGAATTTTAGTTTAAAAAAAAAAAAAACGTACCTGTCCGCCACTGTCATTTTGTTCACGCAATAACTTTTTTATTTTTCCGTCGACGTAGTTCAGCAAGGGCTCATAGACCAAAGGTACCAGTTTAAGGCCCTTTTACACGGAATGATTATTGTTCAAAAAATTGCTAAGAGAGCGAAACTGAACAATAATTGTTCAGTGTAAATGCAGCCAATGATTGAACGCTGTTCAATTAATTGCTTTTTGTTTTGCAGGCATAAAAATCATCGTTGGCTCATTCACTAAAGGTTCGCTTTTAATAGCGCTGGTTCAGTCGTTCTCATTCATTTATACAGTAAATGTCTGAATGATTTCTTGTTTGACTGAGCCCACGATGTATCTGCCTGTATAAACAGACTGCCAGAACAACAACAGAACTCAGACATCGTTTGCTCCTTCAAATGATAAATCGTCAGGTCTAAACGGACCCTTGGCCTCACTTTGACATTCTTTCCAGATGTTTCCGTCTTCTTTGAAGGACACAATAGCATAATTGACTACAATTTCCGCTAAAAACGACAGAAGCCATATCAAACAGACCAACGTTTGCATCTTTGGTCTCTGCTTGCCTAGTTAAAGTCAATACAGTGGTACCTCGGCTTACGATTGCCTTAGCTTTCGAGCTTCTTGACTTGCAAGCAGGCTCTCTCCCGTATTTTTGCTCTGATTTAAGGGCAAAAACTCGGGTTATGAGCCTGCTCGCAAGTCCAGAAACTCGCAAGCTGAGGCTGGGGGTAAGGGGTCTAATACTCACCTACCGCTGGCATTCCGGTCCTCGTGATGGTTTGCGGTGCTGCTGCAGGCTGCCGCGTCCTCCTCCACACCGACGGGGCATTTCTTCCTGGAAGCGCGGCTTGAATACCCCGTCTCATTGAATGGCTGTGATTGGTTAACCCAGTGCCAGCTTTCATTTACTGATGCAGCACTGGCTTAACTAATCAGAGCATTCGCTTGCTGCAAGAGGGGTATTCAAGCCACGCTTTCAGGAAGAAATGCTCTGTCAGCGTGGATGAGGAGGCGGCAGCCTGCAGCAGTGACGGAGACCATCGCGAGGACCAGAACGCCGGCGGTAGGTGAGTATTGATGTTTGTTTTTTTACATGAATTGTACTGTAGTGTAGTTAGGGCTTATTTTGGGGAAGGTCCGGAACGCAATAATGGTGTTCCAATTCATTTCAATGGGTTACATTGATCTGAGATACGAGTGTTTTGGCCTAAGAGCTCCGGCACAGAGTGGATTAAACTCGTAAGCCGAGGCACCACTGTAGTTCCATTCTGGGTTCCGTTTGAATATCTTTTTGGCTATTTAAATGGAATTGTGGGACCAAAAGGCTCACTGTAGACGTAAATGCTGTGTGAACCTACCTTTGCAATACTTATTGTGCTGGTTTGTTATTTAATAAATGCATTTAGGACAATGGTTTCAGTGTGTAATATCTGCCAATAGACTTTCCTAACAACATCAGAATCCACCTATAGGATTGTCTAAGTGTACATCAAGTAGTAGGATTGTCTAAGTGTACATCAAGTAGTAGGATTGTCTAAGTGTACATCAAGTAGTAGGATCGTCTAAGTGTACATCAAGTAGTAGGATCGTCTAAGTATACATGAAGTAGTAACATAGTTTGTAAGGCCGAATGAAGACAATGTCCATCTAGTTCAGCCTGTTTATCCTCCTATGTTGTTGATCCAGAGGAAGGCAAAAAACCCCGAAGAGCAGAAGCCAATTAGCCCTTTTGGGGAAAAAATTCCTTCCCGACTCCCTAATGGCAATCAGACCAATCCCTGGATCAACCCCTAATAGTTCCTACCTGCCTGTATACCCGGATTAACAATTAACCTAAGATTTATATCCTGTAATATCCTTCCGCTCCAGAAAGACATCAAGTCCCCTTTTAAACTCCTCTATGGATTTTGCTATCACCACATCCTCGGGCAGAGAGTTCCACAATCTAACTGCTCTTACAGTAAAGAACCCCTTTCTATGTTGGTGATGAAACCTGCTTTCCTCTAAACGTAGCGGATGCCCTCCCGTTACCGTTGCAGTCCTGGGTATAAACAGATCATGGGAGAGATCCTTGTATTGTCCCCTCATGTATTTATACATGGTTATTTGGTCGCCCCTTAACCTTCTTTTTTCCAGAGTAAATAGTCCCAATTTTGATAGCCTCTCTGGATACTCCAGTCCATGTATTAGTTTAGTTGCTCTTCTTTGAACCCCCTCCAGCACTGTAACATCTTTCCTGAGCACCGGTGACCAGAACTGTGCGCCGTATTCCATGTGAGGCCTGACAAGTGCCTTATATAGTGGGAGGATAATGTTCTCGTCCTTCGCCCCTATACCTCTTTTAATGCACCCCAAGACTTTATTAGCTTTTGCAGCAGCTGACTGGCATTGGTTACTCCTGTTTAGTCTATAATCCACTAGTACCCCCAGGTCTTTTTCCATATCACTCTTCCCTAGCAGTACCCCAATTAGAGTATACTGGTGACATCCGTTTCTCCTGCCCATGTGCATAACCTTACATTTTTAACATTGAACTTCATTTGCCATTTTTCTGCCCAAGCCCCCATCTTATCCAGGTCCGTTTGTAGCCGTACATTGTCCTCCGTTGCATTAATTATATTGTATAATTTTGTGTCATCTGCAAATATTGATATTTTTCTGTGCAGCCCCTCTATCAGGTCATTGATAAATATGTTGAACAGAGTGGGGCCTAATACTGAACCCTGTGGCACCCCGCTAGCGACTGTGGCCCAATCAGAGTATGAACCATTTATTACCACCCTCTGCTTTCTATAATTGAGCTAATTTTTTACCCAATTACACACGTTTTCACCCAATCCGAGCTGTCTCATTTTGTATATTAGCCTATTATGTGGCACGGTGTCAAAGGCTTTAGAGAAGTCCAGATATACGTAGGATTGTCTAAGTGTACATGAAGTTATAGGATTGTCTAAGTGTAAATGAAGAGTACAGTACATTAAATTATCCTTGTGTCTGAAATATGATCCGATGGCCAGATATTTCATGTGTTCTCGGTCAAATGAAGCCCAAATTCTTAATTGTATCAAGTAAATAACAGTGAGTTGGAAAGACATTAAACTAATGAGAACATCAGAGTTCTTGAGGCAGTTGTGCACATTAGAATGGAGCCTTTGTTCTGTTCCATGAAGGCATGTCTTCTCTATTCTCTTGCCCGGATTCAGAACTTAGATTTACCTTTCAGACAATTAGTTTTGCTTTGATTGTTCTCTCTTATTACTTTTATCTTTTTCTTTCGATTGTTTTTTGGCTATTAATTCACATATGCAAATACTCCAAAGTTAATGCTGTTATTTTGTCCCTTGCATTAGATCTAGAAACTATATGATGCTGTTTGAGGATCATTTACTTTCAATGAGTTATAGTTATGGTTGGTTTTCATTGCTTCAGTTAAGACACGTTTTCCACGTCATTGTAAGGGTTCCCTCTCCATTATTGTAAGGGTTAGAAACCTTAGGGAGAGAGAAGATAGTGTTTCTGGTCCCGTCCCAGGCCTCTTACTAGCAAAGCCAGACTCCTACTAACACTGATGAAGGGCAAACACCCTGAAACAGCTGTCTGTACATGGAGTCTGGCTTTGCTTTTAATTCCCAGTCATTGTTACAAGGCTTGTATAAAGAGTCTAACTTTGGCTTAAAAGAATGCTGCCTTCCAATAGGTGGCACTGTGGAGGTATTATTCCATCTGCCTTATTTGCATTCTAAGGGTTCACACACATGGACTTATGTGGTCCGTGTATTTCATGCGTGTAATATGCGATGCTAAATGCCCTTTGATTTCTTTTTGGGGCACTCATACCTGCATTTTTTTTTCATATGCACAATGTGTAGGTGAAAAAAACGCAGCCTTTCTTATTTTGGTGCGCATTGCGTGCATAACTACGCACCAATATAGGCTATGGACATTTAACATACTCAGCAATCATGCATGTTACATACGTATTTGCTGTGCATTGCGTAAGGGCTCTTTTGTATTAGGCCTTAGTCAGATGGGCGTTTTTTTGCGCGATTTGCGCATGCGTCCGGCGATTCTTTAAAACCATTGCTTTGCAATGGTATCGGACACATGAGCGCTTTTTATGCGCTCGTCCGATAAATTATAGAACAGAAATCGCACCTATCTGCGATCTGCGATTCCTGTTCTCTTCTCTATATGCGCTCAATGGGGCCGGCGGCAGCAGCGCCGACCCCATTGAGAACATATAGAAGACAAATCATTCTTCTCTGCCACAGCTGTTACAGCTGTGGCAGAGAAGAACGATGTTTGCCCATTGAATTCAATGGAGCCGGCAATACAGCCGACTCCATTGAAAGCAATGCGCTGCGGGCGAGTGTGGGATGAATTGTCGGGAAGGGCTTATATATTTAAGCCCTTCCCTGCAATTCATCCCACACTCGCCCGCAGCGCATTGCTTTCAATGGAGTCGGCTGTATTGCCGGCTCCATTGAATGCAATGCGCTGGACAGCTCCAGCCCGTTTCTAATGAAACGCGGCTAGGAGCAGATTTTCGGGCGATTTTCGGGCACCGGTCACGCGATTTGCGGATGCACATCCGTCATGCGATCCGCAAATCGCGCGAAAAAACGCCCGTCTGACTAAGGCCTTAGTGTACATTTTTGTGCATGCAAAATTTGCGTGCGCAATATGCAGAAAATAGAAGCCCTTTGATTCCAATGGGATCGTTCACATTCCCTTTAGTTGGGCGCACATTCCAGGCATGCGAAAAAAACAGAACATGCTCGACATTTGTGTACATTTGCTCACCAAAGGTCCCCATAGATGTCTATTGGTCTTGCGCAAATGCGCATGCAATATGCAACAGGATGCACAATTCCACAGGAAAAATAATACATCTGGAACTTATTAGGGTAAATTGGGATTTCATTTGGGACATGGTTGTGTCCTCTGCGCAAAAAAGCATGCCCTGCAAGCACAAAAACTATAGTAAAATACACCAATATGCACGCAAAAAAAACTAGTTGTGCTGAGGTGGCCGCAAAAACGCATACACCCGTATGAAGGAGCTCTAATACTCAGGCCACATATGCCCATGTAAGTGAGCCCTAAGGCTATTGCCAACATACAATTTCCCCATGATTGCAAGAGGTTTTTATCTCAAAACCGCCTCGAATCATCTTGGGGAAGTAGCTGTCAGTCCTGGCAGAAGATCTCAGAGGTTCAATAGGGAAACCTTGCATCACATTGTACCGCATGCACCTAGCACGGGGTGCCACGCTGCCACCGGTCCCATTGAAAACAATGGGAGATGCGATGTGAGGACACGCCCAAAGATAGAATGCGCCATGATTTGTTTTCCACATCGTGGGAAGGAGGGATTTGGGTTCCTCGTGAACTTGGCTACCTTTACTGTTGGCTACAGGTTCTACCCTGGGAATAGGCTGTATCTCAATGGCGAGCGTGCAGCTGTTCTTTGGGAGAAGATGGCTAGAAGGTTGGAGGAGTGTTTAAACTAGCGACTGGGGGGGGAGGGCAACCAGAGAGATAAGGGGGAACATAGCGTAGATAGTGATATGGGACAAAGTAATGAAAATGAGGTTGGAGCAGTGGGAGAAGTTAGTAGTTATAATTGGCAAAATGGTAAATAGGGATATACCTAAAAAGTAACCAAAAACATCTAAACTGTATGGCGGCTAATGCTAGAAGTCTGATCTATAAAGTTAACAAACTGAATGTAATAATATCTGAGAAAAACTGTGACAGTGGGAATATCTAAGAACTGGTTGGACGAAAGCTAAGGCTGGGCGGTAAACTTAAAGAGATTCTAAAAAGCTGGAGAGGGGAGGGGCTTATTCTTATGTAAAGTAATGTTTAACCCTTTCCAGTCCACTGTCTGACATCTGAAGACATTCTGATTGAAGGCTGTACAGCTCTGATGTCGGAAGATGTCCGGCAGGGTATTCTTACTGTATATTACTGGCCGCTCTGTTGTCGGGGGCCTCTCCAGCATGTCCCATACTGCAGTACTGGCTCTAGCCAGCAGATGACACCATTGTATAATGGCAGAAAGAGAAAGACCCCTAGGAAACTCTGAATCCAAAATTGGATTGCAAAGGGTTAAAGCCCATCCTACATGATGATATATGTGAGGGAAATGAACATGTGGAGTCTTAATGGGTAGAAATACATGGAGGGAAAAACAATAGAATCCTATTGCTATATATGCCACCAAATATAACACAATCCACTGAAAACCTATTACTAAGGCTTTATTCACATGAGCATTTTTATGCGGCTATGTAGCCGCGTTTTCACGCACGGCTGAAAAACGTGACCATCTGAGGCATTGAATTCCAATGCATTCGTTCACATGGGCGATGATGTGACGTGAACAATATAGAAAAATAGCTTATACACGGCTGAAATTGGCGGGCGCTTTTACACGGCCAGAACAGATAGTTCTGGTTCTATCTTTTGACCAATATGCGCTGGCAGCTCCCATAGGCTCCTATGGGAGCTGGGAAACAAGGGAGGGGGAGGCAGTTTAGGAGCATCCTACGCAGAGAAAAGCTTACAGGTGCCTCTATTTAGGCATTTGAAGTCATTCTGAGGATTTATGCCGAGCGAGAGATTTACGGGCTTCGGAGTATTTTTTCGCTAATACAATAATAATAATAATTTTACCCAGTCATGTAGATGGACAAGAAAACGTTAATCAAGCTCAGGACTTAGATCGCGTCATTTCTTCATTTACGTGATTTTACGGCGCGAGCGGGCAACCATAACAACACATACACTTGTGTGAAGGAGCCCTAAGGCAACTAGATGAAGCAGCAAATTACAATGAGGTCATTATTATAGGGGACGAACTATCTGGATATAAACTGGGAAACTATTCTTTCAATGAGGCAGAGGAATCGAATAAACTAGAACTATCTTCACTGCGCAATTCCTTAAAACATAACTTTTATTAGATATCCTAAGTAAACTATAAGACAGCTCAAAGAGACAAACAACAACATGAAGAGAATTTTCGTATCTGGGATCCTAAGTGCTCTTTCCCATGAGAGCTTATCGGTCGTCCGTTTTCCAATACATCAGATCACATGGGCGTATTTTTAAGACGTAAAAACGCCCGGCCAAGCCAATATAGCGCCGGGCGTTTTTACGTCAAGCCCAAAAGATAGTCCTGGAACTATGTTTTGGGCCGGAATATGTCGGAGGCTGCATGGGCGTGGCTACTAAACTTCTTCCCCCCCATGAAGACTCACCTCTTGTTCTTCCCCGCTCGTTCTGTGCGTTGGACCGTCCCGCCTTCTCCCATTGATGGCTATGGACAAGGATCAGGACGTAGGCAGAGCTAAGAGTCTGCCCTCTCCCCGCCCCTTGTCATAGCCATTAATGGGAGGAGGCGGGGTGGACCGACACTTATCTCTGCCCCCACCCCTTCCCATTGCACAGAACGAGTGGTGAGGAACAAGAGGTGAGCCTGCGATGGGGAGGGAGGGGAAATGGGCGATGGCCTGGTGAGCTCGGCACATCAAACGTTTATGCGCCCGTTCACCAAATTTTTCTCTCCCGACGTAGCATATATCGGCCGGCCATGAAAATAGCGTCCGATATGCGCTCGTGGGAATAAAGCCTAATAGTCCAGGGATAAAGACAGATATGAAGCGCAGTGAATGGCTTCCTCTATATACCATAAGGTATGTCCTAGATACAAATATTAGTTTATGAGATTTGTCTGGACTGAGAACAGTTAGGGTACCTATGGCTCGTAGACCCTAACAAAGTTACTGTTGTCCCAAGACCAGACTTTATCTGAATGACTGGATTGTGAGAAAAATTAAGTGGAGAGAACACCTATTAGGCCGCCTGCACACGAGCGTTCCGGATTCCGCTAGCGGATTTTCACGCGCGTATGGTACCTAAATGTGCTTGCGGATAGGTGCGGATGCGTGAAAAATCACGCGCGGATATACGCGGATGTGTTGCGGAAAAAAACGCGCAGAAAAACCAGCAGACACCCCTTATTGTAAACCCAACCCCTAGAGAACTGCCCATTCCTTGGAAAACAGCTTAAAAACCAACACCCAGACTCCGTTTTGTCCCTCTTGCTTGTGCGAGCACCGTTAAATTATTCTGGCAACATGCTTTCACCCGGTGAGCAGATGTCTTTGTGGGCATGGTTGATCCATGTAACTTTTTTCAGGCGCTTCTCCAGCGTGACTTTATTTCAGTCACTGCAAAAAAATTCACAAGAGGAATTCATTACTACAGATTTTGCGTTCTTACATCCTGCATTGGCAAGAAATACTACCTATCTCCCTCTACAAATTTGCCTGTGAAGCTCTGCTGTGTGTTGGGACGTCTCCTACCATGCCTACTTCCTGTAGTCATAGCAACCAGTGACTCCATCTGCAGCTGCACTGCGGATGTACTGTGTGAAAAAACGCAGTATTCCTTCTTCCTTATAGGCACTCGATACTTGGTCTATCGAAAAGGCATAGTTCACTGGCTCGACACATTTCTGCCGTGTGACCGGCTCTTCAGGAACCTTAGTGAAAAAATGTTCATAATCGTAGTGCTATCCTTACGTGACAATATGACGTGACCATGTTACTAGATGGAATTAGTTTCTCAACAATTTTAACCTGATTCTTTGAAATAGAGGCCGGGAAAAACAACTCGTGTGAATAAAAATGCAATGGGCACTGCAATGCGAGAGCGCGCAGCAAGATAGAACGTGCTGCCATTTGTTTCCCGCATCGCAGTGCCATGTAGGAAAACATCGCTCAAGTGTATAACTTCATTTCAAAGAATGGGGCTCATATTTGTGCATCTTGCAACACACAAATCACGTGCAATTTTCACGCCCGTGTGAAAGCAGCCTAAGGGCTCATGTCTACGGCGGGTTTGAATTCCGAGATTCGCATTAGGCACACGTGCAGATGATCCGGAATTAAAGCTGGCCATAGAAAATTCATGGGCGGCCGCGGGGACAGCTTCCATTAAAGTCAATGGAAGCCGTCCGATTGGCGGCACACCCAGAACTGTCACTCCGGAACTGCTGTGGGTCCTGCGGGAAAGCAGGAGATTTAAAAGAAAAAATCTCCACTGCGCATGTGCAAGGGGCGTGCCGGCCAGCGGGCCCACCCACATGTATGGAGGAGACGCTGAACAACCCACATGCTGCGGGCAGGGGGGGATCCCACGGCGGGGCTCCTGCCCATGGAACCCAACCCGCCCGTGGACATGAGGCCTAACTCTGGCCATCTGCAGAAAAGTGACAGAAATTCTGCAGCAGCATTTACGCAGCTCAGACATCATGCGTGAAGGTAGCCTTGTAGCCATATACAATATGCCAGAAATAAACTCTTCACACCTCCATGTAAAATCTGTACGAAAATTTTTGTTTGCCATTGTAGCACGTCAGTCTGCCCAGTTAACCGCACAACAGTATGACAATCCCTGTTTTATAGAGATCACTTCTTGTTTCATGTTTCATGTTTCATCATTCAGATAATCATTTGAGTTGTGCGAAAATGAATGATATTCATTCAGTGTAAACACGGGCAGTGATTGAACAATGAATGGCAATTTGTTTGCTTATCATCTATCATTCATTTTATGCGGGCATAAAAATCATTGTTCATCGTTTGCCAGTTGTTTTGTGTAAAAGGCGAATGTTTAGTCGTTCGCAAACCATTCCCAGGCATTTCCAGATTCCCCTAACGGACCAGGATGGACTTAATGACTATAACAAATAATGACAAAAACATTTGAACAATTATTTAGGTAGGTAAATGGACATCGTTTAAAAGCAAAATAGTCATTTGCTCATTCGTTCTCTTGCTCATTTCAATGATTAATTGCTCCATTTAAAGGCCCATTTACACACAACAATTATCGTTCAAAATTCATTTAAATGATGGGATATGTGCGATAATCCTTGCGTGTAAACGCTGCCATCGTTCACTGTTCAGCTGAACAATAATTTTAAGGTGAGCTTAAAATACATCCATCAGCCGGACAGAGATAACAGGGACCGCACACTGTGTTCTGCACAAGAGTCGGAGATTACATTGTATTCTGTCTTTGCCAGAACAATGGAGCTATATGCAGAGCTCAGACGACATGCTGTGCTCTGCAAACAGCTCCCTTGTGTTTTAGGGTGCTTTCACATGCATCAAGAACATATCTCTACTAAAATCTACACGTCTAACGTGGATTTTAACATGGACTTGTGGCAAAATCATTATGGATTTGCACTGAATCTGCATCAAAGTCCATATTAGATATGCAGATTTTGGAGCAGGTATGTTCCACGTGGAATCTTTTGGCACATGTGAAAGCACTCTTAAGGCCCATTTACATGTAACGATTATCTCTCAAAATTCATTAAAACAAACGGATTTAAGTGATAATTGTTCAGTGTGAACGCGAAAAAAAAATCGCTCACTTGTCATTCACAGTTTGTTAAGCTGACTTTTCAGGTCACTTAAAAAACCATCGTTGGATCGCTGGCTTCTTGTCCTCTCTAAACACTCCCTGCTCAGCACTTCACATAGGAGGTGAAGCGCTGAGCAAGAAGCGAAGAAACACGCAATCCAGCAGCAAGTCTTCCTTGGTAAATGCTCTGCAAGAGCGGTGACAATCTTAGCGGTGGCGTCAGCGCTCGTGCAATCATTTAAAAGACTGTCAGTCTATGTAAAAGGGCCATTACGCAATCAGTTTTGTCATATGTTTTACTATTATTTTAAAAGGGTTGTCTGAGATGAAAAAAAAAAGATTTATTTAGTCCAGAAACCGTGCTTGTCCTATCTTGTAGAGGATATTACAATGGTGGGGATTAATGTGTCATGACCTTGTGGTGTTTGGGAATTTCCATTGTTTAGATAGCGCACAATTATAATGGAAACCAGAAGTTCTTTGTTGGAGTTTCTATGATAGACATCTCCAAACAGCACTAAAGGGTTTTGAGACTGAGATTGTCCAGTTTTGAAAAAAAAATGTCAAGTACCCTATTAAAGAATTCCGAGATAATAGGAAGGAGGCAGGTCCTCCGTCCATGACCCTCATTTGTTAGACAGATTAGAGTGTAGACACAAAGAGTTTTACTAACTCTGGAGTAAAAACACATGCTTCAGCACTCTTATGCATTTAATATCTGAATAAAGATGCTTGTTGGATATTTTAATCAAAATATGTAGGCCCATCCACCATGTCCAGGTGACTATTGCTTTTGGGGACAGACACCTCTCTTTGGGCCTAAGCTTCAATGGATAAAGGGTAAGTAGGATATCAGACTATATAATGTAATTAAAGGGCCTGAGACAAATGGGTGGATGAAGTGTCGGAAATAAATAGAGCCATTCTACCACAAATGTAAATGCAACAAGAAAAAAAAAGGTAGCACCTCCAGGATAAAAACTAAATGTGCAGGTGCATGTAAAGCCATAGCTGCAACAAATACAGTAACAGAAATATGTGCTTCAGCACTCACACACATGTAATAGCTGAATAAAAATGTCCAACTGTTATATAGACTAACTGCATAAAAATATGGGGTTCTTTTGATCAAAACATGTGGTTCCATCTGCCGTGTCCAGGCAATCGTTGCTTTCGGACAGATTGCTAACTCTACTACAAAACATGTGGGCCCATCCGCCATGTCTGAGCGCCCATTGTTTCATGCAGATTCCTAACATCTACTAACTCTGGAAGACACAGCTTATCATTACATGGACAGCCTGTTGAATGCAATCTAAACTGTACAATGCCTCATTCTCTTTTTGGTGGAGCTGCATGGGAATTGAACACTTGCTACAGAATTCCTCCAAAGACTACATCTAATTGCTGGGGTTTCCAGCAGCAGAACATGTTGTAATCAGCTTATTATTGGGAAGCTGTTCAAACGAAAAATAGATTAACCAAAGCCTACAGCCCTTTAATTAGCCACATTTTCAGAATGGGACAATTAAAAATTAAATATTCTGATTTGAAATGACAGCGGACTTTATAGGTTTCTCTTTATCATCCTAATCTTGCATATTTTAGAAGATGTGTTCAAACATATCGAGTGGCATTAAAAAGTGCTGACTCTCAATATAACATGTCAGCAAGACACTTAACTGCTCTCTTCACCGATAAGGAAGAAGAAAATAAAAAAAATGACTTGTGTGGTTAAGAAAGCTTGTGTACAGCTAGACCTCCTAATAACATTAGACTTCCTTATGGTTTGCTTCATAGCATAATTAGATTTTTTAACAGTATTTGATAGTTTAGAAAGCTCTGTGGTTCAACTGACAGGAAATGGTTCTTACTGATGAACCCAAATGACGTCAATGTATTCACTCTCTGTCTCTGTCTACTTCCCTTTTAACCTTTTAGTGACCGACCTACTTTGTGCCTTAAGGACCAAGCAATTTTTGTTGTAGCATTGCAAGAGCCATAACTTGTTGACATAGTCATATGAAAGCTTGTTTTATGTCAGAGGAGTTGTATTTTTTAATGGCACCACTCTTGCCAATATAGTGGGTTTTAAAACTTATATTAAAATTTTTTTACATTTTTCTTGGGGTGGAGGTGGGGGAGGGAGATGGAAAAAAAACATGCAGAGATTCTGCTGTTTTCTGGGTCTTGTTTTTACAGCATTCGCCGTTTGGTAAAGATAACATGATGATTTTCATATCTGGATTAGCTTGATTACTAGTGAGTTTATATTGATTTTTTTTTTTATTTCTTAGCACAATGAAAACATGTTTTTAAAGAAAAAAAATTGACTGCATCGCCGCATTTGACTTTTGGATTGCTTTTTATTGGAAGGCGAACAAAAGAAAAATAGCAATTCTGACTTTAATTTTTTTTATTACTTTTACGGCGCTCACTGTGTGACATAAATAACAAAATCCTTTAATTGAGTTGTTACGAGTAATACCTATTTGTTTCTTTAAAAAAAAAAACCTTTTGGTATCTTATTCATTTAAAAAAGGCTTTTTTTTTCTTAATGAAACTTTATTGAGCTTTGTTGACAGGAGAAGCCCCCTTGCCCAGTCAACTGCTTAAATGCTGCAGTTGCTATTGTTTATAGCATGTAAGGGGTTAACCTGCTAGGATCTGAGGTTTTCCTGTTCCTGGTTGTCAGTGCAGGATCCTGGCTGTAGTAAGCCAAGCCACTGTCTTAAAAAGATGTATGTGTAGGTTACACACAACAATTATCGCTCAAAATTAGCCCAAAGCCATCGCTTGATTGATAATTGTTGTGTATAAATGCTCTCATCTTTCACTCTTCAGCTGAACAATGATTTTTAGGTGAGCATAAAATCCATCATTCAGTAGGAGAGAAGATAACACAGACCGCATGCTGTGTTTGCTGTCCATGGTGCTGTATTCTCCATGGGACTGCTGATTACATTGTATTCAGCAGAGAGCCCGCGGCAGCCCAATGGCAGAACAAAAGGGCTGAATGCAGAGAACAGACCACTTGCTGTTCTCTGCATACAGTTACGGAGGCTCATTTACATGTAAATGTAGGTGATAAGCTGCTAATGGACATTAGTGTCCATTAGTAGCGTATGCAAAAGAATCGCTCAAAACCTTTTGAATAATTATCTTTGCGTGTAAATGTGCCTTTATTCACACGAAAGTATATACGCCACTATTGTAGCCACGTCAAAAAAAGAAAGACAAATGGCTCTATTTAAGCATTAGCAGTCATTACGTAAATTTATGTCGACTGAGAGTTTTCTGCACTGTGGCGTATTTTTTCACCGATATACTGCACCTGCCCATGTGAATGGACGAGAAAACACTAATTAACTACTTGATCCCAGCTATTCTTCATTTTATGTGAATATTTTCACATGCCATATAAAATCAATAATGTCCTATTATTCTCAGCGCAATTTTTTTACATGCCTAACTAAAAATCCCCCATCTGAATTAATACATTGGAATCGAATGCTTCAGATGGTCGTGATTTTTTGATGTGGCTACAATAACTGCGTATATACGGCTGTGTGAAGGAGGCCTAAGGCCTCCTCCGTACAGGCTGCAAAATCATGCAGGAGTTACTTGCGTGAAAAAAAAAAAATCACAGTTAGTGCTGCAGAAAATTGTATGAACTGACAATTTCCCGCTATCAAGTCCCAAGCTTAATTAGCGGTGAGATTGCCCATTCTCACGATCGGGAGCTGCATGTTACAGCAAAAAACGGCTGCTCTTCAGGGAGAAGAGAAAGAGAGAGATATGAAGGAAAGTCCCGGGGGAAACCCCTTATCCATGGGGCATACCTTCTTCTAAGTGCAACTGCAGGAATTTCCCCATAGCGGAGAGGGGTTCCCCTGCAAGAGAGATGAAGGGATATCCCTGCTGCTGGGGAACCCGTTATTCAACCCGGCATCCCACTGCTGGGCATATCCCTTATTATCCCCTGCAGAGATATCCCGGCATCACGCTGCTTACTCCCCTGCAGGAGTATGAAATGTGCCTATATATATTTACACACACGTGTCTAATGTTACCATTTCTATCTCCTTTGCCGGGTGTGCTGCACAGATGAGGGCTCTGTGTGTGCAGCTATAGATCTTGGTTGACAACAAGTTCAAAAAGTTTGCAGCTCAGACTTTACTTGCTGGACCAGCGCATAGTTTTCTGGCAGACGCTGTGCAGGATGAGATGAGCGGAGTTGTTGAGAATATAGCTGTGGCTCAAGCTGGCGCAGCGGGTTCAGCTTATTGTGTTGCAGCCCCACAGCCTTGTGTCATCAGATCAGCTGCAAGGTTGTAGAAGCAGATTATAGCAAAGCGATTGTGTCATTTTTTGCTGCTCTTGCTCTGCAGATTTCTTTCTTCCAACCCCGACAATACTACGTCTCGCTGCTGGGGATATCCCTCCATCTCCCCTGCAGGGGAACCCCTCTCTCTCCACTACAGGGAATTTTCCTCCGCTGTGGGGAAATCCATTCATCACCCTTTGCCGGCCGCCTCGCATAGTCTCCCATAGGAGTCTAGGGAGGCTTCGGCGATTTTCATCCTATTTTTCTACGCAGCAGGGAATTTCAGTTGCTGAATTCCGCCACTGATGTCCTATCTTTTGTGGCCATTTTTTTGACACGGCTACAAGTCGCTTATCTGAAGGTTTCCATAGGAAACCGTTGGTTCAGTTAGTAGCAATTTTTTGAAGTATGTAACTTAGGGCTTATTCACAGGAGCGTATATTGGCTGCCGATATACGCTACCATCTGAGCTGTCTCCCCTTCCCTCCCCCTCGCCGACTCTCTGCCTCTCTCCTCCTCTCTGGCTTTTTGGATGGTGCGGAACCGGGGCAGAGCTAAGCTCCCGCCCGCGTCCTGCCCCTTGTCCGCAGCCATCAATGAGAGGGGAGGAGAAAGGCAGAGAGCCGGCGAGGGGGAGGGAAAGGGGAAGACAGCTCAGATGGTAGCGTATATCAGCCGGCCGTGAAAGCGGCGACCGATATGCACTCGAGTAAATAAGCCCTTAGCTGCAGAAAAATCGCTCATGTGAAGGATGCCTAATGCACAGACAACATACTTCCATGTGAGTGAGCCCTGAGGCCTGTGTCACATGAGTGTATGCACGTTTGTGCCACATTTTTGCACATCAGGGGTTGCACTTTTGCATGCGCAAATGTATTTTTTTACTGTACTTTTTGAGTGCACAAAACATGCGTATTTGGGTATGCAAAAGAACCCATAGCCACAGTGTAAATTGATCTTTGAATATGTAGATGTATTCAACTGACCAAGAGAAAAGTAATATCTGCTGTGTTGTTTTGCTCATGGGGACTGATCAATTGGAATTGCTTATTAGCTGATTGGTTAAAAGGGAAACAACTCAGCTGGTCCAGTTTTTCTGCATAGCACATTAGTCGGGGGTAATCTAGATCTGCACTTACACATGGTCTTTGTAGTTTACAAATTGCACAATGCTTCACCATTTGACAAGTGTCCTTAGGTGACACTATTCTGTATCTTGCAATATGAGAATGACGGAATGCGTAACTACTTAGAAAAACATAAATCTCCTTGCAAGTCGTCGTTCTTGATATGTCCAAAGCATAACATCTATGTGAGCTATTCTTACATTCACTATATGTTTTCCAGCAGACGTTTTATAACTGTGGTTTTCGGTTTCAATCTGATTCAATAGAGCGCACCAACATGTATAGCATTAAAGCAGTCCTCCGGGTCTGGAGAAACAAAGATGGCCACACCAACTTTTCTGACCACCTGATGCACACTATGAATTAATATGCATAATTACTCTAAGACCCTACACTAGCTTTGATTAACCACATGAGCAGCGCTGGCCAATCAGATCAACATGTAATGTCCTAGACTACCATTACTAACACACAGTGTACCTCACGTAGTCAGAGAAGCGCTTCGGCTTTTTTATTTGTATTTAGATTGACAGGGGGGTGATGCCCCTGCACGTGATTGGCTAGACAATTGGCTGGACTGCAGGTCCTGGCAGCCCAGTAACCTAGAGCATAGAGATGCATTTCTTTAACATTCAGACAGCGGCCCTGGCTGTAGCGGCGCATCAGCCGGTGCAAGCGTCCTCCCCGCGGCCGCAGAAGGCGGCACCCCCCCCCCCCCCTCTGTGTTTACGCAGAGAGCAGGGTCAACAGCAGGGAGGCCACACCGGCGTGAAGCGCCTTTTCCAGTGGCGGCGGCCGACAAGTGCCCATCCTTCCCACAAACATACATGTAACAGAAAAGTCGTCGGCAGCGGCTGGGGGGACAGACAGTGACATCCGGCGGCTCCAGACTGCAGGCTGTGACTGCGGGGACACCACAGTGGCACCGGACAGTCACTGACATACCTTCTCCACACACAGCTGTAGCACACCAGGAAGACAACAGCGGGGGACTGTCAGTCATAGGCAGTGGCTGCAGACACGAGGAGGAGGACAGCAGGGAGGGCAGAGTGCCTGGGTGGGGGGCGGGGGGGACAGGTGGGTATCTGCAGTCACAGTGGTGGTGCTGAGCGCAGTCCGCTTCTGGCAGAAATCCACAGTAGCAGGACCTTCAGCTCTTCAGCCAATCAGAAGCTAGGGGGTGTTCCTCATGGAAGCCCTGTCAAACCTCTAGCTACTGGTGGCGTCAAGATACAAGAATACCACCCCCTTATCTTTAGGGCTTTCCTTCATCCCAGCCGGGGTTCCCCTGCAGGGGAGAATAAGGAAATCCCTGTAGCGGGGAGAGAGAGGGTGTGGGGCTAGAGGGCTTCCCCGAGGCAAAGGGGGCAGACCCCTCTAGCCCCACCCTCTCTCCTTGCTGTGGGGGAAACCCTGGTTAGTATATATTTTTTTTACTACAGCTAGGGATTATTTTCAAGAAAGGGCTTATATTTAAAGCCCTTCCCCAAAAATTACTGCGAGTGTGCCGGTGTCCTATTGCTTTCAATGGGGCAACGCCATTCCCATTGAAATCAGTGGGAGAGCTTCACAATCGAGAATGGATTAATGGCTTTTTCATTCATTTCAATGGGGAAAATTGATTTGACTTACGAGTGTTTTGGGTTAAGAGCTCCATCACGGAACAAATTAAACTCTTAACCCAAGGCACCACTGTATATCCCTTAGTCAGTTAGAACAGCCTTCATTCTTCTGAGATTTTGGTGTATTCCTAAGGGAATTTTTTTTCCCTATGCAGACAAAAGACCATTTATGAGGACAGGCACTGATGTTGGATGAAAAGGTCTGGTCTGCAATCAGCACTTAACCCGTCCCAAAGTTGTTTGATATGGGGCTGAGGTCAGTGTTCTTTGCAGATCACCTGAGTTTCTCCACACCAAACAATGTCTTTATGATCTCAATTTCTGCACAGCAGCACAGTCATGCTGAAAGAGGAAAAGGCTTTCTCCAAATTGTTTTCACAATGTTGAAAGAATATTGTACAATTGCTTAAAATGTCTTTGTATGTTGTAGGATTAGGTTACCCTTATTATTACCATTAGCCCTCCTCCACTAAATTCTACAGTAGGTACCATACATTCCAGAAGGTAGTGTTCTCCAGGCATCCTTCAAACCCAGATTTATCCTTTAGACTGCCAAAATGTGATTCATTATAGAAAAACAACGTTTTAGCTGTCTCAGAGTCTAGTGGCGGTATGCTTCACACCACGCAAGTCAACTCTTGCTTTTGTGCATAGTGGACTAAGTGTTACCATGCAGGGCGGTGCAGGGTCCTGCGGTCAGCGCGCGTCGCTCCGGTGTCGGCTCCGGCATGCTGGAGCTCTGGAGTCGGGGCTCTCCCGGCGACGTGGGGCAGCCAGTGTGCGGCGGCGTGGGCGTGTCCACCCGTAGGGTGCCGCCCGCACTCCTCCACCTTTCTTATGCAGCAGTGGGAGAGTCAACTCCTCCCACTCTCCGCCCCTGGGCGGAGCCTGGCAGTTATAAGATTGGCAGTGACCTGAGCTCACTGCCAGTTATTGGTTCGGTCAGCGTCTAGTAGGTCCTGTCTGCAGCTAGCCTCAGTTCAGCCACTAGTTTGCCTGTCTGCTTCCATCTCCAGCTTTGCTTTGCTCTGTATGTTCTGTTGGTCATTTCCATCTGCCTTCTCTGTCGGCACTCTGTCCCCCCATTTAGTTAGTCACATGTTGTCAGTTGCCAGGTCCCTAGCCAGTGCAGGGACCGCCGCCTAGTTGTCCGCCTGGGGTTAGCCAGGGCCGAGGCAAGTAGGCAGGGACAGTGGGGTGCGGGAAGTTCAGGGCACCCCACCTGGCGCTCGGGGGGTCAGAGTGCCGTAACACTAAGGCTGGCTGCACATGAACTGATTTTTGCTGCAGAATCCACAGCGGCCGTCCACATGGAGCATTCACAGCAATTACCGTTCAAAGCACGTAAATGTAAGTTTTCCTTAAAACTTGCGGAAACTAATTGCAATTTCCGCAAGTGAAGGAAAAATCGCAGCATGCTATATTTTTGTGCAAAATCCGCATGGAAGGCTTCCATTGAAGTCAATGGAAGCCAACTAACCCACAGCCCATTTGCAACTGACATTGCAGATAGGCCGTGGGTACCCGTGTCATCGCCTAGCACTGCACGTGACGACGGCGAGTGTCCGCGGTCATCTGCTGTACAGAAGAAACAGGTATGCGGGGTCGCAGGTCAGGGTCAGAGACAGAATCTGCTGTGGGAACAAGCATGTGGAATCCGTCTCTGCCATGTGCAGGCGGCCTCAGGCTTATATGTAGTTGCTTGTCCAGGTAATCCCATTTCATGAAGCTTTGGACATACAGGTCTTGTGCTGATGCTTCTTGCAGAGGTGATCTGGAGCACGGAGGTAGCTGATGCAGCAGAGGATATGTGTTTCAGTGCTGATCGGCATCACTTTGTGAGTTTTCTGATCTACTGCATTGTGGCTGAGCTGTTCTTACTGCTAGATGCTTCAACTTCTTACTAATAGCTCCTACACTTTAGGTAAATATAGCAGGTCAGAAATTGGAAGGAGAACAAGAAACTTCAAAAAGTGACTGGTTGTAACTGTGATACTTTATAACAGTGCCACGTTGTTTCACATCATTGAGCTCTTCGGTACAATCCATACTACTGTTAATGTTTGTCTATGTAGGTTGCATTGCTGTGTTCCTGATGTCATGCTCCTGTTCGCAATGGCCTTGGATGAAACACATAAACTCAATAAACAGAAGAGGTGTCCACTCCACATACTTTGGGTCATATAGTGTATTTTGTTGGACTTTGGTTTTGCATTATGTTTACCACGTTTCTTTGCAGTTAAATGCTTGTATCAAAAAAAGCAGTATACAATAGGTCTTTGAATAATCACTTTCTTGAGTCCATGCACCTCTGCCGTGGCCTATTTGATGTACATACCAAGAAATCAATGAAATGACAAGAATAAATTTTATCTTTGGCCTGGCTATTCGTCATTCTGTCCCCGAACATATGACGCAAGTAAGCTTATTGTTCCTCCCCTGACCTATTTAAAGAAATCTACTAAACAATGCCACATACTGCGATGCACTTATCCTTAGAAATGGAAGTCTGAATCATAGAATCCCAATATGCCGACAAATGCTCCTATGCAACCCTTTTAAGGGTATCAGACAATAGCAGAACAGCTACCTAAATATCAACAGTAATAACTGTTCCACATGCAACATAAATGTCATGTGTGTCATGGGCAGTATCAGCCATGCTTTGTACTAGGGTGACTGTTTTATGACTAACTGATCACGCTTTTTTTGGTGGGGTGGATTAGTAAAACATTTTGTATTCAAAGCAATGAACAAACATGAAATGTATTAAGCGATATAGCGAATTAGTACACATTTCCTGTGTCTGATTACATCATAAGATATCTTAGATGCATATAAAACTTAAAGTATATGCTAAATCTACCTTGCTCTGCTACACAATAAATACAAAACACTGAAAACTATCACAATGTAGCCAAAATCTAAAATGTGCAAAGAGATGGGGGGCTACTGCCTGCTGCAATGTCACAGACACTTATTGACAAAGCCGATTTTTATTATTCCCTTACAGAGGTACAACACTTGACAGTTAGTATCTTTTTAGTCAGGGGCAGATAGGGAACTGAAAGTGTCCATGTAAATTTTTTTTGTCAGTAATGAGGTCCGTTTTTGCCCCCAATCAGTATTAATGGCCCTCTTCTGCCCCTAGTCAGTAATGAGGCTCCCATTTGCCCCTGATCTCAAATGTATTCATTCCAAGAAGTGAGCAAGTTTAGGAATAAGAGCAGCAGGTATCCTACAATTCACCACAGTCAAAATCTTGCCTCCTCCTCTTCTTCACAGCAAGCTCAGACCCTGCCTCCAATACTACCACCACTTTGTCCCCCCACCCATTACCACATAAGCTTCCAGCTTATGACCAAAATGCACTCATACTGCCATGAAGCAAAATACTTTTTATCTGAAAATGCAAGAACTGGGGGCTACTAGCAGCAGCTAGCCCTCCTATGTAAGAAAATTAAAAAAACAAGCCATACTCCCTTCCAATGTCGCTTCCTGGCCGCTGTAGCCGGCGCCGCTGTTCCCTTGGGGACTTCTGGCTCATGCAATCACATGACAGACACACACGATTGCTGAGCACATTCCCTGGTCTCACCAACACTGATACCTGGGATTAATTGCAGCAATCATGTGTGTCTGTCTCATGATCACACAAGGCGGAATTCAGCAGGAGACAAAGGCACCGGCTACAGCGGACAGAAGCAACATTGGAGGGGAGTATGGCTTGTTTTATTATTTTATTAAATACATTTAAAACAGCCTGGGCCCCCCTTCTCAATCGGCTCCAGGACCCGACCAGCCCAACGGGAATGGCCAATCCGCTCCTGTTAAGAGGTATACACAAGCATGATGTATGCATGGGACAGATACACTGTGGATTTCCTGCAACAGATTTGAGTGCAGAAAATTTGCACTATATTATAGTAGTAGCCCAGGAATTACATGTCAGGGAGGTCCCACAGTGCGGCATAATTCTGTGGACACACTCAACAGTTTACAGTGGTATGCACTTACTGTCTTTTTAATGGTGGACTTCCACTCCCTCAACAATACAGCAGGTCCACGACCGGAGCTCCCATGGTTAAAATGGTCTGTCAAGCTTCACTCAAACTCTCCCACAACAAACTTCCAGGGTTACACTCGTGGCTCACAACTCTGGCTACACCAACCTTGCTCCAACCCCTTGGTGGTCACTCCACCACTGCAGTCAGTGCAACAACATCTTGCATGAAACACCCTGCCTTTTATACCAAACACAGGCATCAGATGAACTAGATGGACAGTGTCTTCATTCAGCCTAATATACTATGTTACCCTGTGCAGCGAGGTGTGCCCCACTATTCAGCCACAAGACACACACGCAACGCCAAGCACAGAGCTCTGTCATACCAAACACTCAAAATGGCCATCAGGATCAACATCACCTACATCATGTCCACAGGGGCCACAACAGAGACCACTACAGTAACTGCACTGTTACACACAATCCTCATCATCAGTTCTATAATAACCATCACATTTCTCTTAATAAACCTCAGCATTTACATAATAAATATCAATCACTATAGTATTTCGCCCAATGGACATTAGGCTCTTCATCAGTATTCTGTCCCCTCTTAAACTCTGGCAAGCAGGTGTGAGCACAGAGTGCTGAGGGTACACTTCTACACAATCACCTAATCTGCATTGCCAAAGGTAGTAATAATGCCACCGGTGATGCCTCATACAGTAAAAGTATCCTCCTTTTTGTACCCCCCCCCCCCCGCCCCCCCTGTAGAGTCCACATAGTAAGTACTGCCTATACTGACTCCCACACAGTAAAAGTGCTTCCACTTAGTAATAATGCCTTCTTTATGCTCCCACCTAGTAATAATTCCCCCCTTTCCCCCATTCAGTAATAATGCCCCCTTTTTGTCCCCATTTACTAATGATATTCCCTTCTGTTTCCAGTCAGTAATAATGCCCCTTATGTCCTCAGTTAGTAGTAATACCTCCTTTTGCCCACAGTTAGTAATAATATCCTCTTTTTCCACCTTATAGAAACAATACCCCCTTTAACATATATATACCCCCTTTTAACCCCTTTAACATATATATGCTACCTTTTACCCCATTTCATGTATATGTGCCAACTTTTAGCCCCATTTACAAATATGTCTCCCGTTGACTTCCAAGTTGTGCACACACGATCGCTGCAGACATTCTCTGGCCGCACATGATCACACAACCCAGAAGTCAGCGGGGGACGTTGGCACTACAACCGGGAGGTGAGTATGCACTGTTCTTTATTCTATTACAGAAATGAAAATCAGAAGGGCCCGACTGCTGTGTTTAAGCCAACATCCCGGCACCCTTAGGCTTGTCAGCCAGGCTATTATGGGGCACAGTGGCTGGAGAACTCAGATTATTATGGGGAAACTCTTCTTTTATTGGGAATGCATTATGGGAGCACTTTGACCGTGGCACTTAGCCACTATGCGGGCATTCTGGTCTTATGGAGGCACAATAGATAGTATTAGAGATGAGCCAGCGTACTCGGAAAAGCACTACTCGCTCGAGTAATTTGCTTTATCCGAGTATCGCTGTGCTCGTCCCTGAAGATTCGGGTGCCGCTGCGGCTGACAGGTGAGTCGCAGCGGGGAGAAGGGGAGAGCGGGCGGGAGAGAGGGAGAGAAAGATCTCCCCTCCGTTCCTCCCCGCTCTCCCCTGCAGCTCCCCGCTCCGTGCCGGCACCCGAATCTTCAGGGACGAGCACAGCGATACTCGGATAAAGCAAATTACTCGAGCGAGTAGTGCTTTTCCGAGTACGCTCGCTCATCTCTAGATAGTATGCAGCACTATTCCATCTACCATGATGCTGCAATGTAGCTAAAGCAAAGTAATTCTGATGTATGCAGAGGATCAAATTCGGAACTAAGAAAATATTGGGGTATTAAAGGGGTTGTACCAAAGCTGACTTTTATTACCTTTCCTATGCATAGGTGCTAAAATGTAATTTTGATACTATCCCTTTAATGTTGTTGGACACATAATTCACGTAATTACCATAGATTGTGCTTATCATTCTTTAATCTTCCTTTTGTACATTTATCCTTTGTTTTCACTGCTTACTAGAAGGTCCAAAGTTTCATATCAACTTTGACAATTAATATGTTTCATAGACAGCCAGATGTTTCTGTGACGCATCCCGGAAATATGTGGCAAATCCTCAGAGCCCCTAGTATGATGAAGGGAAGAACTGCAGAGTCATGAAGAAATATTAGAACATGTTGTAAAATGTCATATGTGCAATATCTAGTACTTCTGCTCTGATAGGAGAACCGAGCTAGCCACAGTTTGTAAACATAAATCTGGAATTCCAATTATTACGCTGACTGTCAACAAGGAGTTTTTGGATACAGGGATTATTGGATATGATGTGAACATTTTCTTGGGCCTCATGTCCACTGGGAAATTCGGGCCCGCGCGGATTCTCCATGCAGATTCCCGCAGCGGATCCCTCCTTTCCCGAGGACATGAGGCCTGAAAATTGATTTTACTTACCTGTCCGAACCTGTGGGTTTCCTGTCAATCGCGGACGGATTATCTTTCCTTCTGCCCAGCGGATGCGCCGTGCAGGACACCCACGCGGAGTTACTAAATAGAATTGTCCAGTGGACATGAGGCCTTAAAGGGCTTTTCTGGTTTATAGTAAATGGTTTTATACACCCAATTAGGGACTTTTCACACAAGTGGAATATTTGCGCAACACACAGCGGAATTTACTGCGTGGAAAATCCCACACCAAACCCCGCTCACCTAAGGGCTTTTTCATACAACCGTATTTGCACGTGTTTGTGCACATAAAATATATGCGCACTAAACACAGAGAATAGATCCCATTGATTGGGGGAGCAGGTGGGGGAGAGCTGTCAGGTCTCTGCAGTGAGCCTATCTGACAGCATGCCACGATTTGAATCCCACGAGCGGAAAATCGCCAAAACCAGTGGGCCCAAACATGGAAGATGTACAAATCTTTCCATGATAGTTTTTGGCTCTGCTGGTTCCACTCCTGCTTTTCGTATACCAACACTGAAGCCAAATACTGTCCTAAATGCTGCCATCTGAATGGGGTCCTAGCATAATTAATTCGAATGGTCGATAGATGAATGTATGCACAAATACTCTCGCCACAACGGGCGTATTTGCGCATGACTAAGGTTTGGAGATGGCAATAATCAGGCTGATACACGCATGTCAGAGCATGGTAATCTAAATTTTGCGTTTGCAATGCCAGTTCACACGTGTGTGCGATACTCCCTTTCCATCGAATGACTATTTAAAGCCTAATAAGGGCGAGCTGTCTTTTTTTCTCTGTGTTGTCCGCTGGGTCAGCTTTCTAAGGGCTTATTCACACGTCAGTATATCGGCTGGGTTTTCGCGCCCAGCCGGTATACGGTGTCCCTTTCTGCAGGGGGAGGAGGCGGGTTGGGCCAGGAGCAATGCACTGAGCTCCCGCCCCCTCTCTGCCCCTTGCCACTCGCCTCTGTTTACAATGGGAGGACCGGGACGGGGATGGAGCTAAGTTCCACCCCCTCCCATTGCAAATAGTGGCGAGGAGCGGAGAGAGGACGGAGAGGGGGCGGGGCTCAGTGCACTGCTCCCGACCCGCTTCCTCCCCCTGCAGAAAGGGACACCGTATATCGGCCAGGCATGAAAACCCGGCCGATATACGGACATGTGAATAAGCCGTTGGTCCTATCTTTTCTCATGTGTAGGAATTGCGTGCGAGAAACAAGCTCATGAGAACAAACCCATAGAAATCAATGGGTTCGCTTCATCAAGTTTTGCGGGTTTGAGTTTCACGGTCACAGAAACTTGCGCAAATACATTTGTCTGTTTAAGCCCTCATGCCTATGTAATAAGGTGAGCCCCTTACACCCACATATGATCAGTATTGATTGAAGCGCTATGAGAGCTGTGTTATGGCTCCTTTAAACGCGAGCTTACACATGTACGCTCACCACAACGCATCGTGTTTGCGCATGGATGATGTTGGAAGAGCCACATAATCAGCCTGTTGCGCATGCAGGTCCAGTCCACACGTGTGCAGGACACTCCCTTTGCGTGGAATCGACTGGCTATTAAAGCCTAATGATTAAAGATGAGCGAGCGTACTCGGCCACGCCCCTTTTTCGCACGAGCGCCGCGATTTTCGAGTCCTTCCGTACTCGGGCGAAAAGATTTGGGGGGCGCCGTGGGTGAGTGGGGGGGAGAGGGAGAGAGAGAGGGCTCCCCGCTGCTACCCCCCGCTCCGCCACGCCTCCCCCCGCCCCCCCAGCGCCCCCCGAATCTTTTCACCTGAGTACGGAAGTACTCGAAAATCGCGGTGCTCGATGAAGTAATTACTCGAAACGAGTAGGTTCGCTCATCTCTACTAATGATGCCCAGCGTTCTTCTTTTCATTGATATCAGTAAGTTCTATTCTTTATGTATTGTGCACGTATATTTTGCAATATGTCTGTCTGAAGGAGCCCTGGGGTTTCCATCCCTTCAGTGTGCTGATCAGTTGGGGTCTCGGAGGTCTGCCCTATCCTTACCTTATGTCCTGTTCTTGGCTATCCCAACCTGTAGAAGGGTTTGGCCATCGATTGTTGAGTATTAATAAATGAACATTTTGCTGCTTGTGAAAATCTACCATTTTTATTACGAGATTTTCCTTCTCTCTGAAAGTAATTGAGTTCCTGGATCGGTCACGCTCCCCTGTGCGCTGAAGCAGGCTATGGCAGCCCATCAAATTTCCATCTGACTGCACCCTAGCTCACATGCAGCAGGCCAAAGGTGCTGTGTTAGTAGCGGCTCTGCACTATCCATGAAAACTTTAAATGGATTATGGACAATTCTTGCAAACGACATGAATTTGTAAACTTAAATAAAAACAAAATTAGGGGTTTAATTAAATTTCTATAAAGAGGTAAAAACAGTTCATTTATGGCCTATTCAGACAGGCGTATATCGGTCGGGTTTTCACGCCCGGTCGATATACGCTGCCCCTGTCTGCAATGGGAGGGGCAGGATGGGGGCAGAGCAAAGTTCCATCCCCGCCCCACCCCTCCTATTGCAAACAGTAGTGAGGGGCGGAGAGGGGGCGGGAGCTCAGTGCACTGCTCCCGTCCCGCCTCCGTGAAAACCCGACCGATATATGCCCGTCTGAATAAGCCCTTAAGGTGGTTTCATAGAGGCAAGAAAAACATGCGTTTTTGCAGTGACTTTTGCATGCTGCGATTGTTAAAAAGCAGATTATGAAACCAATGATTGTCAATGATTTTCTTTCCCACTGATGTGATGTTCAGGAGATCAAAAATCGTGGTATGCTCTATCTTTCTGCGTTTTCCGATTATTATTATTTTTTAAAATCTCCCGTTGCATTCTATGGAACCTGCGTTTTATTGCATCGCAGCGCTGCAATTTTATCGCAGGTGGCAGCGATGCAAGATTATTCTCACATGATTTTCACACGGCAAAAACGCGATCGCCCATGTGGAATTACCCTTATGCTGACTACCCACTACAGTTCTTTTTCAATGCGAAATTCGCAGCGTTCTTTTACTCCAGGGTCCTATGGGACTTGTTAATGTTAAAATTGCATCGCGCAAAATCGCAATTTCCCTGTAAATTGCGATTTTGCCGCGATGCGTTTTTAACATTAGAAAGTCCCATAAACAACTGGGGGGAAAAACGCAGCAAATTCGCAAACGCTAGTGGGTAGTCACCCTTAGGCCGGCTGTCCACGGGCGATGTGGTATCCCGCGGCAAAGCTCCGCCGGTCAGCCCTATCTAATAGATAGGCTGACCGCGGAGAAAGGGGGTAATTCACAGCATGTAAATTGGGGCAATTCGAGCGGAGAATCGCAATGATGCTATGGGAAGCGTCGTCCGGCGTGATTCCCCGCCGGCGAATACACTGCCGTGGACAGGGGCCCTTAGAGGGTTTTTTTAACAGCTAAAAAATATTTTTCTGATTTCCATTTCCACCCCAAAACCACTATCTGCTAACATTTAGGCCCCATTCAGACAGCCGAGCGCTCGGAGCAGAGGATGCAGAAGACAAGCGGAGTGTCCCCACTTGTCTTCTGCATCCAGCTGTTTCCCACTCCGAGCGTCCAGCTGTTATACAGCCGAGTGCTCGGAGCGGAGGATGCAGAAGACAAGCGGGGTGTCCACGCTTGCCTTTTGCATCCAGTTGTTTTCTGCACGGAGCGCCCGGCTGTTATACAGCCGAGTGCTCCGTGCCGGATATGAAGAACAGAGCTGGACTGCTCTGTTCTTCATACCATACCCAGCCTGTTATCAGGAAGCGGGATATAGCTGAAACAATAGTATCAGCTGTATCCCGCTGTGAATCCCTGATAAGGCTCATTGTCATCTTTCAGCATGCTGAAACACAAGGATGAGTAACAGGATAACGAAAACTGCACAATGTCAGTGCAGTTACGCACAATGATTATTACTCAAAAGACGGCTTTTGAGCGAATTTTGAGCGATAATCTTTGTGTCTGAATGGGCCTTTAGAAAGTGTATATATTGTAATGCGGTTAAAGAGGTTAAACTACCTCTGGCCGTTTTGCTGCAGGAAGCAGGCAGCTTTGTGCATTGTGCAGTAGCCTATGTTGGTAATGCAGGTACCATTCTCTTCAATTGGACTCAGCCTGCAGTACCAACCCAGGCCACTGTGCAATGGATGGAGCCTTGGGCTACCTGCAGCAAAATCGCTGTAAGTGCCACAACACCTTTACATAGCAATATGTTGGGTATGCAGGTCATTCCAGTCTTTCCATCCAATCATCTGATATGTGCAGTACGTTCTGTAGTGGATCATGCCTTGTTGATGCTTATCAAATTTTCTTGTGTTTTATGTTTTCAGCATACTTTTGATTGGATGGAAGTTTGTAGTATTTGCTTCTATGAATGGGTGTGTTGTAAATCACACTTCTATCTGTTCATTCAGGTTTTTAATTGTTTCTACTCATGTGACAGACACCCCCCTTCCCTGTGGTGACCATTTAAAGAGGGTTAATAAACCTATTGCGTTTATGAACTATGTACCACATCCTGCTAAATGTTTATTCATACGAGCGACCTAGATTTACACACTTTTCACATCTCTGTTTTAATTGTTTGTTTTTATTTCAAGGACCACTTCAATAAAAACGCTTTTTTTTCCATCCTTGCCCAACCCCCTCAACTGATAGCCTGGAGGTTTCCTCCAAGTATTCCAGCCGTGCAGCCTCTTGTCAGCCATCATCTTTAAAGTCAGATTTTTTACTTTCATTTTCTTGTCTATCCCATGATACAATGAGCCCAGAATTAGCTAGGATGATCACTTGTTATTATAAGCTACAGACCATAAGTATACAGTCTGGAGGATAAGCTGTGATCTCCTTTAGTATAACTGTCTGATCATCAGCAGTAGCAGTGATTGGAGTGCATATCTCTCCCTCAACACAGTTGTGGTGGTAGATCCATGCCAGGAGAAATTAGGCCAGGAGTTTCAGATAGCCCACGTATATATATAGGGGGATCTCTACATAAAAAACACATTTAAAAAAATTAGCTGAGTGGCCCTTTAACATGGCTCTGCATGCAGACGAGACGTTACAACTAAGGTGCTGCTACATTTGGAACGCATAAGCTATCTTTTCTCCGTCACATCCTTGGATTTTAATGGGTCTAAATAAAGGAAATTTCATACTACAACTAGCCCTTTATTTGCTTTTTTGATTGTGCGTTACTTCTGTGTACAGTTGAATGTAAATTACTTGTATTGTAAATGGTAAGAGTCTATAAAACTGTCTTATTTTCTGGTCATAGGCAACTGATTTCTTGGCTCTTCTCATTGTAAAAAGTATATACAATTTTGTTCTAAAGGAAATAGCAAGAAGTAAACCTACAATTATATGAGTAAATTATCTATTTCCTCAATCTCTGAGAAACAAATTGAGAAAATAATAAGGGAACCGTATTAAAGAGGCCTGAACAATATTTTAGTAGCAAGGTTACATTCAGTGCAGGTTTACTAAAATGTTCTCACAATTTACCAAACAAAGGATACTTATAACATAAAGTCATGACGATATCAACATCGGCTCACAGGGTTCTTTCCCTATCAGTTCTTAGCTTCTACATATAAGCAATTTCTAATAAAAATATATATTTAAAAGGGGTTGTCAGAGTTATTTAATTTATATGTAAACAGTTCACCTATAGCAAAAATAATACATCAGCCCTGCCACCTCCCTGGAAGTCCCACATTGGCAGCTGCAGGTCTCCTCTGTGAAGTATTGTTTACAAGCTGCAGCATCCTGTGTAAGTTATGTCACAGGCTGCTGTAACCAATCACAAAGCTCAGCCATTCATTACTGAGCCCTGTCATTGGCTGCAGCAGCCTGTGACGTCCCGTTTGGACTGGTTGGGCAGCAATATTATTGTCAGGGCTCAAACCCACAAACTCCTGTATTCCAGTAGGTGGCTCTTCCCAGAGAGGTATCCAGCTTGCTGGACAAGCTCCCTTGCATAACCTTGTTCTTGTCCCTAGCTCCTGCTCCTGGTTCCCGATTGGCCCCTCCCTGTTCCTTGATTGTACTTCCTATAAAAGTCTGGCTCTGTTACTCCCTCACTGCTCCTTGGCTATTACTACAAGACCTCCTGATACTGACTTCTGGCTTTCCATCTGACTACGTTACTCATCTCATCCATATGTACTGTAAACTGAGACCTCCAGTTGCTGACTCCTGGCTCATCCCTGATTATCCTCCAGACCTGTGGCTATTACACCTGAGGCTCCAACCCGGTGACTGAAACCACTATAATTATGTCACCACCAATGAGTGACTGTATGTGTCATGTCTTCCCAGCGCGCCATATACTGTAGTGTGTGCAACAGGATAAAAGTATTTCTGTAGCTCTGACTGCTCTGCTAAATATACTGTACTCCAGTCCTAAATACATACAGCTCTGATCAAGTGGCTGCAGCAGAAAAAGATGAGGAACCCACTACTGCCACAGCACCACCGAGATAGTGGAGGCCTGGATACACTGACTGATGGAGGACGGGGAAGGCAACAGGTCTGATATTATATCAGTATAGGCTCACATGTATTTTTCACAGAGAATAGAACCAATTGATTTCAATGGGTTCTTTCTCATGACCGTATTTTGCGCACACAGAAAAAACTAGGAGCTGCTCTATTTTCTTGCGTTTTATGCAAAGGCCCCCATGGAAGTCTATGGAAGGTGTGCAAATATGCAAGGGGAAACGTGACTGCGTAAAACTGTGGGGAAAAGAACTCATCTGGACCTCATTATAATAGCAAAATAGCCTTTTAATGCACAGAAAGGGTGTGTCACGCACACATCTGAACTGTGCAAAAAATACAGTACTATCCGCAGACACGTGCGCGAAAGTACCTCATCCAGCTTTGTTCCTGTGCATATACACTGCGCTACAGCAAGTGTTTTTGCACATAAGCTTATGTGAAGAAGCCCTAAGAGACATAAAAGCTTTGTGTTATACAGGGCTTTTATGGCACTTAGTGTCATATACCAGTTTTAGGAGGGGGGTGGGGGTGTAAATATTCGTTTGTTCAAACTAATTTGGACAGAACCAAACTGTTTGCAAAAGTTTGGGGAACTGACTGAATTGAACTTTTTAAAAGGTTACTTATTACTAGTAAAGTAGTGGCTCTCTTTTTTTGGCCACGTGATGCGCGCTAACTCACTGGAAACAATTCTGATGCTTGGCAAGGTCAGTGGAAAGAGAGGATTGGGACGGCGAAGAACAAGATGGCTAGATAGATACAATCAAGGCCACCACGAACATGTCAATGGCCGAACTGAAAGAAATGGTGAAAGTCAGGAATGCGTGGAGAACATTAATCCATAAAGTGACCGAAGATCGGATGCGACTGAACGCATAATCATTAGTAAAGTTAGAATGCTAATGCACTATACCCGCTGTTTGATTGGCCAGAGCTGCTCATGTGATCAGCCCTGATGAATCAGAGAGCAATGCGCAATGTACATTAGATATATAGAAAATTGCTGCAGATATCTTGGACGGCTGAAAACAGGCCCCAGAACTGGCGAATTAGGTGGGTCACAGAGAAGAACGACTATGGGTGTTATGTTTGTGCAGAACACAACTATGATGCCCTGCATGGACATGACCAAAATGTCTCACCGAGAAGCAATAATTGTCCTTAAAGGGTGCCTTCCCTAACCAAACATTAGGTGTCGATCCCTGCCTAAAAACAGGATGTTCCTTCTAACAAGGACATGAAATAAATGTAAGAGAAAAAAAAGTGGTTGTGGGCGCAATCTCTTTTTGCCCAAAGAGGCATAAGACGTGTTTTTAAGCTCGAACCCTCTGTTTTTATTAAGAATTAATCCAGCATACAATAATAAACTCGTTTCTTGGCCGTTGCGCCTCTTCCTCAGTACTTTAGCTAGGGACACATAGCCAGCATTGTTGTGTTCTCTTTGCAGAGGAGTAGATCGTTCTGACAAGGACGGCCCCACATCTTATACCTGCGGGGTCTAGTCTATCAAAAGATGACGGAGGAAAAACAATAGACTCAGGTACATGACAAACAGGAGACCACAGCCACACCAAACATCAGAAAACAAAATAGGACTCACATGTCCAGACTAACGGATGGAAGGGAGTCAAGCGTTCAACAACCGTATGAATGGATTTAGGGTTAAAGACATCAGACAAGACCAATCTAACAGCATATGGACAGAGGCGTCAGACATCACCAATCCAACAGAATATGCATCAGATATCACCTATTTGATGGAGTAGGGGAAATAGACAGGATTTGCCTAGACACCGGCATCCAACAGCTCATACGGACGAAGGGGGAACAGATGTAGCATACCTCAAACAACTAGATTGACCCAATGTTTGCTACGCGAACATAAAAAGCTTGGAAAAGTGGTTGTAAATGTTTTAAGAACTGTCAAGCTGAGGATTTGGATTGAACAGTTCGCAGTCCACGGCTTCGTCTTCAACGTTTTAGTGACTTGGCAACAGTCAATTAGTGTATATTACATGTCGGTATATTACACCACTTAGTATAGTATATCTTTCTTTGGAGCCCCCAGTATATTCGATGTATCCTGCGGTAATATCTTGTATCTCTCTCTGTCTGTCTCTCTGTCTTTGCCGTAGGTGTCTTTCTCTCTTTGTCTCTCTCTCACTCTCTCTCTGTCTGCCATGTGTGGCTCTGTCTCTCTCTCTGTCTGCCGTTTGTGTATCTGTCTCTCTCTTTCTGTCAGCCGTATGTGTATCTGTCTCTCTCTTTCTGTCTGCCGTGTGTGTGTGTCTCTCTCTCTGTCTGTTTCTGTCTGCCGTGTGCATCTCTCTCTCTGTCTGCCGTGTGTCTCTCTTTGTGTCTCTCTCTCTGTCTGCTGTATGTGTGTGTGTCTCTCTCTCTCTGTCTGCCTCGTGTCTCTCTATCTGTGTCTGTCTCTGCTGTGTGTGTCTCTCTCCCTTCCCCATGCAGCCTCACTGTTGGCTTCCTATTGGCGTTGCTTAGCAACACAACCCTTCACTCTCTCTGGTGCTGACACAGCAGAGCAGCCATAGACTTAACATTGTGACTTTGAACTCACCTGACTGCTCACTGAACCTATTAAACTTAAGTTTAATGATTTAACATCGGTGGTGGGCATGTGCCTCATCTAAAGACACCAAAATCAGCCACCAAAGTCAAAGCAAAGGGGTCAAAGTGTGGTGCAAGAAAAAGCATGTGGGCTTATTTATATTAGATGGACAGGATTTAAAACTGCATGCATGCGTACACCAACAACTAGACGGAGCTCCAGACCAACCGCAGACATCAGCAAAATAACCAGCTGGAATATATACACTTACATTATCGCTGATTGGTCCACCAGGGGAAACACCTCCCTGTCAACCAATCAGACCATATGCATCAGGAGATGTTAACGCAGGAAAAAAGGGGAACCCTGAGGTATTCCCAACAGGCAACACCTAAGGGACCTTTTACAATCACAGGAATCCCCAAAGGAATCCTGCCAGATGACTCCTAAAGCACTACTGCAATGACGAGAAGGAGGCATACCTGTTGCGGATGGCACACTGCAACAACAGGTGATATACCCCCACCCCTCCTGTCCTGGGAACGAATGTTGTCCTAACACTGCAGGGTCGCATTAAGTAGAACTAAACATTTAGTTTCCCACAGAAACAATAAGGTTTCATAGTTCCAAGTATATCCTGTTCATTCTCTGTTTCCCCCAACAGCAGATGTGCTGTCACCATAGACAAATCTATGGCCAGCTTATGACAAGCCTATCCACCGTTTCTTTGTTTCAGTCTTTGATGGACTTTACACTTCATCACTTATCTCTGCAACTAAGGCCTCCTTCCCACGAACGGATTTCCGCCGCGTAATTCGCGGCGAAAATCCGCTGCGTTGCGCGCAGCTATTAGGTTCTATTGAACCTAATAGCACAATGCTCACGATGCGTAATTCCACCGCGGAATTACGCACCGCGATTTCTCCCGTCCTCACCCGCAGCATGCTCTATTTTCTGCGGGTGAGGACGGGCTGTACGCACTGACGGCTTCCATTGCAGTCAATGGAAGCCGTCCATTCACGCTATCTCCCGCTGTAACCAGCGGGAGATAGCGTGAAAAAACGCTTTCCCGCCCACCGCCGCGCGTCATATGACGCCTTATGACGCGGCCGGCCGCGTCACGTGACACGGGCGGCCGCGTCACGTGACACGCTCGGTGACGCGGCGGCGGTGGGCGGTGACGGGCGGTGACGCGGCGGCGGTGGGCGGGGAAGCGATTTCACGCTATCTCCCGCAGGTAAGTATAGGGGCTCTGGGGGGCGCCGTGACGGGCTTCACAGCGTAATATTACGCGGCGGAGCCCGTCACGCTCGTGGGAAGGAGGCCTAAGAGTCACCATAGACATTAGAGGGAGTGGCTTTCCTACATTTTTTATCTAGGTGCTCTCCCTAAGGAGAAAAGATAGTGTTTTGTTTTAAATTGAAACCAGATATTGATACATAATCCTTTTTCTAATCTGATTGGAAGGTTTTACTCTATTTTCTGTACATGACTATGAGGTTTACCATCTTACCTGAGCTGCTTTTGGCATAATTCACAACAGCTACAGAAGGAAGCATAGGAAAATAGCATCTGGAGGCGAGCGATTACATTTTATGGGAGAGTGTTCTAAGCATGTTCTATGACCCGTGCAGAGTTCATTATGCAGGGATAGGGAGGAGGTGAGCTGAGATCTTTACTTATTGTCAATGGTGGATCCTGTATTATCTGCAATATGCATGTATAAGGCAGCTCTCACACAGGCATTTTTACAGCGTATAGTGGGCATTTGTAATGCCCGCTAAAAACGCTGTACTGAGCCTCCATTCATTTTAATGGGACTTCTCAGACGAGTGTTCTAAAGAAGTGTTTCTAATGTGCACTAAAACAAATGCCGTGTGTTTTACTTTTGTGGTTCAGCATGTTTGTAAACATACCACTTCACACATCGCAATAATGGGGTGCGTTAAAAACGATGTCAATAAGGGTGCCTACCCACTACCGTTACATTTTCACTGCGAAATGTGGCACGTTTTTTTTCTCCAGGTGTCTATGGGTCTTGTTAATGTTAAACTCGCAACGCGGCAAAATCACAATTTACCGCAAAATCGCGATTTTGCCACGTTGCGATTTTAACATTAACAAGTCCCATAGACACCTGGGGGAAAAATGCTGCTAATTTCGCAGTGAAAAAGAACTGTAGTAGGTAGGCACCCTAACACTGCTCTAAAATGCAGCAAACGCCATTTTTACAAATGCCTGTGTAAGGGTGGTTTCACACAGGTGAGAAAATCGCGCAATTTTCATCAGTTGCGTTAGGGCCCATTTACACGTAAAGATAATCTTTCAAATGACTGAAAGATTTTGCGATCTATTTGCATAAAGCGTTATGGCGATTACCACTTTATTATCTTCATTTGCATGTAAATGGGCCTCCAGGATTACGTTATCTGCCAGCTTCTGTGAAGATAACAGTGTGTGGTCTATTGAGAGTTACTTTATCTCTCACTAGCTGAATGATGGATTTTAAGTTCACCTTAAAATCATTGTTCAAGCGAAAACTGCACGACGCTGCCCTTACATGAAACGAGTATCGCTCATTTTCGGTTGTTTGAACAAATTTTGAGCGATAATCGTTACGTGAAAATGGGCCTTTAGTCAGTAAAAAAAAGCAGTTTAGGAAACCAATGATTTACAATGGCTCCCTTCTAGAGATGAGCGAGCATACTCGCTAAGGACAATTACTCGAGCAAGCATTGTCCTTAGCGAGTACCTGCCCGCTCGGAAGAAAAGATTCAGGTGCCGGCGTGGGTGAGCGGTGAGTTGCGGGAGTGAGCATGGGGGAGCAGCTGCTGAATACTACACAGAGCAGTTCAGGAGAACTGCCGGCCAGACGCGGCTGAACTCCGGCATATTTTTACACATTTCTGGATGAATTTCAGGGAAGGGCTTATATTTTTAAGCCCTTCCCGAAAATTCATCCCGCGCTCGCTGTCAGCCCATTGCTTTCAATGGAGCCAGCTGTATTGCCGACTCCATTGAATTCAATGGGCGACATCGTTCTTCTCTGCCACAGCTGTTACAGCTGTGGCAGAGGAGAACGATCTTTAGTATATGTTCTCAATGGGGTCGGCGCTGCTGTCGCCAGCCCCATTAAGCGCATATATAGAACACAGCGATGCGCAGAACGCAGATAGGCGCATTCTGCGAATCGTTGTGTCCTATAATTGATCGCACATCCGTATAAAAAGCGGACATGTGACCGATCCCATTAGGATGCATTTGGTCTATAGATCTGCACACGGTGATTGGCAGCTTAACCTCTATCTTCTATATATTCGTCAATGTCTGTTTGTTGGAGCATCCCGCACAAGCGGTCCGACCGACTGACATGACATTTTGCACACAGTATAATCTCAACCCGGAGAAGGATATGAGCTAAAAAAAAAATTGGAAATTTTGTTGTCTCTGCAACCTTATTTGCTTATTTTTGACTTTCCTTGAATTTTAATGCAGCAAGTAATTCCCACTAGAAGAGTCAAACTGAGCGCTGACAATTTGTGTTTCAGGAAACGATAGGTCCCCAGACATGAATACATGGAACAACCAAGGATTAAAATGTTGTGCCTAGCAACCAATCACAGCGCAGCTTTCATTTTACCTCAGCACTAAGAGGATTAAAAACTGTTGCCTATAGCAACCAATCACAGTGCAGCTTTCATTTTACCTCAGCACTAAGAGGATTAAAAACTGTTGCCTATAGCAACCAAACACAGTGCAGCTTTCATTTTACCTCAGCACTAAGAGGATTAAAAACTGTTGCCTATAGCAACCAAACACAGCACAGCTTTCATTTTACCTCAGCAGAATAACAAATGAAAGCTGAGCTATCATTTGGTTGCTATTGGCAACAAAAATGCACAATTTTACTCAAATCGAACCAGAACTGGCGATTTGTGTACGACACAAACACAGAGATTTTGTGTTTTAGATTTAAGTAGCTTTCATTTTACCTCAGCACTAAGAGGATTAAAAACTGTTGCCTATAGCAACCAATCACAGCGCAGCTTTTATTTTACCTCAGCAGTATCATAGCTAATACATTCACCTAGCGTTAATCAGCATCGCTGCTTCCACGTATTTATGGATACGTTCTGTTATCCTCTTTTCTTACATACAATGTCCCGTTTTGTATCGCAGGCGTTCTGTACCGGGTACCCGGGCTATATATATGTATAAAACGCACAATCTGTTTGTTTGTGTCGTATACAAATCCACAGGTCTGGTCTGATTTGAGTGACATTTTGCTTGAGCGTTCTGCAGCACCGGGCGACGAATACTAGGGGAAATAAATACCGAGAGCTCACCGACTTCCCCTGTCATTTTTATTACCAACAGCAACCAATCACAGCTCAGCATTCGTTTCTTATACTTCTCAGGTAAAATAAATGGACGGAGTTTTGCAATATTCCTGAGGTGCAGGTGGCATGTTCGGGCCAGGGATAGGATGTGGGAGTTAAGGAGAGGTCAGTTACTTCATGTATAAAATAAACGGAGCTTTCCCAATCCTGTACCGATTGCATGGTCAAATACAGCAAGAGAAGAGCAAGCTCTAACAGGTCTCAGCAGGTGTTTGGGCATTCAGGTATTTTATCTGTCATCAGTACTAATGGTATCTACATAGAAACTGCTTTTATTGGGAGAGTGCAGGAAACTAAAGCAAGTGCTGAATGGGTTCATTTATCTGAATAGCAAATCATGCTTTATCTGCTGATGCTGAGGAGGCCTATGTGTCCATGGAGCATGGAGGGGATTTTAGAGCCACGTTTTGCTTGAATAGTTATATCTTTCTAAGGGTGCGTTCACACGAGCGCATAAACGGCGCGTTTTTGCGCCCAATCGTATAAACGTGACCATCTGAGGCGTTGGTTTCCAATGTATTCATTCGCACGGGCGATTTTACGGCACGTAAAAACGGCAACCCGAAAAAAAGACGGAACATACGCGACCGAAATACGTGCCAACGCATATTCGATGGCCGAAAAGATAGTTTGCAAAGTAGGAACAAACGATAATACGCTTTCTAGCTCTGGTCATGATTGCCGAAAAACGTTCTTTCCGGCGATTAAACACTGCGCACATGCAAACGTAAATACGCCTACGCTCATGTGACCGCACCCTAACGCTGCATTCACACGAACGTATATCGGCTCGGTTTTCACGCAGAGCCGATATACGTCCTCCTCATCTGCAGGGGGGGAGGATGGAAGAGCCAGGAGCAGGAACTGAGCTTCCGCCCCCTCTCTGCCTCCTCTTCACCCCTCTGCACTATTTCAATGAAAGGAGGCTGGATGGAGGCGGGGCTAAGTACCGAGAATTAGCCCCACCCCCGTCCCGCCTCTCCCCATTGCAAATAGTGCAGAGGGTCGGAGAGGAGGCAGAGAGGGGGCGAGAGCTCAGTTCCTGCTCCTGGCTCTTCCACCCCCCCCCCCTGCAGATGAGGACGACGTATATCGGCTCGGCGTGAAAACTGAGCCGATATACATTCGTGTGAATGCAGCCTAAAGCTGCCCATAAAAAATAATTTTTATTGCCAGAAAGCACTAGTTTTCTCAGAATGGAATGGGTAATCTGTTGCTGTCGTCTGGGCAAACAATACAGCTGGGTTCACACAGGGCAGATTTGCCGCGGAATTCCCCTGCGGAATTTTGCTGCAGCCACTAATCCTGAGATTAGCCAGCCATGTGGACGAGATTTGTCAAAAATCTTGTCCACACGGGGCAGACAATCCGTAGCGGCAAAGCCGGCGCTGATTCCTGGGACGCAGCATGTCAATTCTTTTTTTCTGTTGCGGCCTCGCTCCTCTCTATGGGAGAGACGGCCAAAATGGAAAGGAATGCGGCGAAGCCGCTTCAAATCTTGCAGCAAAGTGCCTCGGGTTTTGAAGCTGCGCTTATCCCGCAAAGATGTCTCCATTTTTCGCTGCGGCAAAACTGCGGGATTTCCGTGGAAAATCCGCCCTGTGTGAAGCCAGCCCACATGTCCTGTGCTATTGTTAAGCAGGACTGGAGGTGTCTAGAATCCACCCCCTAATGATATGCACGTTCAGCATATTAACTGGCCTTAATAAAAGGAGGAAGATAAGGAGCACTGCTTGCTCAGAAAACCCTGCTCTAGATTCTCAGGTGTAAGATAACAAGGTCCCCGCCTTACTGCTCATTGGATAAGCACTTTTGACTTTAGGAGGCACCTTTTCTCCCCTCCTGGTATCTGATGCAACATGGCCACGTGTGCAGGACCACAGACTGACCAGGCTGGAAGTGGACTGTGCCCTATACCGCAGGAGTGGAAAAGGCGAGAGGTAAATATCTACATAAGGTACCATCTTTGGGGGAATTATTTATGTGCCACATTATTTTTGGGAGCACAACCTTTGTGTGACATCATGTTGGGGCTCTATACGTATAAAATTGTGTCTGGGGGCACAATCTATATGGCACTATTTCTGGGGGCTCTATGTGTGTAGTGGTATTTGGGGGGGACTTTTTGTTTTGCAATATTTGCATTGCACAAATTTCTTGGGCAGATTTAATTTTTTGGGGACAGTATCTTTATGGCACTATGTGCATAAAAATTTATTACTGGGGAGCTATTATTTTTATGGGCTCACCGCGGAGAATCGCAGCATGCTGCGTTTGAAAGCCCGCAAGTGGATAATCGCCATGATTCTTCACTCATGGACGCCAGCGCTGCGCTTTTCATAGCAACCCTATGGAAAGCTTTACAGACGGCGGATCATCGCCCGTGGACAGGCAGCCTAAGGGTGCATTCACACGACCGTATATCGGCTGGGTTTTCACGCCCAACCGATATACGGCGTGTCTCTCTGCAGGGGGAGGAGGCTGGAAGATCCGTGAGCAGTGCTCTGAGCTCCCGCCCCCTCTCTGCCTCCTCTCCACCCCCTTGCACTATTTTCAATGAGGAGAGGCAGGGGTGGAGCTATTTTCCAGAACTTAGCACCGCCTTCTCTCACTGCAAATAGTGCAGAGGGGTGGAGAGGAGGCAGAGAGGGGGCGGGAGCTCAGAGCACTGCTCCAGGCTCTTCCAGCCTCCTCCCCCTGCAGAGAGATGCCGTATATCGGCTGGGCGTGAATACCTGGCTGATATTCAGTCGTCTGAATGCGCCCTTAGGGCAGGAACAAATCTCTTTATCTCAATCCCCTTATATTGAAATGTACAGTTAGCTATGCCTTTCAAAACAGTGTAAAAATTATATTTCACATCTATCTCATTTCTGACTACCAAATATTGGTATTCATGGATACTCCGGGGTTATCCTTATATTCCTAGCTGCACAGCAAAACAAGGCAGTTTTACTATTCAGGATTTTGGTAAAGATTAGTAAAGCAACTGCAGTATTGCAGTGTATTATAGGAATAACATTTCTAATGAAATTTAAGTTCCCTACTGGGACAAAAATAAGTAAAAGGGAGTAAAAATATTTTTAAAAAGTCAAAACCCCACATTTCTCCCGTTACTATTTAAAAAGAAATCATAAATTTGGTATTGCTGCAATCATAATGACCTATGTAGACAAGTTAGTACATTATTTAACCCACATGATGAACACAGGGAAATAAATACATGTAAAATGTGGCAAAAATCATATTCTCACTTCACAGAAACCAGAAGTCACGTTGTGCTCCTGAGACCTGTAGTTCTGTGGGTGCCCACACTGCTGCAGGTGTGGTTGATTTGGCTGGAGTTCTCCAGTCGGCTAATCACCACCTGTCTGCTGTATATAAATGCCATTCCCTCTTGCTGGAGAGTGTGGGTCATTTCTTTGTTATTTATTGTATGTGTGCGCTCAGAACCCTGGTGCTTGAGTCATGCATGGTCTGCGTTGGTGTAAGCTGCATGTACCAGCTTCTGGGTGGGATTCCCTCATCTGTTAGTTGGTATGAACACTGACGTGTTTAGTGGCTGCTGTAGGTGACCAGACATTGGGCTCAGTTTGTATGCTGTAAAAAATCTTGTGTACCTGCCGTTTACTATTTAGCGTGAGCCAGGCCCTAAGGTTCCAGTGTGGGGCTGTCCCTATTGGGACGATCACCCCGCGAAGATCGTGGCTTGCTCTATCTTTCTGTGATGCGCTATTTTTTTAAATCTCCCATGTATTCCTATGGATGCTTTTTATTGCAATGCTACAAATCCCATTGGCTTTTGCAGTTAAAAAATTGTGCGATGTCATTGTGGGTGGCAGCGATGCAAGATTATTCTCCAAAAAAGCATCGCTAACGCTCACAAATGGCAGTGAATAAAGGTGCGATTTTTCTCATGGACGGCGAGAGCGATATGGGGCCGCGCTCACCTTAAATTGGCTTTGTTTCACACTGTATATTTTGGGAAAAAACCACCGTCTTTAGTGTTTTTCTGTCTGTGTTTACAAACAAAATGCTGCAGCTAGATGTTATAGAACAATATAACTATAAAACACTACAAATAGTGTTTTTGCTTTTTACTTGTGTCTTTTTCTAGCCATTGGCTTTTTTGCAGTCGTCATGGGCTGTACGCTTGGCACATGTAAAAAAAAAAAAAAATTATTTATATATATATATTGCATCTCGCAACGCACAAAACTCACGTAAGATTCACACTCATGTGAAACTAGCCTTAGGCTTTATTCACACGAGCGTATATTGTCCGCCATTTTCACGGCCGGCCCATATATGCTACCATTTGATGCATTGGATTCCAATGCATCAGATCAGACACGCAATTTTTTTTTCCCACCGCGTAAAAGCGCCCCGGGCGGCCAAGATAGCGCTTTTACCCCAACCAGGAAAGATAGTTCAGGAACTGCCATAGACTCCTGTAGAAGGGAGGTGGGAGAGAGTTTAGCAGCATGTGTGCTAAACTCCCCCCCCCCCCCCCCCCCCTTTCCGTGGCGAGAGCCGGCAGTTTAGCAGAGATGGTAGATTTGTGCGCCCATTCACACGTTTTTACGGCACCAGCAGGTGCATGTAAAAACGGCTATGCTCGTGTGAATAAGCCCTTATACTGAGGGGAGTGACTGATTAGTACTATACTTGCTTTCTGTGATTTGTTTCTATTCCCCTTTTTCTGTGATTTCTAGTTGATGTTAGTGTATGGACCCCCAAGTAAACAAGGCCCTTTGCTGCGGGCTTGTGAGGTTGTGCATTTTGGCCAAAATATTACCCAATACCTCGTATGTATCGGTATTTATCATTAACATGCAGTGTGGTTCACCTATGGGGTGCAGGGCAGCCTGCTGGATTAAAATATGGGGTCTGCTTATAGGTTGTAAACCTGCATGTCAACAGCCGCCCCTCAGCATAAGGTGGTGTGAGTGGTTGCTCATCGGTACCTTCACCTGTGCTATTGCTCTTCCATATAGCAGTTTGGCTGTCTGCACGTTGAGGAATGTGGTGCTCTTACCCGCCCTCCTATATTAGTACATTGGTGAGTATACGGCCGCTTCCTGTGAGTTTATTTATTTTATTGCTGCATTTAAAGATAACTTATCATGTTTATTTTTTGTCAACGGCGCTGTGTAAGGTTTTTTCGTGGGATTAGGTACTTTTTAATGGTACCATTTGCTGATTCATGTGATGTTTTGATCACTTTTAGGGCTTATTCAGACGACCGTATATCGGCCGATATACGGCGTCCCTCTCTCTATGGGGAGGAGGCTGGAAGAGCCAGGAGCAGTGCACTGAGATCCCGCCCCCTCTCCACTATTTGCAATGAGGAGAGGCGGGATGGGGTGGAGCTAATTCTCATCACTTAGCCCTGCCCTGTCTCCTCTCATTGCAAATAGTGCAGAGGGGCGGAGAGGGGGCGGGAGCTCAGTTCCTGCTTTTCCAGCCTCCTCCTCCCCCTTCAGAGAGGGACGCTGTATATCGGCTGGCGTGAATACATTTTTTTTGTATGGCAAGATAGTCAAAATCTACGGTAGCTATTTTTGCCATATTTTTTTTCCGCTGGATCTGATGACTTGTATGCCCGTGTAAAAGGGCCCTAACACACGGATGTTGCCCTTATGTTCTCCGTGTGCTTATCTGGATTCCTCCGATTGTGCCAATAGGTGAATTTAAAGGGCTTTAGGGTTCCTGCCCCTGGACCGATATTTGCGGTGGATGTCCACACCGCAGATCCGCTGCAAATGGTGCCCATAACATGCTATGGGAAAATTGATTCTTCCTGCACCCCTGCGTAAAACAAACTTCAGTTTCTGCAAGCAAAGGAAAAATTTGCCGCATGCTTCAACTCTGATGGCTTCCATTTGGGTAAAAGGAATCGCATTGCAGAAAGGTCACAGATTCCACACCATCACTAGGTGATGACACGGGAAATACAGGAGGGGGGGGGGGGATTAAAAAACTGTACTGCGCCTGTCTAGCAGACTGGATTTGCAGCACCCATGCAGAAGATCCGCAAATGAAGTAAGAGGGGAGTACACCCGGGGGGGGGGGGGGCTGTTTTGGACAGGGCAAGGTGTGTGGGTGTCGGTTTTTCTGTTTTTGACAAAACCCCTTTCAAAATGCAAAGATCCATGGATGATAAAAGCTGTGCAGAATGCCCCATAGTGACGGCTGCTGTGGGTAATCTGGTAGTGGCGGCATTCACTAACAGCACCGCGATGGGACGCTTGGATCGCCGCGCTATTTATGGCCGGTGTGACGGAGCCCTCTCGCAGCTCATTCAATTCTCCCGCCTCCTAGCAGTCACGTGGCCGCGATGGCGTCACCGCTGAGCCCGGTCACATGACCATGATGTCATCAAGTGTCCTTTAAGCCCCTGGAAGGCGAGCAGCCAGCAGTGTGGCGGCGGCAGCCGGCGGTATGGGCACCTGCTGAGAGGCGGCACCGCCGAGCGGTTACTTTATCCTTTTTGTTTCCTCCCCCCTCCTTCCTTCTTAATTTGTTACATTGTTGCGGCGGCGGCGTGTGATGCGGGAGACCCCGGCGGAGGGGGATGACGGTGGGCTGTCTCCTCCTTGTGACTGCGGGGATCTGCTGCTGCACACAAAGCCTCAGTGACGGAGACGGCGGCCGCCCGCACACACCCTGTCACCCGGCTACCAGCGCTCTGCAGTCCCGCGGAGGCCCCAGCGCGGCCTGGAGATGCAGCGGTGAGCCGGCGGGGAAGATGGGGAGCCGGAGCCCGCGCGGAGGGAGGAGAAGAGGAAGCTGCTGCCCGTCTCCATCACATGGGAGCCCGGCTCCTGTCCTCAGGGGCCCCGAGGGGCCACACCGCTCGCTCTGAGGACCGCTGTGTATATAGACTGCTGCTCCAGCACTAGGAGGCGCTCTTCATTCTTACCCCTCCTGCATGACTGTGGCTTGATGGCTGATACGGTGGTGATGACGGTACAGACTTCTTGCTCGTGACGCCGCCATCGCTCTGTTAGTTTGTGTCCCCCTATTATTTTGGTGATTGCCCCTTTCCCCCTGAGGCAGTTGTTCAATGGAAGTATGTTACCAGCTGCCGGTGCTGCCCCTGGACAGGCCGGTCCCCAAACACGTCCTGAGCCGCCGCGGCGCCATCAGCTTCAGCTCCAGCTCTGCCTTGTTCGGATGCCCCAACCCCCGGCAGCTGTCCCAGGTAAGGCCGCCGTACGAGGGCCGCACCGCCGCTGCCTACGTGTTACATGTGAGGTCTACCGAACGAAGCAATCGCCTAAATAGCCGTTCCATAAGGCCACTCGCGCACACCGTGCTTTTTACGGCGTTTCACACGCGCAGCATCTCATTCGCAGGCGCAGGTCTTTGACGTGACTTTGAGTCGCTTGAAAAAGAGAAAAACGAAACCCGTTCTGTTGCGGTGCGTCTTATGCGCAGTAATAACCGTTGAAATTAACGGGCTGCGGAAATACGCCGGAAACCTGAGTTTATGCGCAAAATGTTTGCTGTTTTAGCAAAAACCAAAAACTGCAGAAATGCAAAAGGTAGAGTGTAGCCAGGCGGCGAGCGCGCCCGTCATCTGCTGGTGGAGAGCGCGGGTCGGGGGCAGTCTGTCCGAAAGGCCGTTCATGCCAGTGAAACTGAATGATAGTTCAGTGTAAACTCAGCTGACCGCAATCATTCACTTTTCATTCATCATTTTATGCAGAACAAAGTCATCATCCATTTCTCATTCACTAATCATTCCGCGTTTAACCCCTTAACAACATGCCCCCCCATCCCCTTTTGCTGCACAAGTTGTATTTTTCAATAGTACTATTTAATGTGCTGAAAAACTTTAAAAAAAATTCTTAGTGATATAAAATAGGAAAAAACAAAATTCTGCCATCTTTCGGTGCGTCTTGTTTCTACGGCGCACAGACTGCAACAAAAATAATGCGATAGTTTGATATGTTGGACTTTTACGGACGCGGCGATAACATGTAAATTTTTAAATTTTTTTTTTTTAAACTTAACTTTCACTTGACCGTTCCTGCAGTATGATGTAATGCCGTGTTCTAACAGGCATTCTATCAAGCCATGCATTCTGCCATGACAGCCCTGGGGCCTTTTTAGAAGGCCCCTGACTGACATGACACCCCCACACATCCCTGCGATCTTATCACGGATTTGGGGGACCCCCTGAACATCAGTTGGGGATTTAAATGCTGCCCTGGGGATTTAAATGCTGCCCTCAGAATTTACAGCAGCATTTAAAGGGTTAACCACTCCGATGAGCCGCATGGTTTATTGGAGCTGTTGCGGGCGGGTGCCAGCTGTAAGAAACAGCCGGTGCTTGCATTGTATGGAGGGAGATCACCCTGTGATCGGCCTTCATGCACACCTTGAATGTTCAGGAGGTAACCTTACATCCTGCCGTTCAGGGGTAAATACCGATCATTCAGTCATTCTCACTTATACAGCGAATGTGACTGAATGAGCTGACGACGTGTATATGCTGTATCGGGCTGCACGAGGGAATTCTAACATGGGTTGTTGGCGTGATACAAGGCTTGGTGGGAACGGCCCCCCTGGAAGGACACGCTGTACCTGCAGCCGGGCGCCTTGTGCGTAAAGGGGTTTTGTCATTAAAAGCAAAAGATTCTATACTTGCCTATTCCTCCCCCGTCAGTCTCCTTACCACATCTTCTGCATTGCCCCGGGTCACCTCACCGCATGCTGGCCGGCTTGTTATGAAGCTGGCATTCCTCGCTCTCCCGGCCGGCTCAGTGAAGGTCAGGTCCCTGTGATGTAGCGTTCACTGCCTAGGAAGGAATGCCGATCTCTTTCAGAGAGGGCTCACATGAGCAGCCTCTGCAGTAGATCGGCACTCCCCCTGCTGGCTTGTGATGTAATGTACATTGGCTGGCAGGAAGAAGACTGTAAATGTACGTAACCTCACAGGAAGGAGAGGAATTGGCCAGCTGGAGGGGAGGTGACCGGGTTCCACAGCAATAACCCTCCATAGCATGCTATGGAAAAATGATTCTTTATGCACACGAGCGGAAAGCAATTGCGGTTTCCGCTTGCGGATGAAGAATCGCAGCATGCTCCATTCTACTGCGGTTCTCGCACGGACGACTTCCGTTGAAAGCAATTGAAGCCGTCCGATCCGCAGCCTGTCCACAATTGACATTGTGGGTTCCGCAGGAAGTGTGGGAGATTTAAAATTAAAAATGTACTGCGCATGTGCGACGGCTGGCACATCGACAGGGCAGCCGGGCATGGGTGGATTCCTTGTGTGCCGTAGACACAAGACCTTACGAGGGTGAAGTCCGGTGCTAAGTCAGTGGTTCGGCTCTGCATGTCTGATTCCGCTGTGTGAACACACCTTCAGGCCAGCTTCAGTGCGTAAACTATCTTGCAAAATAAAGTTGCGGATTTGCCTGCACAACTGCAGATTTTTTTTTTTTCTTTGCGTCTGTACTTTTTGCCCACGCAAGTCGTACGCACAAATATGTACCGATTCTCCCAGCCATTGAAATGACCAAATTCTAGGAGTGCCACATGTGTTCTTTTCCAGCACAGGAAAATAGAGCGCGCCGCTGTGTTTTTTTTTTTTTTTTTTTTTTTTTAATTAATGTGGTACAATTGCGAGCAAAAATTTATTGTGCAAATACCCCTGTGTGAATCTGGCCTAAAGATTTGTTCAAATCTGCCCCAGAGGCGCCATTCAGAGCCTCTGGCACAAATCTGCCATAAAACCATTTGAAACGGTGCAGCATGCTGCGCTACTTCCAGTAACATGCCGGAAGCCAGGCGGACCAATCCTAGTTTTGGCTCATGGGATAGAGCCGGACGACAGAAGCCCGTAGCACCGGTGTGAACCCCACCCGAGCTGCTGTCTCCTGTCAGATTCCCGGGGCGTTCTCTGCCCACCGGACTTTCCTAGGCGTCTGAATGTTGCAAGTCCTTTATATCTTCTTCATGCGTCTCGGAAAGCTGAGTGACAACCCCAGAGGGTGATGACTGTTGCTGACTTGGTGGATGTCTTGTTCCCCCGGTGGCTCAGTGGTGGTCCTTGCACACCTGGGGTTGGGTTTCTCTGATCGGGGACTGGAGTATCTGTCCTCCCTGCAGTGGTATATAAGCACACGTGGGTGAGGGCTCGTTGGTAAACTGTTGTGCGTCAGCGCAAAATAACTCTGTTCACTGACAGCAAGCAGAAATGTGAAGAGTAGTAGGAAGCTGGAAAAATGTAATTGCGCAGTGATTAATAACTATCTCTATATAGTTGTATATTCCGCTGCGCTCTACTGTGTCTAAGCTGCACGTGCCCAAATCCGGAAAGTCCTCTTAAAGCCGGTCTCACGTGAGCGCATTATAACACATCCGTGATACGGGTGACGCAGCCGTAGGACTCCATCGTTATGTCATCTGGGTTTGCTTTCATTGGGTTTGTTTCGTACAGGGTAATCGCGGATCCGTATTCGTCTAATAGGAAATACCGGAAAAAGTAGCTGTGTTTTAAAAATACTGTCTTGTGCATAGGGGCGCAGAGTTACATTACCTTCATATTAGTCTGTGAAGTGTGGAGTAAGAATCCACTTGTCTGAGTGACTCATGGGTGGATTCCCATAAAGTAAGAACCGCCGTGTGGAAATGCCATGAATTGCTTATTTTGCAAAATGCTGAATCTGCGTGTAAGATGGGTTTAGGCTGAGCGTAATTTAATTACGTACTCCGTGCGCATAATGGTGAATGAAAGTACATTGATTCATGGTGTGTGAACCAGAACCCTGCAGCATGTTCCATCTCACCGCGTATTCTGTGCCATAGAGCCCTATTCTCTATGGGTGCATGCGATGAGATCCCGATGACCTGGTAATATGGAGGTGTTACTATGGGCTTGTGTGACCGTAGCCTAGGGGTTCGGCCATAGGAGGAAGGTATGGGGTGCGGTCACACCTTGTGGGTTCTGTCTGGGATTTTGGTGCAGGTTTCACCCCTACAATTTGAATTAAATTGACAGTGTGAGATCTGCGGTAAACGCCAACATGTGAACGTGCTCACAATATTTGCAGCTGCAGACAATCGTCTTATCAAATCTCATCCACTTGTGGGGAACAATCGGGCCGGAATCGACCTGGTGGGGGATTATAAGTCCGCTGTATGCGGCTCTTTGCAGCAATATTCCCCCTGTCACAGAGCGGTGTGAATTCCGTGATGACTGCGGTGAACTCTCAGGCATTCCATCCCGTACCGCCTGACTAACTGCGCATGCATTCACGTCGCTGGGACGTGGTTTCCCCTAATTCTTCTGATTGGAGGTTCTTGTATTTATGGTTCCCTTTATTTTTGTTGTAGTGTGTTGACAATGTTAACAAATGAAGGAATCTGCTCCTGTGTCGGGCGGCGCGGTTACATGTCCTTAGATTGGCGGTGGAAGAACCAACAAGTGTCCTGGCATCTGGCTGTTTGTTCAGCTGGCGTCTTCTCTCTCAATCCTTGGTTAAATTTTAATCGCTTGGTAATAAACCTGTTTGGAGTTGTGTTCGGTTCATCCGTTTTGCCTGTGTTTGCTGCCCATGTTTAGGCGTCCGTCCCCCCACCCCACCCTCCCATAACTGGGACTGGATCCAACGGGGAAGGAGGTTATAAAGCTTTCTTTATTCCTGCCTTTCTCATTGGATCCACTGCCAATTTTCAAGTCTCTGCAAGGAAAAACTCCTTATTAACTGTCCACTTTGGGTCTGTATATGTCTTGGTTATAGCGGAAGTGAACCCCATCTTGGGCAGGTAGGGGACCTTGGGTGTCCCTTATCCCTTTTACCATGTGTTTGTTTCTGCGAGGGTTGCTACAATGGTGGTAGGGGGTGCGCTGTCGTAACCTAACCAATAAAGGAAATCTGTCCTCTGTGGAAATGGCCTAGTGTATAAATCAAGTGAGGTTTTGTTCGTTTTTAACTTTCAATGTCTTGACTATAGTATAAAAAGAAACTAAACAAAAAAAAAAACCACCTAAAACAGTCCTCACACTGACCACTAATAAAAGACTGATGCTTATAAAAACTCTTCAGTAGCCATCTTATTATGATCACAGGCAGGATTACAATGAAAGGTGGCACCTCTATCGATAACATAGGATCCACTCCTCACAATAGCTGATGATCACAGCTTGCCTCCTCCCCCCCCCCCCCCCCTCCCTGCGCAAAGATCTCTACCCACGTCGGAGTATGCCTATCAGTCTAATGCTCCATGTAGATGGGATTAGCTGTTAGGCAAATGATGGCATTATTACACAGGAGTGAGTACCGTTGGCATTGCTCAGGGTGCTGCCAGCATGGCATGAAGTGAACGGAAACAGCCTGTTTACTGTGAATGGAGGCGGTCAGCCAGAAGCTGCTGCGTCCATTCACAGGTCTTTACTCCTGTGTAAAGTGACGGATCGCTAGTCGTCCAGTGTAGCGCTACCTTTTAGGGTTATATAGGATAGCTTTCTAGTCTAGCTGTGAGGGCTTAGAACACGGGAGAGAATTCCCCGAAAGCATTGTGCGTAGCAAAACTCCCACAAATATGAACTCCATTCTTTTGACTGGATTTCTTCATCTGAGCGCTCCACCTGTGATCAGCCTGTTCATTTCCTCGTAGGGCTTTCGTAAGGGCTCATGTCCACGACCGTGCCATCACCACGTATTACGCATGCATTGCACGGCCGCGCGATACGCAGTGAATGGAGTCTGTGGGATTTCATTGATCCATGTGTGTAGATACGCATGAGAAGTCACAGCATGCTCTGTTTCTCTGGTGCCACACAGCGTCTGCCTGATACATTGATATAGGCTGCGTATGAAACACAATACACGGAGTACGGCGGCAAGTTCATACATATCCCCGCTCTGCCGCTCTGAAACAGAACAGAGAATTGTACAAAAAAAAAAGTTTTCAGCAAGAGAAACCAAGTAATTTGTAGATGATACCTTTTTAATGGCTTACGAAAATCCATGATATTTAGTCCAGTTGTGCCACTGCGTGTGTGATACGTGGGCATGTGTAGTGCAATGTCGGGCATGCGTAGTGCACTCTCAGCCATACGCACTATACCAACATATTTGTGGGCATGAGCCCCAAGGCTGGGTTTACATGGGACGGATTTCCAGCGGAATTCTCGCAGATTGGCCGCACTGAAAGTCTGTGAGAATGCTGCGGGGGGTGGAGGGATGGAAATTGACATGCTGCATCATTAATTTCCACCCCGCATGGCTGTTTCAGCATGGTTTGCAAAATCTCGTCCACTTTGCTGGCTTATTTTGGGATTAGGGGATGCACGAAATTCCACAGCAAATCCATCCCATGTGAACCCAGCCTAACAGTACTTTTACATGGGCCAACTATTAGCCCAAAAAGATCACCCAACAGACTACGGAGTGAGAATTAGTTGCTAGTCGCTTCTTTTCATCTTCCTGGAACGACTAGTGAGCGGCTTCTCCCGCTGTATAAACGGGAAGTCGTTCATATCTGAATGACTGCTGACAGTGAATGGAGGTGGCTGGAAGAGAACTCCGTCCACTGACTGACTGTCACTCCTATGTGACAACACAGGAGGAATACCAAAAGTACCTTAAGGGTAAGTTCACACTTAGCGGAAATGCTGCAGATTTTCCTCAGCGGTAAATCCCATACTAATTCTGCACCCAGGCTCACGTCAAAATATGTACTATTTTGGTGCGGATTTTGACTTTAAATCGGCCGTGGTTCTGCAGCTGACTTCAGCCTGTGGTGCGCTGCCAATACTGTGCATTGCTGTACTCTGAGGGCAGCACACACCACCAACCACTACTGAGTGCTTCTGGCAGTCATGATGCAGAGGGGGCAGCATTTCCGCTAGGAGTGCACATGGTTATATACACCAAAAGTTGCTATAGCAGTCAGCTGTTGTAACATCTGTGTTTATAGAATCACATTTTTATAAATGATGGGGAAACTGATCAAATTTACTAATGACATGAAGCTAGGAGGGATAGCTAACTCTGGGGGGGGGGGGGGGGGAGAGTATTCAAAAAGATCTAGAAAAGCTTGCACAGTGACTAACAGAATGGTATTTAACAAGGGGTACATGTAAAGTCCTACATCTGGGCAAGAAAAATGATAAAAAGCACATACAGAATGTGAGGAATTGGGCTAAGCAGCACATGTGAAAAAGACTTGGGTATACTACTAGATCATAGACTGAACATGCATCAACAGTGTGATGCAGCAGCCAAAAAGGCAAACGCAATTCTGGGATTTATTAAGAGAAGCATAGAGTCTAGATCACGTGAGGTCATTATCCCCCTCTACTCTTCCTTAGTCAGACCTCATCTGGAATACTGTGGCCAGTTCTGGGCACCCCACTTTAAAAAAGACATAGACAAACTGGAACAAGTCCAGAGAAAAGCTACCAGGATGCTGAGCAGTCTGCAAACCATGTCCTTTGAAGAACGGTCAAAGGACCTGGGAATGTTTAGCGGGCAAAAAAGAAGGCTGAGAGGAGACTTAATAGCTGTCTACATATATGTGAAGGGCTGTCACAGTGCAGAGGGATCAGCCCTATTCTCATTTGTACAAGGAAGGACTAGAAGCAATGGGATGAAACTGGAAGGGAGGAGACACATATTAGATAGTGAGGGTGATCAATGAGTGGAACAGGTTACCACAGGAGGTGGTGAGTTCTCCTTCAATGGAAGTGTTCAAAGGCTGGACAGACCATCTGTCTTGGGATGATTTAGTGAATCCTGCACTGAGCAGGGGGTTGGACCCGATGACCCTGAAGGTCTGTTCCAACTCCACCATTCTATGATTCTATGAAATCAATAGGTTCTATTCTCTGTATATTGTATGTGCAAATACGCCCATGTGAAGGAGACCTTCACAAGGGGCGTGTGTGTAAGCCCTGACTGACTCGCCACTAATTCTCTAACTTCCTGCTGTCGTACAAGCATGAAATTTGGCACGAGGAAATCTTTAGGTCCTAAATAGGATAAGTAAAGGGGTCACAACTTGATTATTCAATGCTAATTGCAAAAGTAACTGCACCCCTATGTAATGTAACTCCCCAGTTTCGTACAAGCCTGAAATTTGGCGCAAGCATTCTTTAGGTCCTAAGTGAGGAGACTGGGAGTTGTGGCACATTCTGCAAAGGGACATCGGTACATGCAGCCTGAGGAGAATCTAATGCTCTTCCATGTGGATACATATTTTATTCCACTGAAGTAACCACTATTTCATAAAATGTTCTGTGAAAACGGGTAAACGCTTGTATCAAATTAACGTGTGCAAAGCCGGGTATATTAGCTACTTTAAATAGAAGGCCCCCAGTATTGAGATATAGCACTGGATCAGTCTTTTCTCTTACACCCTGTATAACCACTGCCAGTTGTGAGCAGGGGGAACACCGATGCAGAACCAAGACCCAGGAGAGGAGAGGCTGCTGGCTGTGCCCTATGCAGCAGCACTCATGTCACAGGCAGTGTGCCAACACTCTACTCTGCAGAGAGGCAAAAGTAACTAGCTGGCAGTAGCCTAACGTAATCTACGCCGTCCTTCTTTATTGCCCAGCCAGATTCTGTCTGATATTTTATTATTCAGAAACGTACAAGACAGAATTCACATCCAAAATGGGTTTTCTACATCCTTGCCCTGCGTCCTAGATATACCCCCACTGTCCGGTGTGTTTCCCACTTCTGGGTAAGCATGGAGGGACACGAGTCTCAGAAGTGGAACGGCTCATGTAATGGGGGAATTGCACGTTTTAAAAAATCGAGTTCTGAGGTTGTGAAATGTATAATTAATAAGCCTCTGTATGAAAGAGAAACTCTGAAGTGCATCATTGTGGGGGAGGACGCCGGTGTCTCTGCTACAGATTTTTCTTGATTGCTGACGCAAGCTCTATTTTAACATCCCTCTTTTTATTGTAAATTAAAAACATCAAGTACGGAGAGAGCAAAATGTTGGCTGAGATGTGATAGAACGCCGCCGCCTCCCCCTCCCTGTCTCCACGTGGTGTGTTGTCTTTTTTCTGCATTGATGTCATCAGTACACAATAGGGATTCCATAGTAGCAGAGTGCTATAAGGGGGCATGCAGCAGGAGCGCTCAGCCGCACGCAGGAAGGACTTGGTTTCTTTACTGATTTAGCCAACTGTAGTTCGCTGGGTATCTTTTTTTGGATTTAACTGTTTTCTTTTCATGAAGCCAGGCGGTGGGCTATGTTACTGATGATGTGCACAATGTATAGCCGCCTCTCCTCCGCTCAGTCCTGCCTCGGGTGTTGTGTTTAAAAAAAAAAAAAAAAGTTCTCTGAAGTTTAAAATTTTTGTTTAACTTGGTCAATTTTTTTTTTTAACTAATCCCCTATGCCACCCCCCCCCTCCACCCCCCACTTCAAAAAAAAAAGGGGGGTGAAAGCTGCAGACTTGATGGGCAGCCAAGACGAGGCCTTATTGCCTATAACATCAAGTCTGTGTACGCTGACCTCTTCCTCACAATGGGGATGTGGGTGACGAGGCCACTTCTGGGGCCGCTCTGATTTGAGGCGCGTTCAATAAATGCTGCACTTGCATATTATTGGTGCATTGAAGTTGAGCAGAATAATAAATGGACCAGCTGTTTCCCTAATGCAGCAACAAAGCCATGCGCGGCTTATCCTATGATTTACAAACTAATGTGTTATCTGCAAATCCTCTGCTCGTATTGTTAAGCCGCAGTCCATTAGCTAGACAACGTATTGAACTATTTTACGATTTCTTCGCCTGACAGTCGGTCTTACAGGAAGCTTGCGTGGAGTGGTTGGAACCATCTAAGGCGGGCTTCACACGGACGTATGAACACTTGAGTGATGGGCGTTGCGGTTTTAGGCAGGGTTCACACAGGGTGGATTTGCTGGGTTTTTCTTTTTCCATTGCGGTTTTGCCGTAGAAGAACTGCTTCTGCGGCAAAACTGCTTCAAAGGTTAATTTTGGCTTGCGGATCTTTCTGCGGATTTTCGGGCGGAAACATCCGCAGGCGTTTTTTTTCCGCAGCACTTTTTTAGATTTTGACGCATATTTTGGTGCGGATTTTGCTGCGTCCATAGAGGTCTATGGACAAAAGCGCTGCGGAAAAGACAATGGAATGGACATGCTGCATCTTTAAAAACCGCGCCGCAGTTGCATTTCCGCACTGCGGCTGTGTGGAAAAAATCCGCACTGTGCGAACAGCTTTTTTGCAAAACTCAGTCTGATAACTCCTTTTAGCTGTACGTCTTTCGGTAGCTTTTTTTCGCCTGTTCATTGGTAGTGGTCCCATGTGATTGTGGTCTCCACCATCTTTTTAGGCTGGTAATCTGTCTACATGCCTACAGCAAACTTGGTTCCTTTTTAGGAGTCGCCCTGTGCACCCACGACTGTACGTCTGTAGGATTAGAAATCATTGGGGACCAGTTTCCAGAAGACATGTTACTGATTCATGGTGGCCAGACGCCGAGAATATCTGATGGCTGAATGCTTGTATGTGGACACCCATAGAAAAGAACCATGGGCGTCCGCAAATGGCAACATGCTCCATTTTTGTGCGGCCCAATGTCCACGGCAGATTTGAACTGCGGAATCTGCGCAAACTATCTGCAGTTCAAACCACCCATAGGGAAGCATGGGGCGTCCACACTTCAATTAACAACTGTGGATCTGATTTTGTGGCTGCTACGCGCAAAAAAAAAAAAAATTGCAGCATGCTTTTTTTTTTTTTTTGTTTTTTTGTTTTGCGCCCAGCTGATTCCACGCGGATGAGCTCTATAGAGGCAAGCAATATGCAATTCAACTGGGGGTTTGTAGGCAGATACCTCTCTGGTTGTTTGGAGACCAAGTAGGGAGGTAAGGAGGGGGGGGGGGGGGAGATCACGGAGGTAATTTTTTATTTTTTTTTTTTTTTCCAGAACATATGCACTGCAGATCATCCACACTGAAAAAAAATCCACAACTCCATCACCTCCCAGCCTTTTCCCCACCTCCTTAATTGATTTTAACCCTCAAATCCGCAGTGCATCCGCTATTATATTTGCGGATGCACTGTGGATCGTCCGCACCCATTGACTTCTATTGAGCCCGTCTGCACAGAATCCACACTTAAATGGAGCATGCTGCGATTTGTTTTCCGCACCAAACGGTCTGCAAATCAAATCCGCGTGCTTAAATTCAGTTGTGGATGCCAATGCTTCCCTATGGTTACTTTGAATTGCAGATCTTCCACAAATCAAATCCGCTCGTTGACATTGGGCCTTACTGTAAGAAAGCTGCTGCTAAATTTTAAAAATCTTGAAAACAAAAAAAAAAAAACTTGCTTGGGCCAAGCATCACCTTCAGTGACTGAAGACTGGAAGAAGGTGGTCTAAACCGGTGAATCAAAATTTACTGTCTTTGGTACATCACACAGGGGTTTGTATGCCATCAAGTAGGTGGAAGGCTGGCTTCTGAGTCTGTGTGGATGCAGCTTGGGGCACCAGCCTGGGCATCCTGGTGTGACTTGCTATCTGACTTAGCAGATTGGTTGACATGTGAGAATATCCATGGCTCGTTAGTCCAATAGAAACGCGTCGAACCTGTGACTAGGATGAACCTAGGCTAGAATCTATGTTTCAGGGTAGATGATTCTTTCTGAAGTGTGTGGTTTCTTTTAGGGAAGGTTACCAACTTAACAGAAATCTAATTTAGGAGTAAACCCAAAATATATTGGGAGCTCAGTAGTGACTCAGACTATATTGTAGGGGGTTAGCCTACCACCTTCTACCTATGGATGCACCCTCCTACATGGTGTCAAAATTTTGGTTCAAGTACTGGCTGGTAGAGCATAAATACATTTGCTATCCCAGCCAGTAAAGTTACCGGTTTGGGTCACAGTAGGAACCTCTTTATTCCTGAGCTTCATTGGCTGCCTGGGTTGAAATTTGTCATCTACTCTGTTTAGGAAGGCAATCTTTTGATAGAATTTTTTTTTCGTGTTTTTTTTTTTTTTGTTTTTTTTTTTTTCTCTCGTCTGCCTTTAGCTCTGTTCTTTTATTATACTTGTTTTAAAAAATTTAGTTTCGGGGTTCTCCCTCTGAGATCCCTCTACCTTGGCAAAGAAAAATCAAACTGAGTATTGAAGATATTAAACTCCTTTTAGAGAATGTTTAGTACTTTGTCCACATGTCCACAGTGAAATGAACAGTGTGTGAATACATTGTATCCACCGGACCGATAGACAAGAGTATGGCTGCATGATCGGACTATACAGTTGGTTACTATGGAGACACGTAGGTCTGCGTAGGAGCTGTTCACACTAAGGGCTCATGTCCACAAGCAGCTTTTCAATCATTTAATTGATCCATGTACATGAACGTGTAGATACACGTGATAAATAGATTACGTGTTCAATTTCTTGGCGTACCACCCAGCGTGAGCCCTGTGCCTTATCTTTTTTTTTTTTTTTTTGGCAGTGGATGCAAACACTGTCAATATGCAATACATTGCGTATGGATTTCGTACACAACCCTGCAATTAAACAGCGGGGAGTTTAAAAAGAAAAGTCACACTCTGCATGATCGTGTGTGTGTGATATGTGGGCTTGTCCAGTATACTCGCTGCCCACAGTGGCTTGCCGAAACGCCTGTGGACATGGGCCTAACTGGTAGGAAACTATTGAACTATTTGCAAAGTGGCTTCTCTTATCACTAAATCATCCCAGACAAATATCTGGGATGATCTAGTGAATCCAGCACTGAGCAGGGGTTGGGCCAGTCTGAGTCTATGACCAGAAGGACATGTTAGTGTACATGGCCTGGCTTTAACTATTACTATGCTGAGGATTTGGGGCTCTGTCAGTTTTTGTCTCCCATTTACTACTACCGGATAACTTTTTGTAAAGCCTTGTTTGCCTATCCTGGAATGTTGGTTACTTAGACTTTGGAGGGTCTGTATTCTGTGCAATGTACTTCAGATTAGCGTTGTTCAGTGATACGTTTTTTCAGCTACTCTGTCACTTGTCGTTGAGGATACTCAGAAACCGCTCACAATACCTTATTACTCAAATAGGACTGCCATCGTTAAGAAAAGGTCATTATAACCCCTGCAAAACTGGGCTAGAAGACAGTATGGGGGGAGCTTTTATTGCCCTCCAATTAAGACCTTCAAGCTTTATAGATGGCATTTAGTTTGGCCAATAAATATAGATTTTAATCATTTTGTTTAAACCATAGTTTTTCTGCATGTCGAAACGTCCCTTTTTTTAATTTATTTATAAACTTTGGGTTGCTCCGTCCTTTTATTGGGCTGTCGTAGACTTGTACAGGGAATATAAGCCAAAGTCTTCTCCAGAAAGGAAAGTTAAGCAGTCTCCTGGTGCCTACTACCCCTCTCCTGTGTGAGGGCCTTGTATGGTAGCTCTGCTCGGCAGGTTTTCTCCCAGATGTGTGGTTATTGGTGTTCAGATGTCCTTAATCTGGCACAGTACTTGTCAAGTCCAATAGGAAGAGACTTATGGAGTGCCTGGTAACTATTTGTATAGTCATCATGTAGAACTAGAAAGCTGCAGCTGGTTCTGGTTTTGCAAACCTACTTGGTCATTTATACACGACCGTAAATTTCTTTTTCAATGAAAAATTTCTTTTTCACCAAAAAAAAGATGGATGTCCTGACAAAAACAATCCAACTTGATACTGGTATTCTGAACTTAGGATGCATCCTGTGCATTTTCCATAGACGCCGGTCCCACCTCTAGGATGTGCGATTCCCCATTCTCCGCATATCAAGTGAGGCGACTGCCACCTGCTTCAACAAGTGGGACGAGGGTCAGGGAACTTGGGAGCAATATCCCTTTAACACTGATCTTTTGTGGTCAGTTGAACTAGACAACTGGTCCATTAATGAATATGCCTCATTATTTTGGAGGTTTAATAATTTAACTTTTTTTTTTTTCCTTTGGGACTAATACAGGAACATAGTTGGTAGGAAAATAAATAAAAAAATCACCTTATAGTAATTTTCCTTAAATTTATTGCAAAACAAACCTATAGAGTACTGGCTGTCCCATGCTACTCCCATCTTGCATCACGCACAAACTGAAGTAGTGGAAACTTCCAGCTTATAAACCTATATCCATTCCGTCTGTTTAATGGCATTGCTCTGCTGCAATAAAATACAACCTACACAGAATGGTATTACTTCCCCTGCCGAGAGCCAAGTGTCCGATGGAATATGAGAAGGTTTCCGGCCCAATGATTAGGTGAGACCTTGTCTTTGCAGAGGGAAGATGGGGGCAGACTATCTTTGTGGGGCAATCTGGAATACGTCTTTAACACTTGGCATGAACTGGTTTCACCAGTTGCAACACTTAGACCTTGAGGCGTACGGATCAATGTCACACTCTATAAAATGGTCAAACTGTGCCAGAAAACCTGCACGCCAGAAGGCACTTGGTTTAAACTATTAATATAACAGAAAATTGGGACGAATGTGAGCATTTTGTGTTTTTAAAGGTTTCTCAAAATATGTGATAAAAGGCTATCCAAAGGATAGGTAATAGTATGATTGGTGGGGATCTCGACGCAGACTCCCAATCCCCCTTCCCCACAGTGAAGTGAAGATTGGATGGAGTGGTGATTATGCATGAGTGTGCCCTCTCCAAGCATCGTCAATGGGGCTAATTGTACTCGGCTATTTCTGTCGGCCTCATTCCCTTTCCCACAGCAATGAGAAATGGAGAGGACACGGGACTCCCTTTCTTGGCATTGGTGGGAATCTCTGCGAGACCCCCACCATTCAAGCTTTTTCTATGGGTCTCTTAGCAAAATTCTTGAAAGAGGTTATCCTAACTAAAAAGGTTAATTCTCATGCCTCGGGGCTCATTCGTATCTTCATTGGAGGTTCGGTTTGGAGCCTCCGTCACAGATTTCCATTAAAAACCAGAATGAAATCGGACTACGTGCAGCACCGTCTCATGTGGGGAAAATGCCGGCAGATAATAATCTAGATGACCTCCATTAATGTAATGTGGATCAGGTCGGTTTAGACCACCTCTAGCCTGGCAAAGTGCAACAGCCTTGATGTGGCATTGATTCCACAAGTGGAGGTGCAGGATCTTGGGAGCAAATGGACCTCTCTACCATATCCCGGTGCAAATGGACCTCTCTACCATATCCCGTAAATGCTTGATTGGGCTCATGTCGGGCAATTGTGCAGACCACATAATTTGTAGGAACTCTCCAGAATGCTTCTCAAATCAGGTCTGGACAACTTGGGATCAATGGCATGGGGCATTATTTTTCTGGGATATCCCATCTTTGTGCAGGTACATGAAGCCCATGAAGAGCTGTAAATGTTCACCGAGCAGTGAAAAGTAGTGGCCACTAGTCCTCTGTGTTTAGGTGGATAAGTCAACCCAACCCATTCCATGAGTTCACACCCCACACCAGTATGGAACACCCTCAGCCTGCACAGTGCCCTGTTAACAACTGGCGCCCATGGTTCCATGAGGTCTGCACCACCATCAGGTCGAAACAATTGCTACCATTACTCATCGGACCATGTCGCCTATTGCCAGTCCTTTAGGGGCCTGTTAGCAATCTCGTGAGGCTCTGTATCTGGTGTTTTCAGGCACATTCTGGTAGGGCTTCTGCACTGACCTGCAGGATATTGACATAGGGGTTGCTACGTGCATGTCATTTATGTCGGAGTTGCTTGTGTTCGCATGAACAAATCTAGTCCGATGTCGTAAGTCATGATAACTTAAGCACCCGTGAGCGGTTATGGCGGTACGATGTATCGCTAGTATAGATGTGACACTGGACATATGTACATATGTGAAGGCAAGTTATGTTACATGCTTCTACAACTTTAGAAATGGAATGTCCCATCCATGACATTCATGTCGCCTTGCTGTGATCATGCTGGCCAGTATTCAACCTCCCTCATAAGATAACTCCTCACAACTTATACATGTTTTGGGAGTTCCCAAACCATCACCTAAGAGCACTCCACTTCATAGTCCATTCACATACTGCTATACCATGACCTTTGGCCACCACACCAGTGTATATAATATACATATTTTGCTCCACTGACTCAAACCTAAGGCATCTTTGCAGTTTTAATTAGATGTTCCTTACCATTTTGTGTCCACAGCTCCTATTCAGACCTATGTGTCTCATTGGTTGCAGACATGTAGTTATACTCTTCTATCAATCCTCTACTTCTTACTGACCCAATACATCTGCTGGCAAGACAAGGATGGATGGAAAGTAGTATGACTTGGGAATCATGACACACAGGCTTTGCTTATACTCTAACCGTGGAGACACATTGATCAGCATGGGAGCTGCAGACACTAAACTGTGAGCTCGTCTTAATAAAGACTGTTTGGAAGGTTGAACTTAATCTTTAAAGGGAACCTGTCATCACCTTGAGCCCCATAATGTAGCTCAGAGGTGAATAATCAGAGTCCAGAGAGGTATGGTTTATGCTCGCCAAGCCCCTGTTCCTATTCTGTGTCCCTACAAAGCTGTCTCGCATACGCGGGTGAATCCTCCCATAGGTGAATGGCAAAGTGTGCACACCGAGCCATCTGAGAAGAGTCGAGCTGTGTGTGGGCACCAACACTTCGCGGGCACGAATCGGGTGAGTATGAAACGCACCTCTCCGGACTCCCCATTCTTCCACTCCCCTGCCGTAGTTTATGGGGCTCATAGGTGATGGGTTCCCCTTTTTATAAGCATTGGGACAATTAGTACTGCTACCCCTGAGCCTGGCTGCCGCTTGTTAGAAAGAAAACTACAGGCCGGCCGTGTCGGTGACATCAGACGAGCTAGTTTCACAATGTAGAAATACTAAAAATAAAGTGCGCTGTACGACCAGGTTGTCAGTTCTTCGTGTTTAGTCTGTTCCAGTACGTTCCTGCAAAACTGTTTTGTAAGTGCAGGACGTTCCCACAGCACCATTATCTTCTGGCACGGTTTTATCATTCACAGCCCTTCTAGAATTGCGGTAACCTTGGTTGAATTACTATAACTAAATAAAAAAAGAAAAATTGACCCAGCCATGGTTGATTGAAAAAATAAAATGAGCAGCCCTGAGAGCGGCTTGTACTAATCTCTTCAGTGTAATACCTTGACCGTGCCAGAGAATTCTTCTGCTTGCTTTGTGAACATGTTTTATACTGTAGCTGCTCTGTACCTGCACAACCGGAGCCATCCGGCCGCTCCCTCACAAATCATTTTTTTTTTTTTTTTTTTTTCTTTATGTGGAAGGGAGCAAAAAAGCAGAATGGGGGGAGTTGAGGGGATCCAGTGCTCATGCATTTAACAGCAATTTGTTTCCCCTACAACGCTTATCAGATGACCCTGTTTAAAAACGACCCATTTCGGCCAACTGAGTTCATGCTCAGTGCAAGGGCCCTCCTACATGGGATGATTAAATTGCTTAGATTCCTGCATCCAGTGGAATGTGAACAGTTGTTCAGTGTAAAGGCATCCCCCGGCTGAACGACCAACGAAAATTCTTCTTGCTTTTCGCTCATTCAGTTTCTGCATGTAGAAAACTGAATGATGCATTGGCCAATGTAAACAGGCAGTCCGTTTTTGAAAGACTGCCTATTTACTGTGAAAGGAGGCGAGGGGGCTAGAATTATTCCTGGTCCACTCTGCCCCCATTCATCTAACAATGCTCATTCCGGTCTGCCTTCACTCACAGTTAACAGTCATTCATAAATGACTACCTGTTTACACGGTTCCATCTGTCCAATTTTCTGCCTGTAGAAATTGAATGACAAATGAGAAGTGAATAAATTCTCATTCGGGGCATGCAATTACAATGGATGATAACGGCTCAGATTCCTGCTAGATGCAGGAATCTCAACGATTTATTGGCCAGTCCAAAAAGGCCCTAAGATTGGCGGCTGGTCTCTATATACATGAAATATGTGCTTTGATTGTGGCCTCCCATGTTTTCTCTATGTCACATTAACAAAAATAGACGTCCTACAAGGCTATAGTTATCGGAGCCAAATGGGCCGCACTGAGTTTAGTTCAGAAGTTTTGTGCACAAAGGGTAACAGATTGACTCAATGCTCTGTATCAAACCAGGACACGTCTGACTTATTCAAAGCAGTACTACAGCTTTTTACGGACAACTGTTACATCACAAAATAAGAATATACAAAAAGAGCTATTGTGCTCCATACAGGATTGGTTAATACAATAATATGGTAATTCACATGTTGGTTGAGTATCCGAAATGGAATTTGCAGAGGTTTAGTGTTATCTGTAAATAAGGAGCTTCTCTCCTATCAGAATGCAGAACTGCTCTGTGGGGGGTAGATACAGGAGTCTAATATATTCTGGTGTATAACATGAACAAGTTGACCATTTAGCTGCTGCTATTTACTAAGAAGATATAGTGTGTGTGTGTGTGTGTGTGTGTGTGTGTGTGTGTTAGCCTAGGCCAGTGATGGCGAACCTTTTAGAGACCGAGTGCCCAAACTGCAACCCAAAACCAACTTATGTATCACAAAGTGCCAACACGTCAGGGGGCGGGGCTTATCACGACATGATTTTACCCCCGTCGTTCTAAAATGGGCAGGGCTGCTTCAAAATAGACCGGGAGCAGATTCTGACTGCTTTTTGGATGTGGAAAATTCTGCAGCATTTCCGCATCCAAAAAGTTGTCAAAATCTGCACCCTGTCTATTTTGAAACAGCCCTGCCAGTTTCTGCCGCATGTAAACATACCCCAGTGGTAATAGTGGCCCTCCTAGCGATAATAGTGACATACCCCAGCGGTCCCGCAGCAGTAATAATGCCCGCTTCCCCCCCCAGCGGTTCCCACAGCAGTCATATTACCCCCCCCCCCCAGTGGTCCCCCAGCAATCCTAATGCCTCCCCCCCCCCCCCCCCCCCCCCGCTAGCGATTCTCCCAGCAGTCATAATACCTCCCCTCCCCCCCCAGCGATTCTCCCAGCAGTCATGCCTCCCCTCCCCCCCCAGTGATTCTCCCAGCTGTCAGAATGCCCGCCCCCTGCCCCACATACTTACCCCTCCTCCTCGCGGGAGCGCCGCTCCTCTCCTGCCTGATCCCAGGTGCATACTGAAGGCAGTGTGCTGCTGTTGGATGCCTTCTCCTCCTGCTCTTGCGGAACCAAAGTAGGAGACGTCGGGGGACGGGAGAGAAGGATCCTAGCTGCACACTGACTCAGTGTGCGCCGGGATCAGCACAGAAAGCAGCGCTGAGTGAATGTCAGCAGAGGAGCCGCGGACCCTGCAGGCATTCACTAAGGTGGTGAGCGGCAGATGGCGGCGCGTGCCAGCAGGGAGGGCTCTGCGTGCCGCCTCTGGCACGCGTGCCATAGGTTCGCCACCACTGGCCTAGGCTGATGTGAGAAACCCTATGAAAAGAATAATATCTATTACTATAACACTATCTCTCCATTGATGTCCTTGGAAGTTATGGACACCAGCAGTTTCCTGGAACTATAAGAAATACTTGTGTGAATTACGCAAGACTGCTTATGTATTGGGCACAAAGCCCAAATGGTAAAAGATAGATACCATAACCGCAAGTCACATTATCTTCTGTAATTGTTTTGTTTGAGGACAACTTGGATCTGGTTTGAACTTAAAGGGATGTGCTGAGTTATAACGTTATCCCCTTTCAACAGGATAGGGATAACTTTGATTGGTGAGGGTTCTGCTGAGACCCTCACTGATCTGAGAACACCGGTGCGGTCGTTCCCCCAAGTGAATAGAGCTGAGTTCTGCTCTAGTCACTCAGGGACTGACCCCCGTTCTCGGGATCTATGAGAGTCCCAACAGTTAGACCACCACTGATCATAAACTTATTCCCTAACCAGTGGATAGGTTATAACGTTATATCTTGGAACAACCCTTTTATGGTACCTTTTTGACCAACTATCGCTCGAAAAGTTGCTCAGAAAAGTTGTTAAACCGTACAAACAGTCGTTCGTTTCTTTTTATATAGAGCGATGATTACTCATAAGTTGTTGCCGCGATATCAGTCGTAGCGGGGATCTCCGTGCAAACTTGTTTGCAAGTCATTCAGATATGAAGAGCTGTGACCTCACACCAGACTACTTTTGGTCAACCAGCTACTATATATTTTTTTGTTAAGCTAAAATGAAACTACTAGCAACTTGTCGCTCGTCACCCCATCTGTGGCCAGATCTACACCAAACAACTATCGTTTGAGTTTAGTCTTTCCAGTGAGCATTTGACCGATATTCTAATTGGACATTTTGCTTTGAATTTCTTGAGATGAACTAAAAATCGTTTTTTGCACTATACCCAGAAGTCTGTACCTATTCTGTAGTAGTGGTGGTACTTGGATTTTGTATACAAAGTTTTAAAAAGACTTTTTAAAAACTTTTATTTGCTGCCCTTACTTGAGTTACTAACGGAAACCCCTTTCAGGACCCCTGCATGTGGGCATCCTATTGTAGGAGCCAGATACTTAGTTTTCATCTCCTGAGGTCAGGAAAGCCGTTCTAATAAGGGTTTGAGAGAGACTTTCTTGATCACTGTCTGGTATTATCTTCTTAAATCCTTCTTGTGATTTAGAAATATAATGCCAAGGTCAGGCCAGCTACATTAATCTTGGTATGTAGCACTTGGCGAGCAGTAGGAATAGCACGCTGTTTAGACCCAATCACAGGAAACCTCTATCTGCAGCTTTGTCCAAACCTCGGCTTATTGATCCCCCAAAGGGAATGTGGCGGTTATGGACTTGTACTCCAGTGACTGCATTGGAAGGATGTGTTATCTGCTGGTGTACATTGGGGTTTTGGACTACTTTTAAAAGGGCTATACAAGCTTAGAAAAATAACTGCTTTCTGGTTTAAAAGGGGCTTCACGGTTTTCCGTCAGATGTGTGGGGTTTTTTTTTGGTTTTTTTTCAATCTTTGTTTTGTATTTGTCTCTGTCGACGGGAACGGCCAAAGAAACTGCATGCCTTTTTTTAGATGACTTACATTTTCTACCGGCTCTTGTAATTTTTTTAATTTCCCCACCCTCCACCCCTCTTCCCTTTTTGTAACTTTGTTTTTTTTTTTTGTTTTTTTTTTTTACAGAGAAGTGTGAAAAAACAAAGCGTGCAATTTAAATAAATAAATGCCACAGAAGTGGGGGGGGGGGGGGGGGGGGAAGCGTGACTGAGTGCACTTGTGCAAATAAGGAAGATGGAATAATACCTCTGCAGTGCCACCTCTTGGAAGGCAGCATTCCTTCAAATCAATGTCAGACCCTTTATACAAGTCTTTAGAACAATGATTGGGAATTGGTTTTCGGTCTTTTGGTCATACACAGACAGCTGTTTCTGGGTTTTACAGCTGTTTTGGGGTTTTTTCCCTCATCAGTGTGCAGTACGATCCTGGCTTGGCTGGTGAGAGGCCTGTGACGTGGCCTGGGAGGGGCATAATCTCTTAAGGAGAACACCTAGAAGGTGTCTGAGGAGGCACCTATAAACAGTGTTGGCATTTTTTTTTGTTTAGGATTTTGGCTGCATTTCTAATTGAGTTTTTTTTTTTTTTTCTTTTGTGTATGTAAAATTATATGTATAGCTTTTATTTATTTTCTCCTTTTTTGGCTTTTTTTTGTTCATAGAGATGCCAATGGAAGAATCCCATAGCCAGAGCATGCTGCAGTTTAAGCCAAAATAACGCAGCCAAAATAAAGTACTATGAAAAAAATAATTCATAGGGCTTTTCATATTTTACTGTTTACCTATAGGAAACATCTGTAAGCAAAAAATGCAACTGTGAAAACTGGTTCGAAACATGGGATTTTTGTAAAAGGCTGTGGGACATCAGTCTACAGGGAATTGTTTTGAGGGCTTGGGGAGTCGTTGGCATAGGCTGTGTATACTGTACCAATGGGGATGAGCCCCGGGGTACTGGTGTATATTGTCTCCACTACAGGTATGGGTGAAGACCTAGTGATGGGTTGCATACGCCCACTGTACGCTCAAACTAGTAATTGGCTGGCTGTAGCAAGGTGCTAGCAGCGTGTGGACTAATGTTTGCCTTGTATGGAGGGTTAGGGGTTGTTTCAGAGTTAGGCTTACATTATTAGCCACTTACACCTAATAATGTAAGCCTAACTCTGAAACTAACCCTAACCTTCCATACAAGGCGATTCGTCCCGGGCAACCTATCATCATGTCGGGTGACGGCTGTTGTCCATGCCTGTGGAGCTTACTCACAGAGGAACCAGTAGCGGAGAGGAGAATACGGCAGGGAGAGCAGCGGGGACCCCAGTGACAGCGCACCCAGCTGCAGCGGGCACAGGCAACAGGAGCCCACATTGGCTGTGCGGCGTGGAGAGGAGCATGGAGCACATTGACAGCGGTTTCCGCTGGCAGTGGCCGACTGGGGGCACGGGAGTGGAGGTGGGATTCCGCCGAGGAGAGCAGCGGGGAGCTCAGTGACAATGGTCCCGGCTTCAGCAGTGTCCTCCCTGCTGCAGTACTACCCAATTGGAAGCTAGGGGCATGACGGGAGTTTCCTCCTTCTAGGTTCTGTCACACCCCTAGCTTCTGGTGTCGACAAAGTACAACCGTACCGAGCCTTAGCACCCCTGTCGATCATCTGTTTATGCACCAGGCACAACCCAATTTTCGTGGTCGGCGTGAATGGAACTGAACTGTAGACCCAGGAACGACCACTGTACAATGGACAGCAATATTAAAACCCAGGAAACCTCTGCAACTTCAGTGGCGCTTCGCTGCAATACCAGATGTAACCCATGGACAGATGTTGTGCTGTTTCTGGAAGAAATCAGCCATGTCCTTCTACCCTGGGCAACCCATTTAATGACCATGGTAGCTTGGCTTCGTAAAACCACTTTTAGCCTTCTATCATGTTAAGCAATAGTTTTAGACTGCATATTTTAGAAGTTTCAGGTTCCCCTCTGTTCCCCATTCAGGGCAGAGGTTTGGGCTGTATGGTGTAAGGGGGATTTGCACTTTTGATCTCTTGTAAAGGCTGGATGGGATAGGTTGGCGTCCTCAGTGCTGGCAGATGTTGAGTAGCTAACCCTTCCGGGTAAAGAGTGAGGAAATATCTGTGTAGCTATAAAAAGTTAGATTTGTACGTTTTTCATGTTGATTTATAGTCTTCAGTCTTTCTGTTCTACACAACAAAGGATTTGGCCGCGCGATTGCCTTTATCTTAAAATGTCATTTGATGATATCTTGGTTTGCTGACTGACTCTGTAGTAGACAAGTTGTACGCCTCCCAATGGCTTTTAAGCAGATGCCAAATTCAAGCATACGCTGCTTGTTTTCTTCTTTGGGCCATAAAGTTTTTTGTTCAACTCTTCCCCTCCCTGGAATCGGATGAGTTAATTCTGCTGGTTAGTGCTCAGTGCGGCTCTGTAATCTGCTATTCCTCAACGCTTTTCTTCTCTGGTTTCATCCCATTGTCGGTGAAATAATAACTGCGTCAGTAGGTCTCAGCCAGCCTGGCGTTCTACCCAGAGCGGTTTAGAGTAATCCGCAGGGCTCATCATTACAATAGTTTGTGGTACTTTCTTCATGCTTGAGGGATTTGTGGTGCTATTTAATTTGCTGCATTAAATACTATATAGCATGTGTGTATACTGTAGTTTTAGATGTTTCTGCATCACTGGTGGTGACATCCCCTAAGCAGGTGCTAGTAGTCGCCAAAAATTGAGTAGAAAGCCATGAAAATTGATAGACGTCACTTGAACAAAGGCTCTTTCAGAAAACAAATTTCTTAATTTAATGGCTCTGATCCTTCAAATTCCTCACCGTTTTCATATCTACATGTGTAAATGTTAGTTGTTTACTGACATAACTTGTAACCCTTTCCAATCCAATTTGTATCCTGGTTTCACTAGGGGTCTTTTTTTTTTTTCCTGCCATTATACAACAGCACTATATGCTGGCTAAAGCCAGTACTGCATGAGGTGACATGTTGGATAGCAGAGAGGCTGGCAATATACAGTATCAGAACCCCGACAGATGTCTTGCAACATCGGAGCTGTAGAGCCTTAAATCATAATGTCTTCAGAGGTCCGACAGTGGATTGGAAAGGGGGGTGTGTGTGTGTGTGTGTGTGTGTGTAAAATGCCCCAAATTTATTACACTTGCTCATGCTTGATACATTTTTGTACATCTTGAGACCCTTCTTCTCTTTTTTTAACTATGCCGTCTTCCACAAAGTCATGCTTCCCACTCCCCTGTTTCAAACAAGGTGTTGAAGGTTTCTAAGACTACGTTCACCCTTACACCTGTGCTCCCGCTTGATTTCCGATGTTCAGCTCAATCTTCTGAGCCAAATAATGAAGACGCCAGAGCCAAACGATGCTGATAAAAGGACCCCCTGTTGGGGGCGTGGAAGAGCATAGAGAGGTCTTCATACTTGCTGCAAGGGGAAACCATGGGGTCAGCCAGCTTCTCTCAGCTCTGGACCATCGCCAAAACGCTTTTGAAGAATCTCTACAGCAGCCCTGTCCTGGCATCCTGTGAATTGGCATGTTTCCACAAACGGGCTGCACCATTTCTTATTCTATGGAAACTTTATTAACGGGTAGCTGTAACACTGGCTCATTAAAGAACCCAATGTGCTGAGGTTGGCTCCAGGCACCTCCTGTAAATTCTAAGGCCTATAATGGGGTCCGCCCGGCTTTCTTCGGTCTTCCTCCCGCTAATAGATGCCTCTGTGGATCCCGGATCTCTGGCCGTACCGCACTCACCCAGGCTTCTATTGCCTTCAATAACGAAAAGGACAAGCGTGTGCTATTATTTCAGGAACAAGATAAATATTTGATAAGCAAATTACAAGGCTCACTTGTGTACATTACTAGTGCAAATACCTGCGCCCGCTCACTAAACTGTGCTGTTAAGAACGGGGGAAGTAAAATGTAGCATTTAACCCTCTAAGGGTTGTGCTGGATTTAGAAGAAAAATTGGCTGATTTAGCAGTAAATGTGATTCCACCCCCACTACTCATCTGCTCCAACGTCACCGCTCTGGTGACTCCCATCGGTGATAACATGCCATATACCCACATGACTGCTACAGCCAACTTCTCGCCTCAGTGGCCCAGGCCAGCGGTTGGCTGCCGCAGCTGAGTGGCGGTACGCCACGCCTTCACTGCGGCTGAGTGAACGAAGGGCAGTGATCTCCAGAGCGGCGGCGGTGTGGGGATTTTAATTGAATTTTGTCACCCATCAAAAAAAAAAGACCCTTGGGGCTTCCTCACATCTGAGCACTGCGTTTCTGCATACGTATCAGCGTATTTCACATGTACTTTTTCTGGCATGCTCATTTGCACGCGGTATACAGACTCCCAGCTTGAAATGGCTAATTCATCTAAAGGGTTCCAGATGTTGTCAGCGGAATTACAGATTACGAATCTGCTTGCGTATTGCGTGCGCATTTGCACATGCCCTCCTTTTTGTTTGTGATGCGCTTCTCAGACTATCTGATGCACAGCGTGTATTGGTATGCATCGGTAGTCTAAAACACTACACGCTCCTTTTGATTGGCCAATGCTGCCCACATGATTAGCACAGCCAGTCAGAGCAGCATGTAGAAGCGAGGCGTTTTTTGGCAGGGATACAGTGCTGTAGTCTTATCAAACATGGCGCCATTCTTGACCTCGTTGGAATAGACGTCACTTGCCGGTGAGAGTGGCGCTGTGTAGTAACGCTGTTGTAAAATAGAAGCCTTTGTGTACTTGCAATGTGCTTGATGGCTAGTACCGGTAACCTCATGGCTACTAGCCGCCATCGCCTGCACTTCAGACATGACAAGCATTTATATGAGGTCTCTACGGGCCGTAACAAAACGGCCTGTGCCACTTGGAAGATCCCCAATCCAAGGCCTTTGGCAATCGTGTAAGTATAGGTTGCGTCATCAGGTCAGACTCCACAAGCTTGTAAGCCCGGTTATTTTCCATTTCTGGCAATGTCTTACTAGACGTTCTGCTTCTTAGGCAAGCACTCCTTGTTCTTGCCAGGTTAGTACAATGTATTTCTGAGTGTTCCCTTCTCTAGCAGGCGGCACACTTCTTACGCGGAAGGGTTTTAATTGCCAAAAATCTCCATTGCTTTCAGCGAGTGACCCCACAGATCTGTGGTCGGGTCAGGTCTGTTGTAGTGGGTATTCCCCTTCTATCAGAGGGTTGTAGGTTTTAGTGTTTACCCAACTGGTCCCGCGCTCTTATCTGACATGATGGGGATTACAACAGAAGATAATCTTAGTTCTGTGTCCTAGTGAAGTGCGGGGCTTGTGGGCAGTGCTGTTTCCTAGAACAGAGGAAGAGACCGGAAACACATCTGGGGTGCCCTTTGTATGGGCACGCTATAGCTCTTCCCTGCAATTGTATATTTTAAAGGGGACATGTGAAAATGTCTCGCTGCTTTGTGTTTTTTTTTTTTTTTTTTCTGAAGTTGTGAAAATTGATCATAGGTTAGGCTAAATTTGCGAGTATCTCTTGCAGAGATGTTAACCCTTTGTTTTCAACTCGCCACTGCAGTTTTTGGAATTTTTTTTCTTTTTAATTGAGTCCTCAAATTCCCCACCCCTACCCCCAACTTTTTTTTTTTCTTTTTAATTCCTGCATGATACTACATGGACTCTACCATGCAAGCTCTTCATAGTGGAAGGGGGCAAACTCCTATCCTATAACTGCTGCTGATTCGAGGCTCCTGTCACACAGTTATAACGAAGGAGATCACAGCACTTCAGATGGAACTGTAGGATAGAAAGGCTGGACAAATGTAATGTGAACCCGACCTTCCAGCTGCTTTGACAGGTTGAGTTGGAGTCCTTCTCTTGTCCCTGTTTCCTAAGAGTAAACAAGCCTTGTAGACTTTACTGCAATGAACACATGGTTGTGTGCTCAAGGTCATCACGGGCCACATCCTATTGTTTTACCCCATGACTTAGGGTAAATATTACAGCCTCATAGCTGTTGATACTACTGTGCAGATAACTAGTTAATCATTTACTACCCCGAATGGCGCTGACACTATGCATTTATGGAACAAAGGCCTAATGTGTCATACAGCTCATTGTTGTATGCTGCTGATATGTAAACTCTGTGCAAATATACCGCACAGTAGTCTTGTTCTCTAGCCAGACATTGTACAAGCAATATGAAATTATGGGTGAGATTGCCTTAGACAAACATGCAAAACTACATACAGGACATGCAAATGTCAGCAGAGCTGCGTGTATGGAGTCTATCACTTATCTATGGTGGGCCGGTTGGATTTTGCATTCGGGATCCCGCGGCAGAATCCGACCCTGCGGGATTGATTTCCGCTCGTGTGCAGGAAAAAACGCTATTTTATAGCATGTTATTGGCGGTATTTGCTGCGAAGTCCAGAGGCGGACGCCCGCTCTGAATTCCGCAATGCAAATCCGCCTGTGTGCAGCCGGCCGTAGGTAGCATATGTTTGATCCATGGTTGGACCACAGCTATTCACTTCCACTCAGATTCCTGTGTATTGCTGCAAACCCCAGCCGGGAAAATCGTACAAGTTTTCTGCGTTGCAAAACACATGAAAATACAACCCATTGTTTGCAATACATGTATTTACGGGAGTGATTTTTCTCTCACAAGTAATGCTGGGAGATGGAAAAATCACAACATGTTGTATTTTTGAGCAAGTCTTACACGAGAATAGAACATGCAGATATGCGGTCTACCGGACATTTGGTCCGGTGTGCTCTGTGGTGCGACTCGCCCATGTGTATGCACCCTAAGGAAGATCGGGTCAGCAATCTCGCATTGTACTTCTCAACAAGCTTCATGGAGATCCTCGATGTATCTGATTTTCACCACTCCTTATGGGTGAGGCCAGTATTCAGATTGCCTCTATTTAAAGGTGTGAAGTGTTCCCCACCCCTAAACCATATCTTTCCAGCGTTCACATTTCGTGGGGAGGCTTCTGAATAACCCAGGAGGGTGGGGAAGTATGCATCATGTGTAGGACCTGCCAGGAGAGCTTAAAGGGGTTGTTCAGGACTTCTGCTATTGATGACTTATCTTCAGGATTGGTTATCAATAGTTGACTGGCTGGGGTCTGCCAATCGAGATCCTTGCCAATCGGCTGATCCCTAGACTCGCTGCCATAGTGGTAAGCGCTGGGAGCGGACGGCGCTGTCAACTTTGCATGGTCCCCGTTTGGTTTCCAAACCTCAATCCTAAATTCACGGGAGTTGTACCTGTAGTACCAGACTGAGCCACGGCAATATTGACAGCGTTGTCGGCTTACAACATTGTCCACCTTGTCAGCTGACTTGGGCAGGGTAAGTGGTGCACCCTTGCCAATCAACTATTGATGATCTGTACTGATATCATTTCAGGTGAGTTGACAGTGTTATTGATGTCCACTTTCAGCTTCCGAATGCGAACCAAAATGCCACAGCAACGTACGGTACAATGTAAATGAACGGGAACAGTATTTGCATACAGTGGGGGGAAAAAACGGCAGCGGAAGATAGTCATGTTGTGGGTTTTTATAATCGTTAGCACGCGCTTTGTGGCGGAAACCCGGTAGACTGTCATTATGGAATTCATTCATTGCAATAAGTCAGTTAATGTCACGGTAATGATCTGCACCAAAATCCGTGCCGATCTTTCCCGCCATGTCTGATTATACCCTAGGCTGGGCGAATTGGTATTGCAGATTGGGCGCTCACCATCCATGCTGACCATCCGCGGTAAAATGCATGCACCTTCGCTGTTTCATTTACACTTGTGGTTACACATTGCGCATTCCACGAGTGGAAAAAATATCACAGCATGTTCTATTTTGCAGCGGAATCCATGTGACGTGTTAATGAAGGCTGTCCGACCCGCAGCCCATATGGCGTGGGAAATACAAATAAAACTGTACTGCGCATGGCCGCCTGCGACCCTCCGTGGTCATGCGCACTACAATTTTAATCCTGAATGCAGGGTCACCTGGCAGGGCTTACAGCCACAATCCGCTGCGGGCCTCCCGCATGTGGAATCCAACCCGTTCATGCGAGCCCGGCCTAACGCAGTACCAGTAATCATCCTCGTTACCACCAATGGGGAGTGTATGGGAGATGAGCTGTCAGACTTCTGCTTCTGAATTTGGCCTATATTCGCATTTGTAAGTAGTTTAGAAAGTTCCCTTTTTAAAGGTAGGAGGGGTGCAGTAAGTTAGAAATTCTGCAGAAGTGATTAAGTGAAGCCCGATAATCTCTGTCAACAACATTCACACTGGATAAGCAGTACATCTAACTCTCCCGGGTTTTATTACCATCTACCAGTAGGTACGGCAATGCTTGACTGACTGGATGTAAAGTGATCCTCCCCTTCATCGCGGTGTAAACATCCCCTATCAGCCCACATCAGTTGTTGGCTGTGTCAGTGTAGTGTTCTCGGACAACACAGGAGCACCTGGTCCTCCTCCTGTAGATACAGGGGGTGTATAATGCACCGCAATAGAGCTATTTCTGTCTATCGGTATTCCAAAATTATAAGCACTGATGTCAATATAGATGAGGGTGGCCTAATTTGGATAAGTAATCCACACGCACACAATTAGACCTCCTGTACATGGATGAAGACCAGAGCCAAGACTGACAGGTGTCCGCGGGGCTGGGAGGGAGTCCCACTTGGGTTTTTTCTTTTAATTAAATTTTTTCATCCCACCTCCGTCAATGACGCGCTCACATTGTAACCGACGTGGCGGTGAATAATCCAGCTGCGGCTTTGTACAGTATCTTCAGGAGTTTAAATTTTACACTTATCCAAACTGAAAGAGCTGGCTTCACGAGGCGACCTGTTAGGGGCAGACGGCCGACAGGTTGTCCCGACAATGATCGTTCCTGTGCTTCTACACAGGAATGATTGTCGCTGAATGAACGGAGGCATAGCAGGACGGGGATCGTTTCTGGCCTACCCGTCTCCATTGACAGTGAACAGGCAGTCCTTCATAGATTAACAGCTGCCTGTTTACACGGGTCAATTTGCCCAATTTTTAGGCAGATGAATTATTGCTCAAAAAAGATAATTGAGTGACCCCTGTTTAGTGCTGGCTCAGACGAGCGCAATTTCATCGCGTAATACGTGGTGAATGGAGTCAACGAAAGTACAATGATTGTCATTGACACTCATACTAGTAGGTTTTATTGCGTTGAACACCGCATGTTCTGTTTTACTGTATTGCGCATGTTGGAGCCCTATTCTCTATGGGCGTATAATAAATGCTGTACATGCGCAATGTCACTAAGTGACAGTGGGAAATTAAAAAAAAAGAAACCAGTCAGACTACATATAAGTGAGATACGTTGTCATGCGCAGTGCAAAAATCGCTGCCTGCGCACCATCTGCTCATACGCTCGTGTACACTGACTTCTACACCGAGCGACAGTCACTCGCTGGCTGATTTTATTTCAGACAGTGCTTTCTTGCTCAGGCCGCCTTCACATGGATGACCATAGAGCTTACAGTATAAGCCATGAGGAGGGGATTCAAAAAGTCCTCTTCATACGGTGCGGAGGATTTCTAATCTGCAGCATTTTCATAGACTGCTGTGGATTCTGCTTCCGCTCATGTCTATTTATGCTGCAGAATTCAACCCTGGAAATACAAGGGTTAAACTCCACAGGTGAAAATGCTGCCAAATCTGCACCAGTTAAGTGTGGATTTGGTGTGGCATTGCTGCGGGTATTCGGCCACCTAAGAATTCTGTGCCGCTGTCTGTGTGCACACGGGGCTACTATCTCCGAAAATCGCTATTTCAAGCGACTTTATTCAGGTGATTTTGTGGGGCGCTAAAGGCACCTTTAGGAGCACTGTGACAGGAAGAGCATGTTAGGACTGTTGGTATGCAAATTATTCTTTGGATGAGCCCTTTTAAAGAGAACGGTCATCACGTTTGAGCCTATAAAGTATGTTAAGTTGAAGGAACGGGAGTCCGGGGAGCGGTGTTTCCTACATTGGGCATCCTGTTCCAGCACTGTGCCCCCATGAAGTTTGCGTGCGCCAGCAGCTTTACTCATCTGCATGCGCAACTCTCATAGAGCTGAATGGGAGATGCAGAGAAAGTCAAGCTGCTGGCACCCCTGAACTTTATGGGATACAGCGCTGGAACAGCGTGCCCGCTCAGTATGAAATTTCTCCCTGGACTCCCTGTTCTTCACCTTTTTGAGCCCCGTAGGTTATCGGGCTCCCTTTTTAAGGACTGGGTGTGTTTTAATGTTTTCAGGAGCTGGCTGCTAGTCACTAATGGCCACCATTACTGGCTCTTGGCTGCTGATGCCTCAGTGTGACCTCCACTTATTCCATCAGCTTTGACAAGTGATTGGAAGGACATTCCTTGCTGTTCCTAGACTAGTAAACATCTGATGAGTCAGTTACAGGAATTAAATCTGCCGTTATCTTGGGGATGGCCACCATGCTTTTGACACACTAAATTGCATGTAAATCTTTTTTTTTTTTTTAATGCAAAGCAACATTACAAAAACGAAGATGTAACCTGTATGCCATCCTATATGAACACTGCACAACATAATGTCTTTGCTGCTTGCAGCTGCCACTAGAAGGAGCTAACCACATATGGTTATATATTGAGCGCAACGAATATATAGTGTTTACAGCTGTGCCCCATGTCATGCAGTTTATCAAAACAGCTCTGCCCTCATAGGACGGGGACTCCACCAATCACAGCACAGCTTTCATTTTAACTCAGCAATATAAGAAATGAAAGCTGCACTGTGATTGGTTGCTATGGGCAACAGAGACAGATTCTTTTAGACAGCTTTCATAGGCATGTGGGGCTGGGCTAGCTTTCCGTGCCCCATCCTGTAGATGCTATGGTGATGATGATGGAGCATTGCGTGTAGGTACATGATACGTACACCTCAGGATACATAGACTACCTCACACTTATCACCATAGCGTCTACAGCAAACTTCATGCCTGACATCCGTTACATCCACACCAGCAGTGAGCCGCTTCCTCTCTAACACACACAAAAAAAAGTACTTTCCCGATGTAGGCTTGTCTATCAATTGTCTGAGGTTCCATAATGACTGTTTTTTTTGGGGGGGTTTTTTTTTTTACAAAGTGGCAAAATCTTGGTTTAACAAATTCCAAACTAAAGTGGTGTAAAATTCTGGTGCGTCCGCCAATATATAGGCCTCATGCCCACGGCTGGGTCGGATTCCGCCTGTGCAATCGGACCCAGAGCCGCTATACTCACCTGTCCGGATCCGCCGCGAGAGTATCAGCTAGGTGCGCAGAGCAGCGCATGGCACACTGGCGCTGGGGTATGACGCAGATTCCCATGATGCTTCCGCTGTGCCCACAGCGCAGAGCATCGTAGGACGGACTGCTTCAATTGACTGCAATGGAAGCCATCGGTGCGGCGTTCCGCATAAAATAGAACATGCTGCAATTCTCCCCCGCGAGCGGAAAATCGCAACTGATTTCCGCTCGTGGGCAGGGGAGAATCGTTTAACACAGCATGCTTATAGACGGACATTGCTGCTGAAATCGCAGCCGGTGTCTGACCGCAATTTCCGCAGCGATAATCCATCTGTGGGCATTCGGCCTAATAGTGAAGAGGAGCGCCGAGCTGCGAGAGAATGAGACGGCGAAGCACCTCAATGTATCTGTCCTGGGCACTTCCTGGATTCGGACTAGCTGACGCCTTACATTATAACTATTACACTAATATATAATATATGTGCATGTTCACAGACTTTCCAATAATATAATACGCAAGAAGCACAACGTCTCCCTCTAGTGGTGGCTGCAGGCAGCTGCAATGTTACTTTTTTCAATCTAGATCTATATAATCTCTATCAGAACGAATGTTTGGACCAAGGGGGATGTCTGTGTTTGGAAGTCTTCAAAGTTGATGTTGCCCTTGATGAGATTTGAACCTAGAACCCCCAACACTGCAAGAGAACAATGCTAACCACTGAGCCACATTCACTGAAGAGGAACCACCACCTTCATATTCTCTCCGCCTCGCATGGGGTACAATGCTATAAAAGGATCCACCTGTATTCCATTTCCGAACCTGGAAATAGAAGTGTCGCAGTTCACGCTTTTCATCCAATGTAAAAAAAAACGGAACGGAGATGAAAAATACAGAAACGCACTGAAACTAAAGACCTTCCACTCCAATACATTTCTATGTGTTTGAGAACAAAACAACTTTTTCGTGTTGGTGTTCCCGCGACGGATCGGCAAAACGCTGGTGTGAAAAGGCCCTAAGAATAAGGCTGGCCCCACACACACCTTAAGCATAAAACTGTGCGGGTCAAACAACGCTTTACCGCTATGGAGCAACTAGTCACCCAGCCTATCGTCGTACTGTGCATGATGGTGTATCTCACGTGCTGTCATGTGCAGCCCACCTATCTTTTTAATTTTGTTTGTTTATATTTTGCGCACCATTGCAACAGCACATATACATGTCCATAGAGAACAATGTACTCTCCCGTATATACATGCCGCAAAATAAAACATGCAGCATTCTTTTTTTGTTTTTTTTTGCACCCACATATTGCGCAATTCCAACATTCAACTGTGGTTGTAACTGCAAATCAAACGGGCATACAGCGCATGCATCGTATGCGTTAATCGTACACTCGTGTGAGACCGGCTTAGGCCGCCTGCAGACAGTCGGGTCTCTCGCAGCGGGATGCTGACTTGTGCCGCTGCAGAGACCTGGTGGGCACCGGCAGAAATTATGCGGGAAATCCCACCACAGAATTTCCACCCGTGTGCAGGGGGCCTTAAAAGGCTTTTGCCAAGGGGTGTTCCCAGAATGGCCATCCATCACTGATTCACAGGATAGGTGATAAATGCTCAATTGTGCTCCATCATAAAAAGGAGGATGAAGCTTGCATTCAATTTTGGGAATGACCCTTTAAAACCTGGGTAGTTTTAAAGAATGTCTAAAAGTAATATTCCAATGACTTTGGGGGGGGGGGGTTATATCTGGGAGGGAGCATAATAATGTTAGTGTGATGAAGCTTCCAGCCTCCGTGTGACTTGTGTGTTGGTTCCTGTTGCTAGCAGCCTGGGCGCTGCGAGACCCCGGTGCCCACAGTCATCAGGTGACTGCAGTGTTAGTGCAGCTGCTCGGAGCTCAGATCACCGGGAGCCATTCTGGGTAATGTCACAGATTGCTGAACCAGCCTACCATGCAGCGCCTGCTGTGACTCCATGGGAATTGCATTACTCTGGTCAATAGCATTGATACTTATCAAGTGGATCACTTCTAAGGTAGGCAAGTACATGGCAGGGTGGTAAGTGGCTGAACTCCACTTTGTGAGATGTCCTCTGCTTTTATAGAGGACCTTTAACTAGTAGACAGAAGTCACAATCCAGAAGTTTCCACAAGGTTGTAGAGAACTAAGGTTGGTGTGCGGATGTAATAGTGTGGGGCTAGAACTGTCTTATAATGTAACGGTAAGTATGCCAGAGGGCGAGGTCCTGTAATGGAATATGTTTACATGGCAGCTCCTGTATAACACATGTTGGCACACTGCAGCTATGTAGACATGCTTAAAGGGAACTCGTCATCCACCAGAAACAGTCGCCTAAACTATATGGTGCTTATAGCTTCACTGACGTGGGGTCAAGGAAGCCTCCTTTTATACTCGCCTGCGGTGCCCCCCCAACTTGGCTGTTCCCTGAAGGCTGAACAAGATGAATGGGAATGTAGATGCTGCCCTCTCAGAAGAGTCCCGATTGCTGTGTGAGCGCGGACTTCGGTGGGAGACCTTGCAGGGACGGGTGACTAGGAGTCCTCTAAACTGTAGGCACCATGACTTCGTTTATGGTGTTTTGTGGTTGACTGCTTCCCCTTAAAGAGGACCCTTTGGCACTTCTGCAACGTTTTAGGAAGTAACTGTATTCCCCATAATATAACAATTCTGGCATATCTTGTCTTCTCTGCGCCGTTCTTCTGGTAGGGGCTGTTCACATCATTTACACTTTAGGCCTCTTTCACACCTGCATCGGGAGATTTCTGTCAATTGGCTCTGTCCTCTGACCCAACAACGAAAGTACAGCCAGAAATCCATAATGGGGTCCTTCCAGCATTCCCACTGGCACCTTACCTGATTAAATGGTGCAGCATGTTGTGCTATTTCACACTTGATCCGCTGCCAGCTCTGGAGGCTCTGAATGGAACCTGCGACAGATGTGAATGAGCCTTAATTGGAAATGAACTATTGCAACTTATTGCTTGATGTACCCATAGACTATAATTGGTCAAACTTATCCTCTCCTATGCTTGGGCACTTTTTGTGACACAAGAAATTATGCTGAAAGGGTGTGGATATAATGTATGACCACGGGTACTCATTGGGATTCAGATTTTGGGAGTTTCCTGGCCATGGATCCAAAACTTCAATGTTTGTTTAGTGAGCCACTTAGTTATCACTTGCCTTGTGACCTGGTGCTCCATCATGCCGGAAGAAGTGTTCATCACCAAATTGCCCTCATTTTGGAGGAGGTTTAGATGCCATTCTTTATTTAGGGCAGTGTTCTTGGGCAAAATTATTGAACCCACTCCCTTGGATGAGAAGCCATCCCACACATGGTCTCGGGATGCATTACTGTTGGCATGACCCTGGACTCATGATAGAGCTTAGCTCTTCACCTCTGGATAATTCTTCCAAATGTCCCAAACTGTCTAATGGGGGCTTCATCAGAGAAAATCACCTTCCCCCCCAGTCCTCTGCAGTCCGATCCCTGTACTTCCTGCAGAATGTCAGGCTGTCCTTGATGGGTTCCTTGGAGAGAAGTGGCTTTTTGACAGCAGGTGGCCTCCAACAGCCTTCACCTCACTGTGTGTGTAGATGCACTGATACCTGCCTGCTGCCATTACTGCGCAAGCTGAATCCTCTGTAGGAGATGTCCTGGCACTCCTTTGTACTTTCTTGGTTGCCCCGATGCCTTCTTCACAGCAGTTGAACCTCTTCTTGAAGTTCTTGTTGATCCGATAAATGGTTGACTTAGGGGCAATCTTACAAGTGGCCATGTCCTTGCTTGTAAAACCTTTTGTCATGCAAAGCAATGATGACCGCACATGTTTCCTTGGAGGTAACCATAGTTAATAGAAAAAGACTATGATGCATAGCACCATCCACCAGTCTGCTCTTATAGCTCAATCAGCAGAACAGAGTGATATCAGATGCCTTGACCTTCATGTCCACGGGTCCAGCCCGTAGCCGAGGACACTGTGGGATTCTACTTACCTGTCCGGCTCGTCTCTTTTATTCCCTGCGTACGTGTGCAGAAGCACCGCCGCACATGTGCAGTGTTGTTTTCTGGACCAAAAGGGTCACAAATCAAATCTGCATGCTTTCAAGTCCAGTGCGGACGCCCATGCTTCCCTATGGGGCGGCTTGATTTGCGAATCTTCTGTGTGGATTCTGCAAACTGCATTCGCCTGTGGATATGAGGCCTAACCCTTTCTTGAGCTGACAATCACTGAAATGATATTTGCAGGACATTTTGTGACAGGTCTGCGATTTTTGGTTAAAAAAAAAAACCCTTATAGGCCGCCTGCAGACGGGCGGGTCGGATCCGGCGGTGAGAATTCTCGCCGCGGGACCAGACCCGAGCGCCTGCAGGGAGGAGCGCGTACTCACCCGTGCCTGGCGGCCCCAGCTCTTTCATGTGCCGGCAGCTGGCGCATGCGCAGACCGGAGCCGCCGGCCGGGTGAGTGATGATTCTGTGCGAGGCTCTGCGAGCCCCGCACAGAAATAGGACATGCCGCGGTTTGTTTGCCAAACCGCGGCCGTCTGCATAGGAGTGCGTATTGTAATGCACTCCTATGCAGGCTTTTAGTGGCGGAAATCCCGCGGGATTTCCGCCTGTCTGCAGGCGGCCATACAGTTGTGGCGAAAGGTTTTGCAACTGAAACTATGTAGCGACATTTGGGGCTAGAGGGTCCTTCAACGGGTAATGGTTGGCTAGAGAGAGGGTAGATTGAAAAACCTTTTATCCAAGAAGGTAAGGTAGAAGGGGATCAGACCCCCCCCCCCCCCTCGATGCTCACTCCAGAGATGGTTGAGAGCACCAAGAAATTGTCTGTCTGCCCATTCATCTTCTGGAGTTGGCCAGCACAGGAGCCACTGTTATAGAACAGCACCATATAGAGAAGGGCTGTCGATATGATCCCTGTAAGAAGCTCGCATGTAGCCAAATCGGTGACACCATAGATCGGTCCTAAACTGTAAGTGAATGTTCTCACGTCCCATGTAGTAGTACTTCATGCTGTCACAGATGGGACATAGCCGGAAGAGTGTAGACAGAATGCAGGGAGCTGGACAGGTCACCACTCATCTCCGCTTCCAAATCGGTTAACTCCATTTTAAGGGTGCTGTAAGTGACTCGCTACAAAGTTGCACTGTAAAAACAGCAGGTACTGCCAGCCTCCGTGGGGAACTGAATTAATGTCGCACTCATTAAAAGCAGAAAAAATAAAGTGGGGTTTTTGTTTTTGCTTCTCCAAACTAAAGGGGTTTTCTGGGACTTTTTCGAAGCGATCTACTAAAGGCAGGCAATATACTAATAAACTATGCAGTATTCCCCCTGTATATATCACGCTGCGCCTGCACTAGTCATGTGACATTCATGCACACAGCTGCTGAGGCCAGTGATTGGCTGTAGTGGTCATGCATACGGTGGATGGATCGTGGCTTCTGGGTCGGAGACGGTGGGCCACTTTAACCAGTGCCAACCACATCCTTTTTATGTTTGTTAGTTTTAGTCCATTCCTGGCCCTTGGGAAGTCCTGGAAAACCCCTTTAACTTAATTTAGATGTGTGAGAATACCCTGAGGCCGCTTTCACTTTTTTTTTGCTGCATTTTTGAGTTTCAACAAGAAATGAATTGTTATAATTTTTTTTTCAAATGATTTGCGTTGTGGGGGGGGGGGGGGGGACTTTTGAACAAGCTAAAATAACTTTTTTTTTTTTTTTTTTGTGACTATGTTGCCCCTATGTCCTCTACTGTAACTGCGCCAGGGGAAGTTCACAGGGGGTGGCAGTGATGTAAATTTTCAAACATCTGCAGCGATTTGCAGTAGCAGCAAAGCAAAAGAGGCTGTAAGTCTCATTTAGGCCTCATGCCCGCGGCCGGGTCGGATTTTGTCCTCTGTACTGCGGCACATCAGAGCAAAGGAGAAGACTCCGGGCATCGGGTTGAACTCCGCTGTGGGAATCCGACATGCAGGGTCTGACCAGCCCGTGTGCAGGAGGCCTAAGGCCGCTCCACTGTGGGAATCCAACACGCAGGGTCTGACCAGCCCGTGTGCAGGAGGCCTAAGGCCGCTCCACTGTGGGAATCCAACACGCAGGGTCTGACCAGCCCGTGTGCAGGAGGCCTAAGGCCGCTCCACTGTGGGAATCCAACACGCAGGGTCTGACCAGCCCGTGTGCAGGAGGCCTAAGGCCGCTCTGCTGTGGGAATCCGACACGCAGGGTCTGACCAGCCCGTGTGCAGGAGGCCTTAGGCCGCTCCGCTGTGGGAATCCCGCATGCAGAGTCTGACCTGCCCGTGTACAGGCGCCCCAAGGCTGCTCTTATATGGAGCAATAGATGGTTTGCGTGAGTGAATGATGACTGCGTCCGCTCATTCTAACAATGTACGCAGGCAGAGAAGTCTATTAGATTTTGCTCCTTTAGTCGTTCACATTCGCTGCACAGTGAACAACTAAATGATCGCTGTTTGCACAAACTGTTTTTAATCTTGCATAAAATGAACGGCGAACAAGACGCAAACAAGTTTTCGTTTGTTCAGTTGTTTACACTAATTACATTCAAATTCACGCAAGCTAATTTTCTTTTCTGAACGATAACACTGCAACAATTTAAAAAAAAAAAAAAAAAAGTCATAACGAAGTAATACGTTTCTGTAAAGCCGCCTATCTGCTTATGTTACAAAAATTGTGTTGCACCATTAAGGGGTTAATCGGCCTTTTGATCCTCTTTGCTCCTTTTGGGACCAGCAAGGAAGTCTGTTATTTGTAGAGAGAATGAAATTAGTAATTTGCAGGAGCTGCCTTGTCCCCTGCCCAATCAGCATCCTCTTTAATTGCTCCTCCTAAATGCTTCTGGTGCGGATCTGCAGTGTTCCCACTGTGTGAACGCACCCTTAAACAGCGCTGTGACTTGCTGCACTCCTTCGAAGAACACTTCTGATGTTTGGTTTGCGGCTGCATGAAGAGGCTGGTAATTTCAGGATGAGAGAATACAATCCTTGTGTGAAGCAAATAAATGATATATTCTATATAATCAGTTTCTAAGAAACCTCCCGAACTCGTGCTGTACTTGACAAGGGGGCGGTCTCTGGTCTTGGTAAGTCCTGCATCGCCGTCACTTGGCATCACACCGCGTTCCTCTGACATCGGCGCTGCTTTGATGATAAATATCTGATCTGTTCTCTGTATTCTGCAGTCTTGTGGGGAGGCTGAAGGCTTTATGATCTTCACGATCACTGCAAAAAGCAAACTTGGCCAGCGATCAAATGAGAAACTCCCGGCTTGTCCGTGGTATCTTACATCGACACAATAATCCTTGTCGGCAGCAAATTCCATCTTGTAACGCGGAGATGTACGATAATGTAAGCTGAAGGCTAGTGACCGTTCATCATTCCACCCCGCCATGTAATGGCAACCAGACGATGAATGTAAATGACCTGCTACAGTGGAGCCTGTCTCTCCTTGGGGCCGGCTTATCTGCCTTGTACACGGACCGTAGTGATATACTATGTCCGCTGATGAGGTCTGCTTCATGTGTGCGGTGGGGAAATGGACGTGGTAAGGCTCACGCACACGGGCGGATTTCAACTGCAGAATCCATGATCGGCACATGCGATCTGCTGTTCAAGTCGCCCGTAGGGAAAGCATGGAACGTCCTTGGCATCATTGTTGTTTTTTTTTTTTTTTTTCCTCTTCTCCGCGTGGACGATCCAACGTACATCCGCACAAAAAAAACAAAACATTGAATTCTCGATCGACCACAAGCATTTTAAATTACTTTCTGCAATGAATCGCAGATCTTCCGTGGCACTAATAAACTGGCGGAATCTACCTCTGCCGTGTGCGTGAGGCCTAAACCTGGCGTGAAAGAAGGTAGCGGACTAAGCCATTCCATACAGCAGTAGCCTTAGGCCTCCTGTACATTGCAGAGCCGGATTCCCGCAGCATAATCCGGCCGTGGGAGCAGTGGCGTCCGCACGTACCTGGTTGCTTTAGTTTCATCTGTACTGCAGATGGTCTGAGCCGTCGGACATGTGCAGTGCGAGGCTTTTGTTTTTTCTTTCTCTAACTTTTGCTATTCCCGCATCATTGTCGAAGGGCCGTGAGAATTTAATGGAAGCCGTCCACACAAAAATGGATGCATCCTGCGATTTATTATTTCCCTCCGCTTGCAGAAACCGCAGTTGTTTTCCGCAAGTGTGCAGGAAGAATCTATTTCGCATAGCATGCTATGGGCGCTATTTGCTGCGGCTCCGTGGTACGGATGCCCACCGTGGATTCGGCAGCAGTTATCCGCCGTGGGCAGGGGGCCTTAGGTTTACCTTGTGTACAATAAACCCTCACACCTCGTGTTGCTGTATTTCCTCTTGACATGACTGTTTGTTTGTTTTTCTCTCCTGATAAGACCTCTGCATAATCTTAAGACTTTCTCTGTTCTTGTTTCCAGAGACGTGGGGCTATATCGTACGACAGCTCTGACCAAACGGCTTTGTACATTCGTATGCTAGGTAAGCAACACGTTGTCCTGCTGGCTGGGGAGAGGGGTGTCACCTGTCATGTAGACCATGCTGCTTCAGCTCATGTATGAAGGACCAAGGAAGATGGGTGCTTCATACCCCAATCATAAAGGGACTTCTCACACAGCAGGCTTTGGAGCCAAAACTGAAAACTATAAAGGAAGAACTTGTACTTCTCCTTCCTGCTTGAGCTTTGACTCAAACTGCATGTGTGTTTTCTGAAAAAAATAAATAAATAAATAAAAGCTATGGTGCCAGAAAAGTAACATTTTAAAATTAAATTTTTCCATCCCGGCTTTAAAAAAAAAATTAAAAATAAAAAAAATTGTGTCCTACTTCCATTGGCCAGCGCAGTTTACTTGTAGGAAGTCCTGCCTGAATTCGTTGCCCAGGCCCCTAGCTGTTCACTGGGCATTTACCCTGTGTGGAGCAGGAAGCAGTAGCCCAACGTGATATTACATTTGCAGCTCCCATTGCAGTTAATGCAAGCTGCGCTTGCACTACCACACCAGGCCACTACACAAGGCATCTGCTCAGCACAGTGTGACCATGGCCTGGCGAATAGTTGATTCTCCTGTCCCTCCATCTTCAGTTTAGTGGTCCACTGTTAATATTCTGCCAAAGCTATGGCATGCCGAACTGCTACTTGACTGCGCCAGCCAATCACTGTCCGATCCTTTATTTTGTTTTAAGTAGGTCCAAACATCTGTGCTGATGACTGATTTCTTATTCAATGTTGGTTGCCTGTAGGTGTCAGTAGGGGGCGGCTTACTACATATTAGATCTTCATTATAAGTTTGAAGAATTAAACAGTATGCTGTAAGCTCCCTCTAGTGGTGACTACAAGCAGCTAGAGTTTTACATTTTTAACTCTGGGGAATTGGTGTTCGTTATCAGAAAAAAAAATCATTACTGTTAACCCCCTTTCACCTTATTGGACAGTTGGTAGCTGGTTGTTAATGCGGAGCACCATGAATAAGCAGCTCTGGCACGGTGGCGACACAATCTGCAGTCGTTGTCAGCTGTAACATAGCTGAAAGCCTGATGTTCCCAGCTGTTCAACCTCTTAGATGCTGTTGTCAGTAGTGACCATGACATTCTAGGGGAGCTGCGTCCTTAATGGGTCAAGGAATTGGCACATGGGCCTAAGAGCTACATGATTTTAGAAAATAGAAGATAGTTTCAATTGACACTTGTTTTGTAAGTATAGGTAACAACAAGACAGCCGTGTACCTAGAAGCATTGTGTGACCAGTGTGCTTTGATTTATGATTGGTTAATATAGTCAGTATATAATAGGTCTCATGGTCTCTTAACCTCTCAGATAGGACCAGTTCACACCTGGTATATAGATGTTCTCACTGCTCTGATATGCTAGATGGTATATTAGTAAGTGTGTGTATTCACACGGACGATGTTCCAGTTTGAGTTTCGTCCGATTCCTAGATGGACAGAACTCACACCGGAAAAAGGTCCCATTCAATTAACCCTTTGCAATCCAATTTTGGATTCGGTTTCCTAGGGGGCTTTTTCTTTTTGCCATTATACAATGGCTCCATCTGCTGGCTAGAGCCAGTACTGCAGTATGGGACATTCTGGAGAGGCCCCCGACAACAGAGCGGCCAGTAATATACAGTAAGAATACCCTGCCGGATGTCTTCTAACATCGGAGCTATACAGCCTTCAATCAGAATGTCTTCAGACGTCAGACAGTGGATTGGAAAGGGTTAATATGCATTCGGACAAACAATGGTCAACTAATTGGTTCAAACTTGGATCATCTGCGGATGGAGTAAAATTCCAGAAGCGACTAGGATTCGGGTAAATCACAAAAATCCAAAGCACTCCAACACTGAAGAGCTTCAATATAAAGGCAAACCTAGATCAAGAACTTTTTGGCCTCTGTCACACGGGCTACAAAATCATGTCTACAAAACACATGTATGTGAAGCTCATGGTTTCCAATGCGTTCTTTCACATGAGATGTTTTGTAGCCTGAAAGAACCCACTGGAAACCCTGAGCCTCACATACATGCGTTTTTGTAGCCCGTGTGACAAAGGCCTTAAAGTCACATTGATGGATACACCCTTAGGCCCAATGCCGATGGATGGACATTCCGTAACGAGATTCCATGTGGAACTTCCGGCATTGCACGCTGCCATAGCGTGGCCGCACGCAATCCTATGCAGACAGCCACGATTTTGATCACTGAGAATCCACACGATAACAAAACCGCAGCATGTCCTAGTTCTGTGCGAGAAACGTCACCGCTGAGGCAACGGCTCTGCTCTGCACATGTGCGACTGTGTGCCAGCCGGCACACTGCAGGGCAGAGAGAAGATCTTCAATGCTGGACTACTTGGTTTTTTTTTATTTTTTTTTTTAAACCCTGCCTATTTTTTGGCAATTCTTGTTCAGGTACATGAGTTAATTTCTATGGAAATTTTAAAAGAAAATTGCACTTCCATGCCACGTGACTTGGGATCTGTTTTTTAAAGCATTTTACAATATTCACAAGTGTATAAAAAAAGAAAAATCCTCAGGGTGTTTTGGACACCCATATGCATCATACATGCCTGCCGAGCGCAGTAAACGCACAGGCTCTCCACTGCCCTGCGTCGCACTCGTGTGAATACATCCTAAATAAGAATTAAAAAACCTTTTTATTAAGGCATAAAATTGAGCCTATACAGAAGCAAACCGAAAACGCTGCCATGGCAGAGCGACCTATCCCATACTGGTTACTAAAGCTGCTAGAACATTGCCTCGCCGTAACAATGGAGCAGGCATTCACCTGGATGTATGCAAATGGAACTTCTATTCAAATGGACATTAAAACGTTTACGGCGGAGAGTTTTTTTAAATTTACTTTTTCTCCCCCTTTTTCAAAGCGCCTACTACACAGAGAATCCACTAACTGGTACAAACCCACCCGCCCAATGCGGCACCTGGATTAGTTACATTCCCAAATCTGTGTTTTTTTTTGTTGTTTTTTTCCCCTCCCCCACTTTTTGATGAGGTGTGCCTTGAGCCAAAAAGGCTGACACATTGGTCCTTTTAACCAACCCCAATCCACACCCAGGTGCACCAGACCAGCACCAAAGCATAAACTAGAGAGCGCTATACTTATACAGCGTGGGCAGCTTCAACTCAGCAAATGGGGGCAGGAACAGGCACCTGAAATTATGTGCTTCCACTGGCAGCACCGCGATGGGGCTAGTAGGGGGATTGCAATAGCAACAGGTTATGTGCCAGACCTTCCAGGACAGCGGGACAATACCTGTACTCTGGAGCGGTCTCCTTCACCTAGGACAGTTTTGGAAGTATGTATATAAGACATGGCCCAAGGGGAACAAGGAGCAGCATGGAGCCAATGGGCTGGGTGGGGGACAGAGCAGATGCTGCTCTTTCCCCTCCTACCCCCCTTACTTTACACTGCATTTCTGCAATTTGGTTGTTGTGTCAAAATATAAGCTCAAGAAATTAATTTAATGCAGGTAAGGCTGATACTTTTCTCATTCAAGGAGTAAGGACACCAGGGAGCCTACCGAGGGGAGTTTCTTGACATCTGCTTTAAGTTTTTCCACCCCTTCTAGTGTGCTCTGACCATGTGGCCCCCAGCACACACATCTGCACTATTATACACATATAATGGTCACACGGACTTGTAGTTCGCATGCAGCATTCATAGCCACAAAGAAGATGACTGAAGCAGTCTTTCATCATTTAGGCACAAATCTCTGCCCTACTTTCCTGCCAAATGTTCATTGTTTTCCGATTGTTCTTCTGTTACAAGCCCCTAATAACACCGCCTCGTCATGTTATGTTTTTTCCTACGCACGCCGAGTTGTAGTCTGTCATTCCTTCTATGTGAATGTTACCGCTTACGGCACGACTGGGCTGTCCTGGGCGGAGAGGGTCATCTTCAGTGGAATGGAGTTTCTTGTCTCTTCACTGCTACCTGGCTGAAGCCGGCCGAACACGCATGATGGCCAAGAGTGTAGACCTATGTCCGTGGGGAGGGGGAGGCCGGCCCCTGGCAGCAACTTGTATCTGGCTGATAAATGGATCGGGTCTGTCCAGTCCTCAGCGAAATATTTTTTTATTTTTTTATTTTTTGGGCCACGCTATCTCTTGTAGCTAAAATAAGTTGATGCACTATTGAACTGTTGCACCCTTATTCCTAGATTTATTCCAATGGTTTCCATGCATTGTGTTGACATTTTAATGACCGATTTTATGTTACTTATTAATTCAACTTTTTGTGTAGAAGTAAATACATTGCTTTGCTTTACTTAGTCTTTTGTAGTTCGGAACTGCATTCACTATTCTACAGACTTCAGAGCAGCAATCTCTCAGCTGTCCCTGTTGGCTGAATGTCTGACTACATTTGTAAAGTAATCTAATGTAGAAAAAACTAAAACTGGTTATTGATGATTGATAAATATATCCTCTATAAGGGGAAGTCAAATGCCTAACATTGGAAGCAAAACTGGACTTTATTTTATTTTTTAATGTAACTGTATTCTCAATTACATTTTCCAAACACTAACCTAGTACACAGTAGAAATCCTAATATCAGGAGTGTACGACACAGCTTAAGTTCCACCGACAGGACAACGGGTTTTATTTCAGCATGCCTTAAAGCGGTATTCCCATCTTGGCTTTTCATAGCCGCGATGGGAAATTGCTGCAGTGGTTACCGGTCACCTGGCCAGTGCCTACGGACAGCAGAGCGGCTAGCCCAACGCTGTTTCCATAGCTCCTTGACGAGAATGGGAGCTAACACAACGTTGTATCACAGTGCGTTATGCTGGTCTGGCAGTTGCATGCTCATTCAGGCCAAGAAGCTGTCCATTCCCAAGCTCCTCATGCACTTGGCTGAGCATACGTATATTCTGGAAGGAGGGTACTTGTACACAGACCGGCTGCTGGCTGAAAAATTGGTCAAAAGGAGCGATAGTTGTCCCATGCAAAAGTGGGACTCTGTTGCTGGTCCCTTTGTTTCATCTTTCTGAAACGAAAAGACTAGTGAGTAACGTCTCGCTCAGTATAAACAGGAGTCGCTCATGTTTGAATTGATTCCTGTTCAGTCAGTAGAGGCAGCGCAACAGAAGATCTCTGGCGCACTTCACCTCCATTCACTGAATCACTAACACTCCTATGTGAAAGCACAGGTACCCTAGTTGTTTGAATAGCTGTCAGCTGCTTAAGTTCCTGGCACTCGTCCCTATCTAAAATACCAGAAGCCGGTGCCAGACACCACTGGTGGTGGCTTATCTCCCTGAGAACAAAAGGTTTGAGCAAGTTAAAAATCTTACTGCCCAGTCTTTGTCTCCTCCGACATCTGCCGCTAAGGAGGCTTCCATACACATTGGATGGTCAGACTGTCCCACTGACATCTGTAGGCTCAGGCGATTTCCTCTAAACCGTTACGAATGTGCCCATCAGCGGGCTTATCAACTGTTTCTAATGGTAGCCAGCAGGATTAATAAGGATGCTACAGATCATGTCAAGTAATGCAATGTATATACAAGGCCACTTAATGTAGATTTACCTATGTAAATGTTTTTAAAAGTGAATATATGCTTTTAAAGAGGTTTTCCAACAAAAAACGTTAGGGCAGGGAATGGGGTAAAGTAAGCAATGCTCACCAGCTTGATGTCCTCCCTGATCTACCCCAGACTTTCCGGTCTGGAAAGAAGCTGGCGGAGTAGTCGTGCACAAATCAACGGCATGTGACCACTGCAATCGCTGGCTTCAGCGGAGCTGTCACATGTGCACACCATGAATTTGTGGTGTGGACCACAACTCCTGTGCTGTACTCCAGGGTTGGGCATCTAACTGGTGAGCTTTTTTTTTTTTTTTTTTTTTTTTTTTTTTTTTTTTTATACCCACACTCTGACAGGAAATTCTTAATTTTTTTTTCTCCCCTTTTGGAAAGCCCCTCTAAATACAGTAGATGGAAGCTATCACTTGCTGAGGTTTTGGCACTCTGTTTACATCTGTGTTGCTTTTGCCCTTTTCATTTCTTTTGGCTACTTCTGTCAGTTTATTCTATAATGCCGGCGTTATCTCTTATTGCATTTTTAGCTTTTAGCTTGTAATAAAAGTTGACAGCCAACCTGCAATGGTTGATGGTTCTTTCACATGATGATGTGTTAATACTCGGTTTTGGTATTTTGATAGGCTCTTGTGTAATTTTCAAACAGCTGAGTGCAAGTAAGTAAACGCTAGTGGGACCATACACCATTCTTTTATGTTCTAGTGGGACGTAAGCGGACCTGCTGAAAGCTGCCATTCCCGAGGCTCTCCTGTATGGCCTAGTGGTAATGAATGGAAGTGACCCCGTTTTGGCACAATAAGGCACCTTGTACCATTACACTGTGGGGACATCTGAATGCTTAGCACTTGCTTTGACCTGGATTGCACAGGCTATAGTCTTACAATGACTCTATAGGAGCATGCAGTTGCATGTTTGGAAACGGTGTAATCTGCCGGGTGGGTGTGATGTACTAGCCGCTGCTCCAGTAACACTTTGTTGTCTTTGTTGCAGGAGATGTCAGAGTAAGAAGCAGAGCTGGCTTTGAATCCGAAAGACGAGGCTCTCATCCTTACATTGATTTCCGTATTTTGCACTGTAAGTAATGACCAATCGTCTCCCGTTGAGAGGAAAAGTGAGGCAACCTTAAAAACTTTGCATTGACTTGCACCTCAATATCCCGTCGACCTGCCATACTTGGGAAACTTGGACCCTGAAGGTTGTAATGCTCTTTAGGGCTCTTTCACACGGGCAACAGCAATATCGCAGCTGTGTTCTGTGTGATTTATTGCTGCGTTTTCTTGCGGCGACATTGCGCTTTTTGTGGCACTACAAAGTTGTGCAACTTTTGTAGCGCTCTTTTGCCGGTATTTTCGGAGTGGGGTCTTTAAATATAGGCCTCACCCTGAAAGTAAGCCCTGGTTGCGTTAAAAAAAAATAATTTAATTTACCTAACAGGTGCTGTCCTCTCCGCCGCACTTCTCCTCTGGCAGTTCTCCAGCACTTGTCTGTAGTCTTCAGCCAGTGCTTCCTGGTGAGGGGATTCAAAAAGCTTGCCTCCTGCAAGCGCTGGCTCTGATTGGCTGAGCCACAGCGCTTAAAGGGGTTGTCCCGCGCCGAAACGTGTTTTTCTTTTTTTTTTTTTCAATAGCCCCCCCTGTTCGGCGCGAGACAAACCCGATGCAGGGGTTTAAAAAAACAAACAAAAAACGGATAGTACTTACCCGAATCCCCGCGCTCCGGTGACTTCTTACTTACCTTGCGAAGATGGCCGCCGGGATCTTCACCCACGGTGGACCGCAGGTCTTCTCCCATGGTGCACCGTGGGCTCTGTGCGTTCCATTGCTGATTCCAGCCTCCTGATTGGCTGGAATCGGCACACGTGACGGGGCGGAGCTACGAGGAGCAGCTCTCCGGCACGAGCGGCCCCATTCAGAAGGGAAAAGACCGGACTGCGCAAGCGCGTCTAATCGGGCAATTAAACGCTGAAATTAGACGGCTCCATGGAGACGAGGACGCTAGCAACGGAGCAGGTAAGTGAATAACTTCTGTATGGCTCATATTTAATGCACGATGTATATTACAAAGTGCATTAATATGGCCATACAGAAGTGTATACCCCCACTTGCTTTCGCGGGACAACCCCTTTAAGAACAATCATTGCAGCGCTTGATAAACCAATCACAAATATTCAATGCGATGGTTCTGATTGGTTCAGCGAGCACTTCACTGATGGGCTGAGCTGCGGCACTCGAACAAATCAGAGCCAGCGCTTCCTGGAGGCAAGATTTTTGAACACTATGCAACACACAGGAAGACTCCATAGGGAAACATGGGCTACAGTACATCGCAAATCACGGCAATAATCAGCATGCCACTATTTTAGGTTTTCTTTCTTTCTTGCAGTGTAGCAGCCAACAAAACATCGCTAATGTGAAGGAACCCATTGGAAAGCATGAGCTTCACATACATGCAATTTGTAGCACTGTCACATCACGAGAAAGTTGCGCGATTTGTCACCTGTGTGAAAGTGGCCTTGGGGTACATCTATGTGAGATGTATCGTCTGCCGTGACACATGTTGCATTTGGATTTGCAACAAATTTTGGTACAGACTCATGGATGTCACGCTCCCATTTCAAAGGGTCAAAATCTGCAACATAAACCGACAGTGCAGATCTTATATCCAACCAGCATGACAATCCAAAAGGACGTTCTTGGTTATATATAAATTTTTTAATAAAGTTGCAGTTACAGGGGCCAGAAAACCGTGCAAGTTACACGAAAGTACAACCCACTATTTGCAATGGGGACATTTAAATGGGAGATTATATCTATTTTTATTTTTTTTCTTACAGTAATTTTCTTTCAAATCTTGCACAAGAATACATGTGTTCTGTGCGGGGCATTACACATTGGCGTCTGTGTTCCGTGCAATGCAAGTCCTGCCTGAGAATCTTGAACGCAACTTGCTATATGGCCAAGTGAAGGCACTCTTAAAGTGTTTTCTGAATGCGGTGCAGCCCACAATCCTATCCTCTGCTCTCCCTGCTGTGTACTGCGCCCCCGCTGCAGGTCTCCCCTCTGACGGCAGGTTTACAGGACCTCTCCGGTGCTGCAGCCAACAGAGCTCTGCAATCATTCGTTGAGCTCTATTATTGGCTGCAGTGCCTGTGACCTCTCGTATAGCGGGCGTGAGGACCGAGCAGTGCTGTGTGACATAGCGGAGCAGGAATGGTGAGTATGTGTCTGTTTACTGCAATCAGAAAACACTTTTACTAAAAATAAATAACCTATAACTGAGCCCCCTTTTTGGCTGCATTTTTTTTTCCCTGCAGCTTGTGGATGAGATTTCTTGAATTCGCCTGTGCTATAATATGCTGCAGATATCCCTCATGCTAATCGCCATGTACAGACCCTTAGGGCCTTCACATGGGCGGAAGTGTATTTATGCAAACACTTGTGCTGCAGATTTGCGCAATGAGTGTTGCGTTTTTATTCGCACATGCTTTGCATATTCGCACGTGCAAAAAAATGCACAGGCAGGGTCTCTAATTTCAATGGGCAATTGAGTTTAATTAGTTTAATTGTGCTATTTTAAGGCACAATACACGTGAAAATAGAACATGCTGTGGATTTATCTGCGCAAACAAAATGCACGTGCAAAATGTGGTCATGTGACCGAACTGATTAAAGCCAATGGATTCTATTCTTTGCGTATTGCGCTTGCAAACTTTACATGTTTAATATGCAGCGCAAATGCGTTTGTGTGAATAAGCCCTTATAACGAAGATTTCGGCTGCCTAGGACCAGCATCCAAGGGACAATAGTAAAGTATTGCAGTATATTGTCTAGCAAACAAGCGCAACTTCAAGTCCCTTTTATGTAACTAAAAAAAAACATTAAGAAAATGATACTTTTTTATATAATTACGAAAAGGTTTTCACTTAAAAAAAAAAAAAACAAGAAACCTTTTCCCATAGTTGCTATACAAATTCCCTTTTAGAAGGCATCAACTACTGAGGGCTCTTCACTGTTTTTCTGTGACATATATTTTGTTTCACCACTAGGTGTCACCATTACACTTTTTGTTTTTTGCCTATTTTCCTCCCTCTGCTTAATGTCCTAACACACATGCTGGAGAGCCACAAAAATATATTATTGGCATTATGTCCTTTTGTAATTACATGATGGCCCAGAACTGCGTTAATGGTTTTGTTGGTATCCGTATATCATACCGCATTGAGATTACTATACAGCGCTTGATGTAAAGACGGCAGAATGAGCCATTCACTGCCGACAGACTTAAAGGGGTTGTCTCGCGGCAGCAAGTGGGGTTATACACTTCTGTATGGCCATATTAATGTACTTTGTAATATACATCGTGCATTAAATATGAGCCATACAGAAGTTATACACTTACCCCCTCTGGTGCTGGCGTCCCCGTCTCCATGGCGACGATCAAAGCCTTCTTCTGCCTTGATTTAGACGCGCTTGCGCTGTCTGCCTTCTTCTGTCTGGCTCCGGCGTGCTCGTGCCGCACAGGTCTTCTGCGAACACGCCGGAGCGGCCCCATTCAACGGGGTAGAGAGGCAGACTGCAAGTGCGTCTAATTGGGGCAGAGGAAGGCTTTGGTCGGCGCCATGGAGACGGGGACGCCAACACCGGAGGGGGTAAGTGTATAACTTCTGTATGGCCAATATTTAATGCACGATGTATATTACAAAGTGCATTAATATGGCCATACAGAAGTGTATAACCCCACTTGCTGCTGCAGGACAACCCCTTTAAGGCATGTTCACACAGTGGAGTATTGGCGCAGATTCTGTACCAAACCCATGCACCATTGATTTTAATAGGAATTTATGCTTCATGAAGAGAGCGACACAAATTACTGACGTGGACTTGAAATCTACGTCACTGCAGGAAAATAAAGTAGTTACCTTATGGCTGGGTTCACACTGGGCGGATTCCGGGCAGAAATCTCACGGTTTGGCTGCAGCGAAAAACTGCGAGATTTCCGCCGGGAATCCGTTGTTTCAAAACCCGTGGCGCTCAGCTGCGGGTATTGAAGCGGCCTGGACACTCTCTTTTCCGCTGCGGCTGACGCTCCCATAGAGGAGTTGGGTAGGAGAAGCAGCACTGCCAGTAGATATAAATCCAGGCATATAATAGCCTATGGTGCACGATCCCAGTTGGTGATCCAGACCCTAGGATCAGAAAAGCAGGAATCCGTATAGATGTAGCCAGGCCAGCACTCACGAGTGGTTTCTTTTTAAATAAGTCCTCTTTATTCCTCTAAACAATGATTTGCTATCATTGTATTGAGGAATAAAGATGACTCGTGAGTGCTGGCCTGGCTACATCTATACGGATTCCTGCTCCCATAGAGGAGAGCGCGGCCACAGCAGAAAAAAGGAAATGAACATGCTGCAGCTGGCGAATCTGCCCCGCAGCGCCGACTCTGCCGCATCGGATTCGCTGTCCCGTGTGGACGAGATTTCTGAGAAACCTCATCTACATGGCTGGCTAATCCCGGGATTAGCGGCCACAAGCGGATTTGCTGCGGCAACATTCTGGACGTAATTTTCGTGGCAAATCCCCCCAATGTGAACCCAGCCTCAGATTTTTGACCATTCACAAGCGCTAATTCTGTGTGTTTGGATCCAAAGCAAAATACGCTGCAGAAATACGTAACTTACCTGCAGATTTCTGCTGTTGGTTTTAAAGGCAAAATTGGTGCTGAGTGAACCTGCCCTTTAATCTTTGAGCTGTGGCTATGGGTCTGGGCTGTGATGCAGGCCAGAGTCTGGAGCGGTACAGATTAGAGGCGGTCTCCATAAGGGTAGTCCACATTTTGAAAACAAGCGGCGCTGCGTTCATGTTGACTCCTAAAAGCCTGGAGCAATCCTCTATGATCACAGGGGACGGCGGCAGCCTGGCAGCATTACATGATGGCCGACCAAATAAGAGCCCGCCCATGTAATGGATGGACACGTTCCTGATACATGGTGACTCTCCATTTTGGCTCTTAGAAGGGGCATAATGGGTTAAATCGGAAGGTGTTGCCTTAGTAAAACAGACTTTTTTTTTTTTAATGGGTTTTCTGGCCAAAAACTATTGACCTGCCCCCAGTATAGTTAATGTTTGCCTTTTTAAAGAGAACCTTTCATGCCCCTTTGAGCCCCATAAACTACGTTCTGGGGCTCAGAAGGTCCGGGAACGGGGTGTCCAGGGAGGGTGTTATACTTGGTTCCCTCGTTCCTCCACTGTGTCCCTACAAAATCCATGCATGTCTGCAGTGGGACTACTTCTGCGTGCACATCTCCCATAGAGATGAATGAGAGAGCACGCACACAGAGCCCAGTGAATAGTCGCACTGTGGGCACACATCAACCTCACGGGACACCTGGTAGCAAACGCCTCTCCCTGGACTCCCCATTTCCTCACCTTTATGTCTCATGTCATTGTTTATGGTGCTTAAAGGTGATGACAGTTTCCCTTTTAAGAGCTGGAAGAGATTTGTTTTTTATTTGTATAGGCTGTGTTTTCCTTGTGTCCAGCAGAAGGGATTAGTCCCCACCGGCACATCTATAGTTGTGTATATGGAGAGGACCTTCAGGAAAAGTTATTGGAACGTTTACTGAAGGCCAGAGGAGGGCAAGCGGCTAGTTTGACTATACAATAGAAGGCTGTGCTGAACCCCCAGACATAGGACTTGATGAAGATACAGAAGGCTGGTGGGGTAGGGGCTTTTTTTTTTTTTTTTTTTTTTTTTTTTTTTTTAAGGTCTAATTCTCCCCTCTTTTCGGAGGAAGAAGTTTCTTCTATAAAGGGGTTGTCCCAGAATCACAAGTTCTCCCCTCTGCACAGCTCACCACTACAACCTCCGCTGATCTGAGAGCAGGGGTCCTGTGTCCTACCTCCTTCTCCTCATTGTTGGCCTATTGCACCTTCTGGAATGAGGAGACTGAATGGTGCGCTGGTTGCACAAGCTCGCTGCCGCTCCATTAATTTTCAATTGCACCACCGGAGATGGCAAAGTAGCATGCGCTCTGATAGGGGATAACTTGTGCTGCCGGTACAACCCGGCGGTTGGACCCGGCTATTCCACTACAGTTCTATGATCCCAGATGCCATTTTCCCTCTCTGTAACTCCATTTTAGTTGATGGTTTTACCCTGGAGTACCTTTTTATTTTTCCCTCCAGTGCACTCCTCAGCCTTTCCTAGTAGAGCGGATATTAGTAAGTCTGAGTCTGGGCAGCCCATCAGCTTGGCGCCTGACTTTGTGGTGTGTAACATTACAGTCTTGTGCCCGATCAGATTTGTCAGTTGTAAATGTCAGTTGGTCGTGTATGGAGAGGGCGCCCCAAGCCCATTACCCTGCTGGCACCGCAGTCTTGTGACTTGCACGTAACGCTGGGACCTGGCACACGTTTGTGGGCAACATACATGTTGGGCACCTGTTTCAGCAGTTGGTCTCTGCACTGTTCTTGAGTCATCCGTACTACAGCGCCCTCCATGGCACAGTTAAAAAGAGGTATGGAATTGTATTTCAGTCACCAGAGCTTTATATAGGATTACACAAACTGTGCAAACTGTACTTGTAGGGGTAGGTGGGGGATTTTCATCGTGTCTTGGGGTCTGTCTGGTGAGGAGATGCTTTCCAGATCAAGAAGAAGAGTATTAGAACAATAAGGAAAATAGAGTATTTTTCATGTTCTTAAAAAAACCCTGTTGACAAGTTAGGCACTAAGACAGGAGAACAGCATCGCCACGCCACGAGTGATGGACGTGTCAGGTGACTGTGTCGCCACGCCACGAGTGATGGACGTGTCAGGTGACTGTGTCGCCACGCCACGAGTGATGGACGTGTCAGGTGACTGTGTCGCCACGCCACGAGTGATGGACGTGTCAGGTGACTGTGTCGCCACGCCACGAGTGATGGACGTGTCAGGTGACTGTGTCGCCACGCCACGAGTGATGGCCGTGTCAGGTGACTGTGTCGCCACGCCACGAGTGATGGCCGTGTCAGGTGACTGTGTCGCCACGCCACGAGTGATGGCCGTGTCAGGTGACTGTCTCCACGCCACGAGTGATGGACGTGTCAGGTGACTGTGTCGCCACGCCACGAGTGATGGCCGTGTCAGGTGACTGTGTCTCCACGCCACGAGTGATGGACGTGTCTGGGGACGGCACCACCAGGTTGGATAGAATGAATATAGAGTCCTGAACCACATTGCTGATGAATAGCTGGCTTTCCAGGTCTCCGCCTTGTCCGAGCACACCATATATTCGCCATTTTTCCCTATTTACCCGCCTGTATCGGAGCATGTCTGGTCACCGGGAGGTTGCTGCTGTTGGGCACAGCTATACTGGCGTGGTTATATGGTCCTAGGTACCATTTTTTTTTTTTCCCCTCTAACTCCATTTTATTTGATGGGTTTTACCCTGGAGTACCTTTTTTTTATTTTTCCCTCCAGTGCACTCCTCAGCCTTTCCTAGTAGAGAGGTTATTAGTAAGTCTGAGTCTGGGAAGCCCATCAGCTTGGCACCTGACTCTGATGTGGCGTGTAACATTACAGTCTTGTGCCCGATCAGATTAGTCAGTTGTGAATGTCGGTTGTGTACGGAGAGGGCGCCCCATGCCCATTACCCTGCTGGCACCACAGTCTTGTGACTTGCACATAACGCTGGGACCTGGCACTTACACGTTGGCATGTCTATGCATTTGTAGACCATGTAAATGTCAGGATTTCATGCGCTGGCAATCTTGCGGGGTTTCCGTATGTAATAGTGTGGTGAGTATACTGAGAATGCTTTGATCACGACAAAACATCCAGCAAAAGGGGATCATGTTAACATAAACAACTTATCGACGAAAGGGGTCGGAGGATATCAAGAATCAAACTGATACAATGCACAGTCAACCAAACTGCAGCCAGATACAATGCTGAGGCTCCAACTGTGTCCAATTGCACATCTTGTTGCCTATATATAGCAGGAGCCTATATATAGCAGGAGACTGTGTATATAGGTAACCCATTAAGATGTGTAGATACTATAACTTAACTGTGGCCTCTACTCGGCAGTGTAGGGAAGGGCAGCTCCCGCTACTCCAAGGCCTCCTGCTCACAGGCGGGTAATTGCTGTAGGATCTGCAGCAAATACCGCCCTTAGCTTGCTATGGGAAATCAATTCTTCCTGCACACTTGCGGACACCAATTGTGGTTTCCGCAAGTGGAGTAAAAATTGCAGCGTACTCCATTTTTGCACGAATGGCGTCCATTTGAAGCCAATAGAAGCCATCCGATCCGTGACCCTTCTGCAATTGACATTCCGTAAGGGCCGCAGATTGTGTCATCGGTAGGCAATGATGCGGGAAAAGCAGGAGTTAAAAAATAAATAAATAAAAATCTGTACGGCGAATGTCCGCCGGCGAGCCATGCGGGCCGTCCGCCGGCGAGCCATGCGGGCCGTCCGCAGTACATATGAAAATAAAGCAGGTACGCGCGGACGCGTGCTGGAGGCCTAACCTGCATACTTGGCTCGGGTGCTGCTTCTTCACCACCCTGTGGCTGCCGCTTGATTCAGCACCGACATCAGAGTGCTGTATAGTGTGATGTAGGCGGTATCAAGCTAGGGGGCAGGGAGTGCGGCGGTACGGTGCTCACCGGCAGGCAAGAATGGTGACAAAGTATTTACCTAGAATGTTGTTTAGCAGGAAATATTTTAATTGCATGTACGAAAAATCCCACCACTGTCTACAAAAGTAGGCCAGTGGCCCAACGCACAAAGGGACCTCCATCTTGGTCTGTACTGGGTATTTTGTGCATTCAAAGTGGCTGATGCCTTTGTATTAGAACTACTATTCCTAATTCCACTAAGTAATCTATAGAAGTGCCCATATATAGATCACAGTTGTTCTGGAACAAGGACTCTGCCCTTAAGTGGATGCATGTTCTATGTCGTTCACCGGGTCGGCTATCTACTAGTAATTACCCAGAATGTTCTGTTACTTCACTCGTGCTTGACAAATGTCCACTTCTGTACCCTCCGATCTGACGTTGATGATCTTCTCTTTTAGCACATTCAGAAATTGAAATCTCCTTGTCTGCAAGAAACATCCGGAGGTTGTTAAGTTTTCAACGGTACTTAAGGTCTTCACGATTTTTCCGGGGTGTCGCTGCACAGAATTCATTGTACATCTTGGATGATGATTACAATGGACAAGCCAAGGTACGTCCATACTTAGGGCTTGTATATAATGCCTGTATGTTGTGTGTCTCATCTGTCTTGTTCCTTCTCTGTTCTGCCTCTGAGGATTAACTCTTCTTCCTTCTTTTCAGTGTATGCTGGAAAAAGTCGCCAACTGGAATTTTGATATATTTCTTTTTGATAGATTGACGAATGGTAAGAAACTGACTGTAAGATGGGATGTAATGTACAATATATGATTGCTTCTGTATCCTGTTTGGGTTAACATATTGGCAATATTACACTAACGCACTGTAATGTGTCATGACTTTAAATGCTTGCGCTAAAGTGTGTTTCTTAGAGGGGTTGTCTATTTTCTACTGTAATTAGTTAGTTACAGAACAGGAAAACATACAATTTTCTAATACCTATTTAATATTCTGCTCTTTCTTTGTACATGTTATCCCTCTAAAGGCCCATTTACACGCAAAGACAATCTTTCAAACAATTGAAAGATTGACAGTTTTTTAGCAATCATTTTGCGTAAAGTGTTAATAAACAGTGTCCATTAACACTTTATTAGCTTCATTTGCGTGTAAAAGGACCTCTGAGCTGTTTGCAGAGCACAGCATGTGGGCTGAGCTCTGCACACAGCTCCTTTGTTCTCGTATTGGCTGTCAGCAGAATACAATTTAATCTCAGACTCTCATAAAGAACACAGCGTGCGGTCTGTTATCTTCTCTCCAGCTGAAGGATGGATTTTAAGCTCCCCTAAAATCATTGCTCAGTCAAAAAGTAAACTATGGCAGCTTTTAAACGCAACGATGATCACTCATCTGCTATAGTTTGACCGAAATTTTGAGCGATAATCGTTGCATGTAAATGGGCCTTTTAGGCCGGGCTCACACAAAGCTGTCAGAGGAAGACCTGCGATCATTTGCAGAAAGCTATTACGAATGATCGCGGATGCGTTTTTCTCCTCCCCTCAAGCCAGCATTCCAGCTTTTCTGTCTATCTTCCTTTGAAGTTGCGAGTGTTTCTGCCGTGCATACGCAATGAATGTACAAAAAAAAATCAAAAATCAATGACCCTTCTGCATTTAAATTTTTTTTTTAAGTGTGTAAATTCGCTGCATATTTACGAATGCAAAAATAAATAGCAGAAGCATCGAAGTGCACGGGGAAGACCATGCGCGGCCCTGGAATATGCTGCATATTGATGGACCAAAACATACATGTGAATGAGCCCTGATACAGATCCGTCTGAAACTGGATATTGAGGGACAAGATCATCAACTGCATATACAGTGATCTCTCTCCTATCGTGGGGATTACGTTCCAGAGACCCCCATGATACGAGAATCAATCTGTTGGGTGAACTGCCAAACAATCGCAAAAGTGAACGAATCGTGCGCTTATTAGCGACAGCAGTTTACACGCAACAAACGAACAGCATGCTACGATCAGTGAGCCAATCAGCGCCCAGGATACAGAACACATTCCATCAGCCAATAGTGTGCCACGTACAATCTTACGTTGGCGAGCGCTAGTGGCGTACTGTATTTCCTGTATGTACCGCAAAATTACACAATACAGGGAAAAACTCTGCAGAAACAGAATTATATACGGTCTATCTAAAATCCGCGCTGCACTGAAGCCGCAATCATTGAACCGCGATATAGCGAGGGATCACTGTATACCATTATAGCCGCCTGCATCTAATCAAGACATTTGTCACCCAGATCACTAAATCCTGGAGCTTTGCGGCTTATTTAGGTGTGGTGAACATGATACATGCGTGTTACGTGTAGGCTTTGTGCATGTTTTGCGCGGCTCATGCTTTTAGTCATGTAGCTTTTACCAAAAAAAAAGGTTCTTTAAGGTAATAATATTGTATGAAGGCGCCGATGATTGTAAAGTGCCGGGTGACATTACCATAATATGCCAGGCGTCTAATTTCGGCTTTCAGAAAATACTGTATAATTAATAAATGGAGGTATAATAATGTGCGGTTTTGGTGGTTTCACACCTGCGTTGGAGGGGTTCGGGGAGCAGGAAAGGGGAACCCCCCTGGCCAAACAGCATAATTATTGACTATAATGGGGCCGTTTGCTTTCTGCTCAGCTGCCTGGCTGTTTGACAGAAGAAAAAGTGCTGCATGCAGCTTTTTTTTCTTTTTTTCCCTGTATTTTTTGTGCTGGATCTGTGATGTAACCTTCGACACGGATGTGAAACCACCTTGTTTTCTTGTTTCTGTTTTATTTATTTTTTTTTTTTTTTTTTTAATTCTGTAATTTCTGGTTTGTCTTGTTAATTGTGAAGATATGTTTATTTTTTTTTTCTTGACTTTGACCTCCAGAAACAAGCATGGCTGCTACTGTATTGGCAGAAATTGGCCTCAATCAGTCTTGCGCTTTCTCAGTACTTGCCACAAGCAAGAAACCCAAAGACAGTTGTGAAGGCAGCCTTGCTGCTTCAAGAAGTTGTTTTACTTATCAATTCATCTTCATTTTCTATTTTCTTGAAAAATTGACAAAAAAAATCCAATCCGTGGTCTCCTTGCCCATATCTTTAGTAAGGGGGCATTCACACAAGGCGGTTTGTATCTTTTTTGCCACGTTTGCGGTTTTACTGTAAACAAGGCAAAAACGCGTGTTTTTGTTGCATTTTTTTTCCACATCCAAATGGCCCATTGTGATTGGTCCCTGAAGGAATCTGTTCGATATGGAAAATAAAGATGAGCTAATAAGTAACATAACTTTTCACTTCCGACTCCTCCAGCAACCCTTTTGTCATTGAGGTGGGCAGAACATTAAATGAGCCCGGGGCAGATGCCCACAGTAACTGAGGATTGTATTGTCTTTCAGGGAACAGTCTGGTTACCCTAACCTTTCACCTCTTGAGTCATAATGGTCTAATAGATCACTTCCACTTGGACATGGTGAAATTGCGTAGATTTCTAGGTAAGTTAGAAAACGTGATGAATACCATGCGGTAAACCCGTCTTTGTACGTTGCCTATCCAGTACCTTGTTGAGCGATGCAGTAGGAGACTGTATATAGGGAACCAGTTATGTGTAGATACTGTGGTGTTTCTCCTCCCCCACCCTCCCTCCCCCTATTTATATCCAAATCATCCTAAGTGTCTTATCTGGAAATTTGACCCGTTCTGATGATGAATTAAAAAGCTTGGTGTCATGTTCAAAAGTTATCTCCTGCCCACAAAATCAGATCAGTGGGTGTCTGTCTGGGACCCCCACCAATCCCTAGAACGAGGCTCTGATGCATCCTAAAGTCAGGGCGGCAGCGATCACATCTGCCCCGCCACTCCATTCATTTCAGTGGGACTGCTGTAAATAGTCAAGCTCTCGAACTCTATCCAGCACCCCCACTGAAATCAATGGAGTGGCGGGGCAGTTGTGATCGCTGCCTCCCTCACACCCACTGATCTAGAAGTTATCTCTTGGGTAGGGGGATAATTTTCAAACCTGGTACAACCCCTTTAAGAGAATTGTACAATGACAGTAGCCTCTCGGTACATCACAAACAGTATACCCTAAGCTTTCTGTTCCCACTTTCTCCCTAGTTATGGTTCAAGAAGACTACCACAGTCAGAACCCATATCACAATGCAGTGCACGCTGCGGATGTGACTCAGGCCATGTACTGTTATTTAAAAGAACCCAAGGTAAGGAGAATGTGATGGCGATATCGCTGCGGTTCGGAGGGGATTGTTTTACAGGAGTTTTCTCAGTTGATGGGTTACTTTGTAATCTGGTTGAAATTGGGGAGGATGCGAATATGTGGAGCTCTGTAAATGCATAAGGAAGCAGAGTTTTTTCTACTTTCCTCTTCTGACCTCTCTTCATGGGGTGTCGGAGCTGTCAGACCACTTCTCCTGGTGTTACCAGAAGGCGCTGTGACCCTACCAGGGAACACCAGCGTTTTTGGGTTTATTCTCCAGCCCCAAGAGTTATGTCTAATCCAGCTTGACCGATGAAGGGGCCGACCCCCAAAATGCGTATCTGCTGGTTTTAATTGACACAATAAAAAGAGACGTTGAATAAATCTTATCCCATTGCCTGTTGACATTCATTGCAGAGCAGCGCCGGGCTACCCGTATTGTTCCTGCATTCGCTCAATAGTTCTGACACACATGATTGGTCATCACTCTAGTGAAATTGGTGGGATTTTGGGAGCCTTTCAAATCCATCGATTGGTGGGAATGCCAGCTCCCAAACCTGTGAGGGGCTATGAATTAAAATGAATAGATCTTAATTTCTTCTACTTATACTCTTTGTTAGAGACCACACTCCTTTTGGTTCTGCTTCTCTCATTCAATCTCCACAAAGCACTGGGACCCCTTGGTTTAGGCGGTGGTGGGGTTGCAGCGAAATTACACTCGGTTATCTTCTGACATGTCTCCAGAAGAATGAATATCTTGAACTTGTGTATTTTCTTCAGTCTGTGGTAGTGTTTCACTTGAACATAAGATGCTGACACCAAAACAGACCTGTGTAGCCTAAAGGGGTTGTGCCAATAGCTTTCCCCCCCCCCCCCCCCCCATCCCATGGATAGGGGTGTAACTATCTGATCGGTGGAGGTTTGACCACCCGGAACATCAACTGATCGTGAAAACAGGTGAGCTGAAGGACCCTGAATGGAGTGGCCTTTTAAGCTTGTGTGCTGCTGCTCCATCCATATCAGTGGGACTGGCGGAGATGGCTCAACGCTTGAACTTGGCTATTGCTGGCAGTTATGTTCGGTGTTGACCCCTCACTGATCAGATAGTTATACCCTAGCCAGTTAACGGACAATCCTGCTTCAATAGGATTACCTGCATTAGAGCAATAAACTGAAGTAAACTTTAGCCTCCATGGCTGCCATGAGCTGTTATCTCGCTACTTGTGACCACTGCATCCGCACTCGCATCCTGAGCGCCATGATGCCAAGAGTTTGGGGACGTGACGCTGTAGCTGCCACCTGATTTCCTGTGATGGCATCTGTCATCGGGACTGCAGCGCTGGATCACGGCGGCCGTGGAAGGGTAAGTATACTTCAGTATGTTTTAATGTAGGCAATCCTATTGAAGCGGGGTTGTCCGATAACCAGAAAAGCAATTGTTGGTACAAGCCCTTTTAAGGTTGAGGCTATACTAGGGGACTCCAGGCTATTGGAAATTTAGCAACAAATGTAAGGCCTCTTGCAATGCCTTTCCCTAGGCAATAGCCGAATGGAGGTAACTTGGTGCTTCTTGCTGGTTCTATGTTTCATCCTCCAGCCGCTGTATGTAATATGTCCTTACTACTTTTCCAGCTTGCCAAGTCTCTCACTCCATGGGATGTCCTGTTGGGTTTAATCGCAGCTGCAACACACGATCTGGACCATCCCGGTGTGAATCAGTCTTTTTTAATAAAAACAAACCACTACTTAGCAACTTTATACAAGGTAAAGTACACATTTCTGCCATGGTAAAGCTTGCAATTTGAGCGTCTAAAACACGTTAGCTGATGCGCCTTTGCTTCGGCGATCTGCACATCTGTGTTATGGATTCGGTTTTACTGTTTCGTTAAGGAGGAACAGTCTGACCAAACGGTTATGACTCTCCTAATGGACCCCACTGACTATAATGGGGTCCCTTCAGCTCCTGTCATTCTGTTCAGCAATTTATTGTCCTCTGTGCCATGACTCTCTCATCCTGCATTTCATGCCAGATCTGTGCCAGGGGCTTCAGGTGCAACCAATGTGCACAGAGTCCTGCAGAGAATCCAGCAGTCTTGTAGATATTCTGCAGAGAGCACAGGGGTTAATATCCTACGTCTATCCCATTTTTCCTGCTGTGGGACAATTGGGGATGGGACTTGGTTAGTGGAGCAGGCTTGACAATCTTTTTGTCCTACAGACAGCAGGGAGGCTCCTGCTGCAGTCGCTTCTCTTACAGTCACACTCCAGGCCAGTCTTGTAGAACATAGATAACATTAATTTATGCTTCGTTTTGGTAATATGAGACAAAATAAGGTAATGGAGCGGAAGAGATTAAGGGAAGAATTCCTAGGAGAGCTATAATATAGAATATTGCATTTTTTGCATTTAGTGTTCTTTTAAAGGGAACTTCTCAGCACTGTCTCACTTGTAAAACAGACTTCACTGGTCGTAGGGCATGAAAAGCCAATTGCTTCAGATGACTTTCTTTTCCTAATGAGTCCATGCTTGGGTTCCAAAATTTTCCAGTGCAAATGATCAGGAAAAAAGTCAACTTGCCAAGAAGAGTCGTGCTGATTATGATAAGGCATCGCAGGACTTCTGTACTATGCCTTATCGCTTGTAATGGCGATCATAGGCAATGACAAGCCAGGAGACCAGTATCTGGTGTCCTGTTGCCATGGCTACCCATCAGCCCAATGTGATTACATCATGGGGGGGCCGATGAGTGCCGTCCCTCTGTGAAACCTTTTAAATGCTGCAATCTACATAGCTCGCGGTATGTAGGTGGCTAAGAACAGGGGGTGCTGTCCTCCTGTACCCCCACTCTGTTGCAGCAGTAGGCTCCGCTGCGGGGTGGCACGGGCTCGGCTTCTGAGCCTGCGGCATCCACTGGGCGTACGTATACATCCTGTAACGTCAAGTAATTAAAGTGTATATATTAGATTGTGTGTGCCATATCTTGTTGTTGCCTATGCTTGGCAACTCCCTTGCACTGGAGCTGTTCTGGTCAGTGCCAGGTCAGCCCTAAGTACCCTCTTATTTACTGCCATACTAACTGCTTCTGGTTTTTCTGCTCTTCTATTTAGAATACCTCAGTATTAGAAAACCACCACTGGAGGTCAGCAGTGGGCTTGTTGCGAGAATCGGGTTTGTTTGCACATATGACTTTGGAGGAAAGGTATGTTACTTATGGGTTTATGCTCAGTTTGTTTAACCTCCAATTTTAAAGACGTTCTCCAGTGGAGGGGGTGTGGGGGTGCGAGGGTAATATCCTAAAAAGTGGACTGCCTTAAAGTAACTTCTATTCCCCTTACTGATGTCCCAGGTGCTCCAGTCCTCTCTGGCCATTTTCAGGTAATGTGACTGCGTGCCGCCTAAGCATGTGACAGCTGCAGCCAATCACTGTGCTTAACGTACTTAGGCGGCACATGATCATGCTACTCGGACTGGAGCACCTGGCACATCCAGTAAGGGGAATAGAAGTTGCTGTAAGGCAGTCCACTTTTTAGGATCTATACTCTCACTGGACAATTGTAGAATTCTGTCTGTGGAGTAAACAGCATTTTGCATTACTCTGTATTAAGTGAATGCTTGTGTATAGTAAATGGGTATATAAACTAAGTTATAAGGGGAAGCCTTGGCCTTCTAATCAATGGTCCATACACAGCAGAATGAAGTGGCCTTGCATCGTTTTGGGTGTGCCAGATGACCCAGCGCAGCCTGTTAACGATTGTGGGGCGATGAAGGGTTGGGGTTCCATGTGGCAAACCTAAAACATTAGTCGCAGTCTGATCATAGCTGTACTTACTGCGCATAAAGGCGAAAAATAAATTCTCTAAAGCATCAATGAGTGTGGAATGTCTTGTTTTTTTTCGTATGTTTTAGGCAACACCTGGAAAGCCAGTTGGGATCAATTATTCTTGCTACAGACATAAGTCGACAGAATGAATACCTATCGCAGTTCAGAACCCACCTGGACCGAGGGGACTTATACCTGGAAAATGCTGGGCATCGCCATTTTATCCTGCAGGTATTGCCGCACATCACAAGCCGCTCTTTACATAACCATGTAGGAATTATTGGATGCGTGTTAATTCTACTTGTATCGTAGATGGCTTTAAAGTGTGCTGATATCTGTAACCCATGCCGGACCTGGGAGCTCAGCAAGCAGTGGAGTGAGAAAGTAACAGAAGAATTCTTCTACCAAGGTAAGACGAGGGCTAAAGCTGAAGAGGATTGAATCTCGTCTAGAAATCCAATTTTCAGATCTCCTTCTCGGGATATAGAGGTGCTCTCTACTATTGCCCAATAAAGAGGGGATGAGCTAAATGGATACAAAGAGTGTCCCTCGCTCTGGAGGACCCGGCATGTCTGTTCATTACAGAGAAAGGTTTGCTTTCCATAAGAACTGTGAAATACTTCTTTACTCATCTGCAGCGCCCCCACAGGAGTAAACAGGTGCTGCCACAGAATAGATCTTTGATAGACAGGCCTCCCAAAAATAAGCTGTGATTCCCAGCAAACGGCTGACAACCTGTTCTAGATTAGCATATTTGTATACGGCCATGATACAAGCGTATTACAGATGACATTGCATCAGTGCGTTGTCATTATTTGGGCCGTATTTGTCTTGGCATTTACTTATATTGGTTTTGATTTTCTTCTGGACAAATGATTATTATTTTTTTTTTCCTAAAGAAAAACATTAATGAATGCAATTGCAGAGGCAAATGCATATGTGATAGGGATGACATGCCCATGGTAACAGCTCACCTCTTCCCCCTCTCTGCACATTGACCTCTGCACTGATCACAGATTATGCCTAGAAGTCAGTAGGCTCATGATTTCTGATGTAAATGCTTTCTAAACTCTGTTTAAAGGGAACCTGTCACCTCCCTGCAGCACCATAAACTTATTGATGGCGCCTTTAGGGGAGGTGACAGGGAACCAGATGCCTTTTTTTAGTATTTATTTTTTATTTTTTTGCTCTCCCGATCCTGCACGGTCACCGGCTGAATTCTGAAGGCTGTATGGAAACTTGACAGTCTTCAGATTGCCATGCACACACTTTTCCATACAAGTCTATGGGAGAACATCTGCATGGCAATCTGAAAAGACAGATTTTTATGCGGCGCTCGGACTTCATTGGGTGAGTATAAAATAAGTACATGACCTGGTTCCCTGCCACCTTCCCTAATGTGACCATAACGTAGTCTATATGGTACTGTAGGGAGCAGCTCAGGCAAGATGACCATCCCATAGTTATGTGCAGACAATAAAATAAAAAAATCTGCAATCAGAAAATGCACTCACTGGGTAAATCCCATACTGTCCTGGTGGTCCAGCTGGTCTGCACTGATGAGCCTGCAACTATCCACATGTCACTGCTGCAGCCCATCCCTGTCATCAGAGGTGATGGCGGCACTGTGGGCACACTGGCCGGAAAAGATAGTTCCAGAACTATCTTTTCTGTCTGACGTAAAAGCGACCGACCAGAATGCACCGTATGCGCTATCTTGGCCAGCTGCTTTTACAGGGTGGAAAAACGCCATCTGAATTGAGGCATTAGAAACCAAGGTCTCAGATGGGTGGTGTGTATCAGCCGGCCGTGAAAATAGCCCTAAGGGCTGCTTCAGACGTGCGTATATCGGCCGGGTTTTCAAGCCTGGCCAATATACACTGTCCCTCTCACTCACTGGCTCTCTGCTTCTCTCCTACCCTCCGAGTGGTGGTGCTATTCCATAAGCCACCTCTAGCACAAAGCGTGAACCATACTCCCTCCTGATGATGCATGGATGATCTTTTTGCAGCAGTGAGCAAGCTCTATGGAAAGTAATTTCGCGAATAACAGTGACCGGCTATATGTAAAAATTCCACACTGTTTAATAAACTGGAGTTTTGTTATTTTGTCAAACAGTTATCTAGCCTCTTTAATAATCATTGGACACATGAAGAAATACAATGATTTACTGCAAATTAGCCACTCTGCTTAAGGGCCCTCATAGACGAGCTGATTTATCGCTTGCTCTCACGGCCTGTTTAGACAGGTAGACACATCGCTGGCTTGCTGTAACAAGAAATCGTTCAGTCGCTTACATTCGCTGTATAAGCAATGAGTGATGAGACAAGACTGTATCTAATCTCTTGATGAGAATGGCAGACTGGTACAAACGTGATTGCAAAGCACAGAGCCTCATAATTTTTGCACTAGGTCAATTGAAGATCCAAATCAGATTGCGAATCACAGATCCATAACTTGTTGGCTCTGCAATTATCTAAAAGTGTGTGTGTGTGTGTGTGTGTGTTTCCTGTGAGCCTCTTTCATTGAACCCAGTTTCTGTTACATTGTTGCTGATTTAATGACAAATTGCCTTACAAATGTCTGTCTTCTAGGAGATGTGGAGAGGAAATGTAATCTGGATATTAGTCCTCTGTGCGATCGGAACACATCAAACATAGCCAACATCCAGATCGGTAAGGATAAGCCATGGTCATGATCTAACGTGTGATTACACAAGAACTGCACATACCGGGGGGGGGGGGGAGAGAGACAACACAGCTGCTTGGAGAGTTATGTGACCAGCTTGCTTGGACAGTAGACTTGCTCAACTCATTAGTGATGGGCCTTAAGGACCAAGCTTTTTTCAAAAAAAAATTTTCCTTTCGCCACCTTCTTGAAAGAATCCTACCTTTTTTTTTTTTTTTTTTTTTTTTTTTTATGGCATCACTTACAAAACATGCATTGCATATAACCATTTGTTTTTACCTTTAATTGTTTTTTTTTTTTTTGTGGAGGGACGGAGGAAAACTATCCCAACCCCCCCCCCTTAAAACAATAATAATAATTCTGGCGCTCAGCATGCAGAATGTGATAACCTTACTCTGTGGTTCAGCTTGATACCAAGTTGTCCTTTTTTTGCCATTTGTGTACACAAAGGCCAGTTTGACATGGCAGATAAAATTGTGCGATGCGAGAATGCAGAATTATGAAGCACAAGCTTTTCCGTGGTTTCACTCATGTGATGTTGAGAGATTTAAAGATCGCATGAGTGACATTTTTAAATCTCCCAGCCAATGTTTTTCCTATGGAGCCTCGGGCTTGCGGACCGCAGCGATGCACGATTTTTCACAATAAAAAGCATTGCTGATGCTCAAAAATTGGCTCAACAAAGCTGATTTTGCTACGATTTTCTCACAGCGATCTCTCGATCACCCGTGTGAAACTAGCCTAAAAGCACTTTAAAAAAAAAAAAAAACTTGTCTTTGTGTCACTGCATTCCAAGAGCCTAAACACGTTTTTATTTCTCCACTGACTGCTCTGAAGGCTTATTTTTTTGCAGGGTGAGCTCCAGTCTTCACATTTTGGGAACATTTGATCACTTTTAATTACATTTTTTCCCAGAATAACAAACTACAATTCTGGCCTTCGCCACGTGCTATAAATAATAAATTGTACTGACCCACAGATTTTAAAATCATTTAATTACATTCATACCAAAATACAAGTTTGGGGGTTTTTTCAAAACTTTTTTTTTTTCTATCATCGCATTCAAAGATTCCTTACATTTATTTTTTTCCCCCCATAATCGGTGCTGTGAGCTTTTTAGTAGTGCCATTTGGTGATTCATATGACTTCCGATCTTTCTATTCTGTTTTCTGTGAGGTGAAATATACAAAATTATATTGGCTATTTTTGCCACTGTAATACATTTAACCCATACAGAGCAAGTTGTGAAAAAATTGCTTTCATAATGACCCACATAAAAAGTTGTTACTAAAATTTTTGGTGATTCTATATTTTATTTATAATTCTATACACATACACTAAGAGGGAGCAGGTGGGGTCTTGACTATCCAGTCTACATTTATACCGCCTATTGGCTTAGTTTATTCCGAAAATTATGCCAACATTCTGGGGTATTTTTTTGTCGTAATTTAGGCCACATACCAATCCCCACAAGGCTGCGCCCCTTTTTCACACCAGTTTTAAAAAGTGCCTAGAAACAGAGTAATTGTGGCATAAAGCATGTAAATAGTAAATGTGTCCACAGTTATCTCTGCAGAGGCTATGTACACACACTTCCATAGAGAAATCCACTGCACTGCCACGTGCTGATTTCCACAGATGACCATGGGGAATTATGCAAAGCACATTCCTAGACTCCTCTGGACCTGTCCTTTGATCCCCATTACCTAGTTTATGGTGCTCATAGGTAACATAGTATGTTAGGCTGAATAAAGACAATGTCCATCTAGTTCAGCCTATTTCCGCCCCCTAGTTGGTCCAGAGGAAGGCAAAAACCCAAGAGGCAGAAGCCAATTAGCCCATTTGGGGGAAAATACCTTCCCGACTCTATAATGGCGATCGGGTTCCCTTTTCACCAGTCAGAACGCAATGGTTTAGGACCATACGCCCAAATGGTAAAGGGATTCTGTCTCCAGGTAGGTGAAATTTGACTTTGAGCTGAGCTCCAAGTCTTGGGAGGCGGGCCGTGCCAGCTTCTCTGTGCCTGCATCATGCAGGCTGACAGCTCTCTCCCTATAGACAAAAGGGGAGGGAGCTGTCAGCCTGCATGCCGCCGGTGTGGAGAGGCTGGCGCGGCCCGCCTCCAAGACTCAAACTTTATGAAGCTGATCACAGAATCCCTTTGACTTACACTATGGGTTCTATCTGCTATAATTGCTGGGTACTACTCCAATCACTGGGTGGTTGGCAGTTCTTAGCTCAAGGACCGCTGTTCCCGATTTGGATCATTAGTAATCCGTGTGGCCATGCTGCTAACTAACTAACTTAGATTTTACTGCCTCCACTGAATGTATTACGTATAGCTGATGGAGACCAGAAGTTCTGGCATCTACACAATTCTACTGTATTTAATCCACCGTCTCTCCTTGTGTCATCAGGGTTTATCACCTACCTGGTGGAGCCGTTGTTTGTGGAATGGGCCCGCTTCAGCAACACCAGACTGTCACAGACCATGCTGGGCCACGTGGGACTAAATAAAGCCAGCTGGAAGGGAATGCTGCAGGAACGGTCCAGTAGTGAAGAGGCCGACCCTGCCTTTGATGACTGACCTAGAACATGTTGGTTTTTTCAACCTCAGGAAGACGGCACACCATGAACCTGGCGCTTGCATTCTAACAGCTTTTTGGTGGTATTTTTTTTTTCCTCTAGCAAGTGATCCCAAAAGGTCTCGGTGTGAGAATTTTATCCTGATTGCCAAGGTTACATTTTTTTAAAAATGCCAGCATTATTTTATCTCCAATTTTTTTTCCTTTTAACATGCTCCAAATTTTTTTGGTTTTAATTAGATTTTTAAATACAGCCTGAACATAGAGCAATATGCACATACCTCAGTTGGTTTTATTTTTCTGAAAGCTTGAATATGCAAAGCACAGCAATGACTGACTGAAAACTGCAGGAAGCTTTTCATGTGCCACAGGTTTTTTGGGAGGGTTTTAAGTTTTTTTTTTTTTTATTTCATAACTTATTGATTTTTTTTTTTCTTTTTAATCTGTTAAAGGAAATCTCGCTCATTATAATTGGAAGATATTTTTATTTTTTTTTCCAGCGACTGGTGGGAATTTGCCAGACTAAAGTTTTTAACTTCCACTTTTTTTGTGTTGACTTCTCGTTTTTGGAAATGTGAAGTGCCCGCACTGCTCTGCTGCCTCGGCAAGGAATGCTGTTTACAATACACTGAAAATACTGACTGTCCCTTGCCTTGACGCATGGCTGTGAAGGAACCACTAACTGGATCTTTTTGGGGTTTTTGTTTGGTTATTTAAGAGAACAAATGTTGACTGCAATCCCTCCTCTCCCCCGCAGCGCCACTTACTTCCTTTTGGGAACTTCTCACGTTTTGCAATATTTTCACTAATGTACTGCCGAGCTCCGATCCTTGAATGGTTGGAAGATCTGGCAGCTCACTCTTTACTTTTTTTTTTTGTGTTTTTTTTTTTTCCTCTCCAGGGTGGACTGCGTCCTACTTGTTTTGCTAAGCTACAGTGAAACGCGTTGCATGCTGGGTTTTTTTAAATTACTATTTTCCACTACTGAACACTTGAACTGCACGGAAAAGGTGGAATTAATGTAAACACCATATTCAGCTCAGGGTATTTGCCAATCTGAAATAAAGGGGGAAGGGAATTTTTTAGTTTTTTTTCTTTTTGTTTTTTTGTTCGGATAAGGGTACAAATGCCTTTTTTTGCTGCAGTGTGCCTGTGTGTTTGAGTGAGATGACTGAATCGCGGGTGTGTGGGTGCATGTGGTTGGTTACATGTCTATACTGCGGGTTTGGGAAGCTGCGCACTAAGGCCTTTGTTGGACGACACATTTCCTGATGTTTAGCAGCCCTTGCATAGATAGTGGGAGTTGTAGGTCGGCAGAAGCAGACGTGCCAGCTAGTCCATCCCCACAGTCTATTTGGTTGTCCCGGATAAAGGATGAGTGAAATGTAACGAATTGCTAAAATGCCTTAATCTATGCACAAAGCTAAGTGACCAAACGTGTCGTGTTTTTTTTTTTTTTTAGTTTGTTTTTCCTTATTTCCTCTCTGGATTTTCTCTTTGTTTTACTTAGTGAACTAGTTTTGTGGGATTCTGTTGTACGAGAAGTTGTTTTAGGACCAGTTGCCGGACTAATTTTAAACTTAAACATTCCATTATTTTGTAATTTTTTTTTTGTTTGTTTTAAGTATAGTGAGCACAACTGTTATCTAGATAAAAAGAAAAACTGGTGCTTTTTAAGCTGATTTGTATTTTCCTTGGTATTGCTGTTAAAGACTGTTTATCATCTGTTTACAGTTTGTTGCAACAGACTTTCTTCTTTTGGGAGACGGCTTAAGCGTGAAGCCATTTGTACACGGCTTTGCCATACTCATTTTAATACGTGCCTGTTGCTGTTCAGTTTTGATGAATAAAAATAAAACAAATTTTTGTTTTTGTGTTTTTTGGACTCCAAATGTCATTCATTTATGTCCTGCTGTTTAGACTCTTAAGTGTTGGAAGTGTAGCAACTTACTAGACCAGTGTTTCCCAAGTCTCATCCAACTCCAGTCCTCAGGGACACCCAACAGCTCATGTTGTCAGGATATCCTCTAAGGACACCTGTGGCAATGTCTGAGGCGCTGACGGTAATTACATCACATGTGTAATACTGAGGAAATCCTGAAAACATGACCTGTTGGGGTCCCTGGGGACTGGAGTTGGGGAACACTGCTGTTTACTGCAAAAACAGGGGGTGGAGGGATTTACAAACTAATGAGTAAAAAGAGTAAAAAAACTAAATTTACATTAAAGTAATATGGAGGGGAATTCAGACCTAAAAGAAATCCTTAGCTCCGCCTCCATCTCGTCCCCTTCTATTGCAAATAGTGGCAAGGGGCGGAGAGAGGGCGGGAGCTCCGTTCCTGCTCCTGGCTCTTCCATTTCCCCCCTGCAGATGAAACCGTATATCGGCTCGGCGTGAAAACCGAGCCGATATACGGTCGTCTAAGCCCTAAAGCTTAGTTTGCACTGTCTAACTTCTAGTAAATATTCCCCACTATGCCTTTCACCCATATGGTGGATAAATTGCGGTACATCATGCACGCTGTAACCGATTTTTTTTTTTTTTTTTTTTTGCCTTACTTTTAGAGTAGCGTAGAAAGCGATTTATTGTATCATCTGGTTTATCTATTGGCGTTTCCTGTGCTATACCAGTGCACAAATGCCCTAATGCAGAGTCTATTTCATCTCAGCAGCACAAACCAAATACCCCCACGCAGCTCACATGCTACCCCTTAGGAACCCCAAATCCCACAGTGCAACACATTATATCCTTTGAATAGCCCTACATTCCTTAGTGCTGCCCAAACTACCTCCACAGAAGCACAAAGACCAGTGTGCAACAATATTCTCTCTCCTCACCTGCCCAGCAGCATTCTCCCCTCCCTACCACACCCGGGCTGATTGCAGCGGAGGCTGGAAAGCTCCCTCTACAGACTGATGCTGAACTACTGAGTAACAGTCCTTACCCCTTCTGGCCATGGAAAGTGCACTAATAATGCAGTAAATAATTAGGGAGGAAAGCTGGTGCTCTTGTTAAGACTAATGAAAAACATCTGTAATAATCAAATGCTTCCCTTACGTCCCACAGCAGCACAAGAAAGGGGATATAGCAAGAAGTTATCCAATTGTGAGGGCCCTCATGCATGGTGGATGTCGAAATTGACTTCCCCAAGAGCAATCTCCTCCAAGACCTGAAATTCCAACCTATAATGGGCTGAGTAAACTGATGCAGATTGCTGTATATAATCTACCAACCAAGAGCTGGACACTGCTCTAGCCGTATGGACTGTAGTAAAACTAGGTGGATCAAAGTTATAGGCTCTGTAAACCAGATTAAAGGTCTTCATCTACTCCGATTAGGTAAAGTGACTTTTAAACCTCATTTCACGTCCCTAAAATGAATAAATTCTCAAACTTCCTGGTCTCTACTATTGGCTAACTAGATCGTGGGCCAACAGGCCAGATGTAGGAATAGAGATCACATTCCTCCTGAGAGGAAGGCTCGGAAGAGCACTGCAAGGGAGGGGACATGCTTTTCTAAGGAAAATATAAGAACCCCTGGAACTAATGTCCCATTTAGACCGGACGATCTGCCAACTAAACGACTGCACTAGTGGGTGACATCACCACTAGTTGGCGTTCGTGCTGAGCGTTTAGACAGGCCGATCACCGCTGGCTTCTTGCTCAGCACTTCACATTCTATCAGTTTACACGCAGCGAGAAGCCCGCAATCCAGCAATAATTTTTATGCAGGTTCAAAGTCAGCGCTAATGAAAAGTAAACCAATAGTTAATAGCGCATTTTGGGTAATTTTAACAAATTTTGAGTGATGAGGGCAATTTACATGGGCTAATATGGGGGGCATCTGCCACAGTATGGCATCCTGAAGGAAGCTAGGATAGACCGCTTGTTTCACTACTTTCCCTCTGTAATCTGAGCACACATTAGGAGGCTGCAAGCCGCAGTTTAACAATAGGTTTCTTAACCTGGAAAGTTAAATCTGACTGCCTGCCTATCGAAAGAAGAATGACTTGTATCCCACAAGGACAAAATGAGATTCTGGAATGGATGTGAGCCCAAGAGAGAGACCATCTACACGAAGTCCTCAAACCCAACATCCTCATTGCCGCTCCCAGTGAAGTCTTGTTCTTCCTCTGAAAGGCTGGCAAGAACTTAATTCTCTCCTCTCTACACCAGGGAAGAGATGATTGTCTTAAGCCTAATACAAATGTGCCCGTTATCTAGGAGAAAGTTGCCTTTTTTTTTTTTTTAGGTTATCCATCCTCGGCTAGAAAGAAGAGCCAAAACATGTTTTAATTCAAGGGAATGTTCATTATTTCTGAAGAATTTGCTACAATGAGTTAATCATTTTAAGTAGGGTATGACAGTAATTCCTTTCTTCCTACGGTGATCAGCAATCTCTAATACAATCTTTGTAAATACTCTGGGGGCAGTAGGGATGCAAAAATGCTGAATTTTTATAATTCCTCTTAATGGCAAATCTCAAATGTTTCTGGAATCAATAGCAATATGATCTAAGGCATCTTTAAGATCTGTGGTGCTCATAACACAACAGAAGAACAGGTAAGTTATCTTTTTATGCTTTAGCAGCCATTAAACCGTGGGTTCCCTGGGTCCATTAGGCAGACCAGGGAACAATGGCTGCTAAAGCATAAAAACATTATTTGTGTCAGAACCCCTTTAAGGTTTCACATTAACCCCTTAATGACACGGCCCCTTTTTTCTTTTTTTTCTTTTCGTCCTTCTCCCCCCACCCCCCTTCAAAAAAATCGTAACTCCTTTATTTATCCATCTACGTCGCTGTATGAGGGCTTGTGTTTTGCGGGACAAGTTGTATTTTTCAATGGTGCTATATTTACTGTACCATATAATGTACTGAAAAACCTTTAAAAAAAATTCTAAGTGGAGTAAAATGAAAAAAAAAAAGACATCCCGCCATCTTTCAGTGTGTCTTGTTTCTACTGCATACAAATGGCAACAAAAGCGGCATAACTTTATTCTACGGGTCAGTATGATTACTATGATACCAAACTTGTATAGGTTTTCTTTACGGTACAATTTTTTTTTTCCAAAAAACATTTAATTTTTTTCAATTTTCTGCAGTCATTTTGTGCACGCAATAACTTTATTTTTCCGGCGACGCAAGGGCTCATTTTTTGCGGGATGTCCTGTAGTTTCCGATAGTATCAATTTGGAATACATACGACTTTTTGATCGCTTTTTATTGCGTTTTTCCTGGGAGACGGTAACAAAAAAAAATGCATTTCTGGCGTTATTTTTTTTTTTTTTCCGGACGACGTTCACCGCTAACACCCGCTGCCCCCCACAGCCTGCAGAACTAGACATGTGGCATATTTATTAAACTGCTGACATGGGATGTCATTTGTTTACTTTTTAAACTTTTTTTTTTTTTTTTTAACTTTTCCGTGATCCACGCTATCGGGGACATCTCTTGTCTCCCGGGAGACAGGGGATTTCAAATTTCCGGAACGACCCGGGCTTCTGCGCATGCACCAACAGTTTCCCTGTGGCGTGCATGCGCAGAAGCCCGTGGCAGCTCCAGTATCCTCAGTTGCATTCATGGATCCGATCCATGAGGGCAGCTGAAACATTTCCTTTTTTTTTTTAAACTTTTCCGTGATCGCCGGCAGGGGGGCTCTCCTCGCGGCCTGGGATGACACCTCTAGGCCCCGACAGCATGGAGCTATCACATCCATAGCCCACCTGGCTTTAATCCCTGCAGGACACGTTTTTACGTCCTCAAGGATTAAAGCCCACTTAGGCAGGACGTAAAAAGACTAGGAGCGGGTCACTAAGACTAAGCATCCTGAAAAATCATGCTATGGCTTATTTTCAGGGAAACAGGGTATTGGAAATAAAAGTAGAACAACCACCTCCTCCCTACCCCTCCGAGGGATCAATCCACCCATTAATAGTAAATGGTCTACATCTTCCAATTTCGGCTGAAGATAGGATTGTTGTGGAGAAATACAGAACCTATATGAGGCGGAAGGGCTGAAAATTCTCTCTTAGGCCTGATTCACACGAGGGTATGTACGCAGCTAATGTAGCTGCCTCCAAAAATTGTGACCATCTGAAGCATTGGAGTCCAACATATTCATTCACATGAGCGATTTTTGGGTGCCTAAAAAAAATTGTGTCTGCAAAAATAGCACACTGACAACTGATTTAATTAGGTGCATGAAAAGATAGGGCAAGAGGGGGCGTGGCCTGACGGTGCTGATGGAAGTCGCGTGTTAGAAGGCTCCGTGCAAAATCCCAAGTCTACCAGCAACTCAAAGCTTGCCCAGGGCTTTAAACAGCATAAGAGGAAAGATAAAACTCCCTACCTGCAGATGGCAACCCGCAGGAAGACCGGGAAAGGAGGTCCGAAGCGCCTCACGGACTTTTACCCGGCGCGCGGCTCTGAAGAGGAGAAGATGGCGGAGCCGACTCCCGGCAGAGCGGGAGAGGAGGAGGCAGCGCGAACGGAGGGACCGCTAGACCCAGCGGTAAGTGGAGACACCGCAACACACACTCCACCGCACAGAACACCCTCAGTATGCCCCCCTCACAAAGAGAAACCTGCAAAAAGCAGCAGGGAGATCTTAGAAAGGGAAGAGGAGTCGGAGACAGGCAGTGTCTGCGGGGGAGAAGGGGAGGGGGGGGCGCAGGTGCCATCTCTCCCCCCCCCCCCCCCCCCCCCCCTGAAACATCCACACAGTCTAAGGAAAAAAGAGCCATTAGCTCCCCTAGCAAGAGCCCAGAGAAAAGGCGCCCCAGAAAAGACCCCCAACAAAAATCCACTGAAGATATGATAGTGGAGGCACAAGAGGAGGAGGAGGCTCCTGATCCGCTAATGAATATTCACTGCACTGATCAGATGGCTTCACAATGCTTCATCAGAGATATGGTGATTGCATTAAAAAGCTCTATAAAAAATGATCTTGCAAAGTTAAACACCAAAATTAACAGAAACTTCAACGAAGTGGAAGGAAGAATAGATCATTTAGAAAACAAAACCGGCGAATTAACCACCTCTCATAATGAGCTCATAGACGCCCACTATAGCCTTGAGGAGGAAGTGGCGTCACTAAAAAACAAAATGGCCGATCTTGAAGATCGGAACCGCCGCAACAATATTAAACTAAGAGGCATCCCCGAAGCAGTGAAGCAAGAGGAACTAGGCGAGTTCGTACAAGATTTAATCAAAATGCTTCTACCTAACTCAAAAAAAGAAGAGCGCATATTGGATAGAGTCCACAGGCTCCCGAAGCCAAAAAACATCCCTGATAGTGCACCAAGGGACGTAATAGCGAGAGTCCATTTCTACCAAACTAAAGATAATTTGATGAGAACATCAAGAACCATGAGGGATCTCCCCCCCCCCCCCGTACGGCAACATAAAAATCTTTGCTGATTTCTCCCAGATTACAATGTTGGCAAGGAAAAAATTTCTGACAGTCACTAAAATTCTGAGAGAGAACAATATAACATACAGATGGGGTTTCCCCACCAAACTGCATGTCAACAAAGACGGCAAAATCATTACAATATTAACCGCTGAAGAGGGAATGCACCTTCTGAGAAGATGGGACATCCCAATACCGAGAGAGCATCACCCCTCTCAAATAACTAAAGAATGGTCTCTCCAACAAAATAACAGATCAAACAAAAACAAACCCTCGCACCGTTGAAAATACCATAACGAGGCTCACATTGCAATTTTACCCTGGGCACCAATAAGCTTGTTTACGCTTGGGCACAGGCTGAACTTTAAACCCCCAAAACAAGACCTACCTACGGCTTTAGCCTCTACGAAGGAAGGTCCTTTTACGTTACCTACGTTTCCAGTTGATGACACAAGCAGCAAAGGTTATGTTGCTATACAACCACCATTTATCTTTACCCCTAAACCTACCCCTTCAACACAACCCTCGCATACCCTCCCACCAAGGAAAAATCCCCAGGCAGTCTCTTGAACAAAATAGGATGCTATTGGAGAAAGACGAAACTTCAGACAACTTGATAGTACACTACAAGGCCCGACAGGCCCTCAAAATAATTATCCAGAATCAAAAATGGAATTGAAACTAATTTCTTTAAATTCTAGAGGACTTAACTCTCCCTTTAAGAGAACGTGCCTTTGGAAAGAAGCCCTTGCTTCCCATGCAGACATCTTGTGTGTTCAGGAAACGCATCTAAAGGAATCTAACCACCCTAAGATGGAGCATTCAGTGTTTTCCAGGTGCTTTCTGGCTAATGCCTCAAAAAAGAAGGCGGGCGTTATGATAGCTATTAGAGACTCGGTGAACTTCAAATTACTCGAAGAGATCAAAGATCCAGAGGGAAGGTATTTGATTCTGACCTGTGAAATAGATGGTTTCCTTGTCACTCTGGTCAATATTTACGCTCCAAATACGCACCAGATTAGATTCCTGAACAGAGTGGCGAGGAAGATTAGGAAGATACAAAAAGGCTCTCTGCTGGTCTGCGGAGACTTTAACGCAGTCTCTGACCATTCCCTGGACTCAAGTCACCCAGGAAGGAACAGAGGAACAGACCTCCTGTCCTGGATACAAAAAAATGAGCTGTATGATTTATTTAGAGCATTCAACGTCAATTCTAAAGAATTCACATTCTACTCCTTTAGACATAATTCCTCATCAAGGATAGATATGTTCCTGGGAGATTTCCACATCCTTAACAAAACTAAAGAAGCCAAGATAGGAGTGACAACATGGTCAGATCATGCTCCAATATCACTAAATCTAAAAATGGGCCCCCCAGTTAACATCTCAAACTCCTGGCGAAACAACCTATTTCTATTGAAACTACCAAAATTTCAGCAAAAAATAAGAGAAGTGATGGAAGAATACTTCCTACTTAATGACAACCCAAACACATGTAGATTCACAATTTGGAACGCACATAAGGCTGTTATAAGGGGAATTATGATCCAACAAGGATCAATATACAAAAAAGAAAAAAACAAACTTCTCAAAAAAGCCATGGAGAACCTAAAAAACTTAGAGAGCCAAATTCACCCCAACTCCTCCCCCTCAGTGGGCAACCAAATAAGAGAAGCTAGATTGAGCGTGCGGAATTTACTAATTGACGAACATGAAAAAAATATAAAACACATGAAGACCACCTACTACACCGAAATGAAAAAGAACACAAAATGCATGGCTAACAGAGTCAAGCAAAAAAGAATCAAAACTAAAATAGCCTTCGTCACGGACCCCAACTCAAAGAATAAAATACTCCACCCTAAGGCCATCGCAGAGGAGTTTAAAAATTTTTATGGAGAATTATATAATCTTAACCAAAATCCAAACACCCATCCGCCCTCGAAAGACTCTATAGACAAATTCCTATCAAACTTACAACTACCAAAATTAAATGATGAACAACTTGAGACGTTGAATTCCCCCATCACATCCCAGGAGGTCCTCCAGGTCATAGACAGATCCAAAACAGATAAAGCCCCAGGTCCTGACGGATATTCATGCGAATATTATAAAATATTTAAAAAAATACTAGTCCCCCATATGGTTAATACTTTCAACACAGCGATGCAAACAGGCTCCCTCCCAGATGAAATGTTACAGGCCATAATAGTAACCATCCCCAAACCAGATAAAGACCCAGCTAACCCGGCTAATTACAGACCCATCTCACTTTTAAATAATGACACTAAGTACTACGCAAAAATTATTTCCCTGAGATTATTGGAATTCACGCCTTATCTGATACACAGTGATCAGGCGGGGTTTGTTAAAGGCAGGCAGACGTCGGACGCTACCCGCCGTTTGGTTGACATAGTGGGTGATTTGGAGGGGTCTCGGATGCCTTCTCTGCTCCTAACTTTGGATGCGGAGAAGGCATTCGATAGACTGCATTGGGGCTACTCCTTTTCAGCCCTAGAGAAATTTGGACTGAGCGGCAACATTCTAGCAGCCATCCAAGCGTTATATAAAAATCCGTCAGCAAGAGTCCTAACAAACGGAGTATTATCAGACCCATTCATGATAACTAACGGCACCAGGCAGGGCTGCCCCCTTTCACCTACATTATTTATACTAACTATAGAACCGCTGGCTGAAGCATTCAGAATGAACGAGAAGATAAGGGGAATACCCCTGGCCGGCAGGGAGCAAAAAATAGGGCTGTTTGCTGACGACATTGTTTTGTTCCTGTCCTCCCCACTGAGCTCTCTCAGGGAGGCATGTGGCCTTCTAATGACATTTGGTACCCTCTCATACTATAAAGTTAACCCAACAAAATCTAAAATCCTCCCAATCAACCTACATTTAAACCTTCAGGAAATTATAAAAGAGGAGTTCCCTTTTGAGTGGGATCCAAAGGGCATCCAATACCTCGGGTTGACAATTAACCTTCCCATAAAAAAATCTATGGATATCAATGTATCTAAACTTATTAAAACAATTGGGCACGATCTAACCAACTATAGTAAGTCAGAACTGTCCTGGATGGGGAGAATAGTCATTTATAAAATGATGACACTCCCCAAAATCCTGTACATATTCAGAAATGTCCCATTGGAATGCAACCCTAAACTACTGAAAGAACTTCAGAAGCAGATGATGTCCTTTATATGGGATAACAAAAAGCCAAGAGTGGCCGCCTCCATACTGTTCACTCCCAAAAGGAGGGGCGGTCTGGGAGTTCCCAACATCGCCGCCTATTACGAGGCAAATGTAATTCAGCAGTCGAGACCATGGGGAACATCCCAGCCAGGGATCAGCTGACTATCTATAGAACAGAGCAGTCTGGGAGGCGGAACACTTAAAGATGCACTATTGATCGCAAGCCTAAACTGGAAAACCAACACAACCAAAAACCCAACAATAACTAATACACTGAAGGTATGGAAGCACCTTATACAAATAACGAAGGACATTCAACCCAGGGTACAAGTACCCCTCCCGATAAGCTGTTTAGATCAGACACAAAGCAACATCAACACCAAATCGTGGAGACAGAAAGGCATCAAATTGATCACGGACCTTGCGGATGGGGAAAAAATAAAACCCTTTCAACAACTTGAGGAGGAGTTTGGTTTGAGGGGTGGGGACTTTCTACTCTACTCCCAAATCCGAAGTAGATGGCCTGCTCTGGCACAACGAAGGACCCTTTTGCCAAAAGTCTTAACGAATCTTCTGTTCAGCCCCTCCTCCCAAAAGGTTCCTCTAAGAACCATCTACGAACTCTTTTGCGGTGAATCCAAGAGCCAAACGCACCAGGGAAAGAGGGCAAACGTCCTAAACTGGGAGAGAGAAATGGGGAGAACATACACAGTCGAACAGTGGGACAGCTCATTCAAATGGGCAAACAAGGCTTCCCTCTGTGCTTCGCTGATAGAAGTTCATTACAAAATGATCACTCGATGGTACCGCTCCCCAGTTCGTCTTGCAGATTTTTTCCCAGGATCATCAGATCTATGCTGGAGACAGTGTGGACAGAGAGGCACCTTACTACATATATTTTGGAGCTGCCCCAAAATCATGGGAGTCTGGAGGGAACTATTGCGTCTAATTAAAACAGTCACGAAGATTGAAATCTCCCCGACCCCGGATTGTGCCTTATTCTTACTTGACATAGATCACATACCCCATGGGGTGAGGAAACTCATCTTCCACAGCTTATTGGCATATAAACTCCTAATCGTAAGAAATTGGAGGTCCAACTTTGTACCTCCTCTATCTGACCTCATCCAGATGATGTCAGATCACATGGGCATGGAGAAAATCTACGCAATAAGAGAAAATAACACTCCCAGATTTACAGAGACATGGGATCCATGGATAAAACATTTTTACCCACATCAAACTGCGTTAAGTCTGAACACATAAAAGAACAACTGAATGAATACGACGTCTGATGAGCATTCGACACGACCCAAAAGTAGATGGAAGAGAGGAAGCTATCTGTAAGGACCCGATTGGGCGTGAATTCGCAGTTGAAAGAACACTTATAGATGGAGGTGGACAGTATGCCCCCCCCCTCCTCCCTCTCCCACTTACCTTATCTCCCCTTTCCCCATGATGATTAAGATTTGAGATTATTCCCCTTATAGTTAAGGAATTGGCAAGGTTATACAAACCTAGCTCTTGAATTGCATGTTGTGTTTGCATAATATTCATTATCTTTGATGGAACAATACATGATATGGTTGCATGTTTATATGCCAGTTCTTTCAATAAAAACTTATTGAATATTAAAAGATAGGGCAAGACCTATCTTTTGATGAAATACGCTGAAAGCTTCCATAGACTCCTATGGGAGCTCAAAAAAAGGCAGGGAGTTTAGCTGCATCCAACACTGGAAAAGAGATCTGGCTCTAATTATAATAGTTATAATAATAATTATTATTATTCGCAGTCATTCCAAGGATTTCTGCTGACAGAGATTTACTCATTGCAGCGTATTTTTTCACCAATATGCCGCAACCGCCCGTGTGAATGGGCAAGATAACATTGCTTAAGAGTGGGACTACATCAGGGCTAGTCTTCATTCATGTGATTTTCAGCCACAATTGGCCGAGCGTAAAAACACATACGGTTGTGTGAAAGAGGCCTCAACCGGAGGAAACCATCTGTAGAACCTAAGCGTTATTGGTTACCTGCCTCTAACATACCTGGAATTGGAATAATCTCAGTCTGGGATTACAACCAAAATACTCATCGAGCGAGTAGTGCCTTATTTGAGTACCTGCCCGTTCGTCTCTAAAGATTCAGGTGCCGGCGTGGGTGACAGGTGAGTTGCGGGCGGGCGGGGGCGCGAGTAGTTTGCCTTATCGAGTATGCTCGCTCATCTCTATTAGTTACCAAACCCCACATTCTTAGCCCCAAATCTCAGAGTTTCTGCACATGCATTTGCCGAAGTAGAGGAAGGTATTCTATAATTTCTTCCCTATGGGATCCTTCACACGGGAGAGTGCAATATAGCCACGAGAAAATCGCATGTTGGTTCATGCAACATTTGAGCGTCAGCTATGCCATTTCCTGACATAATCTCGCATCGCTGCCGCTTATGATTTTCTTGCACGTTAGACAATAGGAGTTTCTAATGTTAACACATTACAGGAACATCGCAAGTTTGTGCGTTGCGATAAAATGAAGGCTCCTTAGGGAACCATGGGTGATAAAGAGCAAGATGCAGAAAGATAGGACAGGTAGCAATTTGCATCTTGCTTTCAGGATTTCCTCAGTATTGTGCAGGTGATGTAATTATTGTCAGTGTTCTTACTATAGGATATCCTGACACCATGACCTGTTGGGGGTACCTGAGGACTGGAGATGGAAAACACTGCTCGAGCTGATTCACCCAAACATATTGCTGCTGCTGTAGTATATGTTTCCACTCTATTAGATGTTGTCTCCTATGATTTGCTAATGTGTCTATCTGTCTTCTTTTCCATTGGATTCCCAAGTTGTGAGGAATCTTCGAATGGGAGCATGGCCTTTTTAACTACTTTAGGCGCCTGTACATCTATTTTACAGCTTTTGGGAAAAAAAGGCCTATCCTTAAATTCTCTAGAATAAAACATTTTTTTGGCCTCTCGCCACTAATCCATGACTTAAAGTTTGTTAACTGGAGAAAGCCTCTTCGGGCAGGCCCTCGAACCGCCAAACCTATGATGCTCTGTGGGGCTGGGCTGCTGGACATCCTCCACACCTTCATGGCTTCCCTTACAGCTTTAATAAGTTCAATTGCACTCAAAGAGAAATATTAACTCCTTTAGTAATAACCAGACCTTCCTTTCCCGTAACTTCTTCAGAGAAATGTAGTTAGGCCTAAGTAAATGTGACAGCAGCACTCCTGCGTGTATCACCAAATGGTGCGAGGCAATCAGGTATGCAAAGCTTAAAGGGGAGCCCGACTCCTAGGCTCCAAATTCCATGCATCAAAGGTAGATGGAGTTGAGTAGCATCAAGTGAAAAAAGTTCAATGCATCAAGATGCTCCTTTATTACACCATCATGGTAAAGGGTGGACAAAAACCACGTATCTCCCAGGGTCTTTGTCCTGGGATAGGGTCGATAAAAGGTGGACAAAAACCATGTACCATGATGGTTTAATAAAGGAGCATCTTGATTGATGCATTGAACTTTTTTCCACTTGGTGCTGCTCAACTTGATCTACCTTAAATCTAGTTAGGCTGTCTGACTCCAAGGTAGAACATGGTAACCAGGTTGAAGAGCAGGAGGACTATTAGCTACCAGCAGCTACTATAACTATAGTGAGAGGTTTGCCCCTGTAACTGGGCTCCTATGGATGCCGTAGTCACAGTGGAAAACATGTGAAAAAATAAATGACCGTGTGAGTGTCACCCAGAGGTCTAATATGACATCACAGAAGACAGATGTATTAAAATAAATTATATATAAATAAAAACTCCACCATACCCCTGCCCGCCAACCTGAACCGCTGCCATAGCTGCCCTGTAATCCAAGATGAAACTAATTATATGTCAAAGTGTCTGAAACAAAATTGGGAACAGATTCCTGTGATTGGTTCTTTTTAATTCAGCCCAAGTATACGAACATTTAAAAAAATAAACAAAAAATCTAACTTCCTGTACTCAGGGCCTCTAATAGGACAAAACAAAAAACAAACTGAAGTTTCAGTTAAAAAAAAAAAAACCCTCAGGTATTAAAGGGGTTCTCCCGTGCCGAAACGTTTTTTTTTTTGTTTTTTTTTCATAGACCCCCCCGTTCAGCGCGGGACAAACCCAAGAGACGTCATAAAAAATAAAAAAAATTTTACTTACCCGAATCCCGTCTCTGCAGCTTCTTTCTTCTTTGCAGCCAAGATGGCTGCCGTGATCTTCACCCACGATGCACCGCGGGTCTTCTCCCATGGTGCACCGTGGGCTCAGTGCAGTCCATCGCCGATTTCAGCCTCCTGATTGGCTGGAATCGGCACACGTGACGGGGCGGAGCTACGCGATGATGCGTAGAAGGGGGTGGAGCCAGACCGCCGCTCGTGCCGAGACCGAAGAGAAGGGAGAAGACCCTTCTGCACAAGCGCGTCTAATCGGGAGATTAGACGCTGAAATTAGACGGCACCATTGCGATGGGGACGCTAGCAACGGAACAGGTAAGTGAATAACTTCTGTATGGCTCATATTTACTGCACGATGTATATGGCAAAGTGCATTAATATGGCCATACAGAAGTGCTTAACCCCACTTGCTGCCGCGGGACAACCCCTTTAAATCAGTTAAAGTGTAATCTGCTCTTAAAGGCTGGACCTTTGTACAATGCTGCAGTATGTGAAATAAACGGACAAGAATGGGTGAACAAGCCATCGTTTTATTGCATCGCGGCCGTGTAAGCATGAACACAGCATTAGTGTTTATTGGCCAGATTTAAGTTCAAATCACAAAGTCAATACAAAATTCAATATACAATAAAATATTTAACGGGTAAAACCTTAAATTATACGAGGGGCTTCCAGTTTACTTCTGTTGTAATGGAAAAATCACTACCATTTAAACGTGTCAAAGAAAATGATTAAGTGCTACGAGGCGTAAATAGTCGTCAAGTAAGTAAATTCCACTTAGACGGGCTGAGAGTCGTGTAAACGACTGCAGCGGCGCTTATGTCACCGCTAAGGTCGTTAGCGCTCATGCCAAGCGTCGAGTTCACTGCTGGATCGCGGGCTTCTCGCTCCTCGCCTCACCTTTTACACACAGCGTGAATCCCGTGATGGTTTATATGCGGACTACTATTGGTTCACTTCTCGTTATTGCTGACTTTTAAACGATTTTTTTGCATTTACACGGACCGATTTCCATTTCTTAATAGGATGACTGATCAGGTAAAGTGAAGGAATTACCAGAACGCTTTAAAAAGGACCATTAACCTCAAAGTTGCCAGTTTAGAAAAAAAGCAACATTGTATGTGAAGCAGTTAATACAATTCACAAGAATGTTTAAGTGTTTCGGGATCTTCTGGATTAGATTAGATTTCTAATCTGCCTCCTTGTGGCCTGAATGGCAGAGAGCAGTAGTCACCGTGGTTTGTGGTCCCATTAAATGGGTCCTCCAGTTAATTGAGACTAACTTCTGTGTTCTTACTTAGCTATGAAGTAGTGCAAAGAATATACTACAAAACATAGGGCCAACAGCCTGTTACCGATGAGGGGCATCTAGTTGTGAACGTCTTTGAGGCATTTTGTTTTTCCACTTAAATGCATGTAATCTTGCCTGAAAATCATGTTTGCATTAAATAATGAAAACGTTGCCCCATTAGGCTTCTGCAGCTTTTACATATCTCTGTATACAGTAGTTGCAGACTGACTTTCCCTTCAGATCCACTAGTGAAGCCGGTCTGCCAACTTAGTTTCGCTCTTCACTCAGGAACATTCTTCTCAGCTAGTTTATGGCCTGAACATTTAAACCGTCAGACCAGCTTCACTGACAGCTGCGAAGGGGAAGTCAGTCTGCAACTACTGGATACAGCGATATGTAGAAGCTGCAGCGGCCAATCTGAGCAAAAGATTTAATGAAACCCTACTGCAAAAATGATTGTCAGCTCCCAAATATATATCGATTTAGGAAAAACACCCCCAAAGTGTCCATAGTCTTTACATATAAGATCAGTGATCATTTCCTGCGCACAGTCGCCATCCTCTCCTCACAGAGAGCGTATTACAACATAAGAGCTAACAAGATGGTGGTTCTCAGGCATTCAAATGACAGTTTTCTCAAGTAAAAGGTCATGTGAAAAAAGTAAAAAATAAAAAAAAGTGTATATAAAAACGGGGGAATACACAGTAAAAAGTCCATTTCCATAGAGCCGTGTGCACAGATTCACCACTCATGTTCAAAACTAAATGGCTCAACTTCAATAAAACAAGAAGTTTGTCATTGGAAACTGAATACTGTATAAATCCAAGAGATTTCCAGGTGCCCCAGCCATCGTGATTACCACCCTGAGATCCTGCAAACTGCCCCGATCCATTGCTAAACGCTCAGAAATCCTCATTATAGCAAACACATCCATATACAGCCTTACAGCAAGCTGCGAGTTCCTGTATAGCACTTTATGCTATTTTATATATAAACTAGGACACACACAGAAACCCTGCTTTTTGTTAAATCCACTTCCTATAGAAATCACCTTAACAGCAGTAAGGTAATAGAAATGGCGTCAGCACGGCTTTGCTCCTCCAACAGTGTAAGCACCTGGCATGGGTAATTAGGCGGCATTCACAGATGGCGTTTTTGTTGCAGTTTTTTTAAACGCATGCAGTTTTTAATTACAAAAGAACCGCAATTAAAAACCGCAACAAAACCGCCATGTGTGAACGCAGCCTTAGTGTGCACTCCGATATACCTCAAACAGTAGGAATACTTTAATTCTGCGCAGCTTTCCCATGAGGAAAATGTTCAGACCACGGGACCGAAGTGCTACCAGGCAGCTCTCTGCACGCATTAATTTTAGGGTGTAGCACGCAGGCCGTATATGCTGCGGTATTTACAGTACAAGCTACGTGGACGACCTTGGAAATTTTCCACTCCGCAGGGCAGGAGATTTTTTAATATGGAATCTGCTGTGGATTCTAAATCTGCACGATGTCCGTTTTTGCTGTGGATTTCACCCTATGGAACGCAAAAGTTGAAAATAACGACAAGTCTCTCAAAAATGCGGATCATTTGTGTATACGGCCACTGCAGATTAGCCGCGAATACGGCTGTGTGAAGGCAGCTTTAGGCCGGATTCACGTGAACATATGTGCACAGCGTATTACGCATGAAACGTTTGCGTACGCCATATGGCGTGAACAGAAGCCACCGATCGTAAGCGCATTTTGCGTGCACATACTGTGCTCTATTTTCCTGCACAGGGAAATATATACATACTGAACTAATGACACTAATTGCCCATTTCAGTGATTGGGAGCGTGGCTGCGTGGCTTTTGCTTGTAAGACATGCACGCACAACTATGCAATGCGCTTAAGCAGGTGTGCCGCCAGTATTACTGGTACCTTTTATCAAGGTGGTAAGAACTGTTCTGACCTATAGAAAGAAATGGATGCTATCTGCGTGCAGTCGTGAAGCCCCCATTACATGGTCCACTGCACGGTTCAGGGCTTACTCCATATGCTGATTTGATTGAGGATTATGCTGCAGAATTTCAGTCTGAATTCCCGCTGTTCGCACTATGAGTGGAAAGGCCTTAAATGGAGATAAGAGAAAGAGAAAGCAGTGAGGGATCTGACAGATCTTGTGTGGATGAACTCGTGGGATCTGATGACCTGTAAAATAATACTGTGGTCTGGCATATACAACCATGTAACATACAGATGTCCTCGCCTCCACCCTGCCTGATGGGGTAACAATACTGCTCCAATGTATCCCACAACCCTACAAACACACAAGAGGGCAGCGCTTCTGTAGAAGTTCAAAAGCCTAAAATAGGAGAAAGTTACTGTGCGGTCACCCCTCTGCTAAAGAAACAGATAATCCGATTGCTTCCAACACCATAACAGAAGGACATTTAGCTGGTCACTTACTTGTCAAACAACTTCTGTTTATATGCGTGATAACCTAAAATGCTGTTTTTGTACTGGGAAAAAAAAATAAAAGAAAATCACTCAAAAAAGTGCTGGCCACTAGGGGCCTCTCTTTTTTTTTTTACTTGTTACCGACTGTCTGCTATCAGGAATGGGACTGTAATCCGAAAGAGGGCAGAAGTGGAAGAGGGGGATAAGAACAGAGGAAAGGAAGAGAGGACAGACACAAAAGTGCTGCTAGAGATAATGGTGAGCTATCTGCTGCTGTTTATTCATCTCTTCACTGCTCAGTAATGCTGGACATTCCTACATGATGAGCTTGTATTTGTAAGGGATCGTACACACTACTGATGTTTCACAGCATGTGTATGTAAATAAAGCGTACGCACCAAAGCACACTAAATTACACACACATGTTGCATCCATATTCCCTGCAGTTTTAATGCACGCAAAAAATAAGCCCAATTGAAGTCACTATTTTTTTAACCTACAGTCTTCTGGCAACGTGTGAAGACGCAGTGAATGCACATGCAGCTACATATTTGCTGTGTTTTTATGCAATCCCATAAACTTTAATATGGGATTTAACTCATCATTACAGACCAAAATAATACAAGATGCATTTTTTTTCACACAACCAGTGAGTGAGTGAAAAAAGCCTCATCTGAATACCCCAATGCAAATCACTGGGCTTTATGCAGTCCATATTACGTCCATAAAAATACAGACGTAATATGAACAGAAATTATACCCATATGAATTAGTGCTTACTAAAAGAGCAGAATCTGCAGTTGTCTGTGCAGTGTGTTTTTGAAACCGTATAGCAGGCTCCTCCCACCAGTTCGGAGGGAACTGTGAATCAAAGATTCAGCCTGCAGAGGAAAAAACTAGTAAATATGCCTTCAAGTCATATGATGGCCACAAGTAGTGTTATTCCTCAAGCAAATAAGGGAGATGGAACATATTACCCCGAGGAGCATGGACGGCCTTATAAAAGTCTCCTCACTCACCTTCTAGGTGGCTCTGCCCAAGGAGAAAAGATAGCTTCCTGATCCGCATGTAAACACATGACAGCTTTTTCTGAAAAGTTAGGTACGTTTTAAAGGAAAATTTAGTCAAAATGACCAATGTAACATATCACAATGTTGTAGTCTGGTGTGTCCAATCACAAACCACCATTATTCAGAATTAGAAGGGGCTCTACAGACAACTTCTACCCTTTTGGCTCAGCGGAGAATTTCTGCTACTGGAAATCTGACAAAACATGCCAATTTATGACATGACTTACACGGTTGCATCACATTTCCAGTAATAAACCTCTGTTAAAGGGATATTAAGTGATCTCTAGACCCCTTTAATTCTGGAAATCATTGGTGAGCCAAGATCTCAAACTTCACCAATGTAACTTTTTAGAACACATCAGAAGAGTGAATTTCCCTGTTTTGATAAAATAGTGCATTTTTGAATTGAATGGAAGAAAAGTCTATGTAACAGTCCATACTCCTATATACAGTATAGCCAGCCATACACACAACAGTCCGCATAAGGGACTGTTTGTACGAACGATCCCACCAGGGGCAGAAGAGACTAGACTCTGCTGATCAGAGAGACAGTCTAAAACACATGCGCAAAAAAAGGATAGAAAATGATTCAGAGGCTTGCGAAAAAGTTAAAAATTGGCCCAAAATTTTCCAAGCTGGCCGATTACATTTTCAGCCATCGCAAAGGCTTACGTTAATTTTCCAAGCGATGGTCGGCCAAAAATGGTGAAAATTCACCACTTTCAGCCAACTTTTGTCTCAAGTGTACAGGCAGTTTAAGACTCTTCATAAACTATAGTACCAAAACCCTTATAAATACATGACTAGCACTCCTCAGCATTACTTCGCTACTATATATTACATTTCTGTACGGCAAGAATTAGTGTTACAGCAGATTGTGAGCGGCTCACAAGTTCCCTCCAAGCAATGATACATTGTGCGTCCAAGTTTAACATCACTGAATACTGACAGCCCGGGTTAAAAGCAGTCAATGGTGAAGAGCAGCTGAGAAGATCCTCAAAGACACTTGGTCATGAATCCGAAGTCTTGATGAGACTCTTCATTTTCCCTGTTGATTTCAGCATGTGAGGTCCAAACTGGCGAAAACAGCAAAACAGAGAAGAGAGAAAAAGTTATAACCTGCACAGATGTAATGCATCATCGTTCGGGCTCAGGCCTACAGGGGCCGTGTATTACATGGGGATTTTTCATGCACTTAAGAAGCAGTTCTAAAAGCCCATTGATTTACATTGGGCTATTCAGGCATGCTTTTTTTTTTTTTTTTTCATACTCCTATTAGGCGTGTGAAAAAACGCAGAATGTCCAATTGTGACGTGTAATACGCCTATTATAGGCTATGGGGTTTAACCCTTTCCAATCCACTGTCTGACGTCTAAAGACATTATGATTTAAGGCTGTACAGCTCCGATGTTGGAAGACGTCCGTCGGGGTTCTCTTACTGTATATTGCCAGCCTATCTGCTCTCAGAGCCTAGCCAACATGTTACCTCATGCAATACTGGCTTTAGCCAGCAGATAGTGCTGTTGTATAACAGCAGAAAAAGAGTAAGCCCCCTAGGAAAACCAGGATACAAATTGGATTGGAAAGGGTTAAAATACGTAGTAAATACAAGTTACATGCCTAGTTAACTGCATATTATGCCCGTGAAAAATAATATGCAGCCCCCATAAGCCCGTGTGAGTGAGCCCTCAGAACTCCATTAACCCCTTCCTGACATGTACAGCATGGGCTTGAGTAGTAAAACCTTCTCTACACAGCGGGTGTTGGTCATTTTTGACAGTTGACACCCACCTGCAGGGGTTAGCCCTTTAAAATGTCGCTTTTAATACTGATAGCGACCTTGAAATGTCCCAATCAGCTTCCCATCCTCCCCCAAGGAGATCATGAGGTGCTGCCCAGGTATCTTGACAGATGGGGGCCTTCTGAACGCCTTCAGGGCTGTCATAATTGACTGCCTATTAAAGACATGCTTGTGGCTTAGGCAGTCACTGCCTCACAGTGTTGGTAGATGGGCGTGAGAGGGCAAATGGCCTGGTCAGGGCAGGCGGTGATTACATGTGCAACTGTTCATCTTCTCGGGTATTTAGAAGGAAATAAACTAATGGCAATAACCATGATGACTCAATGATGAGGATAATGATGAGGATGATGATGATGGTTAGATGCGTCACATACCAGTGGAGTTTCTGTAACTTTGGGTTCCACTTTAGGAATGCTTTTGTCCGATTCCCCAGGACTGTCACTCCTATATCTGTAAGCAAACTTCTTTTTTAAAGCTTCAGCAATGAGAGCGGCAGGATCACTCGGGTCACTGGGCTTACGTTCTTCAGACCTGTAAGAGAATAAAACGCCCGATAATAAGATTCTGACCCGTGTGAGGTTCTGGGACATATAATGCAAGCACCTGCAAACTACAACAGAAGAGGTGGTCTTGTTCAGCCTATTAAGGCGAGCCCAGGTACGTACGTGGGGTCAGCACACAAGGCTGCTTCTACCTTAGACTGGAAGATCACATGCAGCATTAAAGGGATTGTCTCCAGCTTGGATGGAATATAAAACCCTGTAATGTGCTAAGAGATTACTTTGGCCTTAGATACAGAACAAAAGCTGGAATAGAGGATGCAGCCAAGTGAAGAAATTCACAGCAAGCCCACAACACAGCACAATTCCCCACACATTTTATTTGCCAATAGACTTGTATTACTTTTCTTAATCCCTTCCCATAACTAAAGCTTTCTTCACGTCTGCATTGCAGCATTCTGTTTTTCTGTTCCATCATAGTCCCACAGTTTGTAAGTCTGACCCTTCCAGGTCAAACCATTATTTTGCAACGTTGATCCAGAGGAAGGCAAAAAACCCAATGAGGTGGAAGCCAATTTTCCTCATTTTAGAGAGGGGGGGGGGGGGGGAGGGGGGGGGGGGAGAGCACTTCCTGATCTCAATCTGGCAATCAGAATAACCCCTGGAACACTGACCCTTCTGAGTAGTCAGTGACTAGAACATATAATATTGTAACAATCCAGGCCCCTCTTCTACTCCTTTATTGAATTTATCATCACCACGTCCTCAGGCAGAGAGTTCCATAGTCTCACTGCTCTTACAGTAACTAAGATATCGGTGCAGACACCTTCTTTCCTCTAGATGTAGAGGGCGCCCCCTTGTTACTATCACAGTCCTGGGTATGAATAGATGATGGGAGAGATCTTTGTATTGTCCCCTGATATATTTATACATAGTTATCTGGTCGACCCTCAGACGTCTATTTTCTTAGGTGAATAATTCCAATTTTGATAAATGGAATGGGCGGACTACAATACCTAGAGAGGTTATTACTTTAGTTGCCCACCTTTATACCCGCTCAACCTCTGATTTGTCCTCCTTGAGTACAGATGCCCAAAACTGTACACAATATCCCATGTGTGGTCTGACCAGTGACTTGTTAAGAGGAAGGACAATGTTCTCATGTGCCCCTAGACCTCTTGATGCCCCTCATGATCCTACTTGCCTTGGCAGCAGCTGCCCAGTGGTTTCCCATTAGTGTGTAATGGTGACCTGCATTTCCTGCCCATGTGCAGAACCTTACATTCATCAGTGTTAAACCCCATTTGACATGTTTGTCCCCCAACTTATTCAGATTCTCTTGCAACCACATTATGTCCTCACTTCTGTTAATTACTTTACATAGTATCGAATCATCTACAAATATTGGTATGTTACTGTACAATCCCTCCACAACGTTGTTAATATATGTATTAAAAAAGAGGAACAGAAAAACTAAATGCCAGCCGGGGATTAGAAGTCATGAAGCAGTCGACAAGCGTGCTCCACTCACACAACACTCCACAGTTTTACACTACAGAAAATACTGAATATTTTTGCAAATTCTTTACTTATTGGGCCCGTTGTAACTATTGGGGGTTTTAGCCAAGTACAGTCAACTTCTAATAGATCTGTGTGACGGCTCAGAGGACGGTTACAGCCGGATCAGGCACAGGACCTGCCAACTGCACCTAATTGTGTCCAAAAAAGGATCCTGCAGAACTTATACGTTTGGTATTAAACGATACAAAACAAGTAAAGTATTTACAGAGACTCAAGTGCTTATTGAAGACTTGGATTTTCCTAAAAGCCCCTTTCTGCCAGCAAACTCACCAATACTGTCCAACTGTCTGGTATTGAGGCTCATCCTTGTTGACGTCAATAGGTCTAAGTTGCAATACCAGACAACCCGTGGACTAGACTGGCGCTTTATTGGTTAATTGTTTTAGCTAATCCCTTGTAATGCACAACCACCAAAGACACAAACTTCTAAAACATAGTAAATGGCATTGGTTTATTATGGACTGTAGAGGATCACTCCATTTGCAGCCTTGTATAGGCGAGTCAATAAGCATATCCCAATATAACACTGAAGTCACAGCACAAAGTACCTGGCGGTCCAGCAGTGTGCCATTGATTCAACGGCAAGAGAAAAGTAGTCTAAACTGCTTAAAAAGGAAAAAAGTTAATCAGCACCAGCGCTGCATCAGTACGGGGCATTGCATTTGTGTGCATCAATGCCAAAATGTGTGAGTCAGTTCAGAAAGTAAGAAAAGCACAACATTCATCTAGGATATAAAGAATACGGCAGTTTTATGTCAACCATGTTCAGCAAACCACACAGCTATCGGGGTGCCTGCTGAACATGCTGGGTGGCATGCCAAAAACCCAACAGACATCATTGGAGTCAATCGAGTTTTAGGTGCCAACAGTCATGCGCTTCCATTTTTGTTGTTGAGCTCCTACAAAGGAGCCAAGTAACAGTAATCGTAGCACAGATGTGAAGTAAGCCTCAGTAGCTAGAGAGATCCATTAGAAATTCAAATACGGATTAAACACACGTTACCTTTTAACTGAGCGCAACTTTACTCCCTTCATGTCTTTAAGGACCTCCAACATGTTTGGTATTTCAGGCTTCTTTGGTGCGTTTTCAATCGCTGTCGCTTCTGAACGGTTTTTGTTTCCTTTCCTCTCCTTAATGAGGTCAATAGCGGAGACACTCCGATGAAAAGCAGGTGGCGGAGGAGGAGGAAGAGGTGGTGGCGGCGGCGGCGCAGCACACACAGGAGGAGCGCCAGGGACATGTGCAGCTGTAGGAGTAGACACTGCAACAGAAATGTATTGTAAAATGAAAAATATCAGTTCTGCCAGTACAAGTCGGACTAGTGAAATGCCCCATTACCCATTTACTATGTGGCGTTATCCATGGTGAAGTTACAGCAGGGGGCTTGTTGATACATGGATTTATTTTGATTGCTTACCAACTCCAAATAGGGTTATTTTTGCCCTACGATGAGGAAACTTGGCTTGTAACCTCATGTGGGTTGGGCATGGCCTTCTTCTGGATCAACATTGCAGGATGGACAGATCATCATAATATTATGGTCTGCAAGGCTGAATTGGTTGGATGCATGTCTTTTTTCAGCCTTACAAACTATGTTACAATAAGCAATGTTGGGCAATTTTCTTTCTTCTACAGATATACTGGCATTCTACCTATTCAACAGCAGTGGAAATCTTATCAAAAGTGACTATGGAAAATGCAGCCATATTGGCGGTCACATTTGAATTAGTTTTCTCAGCAACTGCTGCGTTATCAGTTTTTCACCAGGTAATGAAGGCTCCTCAAGCTATTGGCACTTTTGTAAAATTGGTAAATTCGTCAAAAGAAAAAAAAACTAAACTAATGTTACTATGGCTACTGCTCCAACTTCTGATTTGCACAGTGTAGAAAATGGCCATAGATCAGTAAAAGTTTAAGACTACAAGCAGCGAGTTAGTAACAGGACCGGCTGACAGACTTGCAGCTTGGAGTCAACTAACAGAAACTTTCAAAAAAGTTTCAGTCCCTCATTAGTCCTGGAGCTCCATGACTGTTTTCTCTGTGGGTTATTGTTCACACTGCAGTATAAATTTAAAGGGGTTGTCTCGCGGCAGCAAGTGGGGTTCAGCTCTTCTGTATGGCCATATTAATGCACTTTGTAATGTACATCGTGCATTAAATATGAGCCATACAGAAGTTATTCACTTACCTGCTCCGTTGCTAGCGTCCCCGTCGCCATGGATCCGTCTAATTCTGATGTCTTCTTGCTTTTTTAGACACGCTTGCGCTGTGCGGTCTTCTTCCTGGTGAATGGGGCCGCTCGTGCCGGAGAGCTGGTCCTCGTAGCTCCGCCCCGTCACATGTGCCGATTTCAGCCAATCAGGAGGCTGGAATTGGCAATGGACCGCACAGAGCCCACGGTGCACCATGGGCAAGGACCCACGGTGCATCGTGGGTGAAGATCCCGGCGGCCATCTTGGTGAAGGAAGAAGGAAGACGTCGCAGAGCGGGGATTCGGGTAAGTAATAACATTTTTTTTTTTTAACACATGCTTTGGGGTTGTCCTGCGCCGAACGGGGGGCCTATGGAAAAAAAAAAACATTTCGGCGCGAGACAACCCCTTTAAGCTGGAAACTTCTGATGCAGGTAATTCTCTATGCAGTGATTCTGTATTTTAATCACTCGTTATCCACGCTACGCTTTTACAATACATCCTCACCATCTACGCCTATGTGAACAGCATCACAGATGAACGTTAGCGCCATATTATGGACAGAAAAAGGCAGGAGTTGTGATAAACATGCTTGTGTGAATGCAGTCGCCCTCCGGTTTGTATAATTAGAGTTGTCAGTAACCTGGCAATACGGAGGAGTTGAAATTAAACCAGTTTGTCACGTTCCATTCCAACACGCTAATGTGAGCGGAACTGGGTATGATAATGTAATTCATTGCCTGCGAGTTACCACGTATAACACGGGTGTACAGGGCCTGCTTAATACGCAATTCCAATATGGTCCAAGGCCGTGCTCACACAAGTGTACGATTACCACATATTACACATGCACTGTACGCCCGTGTGATATGCAGTAATTCGCGGTCAATTATATTTCCTTACGCAGTTCTGATCACATTAGCGTAGCAGAACTGCGGAAAACGTGAGTGTAAGAAAGAACGCAGCATGTTCGATTTTGCTGTGCAAAAACGCGCAAGCCCATTGTTCTCGGTGGGTGCGTATATACGGATGCCGACACACACAACGGCGCGGGAAATATAAACAAAAAAAACCTGGTGGACTGTGTATGACAGCATTTGTGAGATACGCTGTACAATTGTGCTGCCATACATGGCAGTATGCCAGGCCACCGCGGTAGAACGCTGCGTAACCCATGCAGCGTTTTACGCTTACGGCTGTATGAGCCCGGCCTTATTCTGTGGACCACGACGACTGTGGAGATTTGAAATTCATCGTTTGAGGTTTTTCCCGTGTTACCGCTGGTCTACAACTATTGTTTTCAAGTGTTTATTAGCATCTCTGCATTCCAAGATCGTAAGATTACTTTTCGACCAACGCAGCCGTGTGAGGTCTTGTAGTTTACTGAATGAGTTGTAGTAGCCTTTGGTATCATTTTACGGTACATAATACATGACCTTTTGACTTTTGAACGCTTTTTATTGTGCTTTTTGGGAGCCGCTATTCTTCATGCAGGATAAACAGTTTATTGGGAACTTGTTGATACCTAAGGTTCTTCTTTTTCCTTTTTTTACATAAAGGTGCTCGGCCAGCAGTCTATTCATTCTGATGTTACTGCAGGGGAGAAGTGACTCCCACAGTGACAGGCGGGGGCAGGAACCCAGTTCTCAAAACCAGCAGGAGTCTCAGTAGTGAGCCCCCCACCAAAGTTATGCCCTATCCTGTCAATAGGGGATAATTTATAATCTTAGTATAACCCCTGTAAGAGTACATTGACATGTGATGCATTTGGTGCCGATTTTGAAGCGGTTTTTGGCATGGCTTTATCACTGCGGCAAATCCGCAATGTGTGAAGGTACCGCTGAAGGGTTGTCCAGTTTTAGACAAACGCTAGGCACATTGGGAAATTGAATAAAACAAGGCTTACTTACCTACTACATCAAGTGCTGCTGCTCCGGGTCTCTCTGCCGGGTTTTGCTTACCTGGCCGTATTAATGACATTGTCATGTTGTCAATGTGACATGATGGATGCAGCCAGGTAAACAAAAGCCCGGCTAACAGAACTGGAGCAGCGATGCTGGATGTAACAGGTGAGTAAGGCTGGATTTATTTTATAAAAAAGGATCTGTCCAGATTAGGGGAAACCAGTAAGACTGATGGAAGACATTTGGTCGGCACCTGTTACTAACTCAATGTATTACATTAACTCAAAGTGTTGCAATTGTGTATTACTGTACCTGCCGCTACATTCTGCTGCTCTTGGATGGTAACAATCTTGGCTATTTGGGCTCTTAGGTTGGCTAGCTCACTTTCGAGTGCGCTGATCTTCTGTAGAGCTTCTTCACTGGCCGCTGGCCGAGGTTTGATCTCTGGTTCTTCTTTTAACACAACAGGCAAAGAAACATGTCTCTGGAACTGTCTGTCACAGTGAGCAGTGTCCTCCCCTAGTGGCGGACTGTGGTGCACATTATTCTGTGTCCTGCAAGATAGTTACATGTTCTTAGCTAAAACACCTTATTAATGCATTGCTCATTACAGGCCTTCAGCCACAACTGTCCTCACCTGATGATGAGGCACCCAAGGAGGCTCCAAGTTTGCTAATATCAACACCACATTAAAGGGTTTTTCTGGGCTTTCACCATTGATGACCTATCCTCAGTATAGGGCATCAATAGTTGGTCAGTGGGGTCCGCAGCTCAGCTTATTGTCTGGCTTCTGTCAGTGCTTATGGGTGGGAGCCAAAAGTTTAATAGGCAGCTTTGCTGCTTAAAAGGCTTTCTGCTCCAATCTCGATGACATCCAGTCCTGCCATACCGACAGCGAGATCAGCTGATCCCCGGGGATTCTGAAATGCAGATCCCCACCGATAACCTACTGATCACCTATCTTGAGGATAGGTCAATAAATAGAAAAAAAAACAGAAAACCCCTTTAAACCATGCCTCTGTGACCATACGTATATCCCATATTGCCACGTAGCTTTAAGCCTCGCACAGATTCTTATTCCATATGAGTCATGGTTTCATTTTATAACAAAAAGCCTAACGCTGTGCCAGATCCAAAAAAATACCACTAGCGCTGATGGACCCTGTCAACTTATAATGGAGTCCGCAAGGATCCACAGCGATTTCCATCATTTTGATGGTAACAATGACAATGCAAGCAGCACTAGTCTTCCCAACAGATGTGCGATGGATGCTTCAAATGGAGCCTCAGGCAAAAATGTAAATGCAACCGTCGGCAACATGCAGATATACCTATTATAACAGGCCAGTTGTTTTATGTCCGAGCCACACAACTCATGACTAGTGCATAAAATACACAAAAACAGAGTCTGGTGCCCAGAGCTGGACAGAAAGATGCTGCATGCAAAGTTTTTCTGTTCAATGCAGGGTGACCTCTGATATCTAAAGTCATGCATCCAATGCCATGAAGGATCCCACCATAGAAAACTATAGGATCCGTCCCAACATCAGATTCCCTACAGATTTTCACGAACATGCTGGATGAGGAATTAAAAAAACAAAAACCTGACTGCCGCACAGATGGGATCCCGGCCTTAATCTGGCACAACAGACCATTATAAGGTTATGCAACACATTAGGCACAAATCTAATTGTGGCCTCTTCATGCGGCTGACCAAGTGGCCTTTGGACCATAAACATGTGTACACTTGTGCTTACAGATACTGAACCTGCAGCGAGGCCTTCCCTGCTGGATGATAGAAAATAATAGAATGGGAACGCCAAACCGTAAAATAAGAAGTTTACTTTTTTAATAATTTTACACTCACCTGAGCCTCGCATACGATTCTCCCTCCTCGTCCGCGACCCATCCCACATCCGCGAATGTAGCGATGGTCCCATTGGCATTGCTGCCATTTACTGCTACAGGGTATGGAATAAGCTGCAAGCAGAAGGTAAAGATCACTACTAAGATTAGACATGACTCCAGGGCATGCACAGGCCTCCCTCATATGTAGGATCAGCCATGCAATGTAATGCTTCTCAGGAAGCAAGGAGTTTGGGGGGGGGGGGGGGGGGGGGGACGACGGCGGAAGCCACGGCAGAGTTATTGAGTTGGTCTCAAAATCCCCAGCAGAGATCTGGAGCTGAGCCGTGACATGGATCTGCAGGTGTATTGGGCCTTTCTCAAGCAGACCCGTGTACGGACCTTCTGGTAAAGAATTAGAGTCAAGAAGTGATAGGTCACTTTTTTCTGCATGCGGATTTCCAATCTGCAAAGTCTAGACTATGGCCCATCCCCGGTAATAGTATTTGATGCAGATTCCACATCAATTCCATGCCAAATGACCGCTGTGTGAACAGATCCTTACTAGAATTGCTGAATGACTGTACACACAGGGAAAAGAAAAGCATGCAATAAATGATTATCACACCTTAAATCAACGGGCCTCATGTAAAGTAATAGAATACATAGAAGTAGTAGAAAATAGCGCAGAATCAAGACGCCTACAGGCAAAAAAATGTAAATTAAAAATGACCATCCAGTCACGTCCAAGAATCCGATCCATCACGGAGAAGATATTGGATTGTGGATCCTACCAATGGTAGTTTTAAATGGAAAGGTGTACAATGTAATTCAGCTGGCCCGGCGGTCACGGCTCTAGTTTGTAAGCTGCGGTAATGGACTATCACAGGGGTCGGATGCGGCCAGCCAGATTGTTCCCCTACAGTAGGCACTAGGGGATTACAACCGTGTCAAATCTTCCACAATGCTAGAAGTGTGATGCTGCCAGACGGGATACAAGACACCGTTTATATTGTTCTACACTGAAGAACAACGCAGCCGGTGATAATGAAATGTACTATTGGGTAATACATCACACAGGGGTATACAAACCTCACTATTAAAGGTCACAAACACACATGCATGGGCACAGTGACTGGGAACATGCGAGACTCGGCGAGCACTGACCTACGGTGGCTCAGAAGCCCCATCCTTCATAGAGCAGATGAAGCAGTTCAGGAGAGAATCAGCGGATGAAGAGGAATTAGTGCGATAGAAGCCATATACAGAAATCGCAGTAGACATTTCACAGAGGCATCTTATATCCCTGCAGCCCATCGTTTGTGAACAGATCTATACATCAACACATTAATGTATATAGGGAATGTTGGAGGAATGTCGGCAAGGCCTTTCATCTTCAGTGTGCGAGTTGCAGTAATCTTTGTAACTTGCAGCCGACGCAGTTCCACTGTACAGCCCTAGCCTAAAGGGAACGACTCGGCTTTTCAAGGACCTACCTAGTCCATGCATTAGGCCAGAACAATATGGCCTTTTTGCAATATTACTGCAAATATTAAAGCGTGTCCCTCCTGTGTTAGAGAGAAATTATTACAGTGCAGGAGTTGGTACAATCATCTGGGTAGCAGCTTCCATCAGCAGCCTGGTCTGTGCCGTGGGCCGCTCAACCATAGGCACTAGAGGACCAAGCATCCTGCTGTCTTCTAGGCTCCTGTACCCACGAAGGGGACCGCCACAGCAGAATCACATCACTTCCTATGGTGCTGGGCTCCCAAACCAAGAATGGGAACCTAGAAGACACTGCAGAATGCTCTGCCCCCTACTACATACATATGAGCAGCCAGTGGCACGGACAATGGTGGGTCCAGGCTGCTAGTAAGAGCTCATTTGCTATGAGGGTGTGCCCCCCTGCACCATAATGCTTTCTGTATACAATTTGGATGCACACTTTAAATATTAACCTACAGTCCAGAGCTATAACTTGCAGACCCGTAGCTGTTTGCTAAAATTGGACAGTCATGCTGCTTTTTAGGGGGTTTTTTTTGCCTTCCTCTGGATCAACAAGGGGGAGGGGGGGGGGGGTGGAAACAGGCTGAACTGGATGAACATTGTCTCTCTTCAGCGTAACATACTAGGTTACAAAGTTTCCATGTTTATTTGTATTTCACCAACTTCTATCACAGCACGGTACATAAACGGTCACCACTCATCCATCCTTGTTTCCACTGCAGCTCACAATTTAAATGTTACATTAACCTATTAACCCTTTCCAATCCAGTCGGACCTCTGAAGACATTATGATTTAAGGCTGTACAGCTCCGATGTTGGAAGACGTCCGTCGGGGTTCTCTTAGTGTATATTGCCAGCCTCTCTGCTGTCGGAGCCTATCCAACGTATCACCTCATGCAGTACTGGCTTTAGCCAGCAGGTAGCGCCATTTTATAATGGCAGAAAAAAAGTAAGCCCCCTAGGAAAATCAGAATACAAATTGGATTGGAAAGGGTCAAAAGGGTACCATTATGTGGGACGATTATTGTCCTAATAATTGCGTAAAACAGCGATTTCATTGACAGCCGCCCCGTGTACACAGCCACCAATAGGGCACTGATCAAGAAATCACTCAATAGTTGCTTCAGTTGAGCTCACTGAAATAAAGCGACTAACGAGCAATTTCTTGCTTAATGTAAACAGGAGTTATCAATCTACAAACGACTGCCTGTTTACTATGAATGGAGGCGGGTGGCGAGAAGAGATCTCCATTGTGCTCCGCCTCAATCTACTGAACAACTATCACTGCAGTGTGAAAGCGCAGAAGCGATGGCCGTTGGGACATCTGTTGGGCGCCGACAGTCATCCCATGTAAAAAAGTTTTAGAGTGTAGGAGAAAACGGAAATACTTTGAGCAAACCCGTGCAATCTTACCCTTCACCACATTCATCAAAAGCACTATGGGGCAACAGCGCTAACTATGCAGCTACGCATTTGTAACCCAAAGCCTTAAGGCCCATTTAGACACGAAGATTATCGCTCAAATGCCATCTTTTGAGCGATAACCATAGTGTGTAAATGCGCCCATCTTTCACTTTTCTGCTGAACGATGAGTTTTAGTTCGGCATGAAATCCATCTTTAAATAGCTGATAAGACGGACAGCACGCTGTGTTCTGCCCGGGGAGCGCTGATTACATTGTCTCAGCTGTCAGCCCTGCTGGCAGAACAAAGGAAATTTATTCAGAGAACAGCGGGTGGTCTGATCCCCGATTACAGCTCCTGGTGGCTCACAGGCTACTAATTGGCACTAATAGACATTCATATCAACTAGCAGTTTATGCAAAATGATCGCTCAAAAGCCATCTTTTGAGTGATCATCTTTGTGTGTTAATGCACCTTTACAGGGTCAAGCTATGATTTCAAAGTGTGCTTTGTAATCCTTTATTTAGTGCAAATGAACAGACCCCCCCCCCCCCTGTTTTTTGGTCAGTAAACAGTCAAAGAAGCAATAAAAAGCAGCATGACAAAGCTGTACACAGTCCACACTGAAAGGGAATATCAATAGTTGGAGGACTGTCGAGTGAACAACCGTTGTCCAAACTGAAAACCAACCGGCATATAGCCCTGTGATGTTCCCTCCTTCCACAGGCCAGGTACCTCTTCAGCAGTTGTAAACCTAGTTGATGTTTTCCGTCTGGACAATACGCTCAGTGTTTTATGATCAACATTTAGGAAGCACACAGAACAAAGATGTCGTTGTCTGAACTCCGCAGCCCAAGGAATCTGCATAGGAAATCATGGCGCTTGAGATTCTTCTTGCACCTACACGCATGTGACAGCTGCATTACTAGGGCAGGACACTGGATTCATGTCACCTACACCGTATGGCAGCTACTTGGTGGAATCTATAGACAGTCTTAAGAATCAGTCTGACCTGGTAGTATGGAGGAATGCGAAGAACCAGAGGGGACTCCTTACTTTGTACTTTATGCAGGGCTTAGTAAAGCGGCCACGCTGTATGCCTGGTAGCGGTTTCCCTAAGGCGCTGTTCACAGTGCAGTTTTGGCTCCATAGGGGTCAAAAGCTTCTGGACTAGGGCATGGGCAATACTTTTTTAGGCTCCATGGATATGCTGATCACACATGGCTTGATATTGCTACACAATGCTACAAGTACCCATGATGCACACCGGCTTCAGAGCATCGTCAGCCGTCAGACAGACCACTGTGGTACATTTGGTTGGGTGTAATCAGTTTAACTTACACAATCATCACTAAACGTGATAATAAAAGGTACTGAAAGCGAATTAAACTGTTCTTTATAGGTCTTCAAGAGGAGCGACAATTGCTGGAGGAGACATAAAATGGTCGTCTCCTTCTAGAGCTATGGTATAGAACCAACCATTGTGGCAACATGGACGCCCAGCTTTATAGAGCTATGGTATAGAACCAACCGTTGTGGTAACATGGATGCCCAGCTCTATAGAGCTATGGTATAGAACCAACCATTGTGGCAACATGGATGCCCAGCTCTATAGAGCTATGGTATATAACCAACCATTGTGATAACATGGATACCCATCTCTATAGAGCTATGGTATAGAACCAGCCATCGTGATAACATGGATACCCAGCTTTATAGAGCTATGGTATATAACCAACCATCGTGGTAACATGGATGCCCAGCTCTATAGAGCTATGGTATATAACCAACCATCGTGGTAACATGGATACCCATCTCTATAGAGCTATGGTATATAACCAACCATCGTGGTAACATGGATGCCCAGCTCTACAGAGCTATGGTATATAACCAACCATCGTGGTAACATGGATGCCCAGCTCTATAGAGCTATGGTATATAACCAACCATTGTGATAACATGGATACCCATCTCTATAGAGCTATGGTATAGAACCAGCCATCGTGATAACATGGATACCCAGCTTTATAGAGCTATGGTATATAACCAACCATCGTGGTAACATGGATGCCCAGCTCTATAGAGCTATGGTATATAACCAACCATCGTGGTAACATGGATACCCATCTCTATAGAGCTATGGTATATAACCAACCATCGTGGTAACATGGATGCCCAGCTCTACAGAGCTATGGTATATAACCAACCATCGTGGTAACATGGATGCCCAGCTCTATAGAGCTATGGTATATAACCAACCATCGTGGTAACATTGGTGCCCAGTTCTATAGAGCTATGGTAAATAACCAACCATCGTGGTAACATTGGTGCCCAGTTCTATAGAGCTATGGTATATAACCAACCATCACATGACCAGGACAACATAGATCTGTATTATAAAGAAACTACAATAGACTGACAATAACACATGCGAGGACCTGAACTGGTCGCTCTGGGACTCTTAACACCTCATTAATACACATATATTCAGCATAGAAAGGCCTCGTACCTGGAAATGGACTCTCGGTGACTGTAAGATGGGGAGATTTGAGCCAATTTTTCGTACTATACTTCGAGATGATCCGTAAGATTTTCCTGACCAAAGTGGCTGAAATAAAAAGCGAATACTTAAAAAAAACTGCACATGAATTCAGAAACTCTAATGATAAAACTACAGATGTCATGAAATCACACGGAAAGGTTTCCATCCCAACGGAGAGAGAAATCCGATTGTGATTTTTTTTAGGCTTTGTTTAAACTACAGATTATGCTGCTTTTTGATAAGAGCCTAGCGCACAATAAGTCAATAGGACCCGCTCTACCACAAATCCACTGAAGAGCCGCTTATTAGGGTCACCCGCCCTGTCAGGACTGGCCCTACCCTGTGTGGACAATGGGCACGTGACCCTGGCGGGCAGTATAGAACGAAGCCAACAAGCGGTCTGTGGATCAGCAGCACTGGGGATTTACATTAGAATGAGAAAATTGAGCAATGTGTGCAAATTGAATGCGACCTTGCCATCGGTGCTAGAGGAGCTCAAACACAACAACGTTTGTGAGGTTTTTCTTGAGCATATGAAAATACTGTGATTGAGGAAAAATATGAAAAAAATGGGAATCTAGGAATGTGAACAAGTCCCTGACAAAAGCGGGCAGAAAAGGATGTCAATTATTCTTCTGATGGACAAGCAGTGCAGTCAGGGACACTGCAGCCGAACACAACGCCGGTGCCCCAACTGATGTCTCTGAACACACTCTTGCCGTTGCTTACCACGGATGGCTAGAACAGCAGATGACCAGTTTGAGCGTCATTGCCGTCTAAAAGAAACAGACTCCAGTGGGCAAAAGGGCACAAAAATTGAATTGCTGAGCAGTGGAAAAAAAATCACCTGGTCAGAGGAGTCCAGATTAATGTTGCACCGTGGGAGGTCAGAATTTGGCGCAAACAGCATGAAGCGACAAACCCTTTCTGTCAGGTGACTACAGTTTCAGCTGGTGGAGTAATGGTGTGGGAAAAGTATTTTTGGCACTCCCTTGGCCCTCTGATACCAGTGGATGGAGGTTTGGACAGTAAGGCTTACTTCAGCCTCCCTTCAGGTCAGTGGCTACCCTACGACAGAAGGACGCCTTCAGCAGGACAATGCACCAAGCTACAAGGGTGGTCGCCCCCGACTGGTTCCAGGCACACAACAGCGAGTTTTCCCCGTTTCCTTGGCTTTCACAATCCCCGGATCTTAATCCCATAGAGCATCTTTGGGGTGAGGTGGACTGGGCTGTTCAGAGCAGGTTAGTAGGTGGCAACTACAAGAAGCTTTCCTGTCCACGTGGGTCAATATTTTCGTTGAACTATTTCAACATCTAGTAAAAAGTTAACCCATGATGAACTGCTGCAGTTCTGAAGGTCAAAGGAAGTCCAAAGTACTACTAGATGGGCGGATATAATAAAGGGGCCATTCAGTGTATGCTGCTATTAGTTCAGGTCATTAGATCCACATTTGAGTCAGAACTTGCTGCAGCCTGCATGATCCTAAGGGTACATTCATATGGGCAAGAGCGAGTCACACCTGACATTCCCAGGCACCACTCACATCTCGCAGCACACGGACACCCTGAGACCTGCCCGAAAATAGAACATACTGCGATTTTTTTGTCTCACATCGAAAAATTGCCCATTTAGAATCATAGACACCCATAGCAAATAATGGCCTTTACAGAATAGACAAGAAACGCTAGAAAATTTTATTGATTAATCCCCTTCAAAACACTAAACTAGGGCACTAGAAGACACATCTGATGAGTGCCCAAAAGACAGAGACAAACTAGACAAACACTCCACACACGAGAACAGACTCACAAAGTGATTTGGACTCGCAGTCATATCTCACAGGCTCCACTGATGGTGCGGGGCCTGAGATATGTGATATAACTCATATGTAAGTATTCCCAGAGGAGCAAAGCAGCACAAATGGAAATACGGATGGGGCCCAGATATATGAAATACGGGGGCCACATATATGATGCAGTGTGAAAAATAGGAGTTCTATAATTCAGCTCATGAGAGGATTCCACCATTTGGAATACTCAGTTAAAGGGGTTGTCCCGCGGCAGCAAGTGGGGTTATACACTTCTGTATGGCCATATTAATGCACTTTGTAATATACATCGTGCATTAAATATGAGCCATACAGAAGTTATTCACTTACCTGTTCCGTTGCTAGCGTCCCCGTCGCCATGGTGCCGTCTAAGTTCAGCGTCTAATCGCCCGATTGTCGTCTTGCTTTTTTAGACGCGCTTGCGCAGATGGGTCTTCTCCCTTCGGCTCCGCTCGGCAGCAGCGGCGTTTTGGCTCCGCCCCCTTGTATGCATCATCGCGTAGCTCCGCCACCGTCACATGTGCCGATTCCAGCCTCCTGATTGGCTGGAATCGGCACATGTGACGGGGGCGGAGCTACGCGATGACGCATACAAGGGGGCGGAGCCAAAACGCCACTGCTGCCGAGCCGAAGGGAGAAGACCCATCTGCGCAAGCGCGTCTAAAAAAGCAAGACGACACCGAAATTAGACGGCGCCATGGAGACGGGGACGCCAGCAACGGAGCAGGTAAGTGAATAACTTCTGTATGGCTCATATTTAATGCACGATGTATATTACAAAGTGCATTAATATGGCCATACAGAAGTGTATAACCCCACTTGCTTTCGCGAGACAACCCCTTTAAGACTATTCAGCTCAAATAGAAGTTCTTCAACACGTCTCCCCACAAATGAAGTGGTTCATCAGGAAAATAGTGGGATCTCAAATGGGAGTTGCATGTAAACTTTGAGTCTGTTCTCGTGTGTGGAGTGTTTGTCTAGTTTGTCTCTGTCTTTTGGGCACTCATCAGATGTGCCTTCCTTCTCGTGCCCTAGCTTAGTGTTTTTAAGGTAATTAAATCAATAATATATAACTTTGTGACAAGTCTATAGCAAGTAACGGTTGTATTTTCATCCGAGTTTTGCCTTGCAACGCACAAAACTCCCATCCTTTTCTCTTCCGTGTGAATGTACTCTTAGGCTACATACACATACCGTAAGATGTGATGCTTCCCATTAAAACCAATGGGAAACCCTTCTGATCCTCTATCGCGTGAGAGGATTGGAATTTCACAGAAGCGAGGCGTTTTTGCCTGAAAATTGCCTGGCATCCGCAGGTAAAATGCACTTAGACTAGCGTGATATCAGCCATATCACTCTTTCCCGTGTGAAACAAGACTGAAGAGACCAGATTCCCTTCCCTAGGTTACACACATGCAGCTGACCCTCTGATAGCATAAGAAAAGCAGCTGCATCTCCAAGCATGAAGACGAAAGTTGCAAAGTAGACTGATTTATTCAGCAAGCCTGGAATTCCTCATGAAGGCCCATTTACAGTCTTTACTCTTTTAATGACCCTTCCGTCACTGCGTAGCCCAAGCAGTAACACAACGAGGTAGTAACCACTATGTTGGCGACCATAAGCATCTTCCATGGCTCGTCATTGCATATATTTCTCATTTACAAATGGGCAGTTGATGTTTATGGGCGCTCGATCATTCAGGTCTTAATGATAATTGCAGTCCCTTTGGTACAATAATTGGCTCATCTCTTTATTACAATACTTCTGGGATTTCCTGTTATGTATTACGGTCTTCCAATGCAGCTATTACTGATGATGTAACTCCTTCACATGAAGGGATGACCACAATGTCCCCCGGTCGGTAACTCACCGATTCCATGTTGTGAGTGACTTGCTGTAGAAGCATCCTAAGCAGCCGCAGGATCCAGTGCAGCATCAGACGGCAGTAGATCCGTGTGCGGCGGGCAGCAGTCTATGAACAGCCGGGGTCTGCTGGGAAGCTGCTGCTCCATAGTCACGCTGCAAAGACAAATCTAAACAGTTACATCTGCCGGCCCTACAAGGAGAGGAGACATGGAAAACAATGCCGCTTATAGCACCCCGAGGGAATACTGTGGGAAGACGAGGCTTACAAATCACAGATCTTACTAGTTTTAGGATTTGGTCATAAAGGACTTCTAGGCACTTTGTTACAGTGTTTGGGTGATCATTGCTGGAACATCTCCTCTTATGTGATGTGGAAGTAGTCCGGCAGCCGATCCCTGATGGTATAGAGCATCGCCCGTTCCATCTGCCTGCATTATACCGCCAAATGGACGGTACACTTTACTGGGGATCAATCTGACAGCAAGCTCTTCAGTGTTTAGAACAAGCCTGAAAACGGTTACTAATATCGCAGGTCTATGATTAGAGCATGGAAAAGAAGAATCGGTCACTTCATGTGCTTATGTGGCTCGCTGTAGTTTGTATTGGTTTCATTTTGGGGTACATGTAAAAAAAAAAGAAAGTCACACAATACATTACATTGGTTTTTATTGAAAATGTTTAAATTTTTAAACAAAAGAAAATAAGCGGTTAATAAGGCCCCCTGTCCAAGGCAGTGTATTCGCCGGCGGTAAACCGGTGGCGAATCACGCCAGCCGACGCTTCCCATAGCAATGGGAAGCCCTGGCACCTGTCCGCGAGCGGAGAGTCATTGTGGTTCTCCGCTCGTGGCGGGCAATTCGCAGCATGCTGCGAATTGCCCCAATTCTCTGCAGTCAGCCTATCTATTAGATAGGGCTGACCGGCGGAGATTCGGCAGCACCTTCCTGCTCCTGGGCATCGGCGAAGCTCCGCCGCGGGATACCGCATTGCCCGTGGACAGCCGGCCTAAATCAGATTGCAAATGTCTTCTACATCAGTAAAGGACATGAAGGAGTAACACAAGTAACGGCCACTCAAATGAACCAAAGTGAGTGATTTTTGTTCTGAATGCGAGCCAGCGACTAAATGACTAACGAGAATTGCGCACTTCTCGTTAGTCGCTCAGTTCCAGCCAACATAAAAATGATCACTGGTTCTCTTACTTCTCGTTATGTTCTCGTAAGCACTCCCCGCTCTGTGTTTCACATAGAAGCACTGCGAGAGAAGTGACCGATTGTCAACGATGATCTGCCTGTCTAAACAGGCTGCACGAGCGCGAACTAGTTAGTGGTGACGTGACAGGCTCATGTGCTCATTCAAACGAGAACCAGCTTGTGTAAAAGGGACTTAACGCACCAGAAGTGACATTTCTATAAACTTAATACAGCCACCTGTTCTGGATGGGCTTCTACTGAAATAATGGCCTGGCCAGAACCTAAGGGTCCTCTCGCATGTGAACACGGCAAAGTGCTGTGATTTCAAATGCGGCGCTTTGCCGCGATTTTACTTTCATTTTCGGTCGCAGCTCCCTGAGGCGGACAGTGTGTTTTAGTGTGATGGGTGAAGAGGTGGGCTAACCAGACAAAGATAGAGCGCACAGCATTTGAAAATCACGCAGCGCCGTCCAGCGCGACGGTCGAGCTCATGTCTGCGACGTCCCATTGTTTTTAATGGGAGCATTACACCGCAATTAACATAGCGTTCAAAATGCCGCGTTAATTAGGGTAAAAAGCGCCTGTGTGAGAGCGGCCTTACTGGAAAGAACAGCATAAGGTGGAGAAATCTCTTGCAGAGCTGAAAACTGGGTAAGAAAAACAAGGCTGTGCGGGAGCGCCTTATCAAGCAGTCAAGCCACGCCACAAGCATGGCTCGATAGGCAATCTGTAACGGCAGCCCTGGGGTCTTTCAGGAGGCTCCTGGCTGCCATGGCAATCTGCAATCTCATTACGGGGGGCCATTTAGAACCTCCAAACTCTGATCGGGGCATTTAAACGTTGTACAGAGCAGGATCAGCCAACGATCCCTCTACATACAAACGCTGAATGCACGTAACTGTGTACCCAGTGTCATTAAGGCGTTAAAGGCCTTATAAGAAGACTCAAGACATATTTTGGGAAGGTAGGGCATAATTATCTTCAGGGTCCAGACTCTCAAAAATTCCTCATGTCGATCAATGACTACTGATGTTAATTTCTCGAGGACCAAGTACCACTTCATCCATTGCTTTACCTTAGAAAAGTCCAAGGAAGCCTCCCGCCATGATTGGGCAATGATTAGTTTAGTAGCTAGGAAAAAAAAGGGAGATTCATTTCCGTGAGCCTAGTGGACTATTGGCAATACGTTTATTCAATAAGACTTCCTATGGATTTGTACATATGTTGTATCCTGTTACAGAGTAAATAAGTGAAGAAACTCTGATCCAACTCCTCTTAACTTGAGAGCAGGACACCAGATGTGGACCATGTCACCTGGGGATAGACAACCCAGACAGCAGTATGAAGGAGATCTTGGTACCGCACGCCTATTCGGACGGGGAATACCACCGGTGAAACAAGACCCTAAAAGAAGTCTCTAGCATTAGTATGTTGTGAGGGCTTTGTTGCTTAGTCTCCAAATCTGAGACCAATCCTCCTCAGTAAGGGCATTTCTCACATCTGTCTCCCATCGAAAGTCATCCGTTAGTGCAGGATAGGATGAATGGACCGGTCTAGGTCATATTTGTGGGGCTTTAAGCCCCTGTGTGTGATAATTTATGACAGTAAGTCTCTAATAGTCAGTGAGGAATATTCTTAAGGAGCAATGATGTCACGTGTTTGAGTTGTAAATGGCTCAGAGGAAGGTAAAGTTTTTTTGGAGGCTGGGAAATGAGGTGATGCCTTCTACAGAAAGTAGATGGTAAAGTTTGGCGAAGCCTCCATTTATCCATGCCCTAAACTCTAGGGAAATTCCTTCCTGAGAGGGAACATAGGGTTCCATAGAAAAGGCAGAAGGGATAAGTGAGGGGAAATCAAGTTACCCAAATACTTAACGGAGTCCCAGACCTTAAGAGAAGGTCTCCTAATAGGAGGCCTGTGTACTGGTGGAGTCCACAAGACTGAATCAATGGTAAGGGGTAGATCTCAGTGGCCTCTATAAAGAGCCAAAGGGGAAGGTTTGTTTTAGAATGGAGAAATACTAGTTGACCTGTCTGGTAATTTTTTCAAATAACTCGGATTGCCCAGACCTCCTTTCAGTCTGTGCCCATACAAAGAAGACCATGAGACCCTTGGAATAGAATCCTTCCAGACATTGTAAGATCTTGTCAGATGCAGAGTTATCAATTAAAAAGGAGATGACCAAGACTTTTCAAACTTAAACTTAACAAATTGCAGATAATAAAATATCATTACTCCCCTTTTAAAATGTGCGACTACTCTTAGGGCTCCTTCACACTGGCGAGAAAATCGTGCGATTTTCTCATAATGCGAGAGTGAAAACGCATGATTATGAAACCAATGGCTTTCAATGGTTTCATTCTCATTTGCGATATTTTCACTCCTGCGATGCTGCGTTTAAAAAAAACAAAAAAAAAACACGTAGCCTCTTTTTTTTTGCGATATTGCCCATTTTTTTCAATGGGGCCGCCGCTGAGAACCCCGCTGATCACTAGAAAGAGGGGCTGCAGCGCTCACTGAAGCGCTGTTCCCAACAACTGTCATAGAAGTATATAGCATTTTCTATAGACCTCTATGAGGGTCGGCTTTAGCTGCTGGAAGCAGACGACAAGCAGCGAAGACCGCCGAGGGGGAACAGTGCATCAGCCCTCACTGATCAATACTTTTGATAGGTCTCTGATATGTCAGAAGTTAACTGAAAGTGTTGTTACTCCAATTTCCTTTTTTCGGTTCACTTGTCCGCTCTCTGCCATTTTCTAAACAATCTCCGACAACTGAACCCTGGTGTAGATTCCTAACACGAAGGTCCCCGTCAGTGGTCACACATAGATATTGATGTAGATATCAAAACAGACAAGATCCCCTTGATAACTTTCTCCCAACAATGGACAAGCACGTAACATTACTCTGGTTTACTAAAGGGGTTATGCCATGCCAGCCAGTTATCACTCCCCACCGGATGGGTTCAAGCACCTGACCATCTCCAGCAGTCCCAATGAAATAGCTGGCATGTGTAACTGCCACTCTGTTCAGTCCCGAATGCATTGGAACCCTCCTGTTGAAATTGGTGGAGGTCCCAATGGTCAGACCCCCACTGATCAGCAAGTTACCCCTTTATCCGGTGGATAGAAAATAACTTGCTCTTGCTGAAGAAAAGCTTTAAAGGGGTTGTCTCGCGAAATCAAGTGGGGTTATACTCTTCTGTATGGCCATATTAATGCACTTTGTAATATACATCGTGCATTAAATATGAGCCATACAGAAGTTATTCCCTTACCTGCTCCGTTGCTAGCGTCCCCGTCTCCATGGCTCCGTCTAATTTCGGTGTCTTCTTGCTTTTATAGACGCGCTTGCGCAGATGGATCTTCTCCCTTCGGCTGGTCTCTGAAGCATCAGCGTTTTGGCTCCACCCCCTTGGCTGGAATCGGCACATGTGATGGGGGCGGAGCTATGCGATGATGCGTACAAGGGGGCGGAGCCAAAACGCCATGGAGACGGGGACGCTAGCAACGGAGCAGGTAAGTGAATAAACTTCTGTATGGCTCATATTTAATGCACGATGTACATTACAAAGTGCATTAATATGGCCATACAGAAGTGTATAACCCCACTGGATTTCGCAAGACAACCCCTTTAAGCTTTCAGGATTTATAGCCCCAAACGTAATATATAAGAATATGGCCATACCTTAACCAGGCTCTGTCTGCGCTTTCAGCTGTACATTTTCAGTGGCATCACAATCCCTAAAACAAAAAAAACAAGCTTTTTAACTGTTAAAGTAATGCTACATCATACAAGAATAGTCATTTTAATAGCAGCACCATGTTTGCATGTTGTGAATTTTCAGTTTAGGTGATCAGTAATTTGGATGGCACTACTAACACAGATCAGCATTGAGCCGACCTTAACTTACAGTTTGTCAGCTGACTGCTATTTGCAGTGCATGTGAAGCTTTATTAGTAAAACTATAGGTTTGATTTTCATGAGAAGAGAAAAAAAACTGAAGATCATCCACCACTTCTAGAAGTCTATAACAGAGAGGATTACAGGGTCTATTACAAAGACTAATAACCACAGGGCCAAAAAACAAGGTTGCCAAACCAAACCTGATGCTGGCCAAGTACTGGGTCTTGTAGGACACTAAAGCCGGCTTGCTATTCCACCAGAAACCCAATTTATGATTAAGAAAAACCCTCCCACTGATTAACCAAAGGCCACCGAGACCGACGGAGCGCCGAGAACATCCAAGCCTTAGGTAGGAGTGAAGGGAGATCGGCCGCATCACCTCAACTCTGTGCCGCTAATGAACGGGTGACCATGTAATACATCATCAGGCAGTGAGGGGCACTCTGGTCAGAAGAATGGGGTCTCCTAAGGAAGGGAATTAACTCCACAAAGTCCATAGGACAAGGTGGAGGACAGGAGAAGCCATTTATAGCATGGGATACCCCTTTAAATCTGTATGCATCTCATGGACTGTGTTGGACTACACTGACTCCCCCCCCCCCCCCCCCCCTAAATTCGTTTTTATGCCCATTCTATTGTATTGACAGATTTTATAGAGGATCTTTCATAAAGCGGCGTTCCCAGTACAAGCATGAGTTACAGTCAACCTGCGCATCAGGAAATCCCCTGGCATAGGGCAAACAAAATCGGTACACATGGGGTATATATGTACCAAATGTAGTGACAGACCTGGAAGATAGCCTGCGGGGAGGACTGGGGACATCTCAGCCGTAGACTATATGATGGAAGAGGTGTCTGAGGAAACCATCATGAGTCACAGGGGTGCAGCTTCCCATCCAACTAGTCACCACGTGCAGCGCTCCTCCTCACCACACAGCCGAGCGGGCGGCTCACGGGATATAGAGGACCCGTGCCGCGGCATTGTATGGCGCTATATTACAGACGCCTTCTCACAGGCACACAGAGAATGGCCTAGCTCAAGAAAACCCAAACATGGCGACATTAATAGCTCCGTGTATCTATAGTCCGGTCGAGGATTGGAGAGCGCAGGATGATGTCACCTGATCAGTTCCTTTTTATGGCAAGGTGTCTGTAGGGAACGCTCCCACAAGACCGGCCCACACGAACATCCGCAGCATTTACCGCCACTGCCAAGTGGATGAAAATTAAACGATTCTCATCTGTACCAAATCTGCTCGGAAATGGAGGCGAGGCGCGGGTTTTACATCTGCAACATTTCCTGCTATGCCGTGGATTTTACCATTCGGAATGCAAAAGGGTGAAATCTGAGCCAAATCAGCAGCAAGAAAAAAAAAAACGGCAGTAAAATGGCCGCCTATGCGATATTGGTAGGGCGTATTCGCCAACAGCGAAAATAGTGCAATCCTCTGCGCAACCAGCTTCCGTAACAAAAATAAAGAAACCCAACAGCTTTACTGCCATGTGCCGAGCAAATACCCAAATATACCCAGGTTGCTGAATGATTGTATCTGCACCGCCCGCATGTCTTCTCCGGCACCAAGGGGGCGCTAGTGGAGGAGACAATCAGCCAGGGACTCCCCTGCCTCCTTACATTTTCCTAAGGCAAGGACCACAAATTTAACCAGGAGATACAAAGGAGGCCAAAACTACTAATAAAATGGGAGACGTAGGAGTGTTACTACATGCTGTAGCATTCGTCTGATTGCACAACGCCAGGCTGGGTGTGACGAACTGCGCAGAACAAGGAGGACACTCAACAACTCCTAGGTCAGAGATCGGGAGGGGTAACATCACTCCTTAGGGGGAGCACCAAGAAGGTGAGTGAGGGGACTGATAAGGCCATCCATGCTCCTATGGGTAATATGCAAATAAGGGAGATGGAATAATATCTCTGCAGCGCCACCTAGTCAATGGCAGCATTCCTGCAAGTCAATACTTGACCCTGTGACATGGGTCAGACCTCTCACTAGCCAAGCTAGGATCCTACTGCACACTAATGAGGGGCAAAAACCCAGAAACAGCTGTCTGTGTATGGATTCTGCCTTGGTTTTCAATTCCCAATCATTGCTCTACAGACCTGTATAAAGAGTCAAGCATTGATTTGCAGGAATGTGGCCATACAGTAGGTGGCGCTGCAGAGGTATTGTTCCATCTCCCAGTAGTAGTATCTGCACGGCAAACGCTAATAGTCTGCACTATCCGGTCAGCTCTTAGCAACATAAAGGTTTTTCAAGGGTCTCAATGATTGTCTCATCAGGGAAAATGAGGCCTCCCAATGTCCCCCGCCGCCATCAGCGCAAGAGACAAGCATGTCAGAGCAGCTCTGAGGGGTTCAGGGCGGACTAGGCTTTAGTTCTTCCCCGTCTGCTGGGTTCTCATGACTGGTCTTGGGAGCCCCCCCTTTCTGGAGCAAGATCCAGGTCGCAGAGATGAGACCCACACCTATCAGACATTTCTATCACATCCTGTGGATATGTCTAAGATGGAAATACCCCTATAACCCCCCACCAAAAACAGACGTCTCATTATATCCCAATTGCAGTGTCCATACTACAACGGTGCATCCATGGCACGGGTATAGCAGTAGTGCCACGTCGTCAACAGCAGGTGCCCGACTAATACCAGCTCTCACCTTGCTGCCACAGACGGGATCACAGTCCCACAAGGGCGGCCGGAGTCCACCAATAATAGAGCTGCTCTTCATTCCTGTTCATAGATGGAGGACCCCCTCTATTATGCCCTGGCGCACACGGGGTTGGCATTTTATTCATCGATACCAGCTGATAAGTTAGAAGTACCCAGAAAAGTGTGCTAATAAAAACTAAAACCCGTTCCACAAAAATATTCTCAATGGAAAAATTTGAGTTATAGTTCTTGAAAATAGTCAATGAAAAATAGGTGGAACTTAAGGGCTTCTAAAGTCCTGGCATGGTCTTCACTGCTGTGCGCCCACTGCACCCGCAGTGTTCTTGTCCCCTGGTGATGACTGCAGGGAGCTTTATACATCTACCAGCTCCCGACGACGTCTGTGGCCCAAAAGCTGAGGATAACCAACAGTCTTATCACTGATTAATCATTCCCATCACTCTAAAAAGAGTGGGTGAGGATAGCCGGCAGCGCCAGGGCCCCCCCAGAGGGCCGGCAGCGCCAGGGCCCCCCCAGAGAGCCGGCAGCGCCAGGGCCCCCCCAGAGAGCCGGCAGCGCCAGGGCCCCCCCAGAGAGCCGGCAGCGCCAGGGCCCCCCCAGAGAGCCGGCAGCGCCAGGGCCCCCCCAGAGAGCCGGCAGCGCCAGGGCCCCCCCAGAGAGCCGGCAGCGCCAGGGCCCCCCCAGAGAGCCCTCGCCGGCAGCGCCAGGGCCCCCCAGAGAGCCCTCGCCGGCAGCGCCAGGGCCCCCCAGAGAGCCCTCGCCGGCAGCGCCAGGACCCCCCAGAGAGCCCTCGCCGGCAGCGCCAGGACCCCCCAGAGAGCCCTCGCCGGCAGCGCCAGGACCCCCCAGAGAGCCCTCGCCGGCAGCGCCAGGACCCCCCAGAGAGCCCTCGCCGGCAGCGCCAGGACCCCCCAGAGAGCCCTCGCCGGCAGCGCCAGGACCCCCCAGAGAGCCTCACAAATCACTAGGACAGGGGGCTCCAATTGTCCTGTTCCTCATCACGTCCGCCATGAGGCGATCAGTAGTTGAGCTTCTGCACCGCCAGACTTAAGTGCCATTTAGACAACGCTTATCGCTCAAAAGCTGTCTTTTGAGCAATAATCGTTGTGTCTAAACGCACGGCCATTGTGGAGTTTTTGTTAACAATTCGCTCAACATTGTCTTTCAGCAAACTGTAAGAAAACGATGAACCTTATCAGTGCCGCAGGCCGAGCTCTCAGTGGGATACCGCTGATACTATTGTTTCAGCTGGTATCCCACTTGGAGAACACAGCAGGAGTATGCAGAAGACAGCGCTCCAGCTGTGTTCTGTATACCCCGCTCGGGATGCTCGGCTATATACCAGCTGAGCGCTCCGTGAACACAGCAGGAGTATACAGAAGACAAGCAGTCGAGCTGTGTTCTGTATACCCCGCTCAGAGCGCTCTGTGAACACAGCAGGAGTATGCAGCTTAGTCCGGGGGCGGCATTTCCGTTGGCACCCCGGGGCGGCATTTCCGTTGGCAGCTCCAACATACGACGCTTTTGCGGCATTTCAAACGCTGCGGTAAACACTGTAAAACGTCCCCATTGATTTCAATTGGGCTTAGCAGATTGGCATTTGAATGCGGCGTTTCTAATGCCGCGATTTCCGACCGCGGTCTGCTCTACTGCCGTGTATTTAAGAGCTTTGTAGCGCACCTCATTACCCTTACAGTGATGGAGTGCGGTGAACACTGGTGAACGCTGTAGGAGGTGTTCGAAATTGTGGTAAATCACAGTGTTTGACAGACGGTGTGCGCGAGAGCAGCCTTGTATCGCGGGCTCGGCTCTGGGGCCGTATCTATTCCCTGCGCTGGTCAGTGTGGGTACGCTGCTATCTGCACAAACAAGATACAGGCAGACGGCCAATCAGGGCGACATATTGGTTTTCCTTATGATGGGGGGGGGGTGCCGTATAACCTGAGGCGCCTCATTCATGAAGGATCTCCATTTAGGACAGCAACTGGCAAGCAAACGCTACAGGATGTCAGCAGAGCAGCGCAGCCAAACGTGTCTGCCAGGAGGAGGCGCCAGGTAGCCGAAAGACAACAATGGCCTCATTTATCAAACCTGTCCAACAGTAGGACTGCCTGTTGCCCGTAGCAACAACCAGAGGTCAGTCCATGCCCGACACTGTAAGCAGTACTTTGGTTGGTTGCCAAGGGCAACAGCGGCAGTTTTCCTTGTAGACACATGATAAAGGACGCCCTGCTGCAGTGACAGATGTTGGGACGTCCAGCTGGACCCTCCATCACACACAGTACATACAGCCGGGGCGCCCAGTACACAGCCGTCAGGTGCCGTGACCTTGTCTTCAGCTTCACCTACAACACAGCCGGGGCGGCAGCGGCCGCTGTATGTACTGCGGAGACACCGGTTATAACACCTACCGTCCACGAACCTGCAGCCAGACGCAACTGCCCAGTCACGTGACCTCCCCGCGCTGACAGATCACACAGGACGGACTTCCAGAACCAGTAGCGCGGCGACAACACCTGCCCGCTGCGTCAGCGACGTCCACGCTGCAGCCGGCACACGGAGGGGCGGGGCCAGCAGAACACGTGGGGGGCGCGCGCGCTGCAGGCTGCGGACATTTTGAGTCCTGGCAAACTGGCCTACAAAACACATTACATGATATACTGGAAACGGTGTTTGTTGCCCATAGCAACCAATCACAGCTCAGCTTTCTTTTCTCATCGTGCTCTTAATAATACGAAAGCTATGATGTGATTGGTTGCTATGGGAAACTAATGCAGTTTTTCTTGTAGACGGTTTCATCGCTGGGTATTAGTGTATCTTGACGCCACCAGGAAGTCCTGGTGGAGTCAAGATTGACAGGGTGACGCCCCCTAATGCTGATTGGCTGCCCAGCAGGCTTTAAACTAGGCAGTGGAAGGGCAGTAAAATGAGCATTAAAGGAGTTGTCTCGCGGCAGCAAGTGGGGTTATATACTTCTGTATGGCCATATTAATGCACTTTGTAATGTACATCGTGCATTATAAATATGAGCCATACAGAAGTTATTCACTTACCTCCTCCGGTGCTGGCGTCCTCGTCTCCATGGTGCCGTCTAACGCTGTCTTCTCCTTCCATTTAGACGCGCTTGCGCTGTGCGGTCTTCTGCTGTGTTCAATGGAGCCGCTCCGGCGTGCTCGCGCCGCCGAGGTCTTCTGCGCATGTGCAGACCAGCTCTCCAGTGCGAGCATGCCGGAGCGGCTCCATTGAACACAGCAGAAGACCGCACAGCGCAAGCGCGTCTAAATGGAAGGAGAAGACAGCGTTAGACGGCACCATGGAGACGAGGACGCTAGCACCGGAGCAGGTAAGTGAATAACTTCTGTATGGCTCATATTTAATGCACGATGTATATTACAAAGTGCATTAATATGGCCATACAGAAGTGTATAACCCCACTTGCTGCCGCGAGACAACCCCTTTAACCCTTTCCAATCCACTGTCTGGCCTGTGAAGACATTATGATTTAAGGCTGTACAGCTCCGATGTTACTAGACTTCCGTCGGGGTTCTCTTACTGTATGTTGCCAGCCTCTCTGCTGTCGGAGCCTTTCCAACGTGTCACCTCATGCAGTACTGGCTTTAGCCAGCAGATAGCGCCGTTGTATAATGGCAGAAAAACAGTAAGCCCCCTAGGAAAACCAGGATACAAATTGGACTGGAAAGGGTTTAAAAAAAATTAAGCGGTCCGTGGTGCAAATGCAGAGCCTGTCCACCCACGCACAACCCTACTGAGTGTTGCAGCACACAGGCAAAATCGTCCTTCTGTCGTTACAGCACCGCCATTGCCGCTCCACAATAGGCACAGGCACCCCCAGCCGAGTTCAGTGAAACACAGCGGCGGATGCAGGGAGCCCACAGGGCCGGAGGGAAAGACACAGACCGGTATGACCCCCTCTCCCGGGCCGGGCCAAGACCGCAAACAGAGAGACAGCGCTATGCCCCCCCCCCCTCCCCCATTGCGACTATAGTGGCGGCAAAGCAAAAGCGTTAAGGCCGCCAGCTGTCAGCGGGGAAGCGGCCAGCACATAGCTCAATGTCCGGTCAGCGCTGAGCGCGAAATCTGTCAAATGGGGGAGCGGCGGCCATGGAGCACACAGGCCCAGCAGCAGAGCACTATAGCTCAGGGCGGCAGCTATGAGCGGGGGGCAGCCGCAACGGAGATCACCGTCTAGGCAGCGTAGCACAAGAGGTGAGGCCGGCACCTGTAGCTGCGGGTAACAGTATTGTTTGCCTTACATTATCACCTGTACATGCTGCATCTTACAGCATGTACTGTGCTAAGGACCTTGCAGGCTTGACCGTATCAGAAGCTAGTGGTGTGAGAGGGGCGTTCTTCCTGTCAGACCCCTAGCTTCTGGTGGCGTCAAGATACACTAATACCTCATCACTCTGCCCCATTGAGGGTCAATTTATATAGCATTTTACAGAAAAACAGCACATTCTGTGGACAATTTTTACTCCTGATGCTTTTCATTGATTTTATTCCTTTCCCATGTAAGCCGTCAGGCTATAGTCACAATGCTGTCACAAAAAGCCACCACGGCATCTCAGCCATTGATTTCCCTCTTCAAGTGCCGTAGATTTAGCCCCGCTCCAAAGGGTAAATCCCCGGGCTCCCAGCTGCTGCAGTTTCTGTGGCCAGAGCCGCCACCTATACTATTTTTTCCACAATTTTTTCCAGATTTCAAATCCATGTGCAAAAAAAAAAATTCACACAATGTAAACTGAAAATAAAGGGATGCAGAATCCACGTGAGAAGAACTCGGGGTGCACGCGCTATGGCCGGCTGCCCATGGCAGAGGCGGACTCCACATGCAGATTCCTACAGTGGAATCCAGCTCTCCCCCTGGCCGGCGACCCCGCGTACCGGCATTTTCTGTACTGTGGATGAAAAAATGTCTTTTTCCTATGCCGTCGCTAGCCGACGACACAGGGACCCGCAGCGATGGCAATTGGGGATGAGTTGCGGGTTTGACTTCAATGGAAGCTGTCCACGCGGAATCCTCAGCAAAATAGAGCATTCGCAGAATACACGGTTTGTTTCCGTGAATGTGAAGGAAAAAGCACGTTCTGTGGCGGTTTTGGAGTGCTTGTAAAATACGCTCCGAATTTTATTTTTAAGGCTAGATTCACATGGGCTCATGTGCGCACAAAATACTCAGAGAACAGAAACCATTGATTGCAGTCGCACAAAAAAAAAACCCCGCAGCATGCTCTATTTTCCTGCACATTTGCCCCCCAAATGTCCCCATAAAGGTCAATGGGGGGCGCACAAATGCGTGCGCAATACGCAAGGAGATGCATAAGATGCTGCGTGATTCCAATGGAAAAAGAAACATCTGGAACTCATTAGACAAATTAGCTATTTCAATCGGTGAGTCTGTTTGCTGCACGGGGAAAAAAGTACAGTAAAATGCGCCAATACGTGCAAAAAAGCCTCGTTCAGTGCCCAAAAAAGTTGCACTGCGGTGCGTGCAAATACACATACACTCGTGTGATGCCAGCCTAAGGCACTTTCACACAGCCGAGAAACTCACGCAAGGTTTGTGTGTTGCGAGAGGCACAAATCTTACGCAAATATGAACCCCATTCTTCTAAATGGAGTAATATACACGAGTATGCCCTATCTCTTCCCGTTCCTCAGAACGCATTGCCCATTCAGGTCAATGGGACCTTTAATGCCTCGTATGGCTCTCGTATGCCATATGATGTGCATGGAGGTTTCCCATTGAAATCAATGGGAAACACTTCCGATCCTCTATCGCACGTAAAACTCGGAATTTCACGGATGTGATGCGAGGCACATTCACAAGCGCGGTATCGGGACAAGGAAGAACTTTGAGAGGTTGGAAAGCTCACTGTAACATCATGTATTTTTTTTCCCGTTAAAAGTTATATCTAGAAGATTACTTGGTTCCTCTTACTGAGAACAATCACACTTTGGTCTACTGGCTAACACATTTTTTTTTTCATTTTGTTTTTTATTTTAGCATTCCTTATCACTATATTTTTTATTAATTTAATTTAGGACATAAACAAGAAAACGCCCCAATTTTCCACGTATTTTCTCTGTTACTTTGTTCAGTATTGCCTTAAAAATGTGTATAAATAAAGCATATATTCCTATGGTAGTGCATGGTCCTTAATGGGTTAATAAATCAAATATATTTTATTTGAAATGTGTTTCATGTGTATTTGTTCTTTATTTAAATTTTTTTTTATTTTTTGTCTAATTTATTTTTATTATTAATAACTCGAGTAGTTTGCCTTAGCGAGTACGCTCGCTCATCTCTAATAATAATATGCTGGCACACCTCTTCATCACAGCATAGTGATGTGCATAGAGATATACACAGCCACCTACCTGGGCACAAATAAGACACAGACCTCAGTAATGCCCTTCACCAGGGAATTCATTCTAGAGAAGGATATGTGGTGGGAATAAATTTCTGAGGACACAGAGTGCCCCCATAAGTAGGTTCACAGATCAAAATTAGTCAGCAAGCATGTATTTTACCAGAGTATCCATAGGAGAAATCCGATTCTTGCCATGGATGTGCAGGATAAAAAGAGAGTGTGCGTCATGAGTACCTTTAAATGGCACACCGAACAGAGGATGACAACTAGCAAGCATTTAGCACTACTGAGGCTGCATCCGCACGAGCTACAAAACATCGCTCATGTGAAAGAACCCATTGGAAACCAAGGGCTTCACATTGTAGCGATGATTTTGTAGCCTGTGCGGATGCAGCCTAATTAAAGTCCAGTTCACGCACCCAAATACACAACAAAATCAACATTACTTCAGAATAGTATGGAAACCTTGATATCTGTGTTGTAGAAAAAAAAGAATTCACTTGTAAGTTCTCTATAAAGTTTCCACGCAAAAATCATGTTGGGTGATCGCACTTGAATTTGACCCCTAGATTGGGGCCAAGTCTGTGAGCAGATCTGGGGCTCAACAGTGGAGTTGTTGTTTATTCGTTTAGTCGCTTCCGACTCTTCGTGACCTCGTGGATCAGCCCACGCCAGAGCTTCCTGTCAGCTGTCACCACCCTCAACTTCTCCAAGGTCCAGTCCATCACTTGAAGGATATCATCCATCCATCTTGCTCTTGGTCGGCCCCTCTTCTTTTTGCCTTTCCTTTCCCCACTATCAGCATCCTCTCCATGATATCCTGTCTTCTCGTTATGTGGCCAAAGTACTTCAGTTTTGCCTTTAATATCAGTCTGGCTTTATTTCCTGGAGTATGGACTGGTTTGATCTTCTTGCGGCACTCTCAGCATTTCCCTCCAACATCACAGTTCAAGAGCGTCTATTTTCCTTCGCTCAGCCTTCCTTATGGTCCAGCTCTCACATCCATAGATTACTATGGGGGATACCATTGCTTTAACTATGTGGACCTTTGTCAGTGTGATGTCTCTGCTCTTGACCATTTTATTGAGATTGGTCATTGTTCTCCTCCCAAGACATAAACGTCTTCTGATTTCCTGGCTGCAGTCCGCATCTGCAGTAATCTTTGCACCTAGGAATATGAAGTCTGTCACTGCCTCCACGTTTTCTTCCTCTACTTGCCAGTTGTCAATCAATCTGCTTGCCATAATCTTGTGTTTTTTTTTAATGTTTAATGCAACCCAGCTTTTGCGCTTTCTTCTTTCACCTTGGTAATAAGGCTCCTCAGCTCCTCCTCGCTTTCAGCCATCAAAGTTGTATCATCTACATGTCTTAGATTGTTAATGATTCTTCCATCGATTTTAACTGCAGCCTTGGATTCACCAAGCCCCGCTCGTCGCATGATGTGTTCTGCATACAAGTTGAATAGGTAGGGTGAGAGTATACAACCATGCCATACTCCTTTCCCAATCTTAAACCAATCTGTAGTTCCATGGTCTGTTCTCACTGATGCTACTTGGTCCAGATTCCTCAGGAGGTATACAGGGTGACTTGGTATCCCCATACCACCAAGAACTGGCCACAATTTATTATGATCCACACAGTGTTTTCCATATTTGCTGGCATATGGCATGCATTACCTTGACAGCATCATCTTTCAAGATTTTAAACAGTTCAACTGGGATACCGTTGTCTCCTGCTGCCTTGTTATTAGTAATGCTTCTTAAGGCCCATTCATCGTCACTCCTCAGGATGTCTGGTTCTAATTCACTTACCACATCTTCAAAGCTGTCCTTGATATTACTATCCTTTCTATACAGATCTTCCGTATATTCTCCCCACCTTCTCTTGATCTCTTCCGCTTCTGTTAGATCCTTGCCATCTTTGTTTTTGCCTGAAATTTACCTCCTATATTTCTAATTTTCTGGAAGAGATCTTTTGTGCTTCCTATTCTATTGTCTTCTTCCATTTCCATGCATTGCTTGTTTAGAAATAGTTCCTTATCCCTTCTCCTTCTGACTAACCTCTGGAATTGTGCATTTAATTGGGCATATCTCCACCTATCACTGTTTCCTTTTGCTTTCCTTCTTTCTTGAGCTACTTCCAGTGTCTCAGCAGAAAACCATCTTGCCTTCTTGGTTTTCTTCCTCTTTGAGACGTTCCTTGTTGCCGCCTCCTGAACAATGTTGCGAACTTCTGTCCAAAGTTCTTCTGGGACCCTATCTGTTAAATCTAGTCCCCTAATCTATTCCTCACCTCCACTGCATATTCATTAGGAATATTAGTGAGATCATATCTGACTGATCTGTGGGTCATCTTTCCTGGAGTTGTATCGCAGATTAAAGTGTTACGTTCAGGCTGGAAGAATCTGAACGTGGGTCTGACTCTTCCATGTCAACAAGTCCTTATATCTCTTGATCAGGTGTTATTAACAGAACAGCTTCAGATTTTTATTACTAAAGGGTTATTATTTTATTATTACAATTTTCTCAATTTAAAGGGGTTTTCCAAGCAGCGCCCATTGTCAGTGCCAGGATACTCCGGGTTTGGAGTGGAAGCCGCTGTTCCGACCCCTGTATAGTGTCCGACACTCATACCTGCAGGTGCAGTTCTCATAATGTCAAAGAGAGCTGCGCCTGCAATTACGAGCGCCGGACACTACACAGGGGTCGGAGCAGCAGCTTCCGCTCCGACCCCGGTTATCCCGGCACTGACAATGGGGGCTGCCTGGAAAACCGCTTTAAATGAAAAAAGTTCTGTTCATAATTAGCTTTAACATTCTCAATGGTCCTGCATACAATTTGGAGCTGTACCAAGGTGCCAATGTGATCTGTCATGCCACGCTTCTCTGGCTATTATATCAGCACTGTCATGCCCCTTCTCTGTTAATTCCAAGGTCACTTATGTGTCTAAGCTTTTTATAGATATGGGCATGTGTACTTCTTGGCAGGAATGCTAATTGCATTTTGTTGGCATCTGTAAGTTACACTTTAATTTTGAGCTCAGTGATCTTCTATTAGAATGATTTGTCTGCGCATTTAGGAGGCAAAATAAAAAGTCTAGAACTCTAGATGCAGGGAAAAAAAATCGCCGATGTACATGACCCCATTCAAAGGTATGGGGTTCATATTCTCGGACGGTTTTCACGGCCTTACATTATAGTGGAGTTACAAATCTAAAGTGAATTCCATTTTTTTTTCAAGATGTGTACCTTTGTCTAAACCCCAGTGCTGGAACCCCTCAGGGGTGGTCCCCTATATTTGTAACTTGTACAATGCCTGTATGACAGCCATGTTCTGGTTGACTGAGTATACACATATAGTCCAGAGAGTTAATACAAGGCTCTGATTGCACACTGTGTAGGACGTTTGGAGTTGCAATACATCTGATTTGGGGCAGTAGTGGGGGTGCCAGGGAAGAAAATACAAGGATAGGGGATAACTTGTTGATCACTGGGGGTCTCATTGCTGAGACCCCCACCATTCTTGAGAACGGAGCTCCTGTGTCCCGCTTCCGTTACTGTGGGGGTCGCTTCTTCCACCTCAGTGACGCCACTCTGAATGCAGTACACATGTGTGGTCAGTGCTCCATTAATTTAAATGGAGTTGACTGATATACCTGAGTGGGTGCCGAATGCCGATCGGGTATCTTGGCATTCCCACTGAAATTGATGGAGCGCTGGTGTGCATGCACTATCAGCTCTTCATTCAGTCTCCTCCTCACTGCAGGGGGTACAGTAAGCCCACAGTTATAAGGATGGGGAACACGGGACTCCGTTCTTGAGATCCGAGGGAGTCTCAGCAGTGAGACCCCCACCAATCAGCAAGTTATCCCTTATTCTGTGGTTAGGGAATACCTGGAAATTCTGGTACAACCCATATAATTTATGTGCAGCTAATAACAAAGTGGGATTCCCCTTACTTCTATTAGGCTGGGATCCCACGGGGCGGAAATCTCGCAGATTTTCTTAGAAGAGCCACAGCTTCAAACTCATTTTGCCGCGGGTTTTGGAGCACTTCGTCTGCCGGCATTCCGTCACGGCTTTCTCTCCCCATAGAGAGGAGTGAGGCCACAACGGAAAAAAAAATGGAATTAAAATGCTGCGGCTGTCAATTCTACGCTGCATCGCCGTTTCTGCCCGAGTTTTCCGCGACAGATTGGCCGCCCTGCGTGGACAAGATTTTTGCAAAATCTCGTCCACATGGCCGGCTAATCCTGGTATTAGGAGCCGCGGGCGGATTTGCCACACAGAAATTCTTCACGGAATTTCCGTGGCAAATCCGTCACGTGTGAACCCAGCCTTAGTGTCCTGAAGGTGATCTAAATGGTCTGGCTTGGTGGCCACATTTGTTGAGCTATGACTCTGAACGGGGTCCACAGCATATTAAAGGGATCGCGTAGGAGTACAAGAAATAAAAGTTGTTCCAGAAAATGTTGTAAAATTGCAAAGCAAACATTAGTCTCCTGCCAATCCCCTGCTGCAGGTAAAATGAGCAAAAACCACGAGGGATTTCACAGGGGACTAATGTTTGGTTTATTTTAGAGCATTTCCTGCAACTACTTTTTTTAAATGCAAATCTTTTTTCTGGCGTCCAAAGACACCTTCAACATACATACAATACAAACACAGAAAACTCCAAATACCCCTCCCCCCAAGAAGCGTATTCCAATTGTCTCTCCCGTACTATCTAAGCACACCACTGCAGAGTCCTTTGATTGTCCATACCTCCAGATAGATACGGCACAGTCCTTGTAATTGGATGTTACCTGTGATTGTTCTCAGTAAGAGAAACGATGTAGTCTTGTAGATATGATACCTTTTAATGGCTAACAAAAATACATGATGTAATAATACCGAGCTTTCGTACCAACGCAGGGTACTTCTTCCGGCTAATGGATTGGATCTGAAGAGGCATGGATATTTATACACACTTATAACATACATACTTATGACAAGGCACAGATATGTATGTGATTGGTTCGCACTTAAAAGGAATTCTGCAACAGCAAACAAACATATTTTGTCTAGGCATTGATAGCGGAGTGAAAGTTTTATGGTCCCTAAATTACTGTTGGAGGGGGGGAGGTCAGCAGGCTTGACTTTCTACAAGATATACACAAGCATTTTTAGCTAAGCACTGATAAGGGAGTGAAAGTTTATGGTCCCTGAATTACTGTTGATGGGGGTCTTATCTGTGCAATCAAGTCTCACACTTCCCATTCACGCATAAATCCTGGGGAATAATTTAACCCAGTATTCAGCGTGTCAAAGGTTGTTATCAATTTATATTCCCAAATTCTTCTGTGGTTTTGTGACTTGAAACCACCCTTCAATATCAAAACTCTCATATCTCCTATGTCATGTCCATGGTTAGAGAAGTGCAACGTTTAGCGCACCTACTTCCTTCCCTCTCCACTCTCTCTCCCTTCCACAATATATGCATTCCAGTGCATATTAGCATTATCTTCTAAGTAGGTCAAGTCAGGAAGGACTGAAGTGGAAGGAAGGACTGCCGGAGCTGAACAGCTTAGGCCTCATGTCCACTAGCAAAATGGAATTGCGGAATCCGCAGCGGATTTTGCCCATAGGGAATCATTGGCCATCTGCGGTCCATTAAACTGATTTTTGCACCCGCGGATGGCATTTTAAAAGAATTGCGTTTTTCACACGCGGAAGAAAAAACGTGGCATGCTCCATTTTACCGCGGATCGGCCACATTGCTATCACATTGATAGCATTGTGTGCGGATATCTGCATGCAAAAAAAATACCTTTTAAAGCAAATCTGCGCAGAATCTGATGCGGATTGTATTTTTCTAGTGGACATGAGGCCTTAGACAACAAGGGGGTGAGTATATTGTTTTTTTTTAATTATCTGGCAATAAGAGGGACCGGGGCAGCACTATTGTTGATGGGAACATCAACGGGGGTTGGGGGTATTTTTTACTAATGGAGAGCTACAAGGGGCAGCATTATTACTGACAGGGGCAATAAGGGAGATAGTTATTACTGATGAGGCAACAAGGGGAGAGTGTTTTTACTGAAGGGAGGGCTACCAGCAGCAGAATTATTACTGACGGGGCAGCAAGGGGGAGCGTTGATAATGATGGGGCATTATTACTGACGGGTAACAAAGGGCAGCATTTTTAATAATGGGGTAACAAGGGGGGGGGGGGGTTATTAATGATGGGCAACAAAGGAAGCATTTTAATGATGTGGACAAAATGAAGGAACATTTTTAATCATTGGGCAATAAGGGGGAGCATTATTCCTGATAAAGGCATAAAAGTGGGCATTATTACTACTGGGGCTACTGAGAGGGGGCACTATTACTACTAGGACTACTGAGCGGGCGCTGTTACTACTGGGCCCACTGAGAGATGGCACTATTACTACTAGGACTACTGAGCGTGGTGCTGTTACTACTGGGCCCACTGAGAGATGGCACTATTACTACTAGGACTACTGAGAGGGCGCTGTTACTACTGGGCCCACTGAGAGATGGCACTATTACTACTAGGACTACTGAGCGTGGTGCTGTTACTACTGGACCCACTGAGAGATGGCACTATTACTACTAGGACTACTGAGCGTGGTGCCGTTACTACTGGGCCCACTGAGAGATGGCACTATTACTACTAGGACTACTGAGCGGGCGCTGTTACTACTGGGCCCACTGAGGGGCACTATTACTACTGGGACTATTGAGCGGGGGGCTGTTACTACTGGGCCCACTGAGAGGGGGCACTATTACTACTGGGACTACTGAGCAGGGTGCTGTTTCTACTGGGCTCACTGAGAGGGGGCACTATTACTACTGGGGCTACTGTGAGGGGTGCCGTTACTACTGGGCCCAATGAGAGGGGGCACTATTACTACTGGGACTACTGAGCGGGGCGCTGTTACTACTGGGCTCACTGAGAGGGGGCACTATTACTACTGAGAGGGGCTCTGTTGCTACTGGGGCCACTGAGATGGGGCACTATTACTACTGGGGCTACTGAGAGGGGCGCCGTTACTACTGGGGCTACTGAGAGGGGCGCCGTTACTACTGGGGCTACTGAGAGGGGCGCCGTTACTACTGGGCCCACTCAGAGGGGCGCTTTTACTATAGGTGCCACTGAAATAACAAAAGTAAAATAATACGCTGTGATAAGCTGTACAATTAGCCACTAGTTTGGTAAACACTGCCATAGACAGTTGTCAAGCATGAACACCACCACTCCATTCACTACGGTGACTTGTGCGTCACTCTCACTATCCCCAGGGGTCCCAGCGGTCGTAACTCCAGCGATCACACATTTTACATTTTTTTTTGTAGTTTAACGCTTTAAGGAAGCTGGTATTAAATACGTGTGTCCCTGTTAAAACAGTTTTCTTCTATTTCATGGAAGTTGACAACTGAAGGTCATATCACTTATAGATCCTTCTTAGTCTGTCCATGCTCCAAACTATCTGAACATCAGCCTGTCACTAATCTCCTGCCATCACTGGGATAATTTTAGCTCCACTCTTTATCAGCCGCCCACACTAAACATGGCGGCCAGTGACAGGGCTGTCTATTTGCTAGCCAATCACAGCCGATGTTTAGAACGCGTCCGCTGATTGGAGCGTTAGACCGCGCTTTGTCAGCAGCCAATTACAGATCCGCTTTGCGGGAGGTGGACCCGGGCCGCGGCTGGCAGAGGCCTGCAGCTGGACTTGGTGAGTGTTTACGGTGCGTGGCCCGAGTGCATGTACGGGGAGTAGACTACTGGCCCGTGGGGCGCTCAGGGTCACGTGTGCCCCGTTACCGGGCAGCGGCGCCGGTATGACGTCACATGGACACATTCCAGGGCATAGAGATGTGCAGGAATGGCCACCTGGGAGGGTCAGCGGGCCACTGCCTGCCCTGCAGATGTCACCCTTCAGTTATTAGCAGCCCAGTGGCTGCTGCAGTAATGCTGTAGTGCTGGCTGCAGGGGGCTCACAGCAGGAGGATCAGAGGCATTAGTCACCATTATTGGGTGTCTTACACACTGATTATTGCTGGCTGCTGTTATTTGGGGGGTTGTAGATACTCTGGAGGCGCTATATAAAGATTTATTATGCGCCCCGCTATTGGTCTGCGCAGAGCTCATCGGTATAAGGCCCCGTCACACCGGCGGATTTGCGCCGCAATGCGCAGACAATAGAACCCGTTGATTTCAATTGGTTCGTTCACCTGCGCAAAAAAACAAACAAAACGCAGCGTTCTCTATTTTCCTGCAAACCCAAAGTCCCCTTAGAAGTCAATGGGGATGCACATTGGAACTCATTAATCAGCCGTTTTAATTTGCGCAGATATGCGTCCGCTCATGTGACGGAGGGGAAGATGGCGGCTGATGACCACTATGGGGACACGATGTGTGACCTTATAAGGCCCTTTTACACGATTATTGTTCAAGTCATCGTTGAGTCGTGCAAAAATGATTTAATCATTCCGTGTAAACATGGCCGACGACTGAAGGATAATTCGCTCGTGGTCCATTTTATGCAGGCATAGCAGTCATCGTTCGCTGTCCGCCAGTCGGTCTGTGTAGAAGGTGACCGCCGTTCCAGTTGACTTCCCCTAACAGACCAATGATGGACCGAACGAGCGGGACGAAAAAGGGATAGCGTTAAGGCCGGCGGCACACGAGCGGACCTGCAGCAGATACAGTTCGTTACAAGCTGTAGGAAATCGCTTCTTACTGCATATTCACAGAATCGTATTGTGATTTCTGCGAGCGGAGGAAAAATCACCGCAGGATCCATTTTATTGCAGATCCCACACAGACGGCTGAAGTCAATGCAAGCTGCGCGACCCGCTACCCTTCCATGATTGACGTTGCGGAAAAATCGCGGATTCTGCGTCTTCCCTAGCGAGGGCGCCGGAAAAATAAACACTTATGAAAAAAAATCTGTACTGCGCATGTCCGACGGTGGCTCGCCGCAGTGCAGATAAAAAAAAGACAACATACAGGTACGCGCTGGCGCCGGCCGGGCACAGTGTCGGATTCTGCTACAGGCTCCCACATGTGGAATCCGACCCGTCTGTGTGCAGGCGGCCTTAAACTGTTATATTAGCCGCACGTGTAAACAGACAGCGTTCGAAAACAAATTACTTGTTCGCTCGTTCCACCCATTAATTGCGCCATTTAGTGGGACCCTAGCACAGGGGTGTACTAAATGCTTAATAATGTGAAGGCAGCAATGCCCAGAAGATAGCTGGCAGTTCTTACCCCGGATCCCCGCATTAAGCGCTCACTTAGAAGAGCATACATAGCTGCGTATTACGCGTGTATTTTTTTTACCGTGTAGCCTGGTTTATGTTGCTGTAAGGTGCTGACAGTCCTCTTTACACTGTAGCTAAATGGGCCCCCCTGTCTAAATATAAGCAGTTTATACTCCCCATCCCGGGTCTCCCCTGGACAGACAGCCTACGGGCTGCAGCAGCTTCTTTACGGGACGTCACAGGTTTGCTGCAGCCAATGGCAGAGGTCGGCGATCGAGTGCTGAGCTCCTTATTGGCTGTAGCAGACTGTAAATAGAGGGTGGACCCTGCGTGGCAGCGCTGGTCACAACAGGGAAAGGCGAGTATCAACTGGGTTGTTATTTTGGACCCTTTTAGGTACATTTTAAGTAACTCAGCCCACCCCCTTTAAATGATGCCGAGCGCACCCATTCTGTCAAAGCCATAACCTAAGCCCTAACTGCAGGACAAAAAACCCCCAAAAGTATAAATCACCTTAGAAGCGCTGTCATCTCCGGCGCGTCTTCTCCCCTGTCACTATTCTTCATCTCTTCGGGCCGGGGATTAAAAAATCCCCACCTTCTGGAAGCGCTGCCTCTGATTGGCTGATGCTTAGCCAATCACAGCCAGCACTCAATGAGCCAATCACAGCCATTCATTGAGCGCTGGCTCTGATTGGCTAAGTGTCAGCCAATCACAGCCAGCGCTTCCAGGAGGCAGGGAGTTTTCAGAAGAGATGCAAAACAGTGCCGAGGACGGGGGAGAAAATGCAGCCGAGCCCCAGAAAGCGCTTCTAGGTGATGTATACTTTTTTTTTTTTCCTGCAGTTAGGGCTTACTTTGAGGGTGGGGCTTATAGTTCAAGCCCCCAACCCCCCTGAAAATCTTTGCATTTGGTGCTACAACTTTGTAGCGCTACAAAATCGCAGTGTCACCGTGAGAGACTGCAGAGATATCGCACAGACCAGCAATGCAGTATCGCTACGATTTTCTCGCGCCGATGCTGTGTTGCCCGTGTGATCGAGGCCTAATGGCATCGAATGAAGTCACGAGAGGCAGAATACCTCTTCCAGAGTCGGCTATGGCGGTTAATTAGTAACACTAACCTTTATATAGCGCCAGCATACTCTGCAGCGCTGTACAAGTCAGAGGATACGCAGACATGGACATCACATGCAGTATTAGGGCACGTTCACACTGGCATACATACAACGTGTATTACACTGAATAGAACCCACTGATTTCGGTAAGTTCTGAAATGTGCATATTTTTCATGCGACCGAAAAAATATGTACCATGTCCTATTTTAGTGCATATTCTGCTGCGTTATTTTTCCTGAACCGAACCCTAATGCAGGTGTGAGAGCCGCCTAACGCACCACAATAGGCCATAGAAGTGAATGGGCCGCAAATTGGGCATTAAAACAATTGGCACTTTTGTGAACTTTTTTCATACATAAATACGCCGTGTAGTTCCACGTGCAAAAAACATGCAGCAGGGCCGAAATACACGGGGATAAGGCGATTTTCGGTTTGTGAATACGTCGTGTATTCACGGAACGACATATGCTTACGCTCTTAGGTCGTATATACAGGGCGACATCCGTGTGCGGATCCACAGCAAATCTCATGACCGTAGTAGTTGGGTGGTCGGGTTTCTGCGGTTCTTACACACAGGGCAGTCACATGTAGTTGTTACTGACAGCCACCGGCCCAGTGTATAATGAAGCGCAGCTACCTGCCCACAGAGAGGTTGGCCTCCCAGGAATGTCCCGGTGCAGTAAGCAGCCAATCCAACCCTGTGGGCCGCATGCACAGCCATCTGCACAGCCATCCTGGGCCACATTCCACATGTTGGACGCCCCTGGTATAGAGTCTTTTGTTACTACTAAATCTACTATATCACACACCGTTGGATACAGTAAGCCAACGGCGATCGCATTTGTCTTCACCATTAACACTAATCCTTGGGTCCGCCAAACAGACATACTGTATCTACTTAATGAGAATCTGTCCCCATCTGTGTGCGGTCCTCTGAGGGCACCATAAGATATTGACTAGCGCACTGCTTACAGCCATATGTCTGTCTTACAGTGAAGTAGTTTGCCAGAAATGTACATTTTCCCAGTGTCAGTACACCCATAGACGATAAGAGGAAGTAGTCCATGATATTCATGAGTTGCAGGCTAGTCACTACCACCCCACCCTCCTGCCACTGATTGACTGCTGTCTGTATATGTACAGTATTAGAGAGGCAGCAGTCAATCGGTGACTGGAGGACGGGGCTCTCTTGAAACTCAAGGGTGCTAGTGTAGTATGTCTCCACCAGAAGTATGGGTTGGCCGGGCTCGGCTACAGGTAACACCTAGGTCACGCCAAAAGCTTCTGTTTGGCTCCCGCACACACACCTTCACAGATTCCCGAGGTCCGGCTACAGCGACGCCCACACAAGTTCTTAGCTGACGAGCGATCAGCCCCGAGCCTACAGCCATGGCCACTTCTGAGCTCCTCTCCGGCTAGCATACGTTTTCTTTGCTGCTGAAACTGTGATGCTGCATGGTCTTGCAATCCTAATACAAGCCAACAAGCTCAGCTCTGCCCTTCAATTGATAACACTTCCAGTAATGTTATTATTCATGATAGACCATGCTTCTTATTGGCTGCAACATAGCGCAGTATTGCATTTATTATGATGCGTACAAGTATAATAGCTGTGCAGGTGGCCTTTAATACATTGCTCGCTAGCGCTTGGGAAGTGGCCGTGTAATTGTTGTGGAGGTGCCCAGTCAGGAACTCGGATGTGGGCGTGCTGGCTGCTCAGGAGCTCGGAGGTTGGCATGGCTGTAGCCTCGGGGCTCATCGCTCAACAGCTCAGCTTGGAGCTTCGGACTCTGTGAAGGTGTGTGTGCGGGAGTCAATGGGCAGCTTTGGGCATTACCTGTAGCTCAGCCAACCCATACTTACAGTGGAGACATACTACACTAGTACCCAACTCGTGAATATTGCGATTACTTCCTGTGCTGCTGCTGCTGATCAAATGTAACTTTTTAACAAAGTACTGCTCTGATACATAAAACAGGTGTATTGCTTCAATCAGTGGGCTGTCATATCTTGTGCTGCCCTCAGAGAGGAGAGCTTAAAGGTGGTGACAGATTCCTTTTAAAGGTTTTGCCCAGTGAATGATATTGTTTATCATCATTAAATCTATCCCATAATTATCAACCTTTCTCTATCCCCAGATATTCCAGGACTAATGCCATAATAGTGCCAGCTGCTGTCCCTATTGTGTCTACCCCATTCATGGTTCCAAGGTGGATATACATGCTCAGTGTTGCTTCACTCTCTGGAATGAACCCCGGTGTGGTGGGCGGCCGCTTCTGAAGCTGCTGAGTCTTCTCAGCTTGTCAAGAGATGCTGAGCGATTGCTGCCACGCTGCCTCACTTGCTCCTTTTCCTCTGAGAAGCAGAGAAGACTCTGGAGCCCCAGAAGCAGCCGCTCACCATGCCAGGGATCCCTCTACCTAAGGTCAGGCTCACACGAGCGTAATTTAATATCGTATGATGTGCACGATGTACACAAACATAGTATATGGTGAATGGAGTCAATGAAAGTGCATACATTCTCATTGACTCCATTCACACTTACATTGCAGCATGTTCTATTTTACCATGTACTACACGCAATAGAGCCCTATTCTCTATGGCCGGATGTGCAGCGTTTATATCGTGTGCAGTCCAAAATCGCTGCCAGATGCGGCGATAGGCCGGCTCGCACAGCAGTAAAACGCTGCATTATACACGCAGCGTTTTACGCACATGCTTATGTGAGCCCAACCAGTGAAGCAGAGAGAGGAGCAAGACTGAGCAGGTGTGACCACCGAGGCATATTTACTAAGGTCGGAACAGCAGGTGGCGCTGTTCTAAGAGTCCTGGAATATTTGGGATAGAAACATTTTTAAAGAGTATATAAATGCAAAAAAATGTTTATAATTACCGAGTGGATTTAGGGGCTGGTCACACTGACACTTTTACGTATGTTTCAGGTATGCGAGAAACATACGTTTTTCACTTTAAACTCCTTTTTTAAAATAAAGTTTTGTAGCTCAACGCTTTTTACGCTTTTTTTTTTTTCTTATTACCCCTTGATCACAAAAAAGTGTATACTTTAAGCATATGGAAACATATAGCCAAAATGTATGTCAGGTTAAACCTAGCCAAATGTATGCATAGTTCGACTAAGTTTAACACATTATAGCCCGTGGATCCGTGAAACACTACATCTTCATCCTTTTTTTTTTTTTTGGACAAAAAAGTTTGCGTTTCACGGATGAATATATTCTAGTGTGAATAGGCCCTATGGGGCCACCTAGACCAAGACCTATTCTTCCATCCCTGCCTGTCACACCCTGGAGGTCTCCGCTGTATTCCAGTCACTTTCATGCAGTGCAGCCTCTTATTAGACACCATCATGACGGTGATATTTTTTAAATTTCACTTTCAGCTATTCCCATGATGCATTAGTTAAGGCTATACCAATTTTACCCACAAGGCGGAGGGACAGTTTAATTATTATCATTACTACCTACATTGATCTAAATAAGCTAGAGCCAGTACATATACAGTCAGGAGGATGAGCTGTGATCTCCTCTAACAGTAACGCTTTACTTTATACTCTTTGTCACATTCCCCCCTTGGCCTATAAGAGGCTCTCGGAGGCTCCTTGTGTGTAGTGACCTCTTCTTCTGCTTGTATAGAGCTTGCTGACCACAAGACGCCTCTGACGCAGAGAAGAGATTTTGCCTAGTTACCAAGGTTTGAGAGGGGCACGTTATTGGAATGGGAGAAGCTGGATGGGTTGTATTGAGCAATTGCTCTCCACTGGACCGATCTGACCAGACTGGTAGGGGGTGTTGGGACCAGTGGATGTGTGAGGGCACACAAGGTGAACGGGATCAGGACCCCTGACAGACCACCAGTAGAGAGGAGCGTCTGATCGTCTAACAAGCACCAGCAGCTCCAACTGTTTTGTTGTCTGCCACCTGGAGACAGGTGGCGCCATTGTTGCACCCCCGCGTCTGAACCATTTCCAGGCGCTTAGCTGAAGAAGGTTTTGTCTCGTGGCGGCCATTACGTGTACTGCCTTTGACACCCTCCCACCATTGCTTCCGTTTGCAGTGGTATCGTGAACAACTAAACTGGACTGCTACAGAGTGGAGCTGGGTTGTCTTCTTTGATGAATCCAGGTTAAGTTTGGGCACTGATGATGGCCATGTTCATGTTTGGAGACCTGGGGTGGAACGCCTCATTCCTGCCTTTGCTGTGGAGTGCCACACTGCCCCCTTCTGGTGTGACAGTCGGCCTCCTCTAGTAGTGATACAAGGGACATTGACAGCTCAGCTAAATGTTCAGGACATCCTGCAACCACATGTGTTCCTCTCATGGCGGCTTCCAAGAGGCTTCCAGCAGGATAATGCTCGGCCGCACACACAAGGGGGTCACAGGAATGTCCCCACAACATTGTCACACTTCTGTGGCTGCCCAGTTGCCAGATTTATTGGCAATAGAACGTATATGAGACCATCTGGGATGCCAACTTGGACAACCTATGGGTTTCTGCAATCTAGAGGCCCAGTTACACCAAATTTGGACTTATGTGCCACAAGAAACCATATGGAACCTGTTTACCTCCATGCCCGTCTGTATCACATCTTGTATCCAAGCTAGAGGCGGTACAACAGTGTACTAGAGCCTCCATGCCTGTCCGTATCACATCTTGTATCCAAGCTAGAGGTGGTACAACAGGGTACTAGAGCCTCCATGCCTGTCCGTATCACATCTTGTATCCAAGCTAGAGGCGGTACAACAGGGTACTAGAGCCTCCATGCCCCCCTCTATCACATCTTGTATCCAAGCTAGAGGCGGTACAACAGGGGACTAGAGCCTCCATGCCCCCCTCTATCACATCTTGTATCCAAGCTAGAGGCGGTACAACAGGGGACTAGAGCCTCCATGCCCCCCTCTATCACATCTTGTATCCAAGCTAGAGGCGGTACAACAGGGGACTAGAGCCTCCATGCCCCCCTCTATCACATCTTGTATCCAAGCTAGAGGCGGTACAACAGGGGACTAGAGCCTCCATGCCCCCCTCTATCACATCTTGTATCCAAGCTAGAGGCGGTACAACAGGGGACTAGAGCCTCCATGCCCCCCTCTATCACATCTTGTATCCAAGCTAGAGGCGGTACAACAGGGTACTAGAGCCGAATGTCAAGGGGTCCGTTTTCCGCAATAAATTCTCCTTTTGCTCTGATATTGTAATCACTTCTGATAATGTTACAGTCACTCAGAAAGTTTCGTTCGATTCTGACAACTTCTAGGGGAGGGATATTTCTTTTTGACAGTGAGTGTATTACGGAATGGAGCAGTAAAGCGGAGCCAGCCTTTCCCTCCTCTGTACATCCAGAACACATGCATGCTTGGCAATAAGTGGAGCGTGTTCAGCCGACAGCTATTCAAACTATTTGGGCCACCTTAAAAGGCAGTTTCTATTGGCTATGGTATAATACTAGATAATGATATATAAACTCTTTGTTTTCTGTTCTTCCTTCCTTAGGTATTCTGTGCATATGGCATAAAGACATCATCTGAAAATGAGCGGGGAGCCTGATGCATTAGCGGTTGTCAATCAGCTGCGAGACTTGGCTTCAGATCCTTTGAACCGGCGGGCCATAGTACAAGATCAAGGCTGCCTGCCGGGCCTCATCCTATTTCTTGACCATCCCAATCCTCCCGTTGTTTACTCCGCTCTACTTGTAAGTGCAATAACTGTCATTAATATGTGGTTTCCCTATTGATGCCATTCAGGGCTATGTGATTTCAGTTCTGTTAAAATGGCATTGCATAGGTTGTAAATTGCTTTAGACGGGAATCTTGCCTATAGATTCTGAATGTACTGTGTGATGTTGCAGACTGTTTCCACCACTCATTCAGTGTACAGTGTGGCATAGTATGTTGCCACTTCCTAACTAAGGGTCCGTTTAGAGCTGGCGATTGTTCACTCGTTCCAATGAGAAATGTCTGAGTTCGCTGCAGCAGACAGTTTATACAGGCAGACACAGTCGAATCGTTCAAATGAAAAATTGTTCCGTCATTCACATTTACTATATAAGTGAATGAGAATGACTGAATGATCAGTATTCAAACTGAGCGCGAGGAGAGAATCTGCAGCTGCCCCGCTATGAGCCAGCGATAGTAGCTCCCGTGCAGCAGTCCGAGAGCGAGTATGTGTGGGGACGAAGGTCAGGCATCGTTTGCCCGGCATTCATCCCGTCTAAGTGGGCCTTTAGGCCTCATGTCCACGGGGAAAATCAGGCCCGCTACGGATTCTCCATGGAGAATCTGTAGCAGGTTCCTCCTGCTCCGTGGACATGAGGCTAAAAAAATCAGAATAAACTTACCCGCAGTGGTCCGTGCGTGTCTTCCTTCCGTCGCGGCCGGATCTTTTTTCTTCGGCCCGGCAGATGTGCTCGGCACGCCGGCAGCGTGCCGAGCACATCCGCCGGGCTGAAGAAAGAAGTTTCCAGCCGCGAAGGAAGGAAGACCTGCATCGCCCGGAGCAGGTGAGTTTAATTCAGGTGCGGGTCTCCCGCGGATCCGGACGGCTTCCATAGGCTGCAATAGAAGCCTGCGGGAGCCGTCCCCACAGGAGACCCGCGCCTGAATGGAGCATGTCCGGATTTTTTCCTGCACCCAGGACCCGCGCCTGCAGGGAAAAATGACATCCGCAGGTATTTAACTGCCTGCGGGTGTCTAATGCATCCCTATGGGGCGGGGATCCACGTGCAGGAAAAATGCTGCGGATTTTAAATCCGAATTTGCCCGTGGACATGAGGCCTTAGGGCTTTCAGCCAATAGTTGTAAGCAAATGGTTCTATTTACAGATGGCAAACATAATGAAAATTTTGGATCTGAAGCACATTGAAACAGATTTACTAATTCTGTCTAGCATTGAAGATTTAGACTAGACAGTTTTAAAATGTGCCAGATTTATCAAGTGAGTCTTCTAAATGATAAACGTGGTGTATCTTTAGAGCATCTAGTCTAACTGTATACCAGCAGTTAGTTGGCATAGTTTGCAGTAACTTTTGATGCAAATTTGGCATAGTTTATGGTGTTAATTGCTTTTAGGCCCCACCGCTATGGTCGTATAGGGCAAGAAAGTGTCTGAAAGAGTCTAAAACTTCATAAATTAAATGCAGTGCAAAGCAGGTACATCTAGTTCTCCCTCTCACACACAATATAATTACATCCACTCCACCCCCACATACAATATTATTATATACAGTTTCTCTCTCCATACAATATAATTACATGCAGCTGCATTCCCCACCCCCCCTACATGCAAACTACTTCTCTGTTTTGCCCTTGTTTATAGGCATCTTGTTTTTGCTGAGAAGTCCCAAAGCCTGGAGATGGTGTGGATGTTGCCCCTCTCAGTTCCTGATGGGCACTGTGAGACCTTCCTCATAGAGGCGTTTGCAAAAACTGCGTTTACTGCGGGGTCAGCAGCGTTGGCATGCATTTTGCCAGCGTTTTGGCTTCCTTTTCAGCAGGAGGCTGAAAAAAAGAATACTCACCTAGCAGGCGCCGTCTGGTCCCTGCCGCTGCTCTCTGGCATTTCTGCAGACTTTGGTGAAGTTGTCAGCCTACAAAAGACCATCTCTTGCTGGTAACAGAGTTGAAAACCCTGCCTCCAGCAAGAGATTACTCTGATTGGCTCTTGAGCGCTGTGCTTAGCCAATCGGAGCCAGCGCTCGATGAGCCAATCACAGCCATTCAATGACTGGTGTATCGAGTGCTGGCTCTGATTTTTCAGTGCTGCGATCAAGCACCTGTCAGCGCCTGTGTGAGCGGTCCCATTGAAAACAATGGGAGCGTTGTACTGCGATTAGCGCGGTGCTAAAAGTGGCGCACTAGTCGCATTAAGAGACGCCTGTATGAGGGGGAACTTTAGTTTGCGGTCCATCCAGGTATCTAGTAGATCTGTTTGCTAGATGCCTTAGAAACAACTCTTACATTCAGCCAGCAAGTTTAATTGCAAATGGTGACAAGGCTGAAAAATCTTGTCGCCATTTGAAAAATCTTTACAGACTATTTTGGTTGCCATTTGGAGCCTTGGATTAGATAAAAAAAAAAATGTCACTATCTAATTTTAATTAGTAAAAATTTATAGGTGATACATTCCCGATAAAGGGGTTTTATCTGAGTTGTATTGTTTTTTAAGCTGCAGGCAATGGTAAACCATATGCACTGGCTCCACACCCTGCTGTTCCAGCACTGCATTTCATGATCTCCCTGCTGGGTTCTGTTTACAAGCTATAGCTGTGACATGTGTATATACACAACCACTGCAGCCAATCACAGACCTCAGCAGTGTACTGTGATTGGCTATGGCGGTCACATGTATACAGAATATCTTCGCTGCAGCTTGTAAATGGAGCTTGGTAGAACGGGAGATGCAGTGCTGGAGTAGCGGGGTACAGAGCTGGTACATATAGGTTCTCTGAAAACCACTTTAAATCTGCTACCTGCTCATTAATGAGATAGCAACGTGCATCTATGAGTGCAGGAAACAGAGCAATGTTCCCAGGCTGGGAGGCGTCTAAAGATAAGTGATTACTAGTGGATACAGTATTGTAACTACAATGAAGTTGAGGGATTGTGGAAATAAGACACAGGCCATTCAAAAGGAAAATAATGCCTTCAATTCACAAATTCTAAAGCCACAATACTTGTAAAGGCCAATTTAGACGCAACGATTATCGTTCAAAAGCCGTCTTTTGAGCGATAATCGTTGTGTGTAACTGCACTGACATTGTGCAGTTTTCGTTATCCTGTCGCTCATCCTTGTCTTTCAGCGTGCTGAAAGACGACAATGAGTCTTATCAGGGATTCACAGCGGGATACAGCTGATACTATTGTTTTAGCTGTATCCCGCTCCCTGATGATAGCCTGGGTATGATGAACAGAGCTGTCTAGCTCTGTTCTCCATACCTTGTTTGGAGCCCTTGGCTGTATAACACCCCGCTTGTCTTCTGCATCCTCCGCTCCGAGCACCCGGCTGTTTAACAGCCAGGCGCTCGGTGCGGGGAACAGCTGGATGCAGAAGACAAGCGGGGACACCCCACTTGTCTTCTGCATCCTCTGCTCGGAGCGCTCAGCTGTATAACAGCCGGGCGCTCCAAGCAGAAAACAGCTGGATGCAGAAGACAAGCGGCCTTGCTTGTCTTCTGCATCCTCTGCTCGGAGCGCAAGGTGATCGCTCAACATTTCAGTGATCAACTTGCGCTGTAAATAATACAACAATTATCGCTCAAAAGACATCTTTTGAGCAATAATCGTGTCTAAATGGGCCTTAAGGCTAACACATAACTTCGTTTCACTTTCTGATATTTTATGTGTATGTGATGATCCTCATTAATTTCTAGAACGTAGACTAAAAGGGGTTGTCCAGTTGTAAAGTATTGCTGGCCTACCCTTAGGACAGGCCATCAATAGGAGATCAGCAGAGGATCCATCGCATGGAACCCCCAGTGCACTCGCTGGCAGTTGGATCTGCTATACTGACAGGCTCCCGCTGCTTCGGGTGTACACTACTATATGTCACAACTCAACGCACCGAGATCCCCTGTCAGTGTATCGGCCCGGTGGCGAGCAAGTTTGCAATGAAGGGAAAAAGCTGTTTGGAGCATAGAACAGCATCCGGGGACGGCGAAGGCAGTAAAACACACGGGATTGGTGGGACATAGGGGACACAGAGTTAGAGAAGGTAAACTAAATATTACAGTCTTCTTCATACATGGTTATACACAACAGAACACTTGTGTCTATGGCCTCCTTCCCACAAACGGATTTACGTTGCATAATTCGCGGCGAAAATCCGCTGCGTTGCCCGCTGCTATTAGGTTCTATTGAACCTAATAGCACAATGCTCACGATGCGAAATTCCGCACCGTGAAATCTCCCGTCCTCACCCGCAGCATGCTCTATTTGCCGCGGGTGTACGTGCTGACGGCTTCCATTGCAGTCAATGGAAGCCGTCCGTTCACGCTATCTCCCGCTGTAACACAGCGGAAGATAGCGTGAAAACGCTTTCCCGCCTACCGCCGCGTCATCTGACGTGGCCGGCGCGTCACGTGACACGGCCGGCCGCGTCATGTGACGCGGTGGGCGTGTCACATGACGCGGCTGCGGTGGGCGGGGAAGCGTCTTCACGCTATCTTCCGCTGGTAAGTATGGGGTCTCTGGGGGGCGCCGTGACGGGCTTCGCCGCGGAATATTCCGCAGTGGAGCCCGTCACGCTCGTGTGAAGCCGGCCTATATCTCTTCTGTAGTGAACACTGCAGAGACATCTGGATGCAGCGCCCTCTACTGTTATGCAGCTAGGTGAAGATGGATTTCTCTGTCCCATCATCACCTATCTACATAGCAGAAATTTTTTTGTTTGTTTTTCAAAAAAATGTACAGAATATGCTGATAAAATATATTGCAAAAAATGATTTGAATCTCCTATTCTGTACATTAAAAAAAGTGAGAATACTCTTTAATGTGCTGTTCTGATGAGGCAGTGATGCTTTTACAAGAATTGCTTATTAAGAGTTAAATCAGCAGAAAACACACCTCAAACGGATAAGGCCATTTCAAATTTGTCAATCAGCGGTGGCCAGAAATCTTGCCTGGCCCCCAGCTGTCTTTAAAAGCGGTTGTTCAGCAGTTGTGGTCCGGCTCCCCGCTATAAGGAGTATTAGATACGCCCTTCTAGTTCCACCACGTGGGTGAATGCATTGGGCTTACAGCTATGTTGGTGTTTGCCTATTCTTGTATATTATTGTATTCTGTTGACTGTTGAGTATTGTCGCTCTACTCCACTGTCCTGTACCACCGCACTGACTTTCGTCTTTTTCATTGCAGGCTCTTCGATATTTAGCAGAATGCCGCTCCAACAGAGAAAAGATGCGAAGCGAGTTGGGAATGATGTTGAGCTTGCAAAATGTCATTCAAAAGTAAGTAACGTATCCTGTACTTTCCTGTGATGTGTAGTGAGCTGCTGATATTGCAGCCCTCAGAACACATTTGTTAAACCCGACCTAGAGCGCCATTTCACCGCAGTGATACATAAGACAAAGATTTTCTCATTAATTTTTAGATATTTTTTTGTATATAATTGCAGTGTAGTGCACTAATAGGACAGGTCTACAAAGGGTTTCCTCTTGCCTGGTATGGAGCTGCATGGCCTCCACGTTCTGCCATGCAGTATCCGCTATATATTCTTCCCAGGAAGCAATGCATGTAATCCACCGAGGTGCAGTAGGGGTCCCATGCACTGCAGTGGGACGTCTACTTTTAGCACTCTGTTCGAAACTTAGCCTTAAGACAGTTGTGAGCATCAGACCTTATCCTTTTGTGATCCCAAGATGCCTTTCAAAACTGGGCTGTTGCCTTCTTGCTGGTTCCCAGTGTCTCCTTGCTGGAGTTTAACTGAAAGAATCACTACTGCGCATGTTTTTCCTTGCCCGCATGGTTGAGCATAGGCTACTGGTGCTGAACACTTTTGTGTGTGCACTGTGTTACCTGGTTTAGTTGTTGTCTGCCATTTTGGTCACCTGTCTTCACGTCTGATTTGGCTCCCCTAATGCAGCTCCCATTTCCCATGATGCCTATGGTTCTTTAAAGGCTCATTACATAGGGAGAAACCTATCAGCACTTACAAGCAGGAGGCATAGAGGGCAGTGTGGAGCTGCATCTCATTGGATACACGCGGACTCTGCATACAGATAGTATTGACAGTCGGGGCTCTCTCACACGAGCGTTTACCGCGTACTTATCTCCCGCGAGAGAAGCACGCAGCAGTACGCAATGCATTGCATACTGCTGCGTGCCAAGAAATCCCCATACACCATCTAGGTACGCATGTGTGCTTTAATACGTGCCAAGATAGCGTATTTTGCTCGCCAAACATGTGAGAGGCACAGTTGAAAGTACCGTATATACCGGCGTATAAGGCGACGGGGCGTATAAGACGACCCCCCAACTGTCACCTTATACGCCGGTATACAGTGGAGAAAAAAAAAAAAATTCATTACTCACCTGCCCCGGCGTTCTGTCGCGCTCCGGCAGGATGTCGCTCGCTCCGGCAGGCTGTCGCTCGCTCCTCGTCCCCGGGGCAGCATAGCTTTCTGAATGCGGGGCTTGAAATCCCCGCTTCCAGAAAGCTAATACACACGCCGGCAGCCATGACATCATTGAATGGCTGTGATTGGCTAAAGCACACGTGGCTTCAGCCAATCACACTATTCAATGACATCATTGAATGGGTGTGATTGCTAACACGTGCGCCTTCAGCCAATCACAGCCATTCAATGCTGTCATGGCTGCCGGCGTGTGTATTAGCTTTCTGGAAGCGGGGATTTCAAGCCCCGCATTCAGAAAGCTATGCTGCGTCGGGGACGAGGAGCGAGCGACAGCCTGCCGGAGCGAGCGACATCCTGCCGGAGCGCGACAGAACGCCGGGGCAGGTGAGTAATGAATTTTTTGTTTTTACACTTTTTTTTTTTTTGTATTACCGGCGCATAAGACGACCCCCGACTGCAGAGCAGATGTTTCGGGGTTCAAAAGTCGTCTTATACGCCGGTATATACGGTAAAATAAAGTTTGTTACTGCGTATTATGCGTGTGTAACACATGATAAAAAACACGTGTGAGAGGGCCATTAGTGTAGCAGGGGAGTTTTATAACTCTGTAGGTAATCCTATTATACGTTGCCTATTTTATCACTGTACTCATTGTGCATTGGCATAGGGGTGGAAAATGCGTAGCAGAAGATTGACCCTAATTATTCCCGTCGTGATACGGCAACTACTAAAAAGCTAGAGAGACTACAATAGGGCCATAAATCAGTGAAGTACCACCGTGATATGTTTCATCACATGAAACTATATAACTGCACCCTGTTGTAACAGAAACACATGAATTGTCAAAGTGTTGCATAAAATGAGGTCATAGGAGGCAGATTTTCCATTAGGTAAAAGAGGTGCATGTCTGGGGCGGCCCTCGTGCCCGGAGGGAAATCATTGTTCATCTCCTCATCTAGTGTTAGCTAGAACAATACTGTGTTTTAGAAATCTCGTATATCCATATTGTATTCACAATGTAACATAGCACACATATCAGAGGGGGGAAGTGAGATCTTTTTTCATTTAATTAAAATAATAATAATAATTTAGAAATTGATGGCAGCAACACATCTCAAAAAAGTTGGCCCAGGACCGTGTCTACCATTGTGCAGCATCCACTCTTCCATTTACAACAGTCTGTAAACATCTGGGTGGTGAGGAGACCAATTGCTGGAGTCTTGGGAGAAGAATGTCACATTCTTGTCTATAGGATCCCAGCTGCCCAACAGTTCTGGGTCGTCTTTGCCATATTTTTTGTTTCATAAAGCACCAAATGTTTTCTATTGGTGAAAGGTTCAGCACCCGGACTCTTCTTATGCGAAGCCATGTTATTGCGATGGATGTAGTATGTGGTTTAGCATTGTCTTTCTGAAATAGGCAAGGCCTTTCCTGAAAGAGACGTTGTCTGGATAGAAGCATATATTGTCCTAATACCTCTATATACTACTCAGCGTTGATAGTGCCTTTCCACATGTGTAAGCTGCCCATGCCATAGGCCTTAACCCTTTCCAATCCACTGTCTGACATCTAAAGACATTATGATTTAAGGCTGTACAGCTCTGATGTTGGAAGACGCCCGTCTGGGTTCTCTTACTGTATATTGCCAGCCTCTCTGCTGTCAAAGCCTATTCAATTTGTCACCTCATGCAGTACTGGCTTTAGCCAGCAGATAGCGCTGTTGTATAACAGCAGAAAAAGAGTAAACCCCCTAGGAAAACTAGGATACAAATTGGATTGGAAAGGGTTAATACAACCCCATAACATCAGAGATGCAGGCTGCTGAACTGTATGCTGATAACAAGCTAAATGGTCCCTCTTCCCTTCTCGGCATTCATGGTTTCCAAAAAGAATTTCAAATTTTGATTCATCTGACCACAGAACAGTTTGCAATTTTGCCTCAGTCCATTTTAAATGAGCTTTGGCCCAGAGAATATGTTGACGTTTCTGGATTGTGTTGATATATGGCTGCTTTTTTGCATGATGCAGCTTAAGCTTGCATTTGTGGATTGCATGGCGAACTGTGTTCACAGACAATGATTTCTGTAGGTATTCCTGAGCCCATGTAGTGATCTGCATTACAGAATCATGCCTGTTTTTAATGCAGTAACGCCTGAGGGTCCGTAGATCTTGAGCATTGAATACTGACGGTCGGCCTTATCACTTGTGTACATGAATTTTTTTTAGATTCTCTGAATATTTTGATATTATGTACTATAGATGGTGGGATGTTCAAAGTCGTCGCAATTTAATGTTGAGAAACCGATTTCTTAAATTGTTCCACAATTTCTAGATGCAGTTTTTCACAGAATGTTAATCTCTGACCATCTTTGCTTCTGAGGGGCTCTGCCTCTCTAACATGTTCTTTATATACACAGTCATGTAGTGCCACTTACTTTTACAAACTTTTTTTAACCCTGTGCCAACTTTTTTGAGATGTGTTGCTGCCATTAATGTATATGCCATAATACATAAAAGTAAGTTCCACTTCCAGGAGTCCCACCTATTTAAAGAATGTGGTCGTCACCCATTTCCCCCTCAATTAGCACTCCAAAGAAGAGGAGACAATGCATGTAGATCTCTCGATTATAGATTATGGATGTTGAGGTATTGGCCTGGCATTTCATAGGTCCTATAAACTGCAATGTAGAGAGCTACATGCCTCTTAATTCATATACCCTTTTCTGGAGTGCCAAACGGGTCAAGAGACTTTATTCTCCTAATATATGGTAGACCCAGACGGGGCTACACAGTGCACCCATAGTACTTGCCCATTCCTGTTGCCCTGCTATGTTCCACTTCTCTTCCTCTTGACATTGTAACTACAATGTGAACAGCTACACATGGATATGTCTGTGTCCGGATGATTGGGGCTGCATAGAATAGCATTGTGGGCCGCATGTTGGGCACTCCTTGCCTAGTAGAAGGTGTCGTTTTGCCGCAAAACTTGACATGCAGTTACATCTCCGGCAGATATACAAATGAATAGAGTTGTGGCATGATTAGATGAACGGTCTTGAAAGATAAATGAGTAGCAGCACATCCAACCACTTTCCCAAGCACACCTTGGCTACCAGTGCACGATCCCAATAGGTGATCCGGACCCAAGGATCCAAAACCACAGGTCCACAAATATGTAGTCAGATCTGCACTTCTGGCTTTTCTTTAAAAAGACCTCTTTGTTCCTCAATATAAAAAGTCATTGCGACGTTTCTATCCTGCATCGGATCTTTAGCTTTCTTTTTCGAAACGTTTCGAAACAACTTTTTATATTCAGGAATAAAGATGTCTTTTTAAAGAAAACCCAGAAGTGCTGATCTGACTACATATAGATGGACGGTCTTGTCACCTGAGGCCCTAGAAGTGGTTCCACCCTTGGCCTATAAGAGGCTCTCAGAGGCTCCTTGTGTGTAGTGACATCTTCGTCCGCTTGTGTGGAGCGTGTTGACCACTAGATGCCTCTACAATGCAGAAAAGAGATTTCACCCATTTAATAGAGTTTCAGAGGAATGTGAGAAGCTGGATAGTTGAATCGCCTAATTGCCCACCACCTGAACCGTTCTGCCCAGACTGTTGGGAGGTGTTGGGACCAGTGGATGCGTGAGAGCGTGCGCACACTACATGACTAGGTCAGGACACCCTCAACAGATCACCAGTAGAGAGGATGGCCTAAAAGACTCGAGCAGCTCCAACTGTCTACTATCCAGAAACAGATGACAACATCGTTACTGGCCCCTTTGTGCACCGGAACCGTTTCCATACGCTTGGCTGAAGGACATTTGGTCTCACGGTGCCCATTACATGTACTGCCTCTGGCACCCACCGTCACATCCATTTGCAGAGGTGTCGTAAATGATGAAACTGACCTGCTACAGAGTGGAACTGGGTTGTCTGCAGCACACTGCCCCCACTGCTGGAGTGATGGCCTGGGGCGTCATCACATATGACAGTTGGTCACCCCTAGTAGTGGTACAATCACAGCTCAGCGATATGTTCAGGACATCCTGCAGCTTCATGTGTTCCGCTCATGGCGACTTCCAAGGGGGTCACAGCAATGTCTCCACAACATTGTCACACTTCTGTGGCCTGCTCCGTCGCTATATTTATCGCCAATATAACATGTATGGAATGTCCACTTCGACAGCCTACAGATTTGCATGATCTGGAGGCTCAGTTACTTCAAATTTCTACCGATATATCACAGATACTATATGGAAACTGTATGCCTCTATATCGGCCGTGTCACATCTTTCATGCAAGCTAGAGGCGACCCAACAGGGTACTAGAGCCTCCATGCCAGCCCATATCACATCTTGTATCCAAGCTAGAGGCGGTACAACAGGGTACTAGAGCCTCCATGCCAGCCCATATCACATCTTGTATCCAAGCTAGAGGTGGCCCAACAGGGTACTAGAGCCTCCATGCCCGCCCGTATCAGGCTGGACTAGATGGACATTGTCTTCATTCGGCCTAACGAACTATGTTACTATGTTACATCTTGCATCCAAGCTAGAGGTGGTACAACCTAGTATGTTAGGCTGAATGAAGACCATGTCCATCTAGTTCAGCCTGCTTCAATTCACCCCCCCCCCACCTTGTTGTTTCAGAGGAAGGCAAAAAGAAACCCCAAGAAGCCATTGAGCTCCCTCAGTTGGAGGAAAAAAATGGACTCCATAATGGCAGCCAGAGTAATCCCTAGATCAACATTTGAGATCAACAACCTTGCTGGTCCCCTAATGTCTATATCCTATAATATCTTACCGCTCTAGAAAGACGTCTAGTCCCCTCCTAAACTCGTCTACCGATTTTTGCCATCACCACGTCCTCAGGCAGAGAGTTCCACAGTCTCACTGCTCTTACAGTAAAGAACTACCTTCTGTGTTGGTGATGAAACCTGCTTTCCTCTAGACGTAGCGGATGGCCTCTTGTTACCGTTGCAGTCCTGGGTATAAACAGATCATGGGAGAGATCCTTGTATTGTCCACTCATGTATTTATACATAGTTATTTGTTCGCCCCTTTAACTTCTTTTTTCTTGGGTAAATAATCCCAATTTGATAGCCTCTCTGGGTATTCCAATCCCTTCATTCCATGTATTAGTTTAGTTGCCCTTCTTTAGACCCCTTCAAGCACTGCAACATCTTTCCTGAGCACCAGTGACCAGAACTGTACACAGTATTCCATGTGAGGCCTGACAAGTGCCTTATATAGTGGGAGGATAATGTTCTCGTCCCTCGCCCCTATACCTCTTTTAATGCACCCCAAGACTTTATTTGCTTTTGCAGAAGCTGAATGGCATTGATTGATCCATTTAAATCTACAGTCCTACTAGTACCCCCAGGTCTTTTTCCCTAGCAGTACCCCATTTAGTGTACATTGGTGACATCCGTTTCTCCTGCCCATGTGCAGAACCTTACATTTATCAACATTGAACTTCATTTGCCATTTTTCTACCCACGCTCCCAACTTATCTCGGTCCTTATCTAGGTACTGGAGCCTCTATGCCCTCCCATATCACATCTTGTATCCAGGCTAAAGGCTGCCCAACAGGGTACTTGAGCCTCCATGCCCTCTCGTATTGCATCTTGTATCCAAGCTAGAGGCGGTACAGCAGGGTACTAGAGCCTCCATGCCCGCCCGTATTACATCTTGTATCTAGGCTAGAAGTGGCCCAACAAGGTACTAGAGCCTCCATGTCCGCCCGTATCACATCTGGTATCCAAGCTAGAGGCTGCCCAACAGGGTACTAGAGCCTCCATGCCCGCCCATATCACATCTGGTATCCAAGCTAGAGGTGGTACAACAGGGTACTAGATCCTCCATGCCTACCAGTATCACACCTTGTATCCAAGCTAGAGGCGGTACAACAGGGTACTGGAGCCTCCCTTCACGTGTACCACTTTCTGTAATAAATTATCTTCTTTTGCTCTGATATTGTAATTGGCGTTACAGTCACAGATATAAAGTTTTATTCAGTTCTGACAACTCCTCCTAGGTGCTTGTTTTTTTTTGTTTTTTTTTGGCATTGAGTGTATATCTAATATAAACGAGGGAGAGCTACATATATGTGATGCCTCTCTTTGAAGGTAAAAGCATATTTGAAGGGCTTGTCTCTCATGAAGATAATCCCTTTCCAGAATAATGTGCTCCAGCTGTCGAAAAACCTGGTGATCAGCTGTTTGAACCGGAGAAAGCTGCAGCCTTCCATACACTTTCAGTGCAGCGGTCTTTACGGGTGAAACTAGGGCTGCCTCCAGGCACCAGACTGGTAAACCACCTGTCCAACCAGGTTTACTATCTAGAGACCAGTACCGATTCTGCATTTTCATATGCAATAATGTACCGTGCACACTAAGGCCCCCTGTCCATGGGCGTTGTGGTATCCCGTTGCGGATCTCCGCCGTGGGAGCCACTGCCCGGGAGCAGGAGCCGGCAGACGGATCTCCACTGTCAGCCTATCTGACAGATAGGCTGACTGCCGAGAATCGTGGCAATTCTCAGCATGCTGCAATTTACCGGCCGTGAGCGGAGAATCGCAATGATTCTCCACTTTGTGGACAGGGGGCAAGCGCTCTCCATAGCAACGCTATGGAGAGCTTTCACTGCGTTCCCCGCAGTCGGATTATCGCCACGGGGAACAGAATGAAAACCTGCCTGTGGACAGGCAGCCTAACTAATCATCCTGAGCTCCTTTGCTTACTAGTTCATAAGCTAAAAGTTACAAACACTTCGTTCTCTACAAAAAATCTCAAGTCTGAAGTGCATCCTTCAAAGTAATAAACGAGGTATAAATTAGTGTTTTGGCCAAAATACATGAGCTCGGAACCCGCATGAAGCGTCTTTATTATCTTGTGAGTCCTTACACTGACCTTACAAACGAATCACAGAAAATGGGATCAGTTCTACTGAAAAATGCTAGAAGAAGGCCTTACTGATACAGAGGTCTAAAGCTTTTGATCCAGAAGAAGGCAAAAACAAAAACCTTGGACACCTTCAGCCAATTTGTGTCACAGGGGGGAAATTCCTCTTGACACTGGGAAAAGCGATCAAACCTGCTGGTCATGAATATAGTTATACAGTGTCTTACTAGTCCTACCATTATAATTATCTCACTTTTGCTATTATAAGCATTTTATTATTTTACATCATTTCTATTACCGATATTATCTCCACGTAGACTAATCTAATGGGGTTATTACTGAAGTCCCCGTTCCTAAAGCCATTGATTCATAAGAAGGCAAAACCCCTGGACACTTTCAGCCAAACTGTGTCGCAAAGAACAATTCCTTCTTAACCCAGGAGAAAGGTGATTGGTCCAGAGCCCTGGGTCAGACCTGCCGATGTCGTTTATAAATGTATATTCTCTTTTATTAGTGCTGCCAATATAGTTACTACTGTAAATATTTGTATTTTATATTATCCCTTTTATTATCCGCTCTGCGTAGACTAGATACTGGAATAGGGTTATTACTTGTGTCCCTGTTCGTAGTCCTCCTGCACAGGACTGGGTCGGATCCAGCATGTAGGATCTGACCCAGTGACCCCGATTACCTGTCCGGATTCTTCTTTATCTGCACTGGCTGGCATGCATGCACAGCACAGATAATGCAGCGCCAATGCTAGGCGATGACGCGGATCCCACAGCCTTTCCGCAGTGATGATTCCGTAAGGGCTGCAGGATGGACAGCTATCATTGACTTTAATGGAAGCCGTCCAGGCAAAAACCACATAGAAATGGAGCATGCTGTGGTTTTTTTTTACGCTTGCCTCAAGCGGAAATCGTAGTTGATTTCCGCTCGTGTGCAGCAAGCAGTGGTTCTCCATAGTAGGCTGTGGGCGGTACTCGCTGAGGAATCCAGGGGCAGGCATCGGCCCCATTCCGCAAATCAAATCTGCCCAAGTGCAGGAGCCCTTAAAGCTGTTGATCCAGAAGAAGGCAAAACTGCCTAGACACATTCAGCCAATTTGTGTTCCTTCTTGACCCTGGAATAAAAAAACAGCCAGTCCTAGACCCTGGATCAAATCTTATTTTAACTATTAATACATTTTATTACTACTTTTGTTACGTCTGTGACGGCTTCTATTATATTTATATCTACTAATATTATACTATTGCTGTTATATTTATAACTGGTAATGTTGTACTTGATTATTATTTTCCAGTATGGCCACATGAATCTATTGGCCTAGAGGTTGGAGCAGGATTGGCCAAGTGATGGTCCTCTTTTCTCTCAAATACTGGTTGACATAATGGCAGATGTTCCTGCTCCATCTGGTGGGGACCTTGGGGATCTTCATCTTGTCTTTACTCTTCACTTCTCCCTTCTTGCTCCCCTTTTCCAGGTCCTTGCATGGCTCACTGTTTTTCTTTCTCGCTTGTCATTTTCTTCTATGGATGGCTGGGACTGTTTCCTAATATGTTGCCATATATCCTTTTTGAGCTTCTGGATTAGTTGGCATATAGGAAGATGTTAAATTAGTTGTGCTCAGACATTTCTATAAGTCCTCCTATAGATGTAACATTAATGAAGCTGGGGTGTCTATGAATTTATAGATGTGATTTCAGTCTGAGCACAGGACAGTAGAGAACAATCTATGACTCTCTTGCTTGTTCCCCTGTCCCAGGGGAGGGGGTGACATGAACTTTTGTCTTATTGCCACATATCATTTCTTTCTTCCAGAAAATGAATGAGGAGACTTGCTCATGTAATCGCACCTCTATCCCTTTAACCTCTTGGATGCCACAGTCATTGCTTACCGCGGCATCTAAACCTTTAAAAAAAAAAAAAAAAATGCTCTGGTCCTGGAATGTGACCCACAAAAAGTCTTTTAAAAAATCTTTCTTTGTGCAAATGAAGTAACAACAAATCCTCTCTAAATTTGGTGGTGTTATAATCCTTAATGTTAACAAATAAAGTTTATTATTATTAGCTGTTTACTGTGAATGGAGGTGGGCGGGCAGATCGGTCATTGCTGGGACCACCTGTCGGGCATCTGTGCTCTACAAATTATCCCATCTTAAAGGGCCCTTATTCAGACCATCATATATACTCCAAATTTGGTTCCTGAAAAAACTAGAACTCAGCCAGTAAAATACAAAGAGCTACAGTGATAAAAAAAAATATAGTTATGACTGCTGGAACCTATACTGGTTGTTAACCCCTTAACACCACAGGACGTATGGGTACATACAGGCAGGGTGCTAGATAACGTAACAAGGCGTAAACTTGCATTCTGTGGATGGCGCAGGCTCAAAAGTGATGAGAACACCCATTCCTAACCCCTTACATGCCGCGATCAATGTACATCGCAGCGTGTAATAGGTTCACAGGGGAAGCGCACTCCCTCCATGATGTTATTGGCCCTCTGCGAAAAACAAGCCCTCCTATGGCAATGTCGACAGCAAAATGTAAATAGTTATAGCTCGATGGATGTGACAGTGAAAAACACAGAAAAATGAATTGGTAAGAGCAGCTCCTGCTATGGTAAACTAGAGACCTCCATATATTACATAGATGGCCATTCATCTGAAGGGTCACTCTGTAACACTACATATGGTCCGCAGTGCCTGTAGACTCTTGCAGTGATCAGCTGATTTACTGTACATGGGTGCTTGCCATATCATTTGGGTTGTTGGCAAGAAATCGACTCATTGCTAGTATAAATCTATGAGACTGTGTATGCTTTACCAGCCGGAAGTGCTGAGCACCTGGCCAGACATGGGTCCTCCTGGGGCCGAGAGACTTCAGGATCACACGAATTCTAGAACCGCCCATGGTTCCAACTGTCGGATATATAATGCGTTCCCTGGCCGGGGAGGAGAAGGATCGCTTGTGAATCCTATTACATCTCAAACCAAGTTCTTGGGAATGCGCGATACAGAATGGGATGAGTCTTGCACATATCCGGATTCCAGAGCCCATGGTGGGGAATATATTATCACCAGCACCATATGAACAATTGTAGTGCAGGGCTGTTTGTAATCCCCCCCCCCCCCCCCATGGATCTAATGGTGTGTTAACACATAGCGTATTGAGGTGCTGATCCATGCTTAAAGCTGCAGCATATTTTGCGCTACTGATTTTGATGCGCTAAAGGAGGGGATTATGATGACATTTTTGCTGCAGATTTTTCACTGTAAAAAATTTGCACCAACTCCGCTATGTATGAACGCACCCTAGGTCTATGCCGAAATAGGAAACATATGAAGACTCCGCGCTCACCGGGTCAGTCGGGCAGAATAATCAGATATAGCTATAATGGTTTACACTGTACTCTATTGCAACGCGTTTCGGCGTATAACAACCAACGCCTTTGTCAAGCAATACAAATAACACATAAAGCAGGACCACATATATAATAAATGTAATGCAATCACTGGTGATGAACATGTTGGACGGCAGGATGATTAGCATATGGCGTCATCAGGGGAGGAGATGGTCAATTGACAAAGGAGCGTGGGTCATGTGATTAGTGTTTGTAAGCAGAAGATTGGAGTTCTTCAGTAGAATCGGACTGGATGCATCCAGTCGGTGTGACTTGAAATCCTCCATTGTCTCCATTATGAAATTCTAAAAAAAGACGCGGGATGCTGTGGTTGGCGATACCATTTTTAACATTAGGGCTCCTGTCCAGGGGTGATAGTGCATTGTGTTACTCACGGCGATAATCTGGACGCGAGTAAGGCGTGGCCGTAGATCTATGTTTGGAAAGATGTGTTTTCAGTTTATTTTTATTTCTACCAATATATTTTATTACAAGGGCATTCTAAAAAAAAACTAAATATATATCTAGAACAAAAACTAAACTGAAAACACGTCTCTGCAAACATAGATCTAATAGTATAAATGGCATCACCAACCACAGCATCCCGCGTCCTTTTATAGAATCTCATAATGGAGACCATAGAGGATTAAAAGTCCCACCGATGGAATGTATCCAGTCCGATTCTACTGAAGAACTCAGAAAAAAGGAGATGTACTGAATCATCTGCTTACAAACATTAATCCCACATGGGCTGAATGAGCAATGAGAGAAAACATACCGTAAAATATAGACTACTACACAATTTAATCCCAGACACCCAAATTTTAAAGAAAAAAATATTTTTTAATCCCTTTTTTAGTATTGTCTATGATCATAATCACATATATGTCTTACTGCCCCTCTTTTAACTGTCTTTATTTTTTGTCTAATACGGCTTTATTGTAATATCTATTTCCTAGTCTGGCACATACTCATGAACACGAGTCGCTAGGAATCCTTCCAAATCCTAGTGAATAAGATGAATGAAGTGACCTAAATCTGCTCTCGGTGGCACTACTAGCTCTGTTTTATGAATGAGATGCAGTTCCATCAGTATTCGGGATATAGTGAGTGTGGAATGCGTGCATTGCGCCCCACGTAACGTCACATTGGTTCCATGGTATCACATGACCCACGCTTCTATGTCAATTGACTATCTCCTCCCCTGATGATGCCATATGCTAATCGGCTTGGTGTCCAATGTGCTCATCATGAGTGCATTACATTTATTATATATCTTGGTCCTGTTTTATGTGTTTGTATTGCTTGAAAAAGGCATTTGTTGTTATACGCCGAAACGCGTTGGAGTAAAGTACAGTATAAACCATTATAGCTATATCTGATTATTCTGCCCGATTGACCCGGTGAGCGCGGAGTCTTCATGTTTTTGCTACTTGGATGTTCTATTTATGGCGAGGCTCCTCTGTTGGTGAAGCCATCTATGGTCTCCTGGTCGTCTCTCCAGCCTTCTTTGCTGGATTGTGGAATGGGATACAATTATTCTATACACAGACTTGGATTGTAGGTGCAGGGGGGTTCCCTTACAGGTTATCCCTCCCAGCACCAGGTGAGTGTCTGTACACTTTTGCTAAACCTCTTTATCTGTGATTGGTATACCTAGGACGCATGAGGCTCTGTTTTATTTCCTGTTATGCTGAAATAGGAGTTGAGGAGGGAAGAATGTTTTGTCCTTTAATCCCTTCAGTGGCAGAGCAAGCCCTGGAGATTTTCCTGAGGTAATTTGAAGTGGCAAACATGTACAGTGGCACACTAACTGTGTGTCCTGGCCAGCATTTCAGCACTAGAGCTGTCCATGGAAATCTTTAGGGGTTTAACTGCATGGTCAGTGCAGCAAGCCCCGGAGATTTTCTGGGCGTGCCACTAAAAGGGTTAAACTAATTTTTGGGCTATTTCTCAATGCTAAGGGTTTTCAGTTTCCTATAGGATATAGTGAGCCTTGTCCTTATGAAAAAAAGACAGTAAACCGGCTTAAAATACAATAAAATCGAATACTCCCCTACCCAGTCCAGTGCTGCAGACTCACCAGAATTGGTGAATATTCCATTTTTATTTCATTTTTAAGCCCATCTAATGTTTTTTGTTTTTAAGTCTCGGAAAACCCCTTTAAGAAAAAAGCGCTGGTAAATTTTGGAGCTGACCTAGAAGGAGAAGATAGAATTGATTGATCTATCTGAATGAGCGCAGGCCCGTTCTACTTTAGGCTGAGTGACACGGCAGCACATGAAATTCCGGTGACAAATCCAAATCCTTTGACATTCCAAAAATGTCACAAGCCGTGCGCAGATCATAAAGACAGTGTAAAGGTTAAAGAGGAGATTAACGATTTCTTTTCCTAGGTTAAATATGCCTTCTCTGCCTGATGATTTACATCCCAATTACCACTAGTTTTAATAAAATCTGCCGCAACTAATTTATACTCGGAGAGAGTATCCGAAGAAACGTCTCGCAGTCGCTTCTTTCCCGCAGCGGTACGTTCCGTTCATTAACCCCTTCAGCCCCGATCGCTTGCTTGACTGCACTCAACTTGTAGGCAGAAATCTTTTTTTTCCAGGCCTCCCGGCAGTGAAGGGCTAATCTGGTTTCCACAAGGAAACTAAACTTTAAAGACATTTATGTTATGTCAACTTGGGAACTCTTTGTCAGCAGAAACATAGAATGTCAAGTCTGACTTCAAGTCAAGCTTAAAGACATATTTACTTGACTTTTCCGAAGAGCAGAAGTGACACCTTCCACAGTTCCATGCAGAAATAACACTGAATGCATCCGATGCTGAGCATAATAAAGAGCAGAGTAGTTTGTCAATGCTGGTATTTATGCATGCTTCACACATTTTAATGTGTCCATATGAACTACATTAAAACTAGCAGCCTCAACTGTTATTTAATAATTGAATTTTATGGTCTGTAAAGAAGGACATTCCCTCCGGTAACGGCTTCTCTTTTTTTTTTTTTATATTCCAAAGGCTAAAGTTTTTTAATTAACTTTTTTTCCCCCCGTCTATAGCTTCAGATAATCGACATGTTAAATAACTATCTCTGCCTGAAAAAAAAAAAACGGACCAAGCCTCGGCCGGATCATCTGCCTGTTTTAACAAGCTGAAGAAAATCCACCGCTGTAATCTGTTCTTGTAAATTAGTATTCACTTAGGGTGATTAGGAACGTTAATGTAGTACAAGTTTAATTATCAGCTGTCCCTTAAAGGTGCAAATGTCTCCGGCATAGCTCATGAATATTCTTCAGGGGTTAGAGGGATGACTTTCGCTTTTAGTATAGGGGATTAAGTATTTCTTTATATAGTTACATAGATTTAAAAAAAAAAGACAAAGGTCCATAAAGTTCAGCCATTTTTTTTGTCCTGATCGTTGTACATCATTATTTGCTGTAAGGATATCTGCATACTTAATGGATTTTCTGCATCGAAGGATAGGTGAGTATAGTTTGTGTATTTTTGGTTTTGGTAACTTTATTTTATGGCTCGGCTGTTAAAAAGAAATTTCGATAGCGGGCAGACTTCTATTAAGCTGGCATAAAAAGTTCTCCGTGAATGCCAGTAAGGTATACCGTATGTAATATGCAAAGTTTTCTGTTGATGCAGGACTACCACTCCGGGAGACACGCAGCTTCTTGCCACAGAGGTTTATGATCTTCTGCAAGCGTCCGGCACAGCGGATGGAGATTGTATGAATGAGATGAACTCGAGACGGCGGAAGGCCCAGTTCTTCCTTGGAGCCACAAATAAACGTGCCAAAACGGTGGTCCTGCATATTGACGGACTTGATGACACGGTCAGTGTATAATGAATCACATGATTTAGATGGTGCTCCCTTCCTGCCTCATTGTACTATGTGAGGGCATCCATGGCTGCTTTAGGGTCAGGCAATGGATCTTGGCACGAATTTGCTACAGATTTCACCCTTTTAGTACCTTGAAGGGGGGGGGGGGGTATTAATCCGCAGCATTTCTTCAATACAATAAGTATACCGTGAATTTGAAAACCTGCAGCATGGTCATTTTCGTACTATATGTGGAGGCAGTTTTAATACATACCATTCACGTGTACTTGCTTTGGAGTAAACGGTCACAGCTGTTGACCTTAGGCCTCTAAGCATATTTTTGGCCTGTGTGCTGTCCGTGTAATTCCACAGGCAGCACACGGCCCCATTATAAGCCTATGAGGGTATAAACCTGAACATTATACCACACAGATGCATGGTCTACATGAAAAGACTGATGGCATGGCCTATTCCTGTCTAACAGATGAGAAATAGGTCATATGTGTCAATGCGCAGTGTCCATATATATATATCGGACAGTACGTGGACTGGTGTCTGTGTGCTGCCTGACGCGAGTTGCGCCACAGTCTTACAGGTGCAGCTTGCAGTTACAGTAGTGTGCACCTAATCTTAGAGTACCTTCACATTAACAAAACATTTTGACATGTCATAGAGACATGTCAAAAGTCTTTATCAGTGGGGGTCCCACTGCTGAGACCCCCACTGATTGCTAGAAGGAGAGGGTTGCAGTGCTCACCCCAGTGCTGTGCCCCCTCGGCTATGTTGGCTTGTTTTTGAGCAGTGTCCAGTAGCTGAAGACTGCCTCATAGCGGTGTATTGGAAGCTTCTATATACCTCTATGAGGCTATCTTCAGCTGCTGGAAGCCATAAATAAGCGAACATAGCTGAAAGGCCACAGTGCTGGGGTGAGTGCTGCAGCCCCCACATTCTAGCGATCCGTGGGGGTCTCAGCAGCAGGACATGTCAAAAGTTTTCTAAAAGTGCAGGTAGTTTTTAAAGAGAGCTTTTCAATTAAGGTGCTATGGATACAGTGTGGAGAAGAAATATGTGCCCACATGCCATTGGGGCTGTTGTTTCAGGCACGCATGTGTGAGCACATCCTGATTTTACAAGGATGTAAATATTCCACTTTTTTTCTCCTTTTTTCATGTCTATGTCGGACAGCCAGACTGCTCTTTGATGGGGAGCACCATTTAGGCACCTGCATTTCTTCATTTCTTCTTAGGACTTGTTCACACAGTACTGTCACATTGCAGCCTATTACTGCAGTAATAAGCCATAATTTGGGTCCGCATGTGAATAGGACCCTAAGAAATAACATGCTCAGTTAACTTAGCTACACAGGCATGGCTGGAAATCCACTAGTGTCCCCTGCTCCCTATAGGATCTGCTGCTAAGCACCAATCAGAAAATAATTGTACTGTCCTTATCAGACCAGCTGCAGAAATAAGTTTAAAAGGGTATTCCAATCTCAGCGTTTCATTGTTGAGACCTGAAACCTGCAGAGGTTTCCTAACCACCTCGGCGGGTGTTACAGAAACCGCAGAACTGGCAGCCCTACTCTTTCCATAATTTCCATTGAAGTGAGTCAGAATTATGGAAGTGGTGTAGGGTTGCTATCTCGACTGTTTCCGTTAACACCCTGCAAGGTGGTCAGGAAACGGCTGCAGGTTTTTCATCTCGGCTATGAAACGCTGAGGTTGGAATAGCCTTTAAAAGGGACACTGTCATTACCTTTTGAGCCCCATCAACTACATTATGGAGGCCAACGGTGAGGGAACAGGTAGTCCGGGGAGCTGTGTTTCATACTCACAGGGCGCCCCATTGCAGTGCTGTGTCCCCACGAAGTTTGCATGTGCCAGCAGATTTATTCTTTCTTTCTGCGCACCTTTCATACAGAGGAATGGGAGATGCACATATAGAAAGAGTCAAGATGCTGGCGACCAGTGAGTATGAAACACCGCTCCCCCTCACCTTTTGAGCGCCATAGCAGGGTTTGCCCTTTTAAAGATAAGTTCACACATAGCAGAGAAATTCCCCACCAAATTCTATGTGAAAATCCGTACCAAGCTCTACAGTTGGATTTTCAGGCAGATTTTGGTTGTAGAATTAACGCTCTTCATTGGAGAATGAACTGGAATGATCGTTGCAAACAACTCGAAGCAGAAGCCATGAAAGGCCATATGTGAGACCTATTCTCACAGGTCAAGATGGCCTGGAAACCTTTCTTGGCACGCAATGGCACAATCAAAGGCAAAAATGGGAAGGAACTGAATGACCAACAGAGTATCAAGGATAGGTGGAGGGAATACTCAGAGGAACTATATGCCTGCAACCACATACCTGCACCATTGCATGAGATGGAGGCTGTGGACTTGGAGCCTCCATTATGGAGTCAGCAGTGTTTATGGCAATGAAACAACCAACCAAAAACAAAGCACCAGACATAGATAACATACCAGCAGAGCTATTGCTGCCAATACCAGTGAAAACCATCACAGTCCTGTGCCAGGCAGTATGGGCATCACAGTATGGGCACACAATGGTCACAGAACTGGAAAAGATGTCTTCCTCTCTCTACCAAAGAAAGGCGACTCCCAGAATTGTTCCAACTGCCAAACAAGAGCCCTCATTCCCCTTGCAGGCAAGATCCTTATCAAAATTATACAGGAAAGACTGAGATGAGTAGTTGAAGCGGCGCTCCCTGATGCGCAGGCAGGGTTCCATTCCAGTTAAGGACGCGGCACCCGCAACCGTATTGCAAACCTGTGCTGCATCGTGGAAAAGGTCGAGAATACCAAAAGCATATCTACATCAAGGCCTTTGACTGCATCGACCATGACAAGCTATGGCAGGTCCTGTAAGAGTTGGGTGTATTCACGCATCTAGTCAAGCTAATAAAATCACTTTATACCAAGCAAGAAGCCACTGAGAGAGCACAAAATGAGAAAGTGAAAAAAATGGGCCTCTACCTGAATTTAACCCCTTAGTGACGGAGCTTGTTTGCTTTTTTTTCATTTTTGTCTTACCCTCCTCCCTTTTAAAAAATCGTGACTTCTTTATTTATCCATCGACGTCACTGTATGAGGGCTTGTTTTTTTCGGGGTGAGTTGTATTTTTTAATGGTGCTATTTATTGTAAAAATTCTAAGAGGAGTAAAATGAAAAAAAAAACGACATTCCGCCATCTTTCGGTGCATTCTGTTTCTACGGCGCATAAACTGCAACAAAAATGACATGATAACTTTATTCCATGGGTCAGTATGATTACTATGATACCAAACGTATATAGTTTTTTTTTTTGTTGTTGTTGTACTGCTTGTATTTTTTTTAAAGATATTTAATTTTTTAAAATTATTTTCTGTCTCCATTTTCTGCGCGCAATAACTTTTTTTTATTTTTCAGTCGACATTAGTTGTGTAAGGGCTGATTTTGTGTGGTACGTTCTGTTACCGCTGGTACCATTTTTGAATGCAGCCGATTTTTTTTGATCGCTTTTTATTACATTTTTTCTTGGAGATAGAGTGACCAAAAAGCGCATTTCTGGCATTCTTTATTTTTTTTTTCCGGATGACGTTCACCGTGTGGGGTAAAAAATTGCATTACTTTGATAGATCAGAGTTTTACGGACCCAGCGATACCAAATACGTATTTTTGCTTGATTATTTAGATTCTTTTATTGTAAATATGTCAAAAGGTTTTTTTTTTTTGTTTTTTTTTAAACTCTTATTACTACTTTTTTTTTTAATAATTAGTAAAGCTTTATTGTTTTTATTTTTACACCTTCTTTTAGTCCCCAGGAGGGACCACAACCAGCGATTCTTTGATCACTTTTGCAGTATGATGTAATGCCATAGCATTACATCATACTGCATTCTGACAGGCAGCCTACCAAGCCACCGCACTGGGAGGGCTTGATGGTCTGTCTGCCAAGACAGCTATGGGGCCTTTCAGAAGGCCCCCGGCTGCCATGACACCTGCACCGCTCCCCCGATCTCACCATGGGGGGTTCGTATGGGACCCCTGAACATTGGCTGGGGGATTTAAATGTTGCTGTCAGAATTAACAGCGGCATTTAAAGGGTTAATGGCCGCGCGGCTGATTGCAACTATTGCCCGCAGGTGTCAGCTGTAATAAACAGCTGACGCCCGCGCTGTATGGAGGGAGATAGTGGAGCTCCCTCTATACACGTCCTGCGATGGAAGGACTTAAAAACACTATTAGGCCGTCACTAAGGAGTTAAAGAAGACTAAAATTATGACAACTGCAAAAAATGACCAAATTCAGATCAAGATCGACAATGAGGCCGTATAAAGCGTGCGAGACTTCATCTTCCTTGGCTCAAAAACTGACCAGGCTGGAGAATCTGTGCCAGAGATAAAACGTAGGATAGCATTGGGGCGAAGCGCGATACTAAACATGGCCAAAATCTAGAAAAGTAGGGATAGCAACTAAACGCAGGATAGTGCAAACTATCGTGTTCCCCACAGCCATGTATGGGTGGGAAAGCTAGACTGTGAAAAAAGCTGATAGCACTGACACCTTTGAGCTGTGGTGAAAGCTGCTGTGTATACCCTGGGCGGCGGGAGTAACAAACAGAGAAGTCCTGAATCGTATAAGACCTGATATATCACTGGGGGGTAAGATGGCCTCATGGATTTTGGCCATGTAATGCGAGCAGAGTCGCTAGAAAAATCTATAATGCTTGGACAGATCAGTGGCAAAAGAACACCCGGCCACCAAAGGACACGATGGCTGATACTGTCAGAGCCGATACTGGCATGGATATCACACAACTGAAACAAGCAGTGCAAAACCAAAAAACATGGAGGGAACCTTTAGGGTCACCAAAGGTCGTGAAAGACTAAATGGCTAACAACAATAACAACATTGCTGTTAAAGCTGTATTTACTTACGTTGTACTGTACATCGCTGTGGGATTTCGACTTGCCCTAGGAATACCTGTTCCGATTTCTTCCAGCACCCATATGAGGTTAAAAACTTTTATTATAGCATCCTTATAAACCTCCTCATAGAAGCGGATGGGAAATAAAAGGAAATGATTTTTATGTGTTTCAAGCCTCACAAACCAGGCTCATTCCCATTATTAGGAAATGCCCAGTTTGTGAGGCTTCATGAGTGCTGGAAGAAGTCTTGTGTTCTGGAATTGGATCCATCTGTGGCTGAAGTGGCTTTCTTCCCTGCATCATGCTACTTAGATCCCAGGATAATGTCCAGTGTGGGTGAGCTGGTTTCACTTTTTCTAGGGATACCTGTATATGATCTGGAAGTGAATCCAGCTAGTAGCCCGTTGCGGTAGTAAACCCGGTATATGGGTTCAGCTTTGTGAGGAAACTCCTACTGTTACTAAGAACCAAGTTTGAGTCCAAAACGTGTCACAATACATGTGTTCTTTTTCCAGTTTGTGATTTTTTTTCTTCTGTCTTTTAATGGGGATTAAAGGTGTTATCTGGGCTCTTTTTGACCAATGACCTATCCTCTGGATAGGTCATCAGTAGTTGATAGATGGAGGTTCACTGCTCAGGACCCCCGTCCTTCAGCTAATCACCTGGCCCGCTGTCCAGTGCAGCAGGCTGGATGTTGTCATCGGCCGACTGGGTGACAAGTGCAGGCGGCGTCTACAATCCCATTGAACTCCATGGGAGAACCGCGCTGCTGCGCTATTTCCTGCTCAGGACAAGATGTCCCGTTGCAGGAACAGGAAGTGCAGTAGCAGCATAGCTTTCCCATTGATTTCAATGGGACTGAAGCCTGTACCCACACTTCCTCTTCTGTCTGCTGATGACAACGTCTGGCCTGACAATCAGCTGATGGACGGGGGTCCCGAGCGATGGACCTCTAGCCATCAACTACTGATGACCAATCCAGCGGTCGCAACGAGCCCAGCAAACCTCTTTAAAATAAAGCTGCTATGTAGTCTGCCCTTGGGCTAAACTGATGATCTCATATTCCATGTCTTTACATGAAACCATTAATCCTCTGTAACCACATGTTGCCAAATGACACTTTTGTTGCAATTGGCAAGATCTAGGACTGCCTTTCAAATCTTAAGGCCACTCTCACAAAGGACCTGTTTCAAACGCCTCGCTGAGCGCTGTAAAACGCCTCCATTGATTTCAATGGGGCTTCTCAGATAGCGATTTTTGAACGTTGTCCGCTCTATTTTAGTGCATTTCAGCATTTTTTGGGATGGATTCCTACGTGCGGATCCGTGGCAGAAATATGTACCTTAGCGGCTGATTTCTGCCACAGCTTTAGAGCTAGAATCTGCATATAAAAATCTGTGGATTCCGTTGTGTGAACATCCCCTTAAAGTGGCAGCCAATGACGAAAACAATTTTCCTGTTATCGACCCCTTACTGATTATCTGATCATCGGGAAGGTTCAACTGCAGATTTCCTTACTAAACTGTGCAGCTACTGTATTTTCCGCTCTTGGTGGGGGTGGGCTGCCAAGCAAGGGGCCCCCTTTATGCCATCCATAAGCCCTACCTAATGGCACGTAAGTACTGAGGTTTTCCTTAACAGAAAACCTTTTTAATTAAGTCAGAAGGACGCCCTAGTGATTAATTACAATGGTAAACTTCTCTACTAGATCTTCCCTTCATGCTCTGTTGTTTCTGATTCTAAGATGTTGGGCATTTAAATGTATCAGGGGTCTTCGGGGTCCCAGGTGACGGTCATTATTTTTCCTTCATTTCCTCCAAGACAACAGCCTTGTTTCTTTCTTTTGTGCCCCACTTAGTTCCACATTGAAGGTTCATCACAAAAAGCATGCACAAAACATCAATGCAAATGACCTCCTCCTGTTGTTTTATAAGAAATCAGCAGGAACGTGTCTGCCAGAATCGCTCTTCATCCTTCAAGTATGAAACCAGTCCGCTTGTTTGAAAAGCCTGCCTGGCTTCGGAGCAAGTAGAGTGAATGCAGTCCACGGCGCTTGTGATCTACAATTTGCTGAAGGGTTGCAACATCTGCTTTGATGCGTTCCGTCAGCATGCATGCAAGGTGTCTGATAAACGGGGAACTAAACACTAACTGCTTAGCAATGAGCACTTCAGTCAATCAGAGCCTAACCAAGGGGAAATGCTTTCTTTATCATATGGAGCAAACAACTCTTGGCTTTCCAGCAATGTCTTATGATTTACAGTTTACTTTATCTACTTCGATTTCTTTTTTTCTTTTCACATGTTAGCATTGTACCTTTTAGTCACAAGTGGAGAACACATGTCAAGGTTGTTCTCTGCCTAACCAAGCGGAGGTGATTTGATTTAACAGCTTGACTGCCGGGTCGGGGAACCAGTTGTGTGTTTTCAGTCATCTTTCCCAATTCTGTATTGTGCACGATGCTGCATTAATGTAATAAAACGTCTTCACCTTTTTCTAAGCATTCCATTGTGTTACTGGGGGGCAGGAAGAAGACTTCTAATATTCGTGTTTTACCTGGCACCAAACTATTTCTAAGCTTCTATTCGCACAGTGCGACAAGAAATGCAGAATGACCACATCAGAATGTAGCCTTACAAGTCAAACATGAAAGGAGAGAGGCAGCGATTATTCGCTTTATTACTCTTGTCAATGCTCGGATGATTTCAAAGGGGTTTTCCAGGTAAAAATGGTTTCTGTGATTGTAAACCACAACTCTGGACGCAGCGTCGGTCACCGCAGATCACATGACTGCATCGGCAGTATATTGGTATCAGCCACCGGATTCCTACGTCACTTGGCCACACACCCCGGTGATCAACATATATCTCCTCCTCCCTTGCATGTCATCCTCCTTGCCATCTCCACGTGTCAGACGTGCCCACCAGGGGGAGGCATTTGGGCTGTACTAGGTTAACGGGGAGGAGAAGGAGTGGTCTGTGCTTTTGGTAGGAGGGGTTTCGGAAAGGTGTGTCCAGTGATCCACTCACTTTATTGGCCTAAAACTGAGAACTGAGTTCTGTGGTCACTTGACCGCCAGTGATGAAAATGGCAGAATGGCGAATCTTACGACGCAGTGCCCATCAGTGCCCAAGGCTGGTGTTTTAGGCTGTTGACACAAGTGTATATTCCGACCACATTTAAGCATCCGTAATACGGATGAGTCTCCTAGCTGTGGGTCGCCTGGCCTGAACTATGATGCTCAGAGTTTGGGTCAGGAGACCCACAGTTAGGCCAAGATGCTCATTTGTATTATGGTCACATAAATGTGACTGGGATACACCCATGTGTCACTGGCCTAAAAGCCATTTTCACCCAGAAAATACCATTTAAGAACTTGTTTAACATTGGAATAAAGGGTCTGCTTTTCCCCAGAAACCACTCTTGTTGATGAGATGTATTCAGTATTGAAGCTCAGTGCCATTCAAGTGAATGGGGTAAACTACAATACGAGACATAGCCCATATGCAAGGGTAACACTGTTTTGGGGGGGATGGAAAGAAGCCTTTTGTTAATGCAACCTCCACACCAAATCCAGAAAAAAACACAATTTAACACTCCTTGCGCCTTATACACAGTTGATGTGGGAAGCTGAGATCTAAGAGCTGTATGGTGCCTTCACTGTCCCTGTGCCTATAGAACGCCACATGGAAGGGTTCAGTCATCTTTTGGAGCGGAAATCGTTACGTGTATATGGGCCTTCAGTCAAAGCATCTAAAGTGCACAATAATTGTTACGTATAAACGCGAAGCCATCGTGTATCTTTTATTCACTTTTTGTTGTTTGCTCAGTTTTAGCCGGCATAAAAATCATCGCTAGTTCGCTAACTTCTCGTTCCGTCTAAACGCTTCCCGCTCAGTGTTCCATATAGAAGGTGCAGCACTGAGCGAGACGGGAACAATTCTCAGCGGTTATCCACCTGTCTAAAGATTCTGCATGAGCGCAAACAACTAGCTGTGACGTCACTCGCTTGTACGCTCGTTTAAACGAAGATCGTCCCGTGTAAGTGGGCCATAATTTGAGGTCCTGTACACATGTTGCAGATTTGGGAGTGGATTCCTTGCCAAAATCCTCATCGAATCCACTAGCAGTCCGTATCCAGTGTAAATAAATTGGGTATTTTATATTCTCCTGAATTAATCTGGTGGAGAAAAGAGAATTCTGCAAGAAGAATAAAAATGTTGTTTAGGAAATTGACCGTTTACCATTTCAGGGCCAACTTAAAGGGGTTGTCCCGCGCCGAAACGGGTTTTTTTTTCTTTTCAATAGCCCCCCCGTTCGGCGCGGGACAAACCCGATGCAGGGGTTAAAAAAGAAAACCAGATAGTGCTTACCTGAATCCCCGCGCTCCGGTGACTTCTTACTTACCTTGTGAAGATGGCTGCCGGGATCTTCACCCTCGGTGGACCGCAGGGCTTCTGTGCGGTCCATTGCTGATTCCAGCCTCCTGATTGGCTGGAATCGGCACGTGACGGGGCGGAGCTACGAGGAGCCGCTCTCCGGCACAAGCGGCCCCATTCAGAAAAGAAGAAGACCGGACTGCGCAAGCGCGTCTAATCCGGCGATTAGACGCTGAAAATTAGACGGCACCATGGAGACGAGGACGCTAGCAACGGAACAGGTAAGTGAATAACTTCTGTATGGCTCATATTTAATGCACGATGTATATTACAAAGTGCATTAATATGGCCATACAGAAGTGTATACCCCCACTTTGTTTCGCGGGACAACCCCTTTAAGCACTCCACTAGGAAGGCTCTGGATCTATCCATATGATTTGTGAAGGCTGGCCGTTGTTTAGCGCTATCTTAGTTTTTTTTTTAAACTTATTTTTATTAGCATTTTCAATGGATACATGTGGCAGATGTTTTAAGAAAATCTATACAGAGTCTCGCATGATATACATTTCTTTTACAGTGATATTACATTGTTTAGGTACTGTCATATGCCTATTTCTCTCTGTAATCTTCCCAATTATTTTGCCTCCAACCCATGTATGATCCTTTCTTATTTCGGTAAAACTCTTTCTCCCAAATATGGTAACGTTATTAACATATTGAAACACACATTGAAATTCAATGCTAATATTAACCATCAACTATCTAATCTAATCCGCGAACTAAATCCCGGCGAGTACGTTCCTTTCAGATCAGTAACGATATGTTCAGTGATCCCAGACTGTTCAAATCCTTTTGACTGTAGTACCATGTTGTGTTAGCAAATTGCGTCATACATTCTTTGATTTCGCTGGGGTTAAGACATTTTTCTATAAATTCCCTCCATTTTTTGAAGAATTTTGAGGTTTGGGATTCCAATCTCCGTTCTATCTCACTTTTTTCCATTTTTAAGAGCTGTTTTAGCTGGTGTATCACCTCTTCTATCCCTGGGGGTTTGGCTTGTAGCCAGTTATTTAGAAGGCACCCTTTACTAATTAGAAGTATGGTATGGGTCATTGTGGTTTTTCTAGCCTGTTCTGGCAGTTGGTGGAGTACGAATGTCTGTGGTGATAGCTGCAGGAATTGGCCTCCAATGTCTTGTATTATTTTTTGGGTCCCCACCCAAAATGATTTGATTTTAGGGCAGTGCCAAATACTGTGTAAAAAATCTGAGTTGGGTAATGCGCATTTTGGGCATGCTTGTAGTCTTGCTGGACCATTTGGGTTCTGAGGTATGTTGAACCCATAAATGGCTCTGTGGATTATCTTAAAATATGTTTCCCGCCATCTTTCGTTTGATACCGCCCTTCTCACAGAGTTCCAGCTCTTGATTATACCCTCAGATATCTCTGGATCCTGTAGGTCACTTATCCATCTTTTAAACAAGTTCGAGCCATTCTCTTTCACCCATGCTTCCCTGAACTTAGTATATAATACTGAAATTGATTGTTTATAGGTACAGTTTTGGATTAGGATATCTATAGAGTTGAGTATTGCCTCTTTTGAAACGTCAGTTAGCCTATTCCGTAGGAAGTTTCTCGTTTGTGCATATGGGAGAAAATAAGTTGTAGGTAGGTTATATTTTTCACCCAATTCCTTGAAGCTCATATAACTAGGAGTTTCTGGGTGTATAAGATGTTGGACCTTTAAAATGCCCCTCTGCTGCCAAACTTTAAACATTTTGTTTTCTCGCCCTTCTTTGAATTCAGGATGGTTCCATAGGTCCATATGTTTGGATATTTTGAATGGTAAGGCGTACATCTTACGGGCTATCTTCCATGCTGCTATGGTATCTCTAGCCATGATCGAATGTTTACTCTCTTTAGGAAGGTTGGAGAAGCTTGTATGCAAGAGGGCATTTAGGCTCCATGGGCTGAGTAGTTCCGTCTCCAGATCGATATTGGAGAAATTATTAGATCCCCTTATCCAATCTATAGAGTGTCTCATGAGGCTGGCTACGTTGTACATGCGGATATCTGGGAAGTTTAAGCCATCTTCACCCTTAGGAAGCATCAGTTTTTTTAGGGCGATAGCGGGCGTTTCCTTGACCATATAAAGGATGTGAGTGCTGTGTATAGTTTTCCTAAATCCCGTCTTTGTAGTAGAAGGGAGATTGTCTGTAGTGGGTATAGCAGCCTTGGGAAACTAACCATTTTAATTAGATGGCATCTGCTCAAGAATGAAAGTGGCAGGTTACTCCATGTATTCAGTTCTTTAATTATCTTCTGTATTAGTGGGGGGTAGTTTAGTGAATAGAGGGATTCTGGTCTTTTACCTATGTGTATTCCCAAGTATTTAATGCTGTTTTTTTGCTATATTTACTGGGTAATTTTTGAGGGCTGTGTCTGCCAGTCCCCCTCTAGGAGAGATATCTAGCAGGTCACATTTAGTAGTATTAACTTTAAAACCCGAATTCCCCCCCCCCCCCCCCCAAGGCTCTTAATAAATCAAAAACCCGAGGTAAATCAGTAAGTGGTCGGCCCAGCGCTATCAGGATGTCGTCGGCAAATAGCATAGTCTTAACTGCCTTACCCCGAATCTTAATACCTCCAATCTCTGTAGTGCTCTCTAGGAGTCTTGCCAAGGGTTCTATTGCTAAATTGAATAGGAGCGGCGATAACGGGCAGCCCTGCCTGGTACCCTTTTGTAGAGGAAACCTGGGAGAGAGAAAACCTGGTGTGTAGATTTGTGCTTGTGGGGTGGAATACAAGTTCCACAAATAGGAGCAGAAGGGGCCTTGAAAGCCTATTTTGTCCATTACTGTTTTTAGCCATGGCCACAAGACATTATCGAAGGTCTTCTCCGCGTCTATTGCGAGAAGGGCCGGAGAAGGGTGGGATAAAGGATGTAATTTAATGTTATCTAATGTTGTCAGAATTTTCCGTATGTTCATAATGGCCGATCGTCCTTTTGTAAAACCTGCTTGCAATGGGGAAATTAATTTGGGCATAATATTGGCTAGGCGGGTGGCCATAATTTTTGCCATCAGCTTTAGCTCTGTGTTGATTAAAGGGGTTGTCCCGCGAAACAAAGTTGGGGTATACACTTCTGTATGGCCATATTAATGCACTTTGTAATGTACATCGTGCATTAAATATGAGCCATACAGAAGTTATTCACTTACCTGCTCCGTTGCTAGCGTCCTCGTCTCCATGGTGCCGTCTAATTTTCAGCGTCCAATCGCCCGATTAGACGCGCTTGCGCAGTCCGGTCTTCTCCCTTCTGAATGGAGCCGCTCGTGCCAGAGAGCTGCTCCTCGTAGCTCCGCCCCGTCACGTGTGCCGATTCCAGCCAATCAGGAGGCTGGAATCGGCAATGGACCGCACAGAAGACCTGCGGTCCACCGAAGGTGAAGATCCCGGCGGCCATCTTCGCAAGGTAAGTAAGAAGTCACCGGAGCGTGGGGATTCGGGTAAGTACTATCCGTTTTTTTTTTTTTTAAACCCCTGCATCGGGTTTGTCTCGCGCCGAACGGGGGGGCTATAGAAAAAAAAAACAACCCGTTTCGGCACGGGACAACCCCTTTAACCCCTTAATGACATGGCCTATTTTGGCGTTGAGGACCAAGCGATTTTTTGGTATTTTTCCATCTCCATTTTTCAAAAGCCATAACTTTTTTATTTTTCCGTCGACGCGGCCGTATAAGGGCTCGTTTTTTGCGTGGCGATCTGTAGTTTTTATCGGTGCCACTTTTGGGTATATAGACAATATCGTAAATTTTTTATTTTTTTTTTTAATGATAACAGGGAGAGAAAACGCATCAATTCTGCCATAGATTTTTTTTTTTTTTTTTTACAGCGTTAATCATGCAGCATAAATGACACACTAAATTTTTTCTGCGGGTCGGTACGGTAACAACGATACCAAAATTGTTATATTTTTTTTAGGTTTTTACACTTTTTTGCAATAAAACCCCCTTTTTTTGGAAATCTTTTTTTTTTCTCTATAGCTGCATTCAAAGTCATGTAACTTTTTTATTTTTCTATGTACGGAGCTCTATGAGGGCTTATTTTTTGCGAGACGAGCTGTAGTTTTTATTGGTACCATTTTGGGAAATGTACGGCTTTTTTGATCACTTTTATTGCATTTTTTGTGAGGCAAAATGCTAAAAATTAGCATTTTGCCTCTGTTTTTTAGCGTTTTTTTTTACGCTTTTTGTCGTACAAAATAGAAAGCGTGTTCAACTTTTTGTACACGTCGTTACGGACGCGTCAATACCAAATATGTGGGGTTTTAGTTTTTTTTTCCCTTTTTTTATGCTAATATTAGAAAAAGCATAAAAAAAGGGGTTTTTTACATTTTTTTTTTACATTTTTCTTTTTTTTACACTTTTCTTTTCTTTTTTTTACACTATTTGAGTCCCTCTGAGGGACTTGCAGCACTATGCCTATGATCGCTGTCATAAGGCATGGCAAAGCTACTGCTCTGCCATGCCTTATCGCTTGTACAGCGATTATAGGCACAGGCAATACAGGACGCCGGTGTCTGGCGTCCTGTTGCCATGGTGACAGGCCGGGCTCTCGCGATAACATCGCGAGTTCCGGCCGGAGACACACAGGGATCGCGATCCCTCTGTGAACTCTTTCCCTGCCGCGATCTACTTAGATCGCGGCAGGGAAGGGGTTAACAGCGGCGGGCGCATCTCCGATGCCCCCCCGCTGTTGGAGCGGGACGCCGGCTGTGACTGACAGCCGGCTCCCGCTGCGGGATAGCGCGGGATCTTATGTGATCCCGCGCTATCTCCAGGACGTACCAGGTACGTCATGTTGCGGGAAGTACCAGGCTGCCATGACGTACCAGGTACGTCCAGGAGCGGGAAGGGGTTAAGGATATCGGTCTGTAAGATTTTGTTTCCATAGGGTCTTTTCCAGGTTTGGGCAGTAGTTTGATATGGGCTGTATTCATTTCAGCTGGGATGGGGCTGTCTTTCATGTACCCATTAAAGAGAGTTTCAAGTAAGGGGACAGTCTGGTCTTTTAGTGTCTTAAAGAATTCACCCGTGTAACCATCTGGTCCAGGGGCCTTGTTGTTACCCAGACTTGCTATACACTCTTTAATCTCTGTTTGGGATATGGGGGAGTTTAATTCCTCCCTTTTGGTCTTCGGTCAGTGAGGGCCAGGTTATATTTGAGAACATGTCATGACTCAATTCTGTGTCTATCTGGGCATGGGAGTAGAGTTTTGAGTAGAAGTTAAAGAATAAACGGTTTATTTCATGTGGGTGGGTTTGTACTTTTCCAGAAGTGTCTTTTAAGCCCATTATAATTGATCTATTAAGGGGTCCTCTTGCTAAGTTAGCCATTAGTTTCCCTGCCTTATTTCCATAGTTAAACAGTTTTGCTTCGTTTCGTGAGTGTAGTAACATTTCCCTTTAATGGAGCCATGTTTCATACGATTCTTTTGCTGTCTTCCATTTTTGTTTGTTATGGTCATTTGGGTTGTTTTGGAATTGTGTGTATGACTCACGTAGCTGTTTACTATATTGGCTTATTTTATCTTTGATATATTTTTTTAAGGGATCTCTCGTAGGCTATTATTTTGCCTCGTATTACCGCTTTGGCAGCGTCCCACAGCAACTGGGGGTTATTCGAGTGTATTTCATTGTCTGACATGTATTCTAGCCACCACCCCTTTAACCAGGCACAAAAAGTTTCGTCTTCCACCAGATATGTTGGGAATCTCCATATATAGTCGGTACCCCTCGGTAGTTTCTCGCTCAAGGACCATATCACTGGAGCATGGTCAGAGATTATCATATCGCCTATAGATATATTAAGTGTTCTTGGTATCAAAAAGGGTGTTACCAGCATATAGTCTATCCTGGACCATGATGTGTGTGCATGCGAAAAATGTGTAAATTCCCGTCCCTCTGGATTAAGTTCCCTCCAGACGTCTTCGAGTTTAGAGGCATACATAAAGTTTTGAAAATTGGAATCTTGGTATCTAGGGCTGCTTCCCGTAGTACCTTGATTACGTCGATCTTCCGTCGCTTTGATGACTGCGTTGAAGTCTCCGCACACCACTTTATGGGTCTCCATGTCCGTGAGTAATTTGTCAGACAGTTCTTTTAAGAACTGTTTGTTGTCCGAGTTAGGGCCATATATATTATAGATGCTGACATTTTCTGATCCTATTTTTATATGTAGATTTATAATCCTTCCCTCAGTGTCGTGCCACTGGTCTTGTACTTCGAGATTCAGACCATTTCTAATGAGAATTAATACCCCTGCTTTTGAGTGTATTGATGGTGACCCATATACTTCCCCTACCCAGAAACGTCGCATACGGAAAAAGTCATCTTTAGTAAGGTGGGTTTCTTGAAGCAGTGCTATGTCAGCTTTCAGTCCTTTGAGATGTCGGAGAACAGCTGTTCGTTTATGGGGTGATCTAAGGCCTTTAACGTTCCAAGATATAATTTGCATCACCTAATGCTATATAGTTATAATCTGGAGTCAAGAGGTCTGGACGCAACAGGTTAAGCCCGCGGATATCACAACTAAAACTTTAAACTTTAAACTCGAACCTTTCCCCTGCACCTGGTGTCTTTTTTCGGGTGCACCCAACAACTGTTGTTGGGATAACCTTTTGTCAGACACCAGGAGAGGAGGTAAAATGCTTTCTCCCTTAGGGTACGATATCAGCTTAAACCCTCAAGGAGAGTGCATAAATCGACTTCCCTCCATTCCACTTCGTGAGCAGCGCACGGGAGTAGGGTCCAAGTACAGTCGCAAGACTGCGGCTGTGTCAAGCTTTGCCGCTCCCTTAATCTCTTTGCTCCCTTGTGGATCTCGGTGTGGAATTAAATGGAGTAATCATCCATTTCAGTTGTTTACACAAAAAAATGTTTTTCTCCCCGCTCCAGCTAACTGTACTTTCTACTTTGAGAATCATAACATTGTAATTACAATTTTAGAACTGTTAAATGTTAAATGTTCTGTTTATATCAAGTGTCCTGAATTCTTTCTTCATTGCCCTGAGATGGCTCTCTTGTAGTGTCATGTACTCACGGCCAGAAGATCTCAGGAGGGAGAGGTGGCCCTTGCGGTGTCTATCTTAGTTTTTAGTAGAAATCTACTTGACTTCTAAGAATGTATAGGAGTAATATAGTAATGTCCCTGATGTATTATGAGTGACATGTATAGGAGAAGTCCGGGGAATCCGTAGGGGGCTTCTGTTTATTTCCCTGTTCCTAACACTTTGGAGCTTTCTATGCATTATTTCTCAGTTGACAAGACAAATTGTTTCTCTCCCCAGTCTCGAAGGAGTCTCTGTGAAGATGCCCTACTGAAAATCAAAGGCGTCATTAGCTTTACATTTCAAATGGCAGTACAAAGATGCGTTGTCCGTATCCGGTCTGACTTAAAAGCAGAGGTAGGATATTACACAATGCAGAATGTTTGGGAGCAGACATGGAGTCGCAGTGTTCTTTGTCCTCTAAACGCAGTGTTGTGCATTTGTGCTTAAGAGTTTCATTTTGTCCTCTTTGTCCATAGAACTTTTTGTCAGAACCATTGTGGAACATCCAGGTGGTCTCGGTTACACTTACAATGTTTTTTTGGACAGCAGTGGCTGCCTTCACAATGCTATTCTATGAAAACCATTTTCTATTAACCCTTTTCAATCTAATTTTTCTGCCACCCGCACACTCCCCAGTTCTTACTTATTTTGGGTGGGAAAGCATGTTGTGGATTCCTTGAAACTACTCAACAGAAATACATAAAATTGACCGGTCATGATGTTTTCATTAGCAATTTTTTTGAAAATTCAACATAAGTTATAAGTGTTTCACATCAGGAAGATCATTTGTAATAAACATGTAAATTTATGTGGATTGATATTACACACTTCTATAATAAGACTCTATTCATTTCTACTTTCTCTAATGATATCTGTCTGTCTGTCTGTCTGTCTATCTGTGTAATACAGTGCCATACAATGGCATTCTATAACCGCATACAATATGGATAGCATATGTTTTAACACTATGCAGGACAGCTCTCCGATGTCAGAGGCTGTTCTGCATACTGTAACATACATATGCAGAACAGCCTCCCACATCGGAGAGCTGTCCTGCATAGTGTTAGAAACATGTGTTGGACCTTGCCCGACAACGGAGCTATGCAAGGAAATCTGAATACACTTTTGTTGTTACCCTTGGGTACTTTCTCACCTCTATCTTAATAGGATACCCACTCCTAGGGAGAGTAGAAATGTCCTGACGTTTCTCTATTTCTAAATAGTTTGTCTAACCATCGATTGATGTAAACCCAGACCCTTAGCAATGCTTTTGTAGCCATATGTAGCCTCATGTAGCTCTATAGCATGTCTTCTGGAAGTTGTTTGCATCAAGGTATGGTTCACACTACCCAATATCTCTTGAAGAGCAGATTTTATAAGTAACCAGGCTTTTTGTTTAATGGGCAAATCACCAATCTCATCTGCTTAAGACTATATTTACATGGCCAATATTCTCGCACGAGTTTTGTGTGTTATGAGACACAGAAAAGTTGCACGAGAATAGACCCCATTGTTTGCAATGGGTGATTTTTCTTTCTCAGTGATGCTGCAAGACGAAAAAATCACAGCATGTCCTATTTTTGGGCAAGTCTCGGACGAGAATAGGATATGCAGATGTACGGTCACCCGCACAGAACACGAGCACGGTGTCCATGTTCGAGAATCTAGGGCTCGACTTTCTATCGGCCATGTATATACAGCCTGATTTAAATGCCTTTGCAAATTAAGTCTTGAAGAAGTCATTCATACAGAGGTTCACTTACTTTTTCTCCTGACACTGTCAGGGTTTACTCAATGTGATTCTACATGTGATTCTTCCCTTTTTTCCCCACTTCAGGCTTTGGCGACAGCGATAGCATCTACCAAAGTGATGAAAGCGCAGCAAGTAGTAAAGGGCGAAGCTGGAGAGGAGGTTGGTCACATTCTCACTGAGCTCTCTGCTTGTTTCAGGCTGTTTTAAAGCAGGACTTCAGGCAGTAATTTGTTTAGTTTATTGCCCAGATAATAAAAAAAGGTAAAATTAAGGCAAAATTTGCACACCGTATTGATGATCGTGCTGTCATTCTGCAGCACGTTGCTGTGCTTTTAAATGCATCTAAATCACTAAACTGGTGTTAAGTGCCCCGATAAATCTTCCCCATTGAGTTCTACCAACAATCTGACATTCTCAGTATGATACTCCATTACTGATATAATTAACATAACAGTACATTGGGTAATTACGTATGAAAATGGCTGCAGAAAAAAACTGTAGGAACCCCACAAATCACAAGATCCTGTGACCCCCTGTATGAATGGAGTAGTGGCTGAGCGAGCGTGCTGCTGCTTCACTCATCTCTGCAGGACTTCCGGAGATGGCTTACTGCTGTACTAGGCTCTCTAGCATAGTGTCAGAAACAAATGGGGCGACATCGCTCATGCTCAGATGCCACTCCATACAAACAGGGGGGCATGGCATCCCCGTTCTAATGAACTCTGAGGGTCCCTGTGGTCCCCCCCCCCCCCCCCTCCACCAGTCAGGCACTTATCCACTCTCATTTGTACAAGGGATAAGTTATATCTTGGAGCAACCCCGTTAAAGATGTATGTGTTATTTGAGGAGTTTGTATCCGGATCACAAGTTATCCTCTATCCACAGGGGATTGGCAGGGGCCTTACCACTGAGACCTCCAATGATCTCAAGAACTGGGGACCAGTGGCCAAGCATGCACGCTCAGTGCTCCATTCATGTCAGCAGCGATGATGAAAATACCTGGGCGCTTACTGTTCGTCTATCTCCTGCAGTCCCATTGAAAGTGAATGTTGCTCCATTCACTCTCCTATTCACTTCGGGCGGTGGGGGGGTTAGGTGTGTAGTAAGCCTGCAGTGAGGGGGACAGGGGGCACAGGACCCTCATTCTCGGGATCGGTGGTGGTCTTATTGGTGAGACCCACTGATCAGTTAGTTATTCCCGATCATGTAGATAAGGGAATATTTGTGATCCTAGTACAACCCCTTTAACATGGACTGAATAACATAGCAGTAAGTGCTTTAAGTTTTGCCAAGCCTTCTTGTGACTTCTTTCCTTTTATCTGAGACATACTGGTTGCTAGAGGAATGATGTGTTGGGTAAGGCTGCAGAGCCCTAGTAACCACACTGTCAGAGTGAAAGCTAAATTGGCATCATGCTGACATTAGAAAAGCAGGTTGGCGGCGGTCTAGCCAGGTCAGCCTAGTCTCACGTTATCGAATCTTGCCTCTAAATTGGGGAACCTCCCGAAATATCTCCTTTTCATTGGCTTAACAAGTATATTTCTGCTTTTCTATGATGATTGTAGAATGTGATTTGCATAACCTAATGATGTTCCTCTACTGTTCCTTTTAAGTTGTTGTTGCCATTTCAAGATACTCCTGTGGATGTGGAGCAGAACACAGATTTACCCGACTACCTACCTGAAGATGAAAGCCCTATGAAGGAGCAGGATAAAGCGGTGTCTCGTGTGGGGGCACACCAGGACGGTGGGAGCAGTTGGCTTAGCACTGCAGCAAACTTTTTATCAAGATCCTTCTACTGGTGACCTGGGCTTGGGGACTAAAGACAGTTTGAAGAAAGATTTCAATCATCCCAGTGAAGTGCAATTTGCAATAAAATACTACACACACAAAAAGTTGTAAATCGCTCAACTTACTGCTGTGTTTTCCATGTACAATAGCCGAGCTCGTAAAGCAGCATGGCGGACAAAAGTCACCGAGCGTGTTGCTTCATTTATTGCGTGTTGCCTCACTTTGTAAATGGGTCCACCCTTTGCTATTACACTGTCATGTTATAAGCCAAATAATTGTGATAGTGAACACTCTGATATTCAGCCTTAAGGTCACTGGTGTGTTGTGATACACAGGAAGCGTCTCTCCACCTCAATACTCAGGACCGTCAGTTCTCATTCGGATTAGATATTAGTGCATGAACGCCTTTTTAAGAAACGGTTTCTTTCTCTTGCCTTATTTTATGGAAGGATTTGTTTCTGTGACACGGGCTACTGTCAGCAGCAACACAACCTCGGTTTTTCCTTGTTTTTCCCCATTTTCACACAAATAGTGAAAGTTTTCCAAATCTGAAAGAGTTTATGCCTTCTTTATGAAAGAGAATTTAAGTTATGTGCAGGTCCAAACTATTAGTGGAGCAACAAGCCTATAGATATAGTAAACTCTACATAGTCTCTTCAAAAAGTCAACTTTAGTCCTGCCTGGGTATTTATGATAGAACCATATTAAAGGGAACCTGTAAGCACCAACCATAAACTAAGTTATGGCGCTTATAGTTTAGCTGAGGGTCTGCGGAGCGGGGTCTCATCTTCACCCACTGCCTCGTTCTTGCAGTGTCCTCCGGTAAAGTCGGCACGCCAGCAGCTTGGCGCTTTCTGTGCGCATGCATCTCTTCTGTATGGGAGGGGCGTGCACAGAAAGAATCAAGCTGCTAACGCCTACTGGGGACACCGCAGGAACGAGGGAGCTGGCGAGTATGAAACACAGCTCCCCAAACTCTGTCAGCTAAACTAGAAGCACCATGGCGCTTATAGTTGCTGAAAGGTTCCCTTTAAGAGCTTATGATTACTGTATGAACAAGGCATATGCAATGTATCAACCACGAATAGAAATAATCTAAAACGGGCTGTCTGATGGTCTGGTGTAATAACCAAGATCCACTATTGATATAAAAATGCACATATATAATATATTTGTGTACTAGATCTGCTGCCTGCTATATATACCATGGTGCCATTTTTTTAGAGACCCTATATAAGAAGTATGGCTGTTTTTCATTCCTTGTCTGATGGTGGTGATTTTATATTTGCAAATGTTTGTAATGACAGGATGGGATGAAATGTGTGTTTTAGATGTCCAATTAAAACGCCGTGATGGCTTCATTCATTTTCTTTCCCTGTTCTGATGGACCAGGAATTAGTTGCACAGTTGGGAGCATATATTATGCGGATTCTCTCTTTGGAAAGACACTGCTGTTCCTATAAAAAAGGGTTTTGGAGAAGAGATTTCAGCTGCGTTTTACGGATGTGCGTCCCGGCCTGACCGTGGGTCTGCTGACTCGAACTCCTGGGCATCATAGGCAATATATCATGCTTGTGTAATCATATAAAAGTAGCTTTATTCCGTCTCAGCATTCAATGTTTCGACCCCTTAGGTCTTTGTCAAGCTTGACCTGTGGGGTCGAAAACGTTCCATGTATGGGAGAATAAATCTCCTTTTACGTTTTCGCCCCTGACATGCCGTCACACAGTTTTCTGTTGATATTCGGATCTGTGCATGAATAGCCCTGTTTGCGGTGGCGAATGGTTGTGCTGCTGACGTAGATTGGTTTTGGTCAGGAGGTTCGTGGTCAGGCTGGAATGCACGGCCCCGGATTTCAGACACAAAAATGTGGCCAAAATATGTTGGTGTGTCGCCAGCCTAAAAGATAAAATCTAGTTGAAATTATCTGTGATAGATCCATGTGAGAAGATCTGGTTTGGTGAAATCCTTGGTAATGAACTACCGTTGATCTTTAAATGAAAGGGATTATAGTTTTTCGGCATTTGGAATCTCAACTTACATGGACTATCTGGCTGATTTAAAAAAAAAAAAAAAAAGGCATACAATGGTGTAAAATAATAAAAGTAAGTTGTACCATACCGATTTCTGATCACTTTCGTTCCGACATTTTCTAGGTCTCCTACCAGTCTCTGCTTCCGGGACACTTTAATACAGACATGTGAATGTTGCAGCCAATTACTGGCTGCAGCGGTCACATGTCTGCGTCAAGGAAGTAGAGACCAGTGGTGGACCAACTGCAGCAGTGGGGGATCAGTGAGGGGAGGACTTTATTTTACACCATTCTGAGCCTTAAAAAAATACCATGGATGGTAATGACCCTGTGCATCACCAATGTGATCTGTGATGTCAGATGAGCATTTTGACTGGATTTTCTCTTACAAGAAAAAGGACCTATTACTAGGGATGAGCGAGTATACTCGCTAAGGCACTACTCGCTCGAGTAATGTGCCTTAGCCGAGTATCTCCCTGCTCGTCCCTAAAGATTCGGGTGCCGCCGCAGCTGACAGGTGAGTTGCGGCGGGGAGCAGGGGAGAGCGGGCAGGAGAGAGAGATCTCCCCTCCGTTCCTCCCTGCTCTCCCCCGCAGCTCCCCGCCCCGCGGCGGCACCCGAATCTTTCGGGACGAGCGGGGAGATACTCGGCTAAGGCGCATTACTCGAGCGAGTAGTGCCTTAGCGAGTATACTCGCTCATCCCTACCTATTACCTCTCCTGGCGTATGTACTTTAGTTAATGCTTCTGTTTCCCATAAAGTAACAATTCTGGAGGTTTTTTTTCTTAGAACTGTACATTGCAATGTTAATCTTTTATTCCTCCAGAAAATGTATAGCAAATTGACAACTGGGCGTTGCCTTTCCCCTTGTTAATAAGGTGTGTCCCTACACTGACACAGATTCATCACTGATTGGACAATGTCAGACTATATAGGGTCACACCCCACTGCAAAGAAGAAAGGTAACGCCTAGTTGCCAATTTATGTATGTTTCCTAGAAAAAAAAAGAAAAGCTGCCCCAGAATTGTCCTTTTATGTTTACAGTGAGTATTTGCTAAGATACATAAGAAAAGCAGGCGGGTCCACTTTTTGAGCACTTATATTTGATACCCATAGAATCCACCCACACAGAATATGTTTGATTGCATTCTGCTCAGAACGGTTAAACGCCTTCAGTAACGATGGGAATACAATACATTATTGGCTGTATTCACTGTATGGAGGACTGATACAGTTTTGCACTGGTTTCTTGCTACATGTAAAAAAAATATCATAGAAATCTGTGTTACTTTATGTATTTGTTGGAGGCTGTGATGGTATTTGGGTATTGGTGTATTTTTCCTTTTTTTTTTTTTTTTTTCCGTCACTAGAGATAAGCAAGCATACTCGCTATGGGCAATTACTCGATCGAGCATTGTCCTTAGCGAGTATCTCCCCGCTCGGAAGAAAAGGATCAGCTGCCGGCGCGGGTGAGAGGTGCGTTGCGGCAGTGAGCAGGGGGAGCGGGGGGGAGAGAGGGAGAGAGAGAGAGAAATCTCCCCTCCGTCCCCCCCCCCCCCCACTCTCCCCCGCCGCCGGCAGCCGAATCTTTTCTTCCGAGCAGGCAGGTACTCGCTAAGGGCAATGCTCGCTCGAGTAATTGCCCTTAGCGAGTATGCTCGCTCATCTCTATTCGTCACCTTCAAGATGAAAAATGAACAATAGCTTAACACTTACCATATACCTCAAATGCCTGTTACATTAAAAACAATGCCTTTGACTGACTCTTTTGGGATGACTACACAATCCTACTGTCCAGAACAGCCAATAGTGGTGATCTCTAAATATTCGGATTTATTTAGGCTCCCTGATGGTGAGACGAGTTTGTGTACGTCATGTCAAGATAGTTGCAGTAAAAGGGGACGGATCACCGACACCAAATGCAGGCAGCTGTTAACTGAGTTGTTCCAATAGTAATCATGTAACTCCGTTAAAATGTTTGGCTCTAACACTGGTGACTAAAATGTATTTGTCGAAAAATCTGATTAATAAAGCCAGCCGGATTGTGAAACTGAAATGACTGCTGCTAAACTTCCTTTACCCTACTTGGCTGTCAGCATGAGCTTTACACTTACGACCGGTCATTAGGGTTTAAAGGGGTATTTCAATCTCAAAATAATGGCAGATTGCTTGCATATAGAATCCCTTTATGATCAGCGGGAGTCCGACTTTTGGGTCCCCCACCTTACTTGAGAATCAATGGGCCATAGTGCCGCAGCTCCTTAACAGTCTTTTCCCTACACAATGATGCCCCGTCCACCCTCTATACCCATGGGGAACTGCAACACGACTCCATTCAAGTAAATGAGGAGGCTGTAATTTCCTGCATAACCAGTTGGCCAGGAGTGCTGCTCTGAAGGAAGGGGCTACAGCACTGCGACCCTTTCATTCTCAATTAAGGTGGGGTCCCATAGGTTGGTATCCCACTGATCATAAAGTGATGCCATATCCTTGCAATATGCTAATACTTGACAAGGTGGGAATAACTTTTTAACAGTGTTTTAAATGTTGTTAGGCAATGAATCCATAGCAACTACACCGTCTTAGATCTGTAAAGGGAACCTTTAGAAGTTCGGTAGTATCATAAACTGGTTCTTATAGTTTAGGTGACGTGGAGTCCGGGAAACCTTTTTTTCACACTACCTGGTCCCTTGTTCCTATGATGTTGCCCAAAAAAGTCGGTGCTCGCACAGCAGACTGACTTTTCTGAAGGTTGTGTGTGCACCCCCCCCATAGAGACAAGTGGACGGTGTGCGTACACAGCCTTCGGAAGAGGGTCAAGCTGACTTTGGCACTCGCTGACTTGGCTGGGGACACTGCAGGAGCAGGGACCAGGTAAGTATAAGACACAGCTCTCTAGACTCCACTTCACCTTAGCAATAGGCACCATAACTTAGTTTATGGTGCTTATAGTTGACCAATTCCCTTAAGCACCCTTTAAGGTCTTCCACCCTAAGTTTCTTGAAATCTTTTACTGCACGGTTTATTAGATTTCTGTAGGAAACGGACTGATGTAGAGAATCTCATTAAAGGGTTGCTCTTTTATGAATATTGTCCGCCTCTGAAATAGCTGCTTGTACTATGCAGCAATTTAATGAACTGTGTGCAAATTGGTCCTAGGACCGAACTACGACGTTAACCTCTTCAAAACCAAGTTGTCAGTTAGTGACTGCTGCATAAACCATGGGAAATGATAGCGATGGCTATACAAGGGTAATTTACTATTCGGTTGATCCTAACCTCCGATGGTATAACACTTCCTGTTTTAAGAAGTTCTCGGTCTAAATTTGGTTGTAAAAAAGTCTTATTAGGAGGGTTCACACACAGCATTTTTTGGGACACAAAAAAACCCCAACATTTTTGATACTACTTTTTGAACCAAAGCCAGAAGTGGATCCAGCAGGAAGGAGACAAAAAAGTCCTTTATATTTCCCATTCCTTTTGAATTCACCTCTGGCTTTGTCGCTAATCATTCTCCAAAAAACAGTGTGTGTGAAACCACCTAATTGCAGTAGGAGAGAATAGTAAGGGGTTGTCCAGTTGTAAACTGTTTTATGCCCTATTCTTGGGACAGGTCATCAAATTCACCCGGGGTAGGTCTCCCAGTACCCCAACTGAACAGCTGTTCTTCGAGGCCAGCACAGTCATGAAGTGAGCTGATTTCTGCTGGAAGCAGACAGCTCTGTTCTTACTGCAGTGGCCAGGCTTGGTATTGCATGCCAAGTTCCCAGTGACTTCAATGCCTGTAATGCCAAGTTTGGCCACTACAATAAGAACAAAGTCCTCTACTTCCTGCAGAAATCGGCTCAATGACTGAGCACAACGGCCCAGCTCCTATTCATTTCAACGGGAACAACTATTCGGTAGGTTATCCTGGTCAATAGTTTACAGCTGGGCAACCGCTCAGACTCTTTAACACTTTCTTTCCTAGTTTTGTCAATTCAGGCTTGAGCTGGAAATGTAGTAATTTGACAGGCTAGTTGCTATGGACGACTCCATTTAAAAGACTGCAGATATAAGGCAAAGTCTTAAATGATCTTTTTCCCACCTCAACCTGTCTTAGTAATCAGATTTTTCAATGAGCAGACATGTATAGGGCACCTTGGTCACGTCATAGAGGTTCTTGTGCTACCAGTGATTGTAGATTGCAGTGAACAAAAGATAATCAGTGTGATGGGATATGGTGATTTACTTACTGGAACCAAATGGTACATTGCTGATAACACTTTCACAACTGTAGAGTCAATCTCTCTTGAATATAATGCTACTGTAAAATGAGCCGCAGACTCGTATTCCGATAATGTTGGTAACTTTTTCTTCCGATTATAAATATGCTATAGAAGAAAATATATGCGCACTAAAGGCTAAAGCTACCCACATCAATAACTCCTTTTAGAAGCACATTACAGCGCATCTCTTTACAGCCCGTACCATCATCTAGTAGACTGAAATGTGTCTTGTGAAGCTGAGTACAAGCCGCCCTTGTTTGCAGAGGAGCCCATCAGCCTTTTAATATTCCAGCTCTAATTTGTGCATCGTCTACATAGTGGTAATAACCGTTGTAATCTGATTTCTTTCTTTTCCAGTCACCAAAAATGCATTGTTTGCTATTGCTGCTTTAACCATAATGGAAGCAGCCTGTAAATTACATTTTGAAATATGTTGTGTAAAATAAAATAATAAAGTCATCCGTGTCTTCTCTTCTCTTTGGAGATTGCGAAAACAATCAGGCTTCGCCATTGTACTGAGTGATACCCTTTGCGTTAAGTTATGGCAGTATTTACATAGGTAAGGGCTCCCACACGCTTGGCCAAACATTGGCATTAAAAAAAGCTGAGTTTAAAAAAACGCAAGTGTGTGGGATTTAGGTCAGTCAAAATCTGACCTGCATCACACTTGATTTTTTTGCAACGTGTTTTGATACTAAAAATGCATGATAAGTGTGGGGGAAAAAAACCCGCATGTTCTTCCAATAGTTAAAATGGTTAAAAAATTGCATTGGGCTCGCATACACATTGCATTGCACGCAAGTGTCATGTGATTTATTTATTTTAGGTCAGAAACGCTATCGTTTCTCCTTAGGGAGACCACCTAGAGAGTGAGTGAGGAGACTTAAAAGGCTCCTCTGGGTAATATGCAAATAAGGGAGATGGAACATGAATGGCCTTTTAAGTCTCTTCACTCACTCACAGTCTAGGTGCTCTCCCTAAGGAGAAAATGTAGCGTTTCTAACCCACATCACAGGCCTCTCTCTAGCAAAGACAGAATTCTGCTGCACACTCATGAGGGGCAGATGCTACGAAACAGCTGTCTGTGCATGGAATCTGGCTTTGCTTTCAATTCCTGGTTATTGTTACAAGGCTTGTATAAAGAGTCTAACACTGACTTGAAGGAATGCTGCCGCTCAATAGGTGGCACTATGGAGGTATTGTTCCATCTCCCTTATTTATTTTACATGCTCCCATAGGAAAGAATAGGCAATTCTTTGAACAAGAATCATCCAAAAGTAGGACACACTGTGATTATTTTATCTTGGACTCTTAGTCCAAGAGAAAAATCACTTGTGTATTAATAAAGTTTTCCAGGCAAAAACTATTGGTGACCTATCATCCGGTTCAGTCATCACTAATTAATTGCTGGGGACCTGTCGCTTTGATATCAGCTGATTGTTGGGCCGCTGTCAGTGCAACCAGCCATATATAGTCATTGTGATAAGGAGCAGAAAGGACTTAGCCGGCTTTACTCCCATTGAAATCAATGGGCGCTGAAGCCAACTATTGTACTTGCACCTCTGATACTGAGGCCCAACATGGAAACCTAATGGGAGACTTCAGCTCCTATTGATTTCACTTGGCAGGTCCCTGGTGATTAACTATTGATGACCTATATTGAAGATAGGTCATTAATAGTTTTTGCCTGGAAAACCTTTGTAACCCATTGAAATCAATGGGTTCTTTTTCCGTGTGACTTCCTTCCATATTGCAATTGGATCGAACTTGCTTGGGAAGATCGTCCTCATTAACGCATCCGAAGGCTGGATTCAGACGAACGTATATCGGCTCAGTTTTCAGGCCGAGCCGATATACGGTGTCTTCATCTGCAGGGGGGGAGGATGTAAGAGCCAGGAGCAGGAACTGAGCTCCCGCCCCCTCTCTGCCTCCTCTCCGCTCCTATGCACTATTTGCAATGGGGAGAGGCAGGACGGGGGCGGGGCTAATTCGGGAAATAGCCCTGCTCCGCCTATTTTCATTGCAAATAGTGCAGAGGGATGGAGAGGAGGCAGAGAGGGGGCGGGAGCTCAGTTCCTGCTCCTGGCTTTTCCATTCCCCCCCCCCCCTTCCTGCAGATGAGGACACCGTATATTGGCTCGGCGTGAAAACCGAGCCGATATACGGTTGTCTGGATCCACCCTAAGGCTGGATTCACATCACCTCTACTGCATATAGTTGAAATATGTCAGAAAAGAAAAATATTGCATACTGTTGGGTATTATCGTTGCAGATGATCATGTCCCATAAAATTGTTATCTCCAAGATACGGGCTAAGTAGTTGGGATCCCTGCCAACCCAAAGACTGGGAATGCGGAGCATCACCGAATGAATGGAGCAATGCTTGTACATGCGCACAACCACCACACATGGCTCAGCCATCAGATGATTGTCATGGGTCGTGTTAGGGTTGTGCTGGCTGGGATCTGTTGCAGCACAGTGTTTCTGCAGCTGTGCATGCACACTCCTATGGAGAGTAGTTTGCGTGTGCGTGCAGCCTGCATAGGTGAGTCTACTGTGTGTACACGCACAATGAGTCCACTGGATCAGAGTCCGCTCCATACCCGGCAACTATTGGCGGTTTTCGACAGCCGCAGGTAACTCCAGAATCTGAGTTAGCTCTGATTGTGGCAGCTAACTGTTTAGATGCTACAATTTAAAGTTGGTTGCGCGTCCGAACAGTAAACCTATGAGTAATCTTTAGCTGGTTTCCATAATGGGATTGTGAACCATACTAGCCTTAGCAAAGAAATGTGTACGAAACATGCATCAAAAATAGAGCAGTATAAGGCTGGGGTCATACCAAAAAGCAGCGACAATTCCGCAAGAAAAGCGCAGCTTCAAAACCTGTGGCGTTTTGTGAGGTTTTGCCGTCGGCATTCTGCGGCAGCTTTCTCTTCCCATAGAGAGGCGCTGTGGAAAAAAGAGAAAAAAATTGACATGCTGTGGAATTGAATTCAGTGCCGCATGTCCGTTTTCGTGGGGCTTGGCCGCAGCGTGTGGGTGAGATTTTTGCAAAATCTCGCCCAGTTTGCTGGCTAACCCTGCGATTAGGAGCCGCAGGCAGAGTTGCCGTATGGACTTTCCTTGGCAATTCTGCCCCGTGTGAACCCAGCCTAAATGCGCTATTATAGACCTCTCATCCTTAAAAGGACTAGAATGGGCAGGATGTATATTACCTGCAGTTGTCACCCAGTTCCCAGTCCTGTTACAGGCTGTCCAAGATGACTGATGCAATCTTCAGACTACCTAATCCCCCACAGTGCATTGGTAGTGTTAGCCTATCAATGCACTGTACCTGCTCTCTGATTGGCCAGAACTGCTCATGTGATCAGTAATGGCCAGTCACAGAGCACTACCACAGTGAGCATTAGGTAGTTCAAAAATTGCAGCAGCTACCCTGGACGGTCAGTAGCAGTCATGGGAACTGGGTAGTTGGAGGGATGGCAGAGAAGAATAACTGCAAGCAGTAAACCTCCCCGCCCCTCCGTTCCTGGGACAGAATCCTGTCCCAAAACTAGACTGCTCCTTTATTTAATCATGTAAAACTTTTGGCCTCATGAAAAAAAATTGGGTCAAGTTTTAGGAACTTTCTGCAAGTATCTTTGTGTATCTATGTTAATCTTGCCACTAATTATGTTGTTTTCAGCCTGCTATAATGTTAAGAAGCAGGATATGACTGTTTCCATATTCTCTATGTCTGAACATGAGCATTAAATATAACAGATCATATTAATCTATTCTTTCTGTGGAGATGCACATCAATAAGAGCGCCATTTCTGTAAAGTATTGGATAATATGGCAGTCCTACAAATATATTCAACATCCAGATAACCAGAAATTCTACACTGGAAAGAAAAGACATGTTTGACACTCATTGTTAAGTAACTGAAACATAACATGACTATGCGTTACTCATCTGACCCCAACAGCTGGTAGTTTATTCTTTCAAAAGTAATTTGTAAATTTGCATTAACACTGGATAAGAAATCAAAATACCTCTGAAATGTTACTGTCATTCGATTCCTCCACTAGATGGCAGCATAGAAGTATGAGTGACTTCATTACATGGCTTCAGTCCTGAGCCACCGATTATGGCGTTGGCAATGTACAAGGTATAAAGAATCAACAGTCCATGTGATGCAAACATCTCGAGTTCTATTCGTAGTATTATCATTATCATCCGTATTAGCCATGATTGTTATTAAGCATTCTAATTGTCATTACAGCAGATCCTAACCTTCTATTCCATATTGTTTAGGCCTTTTTTATATTTTGGAGAAGTAAACTAATTCAGTCCATAGCGAAGTTCCTTCTGATTATTTTGCTCTACTTGTAGTTTGTGTGATATTTGTTTTTATTTTACAATGTGCATCCTCCCTATTGTCACCTGATTACAACGAGGGTTTTAGCTGATGATACAAATGCTCATTTGTCAGTTTCAATCTGTTTTGTCAGATTTTTTTCAGTATGTCGAATAAAACAGCTTGCTGCACCATTCGGTTCGGTAAAAGTAAAAAGAGTTTTCCATATTTTTTTCATCATAGTCAATAGAATGACAGACCACAACAGATTTCATTTGTGTGATCAGTTTCCTTGAGAACAAGATGTCGAAAAAATGCTTTATTCTATCTACAATGTATCAAAACTCGAAATTTCACAACTATGTTCAACACAAAAGTTGCTGTTTTAAGTGTGTCAACATTGTCGTATTATCTGTAGTAGAGCAACAAGTCTTGTGTGAAGAGCTGAAATGTCACACTTAACAATAGGCACATATTTCAATTTTCTGACACATCATAAAGTATGTCAGCAACCAAACCCCGGACGTGTCAATGCCGGCTGCTCTGCAATCACTAGAACACGAGTCAAACTTTAGGCCCATTGACTGAATCTGGCCCACCATGGCATCTTATGTGGCCCATAATGAGGTCTGGATGCAGAAGGACTGGCTCTTCACTTTCTCCGTAGGATGAAGCCAGTGCCTGGCAATGGGAGAGAATGCCAATATTGGATTCTGAGCTTCGGCATGCACATCATAGCCCTACCCCGAAGACCATAGCCACCCTCTAAGGTAGTAAGCTCGGAGCTAAAGAGATGGAATGAGAGAAACACCATCATAGTGCATAGAGCTCCATAGCCTTGTTAAGTTATATGTGGGGCTCATTCACGCAGCGTTTTAACAGACCTAAACTGTATGTATTCACTGCATATTTGGACATTCTTGCATTTTTTTCTGCACACATAGTGAGTTTTTCACATGAGCCAATATATGCAAGAAGGTGGCATAGATTTCTCCTGCCTTCATGTATAAATACGCAGTGAGTACGCCTGTATCATGCGTATTCACATGATCCCATTGGCAATTTCGATTTGTAATACAGACCAAAATATGGCATGCTGCGACTTCCTTCACGCTTGTATAATACACGCATGAAAACCACATATGTGAATACCCTAATGCAAATCAATGCTGTTTACGCTGTCCGAATAGGGTGTGTAAAAAAAACAAATAATACGGACGCAAATACGCCCATGTGGATGAGCACTTATAAATGGCCCCTTAAAGGCAATCATAATGTGGATGTGGCCCTTGGTAAAAATGAGTTTGACACCCCTACACTAGAATGAAGAGTCTGTGCCATGCCCCTTCAGCTTCCATTGGCATCCCTTGGTTTCAGTTCAAGAAACAAGTGGAAAACATTGCAGAGTGCCACAGACCTTTTGCGTTAGCTATTGGTGGGGTCATTGAGGGTCTCATTGCTCAGTCTTCTGCCCATGCTGCCTCTATGATATGTTATAAGGAAGGAGTTTGTGCACAAAGTTCACTTTATGAATGGATTGGATCATATATAGGAATATGTTACAACTATAAATTCCAGGGTTAAAAGAGGTTAATAGATTATAGGTTAATAGCCTGACTTTGACCGGTCTGACTTCTGTGCTCTCTGAGCTTTGCTCTGGATTTTATTATTGCCTGCCTCCTGTCCTCACCTTCAGCCTGGACCTGTGCTGCTGGCCCCGACTGAAGCCTGTTTCTCTATTACTCTAGATACACCTTCACCAAATTGATGGAACACATAAGAGGCCTTCTTGCCTTTAGTAATCAGTTGATGTTTGTTTTAGTTTTACTGTGCAGCTTTGGAAATAAACTTGGCTTTTTTTTTTTAGATTGACTCATTAGCCCTTTGCAATCCAATTTTGAATTCAGGGTTTTCTAGGGGGTTTTCTCTTTCTGCCGTTATACAATTGCGCCATCTGCTGGCTAGAGCCAGTACTGCGATATGGGACATTCTGGAGTGTCCCCCGACAACAGAGCAGCCAGTGATATACAGTAAAAATACCCTGCCGGATGTCTTCCGACATCGGAGCTGTACAGCCTTCAATCAGAATGTCTTCAGACGTCAGACAGTGGATTGGAAAGGGTTAAATCTAAGTCAATGTGTCTCAATCTCGATGCCTGGTTCTGTTATGTCATGCAGTACCCACACATTGCATACTACCTACCCTACAACCTATGGAGTAGAGTCAGCCACATACCATGTATCCATCATGGGTGTAATTCAAAAATCTAGCGTTGGCTCACTTGGTCAGCCACTGGTGCGGGGAATGGGTATTTCTTGGGCCATAAAGTACCTGCGGTATGCAGAATCAGTTGAAGGCAGAGCAGCCGCAGGTGTATATTTCAGCCAACCAGGCAGACTCTGCAGAAACAATTGTCAAAATTTCTTGGAGACCTCAGACAACCACATATCGATACTGAAAGTAATGTACTAGGCAACTTAGCAGCTTGAAGAGTGTTAACAGTCTCCAATGTTCTGCGCCACTGTAGTGACAGGGCTTAGAAAAAAAGAGGGCTGAGGGGCTACCTAATATCTATACATATACCTATGCATAAATATATTAGGGGACAATACAGAGATCTCTCCAATGATCTGTTTATACCCAGGACTGAGACTGTAACAAGGGGGCTTCCTCTACGTCTAAAGGAGAGAAGGTTTCTATATAGAAAGGTACCAGCCCTCTCTTAATCTATTTCATCGAGTTCGCCATCACCACATCCTCAGGCAGAGAGTTCCATATTCTCACTGCTCTTACAGTAAAGAACCCCCTTGTTCTTCACTGTAAAAGCAGTAAGACTATAGAACTCTGCCTGAGGATGTGGTGATGGTGAACTCGATAAAAAAAGAGTTTAAGAGGGGCCTGGGCGCCTTTCTTGAGCGATACATTATATGTTGTAATCAGAATGGGTTTTCAAAATTGGATAACCCCTTTAAAGAGCAGATTAGGGATATGTCCAGAGGCATCAATCTTCAATTCGTAATAGAGCCATACTAGGTATGGTGTTTTTAATCTTTAAACAGATTGCAACAATCTCATTGACTTATAATTGGATCCATTCGTTTTCAGTCTGGGTATCAGTATTTTTGATAGACTAGACTTGCATTCTTAACCTAAAATTACCGGAACTGCTGATGGAAAGCGAATAATGCCGATGTGAGCAGAGCCTGGTATGTGTAGTGTATGACTTAATACTATTTAGCATCACTAGATAAAGCTACTGTAATTGATTTGTTTTATCTAGGACTCTGACCATAGATGTATAGTAGACTATAAGTACTTTAAGCATATTTTTAGATTTCTGGAGTATACTTTGCTGTCTGTTTGGTGTCAGTTTGTGAGGACTGGCCATGGTGACACCAGCTTAAGGCACACTTTTATTTCACTTGAATCAGCTTATTGTCTTGTTTCATAAAATATGTGGCTTCTAGGCATCTCTCTTTTATCATAGTCATTTTGTAAGACAAGTAGCTTGCAAAAGTCTCTTCGATGACACTTTAGGACAAAGAACTTTCTTTTTTTGCATCAAGGGTATTCTAACAGCTGTATGTACTCGAGATACAGTACATGTACCCAGTGACTTAAGCATATGCCGCGGTGAAGTTTGCTTCCTTCAATTCTGAGGCCAAGTGGCGCCAGTCAGTACAACCTACTTATTATGGAGTTTATACCTGCATAGTAATGAATATATTCATGTTTGAACGCCGTTTTACATATATAATATAACCTTCATAAAAACTGTAGTGACTTTTATCTTGTCGTGGTTGTAGGTTGCTACCTGTTTTATGTTGCAGAGCTGTTTCACAATACTTCTGGTTTTAGAGCTGTAAGCTTCCAGCATTCATTGCTGGGACGATGCGGGCACAGTCCATACTATAGTGACTATATGCTGGAAAGTGTATTCTTTGCCTCACGTACAGTGCAGTAAGTAATCTGATGTAGGAAGCACAATGAATGATAAGACCTCAGCTATGTTGATATGGACGTGTTTTCCGACAGGCTTCTCATCTGTTTTCAATAGCAACCTGTAGAATTGTGAATACAGCTCTGGCTATACAGGCTGTGACTCAGGACCAGTAGAAGATAAGTAATGCAATGCTTTTACTAGAGCAGATCACCCAACTTTTTATATATATTTTATATTCCTATACATTTAGATAGTGTATACTTATTCTGCAGTGCTGTACATCACTTGATGCTGCCATTGCATCCCGCTTGTAACTGCAACTCTCATTGAAATCAATGGAAGCCGTGGCTGCAGTTACAGGCGCCGGCCACTTCACAGAGGCTGGAGCAGAGACTTTTGCTGCTTCCACCCCGACTCCTATGTATTTGCTCCTATTGTCAGCTCCAAAACATAGCATACGGATCGGAAGCAGAAAGTATTGACCCCTGTGTAGTGGCCAGCGCTGGTAATAGCAGGCGCAGCTCCCATTAAAATCAATGAGAGATGCGCTTGCAATTACCAGCGCTGGCCACTATGCACGGATCGGAGCTATCTGCTTCTGCTTCATATATTGTGTCTTGGCGCTGACAGCGCATTCTGGAACAGCTGACCAGATGCCACACCGAGAGGCGGGTAACAGCTGATCAACAATTAATGAAGAGAAGGAAGATTCAGCTGATAGACACTCTGGATAGCAGAGGGGTCATTCTGCGCCAGAAAGGTACATTTGAATGTAATCAGCATAAAAGTGGCATGGAAGCCATGGAATCCTATGAGCTGTCCCAGGCCAGGTATAGCTGGTGAAGAGTAGGGGGTTAGAGCCTCGAGAGACACCAACCTAGAGAGGAGGTGCTGTGTGAGACACTAAGAGTATGCTCAAAATTTCGACACTGTCAATGGGCAAAATTCATGTGCAGAATTTGCAATGGGTTCTGTGCAGGTCGATGGGGAAACATCTTGGAAATTCCGTACGTGACTTTTGCCCATTATCAGAGCTAAATCCATGTGTGAATCTGCTGCAAGATAGGCTGCAAGAACAAACAGTTTAGAGGCGGATTTCTGACGCAGTTTTAGAGGCAGAATCCATGCTGATTATATAGTGAATATACCCTAAATGTTCAGATGGCAAGGTATGAAGAAATCCTGGAAAGGACAAAGTCTATGATGCCGAAAGATGAGAGGGATTGTAAAGGATGGAGTGTTCAACTGTGTTGACATAGGCTCAATGTATATTAATATATATATTAATTTGTGTACAAAGAGTGTACAGCAATTGTATTGAATATATTTTAAGACCACGTTATTAGATTTTTATTTCCTACCCTTAATTTCTAAAAATAAATTGCTGCCTCTGTGGATTCAGTATAAATTGTATTTCATTGCTTTACATCTCTGCTCATTCTGAGCGGAACAGTCCAATGGGCGGTCCTGTCGATGATTGGCAGCTGTCTGTGTATGACTGTGCATGCAGGGGTAGCTGTCAATCACTGATAGCTCCGCCCATTGGACCTCTAAGCTCAGAATGAGCAGAGATATCAATGAATAAAATACAAGTTATAGTGAATCTTTCCCCATAAAACTATCTGTCAATCTGCTCAGCTCCTCCTGCTCTGTAACATCCTGCTAGGGGTTTGGACAGCATTTCAAGCTGACAGGTTCCCTCTAATGACCTAGTTAAATAAAAATCAAGTTATATACGCAAGCTGTAATATGTTAATGATGTAATATACTGTAGTCACAATGAGCATACAATAAATTAAAGTGACCCTCTGGTTTTGGTACAAAATTCTGTCCTGGGGCAGGTGGGTATATTACCTGCAGTTGTTCTTCTATGCCATCCATTTGATCTGCACGTTTCAGGTCCTGTTTTCGTCCATACAAGATAGCTGGAACAATTTTTAGACTACACAATGCATTGCTCTCTTTCTCATTACCTGTGCATTGCTCTCTGATTGGCCAGTGCTGATCACATGGGCAGCTTTGGCCAATCAGAGAACAGATATAGTGCTTTGGTAGTCTAACACTACCAAATACACTGTTGGACTAAGTAATATGAAGATTGCTTTGGTCATCTTGGTGGCTAAAAAGAGAACTCAGAACCAGTAGATTGGAGGGATGGCAGAGAAGAACTACTTCCTGTAATGTACTCACCCCCCTCTGTTCCAGAGAATGAATTTTGTCCTGATACCGGAGGGTCTTTTTAACATGCTTAGGAAATATGCGCACTTTTCTTTCCTATTGGCTTTTGATAGCTTTCATCAGTTGGAGTAAAAGTGTGATACTTAACTCCAGCATGTCTAAAGGGAGACTAAATTGGCTATACATATAAGATGTATATTGGTTGAACCCACCCTGATTACATTGTGACTGGCTGACCATGTAGTGTGTATGAGGGCTTCCTGACTCTTCCCCATTGGCAGTCATCAGGAAAGATATGGATTGGGCACTTGGAATGCAACTTGCTCTATCATTTTGTTCTCATCTGGCGGTGGCTTACTTCCTTCTTTACATTCAGAATACATGCACACTTGGCTGGTGATGGGGAGAAATAGCTGTGTGCCAACAGGAGTTTGGTTGACTATTATGTAATACATATAGCCAGCTTAAGGCTGCATTCCCACGAAGTATATCAGCTCGGTTTTCACGCCGAGCCGATATACGTCCTCCTCATCTGCAGGGGGGGGAGGATGGAAGAGCCAGGAGCAGGAGCTGAGCTCCCGCCTCCTCTCTGCCTCCGCCTCCTCTCCGCCCCTCTGCACTATTTGCAATGAAAGGAGGTGGGACGGGTGCGGGGCTAAGTATCGTGAATTAGCCCCACCCCCATCCCGCCTCTCCCCATTGCAAATAGTGCAGAGGGGCGGAGAGGAGCCAGAGAGGGGGTGGGGGCTCAGTTCCTGCTCCTGACTCTTCCATTCTCTTCCCCCTGCAGATGAGGAAAACGTATATTGGCTCGGCGTGAAAACCAAGCCGATATACGTTAGTGGGAATGCAGCCCACAGCTGTCTAAAACTACCTCCATTCAGTGGCTGATGTCACTGCATTGCTCCCACATGTTTTACACTGCAGCTCTGCCCATCCATACTGGCAGGTATATATTTTAATATTCAAATGTTATAATGAATATTGTAATTAATCCTTCACAATCTATTATTGTATTAATGATGATAATGATATTGATAACAAATATAGAAACATTCAATCAACACCTTCAGGAGGTCTTGATGCTACCGCCGATACTAGAGGGTCTTTTTGCCACCGCTTGAAGGACTTGGACTGCAGGTTGGCAAGTGAGATCTTATATTCCAAAATGAAATTTAAGTTTAACCACTAAAGTTGATGAAACTTATTATTGAACTGAATTAAAGTAAATGAGGTTAACAATACAACTCATCAATCTCTTCGGATCTGGGACTGAGACCTCCAGTGGGTTCACTTTACCAATGTGCACGCTGTTTACATATATAACGGTGTAGACCGGCTCCAGTAGAGGCAGAGATTTATTTCTGTGTGAATCAGGTTATATCTAAAAAGTTATTACTCATAATTTGCTTTTAATTTCAGGTTAAACTACAATGGCTGTAAATGAGAGGATTCATCTCAATTACATCTAGAGTGTCATTGGATGACACGTCGTGCATTATGAGTAATTAAAACGAAGCGGAAATGGTCCACGGTAACAATATGGTGAGGAACAGCAAGTGGTGAAGGGAAGGACATTGCAAAGGCTGGAACCTCTGAAACTTGGATTATGAGTGTATATGAATATACTTTTCACCAGTGCTTAGAAAGTGGAAAAAACGATGTATTTATGATTATGTAGTAATTAGGTACTTTTTTAGTTGCCATAATTTTCCATTATTTTTGAAGCACCAGGTCTGCGATTTGTACAGAGCAAAAGATATTGGAGGCAGGGTGCCGAGCGCAGTTTCCTACACCAATAGCTTATATGTTGACATTTTATTTTTTTGCCTTTGCTTATACATTTAAGCAATGACCTTCACAGTTTGTTTTTGCGTTTTTTTTATAAGCTCCCTATTTCTTAAGGGAAATTGAATATGGTTCATAATTTGTAGAATACCAGATCAAATATATACATATATAAACTATAAATCTAAATCATCATTTTTGTTAAATATCTAAATCAACCCCTTAATCAGCCTAGATATTGATGACTAAGCCACTAGACCCCTTGACAGAAAGTAAATATGGTGAACCAGCGCACCCCACTTATCCACAGGTATTCCTTCTGTTCACCAGATGCATAAATATACATAACTCCACATCGGCAGCAGGTCACTGTACTAAACATTAGAAGAAAGGTCAATTCTGGTATTCTAAAATAGTGATGAAAGCCAAAAAAAAAAATCAAAACATTAAAAACAGCATGTACACATGCTGAACACCATCAGGCCATACAGAATCATAGAATCCTAGAATGGTGGAGTTGGAAGAAACCTCCAGGGTCATCGGGTCCAACCCCCTGCTCAGTGCAAGGATCACTAAATCATCACAGACAAATATTTGTTCAGCCTTTGCTTGAACACTTCCATTGAAGGAGAACTCACCACCTCCTGTGGTAACCTGCTCTCCCCATTGATCACCCTCACCATCAGAAAGTTTTTTCTAATATCTAATTTGTGTCTCCTCCCTTTTAGTTTCATCCAGCTGACCCTTATTCATAGCATATACTGTAAATAAGTCCTTAAGTGAATAGGGCACCCAGTTGGGGGAAAGGGAGAAGCCACCATGCAGAGACATTCGTAGACTTACCGGAGGCAAGATGACAAGACTGGCCAACTCTTCTTTCCAAATAACCACTGGGAAATGCTTGAAGATGGCTTGGTCAGAGGCCTTCCCCGACATCCTGGAGCGGACACATTATCTTTGACAGACCACATTGTTTCTTGCTCAAGCGTAACTTTAATTAACAGGAACGTCAGTAATATCAAACAGTGTTAACTGTTTCTCTGTTACCTCAATCTTTTGTTGGTAAGTCTCATGAACTGATAGTGTAAAGCTTTGTTTTACAAATAAACCGCTTTTCGCTCCTTCTACTTCTAGCTCAGTACAACACACGGTAACACTTGGTCACAATGACTTATGTGATGATCGGCTTTTCGCTATCCGCTTGCTTGCTCCGTTACTATAATTTGCAGCTATGTTAGGCTGGTTTCACATCTGCATCAAAACCTCTGCCCGAAGGTTTTGTCATGATCCTGCTCAAAATATCAGAAAAAACAGCACAGCGTCCAAACGCTGGGCAGAAAGCGGACAGACTTCATTGTAATCAATGGGATCCACCTGGCGCTGTTCGGTTCCGGCCCGAGATGGAGCCGTTCGGCCAAGGAAATACTCCTTTCCTGCTCCCCGAATGGAGCAGGAAAGCGGAACCACAAGTGCAGATGTGAAACCAACCTTACTGTATCCAGTAACTAAATATGGCAGCACTTGGGAATATAGCTTTCTTTCTTTTGGCCAGCCAAAACTCTCCTGCATCACTAACTAGACTTCTGTATCTCGCGGGAGTTGGTTACTGGAGGTACCACCGCCACACATGTCCTGCACCATTGTGCCCCTCATTTCGGCAACCTGGAGGCACAAAAATTAAAGGATCAGTTACCTAACAAAATAAGTCAGCATTTTCTTGTCAACAATAAAGCCTATAATTGGTGTGAGTATCCCAGCACTATAGTTTGCAGCGCAGGGGTTCAAGTCCTTATTAAAGAACACAGTATGCTAAGAAACCTCTGGAATCCAAGCAAATTTCAAAGAATGTGAAATAATATATTGAACATATTTTTGAACAGTGCTATCACACTACAGGGCCTATCCAAAATCCCTTATTTGCGTGCATTAATGCGTGTGTAAAGTATACTTGCGCAATGCGCCGAGAAAAGGGCCCATTGATGTCAATAGATTCATTCTCATGTGCGTTTTTTGCGTGCGTGTAAAAGAAAAGGTCCTGCTCTATCTTTATGCATATTGTACAGCAAAGGCCCCCATAGATCTTTATGAGAGGTGCACAAATACGTGTACAAATGCGCAATATGCTGCAAATTTCTGTGAAAAACAGAACACATCTGTACCTTATTAGGCTAAATAGCCTTTTTAATCAAGTGTGCCATGTGCGCGTGTTTACATGCCCTGCATGCGCAAAAAGTACAGTACTATGTGCCGGTGTGCACGCAAATCTACCTCGTTCACTGCGCAAATATGGATGCAGATTAGAGATGAGCGAGCATACTCGCTAAGGGCAATTACTCGATCGAGCATTGCCCTTAGCGAGTACCTGTCCACTTGGAAGAAAAGGTTTGGTTGCCGGCGGCAGGCGGGGAAGAGCAGGGAGGAACGGAGGGGAGATCTCTCTCTCCTTCTCTCCCCCCCGCTTCCCCCTGCTCACTGCCGCAACTCACCTCTCACCCGCGCCGGCAGCTGAATCTTTTCTTCCGAGCGGGCAGGTACTCACTAAGGACAATGCTCGATCGAGTAATTGTCCTTAGCGAGTATGCTCGCTCATCTCTAATACAGATATGTAAGTAGCCATGGAATTACATTGATTCTTTATCTGGAACTCTATATGGACACAATATGGAGACAAAGTATACAAATGTGAATAAGACCTAAAATCTCCAAATCTCATTTGGGGAAAGTGAAAACAATGTAACAAATTGCTAATTGGACACATGAAATATATATATGTACAATGTAATTGTAGTATTTAATTGTGCAGATGGTCCTATTCTCCTAATGCGGAGTGCGCTCCTGTGTAATACCCACAGAGTTAGGCAGAAATGAAAGGGCTGAACTCTGTCTTTGTTTCAAATAGAGATCTTGCTCCAGTTTAACAGTGTGAAATAAAATGAACATTCATTTCATTTGTTGAAATCATATATTGAATAGTTCTTTACCTTACAACTAAATGTGTGCGTTGTGCCCTTCAATGATTCTCTCGGCTCTCCAATCTCTCCAGCAATAATATGCTTGGATATTACTGAACTGTGACTGAATCATCATTTGTGCTAAATGTGACAGGGCAGAATGATAATCTTCAATAAACCTCTAAACTACATTAATCTTTCATGGAGGATCAGATGCTGAGCACTACTTGAAATGATTTTTTTCCTTTGCTTTGTACGGCTAATTTATTGATAGCATCTCGGCACCGGCGCTGCCTTATTTAGCATGTTCTTGTTAAAACAAAAACTCTTATTAAAATGATCATATTCGAAGCTGTAAAATTAGATAACGTGAACGTTGTTTGCTTTTAAATGTACCCATTGCGTAATAAAAAAAAGCGCTCATGGGGGACATAAATGAGAATAGATCCCACAGCTGAAATCGAAACGGGGCAACCATATGACCCCATTCTGGCACTGGAGGCATCAGTCCCTATATGTCTCATTGTCCTGGGATTCCATATGTCTGTGCTGGTAGAGTTATAGCTAAGCTGTCCTTTACCCGGGCAAAGATTCAACTCACTGCTGTAGTTCTGCATGTTCTGTACATATACTGGTCGAGTCAGGTTGGCACCTAGCGCCAGGGTACATGCCGCCCCATCACCCTTTAGCTATGCCTCTGCTGGTAAAGGTGGTTACACATAGAACTCTTCTGTCTTACAGATGGCCATATTCAGGCTGCCATTTACAAGTTGTGCCCGAGAATCTCTGTTTGCTTTCGGATATTCATGGACCCCCACTGTTGTATGCCCCATTCCTGTCTGTGAAACAGGCGAGAATAGGACATGCAGCAATTTTTTTCACATGGAAAAATTGGCCGTGTGAATTGCCTCACAAGCTTTAATGGGACTGTGTGCCGACTGTGTAAATGGGCCCTTAGGCAGTATTCACATGGCTGACTGTGAATTGCACCTTAGATTCTCAGGACAGCACACAGATATGGGCAGCATGACCCCAGGACAGATATTGTCATTTGGTCCATGTATGTTTTATGCTAAAGCACTGCAGTGTTTCAGAATTTTTTTTTACAAGAAGTTTGACTCAGAGCTAAGCTGAAACGGAGCTCTCAAGTCAAAGAGGCGGGCTGTACCAGGCTCTATCCACCCGTGTCATTAGGACTGACAGCTCCTCTCCCTGTTAGTAAATAGGGAGGGAGCTGGCAGTCAGCATGCTGTGGGCGGAGACAGCCTGGCATGGCCCACCTCTTTGAATTGGAGCTCCGTTTTAGCTCGGCTTTAAGTCAAGCTTCTAAGTATGTCTTTTCTGAAATGCTGCAGCTTTTTAGAATAAAACATACATGGGCTGAGTGGGCATATCTGTCCCAGATTCATCATGCCCATGGTTCGGGCAGCATGAAATTTAGTAACAGGTTCCCGTTAACTAGTATCTCCTGTGAGCTGGATCATCAATGCCTACTACTACCAGTATGCTAATATAGGAAGTCCTGTACCTGGTGCATTCCTATGGGTAATACTGTAGCAGTAACATTTCTAAGAGCACTACTATGGGATTTATGAGAGATTCTGTTGTTACAGTACTCGGCCTGGAACAGCTTCTAGAGGCCATATTGTTCAGATATCACAGTATGTGGCACTAGTGTGAGAACTGATCTATGTGGGCACTACTATTTTGCACAGATCAGAGGTGTGAGTTGTATCACTAGACGTAGGCACACAGGCAAATACACAGTATTGTCTTTAAGTAATGACCAGGGGGGATTTTGGAGACATGGTAAGAGTGATAAGCTGAAGAGCTTTAATGGGGCTTATATACAGCATGCGCTTTTATGATTGGGGCCTCTGAGTGATCAATAGCCATTATTATGGCCCTGAATTAGGTTATCAAGTGTTATATAGTATCTTAGTGTGTTGGTAGAATATGAAGAACAGCAGAGAAGGCACAATCAAATTTGTCCATATGCTATGGACTTTGTGAACTTTTTTTGGTTTCTTTCTTACACCAATTGTTGGTGCTTCATCTGCCATATTATTACTATTACCGCCAAAGTAAAGAATTTTTTAGTAGAGTCATATTAATTTTTATTCTGTGCACTAAATTGTTTTTTCACAATTAGTAGATCCTCAGGGTGTCCAGGTGCTGCAGGGATGATATAAATGATATTATACAGCCACATATCAAGCACCCAAAACCAGGTTGTGTTCAGATAATGCAGCTTTTTTTTTTTATATTTCAACCAAAAAGTGCATAAAAATTGCACATTTGGTCACATCTTAAGTCCTCAAACAAACTACCATATCACCCAAATGAACTTTGCCAGTGACTTCTACCACTGTAAGGAGATGTTTTGCCCTGTAACTAGGGTGCCTCTGAATGCCCCAATTACAGTGGAACATGGTGAAATAAAAACATGACAGTGTGAATGTCCCCCAGAGGTCTTACCTGATGTCATGTGGGACAGAAGTTACAAAAATAAGTTATAATGATGCAGAATAAAATACAAATGTATTAAGAAAGAAAACAACCCACCACGGACGCCAACCTAACCCGTCACCATAGCCTTCCTGTAATCTGACACAATACAAATTATATACCAAAATATTCGAAATAAAATAGAAAAAAAATGATTTCAATGGGTTCATTCACATTCCCTCTCGCACGCAAAAAAATAGAACATGCTCTATTTTTGGTGCATTTGTGCACCAAAGGGCCGACAGCAGTCTATGTGGGGGCGTAAATATGCACGCAATATGCAACAGCATGCGCAAAATACTGTGCAAAACCGCACAGAGAAGAACACATCTGGACCTCTTCGAACTAAATAGCCTGTTAAATCAGAGTGCGGTTGTGTCCCGCTGCCTCGTGGGCGGGCCCTGCATGAACAAAAAAGTACAGTAAAACGCTCAAACACAAAAACATTCATTTTGCTGAAGTGTGCGCACTTGCGCATACGCCCATAGAAGAAGAAGAAGCCCTAAATCTGCCTGTAATTCTGCATCAAAATCCATTTTAGTGTGTAATTCCGCAGTACCAGAATAGGGTCTTGTTCCCAACATATTTGCGCTATGAACGAGATGCTTTTGCATGTGTGTACCGTACGACGTGGGACACATCTGTGCCCTGATTTAAAAAGCTATTCAGCCTAATGAGGTCCAGATGTGCTCTTCTCCCTGCAGGTTTGCGCATACCGTCGTGTCTTGCATGCTTGCAAAAAACGGAATGTGAATGAACCTACAGAAATCAATGGGTTCTATTTTTTTGCATAAAAACGTGCACAAAAACGCATGCAAATACGCCTGGGCAAAGAAGCCCTAAGCTGCGGGTTTTGGTGCTAATGGCGTGCTAATTCTGGCCCGTGTAAAAGCTCCCTTGTAGGACTTTTATTGCAAAAATAATCATCCTAATAATAAATATTTATATAAATGATTAAATAAAAATGTAAAACAGCCCAAAAGGCTTCCAGCTGTCGGTTGCGCTGCTGTAATCACAGGTGGAATGGTGACACAAATGCCCGGATAAAGCCTGTCTGGATCCAGAGCCTCTGCTGTGCTGTCCTGTAATGAAATGCATGAGTACCGCAGATAATAATCATTGCAGCGGTGGCTCTTTACAGCTCCCAGATGATTTGGTGCTGTCACAAGTGCACTGTCCTCTGACATCCCGGGAAGCGAGCAGCATCACTGACTGCATCCCCTGATTGGTGCAATGAAATATTGCTGGCGAAAATTAAAAGGTCTCAGTGTCAAAATAATTCATGATATGCATATCTTCCATTCTGATGAAATGGCTGATATCTGGATTAGCAAGATAATAAAACTGATCAGGCTACAGTTAAACAATTTAAACTGGAGAGCTGTTCATTTTGTAGGTGTCACTTGTCAGATCACGGGGTCAGAGAAGAATGAAGAGCTCTCCTCGGTAACCTTCTCATGATGTGGGCTACGAATATTCCTCATGATTTGCCCAAAGCTCTCATCAAAGCAATGCCTTGTAGCATTACTGCTGTCAGCTGTATTGTGACATTCAAATCCCAGGAATGACAGGTTATTAGGAATCTAGAACTAACTGTACATACATTACAAAGCACCTGACCTGTAATTTCACCCCACGTTAAGAATATGATAGTCAGATCACAAAACATGGGCCACCTAATACGGGTTATGGAAGAAATGACTTTTATTTAATGTTCCCACTTTAGCACTTCATGATTGGAAAAAAAGACAATAATGAAAAAAAATCTTTGTGGTTCGCGGCACATATTGAATATACATGGTGCCGCGAGGTAAGTGATGTACTGTAGTCCCTGCCGTGTCTTGTTGAAAAACACCCTTCTTTTCTGATTACTATGCTTAATAGAAGCTCGTCAATATAAGAAGTCCCCAGTCATATGCTCAGAGACTCTGGGAAGAGGTTTGCTGTTTGGAAGTGTTTTACACTCCATTAAGCTAATTGCCCAAGTGTGTCTTTAAGTTACTGATATCGGGGATTTTTGTTGCTACCAGGTTCAGTAAATGGCGACCTATGAAAGGCGTGCAGGACATAGGATTATGGAGCTTTCTGTGCTGTCGTTAGCCGGAAGGGAATGTATAAAACTCTGAATGTCCAAAATGTAGTTTTCAAGAATAAAGCACAATAGAGATCAACACATTAAAAGGGAGCGTTTATGTATCATTCAACAAAAAACAAAGGTTTGGTACGGTGTGAGCCAGTAGAGCAATGTGTGATTGTTCTCAGTGAGAGAAACCAAGTAATCTTGTAGATATGATAGCTTTTAATGGCTAACAAAAATACATGATGTCATAGCAAGCTTTCGAGGATATCTTAACCTCTTCGTCAGGCTAACAAATGAAACTAGTTTGATGGCACATAATTATAGATCCAGAGGAGTGTGTTCTCCTCCCCTCTGCATCTGTATGTTATAATTATGTGCCATCCAAACAGGTTTCATTCATAAGCCTGACGAAGGGGGTGAGATATCCTCAAAAGCTCGCTGTAACATCATGTATTTTTGTTAGCCATTAAAAGGTATCATATCTACAAGATTACTTGGGTTCTCTCACTGAGAACAATCACACATTGTATCATTCAAGTCTTACTAGTGGTAATTCATCAGTCTGTCCTAAAACAGCTCATGTCTGCTTATTAGCATGGAGTTAAAAAAAACGCCAATGTGCAGAAATTCTTGACGATCTTTAACACAGAGATCTACTCTGCCAGGGCTAAATAATATGGGAGGCATGTCAGGCAAGTATCCTCAACCACTATGGGGACCTAGAAGCCTACAGTACCCATTCTCCTTGACGGTCATGCTGGTGATCCTATCAGTTGTTGGCTTGGCTATCTCCATAAATCCCATAACTTCAATGAAGATGTCCATATAAATGAGTGCCATATTTCCTATATACTGTACAGTATGGATTAGATAGGAGGTTTGGTGAGGACCAAGTGTCAGACGTAGGATGTTGTCCACAATAAATTTGGTATAGATGCCTTGACCAAGGTAATCTGGCCCACCTTCAATAGGGGAAGGAAAATTTCTACGGAATTTGTTGCTAGGATGTACATACCCCATTAAAAAGGCGCATCTGTTAGGTTATTTGTAGGATGCAACTGAGCGGGTGCTTTTGCATTCACTGAATGGCCTATATGTAAATTGTGATCCAGGGAGAAAGGCACAATATTAATGTGAAGATACAGGTTGTCCACAGAAATACCGTCCAGGTGGATTAAAGATCTTTCCAGCATTGCACAAGGCAATGTGTGTGGAGCTGCTTGTTCCAGCGCTAAAATAACCAAAGGGAATCAATTAAAGACAAATTAGCATACTAATGCATTTATTCATTGGTGGCAATAAACAAAATGGCATGAATGAATGCAATCAGTGAAATAAAATAAATCAGTCAACTAAAGGGTTCACAAAGGGAAGGAGCTACACATGAGAACTAATCAGATCCTAACATTTAAGGGATTTTTTGTGGGCTACACTATTGATGGCCTGCCCTGATAACCTAACTTGAGGGTGATTCATCAAAAATTGATTGGTGTGGGTCCATTTCTCAGGATCACCACCTATCAGCTGACTGCAGTGACAGCAGAGCTCAGGTGACCTCTCTTGCCACTACAGTCCACATCATGCACAGCGCTGTACAATGTATAGTGGCCATGCCTAGTATTGCAGCTATATCCCATTCACTTGAATGGGGGTTAGCTGCTCTCAGGCTATGTGATCAATGAACATGATGTCACAGGTCCCACCTCAACAGAGCATTGCAGCTTCTTCAATTAGTTGATTAGTGGGGATCCCGAGCAGCAGACCCTTGCCGATTAATTAAGGATGACCTATCCTAAGGACAGTTCATCAATAGTTTAGTCCTAGAAAACCCCTGTAATTTTCCCAGTCCATGCCACCTTAAAGGGGTTGTTCTAATATTGACCTTTATCAATTATCCACAGCATAGGCAATAAAAAGTTTAATCAGTGTGGGCCTCACCACTGAGAACCCCACCGATCCTGAGAATTGTAGTCCCGTGTCTCTCTCTTCTCACCATTTAGGTTTTGCTGCACCTAGCCGCAATGACAAGGAGGTTAAGTGGCGCGGCAGTCAGACATGTTCAGTATTGCTCCATTCATTTTAAGGGACTGATGAAAATAGCCGAATACAAGTGCTTGTTAATCTCCAGTAGTCCCACTAAAGATGAATAGAGTGGCACTGCATATGTGTGACTGCCTCTCCATTCAATCTTCCCTTCACTGAGGGGTGTGCAGCGACCTGCATTGAGTAGAGAAGGGGGACATGGGACCACCATTCCTAGGATCGGTAGGGGTCTCACTGGTAAGATTCCCACCGATCAAATTTTTATCACCTACCCTGTGGATAGGTGATAAAAGTCAATCGTGGTACAACTCCTTTAAGCAAACAGTCTACAACGGATACCCAGCAGCACCTTATTATGTTGGTGAACTGCAGAGGCAAATACGGGTGACCTGTGACATGGTGACACCATCACACTCAACCATGTACATCTTTGTATGGCTGCTGATGGCAGTTGTTTTAATATTTTCTGTAAAATAAGAAAGATCACTGCATTTGTCTTATTCCTTGTAGTCAGAAATAATTTTGTTTTTTATGCCAGTTATTTTAGCACTGGAACAAGCATGCTCCATATACCCTCCTGTAATTCTGGAAAGATCTCTTTTACCCCTGCTTAGGTATCTCTGTGCACACCCTATATGTCCTCCATATTAATGACAAATTTCTTGTATAGCGCTCTGCTATTAGAGAGATTGGACAAAAGAAGACTGTGGGAAAGACCATCCCGATCTCACAGAATGGGATTTGATCCTGTCCCTGCAACTAAATATACAGTTTCTACACGGAGCTATAATACGCCCATGTTTAAAAGTCTTAAAACGTATGTGTGGTAAGACAAAAGCCATAATAAATATAAATTTTTTTCAATAAAATTGTATCCTCCCTGTTGCAAGGTGGAGTCCCAAATCTTCATTTACATCACCTACCTCTCGTCGGAGTCCTGAACAACGCTGACAAATAATAATATTCTTTATTTGTATAGCGCCAACTACTTCCACAGTGTTTTTGATGCATGGGGGAACTCGGTCAGAAGTGTACAGTAGGGCATAATTTGAGGGTGGGGGACTAAATCAAGAGAGTTGATATGCTTCTTTGAAGAGGTGGATTTTTAGGGCACATCTAAAAATTCTGTGCGTCAGGGATTGTCCAGATATTCTAGGGTAGAGCATTCCATAGGGTCAGTGCTGCTCTGGTGAAGTCCTGGAGGCGAGCATGTGAGGTTCGTATTAGCGGGACATCTAGTCTGACTGTGTTGCCAGAGCGAAGTGAGCAGGTTGGGTGATGTATAGACAGGAGGGATGTGATGCACGGTGCCATGGAGAGCTCTGTGAGTGAGGGTGATGAGTTTAAATTGAGTTCTGTAATTCATGGGCAGCCAGGGCAGTGACTGGCATAGTACAGAGGTGTCTGAGAAGTGGCTGGACAGGAAGATGAGTCTAGCTGTCGCATTTAGTATTGATTGGAGAGGGGAAAGTCTGGTGCAGGGAAGGCCAATTAGTAGAGAATTGGTTAGGTACGGACGGATTTTCGCAATGTTCCTTAGGTGTATGTGGCATGTTCAGGCCAAGGATTGGATGTGGGGGGAGAAGGAGAGGTCCAGGTCCAATGTGACCCCTAGGCAGCAGACGTGCTGTCTGGGGGATATGGTAGTGCCAGATACTGATATAGAGATGTTGGGGGGGGGGGGGGTCGGCTGGTAGAGTGTGGAAAAACGAGGTCAGTTTTTGAGAGGTTAAGTTTGAGAAAAAGGGAGGAGATGGTGTTAGAGACAGCGGACAGACAATCACAGATGTTTTGGAAGAAAAGTGCATAGCTGGGTGTCGTCAGCATAGAGTTGTCGTTGGAGGCCAAATCTGTGAATGGTTAGCTGGATTGGGGCATTATAGATAGAGAAGAGAAGGGGGCTAGGATGGAGCTCTGGGGAACCCCAACAGTGAGAGGAGTGGAGAGGAGGTAGAGCCAGTGAAAGATATGCTGAAAGAGTGGTCAGGGAGATAGTAGGAGGACCAGGAGAGAGCAGTGTCCTTTAGGCCGATAGAGCAGCACATAGCAGGGAGGAGGTTATGTTCGACAGTGTCAAATGCAGCAGAGAGGTCAAGGAGGATTAGTAAGGAATAGTCGCCCCTCGACTTGGCTGTTATCAGGTTATTAGACACTTTTGTGACGGTGGTTTCAGTAAAGTGGAGGGGGTGGAAACCGGACTGGAGGAGGTCAAGGAGAGAGTTGTCAGAGAGAAAGCCAGTAAGGTTGGAATAGACCAGACGTTCAAGTAGTTTGGGATGAAGGGAAGGTTTGAGATAGGTTGGTAGTTGTCAGCAGCAGTCAGGTCAGTTTCTTTAGAGGAGGGAATTTGATGGAATGTTTGAAAGAGGAGGGGAAAATACCAGAGCACAGGAAGAGGTTGAAGATGGTGGTAAGATGGGAGATGACATCCAGGAAGAGGGCCCGGAGAAGGTGTGAGAGGAGAGGGTCGCTAGCGCAGTTGGTGGGGCGAGCAGCGGAAAGCAGCCTAGAGACTTCTTGGTTCGAGAACAGATAGTGAGTGATGGGTGTAGTTCTCAAGAGGTCAGGATCAGGGCTGGCTGTGCAATATTTGGGGAATTCTTTATGGATAATTTAGATTTTTACTTTGAAATGTATGGCTAGCTCTCCACCACTAAGGTCCATCACAGGAGCCTGTTTTTTGGGGCTTAGGAGGGAATGAAAAGTGCCAAAGAATCTTTTTGGGCATAGTAAAGAGACAAAGGAGATGAAATAAACTTTTTTGGCATGATGGAGGGAGAGATTGTAGATTTTAAGCATAAATTTAAAGTGGATGAACTCTGTGGGCTGTTTGGATTTACGCGACAGCCGTTCAGCACATCTGAAGCTCATTTGGGGCGTGAGCCAGGGTTGTTGTGGTCTACAGTTTACGGCTCTAGTCACAAGGGGTGCCGTTTCATCCAGGGCACGCCTGAGGGTGGGGGAGTAATGTTCGGCAGCCAGGTTGGGGCATGAGAGGAGAGAGATGGGGGACAGGGAGGACTGTAGGGACTTGGCAAACTGTTGGGTGTGGACAGTCTGGAGGTGCGATAGATGGGGGAGCTTGAGGAGATGTTAGCGTGCCTAATGTAGATGGAGAGGAGATTGTGGTCCAAGAGTGGGAGGGAGGAGTTAGTAAAGTTGGAGGCGGAGGAAGACCAGATGACCCTGGAGGTCCCTTCCATTTTATGATTAGATCGAGAATGTTGCCATCTCTGTGAGTGAGGGAGTCGGAAGAGGTGAGGGTTAGAAGTTGGGAGCAGATGGAGAGGTGGAGTTGTTAATGGGGATGTTGAAGTCACCGAGGATGAGGGTTGGGAGTTCGCAGGACAGGAATTGGGGGAGCCAGGCAGCAAAATGGTCCAGGAACAGGCGGGTGGAGCCCGTGGACTGGTAGACAACTGCAACACATAGAGGAAGTGGATGGAAGAGTCGCAGGTTATGTACTTAGAAGGATGAGAAGGTGAGGGAGGGAGCCGGGGGAATAACCTGGAAGGTGCAGTTTGGCGAGAGGAGAATGCTTACTCTTCCACCATGCCTGTCGTGCGATCTGGGGGTGTGTTAGAACTGTAGGCCATCATAGGACAATGCAGCAGAGGAGAAAGAATCGGACTGCTGAATCCAGGTTTTGGTGAGGGCGAGTAGATTTAGGCACTTGGTGGTGAAAAGGTCATGGATGGTAGGGAGTTTGTTCCAGAAGGCACATTTGAAGGGTTCAGGAGAGGGAGTGCGTGTGGACTAGAAGTCAGGTTTGGGGAGTCTGTAGGTTTAGTTTGGGGGGGAATTTTGGCTGGCAGTGGTACAGGGTGTGCTGGGGTTAGGGCAGATGTCCCCCGCAGCTAAAAGTAAAAGGGTAGCGAGGGTGAGCAGATGGTTGGGGGATTTGTGAAAGTGGCTGTGTTGTTTCTTGGCAGTGATGAGGGGGTTATGGAGGCATTTGAGGAAGGTGAGAAGTGTGTGAGCTGTGCATGGGCTAGGAGAGCAGGGAGGGGCTGATGTAGATAGAGTGTGTTGGGGCTGAGCGTAAGAGGAAGGTGTAGAGGCAGGCCGGGAGGATGGCGGTAGAAGTTAGAGAAAAGATGATGATGTTAATATGCAGAATGTTCATATTAAAGTGGTAGGCTTGACTCCTGCTCTGTTCTGTGGCCATGTCGAGGTACGAGGCATGCTCAAATGAGCAGTGGGGTAGGTGAGGTAGGGTGTGTGTGGAGCAGAAGGCAGTGAGATGGAGGCAAAAGAGGAGGGCAGCAGTCAGTGCAGAGAGAGGAGCATAGCATAAGCATAGACAAGGACAGGACAGAGGATGACAAGCGTAAGCAGCACAAAAACATGAGCATTAATGGAGCATAGCATGGGCATGGACAACACGAAGCATGAACATCAGCATGGATGAAGCAAAACATGGGCGTGAGCGAGACAGTCTTTGCGAATGGTGATGGGGCACATGCAGGATGGACAGGCATTGGGAGTATTGGAGCAGGTGACAGCCTGTGGCAGCTCCTACCCTGGTGTCTGCTGGAGTTGGTGGCACTGGCGAAGGTACTCACCCGGTCAGATGGCAGTTCCCCTGTGCAGATTTCCTGGTCTTTCTCTATTATTCGCTACACTGAACCTTGTCTGTAGATTGCATACAAGACCTATGAGCTTTGACTTCATTTCAGCAACACTATCATTTATAAATCAATATGAATCATGACTGATTGATTTATAAATGGATATAAAAATGATAGATATAAGATATGATAAAGAAATATAAAGTAATTATTTGTTTGCATATTGCTTGCTCTATCATGCCAAAGATGCCATCATGTGGGCCAGGGCTGACGTCATATCATCACCTCCTTAATGCAGAATGACCTAGTTATATACAGACTCCATATATTACACAACATTAGAGGTATTTAGTGGATGATTGAGAAGTGTCTCTGATAGGATGGAGAAGGATACAGATGGGATAACCATGGAGGAGAATGAGGAATTGGAGGATGATGATGAGAGGATGAGGCAGGATACCATAATGAGGTGTATATATCTCATTGTAGCAGCCCTTTAGCTGTGACTGTTACCCCAATATCTGAGGCTCAGACTTTTGGACATCACCCCACATTCTCTCATCAGAAAACCCCACCATAGTGACAAGAGGCAGGTCTGATCTATATATATAAAGCTGAAAGCCCTCACTGACTCACTGACTGACTGACTGACTCACTCACTCACTCACTCACTGACTGACTGACTCACTGACTCACTGACTCACTGACTGACTCACTGACTCGCCAAAAGTTCTCCAACTTCCCGATATCGTAGAAACATGAATTTTGGCGCAAGCATAGATTATCTCCAAAATAGGAAAAGTAATTGGGTCCCAACTCGATTATTCAATTCTAGCGCAAAAGAATTGGCGTCGAAATTTTACGTACATAATCTAAATCTCTCACTTCCCAATGCCTTAGAAACTTAAAATTTGGCACGGGCATTGATTATGACATAAATAGGAAAAGCTAATGGGTCCCAACTCAATTATTCAATTCTATGCGCAAAGGAATTAGCGTCCAAATTTTACGTACGGAATCTAATTTTCTCACTTTCCGGTGTCATAGAAACAGGAAATTTGGCACGAGCATTGATTATGTCATAAATAGGGAAAGTTCATAAGTCCCAACTTGATTATTCAATTCTATGCGCAAAAGAATTAGCATCCAAATTTTACGTGCGGAATGTAATTTTTTCACTTTCCGGTGTCATAGAAACGGGAAATTTGGCACGAGCATTGATTATGTCATAAATAGGAAAAGCTAATGGGTTCCAACTCGATTATTCAATTCTATGCGCAAAAGAATTAGCGTCCAAATTTTACGTACGGAATGTAATTTTTTCACTTTCCGGTGTCATAGAAACGGGAAATTTGGCAGGAGCATTGATTATGTCATAAAGAGGAAAAGCTAATAGGTCCCAACTCGATTATTCAATTCTAGCGCAAAAGAATTGGCGTTGAAATTTTACGTGCGGAAGGTAATTTTTTCACTTTCCGGTGTCATAGAAACAGGAATTTTGGCACGAGCATTGATTATGTCATAAATAGGAAAAGCTAATGGGTCCCAACTCCATTATTCAATTTTATGCGCAAAAGAATTAGCGTCCAAATTTTACATGCGGAATGTAATTTTTTCACTTTCCGGTGTCATAGAAATGTGAAATTTGGCACGAGCATTGATTATGTCATAAATAGGAAAAGTTCATAGGTCCCAACTCGATTATTCAATTCTAGCGCAAAAGAATTGGCGTCAATATTTTACGTGCGGAATGTAACTTTTTCACTTTCCGGTGTCATAGGAACGGGAAATTTGGCAGGAGCATTGATTATGTCATAAATAGGAAAAGCTAATGGGTCCCAACTCCATTATTCAATTCTAAGCGCAAAAGAATTAGCGTCCAAATTTTATGTACGTAATCTAACTCTCTCACTTCCTGATGTCATTTTATATAAAGGAAACGTCGCATGGTTACCTCCCCGTGGTGTTTCCTGGGTAACGCAGAGAACTATGCAAAATGGTGAACATATGTTTTTCCTCGGTATCTCTAAAGTAACCACGACTTCATAAGATTTTCCGTGTGAACACCAGATAAACACCAGTACCAAATTAACTCGGGCGAAGCCGGGTATATCAGCTAGTATAGAATAAGCCTATATGCATTTATTACAATGCATGACATCAGTAGTTCATGTATTCACGGATAGCTACAGAATGTTTTGCATTATTTTGTTTTTGTCTACTTGGTTTCTGATCTCGAATATTTTTGTCTGGCCTCAATCACAGCAGAAGTAAATAAGATGTTCAGGATTCTCAGGATTCATTCACTTGTTTTTTATGTCACAGGCCCCCTATACACCACATAGTTGGATTCAGCATGCGGAATGCCACATCGGACTCCGTCTCTGCCAGCAGCAGCATCCACGCGTACCTGTTTAGTTTGTTTTTCTTTTGTACTGCCGGTGGTCCCCACAGCGAGCCGTCAGACATGAGCAGTACAGAATTTTTTTTTAAACCTTCTGCTTTTCCCAAGTCACCGCTAGCCAATTGCAGAAGGGCCACGGATCGGACGGCTTCCATTTAATTCAATGGAAACAGTCAGTGCGGAATCTGAGAAAAAATGAAGCATGCTGCGATTTTTCCTCTGCTTGCGGAAACCACAATTGGTTTCCACAAGTGTGCAGGAAGAATCGATTTCCCATAGCATGCTATGGGCGCTATTTGTTGCGGATCCACGGTGCAGACGCCCGCTGTGGATTCTGCAACAGATATCTGTCCGTGGGCAGGAGCCCTTAGGCTAACTCCACACGGCCACATATCACGCTTCACACCATGTGAAATCCACAAGGATGCGAGGCGTTTTTATGTCAAAACAGCCTCGCATCACTTTAAAGAAGAAGGGATCCTACGCTGCGGCTATCACCAGCGGCGGACCATCGTGGAGTTCCTCCCATCGCATCGCTTGCACCTAGTACGTAGTGCGATGCTGCCGCCGGCCCAACTGAAAACAATGAGTGCTGAGATGCGAGAGGACACACAAGATAGAACATGCCGCAATTTGTTTTCTGCATCGCATCACGGTATCAAGCAGGAAAACATGGCTCATATGTATGACCCTATTCAAAAGAATAGGGTTCATATTTGTGTGAGATTTGTGTGTCTCACAACGTGCAATTTTCTCGCCCGTGTGAAAACAGCCTAACAGTATGTTTTCTCTAAGTTTAAGGCCGCTCTCACACAGGCATTTTTTTACAGCATTTTAGAGGGTGTTGGACATGCCCACTAAAAACGCTGTACTGAGCCTCCATTGCTTTCAATGGGGCTTCCCAGATGAGCGTTTTGGTGTGGTGTTTCTAACGCCATGCTAATCAAATACTGTCTGTTCTAATTTAGTGCATTGCAGCACTTTTTAACGCACCACATCACCCTTTGCAATGATAGGATGTGTTAAAAACTCTGAATGCGTTTGCCAATGCCGTTCCAAAACACTGTAAAATGCCGCATTTTAGAATGTGGCATTTTTACAAACGTCTGTGTGAGACTGGCCTAAGGGGCGCAGGGAAGACATGCTTGGTTTCTGCCCTACAATCCTCTGTGCACAGATTACAGGTAATGGTGATTGCCTACTTACTAGCCATTAACCACTGTTATCAGTCATCTATACAGGAAGCAATGCACAGAACACATAGCTGGTGTCTCCCTGGCATCTCTCTCGCATGCATCACTGCCATCATTAGACATGCTTCTCTGCTGCATATCTCTCCGCTAGACACCTATACTGTCCTCAGGGTATACTGCGGGTTACACATTGCGTAGGCTGATATGAACATACTGTACAATGACCAGATTTCTGTTTAGTCCATAACTTACTGAGACAATGATAAGTACATATAATATTTGTAGGGAAGGATTAATGGGGGCAAGTATTCCCTTACCCGACTCATTGGTTTATTGTATTACCTAAAGTAGAAGCCTTGTATACAGTACTGCTTCTCTGACCCCACAGTTAGGGCTTCTGCACCCACTACAACCCGTCTCCCGATCCTCCATTTGTGGTATAACTCCTATTTTCTAGTCACTACTGTTCCCACAAGACTCGTCTCCTCTCACAAAAGTTTCACGCTTGTATTTTTCACTATTTAGATTCTTCAGAGAACTATTTTGCTGTTGCACCCCCAGGACATGAGAATGAACAATGAGTATATGAGACCCGCCCCAATCAGGAACATTGTGCAGTCTGAGCAGTCAAGGACAGCTGTATGTTGGATGGTGCACTGTGCAGAATTCTCGGCCCGATGTAACAAGCATTTATTGACATGCATGGTAATCGGCGCTCGTTCCATTTCCCTTTACACGGGCCAATAATCGGTTTATGGGAATGAACTATTGTTAATACAATCATTTGTCCTAATTGTCCAGCTGTACATCTCTTACGTAGATCAGTAAGAATTTCTATGCTCATATAAACGATCCAATCAGCTGATGAGCAAGTATTTGTTGGGGAAAGGACAAGGGTGGCAGGCTCTGGGCTTTCCCAGTCCTCTGGGCAAGGGGCAACAATCGGATCTGGCTTTGGGACAAAGAGTGCCAGGCCAAACTCCATGAGTGAAGCCATGGTTCCTTTATCCTCCTGTATGGACAGAGGGGACAGCAAGGACTTACGGCCTGGTTCTGGCCATACCAGAGAGAGCCAAGTCTTGAAATAGGCTCTGTTGGCTGCCATAACACAGAATCTTCGAGGGAAACAAATGTAGGTCTCAAGAGTCGCCATTAATGCTTCAAACAGTAAACGTTTATAGAACAGCAATTTGGTGAACAAATAAAGTTCGAGATCCCAGGGTCATTGAGTCTTCATATAAAATTACAGTTCCTGTTTTCCGCTGTAGTGGCAATAAGATGAGAGTTCGTACCCGTTTGCTGGGATCAGCAACAGTTGGAACAAGGCACCACTTGACTTTGCCCCTAGGATAATTACTACATTCCTGCAGTATCAGCCTCTCTCTGTAGCCTAGCCGCGCCTCAACTCTCCTCTTTCGGTCACTTCCCGCTCAAAGTCGCATTCCTTTGCTCCGCCTTCCCTTAAAGCGGCAGTACAACCGCAAATAAAATATGGTATTTAACAGTAAACACAACTCCATATCAAATAGGTAACAATGGCACTCTGTACCCCCCTTCACCTTCCCATTACCTGATTGTCGGGTGAACGAGCATTCAGAGGAATGCTCAAGCCCAATAATCGGTCTATGTAAAAGAACCAACCAAGTCTGTTTCCAGGGGCCCTATAACCGCACATGGTCTGTTTCCATAGTATGTACCCATGTATATGTATGCATTGCTATAAGAGTGCTAATCTGCTTTGTTTTCCAATATGTACTGGAATAAGGCTTATAAATTGACACCACTTATAAATTGAATCAGTACTAAGTGTGAGGATTGGCGTGAGATTTTTATTTCTTATTTTGCTACTAGACACATGCTTTTGCATCAGTTTTTCTATGGCCTCGTGTCTGTCTTGTTCTTTCCATCTCATCTGTGTTTTTTTTTTTTTTCCCAAATTCAACAGATGGCCTCATGATGAATCCTTGATAATACTGTCATGTAAGTCTGCTAAGACTAGAAATCATCTGAAACAATAATGCAAAAAAAGAGTGGAAAATTCAGCCCGAATAAATAGACAAATTTCAACGAGGACATCCGTAGACGAGGCGCCTCCTGGAAATAAACAGATTAAAAAGCTGCTTCTTGTGAATCTTGCCTCTAATATCTTTTCTTATTTGGCATTATTTCGAGTTCTTATTTCCTTACGTGTTTTATATTCATGACATTTAATATATCCTTCATTTTTTTTCCCTTTAGGTCTTTCTAATTGTGGATCAGGTGATGTTTTCTTCCATTCATTTCAAGGTCATGCACCGCTACGACCATTTTCGTGACTGAGAGGGCACGTAATTTCACAGTCGTGTACTTCTCATTAATCCACCCTAAGTGGGTGATCAGGAAGTTCCAGATCACAGGTTTATTTTGTCTTCCTCTGTGATTCATTGCTTCACAAAAGGATTGGATTAACCCCTTTTGATTTTTTTTTTTTTTTTTTAAACCAAGTCTCTGTATAAGAATAAACATCAGAGAACTATATTTTCCGGTTCCTTTTTATTCATTGCAAGCTGAGTAAAAAAATGGAAAAGATTTGCAATTATTTCTCAGTCACAGGTTCAAGAAGTTATGGCCTGCAGCAGGTGCTAGATATGTCTGGATATGTCACGTCATCATTGACGTGACATGATGTAAATTTGTCATGGCAGCAAAGGGGAAGTGCACACTATAGACTGGCACTTCAGATGTGATCCAAAATGGCAGATGAGGTCAGAGCTTGACATATGTCAATGCTGCATGTAACTCACGGCTGCTGTTACTTTAAGTAGGGGATGGGGATAAAATAGCCTAAAACTACAGAAGTGGTGGCAAATATGTATATGAAAAAATATTTTAATAAAGCAGGTTGCAAAATTGCAAGAAATGATGCTGAGAAATACACTTAGAGAGGAGTAGGAAAATATTCATGAAAACACGGGGATTAAAAGGAGGAACTTCTATTTTAAAGTTATTAATAGTAAATAGAGTCATTCAAAAATCTAAATAGAACCAGCAGAACTAGGGATGTCAATGTTCACATATTTAGAATGTGCATACTAGATAATGGAGGGATGGATGCAGCTTGGAGATGAGCGAGTATACTCGCTAAAGGCAATTGCTCGAGCGAGCATTGCCTTTAGCGAGTACCTGCCCGCTCGAGACCGAAGGTTCGGGTGCCGGCGGCGGGCAGGGAGCTGCGGGGGAGAGCAGGGCGGAACGGAGGGGAGATTTCTCTCTCCCTTTCTTCCCCCCGCTCCCTCCTGCTGACTGCCGCTACTCGCCGCTACTCACCGCTCCCCCGCGCCGGCACCCGAACCTTTGGTCTCAAGCGGGCAGGTACTCGCTAAAGGCAATGCTCGCTCGAGTAATTGCCTTTAGCGAGTATACTCGCTCATCTCTAATGCAGCTGCAAATCCACAGCAAAGTCTGCATGTGTAACGTGGATGTTGCTATGGATTTCACTGTGGATCTGAAAGGAATGAAATCCATGATAAAAATCCACAACAGAAAACTGCATGCTGTGGATTTCATGTATATTTGACTGCTCTATATTCATTGGACGGAATGAAATCCACAATGAAAATCCACAACAGAAAATGGCATGCTGTGGATTTAAAAATCCGCAACGTGGGTCAATTTCTGTGTAGGGTGATTTACAGTACAAAAAGCTTGAAAGAAGCCACTAAAAACATGACATTTTTCTAAAAAACACTATAGGTGAAGTTGCCCTAAAGGTTCATGCCATAGAGTCATTACAAAAACGTCCGAAAATGAAAAATCTATTTGATACATCTGATGTTTCTGCAACATGTACATGGTTTTCTGAAACTCACATCCGTTGAATGGGATAGTCTGCAGAAGTGTCTACAGCATTATCTCCAGCTTGTGAATTTGCACATCAGTGACGGATTTCATATGGTTTAAGGTTTCAGACGAGTATATATGCAAATATGCTCACCTCAGCACAATGTATTTGTGCAGTGAACGAGGTTAATTTGAGTGCATATTGGCGCATGGTACTATACTTTTTGCACACGCAGTGCCTGTTCACATGCGCGCAACACTCCCCTGCCTTGGTTTAAAACACTATTTAGCCTAATGAAGTCCAGATGTGTTCTTTTTTCCACACGATTGCTTAGCGTATTGCGCATTTATGCATGCATTGAACGCACATTTGCACACCTTCCATAGACTTCTATGGGGCCTTTGGTACGCAAATACGAAGGAAATTGAGCAGGCTCAATTTTTTTTCTGTGCACGATAAAAGAAAATGAGAATGAACCCATTGAAATCAATGAGTTCTATTCTCTGTGTTTTGTGTGTGCAATTTTTGCACAAACGCACAAATGCACCCATCTGATGCCTCTCTAATAAGAAAAAGGAAAAATCTTCCTTCCAGGTTCTATAAGTTGCAGAACATAATGTATAACATACTGCTCTAGTACAGGGCCCCTTTACTGTATGTGTCTGCCACTGATCTAATGTATTAGGTTTAATATCGATTTTTGAAATGCATTTGTAAGGATTAATTACTTTTTCAAGAATATGATCAGAGACCTCTGCTGAAACACATCGCAGGTCTGACATTGAAAAAAGTTTGCTACCGTGTTAGTGCTACAACTTACAAGATTCATCCTCACACACAATTATTTCTTCTTTAGCAGAGAGATATTCCTGCAACTCACCGGAACCGCCATGGGCAGTTAAATGGCACCGCAATATGCCAATGTTTCATGGCAAAACTGGAGAGTGACTCTCTGGCCTCCTGCCCCAGCAAACCATTGGCCTACTTCCGCTACATTGATGACCTCATAATCATCTGGACCAACACTGAACAAGAACTAATAAATTTCCATGAGAGATTCAATGCATTTCACTCCTCCATAAACCTGACATTAAGCTACTCATATACAGAAATCAACTTTTTGGACACCACCATAAAAATTGTAAACAACTCAATACAGACATCCCTATACCGAAAACCTATTGATCGGCCCACACACAAAACTTAAATGGGACAGTTCCCATCCCAAACACATCAAAAAGTCCATTGTCTACAGCCAAGCCACCAGATCCAACCAGATCTGCTCCAACCTAACAGACAGACAGGAACATTTATACCATCTTAAAAGGACATTTTTAAATCAAGGCTACCATCCCACCTTGATTACCAAATTATCAGAGCCACCAGGATACCCAGAAATCAACTACTTCCATACACAGAGAAGGAAGGAAACGATTGTGTACCTCCTAGTAGTGACCTATAATTTACAGCTAGAAGTACTAAGAAGAAACGGAAAGAAACTCCGTCATACCCTACACAAGGATGTCTGAAAACCATATTCCCAGACCCTCCGCTTCTGTGATACAGAATCAGAGTCCAATGAGACCCCAAGGCAGCGGGCATGCTGTCTGCGGGTTATGGTAGTGCCAGATACTGATATGCAGATGTTAGGGAGAGGTCAGCTGGTTGAGGGCGCAAAGACAAGGAGGTCAGTTTTTGAATGTTTAAGTTTGAGAAAGAGGACATGGTGTTAAAGATATCGGACAGACAGTCATGTTATTTTGGAGGAAGGGTGCAGAGATGTCACGGGAAGAGGTGTATAGCTGGGTGTCATCAGCGTAGAGATGATATTGGAGACCCAATTTGCAGATGGTTTGTCCAATTGGGGCTGTGTAGATAGAAAAGAGGAGGGGACCAAGGACTAAGCCCTGGGGGACCCCGACAGCGAGAGGAAATGGAAAGGAGATAGAGCCTGCAAAGAGATTACTTTGTTTCTCTTACTGAGGACAATCACATTTAGGTCTGAAATTATGATATAGTCAAAGTTTGGAGCTACAGCAGCAACAGTAAAATCCTTAGAAATGCATTGCATTGTGCAGTCATTGTACTGTATGTTCTTGAGGCTTTCCCACAACTGTCACAGAACATACATATTGTAGGGGTGGTGGTGTGACAATGGATTTAGGATACAATGCAGCAGATGGAGTAACCAAAATTTATTGATAAACACAGAAAGAGAAATGAACAATAATAGTATAGCAATAATAGCTATGTAATTAAACCTTTTTACTTAGAATCATTTGTCACTAACTACAGCTAACTAGAGGATAATACTTTGTGTGCTGTATGAAAGAATTCTAGAAGAACAATATAAATAACATTTGACTATTATTAGCACTGTTTCACACAATGTCCGGTTATGGAATATATGGCACAGCAGCACAGCTTCCCCTTAGGTGTTAACACTCCAGTACAGTCTCTTAGAAAAGCTAGTTCCCATATTCACATATAATATGCATAGCCCGGGTTCAAGCACCAGAAACTTACATGATATTAGTGTCTACAATATGAGGTCTATCTCCAATAGCAGCCCTGCTAACAAACTATTATCAAATGGAGGCTAGCCTCACTTACAAAATGCTGAACAGAGGTACTCACTTTGGCTTACCAGGGTCAGGAGTGCTTCTTCACCACAGTTTCTGAAGATCGTTGTTGCGGTTCAAGTGCCCTGCTGGTCTGGAGGCACAACACTGGCTGTCTCTCTTTTAGTTCCAGACAATAGGCAGTCCAGTCACAAGGAGCTCAGCAGCACCGTGTGCCATGGAGGAAGTGCTATTACATGTCAGGCAGGAAAAGAAGCCTTGGCATGATGTGTTGAGCAATGCTGAGTAAGAGTGATGGGTGTAAATAGTTAATATAGGCATCAGGGAACGTAAGCCCTTTGTGGTGTGTGGCAGAGCCATATGAGAAGTCTGAGAGACTTGCTGTGCAGTCTGCATCATTAGGAGCAAATCAAATTTTATTCTCTGGCAAAGACATTCTTTGAGAAGAAGTCTGAAACCCTCTTCCACATTATTTTTCCATAGAGAGTCAGCCAAGGGCAGTCTCCTAAGAACTGATTATTTTGGTGAGGTCTAATTAGCCTGTTTCCTTATACCGTGACGCCTCCTTAAGTGCTGCTCCGGGTAGTGGAATTGTAGCATGGGAAAGTGCTAATTTTAACCTGTTTAATTCATATCAAATGTTAACCCTTTTGAAACCACTGTCTGATCTCTGAAGACATTATGAGTTAAGACTGTACAGCTCTGATGTTGAAAGACATCTGTCAGAGTTCTCTTACTGTATATTGCCAGCCTCTCTGCTGTCGGAGCCTATCCAACATGTCACCTCATGCAGTACTGGCTTTAGCCAGCATATAGCGCTGTTGTATAACAGCAGAAAAAGAGTAAGCCCCCTAGGAAAACCAGGATACAAATAGGATTGGAAAGGGTTAAATATTGAAAAGTCGCATTACTGTTATATCTGAAGCAGCTGGGAAACAAGTCTGAAAGGAGTGGTAACTTTCAAGCTATTGGCCGAGTTGGACTTTTCCAGAGACTGGCTTCCCTGACAGATTTGGTTTCTAGTGTATCCGAGGTGTGCCTTTTAAACAGTTAAGGCTGTAGACCTCAGAGGATAGTGCTACCATGCCGGAACACAGTTCGCTTCTGCTGCGATCCTGCAAATGCGCCTACAGGTACAATAAGAGTTACAAGTCCCAGAATGCATCCGGGAGTCGAGGGTGTAGTTCTTACCCCTGGTAGAAGTCCCAACATGACTGGTGCATGCAGATCCGTTTTTCGTAGTTACAAGGAAAGTAGGTACCTGGCACAACCACTCTCAGAGGGATTCCCACATTGTTGACGTTCCCAAACTCTGTCAGGGATTGCGCTGCCATGTTCAGCCCAGTGGATACCGTTAGTGCAAGCGACATGTTGCAGACCATTGCATGTGTTTTACCTTGTTAGTGTTGCAGGTGTTAGTGCTGTGATGCAAATTCAGGATGCAATGCAGAAAAAGGTGCACCAAAAATATACAATATGTATTTAAGAACGGAAAAACGTAAGTAAATAATAGTGTAACAAGTAATCAATTAATTTTTACCGTAGATTCACCTAACGCTAGCCAAGGCTAACTAAATCCTAGGATTATTAATACTTTGGGTACAATATGGAATAATGCCAGCAAAAGAGTATCAATTATTCTGTAGGAGCATCAGTCCTATTA